>NW_027273858.1:2575000-3863750 GCF_046630095.1 Trachinotus anak | reverse complement strand
GTCAGCTGAGGGTAAAACAGAAGGATTCATGCTGGAGAAAATGCACAAACTATTGTCTTTCAGTTGTGCATTATTATTATTATTATTTCCGTTATTTCTTGATTAGTAATGTGGGGATTGAGGCCTAAACACTGCAAAGTAAATAAGATGTGACTAAAATTATATATGTATATGTCAACAACATATACATATATAACAACATACATATTTGAATGAGCAAGATATATACTGTATGTCAATATATGAAATTGTTCTAATTTTTAACAGGTATACATATATATGTACATAAATGCTTTTACTTCATATGTACATAAATTTCATGTATGGAAATTAAATATATGTACATATATTACATTCGCATATGGGTATATTTTCTTACAGTTAAAATCCAAATCATCACCTACATTTTCCATCTTGCATTCATGTACTTTACTTTTATTTTGTCAGTATTGCTAATGCATGTTTTTCAAGGTAAGGTATGTGGGTATAATGATTTTTAACTAAAGTTAAATGAGACAAAATGTGGTTCACATCACATAATCCCCACACAGACTTTACATGTGCACTGCACAGTAAACTATATTGAAAGATGCAGAAATCCCTGAAACAAATCATTTTAAAATGAAGTATATGATAAGATAAAAGTAATGTCGATCACCATAGAAGAAATGAGCAAAAGTAAAGTTTCATTTGTTGCTTCAGTGGCGTATGCTGTTGATATATTGCTAACAAATTCTGATTTTTTTTCCCCAAGTACATTTTGGACTTTGATTTGAGAATGCATCAAACAATTGGAAGTTCAGTTTTATTTTGGTAAAGCACTTGTTCCCTGTGTCTTTATACAGGCTGTATTGTAACAGGATTTTGCTGCTTTGTCTCCACCTCTTGTTGCTGGCACTCTCAGTCTTGTTCTGTTTGACTGGCTGATTGAGTGATTTGTCAGAGCCTGGTGCTGGCTTGTCGGGGTCTGCATGAATATTCCTGGCGTGGAGCAGGTCCCTCGGAGCCTGGATGCTGTCAGGAGGTCGCTGTGACAACTGATGGGATTTACTGCTGACAGATGACTTTGTGAGAGAGGGGAAGGGATGAAGACAGAGAGAGAGAGAGAGGGTGAGAGTGAAAGAGAGAGGGCTACTGGTGTCATTTGACATCTACAGTATATCTCAATTTTCACCCTCAAACTGCTTGCCATGAGACGAGACGAGTGTGTGTGTGTGTGTGTGTTTGTGTGTGTGTGTGTGTGTGTGTGTGTGTGTGTGTGTGTGTGTGTGAGACACTTAATACACATTAAGTATATGGAAATATTCGGTCTACCATATTGGAATTTTGCAGCAAGATACTGATTCTTGAAATCCTTTTCTTGGTCTGGTTTCCATGTGATTCTTTCTCTGTGCACTTAATTCAGCGGCTGCCCTCTGTGATAGATTGGTTTTTACCATCAGGGAAGACAAGATGGAATGCACCAATTAACATGGCTTTTGACAAATGAACTTCAAGATGGAGTTCACTAAGGAACCAAACTGCTGGGATTTATAATATGTGATGTTTATTATGATAGATGGTCGCCTCAAAATCTTACAGAGGAAGGAATGAACCAATGGTAATTGCGAATTTAGTAACAGTTTAGTTTTGGCTTTTAGGGCCTAATGATTTTCCCTCTTAAGGTTTAACACAATCACTGCTAAAAGGGGAAGACCTGACTGAGTCACAAAGTGTCTAGTAACACGGGTCAGTTGTAACCCTTCCAGTTTCTCCAATCAGGAACAAGTTGAAACACCTGATTCACTCTACACATGCTCAATTTAGTCCTTATTCCACATGTGAGGAGGCAGCACCCTGTGGCAGACAGAGACAGTTATAGAAGGAAAAGGCGAGAATTTTAAGGCGAGAAAGTATATTCTTTTATATAATTTATTTTTTTGATTGCATTGTCTAGTTTTTTTCATAATCCTTATGTCATGATGTTGCATTTACATACAGGATATGTTGCAGCTAACCTGGACTATGGAGTGACTTGTAACATTTCACTCCTTGTATTTGAGACTGAACCATGAATTTTCTGTTTGTGTTGCAGAGATATTATCTGCACCATTTAATAACAGACACATGTAACTAGTTTGTATAACATTTTGAACACACTGGCTTACAAGAGCTGCAGGATACAGACAGAAATGTCAAAAATGTTACAACAATCTCTGGTCTTCCCTAGATGGGCCAATTCTAGTCCAAACCACTTGGACGTCTTTTCAGGTCCTGTAAAATAAAACAAAACTTAGCCAGTTAGCCAGCAGAATATTGGTAAATATGGTGGCTTATGTGCCCGTCTGACTCAAATTATCCATGGATGAAAGCACGTTAAATGTCTTCAATATGAGGAGGCTTCTAGTTGAACAAATCAGAATCCAGCCTGGTTCACTGAAACCAAGAGCAAGTGACAAAAAAGGGAGACAAATACACATTTTTTCCCTCTTTTAAAAGGACGACAAAGACAGTACAGAAACACTCAGAACAAGCTCTGCTGCTCTTTCCCTGGAGCAGTGGCTCGGCTGCTTGGGTGGAGCTGAAATGGGCAGTGGCAAAAAGACGGAAAAAGTACAGCCAACAACATCCTCAACGGGCTGCCTCTCTGTGACATTTCAGCTGTGGCTTGAGGCTGTGTGCTGGAGACATTTAATGTGTGTGCATGTGCATGCACACACAACCCTGTCTGTTGATATTATATACTTCCAGAATTTGAGGCCTGACAGTGTGATACGACTTCAAATTTATACTTTGCTATCATAAAGTCTTTAGGACAGAGGCTGGAGTAAAACACATTTACAACATCAGATCAAAAGGCATAACATACCGTAACACAAAGACAGCTGAAGGCTAGATTTTGTCCTAAGATGACTCAGGCCTTATTACAATGGATATGGGAAGGTAAGGACCTCAGGAGCTGTGGTTACATTTATGTACAGCATAATGATCATCTCTGCCAGCGTCAAGATGCTACAAAAATCATCACCACATTTCACTTTGAGCACGATCCATAATGAATCAGCCCCTGCCACCTCTGTTTGGTCTGCTGGTGGAAACCAGGTTAATGGTACTAAATTAAGACGTAAGATTCATGGGAAAAAAAAATTAAAATTAGCATGAAGGTGCTCCGAGCTCTGTTTTAATCACAAGGAGGCATAATATTTAAATAACATGACTGCACTGCATATGTGATTACACTCATATTTAAACCATGTGACCTAAAGACAAAGGGCACAAAGATAAAAAGAAACAGCTTTTCCTTGGCACTTTTCATCCTTTTCCTGCTGTCTCTCCATTTATCTATCAATCTGTCCCTGGTACGAATAACTATAAGGCTTCAGCACAATTGTTTTTGTTAAGCCTAAACCTATGACAGGGGTTTAAAAACTTTGACAACATTAAAGTTCCTCTCCAGACATGTTTTAAACTATATAAAAATACTCTGCAAGCTTCTTTTATTTGTTTTTGCTCTCTGTTAGCTTGCAACTGGCAGTGGCTGACACAGTGTTAGTGGTTGTACTAATGCAAACTCTCACTCTGACAATGTTTCAAGTTTGTATATGTATATGTATATATATGTCTTGTATTATATAAAAAAAACATCATATGGATGTTTGTTAACAAGGTTAAAAATGTGAGTTTCATTGAAAAGAGTTTTCAAATGCAAAATTATGATAATAAAAAGAAGAAATTGAGAAAAGAGCACAAACGTCAGTATGGTTCATCCTCTGGGAGCAATGAATGTCTGCAGAAAATAATAATAATAGTTGTTCAGATAACTCATCAAACAGTCAAAGAAATTCTCACATTCATAAATCCTCAATGATGCATAAAAAACAACCTATCACCTATTGCCAAAAATAACTGACTGAGAAGAAAGAAAGACAAAGACAGATGAAAGTATCAAAATTTTAATTTTATGTAGGACCCCCACTCAGAGTTAAGAACCTGAAATAATTTTTCATGGACTTGGGAAGTGTAAGGAGCTGCTCTATTTCCATACTCCAGTGCTTTTTTAATGTACTTTGTGGAAGATAAATATGAAATAGTAATAAAGAAGAAAGTGTCTGTGATTTCTTATGAAAGATATCATTTTCATACTCAGAAAACCCCGAATGGACTATTCACTTTGATTCCCTGATGCAGCTACATTGCCGGTGGCTTTGTGTACGTGTGTGCACAAACAAAGGGTGTGCACATGTTCACACACATTAATGCAAAGCTTTGATGGCACCAAAACTTTTCCAGCTTAATGATCAAATCTTGAGATGCAATTAGACAACCTGTCAGTGAAGCCTGAAGTCACTCTGTGTATGTGTGTTCATGTGGCTGTCACTGTGTGTGCATGTGTGGTTTCCTCTCCTGAGGTGTAATTACTAGTGGTGCTGCCACAGGGGCCTTCGGCTGTATACGAGCAGCCAGAGACAGGCCAGCAAGGAGAGTAGCAGTGGCAGTAATTGGCCAGAGTGGACCTGCAAAGAAACACATGTAATCAGACAAAGAGACAACAACAAAACAAAAACAAAAAAAGGGAAAAAGAAACACGCACAGAAAGACAGAGAAAACATGTCTCTGGTTCCCCCAGCACAACAAAGATTAGACAGAAACACACACATCTGGAAAGGTCTCCACAAAGTTAACACTTTGTTGTTCACACAAATAAAGTCAACTGTCTTGGTTGTTTCATAAAATGCTTAAAACCACTGTAGCGAACTCTTGCTGTCGTTTCCACACAAACAACAGCATTGGACCCTTTCTGAGTTAATGTTCAGTAGCCAAGAAAGAGGAGTGATAGGAAAACATTTCTTCCTCTGAGAACAGCTTGAATGAAAACACTCACTGCTAAGCTAGCAACAGAAATTATGATATCAGAGATACCTGGAGTATCAGTGAAGCTGCAGCTTGTTTGCTGTGCTGTAATTTCAAGGGTCAGACTTTGCTACTCCCCTCCCCAAAGTGGTTTTAGTTGCCTAAACCAGTGGTTCCCAACCTATGGGGCCCACTGGCCGCAAAGGTATTGAAAGTGGGCCAAGAAAACAGTACAATTTTGAGATTTTCATGTGGACCACGAGTTGGAAAAGGTTGGGAACCACTGGCCTAAATGTACCAAGATCATAACTATAGAGGTGGTAGATCAGAAAATGCTCTTATGGGTTGTTTTTGGAGCCTATTTTGTTGTGTATGTACGAGAATTTGTTAAAATATCAATTGCAAGTGTTTGCATATAGTGGTAAGCCTTTTGCTCAAACATATCGTCATGTTCATGTATTTATCAGCAGGCTGTTGGGCGCTATTCCCTGTGTCAGCACTTCTGAGCAGCCAGGGCCACCCCTAATCCATACTGTCACTGTCAGCCAAATGCTAATGATACTGGAGCCTGGTCTGTTGTAGAGGCCCCCCCCCCCCCCCCCCCCCCCCCCCAAACCAGCCACCGCCCTCCACCTGCGTCCCGTCCATCTGTCACGCAACCACCCCACCATTTACATTACCAGTCATTCGAAGTGTTTTCACAACAAGCCATCAGAACAAATCAATGATTTGCACAGCAAAAGGTGGAGTGATCCTTCCAAGCGAAACAGGCCCAGCTGTGACTTGCTGCCCCACCTCTCCTGCCACACACTTCATTTTAGCTGGACAGAAAACTGATTCTGCTGGAGATGATTGTGGACCATTTTCAGAGAGAATTTCCAGAAAATCACAGACTTATGAATGAGGTAGCTTCAATGGTAAAGTGACATTGGGTTAGTAAAGGGTAAGGGCCTCATATTCCACACAGGGATAATGATAGTCATTTTAAACTTTTATACTAACATTTAACAAAAAAAAGTCTGTTAGATCCTGCTATTTTACAACAGGTAAAGCAACTCTGCGCAATCCCTGACCTCTCTTATAAGAAAAAGGGGCAAATTTTACATAGGTAATTTCAGTCTATGTCAAGTTTTCCAACAGTAGCGGTTAGCTTGTTAGCGAGAGTGTTTGCTCTTGTTGACTTTCAGTGAAAAAAGTAATTATCAGAACCACATAAACTAGGTTGTTAATGCTAAAAAATATTCCTATTTCTTGCATAATTTGCAGTTACTTAATTACTGGTTAGACCTTGACATTTGACTGAATACAACCAGTTAATTACTGAGGAATGTAGGTCAAAAAGCTGATGACTCTGTCTTTTGAAATGGTAAAGATAGTGTATGATTTCAAAGAGAAGCAGCAACATCTGTAGTCGATCCAGATCATATTTAGAAACACCTCTGAAGCTGCAAGTGGAGAAAGAGGCAATTACTGTCACGGTGAGAACAAAAAGTTATACAAGAAATGAATGACAAACACACGCACGCACACACACACACACACACACACACACACACACACACACACACTGTCTACGCACACACTGGAGAAGAAAAAGAGGCACAAAGTGGAGAAAGGGGAGAGCGTCGCTCATAAGTTTGACAAATGAAGGAATTGTGGCGAGAGTCGCTCAGGGCGAGATAGACACAGATATAAACAGATGGATGAGTGCTGTGAAAGAAAAGGAAATATTGTCAGATGAGGACAAAGCACACACACTCACACTCACATTCTCACACACACACACACACACACATATGAAAAAATGAAAACCTGCAAGGACCTGTCAGTGTTTGGAGAATAGGCACTTATCATTCGTATGATTCTGCATCTAAATATATATCCACAGGTAGCTGGCAGGCAGGACTATATACAGCTGTACAGAATCGCAGGCAGAGCAAATGCAGAGAAGAGCAAAAAAAGATGTGATGTGTGGCTTTTCTTGGTTCCAGCAAATATATATATTTTTTTTTTCAGCAGCAAGTGAAATGGTTTCAAGGATCTGGTAGTGGAAAAAGAGTTATTAAACTATTCTAGCCAATATAGTAGTATATTAAAGGTTCCATATTGTATAAAGTGAGATATCTATGTCTTCCATAACTTTGTGATGTCACAACAAAGCAGTCACCACCTGCAGCCATGCCCCAAGACAAACCAGCCATTTCTAACAGCAAGAGAAAGGTGGAGAAGATAGTCAAAAGTTAGAAAAAAGAAATCCACAGTGCAGTCACAGGAAGAGGTTTAAATTTAGCATCACAGTGATAATTGTTTCTCGGAACATTTGGTGGGATCTGACAGGTTACATTTTGTGTAAACTAAGAAAGCATGAATTAACACATAGAGAAAGGAAACTGAAAATAAGTGAGAGACCGGGATATTCCCTGTCTCTGAAACAGACAGTGTACATAAGCAAAGTGCAGCTTGATTGAACCTTTGTCAAACCTTCATTGTGGTACAGTTCTGCACGATTTAATACCTGTGGGCAAATATCATCTGCAGCTTTTAATGGAAATAAAAGTAGAGATATCATGTGATCTGTGAATAGTCATAATAGCATTTTAACCATAAAGTTTCGACATATTCTCCTATGTGTATAGGAGGAATCACCCACTTTTCTCACTACATCTCTCAGCAAGCTAATTTGAATCATTAAGTCCATGGAAAGACAGATGGAACACAAGAAGCCTGACAAACTGTCTGGTAGCCTGACAGTGTTTTGGCTGTGATCAGTCTCTTCTTGCATAATTAAACTCTCTCGCAGACACCTACAGACAACATGAAAACCTGAGACCTGAGTCGCTGCAGCTCAGATGTTAGACCATATATAAATACAACTATATGGTATTTTACAGCGTTTGACGTAGTGCTCTGCCACCTCTTCTAAGCACTGCCCTGGAATGTGAACAAGGTCACTTTTACAAACACACTGTGTATAAAGAGACCAGATGGACGCTCTACACCAGCTCGCCTGCACACGGCACTCATGTGACCCTGGCCACCTGGGCTCCGGAAGGTGACAGCATGTCTCTGTAGGAATATACACACACTCACATACACACACATGCAGATATATACCAGCATGTACTCCTGTGCATGCATGTACACACCTGGACACAGAATATGCAGATTCCCAACAATAGGTTGGTACCAGTGGCTGGTGAACCAGTAACTGGAGTTCAGTGGTTCAGGTAAATGTAGGTGTGTTATGCTTTCCATAAAAAGACCACTTCATCTGAATGATGTAATGATGAATAATAGGCCAGAAAAGGCACTGGTGCATGCAAAGTGTATATAATGTCCACTGAAAGAATCAGGAGCAGTTTGAAGGAAACAGAGGCAGGAAATTAAGCCTGTTAATTACCAAAACAATTGATTTTGGAAATATTCTATTTCTTATATATCCAAAAATATCACAGGTTAATGCAGTGGTCAGTGCTATTTTCTCTTCAATATACTTCTGTGAAACTAGATGTGAAAACACTTTCTTTTTATTTATTTATTCATTTTTTAGCTTTCCATTCTCTTAAAAATTTTTACTTATTTATTCATTTTGCCCTATTTCAATAATTCTACTGCTTTTTATTATTGTTTTGCACATTATATTGTCGTCTTTGCACGAAAGGTGCTACATAAATGAAGCTTGATTTGATTTGATTTACATTTTTGGTAGAAAATCAGTGTGATGCATTAGTTTTTCACACAAAAGCCACAGTGGTTTCAGTGGGTCCAAGTTAGTAGCTGGTGGTTTTGAATCTCAGTGAAAAGTTTGAAGAATAGCCTCCAGGAAATGGACTGCAGCAGTTAAGTATTAAAATATACAGACACTTATATACAGACACTTATATGAAATAAGTGAGCTGTGCCAAAGAATATGAAATATATATATTTTGTTCATTAATAATAGTGATAGATTTATAAAGAAGACTGTTTCTTTTGTCAGAGAGCAAACTCTGTCCTACATGTGACTTTCAAGCTCTGAACAATGCTGACTGCCTCTAACAAGGACGTCACACTTCATTTCACTGCATTTCACATCATACATCATGTTTGCCACATCCTACTGATATCACATGTAAAAGAAAAATGAAAAAAACTCATTCATAATTCAAAGCTCATCAATGTGGAAAATGCAAAGATATTTCAAAGGGCGGCATCTATTGTTTATGAGGTACAGTATACTTTGTTCATGAGCCTGTAAAAACCATGGGGGACCACAGGGGGAATAGGGGTGGGTTGTATACAGCTGTAATTAGAATACTTACACTGTTGCACTAATCAGATCTGTGCTGTATTTGTGTATGTGTTAGGAAACATCAGTGAAGTGTTTTCACGCAAAGTTAGAATAGGTACATATGTACTGTCGTCCCACTGGTGGTGCATCTCGTTCAACAGTAATTTGCAAATATTTTTGCTGTTTGTTTGGTTGGTTTTCCAGTTTTATTATTTAGCATTCCAGGCTGATTAACTTCAGTCTCATCTATAGTGTTTTACCTGTTTTGCGGTGACTCACTGGTGATAGTAACTCCTTAGTGATTTCCTTCTAATTAAAACAAAGGAAAGGCCGCATTTCACTCATTAACTTCATATTAAATCTCTTATTTTCACCCAAGATGCAACCAGCGAACAAAACTCCATAAATTTACGAATAAATCAAGCGGGGACTCTTCTTGGATTTTTCATTCAAAAACTCATTAGCAACCCTCACATTAACGCCTCCCCAATAAAAGACTGTTTTTGTAGATATTAACATTTCCAAAATGAATTGCACTTGTCTGATAAGACAGGAGAGGTTGTAAAACAACAATGGTGGAACTATTGCAGCTCTTTTAAGTCAGTGTGTGTGTGTGTGTTGTTACATCTAACCCAGACTCTTGTAGCCATGAACTAGCTTACCTTAGAGCTAACAGCTAAAACATTAGCACTGACAACACACAATGAACATGATTTAAGTTTAAAGTTGAACTACAGAGCTGACAATGCTGTCACAAAATTAAATGAAGTAAAAATTAGTTTGTCCTTCCTCACGTGTGGAATAAATGAATCTGATGATTTGTAACTTGTTCCTGATTGGAGAAATTGGAAGTGTCACAACTACCCCTGTCTCCCCAACATTTACTCAAATTTAGGGTACTTGTACTTTATTCAAGTACTCCCATTTTGTAGGCTACTGCTATATACATTATACTATTTGTTGTTTGTTTTGCACCACTTAATTTATTCTATGGCCATAGTTAGTAGTAATATTGCAGATTAGGATTTTACACAGCATATAATTATCTTGCAGAACATGTTGGAAATTAAATGAGACTGCTAAATTGTTAAAGCAGAAGTAAAAGCGACCCAATCTGTCAATAATGTAACATTCTGATAGAAAACATTCTGCATAGTGTGTATGCATGAGTACTTGTACTTTTTACATTTGTGTATATTTCACTGATAATATTTTGGTACCATCACTTGTAAACTTTTGATTATTTGACTTTTACATTTTGATATTACTATTTCTACATAATTGAATGATCTAAGTTTTCCTCCCCTGGATTACAATTCATATTGCAAATATAGCTGCTATAATGCACCCAAGCACTTTTTGTTTCTCATCTGAACAGACTGCAGAACACATTTCCACCAGTCGTGTTAAATCCTCACATCCTATAACTGAAGTCCAAATTATTTTGACAGTTTTGTATTCCCCTTTAAGTCGTACCAGGCGGCAAACAGCAAGAGTGTGAAAGTGTCTATGTATGTCACCCACAGTCTCATTTCTCAAACATAAGAGTCAAAAAAGGGGCCATCTGTGCATTTGTCTGTGCATCCACAGGGATGAGAAGTGGAAGTGAAGAGAGAGAGGAGAGCTATAGAGAGCTTCTTTCCTGGCTTTCAGGGAGGATACTGACAGCACAGAGAGCACAAGTCTTTCAGCGTGGTCTATTTCACTGATACTGCAGGGAAATAAAGACAAATTGGTCCAACAATCTCTCCTTTCTTGTGTGTCCCATCCGGTGCGTACTTTCATCTTGTCTTTTTGAGGCTTCCTGAAATGTTCTCTTGCCGCACTTCTCTCTCTCACTCTCTGTCTCTTGAATTAACACTGAAGTGCTGAAACACAATTACACTGCTCTTCTTATAGACAAGGGAATGCTGCTGTTATAGATTTGCTGTTTTATCTAAGGTATGTATACAGTATATGCTGGAATCACATTCACTTTGAGAGCCAAAAAAAGCAGTAAAATTACCATGAGTCACTGACTTTAAACTAATTAAAATCACCTCAGCCCCAAATGATTTTCTGACTTTGTTGAAGCTGTGAATGAGGTCAAGAGGTTGTTATGATATACTACAACCTCAAAGAAAAGAATATCTACTCAGTGGCCCCTCAGACATTGGAGAAGCTATTGGGGGTTAAAAGTCCTAGTGAAAGTTTCTTGTTTCTTCCTGTGTCTTATTCACTATCCACGTACAGTGTCTTGCTTTCTAACTATGAGGTTAGCATCCACCCCCACCCACAGCTGGAATTAAATTAATTAACTGTTAGAGCTTAGAAGCTTTTTTTAACAGTAGCAGTAACCTGAATGTTGCACCAGAAGTAACATGTCAGCAGTTTCTATCTATTTGTCTAATCTGTGTCCAACATTTGGGCATCACTATGGTGGCCCTGAGAGCTCAACACACTGCAACTTACTAAAACACATGCACATGCTGCAAATACTCACTCAGTGTTTCCATGGGACACTAAAAAGTGAAGATAAACCCAGCTGGGATGCACTTGCATGGATGTATGATGATACATGTAATGTCATACATCCATGCACAGTAGTTGCCTTTAACTTCAGAAGTCACAAAGCATTGAAAAACAAGTGCATCCTATCATACCACTTCCATTGAGTTGTGAGAATTTGCAGCACACTTGTGTATTTGGTTGTGTTGTGAGTATTCGCAGCACATGTCAAACTGATGAAGATGTTTTCTGAATTTGCTTGTGTTTTGTCTATTTGCGTGTGTTTTCTGAAGCTGGAGTACATTGAGCTCTCAGGGCCACCCTACATCACTGTCCTCAGAACTGCCGTCCTTTCAACTGCACAGACACTGGCCACCAACATGTTATTTTCTTTTTTACAAGGCTGACATATATCAGAAATACCACCAAAACAATCAGTCGGTTCAGTGGACAAAAACAGTTTTCAAGCAGGCTATGCGACAAGGCATCCTGGAGGGTGAATGGTTTAAGATGCACATCATGTAACTGCAGTGCTACTGGTTGGATCCTGCTGGGAACATCTGTCACATGTCATCCTCTCTTTTCCTGTGTTTTCTGTCCTACACTGTCACACTGTCAAATAAAAGGTAGAAATGGAATGAACATGTTTAAAGGGCCCCGTATTTTACTTATTTATTTGCTTATATTTTATTTTTTCCCGGTTTTATTTGACGTGTTGATATCCATAAGAAGATATATTTGTGGTTTTAAGAACCAAAAACCATCTCAATGTAGTTTTACATCTCATCATCAAGACACAATTTCTGAATACAGACTGTATATTTCTCTGTGGACTGACCGCTTTGACACTTTCACAGTATTAATATAGAACCTAGACCTGCTTTATAATCAAAAAAGACAAGGACATCTCACTTTATACAATACAGGACCTTTAAAAGGGAGAAAAAATGAAAGGAAAACTGGCATTTATTGGTAATTGTAGTTCACAAATTCACAACATATACTAAGTAGGTTTGTGTGATGAATGGCTTCTGAATGGTTTACACTTCACTTGACAAAAAAAAAGAATCAGAGAGGAACCAACAATCGTGTCTTAGAATTTCAGTGAATTGATAAATAAGTAAAAACATAAGTAAAATCTCTTCAGCGACAGATGCTTTACATGTTCCAGAAATGCTGGAGAAACTGCTGTCAGTGTGGGTCACCATTACGGTTAGTTCCATGCCACTGCAGTCTGGGACTAGCAGTGAGTTTGCATTTCTGATAATGTCTATTCCTGCATCTTTACTTTCCTCACTCTGAGCAGAATTTGGAAAATCTGTGAACCCTGAATATCTGATAAGAGGGAGAATAAAGTACACACACAAAGCTGGAAAGCAAATGCAGAAAAACAGAAAAACCAAAAAAAAAAAATAGAAAAAGCAGATAAACAGCTCGTGTACAAACTCGTTTATCAGAACTTGTGGTCTCCTTTGGGTCCCACCTGCTGTTTGCTGCAGAGGACGGGAGACTCCCTTCCACAGACAGATGGAGACAGAGCTGAATGGCAGGAGGAGGAGGGAGCGGATAGTAAGACGAGCCTAGAAGTCCTTCCTTACATGAAAACAAGCTCTGCCTGTTTGCTTGCCATGCTGGTTTGGCTAATGTCTGTCATCCATTTTTTCTAAGAAGAGAAAATGACAAGAGGAAAGAACACAACACAAAAAACCCCACAAAATTAAGAAAACTGACAAAACAATCATCCTCGGATGACAAAGTTTTGTGTAGAAACTCATCACATTTCCTGCTGGCTCTCAGTACTTTCCTCTGTATTTAATCAAAGTTTGTGCTGTCCTGTAAGTCATTACCTTGGTTGGTTAATTGGGGCTTGCTGATTGGTTGGTATCTGTAATGCACCACTTGCAGGCACTGGTGAGGTTATTTTGATGATAGCAGGCTGTCTCAGTGAAGGGAGTGAACAACAGCAACAACCACAACAACAACAAATGACCCCTGCTGAGCTTGAAGTACAGGAACAGTCGTGACTGACCACTGACATGTTTGTTATGTGTGTATTATGGTGAGTCAGCTAAGAGGTACATTTGTGATTTTGAGATGGAAAGCAAAGCACCAATAACAGGTTTTGGTTCAAAACAAAAAAAAAACCAACCAAAAAAAAAAAAAGAGTCGGTCAGAGAAAACAAGGACAGGGCCAAAATAACTACTTCCCAGACCCTTCTTCTAAATGGCATCCATTCATGCTGGAAGCATTGGATTGTCTTCATCACTGCTCTCCACAGGAGAATCAGGCTGAAGGCTTTCAGCTTCAGATTCACTTAGACTGATCTTTAAAAGTGCTTTTTCCTCTTTTTTGTATCCACAGAGAAGTTTTGTTGTATTTGTGGGAAGTGCATAAAACATGAAAACAGACATTGCATCCAAAAAGGGAGATTATCAAAATCTGTGTATTGTTTTGCATGGTTGGTACTATTTTTTTTTGGTCTAATTCAGGAAAAAATTCATGTGTATGTTGATTTGCCAGCACTGTTGAACAATGATAATAATGGGATTTACATAGAGTTTACATACACATGACTAAGAAAACCCAAAGTAGCTTTATTATTTGACCGACTCTATTGAGATTTCTTCATTTTGATGACATGGCTGTTGAGAATCTCATCACATATGCTGAACATACATTTCTACATGGGTGTATACAGTGTGTATGTAAGGCTGATGCTTTGCTGGAAGACTATGTGACCACAGAGTCTCATTCAGTTAACATTACAGCAATTGTGTGTTACAGCTGCAAACCACAGCTCAGAAGGGCGGACAGTGTGTCGACATTAGAGGCCTTTAATCCATCAGCTGAGGTAAACCACATGGAGCAGTGTATAAGATAAGAACCATCTCAGCACAGCTCAGTCATGCTGAGTCATTAATGCAGGACAAGAATGAAAACTCCTTACTTCTGAAATCATTTATGCTATGAAGTTTAAAAAAAAAAACTGGATACTTAATTTACAATTCACAAATATAAATTAAACTTTTCATACAGTATCCTGTACAGTAGCTCTTAGGAAAAGTGAACCTAAGATGATTGATCACTCATTTCTAATGACAAAGCAAAGTAATGAACATTAATTATTAAGGAAGAACAGCTCATGAATTTGTCACAATGCGTGCGCCGGGGCTGTCGATCTTCACCCATCTTTACTTTCTGCTAAGACATATTATGACAAAGCTGGAAGCTGCTAATGCACCCAGGAAAGGAAGAGTGCAGGTATCAGGAGTGCTGTCAGGTTCTCAGTGAAGATGAAATGAATGCGGGGCTGAAGTCACAGTCTGACGAACGAACACAAAAACTCTGTAAAATATGTCTTAAAGGTCCCATATAGTATAAAGTGAGATTTTCATGTGTTTTTTGATTATAAAGCAGGTTTAGATTCTATTTTAATACCGTGGAAGTATCAAAGCCTCAATCCACAGAGAAATGCACATAGCCTGTATTCAGAAACTGAGCCTTAAAACGAGCTGTCAGGACTTCTATTACTTCATGATGTCACAACAAAGCAGTCACTGCTCTCAGCCATGCCCCAAGCCCCGCCCACTATCTTTGGAGGAATTGGTTTTTCTGGTATAAGCAGCTTATGAGAAGCCTTGGAAAGATGTAAAACTACACTGAGATGGTTTTGGGTAATTAAAATTAATTAAAATATATGTTGGCCTATAAAATGACAGAAAATAGTGAAAAATACATTTACAAGTACAGGTTCCCAGATATCAAAGGTTTGTTCAACCAACAATCAGCAACTCAAATTATTCAATTTCCAATAGTAAAAAACTGAAAAAGCAGCAAATTCTCATTATTTGTTTGGCATATTTGCTTAAATGATTCATCACTGCAAGATTCAGTGTTTGATCATCTGACCAATCGCTGATCCTGATTCGACTCTTTGTGCTTTTTTGCAAATTTCATCCACACAGTCTCATTCCGTTTCAAAATATCTTTTCCATTTTAATGAACTCTCCTTCATACAGCTCCTCATGCTTTCAGTACTTCAGCTCAGTATATAAAAGTGTCATTGGACATATTCAGTGTAGGATTAGCCTGTGATCATGAGTGTCACCGCACCCACGGTTGTCACAGTGTGGCTGCCCTACTCCAGCAGCCGTGGCAGATTTGCACAGGATTTAAAGCACTGACAACTTCTACAACCCTTACAAATTACTGAACATTGCCAGGTACGTGTCCTGACGAGGCTTTGACACGGAAGGGCTGCCATGTGATTTACTTTAGCCTCTATTTTTTTCTTGTCTTTTTCATGGTTGGAGTCAAATTCAGGAGCCAACGGTGAGACCATTGGTGTAAAGTATGAACTTTCAGACAGCACAAAGCAAGCTGTGAGTTGACCTGAATCTTAATGAAATCCTGATGAAAGTAGTGACACAGTTGCAAAAGCGCTCAGATTTGGTGCTGAGGATGATAGTAGTGAAGAGAGCATCGCATTTAACTGTGCATGGATTATGTGTTTGTGCAGGCAGGACTATTATTTATCTTTTCTCTTGACAAGAGTCATATTACAGTTCATGTATTTGAGCATATGTGGTGTTATTCACTAGTCACTAGTCATTCATAGTAAAATTATTTTAAGATGCCAAACACATTGTAAACTACAACAGATATATTGGTGGCAGTTTTTTTTTCTTGGAGAGACAATGGCTCTGGAATTGCGCCATCAGGAGAAACAAGGCAAATGCTTGGGGCCCCTAAGAGGAAACTGGACCCTCGATGGCCCCTCATATTAGCACATTTAGCAATGACGAATATAAACCAAGACTTTACAGCAAAGTGTTTACTTTTGTTTTCTCATTCCAACTCAGTAAAAGACAAACACTGTTAGAAATATCTGATCGACTGTCTGTTTCGTCCTGGATTCATTGGAGCTAAATCTACTTACATATGTTAACACTGACAGTCATGAGTGGTTTAAACAGGTTTACAGTGGAATTTGTTTTTGTTTGTTTAGAAATATTTAAGCATTTAATGCTGTGGTGGGTTTCCAGCTGTCATTGGAACAGATTAGTACTATGAAGTTTATTTCTTTCCTTTTTTTTCCTTTTTCACTTTTCAGTAGGTGGCGTTTGTCTGTTTAGCCATAGTGGTTATCATTTAATGCAAACCACCCAGCTAATTCCCCTGATTAAGAAGAGAAAAACTACAAAGCTCCTATAGATTTTTTTTCTGACTTTAATTCTCAATTTTGAGCAGCAGAAAGTTTATTTAAACGCAAATATGTAGGATGACCATGTTAAGAGGTGTATGTAGAACAGAGTGTTTGCACTGGCAGCCCCCCTGGGTTCAAAGTGCTTTACATACAAGAAGATCTGCTAACTGTACATGGACATATGTGCAGCCCACAGGGGCTGGACCTCAGGACTTGAACCTGCAGCCCAGCTGTCTGCCGCTGGGCTACTGGCCGCGCTCCACCTCTGAGCTCATCACTGACCTCATCCACGCGCACATTTACACAGACACAGAAAAGTACACAAGCAGGTGAACGCACACACTCAGAGCATCAGCCCACTGTCTTTGGTGCCTGTGGTGCTGTATTTGGATTTGACCATCTGTTCCAGAGTCACCTGACAGGTGTAGGTGCAGCTCTCTTTCTCATTCTCGCTCTCCTTTTTGTCCTCCACTAATGTGGGAAAGCGTCACATGAATCAAAATTTACATACGTAATCATATGTGGGGTCATGTGAGCACACACACAAACACAAACACATACACACACACACAAAATCTCTCTCTCACCCTTGAAAGCCCATTTTATTCTAGTGAAGCGAAGTGAAGCAGTCTCTGATCTTTGAAAAAATTACCCATATGTACTGCATATTTATATCTATTTATAGGTATATATCTTTCCATTTAAAGATCCCAAAGAGAGGCTCTGAGCCTCTCCTCTGATTGGCTGACTGTTTTCTGAATGATTGAATAATACTTGAATATAGGAGATTTCAGGTAAACACTCAAATCCTGCAAGGTTGGATGGTGGGTCCAGGTGGGCTTGGCTTAGGGCATGGCTGAGAGCAGTGGCTGCTTTGTTGTGACATCACAAAGTTACAGAAGTCCTGACGGCTCATTTTAAGGCTCAGTTTCTGAATACAGTATCAAAGTATCAATACTTTCACACAGTATTTATATAGAACCTAGACCTGCTCTATAATCAAAAAAAACATGGAAATCTGTGTTTATACAATATGGGACCTTTAAATTAGTTTTTAATTTTATATATCAAAGTTATTGTTTTTTTGTCTTGGTGCAAGAGAACATCCTCTCTAACAAGAATACTGAGTTCTTACCAGATCCAGAAATGTTTCTGCTTTGAGTTTCGTGTGGCAAGAATCAAGCACCTGAGGCTCATATCTCCTTTTTTTATTGTCAGTGTTGTAGCATTGATTCTAAATAATGTAAATTAAGAAATGCAGGGAAGTGAAAAAAAAGAGTCAAGGGTGGTGGGTAGATGCTAGGAAGGATGCTAAAGTCAACAGATGGAGGGCAAAGCAAGGGAGATGGGAGGAAGATGCAGTCAGAGAGGAAAGAGGGAAGAGGATTTTATCTATATTATCCCTGAAAGCCAAAATTCTGTTGATCTGCATCCATGCAAAGGAGATTAGAAATGTATGAGATGAAAAAACAAAAAAAAACAAGGCACTGTGAAAAACTCCCATGTACATAAATGAATATTAAAATGTGAATATTAAGCACAAATTGCATGAGCACTACAGCAGTAAAAGTCCCACTAACTTTGTTTAGCTAGCATGTGCTCTGTGCTGCTGTGTGTGCCTCCTACATCTCTTTTCTCCTCCAAGCAGACAGACAGCTGTGGTGTTGGCTGATGCCATACCCTGTTATTTGATTCTGAAGACAACCGAAAGTTGAAGGTGCTTTGCAGACCTTTAGACCGGTGCCTGTTATTTGCAGAGATTGTAAACACAGTGGGGATAGAGGAGATAAGGTAAGCGTGGGCTCAGGCTATATGCTGCTAAGCTCAGTGTGCCTCTGGAGGAGTCACCTGTGCTGTGGATTGAGAGGAGATGCTCGGGGAGCTTTGCATTCATTTACTAATCCCTGCTGCTGGCATGCTGACTATTATCGCACTCTGATTCTTCAAAGACTGGTTCAAAGAGAGAGACAGCGAGAGAGAGAGAGAGAGAGAGAGAGAGAGAGAGAAGGCGATTCATTTGGAATATATTTTCTGTTTGTATCTTTCTCTCTGTCCTCATATGTAAGTGTATCTTGATGATGTTCACAGGCATAAGCCTCTGCAATATTCTTTACATAAACACAGTTCAAAGCCTTTTATACAGTGCTAAGAGTATGAGTATTAATGTGGAATACATATAAAACATTTGTGTACTCCTGTAAGATTGTGGCAGTATTTAGACATGTGTTCCCATAACCTCAAATCACCCCCTCCCCCTAGTTTGGGGTTTTGGGTTGATCTGACACTCAGATCACAAGCCAGGCCTTACTGACCAAAATCAGCAGTGGCTGAGCTCACCACCGCTTATGTGGCTAAATGTGAACAAATCCCCATAGCCATGTTCCAAAATGTGATGGAACTCCTTCCCAGTGGAGTAGATGCTGTTAAGGCAACATATTAGTTCACATAGTTGATGCTGCTCAGACGTAAACATACTTTTGGCCATGTGGTGAATGCTTATAGTGTCATAAAGGTCCCAGCTGTGTTTTTCTCTACAGTGTTATATAATGATGGAGGGAGTAAGATGTCATCTCAATACCTTATGTTTGTGCGTGTGTGTTGATGGTCAGGGAAGAGGATGTTAATCCATCATTTCTTGTTGATGAGTCATGTCACAGCACATCTGTGGCTACATTTTACTTCCTTCAAAAACCTTTTGTATATGTCAAAGGTCTAGTAGGCTCTGAGCCTCTCTTCTGATTGGCTGACTGTTTTCTGAGTGATCCAATAAAAATATAGCAGATTACAGGTAAACCAAATCCTTTAAGGTGTTATGGTGGGTCCAGGTGGGCCGGGCTTGGGGCATGGCTGAGGGAGGTGACTGCTTTGTTGTGACATCACAAAGTTACAGAAGTCATGACGGCTCGTTTTAAGGCTCAGTTTCTGAATACAGGCTGTGTGCATTTCTCTGTGGACTGAGCACTTTGATTATAAATCAGGTCTAGGTTCTTAATAGTGTGAAAGTATCAAAGAAGACCTTTAATAATGATTTCCCTTTAGGAAAATGGATGTGAGCCGACGAGATCATCAGGAAGAGAAAACGGGGTCAGAATAGGTTTCAACTTAATGCACCTAAAAATACTGCAAATGTATGTGAGTGTGAAAAAACTGAGCCAGTGTCTGGGCACAAGAGGCTAAAAAACACTTGAGAGAATCTATAAGAGAACAAGGCTGAAAGCAGTAAAGAAGAAAGATGTGTCAGTGTATAAATAGCTTTGTAATAGTGTGTGAGAAAGCTCCAGTCTGAGTCACTCTGGCTGCCACGCTGTACTCTGCCTGCTGCCACACATGTACGCACATGAACTTTATTGTTCCTTCAAAGAGTGAACAATACATCTTATCAAATGCAATGCAGTAAAATTAAAAAGAAGGAGAGAATCTGGGGTAGAGTGAAGTTGGGAAGCAATAAGTAAAAAGAGGATGGGGAGCAGAGGGAGATGAAAAACTGCACTGATGACATAACCAGCTTAATATTTAAATGGGCAGAAGTCCGTCTGGCTGTTGATGCAACGCTTTCAGATGAAAAAGTTTGACTGTAGTATGTAACAGTTTTTAAACAGACATTTTCCTTAAATTCTACCCAATACCTCTATAATTGCTTCTTGAGGTGAGCATATCTGGTTGATCAGAGAGAAAATCTTTAATTCATGGGGAATAAAGAACATGGATTATATCTGAAGGGATCCACACACACAGGCATGTCTGCACAGTTAATTCCATATTCATAGACACACTCTCTACACACACTTGGCCACCAAACAGCTGCCAACAGATGCACCAACATGAGCATACAAATACACACAGGATCATGCTGACTCAGCAAGACATACCACAGACTGCAAATAATTTCAGGCAGCACTGTTTGTTGTAGGCCGTCTGGAGAGCAAAGTTTTAAGGCTAAACTAAGTCTTGTTGTTTTCATGAAAAGTGACAGACACTAAAGACACCTTATGATAAACACCTTATGATAAGCACCTAATGATAAACACCTTATGAACAGACATAATTACTGAATCCATTGGTCACTAGTTTACCATGAAGCCGATATGGACAGTTGCTGCTCTCCAAGTTGCATGAATGTAAACGCTGGCAGACAAACACAGGAAGCTAAAAATGGGCAGAGTTCATGATGTAAAAAGGAGATCCGATGTGTGGCAGATAGAAGCGAGGCAGGAATGGAAAGAAAAGAAAAGAGCGAAAAGAGCACTGGTGATATAATCACGTTAATATTTAAAGGGCAAATGCCAGTGGAGTTGTTTGTGTCACATGTTCAAAACAAAGAAAAAACTGGAAAGTAGAAACCTTTTGCTTCGTCTGATTAAGGCTGCAGTGCATGAATTGAACTGTCTAGTCTGCAATCACCAGGACAACTGCTGATACCAGCTTGAGCAGATCCTGCTGAAAAGACAAACTCTTACTGTCTCATGGATATATGGACATGGATGGACGACCATAGGATGATACAGAGTCCCGATAAGGATTTTCTGGGCTATTTTCATTAATGAAACACCACACAAGGAAAAACAACTTGTTTAAATTGTATTCTTTCATATTGATGAAACATCAGATCTGTACAAAGATACATTCAAGTCCTGTTTTCCATCAACACCCAATCAATTCTGTCTGGTCACAGCTTCATGAACAGAGGACCTTGATTTCAACTTCAAAGCCTGATTGAGAGAGCAGGGGAGAGTGAAACAGTCAGGGAGAGTTGAAAGGATCACACTGGCTTTAATGAGAATTTTACCTCATCTTTTACGTATATCTGCCCTTTTTACATCAGGGCCTCTTTTGTTACTAGATTAGATTTCTTTGGAAAATTTAAGTATAGATTTATGGCTTCTCTTTATTCTGGTACAGTCTCACACTCTTCAGGTTTCAGCTGGATCCAAGTCCACATGTTTAATCTATCATATCATTATATTAATCTCACCACGTGTAATGTAGTTGTTGCTGTGTTGCTATGCAACACCTTCATTTCACATGCTTTCATTCTAGGTATCTAGAGAATATTGTGTTTGCTTTCAAGACAGCTTTACGTGTCTTATTAAGTTATTTCTTATATGTAATTGAAGTCCTTGAAATTTTGGAGTGCAGGAGCCTGATTGATTTGTCTTCTTTCAAGAAAATTCCTTAAACAGTTTGACTTCAAGTTGATTCTTACAGCAAGTGTTTTGTTCCACTTTTTAAAAGGAATAGTTTGCCATTTTGGGGAGTAATTTTCTTAACTTTGTTTCCAAGAGTAACACCACTTATTGTCCAAACCAGCACCTCGAAGCAGAATAATTACCATGTCACATTCAATTTGTTTAACCTGAACCCAAAAGAAATGTAAAAATGACAAGTTGTGATTTTATGGGGAGTTATGCTTCCAACTACAGGGATGACTATTTCTTATCCGCTGGTGGTCTCAAGTATTGATTGAATTGATCCAGATATCAAAGTAGCACCTGACAATCATGCTGTATATAGGCCAGATTCAGCCTGTGGAACAGGGCATATACTGGGTCAGAAGAAAACAAGCATGTGGCCCAAGTATGGGCCGGATTAATTTTGCTAGTTTTTCCCTCCTGTTTCCTGTTTCCAGTGCTACTGTAAGCTAACTGCGTACCAACTGTAGCTTTATAATGAATGAACAGGCCTTGGAGTGGGCCTGATCTTCTCATCTAACTCTCTGCAAGTCAATCAGCAGTTTCCCAAAATGTTGAATTATTTCTTTGAGGACATAATGTTTTAAGACTCCAGTAGACAGAAGTGACTTAATAAAATAGTGACAAAAAGATTCAGTGACTCTCCAAACCCTCTCCAAATCATCAGATATAACAAGCCTTTCACTCTAAGTGGAAGCACGGGACAGATGAGGCAATCAGTGACATAATCAGGGTGTGACTGGCTAATTAGCTTCTGTGCTGGGACGATATAATGTAATATACAACCACATAAACGCTGCCGCTGCACTTTCCTTTCAACTGACTATCTTAGGGATTTTTTCACAATGTGGTGGCCTATAAAAAGATGTGAAACCAGCAGAGAAATAAAAGGAGGGAACATTTGTCTTCTTTATTATTCATGGGAAAACAAGTGGTTTGGTGGAATAAGGTTATGTTTTTGTTTTTTCTAGAATGATGCAAATAGCTTTGTACGTTGAAAACAATGGGGGAAAAAAAAGATCTGCTGCAGTGGGAGGTAGAATTTTGCTCAGATTTCTTGCCATATTTGTCATAAAATGATGTAAAATTCAAGCCCTGAATAGACCGCTGTATGTCAAGGTATGTCAAGCAGACTGAAGGCTATTCTGGACTTTTAGGGGTAAGAGAGGATTAGTTTTTGAGTAAAAAAGTTTTGAGCAGTCACACTTTTGGGAAGAGAGGAGGGGAGAGGGAGTGTGTTTGAGTCTCTAAATGTTTAAAATGTACCATCTCTTTTCGTCTCTGTCTCAATCTCTGTCTCCTTCACATGGCGCCTTTCCTCAGAGGAATTAGGTGACTCAGAAAGCAATTAAAACGGAATTGCTGCTGCTAGACAGAGGAGGAGGCAGAGGAGGAGAGCGGGGAGGTAGAAGAAAGGGATTTAGAAGGAGAGAGGGAGGTAGAGAGGGAGGTGAGGAATCGGAGATGGGTACAGACGAGAAGCGGAATTTCAAAAAACAGCCGCCTACATTATCCTGCTCATTAAAGACTCCGATGCTTTCATATTAGAGAGCTCTTTCTAGAGTGTTTGTGTGGATAATATGTGGGTGCATTCATGCTTATTTGTGCGGGTGTATGTGTGCATAATTCTGTATCCTTAATGTGCATGTTCATGTACAGTATGTCTTTGTCCATGCTTGTTTGTTGATATTTGGGAAAATGTTTGCTTATGCAAATCAGATATGAATAAAATCCTTTGAATATGGGTATGTTGTAGTTACAGCGAGTTCCTTTCCTCAAATCTGTGTGTGGGAGAGCTCGGCAGCTGCAGCCTGAGCTCAGTGCCATAAGCCTCTGATGGAAAATAAAGCTGAATATCTCCCTGAGAATACCTCTGTGGAATAACCCTATTCTGTATAAGGCTCATCGTTTTCATTTTTTATTGATTTTTACTTGAAAATTCATATTTTTCTTTATAAAAAGGAGCAGATTAACTTTACTCTCAGCATTAGAGCAATCAAAAATTGCACCTCATCCTCTTATGGATATAACCATCACATTACAGCACACAGACACTTCAGTGGTGAAGGCATTTTTTCCAATTTAAGATGAATCTGTTAAGAAATCAAAGTGTCCACAGAACAAACATTACAATGATCACAATTAGAACACAGTTGATCATTAGAGAGTTTACCAAACAAAAAAAAACATGTTAGCCTTGATTTTATGTTCTCTTTCATGCAAAAGTTTTGCTTCCCACTGCAAAAAGACACTGACAACACTTTAACAAATGATCTCCTCTTGCAATGGCTTAAAAAATGCTTATGATAAAAAGAGGGAAACACCAATGGTCATGTGACTCTGCAAACTGTACTTTTAAAACAGATTTTTTTTATTATTCATTGATTTTTCTTATCCAATTTTGACCAATCTTTGATAAAAACATCATAAACTCAGATACATTTATCTTGAAAAAATTATAAAACCTTAAATGAAT
Organism: Trachinotus anak; assembly: GCF_046630095.1. NCBI lineage: Eukaryota > Metazoa > Chordata > Actinopteri > Carangiformes > Carangidae > Trachinotus > Trachinotus anak. The sequence continues at coordinate 3,839,291 of NW_027273858.1, read as the reverse complement.
GAAGAAATATCAAAGGCCACCCATATAATATTTCTACATATATTAGATTTATTTATTTATTTATGAAATATATGTTATGTACATATATTTCATATATTTAAATTCAATAATAAAAGCATATATATGTAAAGAATTATGTATAAAAGGTATCACAAATTTTAATTATTTTGTATACTGACATGTATGTCTAGCCCATACAAATATGTATGCTCCTATAATAGACATATGTTACATAAATATCCATCCCAAAGCTTGTCAATATATGTTGATATTATATAACAGTGGAGTCCAAAAGTCTGAGACCACTTTCCCAGAATGAGAAATTAATAAGAAAAACATATATAAACATATGAAAGTTTGATATGTATGTTGTTTTAAATAAATGTGCATGTATAAATGAAATATTTATTGTTAACATATATATGCTTGCTCATGCTATGCTGATATATATTTTTGATATATGTACATATACACATTTTCCATCATATGTCGTATATTATATTTCTGTTTGGACAGCTAATGTGTTCCCATGCACTGTGACCAGAAGACTCATTCCTGCAGCCAAAGTCTAGTCTCTCTCTCCATCTCCCTCCTCACATGTTCTCAATCCATCTGTTCTCCCATCTCTCCTCGGCACTCCTCTGCTCTCACCCTTCTTCTCACTCGTTCCCAGGAAGGACCTGTTCTGCACATGAATCCTCAAGCTCTGTGTTTATGTATGTGTCTATGTGTATGTGTGTAAATGTGTATATGTGTGTGTGTGTGTGTGTGTGTGTGTGTGTGTGTGTGTGTGTGTGTGTGTGTGCATGTGAATTCATGCATGTGTGTTGTCTCCCAGGTTGCTATCTGTTTGATGATCAAAGGTCCTCTCAGTTGGGATGAGCAGCCAAACAGACCAGTCTGGCTCTATGTGTGCATGTGTGCATGTTTGTGTGGGTGTGTATTTCACAATAGCACAGTTTTTATGTTCACATTGTTTGCACAAAGTGTGAGCTTTGTGGCGTCGTCCCCATGCCGTGACAAGGTCTTGTATGAACACTTTCTAGAGACAGTATCTGTATCTGTGTATGGCTCACTGGCTGCAACAGACATATGCACACAAGCACGCATATATATACACACATAAACACTGTAATGGAAGCACTTAGAGTATCAGTCCCTCGGAAGCTGGGGACATTTATATTTATAGACAACCAGATAGAAGAGCATGTGTATGTTAGAGTGTGTGTGTGTGTGTGTTCTCGCAGTTCCCGGTCAAGCAAACAATGTCATTGTAGCCTATTGAATCTAATCATGTGCTGCATTGTTACCTGGTTGAGAACAGATGCTATTGGGGTAATGGTTTAGGAAGGAATATACCGTGAAATATTCCACTGACAGAAATCCTTATTGTTTCATATTATCTTTCATAATTTAATCTTTGCTGTGCTACTGTTATGTGACAAAAAATCGGCTTCTTATTCTATGAGATAATTTGCAGATTGCTAGAAAAAAATGTGCTGAAACAGGTATAAATTTAAATTTTTTCACATAAAGTTACCAAAGGTACCTTGACAACATTAATATTTCCACAGTCTAGAATTGCTAGGATGGCTGTGAAGCTTTTCAATCATCCAGGTTATCCAGTAGTGCTCAGATGGATTTGCTGATGTACTAGCCCTTCAGATCAAAAATAGCACTGAAATCATTCCGGTCTTGAAGTCTTCCATGATTTTGAAGGCTTATCTTTTAATACAGTAAGACAGGATTTAAAACTCTGGTAAGATATCTTTTTTTTTTTCCTCATGGGCCATTGTTGGTCTGAACGTGGCTTTACACTGATCAGCCACAACATTACAACAACTGGTAGCTGGCTTTAATGTTGTTGACTTGTGCAAATCTGTGACCTATTGTGAACAAGATCATTCTGAACCGTCACTGACAGGAGCCCACCAGGACCCATCGTCCAACCTTGCAGGATTTGATTTCTTTGGTTTGTGTTTACCTGAAATCTCAGAGACTCAGAGTGTATCTTCTGATTGGCTCACTGACCTGTTGTTGCTACAGCTCCAGGGAAAAGCATGAAAGAGGAAATTTAAAACTACATTGAGATGGTTGTTGGTACTTAAAACCAAAAATGTCTTCTTATGGATAATAAAACTTATGACAAAACACTAGAAAAGTGTAAATATATGGGACCTTTAATGATCGACGGCGTTTATACACCCAACCAAGTGGCTTCAGCTTTAATAAAGTTTCATAGTGACACCGCTGTTAATATACTCCCCACCTTGACAACCAAGTATCAATACACCTGCTACTGTAGGGGCGCTATTTCAGGAGACACTCCTATGGGTGGTGTCAGAGGGTTGAAACACATGACTTATATTGTTCAGGTTGGAGGACTGGTTGGTTTCATGGGAACGCTTGAACTATCTTAAGTGATAAACAAAGATAAACATCTTTGTGACCTAATGTTACACATAACGCCCGTCCTTACAGCTGCAGTGATATTGTACGGCAAAATGTTTGAAATTGGTAATGACATTTTTTTTAGCCTGAGTAAATCTGGTTAGGAAACTTGACATTTTTATACCTTTTTGTATGTAAATAAGCATATCTGGCTCACATTTGTTTGCATTGTGAAGCTGCAATAAAGTCAAATTTACAACAGAGCAGAGACGGTAGTGTATGCTGTGGCATGAATCACTGGTCCCTCTGCTGTTTGTATTCAGGTGCAGATCTGGATAGATTTATCTTTATGCTTTCTGAGGCAGACAGTGATATAAATGCAACCGAGACAGTAGAATTATTACTCTGAATACTGCAGAGTAGATATGAGGGAAGTAAAAAAATAACTATGTGTTGCAGTCTATGGTACTGTTCATGTGAACGATCACTTCTTGAATTTGTGACTGAGCGCGGCACAGTGGCTATTAACACTGTCCTTTAGGAAAGCTCTGGAACACACAGAAACACAGACACACACACAAACACACACACACAAGTAAGAGACTGGGATAAAATGAGCACAACTTTATTTACTCTCCTGTTGTAGACAAGTGCACTGACCCCACTGTGGATTGGGGTTTTGTTTGTGCAGTGTGTATTTGCATGTGCGTGTGTGTGTGCATGAAGCTACACACACACTGTAATTTGTGCATGTATATTTACCTGCGTGTGTGCTCATGATTGTGTGTGTGTGTGTTTACATATGCACCGTCTGTGGAGTAAACCTGCTTACGTCTGCATTCTCTCCCTTTTTCCCACCAACCGCTGGTCTCGGCTCATGATTACAGGGAAGGCAGAGAGAGCAGCTCAGGGAGAGAAAGAACTACTCATACAGTTCACTAACCTTCAAAGTTATTCATGTGAGACAGCAGGTGTGCTCTCTAAGTGCACACAACATTTCTGGTTGGAGTCTGCTAGACAGATGAGGATTATGGCTAAAGCAGAGATTGAGGTTTATTTTCTACACCAGATTGAGGTGAATTTCTCAGTGAGTCCTTGCAAGTGCTGCCTTCTTTTGTCTGTATACTCTACACACAGTGTTTGTGTGTACTCATACTTATGTGAAGCAATTTGTCTCCACAGAGAGAGGGTTGTGCCGAGCCCTGGAGGAAATCTTGCCATAACATAAAACACATTTATCTTTGCCCAGAACTCCTTAGCTGTAGAAGACAAAAGTAGTGCTCAGCAGTCTATTGTTTTTTTTTTTTGTCAGTTTGAGGGATAAATTGTATAGGTGATATCAACCAAAATAATAAAGCAGAAACACTGTAAGCCCCCCCCCCCCCCCCCCCCCCCCCCCCACCACCACCACCAAAAAAAAAAAAAACTCACTACCCTGAAAAAATAACTGAATCACAAAAGATGAAAACCTGGACCTTCTCACCCAAAATAAACTGGAAAAAAAGAGTTGTGGATGTGCATGTGTGTGGATGAGTGGATCCCCAAATGACTGTAGTTTTTCAGCCTGCAGTTAGTCACATACAAACATACAACTGGTGCACCGGGAGCTGGGAAAGGAAAGTCTTTGTCCCAGTGATGAGTTATGGATTTTGGGCGTATGTCTAGTATTACATAAAGATAAGGATTAGGATTAGAGCTAAATGTGTAGGATTAGGACAGATGCTGAGATTGGGCATGAACGGAGTTGGAGACTCTTCAGCAAACATTGGTAATGAAAGACCTCACAGTAGAGCAGAGGTTCCCAACCTTTTCCAACACATGGCCCAGTTGAAAATCTCTAAAATGTCAATGGCCCACATCTCACACCACAACAATGTGAAAGCCAAATATCACCTGGTCATGGCACTTTTTATTTTAATGAACAAACGAGAGAACATTCAGGAGTGAACTGAAAGCAGATTTCAGTTCAGTTTTTCTTTTCTGTATGACACAGTAGAATTCACTTGTTGAGTTTTCAAGCATTTTTAATGTTTTTTTCAAAGGTCATTTTGTTTTACGACATTTAAAAACTTTATATATATGTATATATATATATATATATATATATATATATATATATATATATATATATATATATATAATTACATCTTTTTGTAAAAATTGTACTGTTTGCAATACCTTTGCAGCCCATAGGCTGGGAGCCACTGCAGTATGGCGATGCATTAGAAAGGTAACATGTATATGTGTGAGTGTGTCAGGACTGTATATTCGTAGAGCTATGAGAACGAGATCTTCATAAAGGTGTTTTGGGGATAGAATGTAGTTATTTAGTCATCATTTAGCTGAGGTATGGTTTAAGGAGTATGCATGAGCTCCTCACAACCTGATTTCAAGTTGAGGGTAAAGTCTAAAGGTTATATATGTAGCTGTAGTTTTTAAGGTCATAATGCGGAGAGAGAGTGCAGTTCGTCCTCACAAGCTGAGTAATAAAAATGTGTGTGTCGTGTGTAGCCATGCATTCGTGTGTGTGATGTCTGTCTGACAAGCAGGAAGAGCAGGTTGTCGCCTGCTAAACGGAAACTACGATATGCTCCCTGCACACCAATGAGCCCCAATAATATCACTCCCTTGCCCCTTTTTTCAAATGATTTCAAAGGATTGCAGCATCCGCTCTGCCTCAGAGCCCTTGGGCTGCAGAACAAGACATCCAAATTACAGAGCAGCAAGTGAGCTGAACTCTAGAAACAAGGCCATGCAGGACTTGATCTTTATCATGAGCTATCTGTTAGACGCTGCAACCGCTCACATTCATTTCAAACATCACTCACTTTGCCTCTCCTCCTCTTACCCAGTCCATCTGAAGTCAATCACAATTAATGAGCCTTCCACTTAGCGACAAATTAGTGACACAATATGCATGCTTTAATTGTCCTTGTCCATCATAGTCTTTCCAGTTAGTTATTTCTGCTTTTTTCCGTCTTTAGTCTCGGTGTCACTGATTGGTGAGTCAATCTCAGGTGGTCAAGCTCTGTGGTAAAATCAATCAAATGTTTCTCTTTTCATGTATATCCAGGGTTATGCTGATGGGCAGATAAGAGTTCTTGTGCTGGCAAACCAAAAAAAAAAAACAAAAAACAAAAACACATCATTGTCTTGATTTCTATATACAGGCCTCCCAACAAACTCACAATCCAGTTCAAGGTCCCTGTGTGGCTCTGGCGCCCACCCACATTTGTGAGATACAATGGCTGTTTTCATCAGAAAGTCACTGAGGCCCCCTGATGAGGGCTTCTTGATTGTACCTCAATTTAGGCTTTAAACTAAAGGGCAATTTTACCTCAGAGGTAAATGCTAATGTTAACTCTTGTTTTGCTTCTATTTCTAAAATTTCTTTTCTCCTACTGAAGATCGCATGCTAACCAGCTAGCTCGGACCGGCTGGACTGTCTCATCACTTTCCTATACCAAGTCACTGTGTCCAGTCCGCCCTGAAGAAGTAGTGTCAATGCTAATTTCGGCTTTATGTAGCAATACAAAACTTATAGCTCCTTTAAAGTTTATGCAGATCCTTCAATGGACCAAAAAAAGAACAAGTCGCACAGAAGTGACAACTGGTGAACATCAGCACAGCACCATTTCCCCTAATGATTTCCCCATTTCCCAGGAAAACATCTCTGTTATTGAAATTTCATACACACAGTATACAAGGCTGGTTTAGCAGGTATACTCAACAGCGAGTGAGTGGAGAGCTTCATGTTCACTTCGTCTAAATTACAGCGACTGAGGGTTAAGAGTGGATGTTCAGTCAGAAATTGCCAGTCTGCTATTTTCTTTAATTTACATGTGGATATATCAAATGCAGGGACGTCTAACACCTACACAAGCTGAATAAGACTGAACATGCAGCTGAGCAAAACAGCACTGAGAGCTACTGTACTGCTTGCAAGCTGCATTTACACACATAGCGGTTTGGCTCAACACTGTGTTGGCAGATGATAGCTTTCTCTAGCTTATTATTCCTCCCCTAGACTCTTTGCAAAGAGGAGATTATGCAAATACACACTTTCTAAAGTTTCTCAGTGCCTGTTTCTTTCTCTCTCTTTTTTTTAACCATTTTTCTTGCTTTATCTGGGTCTGTGTAACTAGGCCTCTCTCTGCCTGTGTATATGTGTGTGTGTGTGTGTGTGTGCCATGGCAGCCAGATAGATGTAGGCCTACTACAGTGTTTAAATCAGTAATGATGAAAATTGTATTTATGGATTGCTGTAGTCTGTGTTTGCACACAGCCAAAGAAAAAGAAAAAACTACACCATCCTTGTGTAATCCTGCCACCACCCCCGTGCCTGGTGTTTTCCTTGCTGCTGCTGTTCTACACTGGGGAAGCTGTATTGTGCGTGTGAGAATACGCACACAAATCTTATCCAATTAACTCAGAAACTTCATTTGTGTGGATCAGTGAAGTTCATATCCACTTCAGTATTTAATTATGAAAGCATTACTCCTTCTCAGACAAAAGAATTGTGTTTTGCAAACAGTTTGCTGGCATCTTCTCCTTCAATACAGCCTCACAAGCTTTCTTAACTCATTGGAGACGGGCTGTCATGTCCACATTGTGTGAGGTTTATTAAATCTCCTGAGGAAGGAGGAAACGATTGTAGCCAAGCTGTCCTCCACGCGGAGCAGTCGGCCAAACGGGGCTCCCACCCCTAACACCCTGACAGAGGTTCTGCCCCCAATGTGCAGTGGTTTAAATCACTCCCTGGTGTTGATGGGGCAATATTTCAGAAACAAACGTGATTGTGTCTTTTTTTTTGTTTGTTTTGTGAGGCGAAAAAGTCTCATGGTTGTTAGAACTTTTTCAAAACTTTGTTCATTTTTGGTCACGACTTCTCATATTTTGTGGGTAAAGAAACATTTGATGCAGAGTTTGTTAAACTCCCTGTGGTGTTTTTGGAGTATATTAGTGGTAACACATCAATTTGGCAGCTAATGGTTGAAAAATGAAATGTCTGCGGTCTGTGAATCATCAGTAACTATTAGACTATGAGTGTGAAAGTGTTTCTGTGAACAGTGTACTCACCTTTGCAGCTTTTACAACAATATGTGGAATTTTATTGTCATATTATCAATATATTGTGTTAGTATAAGTTTTGTTTATATTTCAGCCTAAGTTAAGTGTACTATCAAAATAAGTCGTGTTCATCAAAGACAGTCCTTTTTATTAACCTTAAACACAATGTTTCTTTAACCTTATCCAGTCTTTTATTCAGCTCAACTAAACCATAGCTTAACCATAGTCTTCCCCACACCTGAAACATATTCAATATAACCATATTTATTTATTCATTTATCTATTTGATAGGGACAATGCATGTTAATGAAAATCAGCATAAAATACATGTTGTAAACATGCTGGATTGTAGCAAGAATGCTAATTATCCTTTGTAATAAACAGTAACAATAAATAAATAAATAATAATATAATGGTGTGATTTAACATTGTTTTTTTTCTGTCTTTCTTTTGCTTTCCCCGACACATTCTTCTCTTCCAAGCAGGTAAGTGATATATTTCCCATCTATCTATCTATCTATCTATCTATCTATCTATCTATCTATCTATCTATCTATGGTCATTACCCATGGGCAAACTCCTCTCCTCTGACTGAGCATGAATCTGTGCTCAGTCTTGCAGCTCTGTGTTCAGGCACTGTAATAATGCACGGATGGCGTTGCTACTCTAGCATGCAGGGACCCAGTGATATGCCAAGGCCTGTGTGTTTTATGCCCCACGCTAAGTGGCCAGAAGCCGCTGCCGCCTCAGAGGAGCAGGCCTCGCCTTGCCCTTGCTCCACTTTACCCCAAACACAATCACAACTTCTGAGGCAAGAGGGAGGGAGCGGGAGAGACTGATGGAGGGACACAGAGAGGGAAGATGAAGGGGGATGTGATTTCTTTTTCTTTGGAGAGACAGAGATAGCAGCAGGCCATCACACACTGCACCGGAAATTAATTATTTTGAATAGCCACTCTAAGACATGTATAAACACCCCAACTCACGAAAATGTCACAGCAGAGGTGAGAGCATGAGATCAGCAGAGCCGGAGGTGTGCAGCAAAGGTTAGAAGTTATCCTCAAGGAGAATTTCAGTCACCAGTAATTTAGTATTCCTAACCTTGGTGACTTGAGAGTGCAAAGAGTGAAGGAGAGTGAGGAGAGAGAGACAGGCAGAGGCCTGAGGGAGGGGCAGATGTGTGAAAATGGAGGGGGAGGACGGGGACCGGGAACAGTAGGTAACAGAGGAGGGTGTGTGAGAAGACAGAGAAGTGAGAAACAGAGACAGAAGGAGAGAAAAGGACTAAAATAGTTCAGCAGAGAAGGAACAGATGCAAAAATAGAGAGAGTGTAAGAGGGAATTTGGTCCAAACAAGAGGGGAACAGAAGATCTGGGGCCTTAAAGGAACAGTTCAGCATTATCCTAAGTATGCTAATTCACTTTTTATGCGGGTAAGATGAGAGGACTGATCTTTAAATTTTGCATGTGAGGTTAAGTACAGAGCTGGTGTCTTGGCAGCCTGGATCCATCCTCCGAACTCCTCTGTAGCCAACTTTCTGACAGAATATTAAAAATGATCATCAATGGTTTTAAGGGGAGATGTGCAAGGGAACTATTTCCTGGTGAACAACAACTGCCCCTCACAGGTGCACAAGTGTAGGCAGTTTCTTTAAGTCGTCACAGCCAGATTGCCAGGTTCAGTACTGTGCAAAACACACAAACACGCTGAAGATGTTTTCTGAACTTGTTTCTGTTTTGTCTATTTCCTTGTGCTTTCTTAAGTTGCAGTTAGTTGAGCTCTCAGGGCCACCGTACATCAAGCTTGCAGACCAAAACCAAAACCTTGCAACTTCCCCTAAAACAGTAAAATGTCCTTCATAAATTTCTGTTACACATCATTTAGACTAGCTGTGTCCCAGTCTGTATGCTAAGCTAAGCTAGGCTAACCACGTCCCAGCTCCAGCTTTTTATTCAACACACAGATATTAAACTGTTGTTCCAAAGGTGTTGCACATCTCCTTTTAAGGGACAGAAAGGGCAGGAATCATCTGAGACGAAAAACACATACTCATATATGCAAGCACACACACACACACGCACGCACGCACACACACACACACACATACACACACACACACACACACACACAAACTCTCTAACTCTTCCTCTTACCCTCCACATCACCTCTTTTTTGTCCTTCCTCTCTTCCTCATCTCCTCTTTGTGTTCTTCTGGCACGCTGTGGGGTTTGACACATGAAAGGGCCTCTGTGCATCTTTCGCAGGGTTTTTTTCATCCATAATTGATTTGTGTCACATAATGAGGGAGTTATAAGGCGGAAATGAGTCAGTGGCCCGAGCCTGCCGGTCCGATATGGTTTCAAAATAGCTACGGGGGCAAATTTCAAGAGGATCTTGCCGCAGAGGATCCTTCGCTGGAATCGTAGAGGGAGCAAGGGAGCGAGCAAAAAGATAGAAAGAGAAAAATAGGCGTAGCAGACTTAATGCACAGGGGTCTTAGGAACAGGCTTGAAAGAGATTTGCTCTTTTTGGGCACATAGAGCCTGTGTCAGAGTTGTCTTGTCTTTGGGGAGGCAGCCTGCAGGGGGTGCACAGTGAGGAGACGATCTTATTTGCCGGAAAAGTTTCAGCAATGCAAACTGGGCCACTGAGCCGCTGGATTGATGTCACACTTGCTTGTGGGCTGTTTTAACACAGTGTCAGTTAATGTCACTCTGTCATCTCTGCTAACTCTTTACCTATAATCCTTGAAAACCCCAAACATAAGTGGAAAAAACAGGAATCATCTCCTTCGCTTAATATTGAATTGTCAGTTTGTTAAATGAAGAACACATTCAGAGACTGTGCATAGATAACTGATATACTGAGAGATGAGCTCTGAGAGGAAGTAATAAAAATCCTCTGAAAGCATCACTATGTGCACTATGCCCATGTCTGCCTGTATTTTTTTTTAATGGTTATAATGTGGAAACCTTTCAGACTTCATGCATCTCTATAGAATCGTTACTCCGCAGTTTAATTTTGCGTGATTGCTCATAGTCCTATCACAGTTAAGTTGGTGACACTCACTGGAAAATACAGACAAGTTGTTTTGTCTTTTTAATTTCATATTTCCAATACAGTGAGACACATGAGCTATTCACCATGTCTATAACACAGTGCTGAGCAGTGACATGTGGGGTTCACGTAACAGTGCTTTTGTTACTACTGGTTAGATTTCCTTGAATGACCCATAGGTGTGACATTTTTCTTTAAAGGGGGATGCTGATTGGTTTGTCTTGCTCCTGGAGTGTACTGATATAAACATTACTAAACATTACTGGTCAAATCATTTGTCCATTCTGTGCCAGCTTTGTTTTCATTGTGTAGTTTACCACATGAGAGGAAACTAAACTATGTTATTGTGACTTCTGTTTGGACACATGAGCTGGTTTAAGCAGTGGACTTTTTGTTCTTCATAATGAGCCCAGCAGATGATATGCTACCAGTTTCTGTTGTGACATTAAATCTTATCATTTCTGTGCATTAAATTGTATCAAAAAACGCCCAGCCAATTCTGTGGTAGAAAAGTACAATGTTACTATAACTATTCCTGCATTCAAACTGAATTCAAGTAAAATTAAAAAGCCCGTGCCCACATACTGTACCGGTGTGCACTGATGTGGTGATGTGCAGGTCAAATGAAGTGAAAATCCTGAGCTCCCTGAGCTCAGTCTGGTTGAAAAGTATTAGTATTAGTATCATTTTTTTATTATGTTATGACACACACACACACACACACACACACACACACACACACACACACATACACACATACATATATATATATATATATAGATAGATAGATAGATAGATAGATAGATAGATAGATAGGGAGAGAGAGAGCGAGAGAGAGACCGAGAGAGAGAGAGAGCGAGAGAGAGAGAGAGAAAGAGAGAGAGAGCAATTGAAAGGCAACAATAATTTTCAACCATTTTACCCAGTTTTAAGTCTGATGTACAGAAATTTTTGACCCATAAATCACCAAAATGTTGCTTCATGGGATTAGTGAGGAAGAATAGAAGGAAGGAAGTTAGAAAATAAGGAAAGAAAGAAGCAAAAAACTAAATTCTTTAGGAAGGTTGAGTAATCTACGACTGTCTTGGTAATGTTTAAATAACTGTGGTCTGTCTGAAAAGTTGAATTGGCTGTAAAATCCTAAATTGCAAAGAAACAGCGACATTGTAGCGCTCTCAACCACGATGTGTATAAGTGCATGTGTGGCTGTATGCTCGGCCTGTGGCTCCTTATCGGAGACATAACATTAACAGCTTTCTTTCTTGCTATGATGTATAGCAGAAGCGCAACCGATAAAAAAGCCATAGTTACATGGTTAACAGAGGAATGAATATGAACTGTGAAAGCTTACATGGTACAATCACCACAGAAAATACAGTCTGGACTTAGCGGAGGCAAAACTAATCAAATGGCATCTTCAAACTGTGAAATCCCCATCAGATAACAGCCCGTGGAGCAGAGGCGGGAGGCGGACAGATAGAGAACATGCATGAAAATTCAATGAGATTGCATCACAGGCAGGGATTTGTCTTGCTGACATATAAAAACTGTTGACATAAATATGCCGTTCATATATTTGTTCATCCATCCTTCATCTCTTTCTTTCCATGTGTGCAGTGCCAGAGGTGGGAAATGTATTTAGTATTTAGAAGGGGTCCTCGTGCCTCCATTTAAATCCTAATAACCAGGATTTGACCTGAGCTGTAAATTGGGTAAACTCCAAATTATATTTAGTCTAATCATGTTTGCTTAGATTTCTGGGCCCTGTTCCCCAGAAGCATCTCAGCCCATAGATTTACAATGGGACTGGATCATTTTAGCCTTAGAGTAAATATTTGGCTTAAAGGTCCCATGTTTTACACTTTTTCGAGCTCTGGTAACGGTTTAGACAGACTGTTTTCTGAGTGATTGAACAAAAATATAGTCGTTTTCAGGTAAACACTCAGTGAACCAAAGTGCTGCAAGGTTGGATGGTGGGCTGGGTGTGGGACATGGCTGAGAGTGGTGACTGTTGTTTGTTGTGACATCACAAAGTTGCAGATGTCCTGACAGCTCGTGTTAAGGCTCAGTTTCTGAATATAAACTGTGTGCATTTCTCTGTGGACTGAGGCTTTGATACTTTCACAGTATTATTATAGAACCTAGACCTGCTTTATAATCCAAAAAGGCATGGAAATGTCACATTTTACAATATAGGAAATTTAAAGGGCTTTGGTCTATTGCCACAGGTCTCTGGATCTTTGTTCATGGTGCACAAACAGTTTTGTCCCCAAATGGAAAAATTAGGCCCAAAAGCAGCTCATTTACATCCCCAAAAACATATAGTTAACAGGCACCCAACACCTACCCACAAACACACATACCTCAAAACAGACACACACATACACGCACCCTGCCTGTCTCTGCCCTCTCTCCCTATGTGGTGGACTAGGTCCAGAGCTTTCCCAGCCAGCATCCCTTAATCGCTGCAGGCACTGCAATCTTACCCTGCTTTATTTATGAGCCCTCTCAGCAGAGGGCTGAGAGAGGGGGAGAGAGAGGCAGAGTGAGAGAGGGACTGCGAGACTGAATGAGTGAGTGAGTGACTACTATATTTCTGTCTATGTCCCTTTTTATTTATTTATTTATTTTTGTTATTTTTGTTGTTTGTGCACAGTGGAGAGGTTAATGAGCTCTGCTTCGTTACAGTACACATCTCTCTCTGTCTCACTCTGTCTCTCTCTCTCTCTCTCTCTCTCACACACACACACACACACAAACACACACACACAAATTTCACATCCCACGGCTTCAACTCTGCTCTGACCCTACTTTGTTGTTGAAAAATTTACAATCAGCTGCAGATAAAGCCTTGCATGATTCCATGTAGGATTCCTGTATTTCCGATGCCGCTTTGTGTCTGTTGCCATGTTCTTAACATGTGCAGTGCTACTGCATCTGCAGCAGCGCTGGGGGCACTTAAGAGACACCTACGCATGTTGCATAACATACAGCATTAACAGTGCCATCGCCCATTTTGCAGGAAACAAACTCAGGAATGCTTTGACCTCAATTTTGGGCTTTGTGGGAATTTAAAGATCAAGGCTAGACCCTCTCAAATGCACCTCCACGTAGAACTCTCACATCCTGTCTCCATTAGTTTCTATTAGTTTGCAGCAGAGGCAGACTGTAATATACAGTGCATGTTTACCCTGGAGATGTAGAAACACAGAGCTGTGGATCTGCAGAGCTGTGGAGTTGTCTGACAGCACTAGTGGGGCGGCTTTGTTTGTCTTCCTGTGTCACCGGTGAGAGAAATTCTTGCATCTTGTTTCCGCCAATAAGAGCCTGCCCTTTTTTACATAAGTGTGAACAATGCACTTTGTTAGGAAAATGTTTTGCTCATATCGACTCCAGGAGGTTTTAATCCATTTCAGACAGTTTGCAACATCTAAATATGAATAGTTTTTAAATGCTCTCCAGCACTCGGTCTGAAATCCTCCTGATGTCCTTGTTTCTTATGTATGTTATTCATCTGATTTCACACACACTGGTGGAAATGCTGTATTGATCCTTCCTGTCATACACCAGTGGGAAACAACAGTGAGAATCCACAGTGGTATGCGTTTCTCATATGACCTAATGCCAATTCAAAAATCCTTAGTTAAGCTTGGTGCTGGTGTTGCACACAGTTAAGGCTCAAGCCGCACAGCGGTCCATCTTGGACTGATCACACAAGCAGTATTTAGATTTCCTCTGGTGCTTGCAGCTTGTTGTGAATGATGCTGTGTTTATTTATGCAAATCTCACAAAAATGAGAAGACACAATAGTTTTGTCTTTCTGTTGCACCCCACTAGAAAAGAAAAATAGCTAAATTTGAAGCTAAAAAGAATTATATTTGGTAACACATCTTTTTTGTTTGCTTGTTTAGAGCATTTCGTAAGGATGCTCATGCTTTCTCAGTCAAGAAAATTTTACTTTTTCGTTCCACCTGACTTTTCTGCAGCTTAATGATCCAGGTGAATAAATGATGTCATCTGCAGAGCTAAATGTCAATGTCATTTAAATGTTTTGCTATAGCTAGTTTGCACTGGTGTCACAAGTCAAAGAATTGAACACAGAGAGGGTTCATCTGATAAACAGTCAGGGAAAGGCCCTGAACACCTACACAGGTACTTGCAGTAATTCTGGAACTAATGAACCAATCCTGTCAACTTGTGGAGACCTGGCAGCGGGGGCAAAATAAACCTGAAATCTTGTCAGCACAGAGAGCCAGAGTTTGCATTAGAACAACCACTAACACTGTGTCAGCCACTGCCAGTTACAAGCTAACAAGCAACTTAAATATGAACAAGATGCTAACTATGCTAACTGCTCTGATATGTCTGCTAGTCTCTGATTCTGGTCTCAACAGACTGGGTCTGAGACTGGGTCTGACTGAGGCTTAAACATGGCTGAGTCTCTCTGATGTTTCCTGTATCTTGATGCTCTCTGCTCTTTCACCTGTCAAGCTGGAGCAAGCAGCTCTGGTGGGCGGGGCACAAGGCCTGATCCAGAATTTGAGAATTATGAGGAAGTAAGTGTAGATATGCTTCCAGCCCCAGTTTAGTAAAGTTAAACAAAATATTAATCGTAACTGAGGATTTTTACATAGATAAAAACATGTGTGGAGAGGAACTTTAAGCAGGAGGACTAGTTGGCTTCTTAAACAATGCATCTTGCCTGTGTCATTATTTTAATATGAATAAGAATTTAAAATGAATGTAGATGTGACAGACAAATGGAGTAAGAAAAAAAAATCAGACAGCTTCCTGTTTCACCTCATATTCACCCTCTGACACGGAATCCATTTTACATGCAAACACAACAAAGGCTGTCTTAATACTTTTATCTCTGCTGACTGAGCCAACACAAAGAAAGCCATGTGACTCGCAGAGAAGACTTGAAAAAGGTGTGTCTGCATGTGTGTGTGTGTGTAAAAGAGAGAAAGTTGCCCACAGAGTATTTAATTTAGCTCCTAGTCTCTTTCTCCTCCTCCCAGATGTCACTCACACTGCCACCCACCCGTGCACACACACACACACACAGACAGACACAGAAACACACACACACATATTGTGTATAGAAAATTGTTATCGACCCTTTAATTCAGTGTGTTAGTTTTGGTTAAGAAATATGTCGCCAAAGTATAAAGAAAGAAAATTAACATGAAATAAAGAGAAAAAAAACACACACCTGCGCGCACATTCACACAAACCTTTGTGAGTAATTCCCATTAATTCATGATTATTTATACATGTGCATCAACACATCTGCTGACAAACTTGGTTCAACTTGTCTGGCATGTTCATCACACCCACAAGCCTTCCAACAAAGACACACATACACACCTACACAGTGCAAATGCAATGCTAACGAGGCCGCTGTGCATCACACCGCAACAGCAACACTTACACCTCCCTCCTCGTGCTTCACTTTTTCTTTCTCTTTTTCCACTTTCTCTCAGTTCTTTCTTTTCGTTATCTGCTCAGCCTTCCCATTCCCACAAAAAAAAACTGTGATGACACAGTGTTGATGTTTCACAGGTACACTACACTGTGCGAGAGACTAACACACACACACACACACGCACACACACACACACACTGAGTTCCATTGCTGTCACACTAAAGCTCACTCACCCCCTCATTATCACAGAGTTTCCTGTTTGAGTGTGATCTATGCGTGTCTAAGCCTCTCTGCTATACTTCTACTGTAATTCATGACATGCATAATGTAAAGCTTGGCTCACTTTTCTATGCAAAGAATCATTAGCTGCTGGATGTGCTGTGCATTTCTGATGTGGAGTAAACAAATGATAATAAGGATTCATTTCATCATTATTATATTTTCATAATTGTGTCAGCTCCGCCCCTCTGCTTTAGAACTGTAAAGTGAATCACTCACAAATGGGAATATCATTCTTCTTCTTCATATCTTATTGCAGAATATATTGTCTATGCATGTATCAGCGTGTTTATATGTATTAATGGCAACTGTTAATCAGCTTATAACACTGGAAATATACAATGATACCTTTCACAAAACAAATCCTATAAAACAAAAGAAAAAGTGTCAGAGAAGAACAAAAATAATGGGAATGAAGGTGGTCTTTGAAGTTATATTAGGCTTTTATTTCAGCTTTGAGCCCCCACCCTCACCACTCCTCCTTCATTATCGCTCCCTTTGGACAGCTTGTCTTTGGTGCATGCATAAATCTGCCACTTAATTGCTGCTATTGTAATTTCAAAATAGCTTTTAGTGCAAAAAGAGCCCAGATTTTCAAAATAGAATGATGCTGCAGCAAATAGCTGTCTTCAAAATAAGTCACACCATGCTCATAACCTGCAAAAAAAGAAAACAAAAATACTATTGAACTGTGTTAAATATCTGCCGGCATAGGATTTTTTATTTCTGCCTTGCAATATTAACAAAACACACATTTTGTTTGTTGCCTGTGGGGAGCTCTGCACTAACATGTAGTTTGTGATCTTCAAGTGTGTTCATAAATATTTCATACTTTCATTTCACACTGTGAACGTCTGTGAGTGCAGCCCTGCGATGGGCTGGCGACCTGTCTGGGCCGTTCCTGTGCCTCTTTCCCATGGCATGCTGAGATGCTCTCCATCTCTTGTGACCCCTAAATATGAATAAGTAGGCACTGAAAATGGATGAAGGGGTTTTAAATCGGTCTGGGTTCTAAACTGTGTTTGGTAAAAAAAAAAAAAAAAAAAGACTACAAAACCTTGAATATGACTTTTAAAAAAGTCCCCCTTTAATTTGCCCTGCAGAGGGGAAAAAGGTATTGACTTAAACCAATGATCCGAATAAAGAGTTTTATAATTCATTAAAGGACCTGGAAATGTGCTTGTTGTGGGTTATAACAGATGTTTTGTATAGGTAACAAAACTGCTTGGGACTTGGGATTTGTCACGGGATCAAAATAAACTTTGTCAGTAGAAAATTTTTCCATATTTTTGAGAGAGTTTGTGTTTTAAGCCTTCAAAGAACATGACTTCAAAACTTTCTAAATGCCTGAGTTGGCCCCAAATACAAGATTTCTGAGGAAAATATAGTGAATGCTGCTGTTCAGTTTCATCTCACAATGCAAAGCCATATTTGCAGTAGCATGAATGCAGACAGGACGAAGAGAAATATATGAATAGTGATTAATAGATAACGTATTGGTGCCATACATTCAACTGAAGCTATTTCAAATGAACTGAAGCTTAAGTTTGTTGAGTTATAAGTATTTATTCTCATTTGAATGACTCTTTGGATGTGCAGACAGTGGACAAGGAAGGACACAATATAAAAGGACACTGTAAGTTTGAAAATCTGTTTCTCTTCACCTCGATTCACTGCTCCTGCTCCTGCTGCGCTCAAAGCCAGCTGATAAGATTTAGCCGGTATTGTGCTCCGTTTCTCAGCTACACAGACGCAGTGGCGATTCTAGAGTCTGTTGAGGCCCGTGTCAAAAATTTGTCAGGGGGCCCCTCCAATCAAAGAGGTGGTGAAACTGCTTCTGAGATTTCATTGTAAATTGTCCAGGGAATGACATGGGGCACCTTTAGGGAGGTTTCCTGCTGAGATGTCGTTGCAAATTGTCCATTGGTTGATTCAGGGGAAGGGGGAATCATCACAAAATAGTGTACCATTTATAATTTCTAAAACAAACACAGGAAAAAAAATGGACTTGTTTGCACTGTTCAGACGATGTGAGTCATTTCCTGCATGCCACACGACGGGTCACCATGCTGCCACAGGAACCCCTTAACAGACTGTGGTGACTGATGTCCTGGAGCCGATGAGGGGGCAGCTACAGGGCGAGACAGACTAAGACAGAGAGGAAGATCTGGAGGCTCACAGGAGATCTCGTCATCAATGAGGAGGGTCAGCAGCAAAAAAAAAAAAAAGAAAAAAAAAAGTACTATTGATCCAGTTGCATCCACAAAAGACTTGGCTGTGTGGACACTTACACATTTCAGAGGGTGACATGAGAGAGTGATTTGACATGAAGAAGAAGTAAAGCCACCGGCAAACACAGGCGCAGACTTGTTTAAGTGCTATGAGGAGGCTTCTTGACAAGCCAGAAAACAAGATGGAGTTTTATCAATCAGCTGAATGTCCTGCACCACCGACAAAGCCGTAATGGTAAAAGAAGTAGCCACAAACCTTTCGAGCTATTTCACTATTTCTCAGTAGTAGTTCACTTTTATTGCTCTGTCCATTTGTTGTAGTTTAAGAGAAAAGCCATGAGGTTTTAATAGCCCTATTTATTCTTTTTTCATGAAGAAAAAAAAATTGGTCTGGGCAGGCTGATAAAAATGGATTGTGTCTCTGGAGCTCTGCTTGTATCCTCTGTCTCCGGGTCTGGAGCTCCCCTGGGGGGAATTTAGCTTTCACAGGTTATAGGAATGGATCGGAAAGTAGACAGAGGATTGCTTGAAAAACACCAACTACCAATCTGCAATATACTCTTAATGAAGTTCTGTCTGTGTGCTGCCGTAATCATTGTGCAGAAAATCTGTGCCACACGAGTGCATATGGTATTTCATTATTACATTTTAAGAGATTTCAACACTCGAGCAGTTTCTAAGTCCGAAGTGAAATGAGTTAATTTAAAGCCTTGTTATCTCCACTAGACAAGCCAGTGCTTTGGTTAACATTCAAGTGCAATGTATGTAACTTTGTGATGCTTAAGAAAAAAAAAAGCTCAGGCTCAGCTTGGCTTCACTAAAATAAGATTTAATACTCAGGTAGAGCATGTCATGAAATGAGATTGACAGCCTTTGCTGGAGGAGCTATTGTGTCGGCACTCGGCACCATAGTGCAGCACTGGCATGAAATCCACAAATCACCAGAGAAAGCAGCCTCCGCAGTGAAGCAGACTTTGCCACGGAGCTTGTGGTCGTGGAATTAGAGCAACAGTAGCAGGTCAGGCCCCTGAAGTGTCTGCCTGAAAGGAGCATTTGGACATGTTTACATTGCGATTTATTCTTCACCAAAACTTTCTGTTGTTAGCATTGTGCTGTTCTAACAAATAGCTCGGTGGCACTGTCTTTGCATCAGTTACAGTGAAGGGTGGCATCAGCTGCAAGCCACCTCAGCTTCTTCATACATCGTCAATCCATGTGTATGAAAACACAGTCGGATAAATGCAACATCTAGTTTTACTAAAACAAAGAAAGTGTGTGTGTGTGTGTGTGTGTGTGTGTGTCTGTGTTTATGTATACCAGACTCTTGTAGTACTCACAAACTAGCGTATCCTACAGCTAACAGCTAAAACATTAGGTCTGACGACTTGCAGACAATGCTGTCACAAAAATAAATGAAATTAAATCTTTTTTTTCCTTTCTATAACTGCCTCTGTCTGCCACAGGGTGATACTTGTAGATTAAGGACTAAATTGAGCATGTATAGAGTGAATCAGGTGATTCCTAACTTGTTCCTGATTGGAGAAATTGTGTTACAACTGACCCCTTTTACAACTATCACCAGTCTCCCCTACCTCCCACCCCTATTAACCAAAGAGAGACTTTTCTCTACCTGGAGGAGGTTATTTAAATGTCTTGCTATTGTTAGCCATTTGCTCCTGATCATTAAACTGTTAAAGTGAATCAGGTGCTCCAGTATTTCAACCGGGATCAGTCATTCTGAAGTGGCCCATCGAATCTGTTTTTTATAGTTGCCCTCGAGGCCTTGTCAGTTCTGCTGAATAGTGGGGAATTGTGGGAGGCATAGTTCAGCCTTTGAGTGTTTCTAGATTTTTCCTCAAAAAAGTAAAAAGGTTAAAGATCATAAACCTAAAATAACATAAAGCTAAAACAGACAATATGAACTGTGTCATAAATACCATGCTAATAAAAGCTAATCTGCAACTGAACCTGAAGTGATCACCACATATAAAGAATATACAAATATACCTCTTAAAAGGATTACACTGGTATTTTGGCAAATACCATTGTACGAGGAGAAGATTAGTAGCAGTTTCCGCCCTGTAGGAGGGACAGTCCCTTTGTTTTCTTGTATCTCAAAATTCCACAAGCATTATATAATCTGCACTGTGTGGGGATCCAGTGTTTAATGCAACAGGCGCAGGACTGGTGTTCTACTTTATGGGATTTCTCGAAGACGGAGCCAGGAGATGATGCAGCTCACAGGTTGACAGAGAAATTAATTAAAGTGATTAAAAATCATGATCATTTATATGAATACTAATTCTAAGTCTTTCGTGCATATCAGAGTATCAGTTATGATTAAGTAAACGACAAATCAAACTATAGCTGTAATTATTTTGAGGCCTAAAACTCAAAGTGACACTTTTGTCCTTTTAGCTGAAGAGCTCAGATGCACACAGTTTGTAATACAGCTGCTGAATCTCTCAGTCCTGATGGCAAAATCCACAGAGCATCACTGACCGACTGCATCATGGAGTACTGGTCAGGAAATCAGCTCCTGTCAAGCCTGGTGGTCTGAAGTCAGTTCACTCTCCCCAGGCTCCTGGGTGTGATTGGACCCGGCAGCCACCTAACGGAACCAATTTATCCAGCGACTCTTCCCAGGTCCTGGGCCCTCAATGTGCGTGTGATGTGTAAGTGTGTGTGTGTGTGTGTGCGTGTCTAGTGACATACAGAGAGAGCATCAAAGTACTTTCAACAACAGTTGCGATAGGACTGCACACACAGACACACACTCAGGGCTGGGTGAGTGCCTGGCCTGCTCCCCCTGTCCAGCAGTAATGGGCCTTCTAAGCTCAGCTGAAACACTCAGTCACACTCTCAGCTGGGAAATTGATTCTCCCGAGGTTCCCATTTAGTGTGTGTGTGTGTGTGTGCGCTTATGTGTGTGTGATTGAGAGAGAGAGTCTATCTATCCACCCACCCACTGTGGAAAATGATTTTGATTGGCTGGCAGGTGTTTAAACAGCACTACAGTACAGTAGCTCAGCTTGGCACTTAAATTATCTTTAAGGCAGGAGAGAACTGTTTGCCGCCTGTTTCCTACCAACAGGCAATGTTGGTTTATTTTAATCTGACCGTGATTACTTCCTAACTCATGATGTTGGGTTTAGAGTTAACCTTATTCAAGGTTTCAGTTCAAGTTTAGGCCATCATAATGGTGACCATAGCAGTGTCAGATTTAAGGTTATAAGGTTTCAACATTTCCTCTCCAGACATTATTAAATTTTGTAAAAATACTCTTAAGATAATTATTTTTCCCACATGAAAAGTAAAAAAAAGAAAAACTGGGCCTGGAAGCTCATCTAGTCTTACTTCCTCGTTGAGAAATCTGGATCAGGCTTTGTGCCCCGCCCACCACCACCACTTACTCCAGGACTCCAGGTGAAAGACCAGAGAGTATCAAGATGGTTTGAGGAGGAATCATCAGAGAGACTCAGCCACATGTTTGAGCCTCAGTCAGACCCAGACTCAGGAGTATTTGAGGAGTTTGAGGAAATCAGTGACTAGAAGACATATCAGAACAGTTAGTGTATTTAATTGTTATTTGTTTGTTACCTTGTAACTGGCAGTGGCTGACACAGTGGTCTCTAGTGGTTGCTCTTTGTACTGACATTTCAGGTGAATTTTTCCTGCCCCCCATCTCTGCAAATTGACAGGATTGGCTCCTTAGGTTATATGACATATGAATCTCTGTCTGTCTGAATCTGTTTTTAAGAGACTTTCATTGGTTCACTGGCGTTAAAGGTGGAAATACTCATTCATGGTGTTGACTGATTATTTTGCTCATGATATGTCTTGTATTATATAAAAAAAACGTCAGATTGACATTAAGATTAAACACTTGATTTTCATCGAAGGGGATCTTTAAATTCCAACTTTTAAAAAAATCTAGTCTGGTCCGAAACCACACGAACACTTGATTTAAAAGCCACCACTCCACCCAACAAACCATAAAGGATTAAACGCTTGTTTGACACTAAAGTCTATGTCCTCTTGTTTCTGACAAAGTATTAAGGATAAACCCCTTTAAAACACATAGAAAGTCCATGTTTTCTGGTTTCACGACTGCCAACGATGATGAAGTTTTCTTCAATCGCGGCCACCCTCTGTGTTTTTAATCCCTCAACGCACTGAAAATATTGACTGTATGTGCTCAAGGCTGTGTAACACCACTTTGGCTAAACGCCGTTCACCGCACTAGCCAACATGGAGTACCTGGTGATGGAGAGAGGTGGGTTGCCACTATAAATACAGAGCTGTCTGATTCACATAGCCTACATGGCTCCTCTCATTCATCATCTATTGTTCTTCAACTCCCACAAGAGAGGCAAGTGAAAGAGGAGAGGAGGAATGTGTGAATAAAGGGAGAAAGAAAGGCTCACAGAGGATGAAACGGGTGAAAAGTAGTATTCTAGTGAGTGTGTGTGTGTGTGTGTGTGTGTGTGTGTGTGTGTGTGTGTGTGTGTGTGTTGTGTGTGCCAGTCTCAGTTAGGAAAGGAAATTAGGAAAGAGTAAATAAATAAGTATAAAAGTAAAAACTAAAATAAAATAGTAACAATAATACATACACAGTGAGTGAATAAAAAAAATGCACAAATACAAAAGTGCAAAAACAAATGCGTCCATTATCCTCGGTCACACACATGTTGCCAGGTTGGAGGGGGGTAAATGATGACCAAGATGGCGTGTGAGAACTCCCAGGCTATGTACTATGGACACACCAACACAATTCAGTGTCTGGGCTGCAGAAACCTTCAATGGCAGTGTTGGGAGCTGCAGTATCTTCCTGTAGCCTGTGATGTCTCTGTGAGACACATAACTCTACACTCACTGAAGTCGCTCTGATTCCCCACAGGGGCCGCTAGCTCGTCCATCTTATTGTCCGGCAATCTCATGTTGCCTGTGATGATAGAAGGGAGATACGGCCTTTATCTCCTGTTCTCCATCAGTCGCCCTTGTCTGGACCGAGCTCTTCGATTCCTCCTCTGCGTCCTCTGTGTGTCCTCCTCCTGATTTCTGCCCTGATGTCCTTTTGTTGCGGTCTCCATGCCGGCCATCTTCAGCGTGATCAGCCTGTCCCAGCACAGCAAAAACACATTACACTACACTCACTATGAAGTTATTCCAAAACAGAGCAGAACTCGACTAGCATATGCAGAGAGTTAAGATAAGCTACCAGTGAAAATTTCAACACAAAAGAAGAAAGCTAAAAAGCGGAGCATCACAATAAACTTGCATGTTTTCTGAGGCATAATAAAATGAGCAATCGTGTTAAACCAACAACAGAATGAACCATGTATAGGTCCCTTCTTCCCTCCCATCACAGTATCTATTTATTTTAGTCCTTCTCTCTCACACATATGTTCTTTTTTTTTCTTTCTGGGCTGTGTGTGCTGTGTGAAACAGAGTACAGGGTAAGAAAAATGAGAAACAGAGCACAAATCACTGAGAACCAGTAAAAGCGTGTTCCACCCCATGCCGAGGCGACAGACGGTAACCATGGCAACCTTGCCCCACTCGAATATCTGCTTAACGAATCGAACGCTCCCCGGTCTGTTTTGTGAGGGATTATCAACACATCTCACTCGCTGCTGATGTTGAGTCTGTTTTCTAAACTTACATTGAGCTTTGAGGAGAGTTTTGAAACTGGCATCATCATCATCATCATATGGGCTAACTCTAACTGTGAAAAAAAAAAAAGGTACATGCTTACCAGGTTGTCGTGTTATCGTCCAAATGTAAAACTTCACCAGCAGACAGACTATGAGGGATTGGAGGTATAAGAAATAACAGCTTTTACTGTCAGTGAGCAGGAAGGCCGGGGCATTGGAGGGCAGAGATACCGAATTATCTGGCTTTAATTTGTTCTGGTGCTTGACTGAGTTCAAACCCCTCATGTGTGAGTTTTACCAGTGGGTCGATAGTTATGATGTCCAAGCTTCTTCCATAGGGTCAGACCAAGAACATAGACTGACACCACGTGGCTAACATGAAGCTGAAGGAAAAACATGAAGAAATGAAGTAAATAAATATAAAATGATCTTTCCTCCAGGGTTCCTACATACCACTGCAAAGACCCAGCCCTGATAGAGAGAGGGCTGACTTGGCTGTGCAGTTCAATTACCACAGCTCGCGTTGTTGATGGGGTAAAAAGGCAATAAGCGGTGCGATTTTTCTGGTTGCCCTTGGTCAGGGCACATGCACAGTGGGGGGTTAAAGCCAGAGGGGGGCCTGTCTGCATCCCCGCACTGCACAAACACTAAAGTATGTGTTACAGGAATAGATTTTTAAAAAAAAACATATGCGAATGATTTCCAAAAGTTAATCTTTTTTTTTGCTTGCATGAAGGTCAGAGGACAGCAACATTTACAGAATAGCCCCTCAAGAGGTAGTTGAGATTCACTGATCATCTCATGATCTGGATCCTGACCTTGTCAGCTGGGCTACTGGGGCATGAACACTGGCTGCCCTCTGCACGCCGCCACCCAGAGTTGCGTGTCATACACCTTCAAATTCCAATGCTGCATTGCATGATCTTTATATGACAGTGCAGCCAACTACAACATTTAAATATTTTCTTAGAGTTTACAGTTCAGGCTGATTCCAACTCAACATCGTCCTCTTAATATAAACGGGTGGAGGAGGAAATTGCTTTGAGGATAGACGACTTCCTTCAGGTACCACACAACTGGGTCAGTGGTGATGGTGAGTTTGCTGTGTGTGTGTGTTAAGTCATGTCTGTCAGCTTGGACACTGGACTTCAGGGGGGCCCAGAATGGTACACTTTATGTCTGTATACCTGCAGGTAGCAGGTATCTGTGCTAGATGTTTGTGCCATTAGCCTTTGCCCTGGAAAAACTCTGGAGCGCCCCTCGCAGTGACAGAGACAGTTCCATCATTAGGATGATTATTAATGTGACCTTTTCATTCTAGTGAGGTTTGCATCAATCATGTAACAGTCAGTTGAACATTTTTTCGTGACTTGCATTAATGTCCCACATAATCTGCCTTTTTTTGAACCAGACACAAGGGACAAGTAAAAAAGTAAAAAAGTAAAATACTTATGTTTTAACTCAACACACCTTATGCTAATCATTCCAATCCCAGTCAGAGGTTGCCTGTATGCAATCACTCAATAGAGGAACAATAATTTGTTACAGTTGAACAAGTATAAGATAAAAGTATTATGGGTTGGAGCAAAGCCAGAAGAGATACACTTTCTACCAGGCTTGGAAACTTAAACCAGCAGAGTTCTGGGTGTAATTTCAGACTCTGATCTACTGTAGGTTTCAAATCCCACATAAGCAAGGTAAACAAAGCAGCTCTCTTCCACCTCAGAAATATTCCAACAAGATGCTGAGAAGCTCATTCATGCTTTTATTTCACACAGATTGGACTATTGTAACCCTGCTCTGTTCGCTGCTCTACAGTTAATTCAGAACTATGCCGCTAGACTTTTAATGAAAAGGAGGAGCACATCACTCATGTCCTGGCTCATGTCATTGGCTCCCTGTATCCTTTAGAATTGATTTTAATGTCCTTCTACTTGTATACAAAGCTCTCAATGGTTTGGCGCCCTCTTACATCACTAACTCTCTGTTGTTTCATGTCTCTCCACGAGCACTTAGATCCCCTACAGCAGGGCTTCTTTATATTCCAAAAGCCCCCCAAAATAAAACTGGGGGAGCAGCTTTCTATTAGAGATAGAAATCTCTAGCTCTTAGAGATTTTTGTTTGTTTGTCAAAGCACTTTGAGCTGCATTCTATGTATTAAAGTGCTATTTTTTATTATTATTATTATAATTGTTTTTTATTATTACTATGAATAACAAAAGAGGCAGTATTTGTGGGGGTTGTTTAAGCAACCTCAGAAGAATAATTTTTTTACCAGTTGCCTTATTATAATGGGTGAAACTCATACACACATTAAGGTTTGGTGAAACATTAATGGAATTTAATGGAACATAAAGCTTTACAGTAAGCCATTAAGCCTCAGATCAGTTATAGCTTCCACAGTATTACTGATCAATGGTTACCTTGGTGACAGCAGTCCTGTGGTCTCCTGCTGCATCAGTAATAGCTGGTGTTCTGGACACCATCTCCTGCAATAAGACCTCCTCCTGTGGGGTGGATGGAATGGTTTGTGCTTGCTCTACCTTCTACTGCCCTCTAGTCCTCCCACAGTCCCCTGCTGTTCTTCTTCCCCTAATGAGAGCGACAAGTAATAACAAGGATTGCTGTGTTCTGACCATCTTTAACCAGCCTGACTCCTCACTGCGTGTGGGATGGAAGAGTGAAAGTGGGAGGACGGAGGAGGGGGTTGATTAAAGAAGAAAGAGAGAAAGGAGACATAACTGTGTGATGAACATTTTCCAGTTGCATAGTTCATGCCCATGTGCCTGTGAGCTTTAGCTTCTGCTTATGCCTAATGCACTGGTGTTTGTTGTGGAAACCATCAGCTTGTGTTTACACTGAACGCAGTAATGCACCACTGCTCAAAAATTGCATTTGCTCCAGCTGTAACCACTCATAAGCCACAGACCGGCAGGCACAGTGTAATGCCAGCCCTACTTTACACTTTACCTCTTTTTACACGGGAACGCTTCGGGTAGATTTGACAGGTGGTGAGCGCTGATGAAGCATGCAGCAGGTACTGTGAGCTGTCCCTCACTGTGATATCACACCTGGAAAAACTGAACCACTCACTGTGAAACATTTCTAACTCTAAATCAGCTTTGTGAATTTGTCCTGATTTAAAGGGAGGTGATGGGGCCACCAATATACCAGTCAATAGGATCATGAATAATTATTTTTATTTTTTTATTTTTTTAACATAACAGTATATGCACTATTACAATGGAACAAAACAACTCACAGCTTTTTGTTATGGATTTATATTTTGACTTATTGAGAGGAAGCGAGAAATAGACACCCACACACACACACATTCAAAAACCATGGCGGCAAAGAGAAAAAGGTGTGACGTGAAATTTCAACCGTGAGTTATCAAATTTGCTCTTGCAAATAAAAGTTTAAATATCTATGGTCCCTTTTGGCTTTCGTCCTTTCTACAGTAGGCTACCAGTATTTTGATATGGGTATCTCTCTCTCTCTCTCTCTCTGTCTGTGCACAAGGTTGGCCTAGATGCACTGCATCTCAGAGCTAGATCAAATGAATGATTCGTAATATGCTAATGTGTCAGACCGGTTTCGCACGAGTTTTGTGCGAAAGGCCTTACCCATGCAGACGTCTGTCCCAAATATAAGCCGGTTGAATTCAGTGTCCGAAGCACATAAAAGCCTGGGCTATCAGTTGAGGAAGTGGGGTGGGGGAGTCGGGACCATCCACAGCTGGGAGAAGCCCGCAGTACTGGGGAGGTTGAAGGTGTTTGGTCTCCCTGATGCTCAAGGAATGACAGCGTTATGTTAATGAACTCAAAAATTAATGAACAGTAGGTTTTGAGCTGCGGAAAAAATAAATGACTTTTGATAAAAGTGAAGAAAGAAATGTTCACAATAACAACACACAGTCTTTGTTTATTTGTGTGTTTTGGTGTGTTACTACTATGCTTTAGTACTTTGGGGATATATATGTTTAGGAGGGCCCATAAAAATGGCTTTTAATGTTGAAACACAGTTTTTTTTTTTGGCAGCGTTTCGAGGCTCATAGCTATTTTCATGTTTACTTGCCTGAGCATAGCGTGTGTGTATGTTGAGGAGGCGTCTGAGTATACTCGAGCTTCTGGGCTCACAGGCATAAGAGGCTATCGTTTGAGTACAGCTGTGTACACATTTCGCCTCTCCACAAATTGATGGGCGACACTTGTTCGGCAGAGTCAAACAGTCGTGCAGCGAGAACGTGTACGTGCTCAGTCAACACTAACGACGTTCCCTCTCTACATGACTCATTGTTATTGTGTTGACACCATCGCCACTGTTCAGCAGGACGGTCCGCCTTCTGCTGAATGCAAAGGGTGCTGATGTCTCTATTTACAAGTTTCATTAGTCAAAGTGGTATTTATTTTGCAAACTGAAGGCACGGAAACATGTGCAATGAGCAGAAAGCAAAATAATGATTTCACTGCAGCTCCTCGCCATGATCCAGGAGCCACATACGGCACGTAATAGTTCAAGATGGGGCCTCGCATGTATTAGTAACTCAGGCTTTGGTGTAATTAATTGTGAGATAAATATTTTAATCTAAACCTCGAAAGCAAATGCTCTATTTATAGTAAGAGGTTGTTACTATTCATGTTACTATTCATATATATATATATATATATATATATATATATATATATATATGTGTGTTCTATACCATAACCTTATGATGCTCTTGAATCAAGAAACACAAGTTACTGATAAGAGCTTGTGTGATTGTGAATGATTATGCCACAGGGTGACACTTCCTCACACGTGGAATAAGGACTAAACTGAGCATGTGTAGAGTCAATCGGGATTCGTAACTTGCTGATGGTTGGAGATACTGGAGTGTGAAGTGTTAAAAAGTGACCCATCTTACAACCATCCCTGGTCTCCCCGCAGTTCCATGCAGATTGGAGACTTCAGTTTATACATCATTTAGCAATGAGGGAAGCTATCAAGATTACACCAGCTGCACCTCTCCCCTGCTTTCTATATGTGTGCAGAAGAGATTAGCAGCTGTCAAGATAAATGAGCTGAATGGTTTGTTATATGTGAGAAGTTAGAACATGCATGAACCTATTGTGATCTGCCCCTCTTATACTTTGTTTTAAGTATTTGAAAAAGAAAGTATTATAGTTTTTTGTTTTCTTTTTTCTGGCGAGGACAGTCTCAAGTTTAACACTGAGAAGAAAGAGGGATAACTGCATTTTTTGTGTGTGTGTGTGTGTGTGTGTGTGTGTGTGTGTGTGTGTGCGTGTGCATGCTGCATGTCACGTGTGTACGTGCAAGAGAGAGAGTGTGTAATAGAAAGATTGTGTAAGGAGCTGTGTAATAGGATTGTGGGCCATCTGCCTCCCTGTGCTGCCCACAGACTGTCTACTGTCCCGAAAGGCTCCCAGCAGCACTGGCAGCCAGCGAGAGATAGAGCCAACTTTGTTTCCTTGGAAAAAAAAGTTGGGAGAAAGTAGTCTGGCATTTAGTTTATTCATTTAACTTTAACTGTATTTTTGTGAATCGTGTCTTTCCACAACTCAAGGAAGAACACAGAGCTCAGACAAAAGATTTTAGTTATATAGGCCCATCTGCAGGTAACATCGCATGCTTGGAATGAGATCTGAAAATGACCCACTCACTCCACTGATATACATACACTTAGTGTAAAGGGATTCCCAATAGACTCCCATGGCTGTAAGCTTTATGGGAGAATTGATTGTGACACACAACCTTAAGAAATCCTGGCTTTATAGTGATATTCTTACAGAGAGAAAAAAAGACTCCCTACTGCTGGGTGGTAGGGCAATTAAGTCTATCTCATCTTAATTCAATGGCAAAGTCCACTGGAAAATACATAATTTCACTCCAGGTTTCCAAGGAACAAGGAAGTGTATCATCCTTATTAGCGAGCTCCCCCGACTGCGGGTTATACATTTACCAGACATTTTCTGAAGTTAAGTAGCAGCCACGGTCATCGTCAGTGCTGTCTGAAGCTTGGCTATTCCTCTCTGGCACTCTGGAGGAGGCGGACTGTCAGTCTACTTTACATCTAATAAGATGATGAGAACTAATAGTCTAAATGTTACTATCTGCTTTCTTTAAGTTGAATTTTGCATGCAGAACATGGCCCTATGCAGGGTTTTTGCTCAAGGGCACATCAGATACTAACTGTTAGAAAGGCCTCCTCAAAAAAAAAAAAAAAAAAAGAAAAATAGAATTACAGCCTCATGGTTGTCTGCCTCCACCAACCAGCCAAGTTGTAATAGGGTCACAATCTCTTCTTAATGAGTTACAGCACTGAATAATGACTGTCATAGACATTAGTGCATAATTAGTGCATGAATTTGTGAGTTACAGCCAAAACTATATTTTGTGATGTCACAGTGAGCTTGACCTTTGATCTCCATATTCTAATCAGTTCATCCTTGAGTCCAAGTGAATGTTTGGGCCAAATTTACGAGACGGACGGATGGCCTGAAAACATAACGCCTCTGGCCCTGACTGTCGACAGCACAAAGGCATAAAAAACACACATCCGAAGACTTGTTTAGGTCTTTGATACACAGTCATACTGATGTAGTGACTGTTTCCATGTTCCATAAACAATGAGCTGTTTAAAAAACTCAATATTTCAAACGGGAAGTCTTTGGAATACTTCAATGATATGGCAAGTTATGGCTGGTCGTCATCATGCCATGTCATCGTCTGTACATTAGCTGTTTTGGGGACTGCAAAACAGTCCACTCTCTCTTTGCAACTGAAAACAAAACAGCATCATGATTTCCGAATTCATCTTACAATAACAGGCTCGTTTAACTGTTGGTGGTTAAATGTTCCCTGGAGAATTGCTCACTGGAAATCATAGTCTACTTTTCCCTTCCCCCCTTTCTATATATGCAAAGCTTGTACCTTTGGCTTTTCATCAAAACAGCCACATATGTTTTAATGCAGATGGTTATCCTTTGCACTGATGATTCAACCAGGAGCGATCAACGCTCTTTCAATTCTTGGAAATGATCCGACTGCCAGCCACCTACCATTAACCTTTGCAGAAAATAAACTTGATTCTTACTCTAAAACCCATGATGCGGCCTGAAATAACTCCTCCTCCCACTTAGCTGCTCTCTATGCAGTAGTCAGACCTGGAAGACTTTGCATCTTGACTTGCATATGTAGACGTTACCCTCAACCAGTTGCGCATCAGAGACAGCAGCTGTGGTACCTAGAGACCCAGAAATCATTAAGATCTATTGTGTTCTATTCTATTCTATTCTATTCTATTCTATTCTATTCTATTCTATTCTATCTATTCTTTTATGTCTATTTGATGTGTGCATCTCTGCGTCTGCAGCTGGGAGAGATGCATTCGAACAAAAGGAGAAAAACTGGAGTAATATATAACATTAAGGCACTTTAACCAGGCCTGCACTGCTACGAGTGAATAATCAGAGCCACACATGCATGGCAGGGTGGGCAGGCAGGCTGGCAGGAGGCCACTGGACTAAAATCATCTCAACACCATTTCCATCCAAGATCCATAATAGATGACAGTCACAACCAAACCATCTCTCATCACCAGTTCATAGAGGGTCAAAACCCTCAGTCTCATAAAACCAGACTGAGCTAAGTGGTGCCGAATGGATATAATCTGTCACATCCAATCAATTGGAGCACTCCAGAATGAAAGGGGACCAGGGAGGGGTTAAAGAACAGAGTGAAGGAGATGGGGGGGGGGGCACAGAAAAGCACAGAGAAGGGGAGGAGTATTGGAAAATGAAAGATGGAAAGTCAACTGCAGAGACAGACAGAACTTCAATCAAAACCTCCACTTGAATAAGTCATGTCTTTCTAATAGACTCCTGGAAATAGTCATGAATATATAAAGAGGGAATGTGCATTAATCAGATCCTCTTACCTCCTCCTCTTTGTGGGGACACTGAAAATTGTACCTTTTCAGTCACTAATCTGGCACAGTGACAGAGTCAAAGAGAAATAGAGAGAGATGAAGAGACATGGGAGCAGACAGGGAGAGAGGTCTGTACCTCCAAACAATCTCTGCAGGCGGGGGACGCTCGGGGAAGGTGGGACAGAAATAATAAAAAAAATATATACATTGTATTAACAATCTAAGCACATAACCCTTCTATTTATTTATTTATTTTTCTCTATTTCAACATATTACCCAAAGGGAATGTGACCACAAGTCTGAGAGGAAACGAAGTGTGATGGCTTCTCTGTGGAACCTGTAACCTTTTTCAGTGCAGAGGAGAGAGAAAGGAGGCGAGATGGCCACCAGGGTGGAGGAGACTGGCAGATTAAAGTGCCTTTTCATTTTGCTACAGAAACAGCTGGGATGCTTTCTTTTCGCTCTGCTGGTGACGAGGCTGTGTGTGTGTGTGTGTGTGTGTGTGTGTGAGAGAGAGAGAGTGGGAGTGTGTTGCTGCTGGGTTTGGGTCGTCACCTGCATTGCAGCGGGAGCTATATTTAGAATCTGACAGAAGTATGACTGCTTTACTTTCATTTTGCCAATCCTTGCCCCGATAGACAGACAGATAGACAGATAGATAAATAGATAGATATTGAAGCTTAATGGTGAATGAAAGTCTAAAGGCACAGGGGCAATGGAGGGTGGAAATGAGGGTGTGCTAGACCAAGATAAAGCGAGAAGACAGAGAGAGAAATCAGGCAGCAGGAGGCTGGTGGGAAGCACCAGCTGCCGTCCCCACTTCTCTTAAATTTTTCCTCTCTCTCTCTCTCTCTCTCTCTCTCTCTCTCTCTCTCTCTCTCTCTCTCGTTTGTTCAATCTCAGTTACAATCAAGCCACTGTGCTTTATGGCTTTGAAGCTAGCATGTGTATATAGTGTGTGTGTGTGTGTGTGTGTGTGTGTACGTGCGTGCGCGTGTGTGTGTGTCATCATAATGCTCACGCTGCCCGTTGGGTTTCTGCCCTTTCATTCCACCTCAGCCCAGATGTAAAGCTAACAAGACTTAGGCAGCAAGGCTGAGTCGGGCACATCCAGCCAACACACACACACAGTTCCTTTGAGTTTCACTTAACAAACACACTGGCCTCATTTACTATTGCCATCTAATTGATTTTTCTCCACCACAGCTGCATAAGAATTTGAATTTAGCCTGATCAGCTCTGTGAGGTCTTCGAGGAAGTCACCAGAGGCGTGCATCAGGCTCGTGGTGGTGCAATGATTGTCCTGTCTTTTAGTTTCTTTTATATTCCAGGTGGCTGTGCTGTGACATAAATGCAGTACATGCTATTGCTAAAATGTAGCTCATAAATAACAGCAGTTAAAGATTAAAAATAAATAAATACTTGTTCTGCAGACTCCATCCACATGACAGGAATTACCTCTAACAGAACATATTCATTCTCCAACTGAGGTCTAATGCTGCACTCTGTCATGTTGAGTTAAGTGTAAAATGCTGTTGATGGGAGGAAACATGCCGTGCTGCCAGTGGCAATTACTAGTAGGACATATGGATTTTTTTGTAGACTGTATCTCCCATTTGAGGTCCCTTCCATTCTATTGGAGTAACTTACAAATAATATTCAAATTATGAATAATAAATAATTTAACAATAAATAATGAATTATTTGAAGGTCCCATATTTTACACTTTTTACCGTGTTTTAGTTGAAGTGTTGATATCCATAAGAAGAATATTTGTGGTTTTAAGAACCAAAAACCACCTCCTCTCTCAGGCTTCTCTCTTCTGCTTTGGAAACAACAGGCCAGTGAGTGATCAAATAAAAATATCGCAGATTTCAGGTAAACACAGAGAAACCAAATTCTCTAAGGTTGGATGGTGGGTCCAGGTGGGCTGGGTTGTGGGTATGGCTGAAAGCAGTGACATCACAAAGTTACAGAAGTCCTGACAGCTCATTTTCAGGCCATGTGTGCATTTCTCTTATGGCAGGCATATGCCTCACCAAGAGAGCTGAACTTCAAGAAGTTGCACAAGAACTCTCAGAAAAGTAATCATGGTTTGTCAATAAAGCTTGTGGGCAGCAGCTCAAGACAAATCTCAGCCATCATCATCATCATCATCAGCTCCATCGCTTCATGGCTTCTCTAATTGTGAAGTTAATTGAACCCTGCACTCAGACTGAGAGACACTACTCATGTTGGAGTTGTGTGTGTGTGCACGCCTGCTTAAGGTCTGATTCAGTTGTGATGCTTGATGCCCTTTTTAGTCACTTGGTTTATCACACAGTACTCTAACCCACCTTCATATCAGAATTATCAATCAATACGCTGGTTGCATTCGTAATTTTGAGTCCATCGATCAAATCTCGAAGAGAGAGAGGGGAAAACTCTAATAAACTTGTAACAGACAGACAGACAGACAGACAGATGCACTCATATGGAAACGAAGTAGATAATATGGTCTGGATAATGAACATGCGACCTCAAACCATCTCTGAGGACAACGCCCACCACCTAAATGTGATTTTGAATTCAGCTAAAGCATCAGCTGCAGCAGTGCAGAGGTCCACAGTTCACAATTCATATTAGATTGTATTAGATTCCACAGTTTCTCTATCTCACTTTCTCTGTGTGTGTCTTTCTGCTCTGTAATTGCTATGGGAGGTGACGGATGATATTACACTGGCAGTTGGGGCCTCACTCCTGCCGTGAAGGTGCTGTACACAAGGCCAAGGAGACGGGGGACATGAAGCACCAGAACTGGGGAGGAAAATATATTGGATTTTTTCCCCAATAATTTGAATTACATTAACAGTCTTCATCCATTGTCAGGTCGGTGTCATTGAGCTTGACTCTGCAACCTTACCTGCCCCCACAAAGGGCAACAGTGCATGTTGGCCCCTGTGGCGAGAAGGAAAAATGTATATGTGCATCTCAGGAGAGTAAATGAAAAAAAAAAAACCTAATTAACCTGGATGTAATGTAGAGAGGTGCAGAAGGGGAAAGAAACACTGTTAGGTAGGTTTGTTGACCATGAGGTTGGCATAGCTCATTAAGGCTGCTGACAAATACTGGTGAATTTTGCATGAGACACAATATACTGGATTAATACCAAAATCAGTGCAAGGAGCTCAAACCCAGAGCTCTGTGTGTCTGTGTGTGTGTGTGTGTGTGTGTGTGTGTGTGTGTGTGTGTGTGTGTGTGTGTGTGTGTGTGTTTAGCAGAGAGAAAAGAGGGAGTGTGTTTGACTGTGTCACACATTTCCGTTCATCTAATTATCATTTTCTGTGTCTCCTCCATCAGAGTGTTTCTCCAGGAACCCTACTGGAAAAATAATTATAAATTGCTCTCTCACAGCAACACATTTTTCATATCCTTTGCTATCACAAAGACGAACTGCCAAATGATGCAGGCATAAATTCTCTCCTCAGATAGTGCTCACTCGTCGGGTGAATAGGTAGCATAGATCGACACACCCTGTGCAGGGAAACAATTTCAAATCATTGGAATGCAAAATTGAAGTAAAAAAATATATCTTCAGTGTTGTGGTGTTTTATTACCCCTCCTCTTTTTTACATTGGTTCATCCATCAAATGCCAAGAGGAGGACCCTTATACAACGTTCTTGACTGTGTTCCAAGCACCAGTGGAGGCTTTGCATGGAAACTAAATCAGGTTCGACATAACATGTGGAAATGAGTTACAAGTTTACTATGTGT
Source organism: Trachinotus anak (assembly GCF_046630095.1). NCBI lineage: Eukaryota > Metazoa > Chordata > Actinopteri > Carangiformes > Carangidae > Trachinotus > Trachinotus anak. The sequence goes on along the minus strand of NW_027273858.1, from coordinate 3,803,489 downwards.
TTTTTCCAAGTATATTCTATCTGCAGCTGTGGTGAAGGGTATAGAGAGCAATATAATTTTATTGGTGTTGGATTTATTGATACTTATGATTTATGATCAGACATGTTTATTATGAAATACAGTTGACGGAATTACAGTGATCACACATCATGCTTCAGTTTGTAAAAGCCGGTATGTGTATTATTATTATTATTATTATTATTATTATTATTATTATTATTATTATTATTATTATTAGTAGTAGTAGTAGTAGTACTAGTAGTAGTAGTAGTAGTAGTAGTAGTAGTAGTAGTCTCTATTCGTTTAAATGAGTTTGAGTGGAGTCAAGTTTATTCATATGAGCCACATTTAGGGTGGCCAAGACAGGTCAACATAATGCAAAAGCCAAAACATGAATGCAAAAGCAACAACACAAATGCAAAAACCACAACACAAATGGATTCATGTTGTGGATTCTGCATGCGGGCTATTGCTTTTGTATTGGTGTTGTGGCCTTTACATTGTGTTGACCTGTCTGGGCCACCATACAAATTACACATCTGTCCCAAAGAGCTTTACCCAAATTACTGTGATATATGACACCCTCTATCTTTAGTCTTTTTGATGGCGACAAACTATAAAAAAATATAAGTAAAAATGATCCAAAAAAAAAAAAAAAAAAAAAATGCATTACCACCAGATAACCAAATATAAATAAAGGAGGGATTCCTTTCTCAGGATGAACATGTGTAAACATAGTATAAGACAGGAAGCAATTGTAGAATTACAATAAACATATAATAATGCAAACAACAATTACAGTTACAAGGTCACAAACTGAAGTGAAAGACTCACAATTTCCAGCTAAGGATTTAATATGACTGTACAGAAAAAAAAAAAAAAAAAAAAAAAAAAGTAAAGTTACTGTAAATTTATTTGAACCATTTCAAGTTAGTATAGAGCACAGGTGTATTGTGGGAAAAATCTGGATCAATAAAGAAGACATCACGCAACTTTCACATGCTGCCAAGAGCTGCTACAGCCTCAACCACAAAACCAACTCTGAGCCATGTAAAGAAGATAGAACTGTGGGCGCGCACACACACACACACACACACACACACACACACACACACACACCCCCACCAAGGCAAACTCCAGCCCATCATTCACAGAGAGAGGAAAAAGAGACCAGAGGTGCTGAGAGTGGGTGCTGCAGTTAGTCACAGAAAACAGATGATGCTATAACAGTTATGAACAAAGACTCAGCAAATAATGGTTGAGTCTCCAGGAGGATGTAGACCCAGATAAAAGCGGGTTGGATGAAAGACAGACAGGAACCATGGACTGAAGCCGCACAGACAAGTCTTGAGTAAAAGAGAGAAGTAGTGAGAGGATCTGTTGATAACTAAATAACAACTTTATACAAATGTCAATCAGCCCTTTGCGTCTGTCCTGACTGATGATACAAATAAAAATCTGATTAAAAACAGCTGTTGTACCAGTCCTATCAAGTTTCTCAGCATATTTCTATTTTCACACATTGAAATCAACAGTACAAGCTCAGTTGTATCACACTTTGTTGGCTGGTGCACAGTTCAAGTGTTGTAATGTTTGATTCAGCTGAACAGGAGGCTCAATTATTGACACAAAAGTAAAGAAAAGAGTAGCTACAGGACCAAAGGCCAACCCACAACCCACTCGATGCCTGCGACTACATAAATCTTCGAATATTTGCAATACTCGCTTTAGAAATGTATGCTTCATTTTTATTTCTTGTATCAAACTCAAAAGCATCTGTAATTTCTATAGTAAAAGTATTTATTTAGCTGTGACACCCATCATTTTTGCTACAGTCATCCTGTTATGTTATGTGTTGACGGGGTGATTGTTGTAATTTCGCTGCAATTGTACTTGTACTGTTACAGTGACAATAAAGCCAATCCAATCCAATCCAATCCAATCCAATCCAATCATCCCATCAAGAGAAAATACAAAAAGATTAACACTAATAAATTCCCCTAACTATGACTTTACCCGCATTTTGGAAACAATATTTCTATAACCCCTTTGCTTCATGCCCAGGATCTTTGGTTTGTATAAGTAGACATAATTCCATAAGTAGCCTTACAAAAGCATTACCCATACAGTAATAAAAGAGTGTAAGCACAAGCATACATGACATGGATTACAATGTTTAAAAAAAAAATAATAAATAAAGAGGTTTAGGAATATTTTCACAGAGGCTTTTCATAGTCACAACTGCTGAGGTCCCTGCACTGATGGTTTGATGTTTACCACCATTTCACTCCACTGTACCGATGTTGTTTTCTGGATATTTAGTTCTTTAATGTGCATGGAAAGTCTTTTTGGAAAGTTTTGCTGTAGCAGCGGTAGAGTTGGATGAAAGAAAAGATCATGACTCCCAGCTGAGTCCAAAATCATTCAATCCCAAGTCTGACTTAAAAATTTTAACAGAAATAAATAACTAAATATGTTGGTTGGTAAATCCTGACACATGCCCGCATAGCACTGTGTTGAAGCCGCACTGTCATGTAATACACTTGAAGTACATGCCGAACTTGGTTCAAAAATATAGTAGTGTGTGGAAGAGCAATCTGATAACAGAACAGTTGCATGTAAACAGGTTTTTGTGTATGCCAATCTTCCTGCCTTAACCTGAATTCCTGAATAACCTTCTTTCTTTTGTGCATGTAAGGACAGTGATGACTTCATCCATCAAATGTCAGCAGCTCTCAGACAGCCTCACTTTGGAGGACAAGAAAATAAAATTAAAAAAAAAAAAAAAAAAAAAAAAAAAAGCCAACATTAAGAAAAATGATGTGTGGTGTCAATTGAGAGATGCCCCTAATAAATCAGCAGGAGCAGCAAAGGAGAGAATAGACATCCCTCAACCACAGTTATCATTAAATTCTAATGAATCAAGTGTTTTATCTTTCTTTAAGGATCTGTCACTTGCCCTTATCCACCTCAAAAATGTACAATTTTAAGTCAAATCATCTGACAGTTTAAAGATCAAATGTTAAATTCAACTTTTAAGGAATAGTAGGCTCAGATAAGCGGTATAGAAAATGGATGGATGGATGGAACAGTAGGCTATCAAAGTTATCATACAATAATCAGCATCAAACATCTATAGTCCCATGAGAAAAATAATAATAAAAAAAGCTTAGGAAAGGTATAACATTCAAATCTAAAAAATGAGTTATTTGTAAGTTTTGCTATTGCTACATAGCTAATAGCATTAACTGCTTTTCTTTTACAGAAGTTAGCATGCTAACGAGCTAGCCCTGAGACAGTGTAACCTGTAATCTGCCCTGAAGACGTAGCACTGCTGAGAGGGCGTATTATAACCTCTTGTTTTGTAAACACAATGATGGCTGCCATGCCTGTCAATATACCACGATCAGTGGCAGACAAAACTTACATATTGCCCCTTTAAGTGACTGGATAGACAAAAACAGAGTGCTGAAAAAATACTCATGAAAATAAGTGTAAAAAGTATAAAATGTGGTGTGTGCAGATCTTAAAGGAGCTAGCTAGGAGCTATTGCTACATAGCCAGTGTTGGCATTATTAGGTGTTTACTTATCAGTCTTGCCAAGAGCTTCAGCCATATTTGTATTTATGATACAAGAAGTTATTATACACCCTCTGAGCTGTGCTAATTCAGGGCAGACTGGATGCTGGACTTGCCATCAGACAGTCCAGACGGACGGCATCATTAATGGCACTTCCTTGTGACATCACAAGACAATGTTAGTCTTTGCTCCAAACTTTTATTCCAGTAAAAGATGTTGAGGTTTGTTTGCTTATTATTAAAGTTTACTTGAAAGTCCACAGTAAGAAACATGGGTTCATCATTTAGGTCAGAAACTGTGTTGCATCAGTTTCTCCCCGCATCAGTGTCCACAGTCACAGCCCCAGGTGGCCATTGGCAAGAGAGTTTCTCATGCTGTGGTCAAAACCCAGCAGTGGGTCTCGGTGGCAGGCTGAAGCGAGCAGATAATTCCCCGCGGGTCGCCACTGAAGGCTCCCTCATCTCTCAGACCCAGTCACAGATTAATGGCCTGGTGGCTGAATTCAGATGCTGTGTCTTCTCCGATAATCAAAGGCACAGCCCAGCACTACTGGGACAGAGTTTCTTAAAACACAAACACAAAGAGAGAGTAGAGAGAAGTGATGTTTGCAAAGGGACTAAAAGTAAACCCATTAATCAAATTCATCTGTTAAAATGTTAAATTGTGGGTGCTATTCTCCTCTAAGGAGACAATGCAGTGCTGTATAGTCTATTAAATGGCCTAAAGCCCAAAATAAAGTGAAGTGGTTCATGAAAAAAATGAAACTGTATCCAGGCTGAGCCTTCAGCCCATATGTGAGATTTTAACAAGGGTACATCTTTTTTTAAGCCTGTTTATTTGCCTGAGTGTCCAGTGATGTGCATCTGAGCCTCATCCTGACAGAGCAGCGAGTTTTCAGAACGGTGAGAGGCTGAGAAAGAGACAGAGAAATGTATTCTATCACTGTCGTTCTATTTTCAGCTCTACAAAGTCGTGAGCTGAGCACCACTGTTGGCTCATACTAACATCACGGTAAAGAAGAAACTTTCATTGTGGCCTCTATGGATATACAGTAACACTTTGTTATTTGAAATCAATTGGAATGATTTGTCGTAGTGTTTTATTTCCTTGGAACCGAGCCTTCAGTCCTGTGAGAAGCCGGAGATAAGACCAGTGGAAAATACTGCATCCCTGTGTTAATCCCTAGTGGCACTGTGCCTAAATCTGAGCCACAGTGGACCAAAGGAAGATTTTTTTTTTTTGAAGACAATCTGAATACAGCATCTGAAGCCATTTTCTCTCAGTCTGACTTTGGCTTGAAAGGGATTTCTGGGGACTATTCTAATGTTGACAAATACTTTCTTAGCTGTCTGGATGATTCTTTAGGGACAGTTGGCAGCATTTTCCATGTCTCTTAGTTGGCTGAAGTGAATTTAATGAGTCACTCATTAGTTTTTGACTGTATGAAAGAGGCAGAAGGTCACATTTTTTATGATTTTTGATTCAGACTATCAGTCGTTAGAGTCGTTCGAGTTGCATTAAGATTCAAAGTAGATAAGCAAATTTGTTTTTATCTAAAAAAATGTCAGGATACATTTGGGAAACACACACACACACACACACACACACACACACACACACACACACACACACACACACACACACTCTCACTCACTCACTCTCTCTCTTGTAATTAGGTATTTTATTATTATATATAATATTATAATTAGCTATTAATTTCAGTATATGTGAAAAGAAAGAGCCTGTACACTTAGCTGAGTAACGTCCAACCAGGATAATTCTGTTTTCAGCTTTCTCTCTTTGTCTACTGGTTGGATCTCTCTCTCTCTCTCAAAGTGTGACATTAAAAGTCCCATATTTTACGATTTCCAGCTTTTTATTTGAAGTTTTGATATCCATAAGAAGATATATTTGTGGTTTTAAGTTTGACATCCCTTCTTAGTAATAACATTTAACATGACTTTTCTCTGAGTGATTGAATAAAATTACAGCAGATTTCAGGCAAACAGTCAACAGAATCCAAAATCCCGGAGAGCTGGACAGGGCTTGGGGCATGGCTGAGAGTGGTGACTGCTTTGTTGTGACATCACAAAGTTACAGAAGTTCTGACGGCTCATTTTAAGGCTCAGTTTCTGAATACAGGTTTTGTGCATTTCTCTGTGGACTGAGGCTTTGACACTTTCACAGTATTAATATAGAACCTAGACCTGCTTTATAATCAAAAAAGACATGGAAATCTCACTTTATACCATATGGGACCTTTAAAAATAAATGAATAAAACCATTGCCTGCATCTATGTTAAGACAACCACTAAGTTGACAGAATGAGGTTGCCATTTACGTTAGTGGCCAAAGACTATCATTTCGATGCCAACAGTGAAGCTGTCAGCCATTAGAATATATTCATGTCTTGCTACTGTGGCATACTGGCATTAGATCCATGCTACAGACTGTCCCTGTCTTTAAAGGGTCTCCATGCCACTCACTTGTATGATCAAAATCCTTTTTATTATCTTTCCTTTAGATAATAGATAAGATAACTTTAAGCACCACTAGTATACCTGTTCCTCTGTTTGTCAAAAGTTGGTTTTATGTGCTGTTGAACTTTATAACAACCATTTGGTTCCCGCATCACTGATCAGTTGCCCCTCAACAGGCTGAAAAATCTCCACTATGATGATAAAATCATTAAAAGCTCGGATATTTTAAATTTTTCCGTGTTTTATTTGAAGTAGAAGTCCTGACAGCTAATTTTAAGGCTCAGTTTCTGAATACAGACTGTGTACATTTCTCTGGTGGCTGAGCTCTTTGATACTTTCACAGTATTAATATAGAACCTTGACCTGCTTTATTAGAAAAAAAAAGACACTGAAATCTCACTTTATACAATATGGGACCTTTAACAGCTTACAATATAATGAACAGATGGAATGAACACTTTAAAAGATACGTTTTTTCTTTGAGAAAATAGCTGAAAAGTTGGTCTTCATCCTAATCTGATATCCTTTAGGTTTTGTGCATTTCTTCTCCACCAACCTTAACTTGATGCTATTTTGCTCTTGTGACAGTTGGCAATAATATGATGCAGCACTGACACTGCTGGTCTGTTTACTAAAATATGTGTACCTCTGACCTTTAATTCCTTGGGACCGATCAGTATCTTTATTAAATGCAACAACACTGTCAAAAGGAGCCAAACAGCTTTACTGGATTTTAACAGGCCTGTCTGGGACAAAGACTCTTTGTGCCTTCAATTATAGCACCTTCGTAGGTAAATATTTGTAGTTTGTTCTCACACTGGATAATGGTCCAAAGATGCATCTGCTTCAAAGTTTGAATTGAGAATCTGTCTTTCTGTTCTATTCATCTAAGCCTGTTTTAGTCAGGGAAAACAACCCTGGAGATTTATGAGTTTTGTACTTCAGTGGAGACTGATTGATGGATTGGGCACAGTAAGTGGTACTATGCATCAATTAGAGCCTATGAAATAGTCCAGGTTCTATCCACAAGTGCAGATAAATGAATGTATATGTAACCCTCAGACCTGGTCCCATGCTGTGAGCATATACTCATTTCAGTCTCTCTGTATTTTCCAGGCTTCCATAAATTTTCCTCCTTTTTTGGTAATGACCTAAGCCATTATTTTTTATTCAACTTCTTAATTTAGATAACAAGTGGTCTATTCCTTCAGCCTGGAATCAAAAAACACAGCAGGGAGCTGAGGCCTGCAGACAGCAAGAGACTGATGAGGGAGAGTGGCTGAGCCGACACCCTTTGAGTTTCCCCCCATGGTGACTAATTAACCTTTCAGGTTCTTCAAGTCCCCATCATCTCAGCAATACCAAAGCGTGTGTGTCTGTGCATGTGTATAGGTTCATACTGAGACCATACATATGCCTCCACGGGGGCTGGTGACATTTCCTCTGGACTTTTATCATCCATTGCTGAACCTTTCTGTCCTTCTTCTTCACCTACCCTCCCTTCAGGGACTCTGTCTGCTTTTTTAGTCAAAGGCAGACTCCATAAAACTCATTATCTATGCAACCAAAGCAGATTGTTCTCTTCATTTTAGGCTCACTGCAGACATTCAGTATGAATAACTCACTAGCCACCAGCTGTTTGTTTTAATTGACTGAATCAAGTTTTTACTTCATTCTGACAGATCAATCTCATATTTATACAGGATGATTTAATAGCATCCAATAAATATCCAGTGCCACCAGTGACAAGGGACATTTCTGAAGTGCAACAAAAATTAAGGATTTGGTTTGTGTGCATTTAAAGATCCCCTCCAATGAAAATCAAGTTTTTAACCTTGTTATACGTTCATATGTTTTTTGTTTTTTTTTATATATGATACAAGACATTAAGTGTGAAATAAGCAGTCAACACCATGACTGAGTATTTGACAGTCTCATGAAAACAGATTCAGACAGCCAGGGATTCATACATCATATAAGCTAAGGAACCAATCCTGTCAACTTATGGGAACGGAGCAAAACCTTGTCAGTACAGAGAGCGAGACTTTGCATTAGCACAACCACCAACACTGTGTCAGCCACTGCCAGTTACAATCTAACAAACCAAATAAACAAATAAAAAAGATGCTAACTACACTAACTGCTATTTTGGTGCAGAACAAACTCCTCACTACTCAAAAACTCCTGAGTCTGGGTCTGACTGTGTTTTACTATCAGTCCTCTGTTATATGAGTGAGTTGCCCCTAAAAACAACTGATATGACTTGCAGTGACAAATACCTTAACTTTTGAATGGATTAAAATTGGCTTGATACTTTAAATGTGATTAATGAAGTAAAGTCGTTTAGTGTTTGATAAGCCCTGCCTCCACCCCAGAGTCTAGTTCTTGTGGACAGTTTATTATCGTCACGCCACAGTCTCTGCTGTGCTGAGCTTTGTGTGTCCTTGATGAAGTCAGTGCATGACACCAAATTATCACCTCCCCAGCCTTTAATTGCTCCACAAGATGGATGACTGATGATTAGTGACTTGTACAGCAGAAAACAAACATTGTAACATCATTCAAAATCCTTTTTATCCACAGAGAGCACTTTTCTCTCTATTTACCAATCAACTTTCAGACTTCCCAATTAGATTCAGACTTTCTGCCACCAACAAGCTCTACCACGACCACAACTTTTAAGTTGGATAATTGAGGCTGGAGTTTAGGGTCTGCTTATTTCATGTATCCATGTTTTGTTGAAGAAAAACTAATACTTTGAGTCCTTGTCTACTACGAGCAGACATTACACAAAAATAAATACATAAATATAGAAATATCAGTTTGTATGATCTTTTTTTTTGTCAAACAAATCCCTGGGGGGGGGGGGGGGGGTAATCAAATTCTCCATGTTTCATGTTCAAAGCTGAAATCTGACTGCTCTTTGCAAAGCTGACAGGTGTTCAAAATGATGTTCGTGATAAGAATCATTTTTGGCACAGGACTCGCATCACTGTGTGTGTGCATGGCTCTTTGTTGTGATGCTTCAAATGTTTTCTCTGTACACAGTTGGACACTTTACATTTCCCTGGCCTGAAACCAAAAAATAAAATAAAAAAAATTCAGCAGCTAAGAAGTAAAGATATGATCAGTGGATGACGGTGTACCTGTTTAGTGTCTGTCCTCCCTCTCTGCCTCTCAATCCATCAAGTCATCCCTCCAGACATCTTTGTCTCGCTGCTGTAGTCTGTCTCTTCACACCCTCTGCGTTTCCTCCAGCCACAACGATGATTTTTATCTCACGTCCCTTGCAGATAAAGAGAGGGAGGGAGCGAGAGAGGGGGGGGGGTAGTGTTTTGGGTGAGGGAGTGAGTCCTCCAGAGACAGATATACCCGGCAGAGATCTCTTTGAGTGTCTTAGATCTGGTGTTAAAAAAAGAATTGCTGGTGCAGCAGAGGTGCCTCACTGAAAGATCAGTGGTTTCCCTCTGAGCAGGAAACTCAGTTTAAAAAAAATAAATAAAATAAAATGATAATAATAATAATAATAATAATAATAATAATAATAATAATAATAATAATAATAATAATAATAATAATAATAATAATAATATCTGTCAAACACATTCAGTGTGATCATAACAGGGTTTACACTGTGGGATCATCTTTTGACTTGTGTTGTTACGGTGAGGTTAGCAGGAGTCTACATCCATTGATATACTTGCAGAAAATCAGCTAATTGGTTCTGAATATTGAACTTCAAGTGAAAAGTTCCCATGTCGAGCTGTGTGAAGAGGACCTGCAAGGTTTTACAGGCATTAACAGGCTGTTTATTGACCATCAAGGGAACATAATATGCCTCTCAAGGTTTACTTCCTTTCCAGTAATATCAGAAATGTAAAACTTTTACTGACCCCTGGATGCATCATAAAGTCATATTCTTCACTTTGCTTGAAAAATGCTCACCAGAAGCTGCATAATCAAACACTTGCTTTCAACAAGAACAAAATAGTGCCATTTGTTCATTATATGCAGCACTAGATGTCACTTAACAAAACGTAACTATGGGTCATAATAACCTGGTGCACAAATGGCCTTTGAGCTTGTTTGCCACAGGACAGCCTCAAACGTTTGCATGCCCAGTGGTAGCATCAAAAAAAGATCATGACTTTCATTTTTTAACAAACAAAATCTGCCAACTGTCTGATAACACTCCCACATTTAAACCAGGGTTAGGGATTTAAGTGGTCACAGTTCAGTGTTTTTTCTTTATATCAGGAAAGAAAGACTTTGACTCATTCTGAGGCACAGAACATGTTTTAAAGATACAAACAACAACAACAACAACAACAACAACAACAACAACAACAACAACCTCATTCATCATAACTTTTTACTTTTTTTCAAAAAGAGGACAGAAGTTTCTGGAGAGCTTTAACCCAAATATAGTACATGCTTAAATTATGATGACCAATACCAGTGAACAAACTTAATTTGATTAATTTAGTAAAAGCTCAGTAGGGCATTCAATTCATTCATCTCATCATCTTGCACAAGAGCTCTAAAAACATTTTCAACATGAACGCAACGTTTTTACCATTTACTTGGGTTAATAAGAGGAGTTGATTTTAGAAAAGTGATAATGAGATTTTGCAATGTTGAATCTCCGTATGTCAGAGAATGAAGACATAAAAATACAGACCTGGCTGACTTCAGAGCTTGCTGTTATTGCGCGTTCCAGCCTCCAATCCAAATATCCCCTAATACACAAACACAGACGAGGACAACAAATGCACTCAGATACACAGCCAGACACACAATCTCATATGTGCACAGCGGGTGCTTTACAAGAGAGACTAGGAAAGCTCTATTACTCTTCCTCCTCTCACAATTTCTCAGGGGGTCTTAAAAAGTAATGTGTTTTCAAATGCAGGGCTCTAGCTTGTCGCGGGCCCCGGCCGCCTGTGATATATGAGCTGAGAAACAAGCGAAAGGGCAGCCACAGCCATACAGAGCAGGAACCCAACATAGTCCAGTCTTCAGTGTGTTACTTAACAGGTTTTTTACACAGAGAGAAGGAAGGATGGGGAACAGTGGGGAAGTAGTCAGTGATGTAAAAAGGCTTGAAATCATTTCAAAGTGTATGGTTTTGGGAGAGGCTGCACACACAATGTGCAACCTTTAGAGAGGGTTGCACCTTCTCTTGTAGGGGAGACTGGAGACGGTTGCAACACTTTGCAATTCACTCATTTACTCAGAGACTATTTGGACCAGACCAAATAACCCTAACCCTAACCAGACCAACCCTAAACCCTAACCCTAACCCACCTAACAGATCGTGTGCTAGTGAAGAAACACTGACTGACACATGCTAATATAGAAGTCAACAAAACAATGATTCAAACCAAGTAAGTTTTGATTAATTTATTCAAAAAGGTCAGGAGAATTTGACCAAAACACACCTCACATCTCCTAATCAAGATTCTTTCAATAAATGCATCAGCAGATGTTGATGTGAATCTTCCTGGTGGGAGAGGAGGGTCTAACTGAGCATGTGCAGCATAAATTATTGGAGAAATAACTTTTTCCAACCATCCCCAGTCTCCCTCGTAAGGAAGACTGATCAACCCTGTTGTCTTTGTGGACCAGTGGTTCACCACAGTATTGCAACTAATAAATATCCCCTGTGATCTTAAACCATTTCCCCCATAAATCATCTGTAGCAGGTCTCACTGCCACTGTGAGGTCCCCCCACCACAAACAATGACAAGCTGATCTGCTCACACACACTTTCATCATAAAATAAGCAACTCTCTATTGTGCGCTTATGGTTGCCCTGCTTCCAACAACACAGATCAACAAACAATAACCCATGGGCCGGCATGGTCGTCTTCCTTTTGTGTGTGTGGCAGTCACCTAAGGTCCAGCCTTTTTATATACAGTCTATGGGTCCAGCATTTAAAGGGAGAGTGTGATTAGTCAACAAACACCGGCTGTGCCAATTAACTCACCTGGCACTGATCTCATGAGCCGTCTCCACACCTCCTGTCCTGCAGCTGAACGCCAACCATGCTCACCATTAGAAAAGAGACATTTGCTTTAATTCTGACAGGGCTCCTCTATACACAATGGCACACAAGTTGCAGTGTGTCAGGGAAAGAGACACTTACGCTTACATTTATAGGAAGGTTGTAGGCTAATGTTCACTTATTATTGCCACTGTCTGAGAGATGTTAATTAAACTACATGTGGTGTTTCATCATCCAGTTCTCATACTGTACATCCATGAGCCTCTCAGCTCCACACACACACACACACACACACACACACACACACACACACACACACACACACACACACACACACACACACAAGAACAGCACTTCAGGCCCACTGTCGCCACATTTCAATCTGTAGAAAACCAGTTTCTCTCTTATTCCTCTTCTGGACAGATTCCTCAAAACTGAAAAAGGAGAAAAAGAGAAAATAAAATGTCCTTGAGATATACTGAAATATGAATGTAAATTATGCAGTATTTTGTGATTTATAGAAATATTGGACTTTAAGTATTAAGTGTTGGCCTTCTACCCGTGAATTATGTTACTATTTGTGTATTTTAAATAAAATATACAAAAGGCTTATCAAAATCATTGTATTTAAAGAATATCAATATTGTATTTTTTTGGTACTGGCATTTCTCTATTCTCAAAGCCACACAGTAAAAAAAGTAGTTAGTAAGCATTGATAAAAATTAACTTTTCTTTAGTCCTGTGTTTTCATTATTAGATCACCATCCACACTGTTAACATGAAATGCACTGTATAAAATGAACTTTGCAAAAGTACTTGAATTGTACTATAATATTAATATATATATATATATATATATATATTGATATTATAGTACAATTATTTATATATATATATATATATATATATATATATATATATACTACAGGTTAATATTCAAAAATAGCTCACAATTTAGTTTAATTTACCAATATATTTCACCACACTTTTTTAGATATACAATACATATAGTTCATTTTATTCACATTACACTGGGGGGGTTGCTGCAGTTTACATGTGTGTCTTCATGTGACCATGAGCGCCTGCATCCATTTGTGTGATTCACCGTTAGCACCATTGATTTTGGTGTGCGTTGTGCCGATGTTTACCGTCAGGGCACTTGTTTTGCATGACTGTGATGAGCTGCAGAGGCTGTCATAGAATGACATGCTAATTCACAGATGCTAAAAGGAGTAAATGGGTTTCGGCATTTACGGTGGTGAAGTGTAACTATGGAGGGAGCAGAGAAAACCAATTAGAAATCCAATTACACCTATAATCACTGAGAATCGTGCTGCTTAATCTTGTCCTTGTATAGTGCACACATGGTGGAGGGGAAAAGGGCTGGGTTATACCATTTATGCCATGGGTATGGCAATGGATTTATCACATGGATGTTTTTTCATCACAGAGTTCTGATTTTAGCGCCACTTAATGCGTTCACATGCAAAAAGCACATAATTGAGCACGAGACGGCCACACAGTAGCTATGGGGGAAAAAAATCTAAAATATCTCAGTTCACCTTTGAATTGCAATGAGACATTCTGCTTTGATGGCTTGTGCATATCTAGTCATGAGAGGCCATAGTTACATAATAACACATGTAAAATGTGTTCATAGACACAAAAGCACTCGTTAATGTGGGCACATGTGAACCACCCATTATCCTTAAACAGCTAACTCTGGAATTAGACTTGCAGTGTACACTGTACACTAAGGTAAGCTCTAATTAGCACTCATTGTTTGTGCTTCTGCATGTGAGGAAACCATTCCTTCTTTCTGTCGTTCCTCTCTCCAAGGCACTAGCTGAAGTGCTTTCAGTCCTGCGTTGCACTAAACATCCAGGCTCTGGAGTCGGGTTTCAGAGCAAGGCCTGACAATCCAAAATTCCTGCAGCAGCACTTTCGTCTGTCTCGCATCACGGCAACAAGTGTGTACTGACTGACCCTCGAACACGAGCAGTGTTGTTTGTCATCGAGTCTCATAAAACAGAGAAATTACAAGTAAAATATTTGCTTTGATTGCTATGTTATTGTTGCACTTTTCCATTAAGCCTTCAGAGGCACATATGTATCAGTGGGATGAACACTATTTGTTTTCAAGTGTATCCGGCAAAATGGAAATATACAGTTATTTGAATTCAATTACAGTGATCTGAGAACAGTTCCAGGCTCTGAGTGGCTGGGATCCTGTTTTAGTGTGATGAGAGGAAACCCTGATGATGTGCAAGTCTCGTCTGCCTGTTTGATCTGTCTGCCTTGCTAATCTGTTACCCTGCCCCCTCCCTCGCCACCCGCTCAATGTCTATCTAAAAGCCATATTGCTGGAATAATGAAATTAATGTTTTATGGGCCATTTACTGGGTTATGATTAGATAACTGTGAAAGGAGAGAAGGAGAGGGAAAGAGGAACAAGAAGTCCAGCCAGATCGAGGAGGGGAAAGAAAACAGCCAACCCTCTCTCTTTTTTTTTCTTTCTTGTTTTTCCTCAGCAAACTCATCTCAATCCATTATTAGAGTAGCAGCTGAGAGGAGGGGTGTGGCAAGGATTTTAAAAAATATTGAAGTCATGATTCCTGCATGCAGCTTTTTTTTGTGCAAGATATGTTTTTGTCTGGCTGTGTTCAGCAATTATTAAGATTTCACACATTTCTTTGTTCTCTTTGCAAAAAAAAAAGAAAAAAAAAGTGTGTGCACGGAAGAAAAGGAAGCATTTATTTTTTAAAAATCATGTATAACAGCCATGTTCTTTAATCCCAAAAAGCTAAAAATCTTCTTTACACCACAGGATTTGACAAAGAGGGACTAAAAATAAATCTCAAAATTTAAAGCTGCATTAATTGATGTTTTGGCCACTCTGACGCAGTAAAACAAGATGAAAGCACAACATCCTCAGCCCTCATTGGAAGGGAAATTATGCAGGAATGAGCTTCTATTTCTTCCCCCACTTTTTACTGCATTTCATCCAATCTCTGTTCAGGATTCAGATACATCGCGAGAGGCATTAGGGACACAGCTTGAAGTCTGTATATCTCACCGGGCAAGGATAAACAAGACAGATTGAGTGTATGACTGGCTGATTCACTGGCTGACTGGCAAGAAATAGTATCTTGCTGACAGACTGGCTGACTGAATGACTCACCAACTGATTGGCAGAGACAATGTGTAACTGGCTGGCTTGTTTGAATGGCTGATTGATAGACTGGTTGACTGAGTGGCGGACTGAATGCCTGACAGGCTAAAAAGATCGGCCGAAGCGGCAGCGGCGGCCGAAACTGATCTGTTTGTTGTGTTTACTTCGGGTGTGATGTGTATTCACCCACATGAGTGTGGTGATTGGATGTTCTTCATGGCAATTGCCCCCCATCTGTATGCGATGGTCTCACAAAGTCTGCCCCAAATACTGGCAAATGAGCTGGGAGCGCAGATGAGGGGAAACGATTTAAAGAGGCAATCAGCGTGGGAGGGACAGAAGTGATGAAATGGAGTAAACAAGTCCCCTTTTTCTTTTTATACACACATGCAGACAGAGACGCACACATGCACACACTCAGAACCAAACGCTATTACTCTCAAGAGCAGTAAAGCTGCAATAGTCACAAGAAAATCCATTCTCCAACAGTTCATGAATTTATGAATTTTTCATAGCTCATACAACAGCTCAGTTGAAAACTCACTTCTGACTGGCTGGTGATGATAGCATTTCATTTTTTTTATTCTTTCCTTGCTTGACTTTGAAATAGTGCTAGAATAATATCATTTGCTCAAGAATTAATGCACTGGTCATCCTTGTTAATCACTCCTGACAACAGCCTATGTAAACACTCGGGATTATGTTCAGACAGGGATGGTTGGACAGAGGAACTGACAATATATTAATTCAGCACACTGCTATTGGATAGCACCGTTTGAGCAAGAGTGCAGACTGGAACAGCTGGACAGGAATCACCTCACCTTTCCTGTGTAGCTAAAGTCTGCGATAGCATTGATCTTCCCCCTGTGCTGTTGTTCTTGGACAGCAGGACAGTGCATTTCCCAGCAGGACAATAACATGATGGTAACGAGCAGCCAGGTAGCTACAAGCTGCAGCATGCTACTAAGAGAAGCCACATCACAAAGAGCAGCTGGACAGAGAACAGAAACTTATAATCACTGGTTCATTTTTTCATGATTTCAATTGTGAGATTTTTTTTCTTACAAAGTAGACATCCTGTTCCATGTGTCTATCAAGTTTAATAAGTCAAGGACAGGAACTCTGTAAATCACTTTCAGAAATGCAAACCAAATTATCATCTCAGGACGAATTTCTTTTATTTTTTATTTTTTTTAAAGGTCCTATGTTTGACACATTTCCTGTGTTGTATTTGAATTTTTGATATCCATATTAGTGGTTTTGAGAACCAAAAAACATCTCAGTGTAGTTTTACATCTCCTCTCTCAGGCTTCTCTCTGAAGCTCTAATAACAGGTCAAAGAGCCAATCAGAAGAGAGGCTCTGGGCTCTGAGCCTCTCTTCAGATGTATTTCTGAATACAGGCTGTGTACATTTCTCTGTGGACTGAGGCATTGATACTTTCACAGTATTAATATAGAACTTGCTGTATAATCAAAAAAGACATGGACATTTCACTTCACAAAATATGGGACCTTTAAATTAGGAGCTGTTGACTAATATCTTACAATGCACAAGGAGCAAATGACAATAAATATTACAAAACTTCAACATGCTGGGTTATATTTTCAAGTTTGCAATTAAAAGAGTGAACATCTCTGCAGTTGGAACATTATATTAACTTACAGTACTGAATCTCTGCATTCACTGGGTGCATTTTCAGCGCAATTTGATTTTGGAAAAGTTGGTCTCACATAATAATATGTGAAATGTGTTTATTAGAAGACAATTTAGGAAGTTGCTTTTTATTATAGTGTTGGTAACTATGTTGTTTTGCATCCTAATATGATTAAGTTCTATAATGTGTCTGGAATTGCACCACAGGATTCTATCAAATGTTGTTTTTGTCTTTCCAAAGACAAAACTTTGACTCACCTCGACAGAGACACAGCCTCAGATAACTTGCAGAAATGCACATTCAGTCTGTCCTGATTAGTTGGCTAGCCAAGTGTCTCAGGTCTTCATAAATTACAGTTGCTGAGAGAATAAGGTGAGGATTACTATCAACAGCTCTGCTTCGATTCTCCAGAACGCATCCCTGGATATGCTTTCATTGATCAGGGGCCTGGAGCGCTGCCGAACAAGGTGCCCACTCAGAAGTGCAGTGTGTTTTTTCAGATGTGGCAGAGCTGAGGAGGTTGTGTTGGGTGCATGCTGCTACTATTTTATAGTCTGTCTCTGTGCAGGCAGACTTGGCTGGTGCTGTGGCTGCTCTCTTTAGATGTATTATGTGTCTTGTAGGTGAGAGTTTGTCAGATGGAAAGCCCTGGCTCCAGTTCACTTTCAGTTTTTGGATTTAGTTTGGCTGTCTTTCTTTGTGCCCTCTAAAATATGAGAATAAATGCTCCACAACTGCAAAGTTAATGATTAGGTTTCATTTCAAATATTGAATGAAATGTTTTGGACTGATCATAAACGAGACAAACTGTGCACAGCTTTCTTTTCTCCAATTCTATATTGCTTCATGATTGACACCTTTTTGACTACAGATCAAATAGCCATCCTCAAGTAAAGCTGATGCTCTAAACACACATACAGCACATGCAAACAACAATTTGTGATGAACCATCTTAATGTAATTGTGCAGTTGGATTGTTCTAATTGTTCTAATTACTTAGAACATTTCCTCCAACCAGAAAGATCATGACTTCATCTAACTACGTAACTATGAGTCCTAATAAGCTGCTGGCACGGACACAATCTGGCTCAGAAGTCAGGCCAATATGACCAATTGTCATCTATTCAGGGTGATCAGACAATCTCCATCTGAAAGCTCACATTACTATTATAATGAATTACAACAATCTACAACAAACAAACTATAAAAGAGCATTAAGCTTGTTGTGCTGTTTTAACAGCTCGAGGCTATGTTTTTAAAAGAGCACGTTTGGGCTCATTTTTTACAAATAGCATGGCTGGTTGGACTTATTTACCAATTCAGGCAACAGTTGGTTTCCATTAATTTCTCTCTGAGAATCAATAAGCTAAAACTTGTTCACTGCACACCGTAATGGAATACAAGTTGACTTTCATTTTTGTTAAAATCCCTTGACTTAATATTATTGTGTAAGTGCTGTGGTACTGTATGGAAATGTATAGAGACCAACTGTGACCTGGAGCATTAATTTAAAAATGGGGACAAGGAAAGAATGTGTGGGACATTTGTGTTCCCTGTTTGGCTCACATAATAGCTTCCCAGCACCTGTGAAGCATTTATGATTAGAGACCATATTGCGATGGGATCACACCACACACACAGCAACAACACACATCGACGTGTGGACTATCTGCATTAATAGTCATACATTCACAAGTCTATAACAGGGCTGACATTTAGAGAGTACCCAGAGGAAACCCACACAGGCACGGTGACAACATACAAACTCCACACACAGCGAGCCGGTTCAAACCCAGAACCTTCTTGCTGTGAGGCAACAGGTGCTAACCACTGCACTGCTGTGCTACCATGAGTAGTATTACTAAATCATTACATGAGAATTACATGTTATTTATTTTGATCTCAACTACAAACCTGACTGTATCTTGCATGATAGTGAGGCTCTTGTCATGGCTGGTCAATATGTGTCTTCCACAATATTATGACTGCAGCCTTGTGGACTAATATCATGAAGTTTAGCTGTATCTCGTCCTACAGTCCAGCACTTGCTCAGAGTTCACAGTCAGTAAGGGCGGGTGTCGCTGGATGCATATGGAATAAAAATTTGCACTGTGGGATCAGTGAGAGGAAATGTTATTAAGTTCAGCTAATGAAAGAGTAATGACATCAAACCAAGCCACCACTTTTCTGCAACTGGCCTATTCCCGCTTTTTCATTTGCACAGCAGAGAGTCCTGAATATAAAGGTAATTCTAGCTCTCCAGGAGCCAGCATACATAATGAATGGCTGGTTAACTTGATGTATGCCACTGTAGCGAGCTGCTTTGCATGCAGCCGGTCCTACCTTGGTCTTGTGCGGGGTCATAATGAAGCAATATTTTTGACAGATTTTGCGTGTGTTCAAGCAATGGAGCGTCTGAACTCCTCACACACCTCAGCACAGCTTCTAACACTGTGGCAGCCAATCCCTGCTTGGTAATTCTGCCTGGGTGAGGAAGGATAGCCTCAGCTTGCCTCTTGCCCTCACCACCGCCGAGACAATCACACACTCCCTCAATTATTTATACCGAGGTGTTGCTTTCATTTCAATATTCCTGCCCAAATGGCATTTTAAGAGCCATCTTTGTTGAGCCCGAACGTAAAAAGAATGTCTTTAATTATTTATCTCCAAAGGTTTTTGCTCTGCCTGACTGTTTTTTTTTCCTCTCTTCCTTTTTCCCCTCTGTCTCCTGCTTCCACTCCACTGGGCCTTGGCTGGATGTTGTCTTTCTCTCCAAACACTGTATTTCCCCTGGCTACCCAACAGGTAAGTTTGTTTGATCACATCATATTTATAGACATATGCGATGGGCTGGCCTCGCACTGTATCATTTAGTGGGAGCTAGCTGTCGTTACCTGACAGAGGGATGGGTCATGGATCTCTTGTACGTCCCGCTGAGCTGAGGCTGTGGTCACTGATGTGGAGCAGAAAATCTTTGGTTTCACAGTGTTTATTTTCACAGCTTCGCCAAAGTGGCTTTAGAGACACAGCGTTGTAGCAACATTACTTGGCTGACGAGCATCTCATCTGGAAGGAGAGATGCATCCCAAGTATTTTAGCACGGCTATAGTTGCAGACTTAAACACCTAATCCTTTACTCTAAGCTTTAAAAAGGCAAGCTTTTCCACACAAATCAGAAGCATGGAGTTGTTTTGCAAAGAAATCAGTTGGGAGAGACGGATTGTGAATGGTGCGACGGCACCTGAAAGCATTACCTTAAATGTCAAGGGTGATGTCAGGGTGATCTAAAGAGCAGAAAAAGCATGACTAATGAGAAATCAAACTGAGATGTATCATATCAAGCTGACGTCAAGCTTTTTGGGGCATTCAGTGAAATCACATCCAAACTTTTAGGAAGCAAAGAAGAAGAAGAAAAATGTAGAGAGAAGCAGGTAAGAGATAGTGTTTGAATCTGACAGATTCTTCTCAGATTTTCCTATAAAACATCAGAATGTGCAGCTTCAGTCAAATTTATCATCACTGGATTTGTGGAATGATGAAAATAATGATTGAGGTTTTATCTTTAAGTGACGCAAATCTGCGTACGTAAATGTATCAAAGCCTCCTGATGAATCTTACGTTTATTAGTCTGCTCACATTTTCTTTAAAGCAACAAAACACAACTCTTGTGTGATTTGGAGGGAAAAAGAGTGAATTTGAGAACAAATTGATCTGGTATGAGGAGAGAAGAGTTAACATTTTAAGAACTGTAACGACCAAGGAAATGATGGCATTACGATAGATAATTATAGATGATAGTCAAGTCATACAGGGCAGAAAATTTCTGGTCAATGAAAGGGTTGAGGTAGAAGAAGAAGATAGAACCAGGACATTGTATCATGGGATCTCTTGTTTAAGCTAAAACTGCAAACTCAAGACAAGTTTTAATCTTAACTGTTGTGGCCTTTTTCCACTGCACCGAACTTATGTTTCCACCGGAGGAACAAGTGTTTAAGATTAGTTCCCAGGGCCAGTTCCTACCTCCTTTAAAACTCTTCTTTGTTCAGGGGTAGCAGTGTGTGATGACCCAGGACATCAGGATGGGGTTTGCTGAACTGGGTGTCAATGACTGGTCCAGAACAAGCCTCAAGATTGTTACAACTTGTGCACAGCATTCATTCCCTGCTAAACAAGTGCTGGTTGCCTGTTGGAGCAACAGGCGGCCAATGAATAGAGGTTTCTCGTAATGATTATTGGCTTTACGTTGCACACATGGTTTACACCTGCAGATTTTCTTTCCAACAATCGTGAAAACATGACGGTCATGCAGAAGAGATGTACATGATGACTCTGTTGTTTTATTGCATCATCAAATTGCATGCCATATTACTTGTTAATCCCTTACTGATCAAATCTGCCTAACCCTTCTGATGCAGAGGAAACAGAAACATGAATGAGCAAAGGGACTTTTAGGTAGCTTAGTTTATAAGGCTCCTTAGTTCCTGGTACCGTTTGATCAGTAAGAGTCATTAGAAACCAGGGCAAACCCAACCAGTCCTTCAACCTGAACAACAATACAGGTAATTTTTTTTCAACCCTCTGATACGACCCATAGGAGTGTCTCCTGAAGGAGCACCCCTGCAACGGCACGTGTACTGGACCTGGTTGTCGTGGTTACAATAATAAATGTGTGAACTGTACCAAGAGCAGTGTACCTTGACCACTGCTCTCCTGTGTCATATCCCTGTGTTTTGTTGACCCATCCATCCACCTCAATCTCCTCTTGACGTGGACTTTTTCACTCTCTCCCTGTGTGACAGCCATTTTGGTGAGCCAGTTTGAGGTGGATCCCTTGTATCTAGAGTGATGCTCTGTGATATTCAGTGTGCTTATTTCTCATGTTCAAGCCACAATGTTGGTTGTAAATATACCTATAACATATTGTCAAGCACATGCTAGACTAGGGATTGAAGACAGTCTCTGACAGCTTAGAGGAAAGAAAACAACTTAAACAGTCAAAACCAGAGAGGATCAGGGCATTTGTCTGGATGAAAGACAATGTCTCACATTGATCGTTGTTGGAAATCAAACAATGTCAGAGAGCACAGAAGTGATGATAAAGCACAAAATAAGTTTTGGAGGTATAAGGATATATCAAGAGAAGATTTTTGAGCACTGTAAGATTTCAGTGACAGCACTGTAGTATCATATTTTGATGACTGGAAACAGAGCATCAGAAGACGTCAAGTGTAAGATACAAAATAGCTTTATTATTCTGTTGAAGGCTCAGGATGAGATAAAAAAAATGTAGGACAGTCAACACTCAACTACAATTTGGATAGATGTGAAGTGCAACTTGACTTTTTGCACAGTCAGGATGAGTAACACTCTACATGAGCATGTGTCACTGGTGTAGTATCAATTTACATTGTTTGAGGACAACAATACCTCACATTGAACACAAGGGAACTATGCAAAATATTTTGTGCACAAAATGCATGTGACACTTCAATTATGCATTCAGTGTTTCAGTTACTGTGAATTTGTCATAGGTGTCTCAGTAATAGTTTAGCTCAGTAACCGAGGTGAAAGTAGCAAGATTCTGTGATACATGTTGGATGGTTGGATTGACATAGTGAAGGAGTTTAACACTGGACATTATGGTTTACATCTTACCAACAGTAAATATGGGTTTATTTTAAAGACCCCCTCCAATGGAAATCGTATCCATATGGTGTTTGTTATATTTAATACAAAACATATCATGTGTGAAAGCAGTCAACACCAGGACTGAGTATTTCCATCCTGATACTGCAGTGAACCAATGACAGACACCCAGGGATTCATCTGTCATATGATCTAAGGAACCAATCCTGTGGGGATTTGTGGGGATGGGGGGCATGCCAAAATAAAACTGAAACCTTGTCAGCACAGAGAGTGAGAGTTACCATTAGCACAACCACTAGAGACCACTGTGTCAGCCACTGCCAGTTACAAGCTAACAAACAATTTAAACAAATAAAGGATGCTAATTACACTAACTGTTCTGATTTCTAGCTAGCCACCTGATTTTGGTGCACAACAAACTCCTCACTCCTCAAGTGATTGAGGCTCAAACATGTGGCTGAGTCTCTCTGATGTTTCCTCCTCTAACCATCTTGATACTCTCTGCTCTTTCACCTGACCATTTCCATTTCAGTTTTTTTTTACTTTTTATGCGGGAAAACCATGTTAAACAAAATATTGTTAGTATTTTTACATAGTTTAAAACATGTCCGGAGAGGAAGATTGACAATGAAGGTAAGGTAAGAAAGCACAAGTCAAATGGGTTGTTAAGAAACTAGGCAATGAGAAATCACTCATCCTGTCATTGAGATTCAATGACTTGTTGATGGATTGTCCTTGCATAGCATACTGCACAATATATGTAATTGAACACATCCAGGCACTTTCATCAACATCAAAAACTGTGAAATACTAAAACAAGAACAACACAAACCAAAATTATGAGAAACCATTGTCTTTGGGAGAAAACATCCATTTAGTATTACATAACTTCTGCGGTTCTCCCATCAAGTGTTTGCTTGGCTGCACAGCGGTCCACCCAAACAGAATTTTCTCAGGCATCAACATCATCTCAATCTCTGGTTGATGCATGGTCCCTGAGCATGACACCAACAGCCTATTAATGAACATAATATCTGCAGTGCAAACATAAAATAACTGACACACAGATGCTGCATCATTTGAGAGCTGCCGTGACTGCTTTTTAAAATGCTGCTTTAATCATTTTCATGAAGGGGGAAGATGTTGTCTGAGAATAGAAAAGACAGACAAGACAGAAAAGACTGGCAGCCAAAACACTGCAAACTTGAAAGGTGCTGGAGAAGTCAGGTAAACATCCAGACGAGCTAGCTGCGAGTAGCAGCAAAGGATTTGGTTTGTCATGCCCCATGAAGGCATCATTGAGCTTTGATGAGCAGGAAATTGCACCCTGCTATGGTAATGCGCTGTTTTTGTGTTGTGTTTTTGTCAACATCTCAACTGATTCAAATGACTGAATAAGATATGAGCATAATGCAGACATGTGTCAGTTTGTACGTGCACACCTCACATGCACACACACATACACACACACATACACAAACAGAAGCTGAATTAACAGTCAGATAATGTTTCTGATACAAGTAATTTGAAGATATAAAGGTTGCATATCTAATCCAAACTCGCTGTACTGTCACACTGTCAGATTATATTTTTTTAGAGAATGAACTCAGTTCCACCCAAAGATTTTCTTTGATATGTCTTTACATTCCCAAATCCCTGAAGGGCTCTTGAAGCTTAAAGCACTAACTTGCCTCTCAATTTTAAACTTACATTGACTCCAGAGTACCTGCAACTGTGTGTGCATGACTTTCTTTGACTCCAGAGTATCTGACAGTTGTGTGTTGCATCTCCAAGTGTGTGTGTGTGTGTGTGTGTGTGTGTGTGTGTGTGTGTGTGTGCACGCACCCACTGCAAGCTGCTGTGTGTTGCCCTGTGAGCATGTGTTGTGTGCAGGCCAAGCCAACTGCCCGCAGAGCTGCGGCTTTGCTAGTCCACCATGGTGGGAGGACTGAAAAGCAGCCTAATGGCATTTTCCATTCCCTCACAGCGGGAGACATCTTTATGGATGGGCTGTGCGTCGACTTCTACTCCTCCTCACTCACTGAGGAGTCATGAAGAGACGTGGCCATGAAGCGAGGATGGAGCGGTTGGATAAAGGTGGGGGGTGGGTGGGGTGGAGAGAGAATCTGGGGGAAAAAAAGGATTTAAAGACTAAGGAGACAAAAGAAAGACTAAGATTTTCAGTCAACTACAGCGATCCTAAAGGCAGTGATTTAGATACAGAATGAATAAAGACTCAGCACTGGATAAAAATAAAGTGAAATCGATCATGACGGATTTTAAAATTCTCTCCACCTGTTATTCAACCCCATTTAGCTCTTCCTTCATGGATAAATACTCCTCCCAGTCTGTCATTTTCTCCCACCATCCCCCTCCCTCCTTCCTTAGCCACCAGACCTCTCTCCTCACTGATGATGTTCACACCATGAGAGGATTTCTGTGGGTCCACAGGGGAGGGTGATGAAAATCTCATTAATTAAATAGGGACAGTTTTATGCCAGCATGACAGGAAAATGGAATGCTTCTCCGCCAACTTAAAAGTGCACCATATACAAGTTTAAAAAAACATAACTTATGCAAGTAATTAAAGGCTTAATTAAATACACAGCATTTTTAGCAGCCTAAACCACAAAGTGGGTCTTCAGTGGAGAGAAGCATCAGTTTTCTAAGGCATGGACAAGTAGCTAAAAGGTAAAGGTCCTGCACAGCCACGCAGGTGTTCTCAGTTACTCTGGCTAATTAAAATGAAAATAATTAAATTTCATCCAAACTGGTGCAAAGTCAGGGAAGGACAGTGATGAAATACTTTACTTCAGTACTGTACAGTACTGTAAATATATTTTTTGAGTATCTGTACTTTACTTGAGTATTATTTTTACTCCACTACACTTAAAAGACATATATATTGATAAAAATGTCATTTTCTAAACTTAGTTTTTGCACACTGCTGATTTTAAAATGAGCATTTATTAACTGCTGTGTTGATGCACTGAGACCCTGTGCTGAAATGCAATAGTAGAACTCTGTACATATAACAATGCAACTAAGACGTGCGATAGTACAGTGGTGGCCATTTAATCTAGTAGAGCAATTGAAAAACATCATAAATCTTTATAACCAGTGACATTGCTCAACACTATTGGTAAGTCTGTGCTGGCACAATGTTTTCTCAAACTCTGATGTTTAAATTACATTTTTCAGTGTAAAATACACTTGCCTAACCAGCAACTCAGCCCTATTTCCTCATTCTTTTGTCACTGGCGAGGACTCTAAGTGTGCAGGAAGTGAAAAAAAAGGGAAATACAAACATACATAATGTTCTTCTAAATGTTAGCAAATGGACTGCAGGAGGTGGTAATACCCACAGTAGCTGAAACTTCATCTGAATCTTCCATATAGAAAAACAAACAGATCAGGAGCGCGTGCGGCTCAGCAGCAGCAAATTATGTCATTTCTGGCTACAGTAGTCCACAGAATGACTTCAACTGTCATGTTAAATTGTCATATAAAGTTTGATGGAATTAAGCTAACAACAGACTTTAACATCGCCCTTTCAAATGAAATGACTGCTTGCTGACTCTCAAATGACTCATTGACAGATAAAAATGACTGTTCAAAGGAGAAATCAATACAAAGAATACGCATGCGGGGAGCAGAGCAGTCTTTGATCAGCTGGATGTAAACAAGGAATCCTTTTATGATTTGACAAGACACACTTGAGAACACTTACAACATCAGACAGATTGAGAGGCCTCATTCTGTGTGTGTGTGTGTGTGTGTGTGTGTGTGTATGTGTGTGCATGCATTTGTGTGTGTGTGCAAGCTTAAATATATATACACTGATCAGTCTCAACATTAAAACATGTAACTGTACCTATTTTTGTGGCTGGTTGGTGTGTAGTAGTTTTACTACTCTTACAGCACATATAGAAAAAAAGTTTGTACCTTTTGCGATGCAAGAGCTCGTCTCTGGGGCAGTACCACGTACAAATACAGTAAACTTCCAATAACCTTTTGTGCCCTCCTTCATCGCCATGGTCACAATAATAATAGTCATGAAAATAAATAAATAAGTACTTCCTCAACATTAGATGATCTTTATTGTCGTGGTTACAATAATAACAAACGTGGTTAACTTTGTTACATGGTCATGGAATGAAATAATAATTGTGTTTGATAGGAATAAGCAAGAAGCGCTGCTGCTGGGGACTGAACCCAGGTTTCTGCAGTGGTGGGTGTCTGCTTTTCTTTCCCCTTTAAGGGCCCATAATATGTAAGACTGCATCATCTCTTCATCCTTTTTTGGTTTATTCTCTCTCTACACGTAGGCAAAATGCCTCTGTAACTTTGGTTCATTATCTCTTACACTCATTGTGACTTTGTTTGTTAAATTTAGAGAGTTGCCTTTCAAAGAAGACCAGGGTTATGACTGTACCCAAAAGGGTTTAAGAAAAAAAAAAGTTTTCATTGAGTGTACATTACTTTCAGCCTTCTGCACAGAAATGGGGGTGTCTAGTGACAGGTCAAATGAGAAGAAAGAGAGAGAGAGAGGGAGAGAGACATCATATAGAAAGTGTAAGTGATTTGGAGCTAGAAAAGATTAGACAAGCTGAATTGGAAGTAGAGTAAAAGGTGAATAAAAATGGGAGGAAAAGTAGCTGGAGAAAGAAGTTGTGGAGCCAACTGGACACATAATTTATGTGCCCATCAGATATCACACTATGCATTTCACACCATCCTTCTTTCACCTCAGCTGCATTCAGCGTTTGAGGCAGCAGACACTGTCGCGCTATCCCGAAGAAATTGTGCAGGTGGGGGAACGCAGGCGGGAAATCTACCTGGAAGCTTGC
Source organism: Trachinotus anak (assembly GCF_046630095.1). Lineage (NCBI taxonomy): Eukaryota > Metazoa > Chordata > Actinopteri > Carangiformes > Carangidae > Trachinotus > Trachinotus anak. Next base: position 3,776,097 of record NW_027273858.1, on the reverse strand, counting down.
TATTTCCGTTTCCCTCTCCCTCTGTGGGGAGGGGGATCAGGGCCAAACAGAGCAGTCGGAGCAGAGATAGATGGAAGTGCCGTGTGCCTCACATTGCCACCCATCCCTGACAACAAGATTAATCTTCGCTCTTCAACCCTGATGAAAGTCCCTTGCCGGCACCACCTCTTCCTCCTGTGTTCATTTCTCGCCCCCACTCTCTTTCTATGGCGGATGGTTTCAAAGTTAAGATTAAAAGAGATTCTGAATGTTATATATATCATTCATATATATTTTCCCTTTTATTTTGCTGTAGGGAAACCAAACTTTAAAGGGCCACACATAGAGATCAATTTACTCCTCATGAGAGATACACAGCCTGTGAAAGCACTTGTGGACAGTGGTTCACAGAAAGAGCTTTTTAAAGTCTGAGAAAATAACCCTGAGGACATCAGGGTGTTCTCATGTTGGACTTCACACGAACTGGATTTCCCCTTTTTAGCTGAAAGTCTATTTTAAGCGCAGCCTTACAAAAAGAAGAAAGCTTAACTGGAGGAAAGAAGAGCGAAAAATAGGAGGGTAGGGCGTGCGGGCTTATTATTATTATTATTATTATTATTACATTAAATTACATTGTTATTATGCCAACGAGTCCCTGCATTTTGAGACTTCAACAAAACAACTTCAACTAAACTACTTAGCTGAAATAAAATGTCTTAGAAGACAACTGTATGGCCTATTCCCCTCCTCAAATCTCACCAGAAACTTACTTACAGAACACCTGTCACATTGTTTCTGAGTTTCAAGAATACAGTGAGAGAATATATCTGCCCCGATGTGGCACTGGATCATGTAAGGACAGCTTTTCACAGCCTACTTGAAATGATACTTGCTTTAAGTAAATCCATATTGTTACATGGCAGACCCCATGTGGGAGGAGGTTTGACAGACTAGATTTACCTGACAAGTTTCTGTCCTTGCTGTTGCTGTAGACGGTGAAATCCCATCCTTAGCCTGTCAAAGCTTAAACTTTCAAATCTTAGTTTTAGCCTCATGAATTCTGACAGTGATGGTATTCACACATATCTCTCTCCCAGTGTCATTTTTCTCTTCCCTTCACTTCCTTCCATCACTGCCTTTAGCACATCTGCCTCTGAAATATGCAGCAGCTCTGCAGCTCTTTGACAATGTAAAAAGGGAGGGGTACAACACACTCTGTGTTGCACGTGAGCTGGTGTGTTCAGAAATGTGTCTCTCATGTTCTTGCAAGTGTATGTATTTGTATACAGTACACAGTCTATGCTGCACACAGGATGCGTGGGTATGTATGTATATGTATGTATGTCAGTGCATGCCTGGGATGATGTATGCACTCTGAGGGAGTGGTGATGAGAGGCACTGAAAGCTCTATTCAGGAAGCAAATACACATTTCTTTATGGGAGTGACAGCATCAAAGGAGTGGCAGATAAAATAGAAAAAACAAAACCACATGTGTGTGTATCTTTTCCCAGCACTGAAGAGCAGCTATGATGGAGGATAAAGGAAGGAATAAGACTTAAAATTTCAGGCGCAGTGTCAGTGGGCTTGGCTTTTTTTGCCCTTTAGCTTCAATCTCAATCCGTTGGCTCTCTAATCCCCCCCCCCCCCCCCCCCCACACACACACACACACACACACACACACACACACACACACACTGACAAACACAAACACCCCACCCAACCTCTCCTCATGTATTGTCGAAAACTGAACTCCCTTAAGGACAGATCATGTCTAAACCCATCTCTTAATGTCATGGTTGACATCACAGTGGGGTGGTGGTGGTGGAGGGTTGGGTTGCGGCAAATCAAAATTAAACTTGACAAAATCCACTCATCCACAGGGCGTTACTAAGAGGGGTTAGGTAGTGGAGTGGGTGGCAGATCGTCTTAAAATTCTCAACATAAAGACAATTAATTAACCAGAATACAAGACAGAAATGGCACTTTTCTGCTAATTCTTAGTGTAGCCAACCCTTTGCATGAGACATGCTGTGTTTCATTTCAATACTGCATTATAATACTACACAGTATGAACAGTTGCCTATACATCCTTGCATTTGCACAATACATCAAGGTACTTTACTCTTTTGTAACAATAAATGATACAAGATATCAATGAAACTGTTTGCAATTCAGCTGCCAATTCAAGTTTTTTAATCTTTTTGTCGTAGTTGTGTGTTTTGCTGTAGGATCCTTCTCCAACTTTGTCAATACAAGCTGCAGTTGATTTGAATGTTTTGCAGCTGTGAGTGCCTCCTCCTTTTAGTTGGTCTATTACTTTGTGGGAAAATAGTGCCCATACAACAGCCCAACAAATACCAAGCCGACCTACTCTGCATACTGGCTAATGTTGTCCCTTTTCCATTAGATTGTTAAAACCAGCTTGGCATTATTATGTGGTATCTAATTAGGACAATTTGGTACCAATACAGAGACATAACAAAAACATTTCAGAAACAAGTGGCATTCAATTTGAGAGGCAATGGGGCCAAAAATCTAAAAGCCAGCTTTGTCTATAGCTAACAACTAATTGTACATTGGTCTTGGTGGTCAGTATTGGACTAGTGCAATCTTGTTTCTATCACTGTGACTTTGTATGTCTACTCAATCATATGAGAGTATTTATCTTTCTTTACAATAAAATTAAATATTGATTGACCCTGACTGACTCTCTGGACAGCACTCATACTGTGTGGGGACCCTTTCAGGGGCTAATTTCATCAGGACAAAGCCAGGAAGAAACTTTGAGAAAGTTGGCAGCTCCTTACAGAAAAGCTGGCAGCTGCTGAAAAAAGCTGGGGAAAAGGTTTGTTTTGACAAATGATGCGGTAAAATACATGATGAAGGTGATAGTTGGATAGATGATCAATCCATTAAACAACCATTTTCTCAAATGTTTCTGAAATTAAATTCTATATGCTCTCCAATACGGTGTTTTCGCATTTCATAGTTTAAGTCAAGGTGATACCGAGATAGTAAAGTCCTATCTGTTCACACACCTGTACACACAGGAAGCTTCAGTCCACTGACTAGCTCAGTGCCTAACTTTCTTCCGTGAATCCTTATTATATCAATTCTGGCAACTCATTTAATATTTTGATTACCTGCCCATTTCCTCTTGTTCTTTGATTTGCTCAAGAAAAAAGTTGTGGCGGTAAAAGGCTCAGAGATCGATCCGTTCATAAAAGGGTTCCCTCCTGCCATGTTGTTATTGATGCTTTTCTATTATGTTGGCAAAGGGATTGGAATGCTCTTGTATTGCCTTTTGTTATGAGCTATGTTTGTGTTGAAGTGTGTGCAGCAGATATGCAGTGTCAATAAACACTGTATTCATCTGGACAATCCCCCTTCATTTCAGGAAACTGCTGCCTCTGCAATGCAATACATCCAGAGGAAATGTTAATCCAAACTCTTCATTTGCAATTTAATGCAATTGTATCACACAAAGAAATCGTTTTTGTGAGTCAAAGATCAAATCACTGGCAAGCAATATGCATTGTTGGTTTTATGGTCCTGTCTTCCTACACAATAATGACCATTAACCTGTGTGTGCAGATTACAGCTTCCATCTCAGTCACTGAGTGGAGTTTCCTGTCTACATAATGGATTGTGAACGATGCTCACTTGCCCTTTGTAGATTTAATACAACAATGGCTACAACAAGAATACCAAACACTTCGATATTCAGTAATTAAAGTGATTTGTTCATGGATAAGAGTAGTTTTATTAAATATTTTCCCAACTGGGAACAACTCCCATATAAAAACGTTATAATTAACAATGTGTTTCTTGATAATTTCCAACTTTCCATCCCTGGCTATAGCACTCAGGATCAATCAACTTGGTTCCTACTGATGACAAGAGAATTGAGGGGCAGCCTTTGGAGGAGCAATCTACAAGTCTTTGTAGACCGAAAATGAGATGGTCTGGCCTACGGAGGATTTTCGCTTTGCGCCTCCAGCTGTGCCCACATTTACCGTTGCACAGTAAAGCACTGTCACCTAGCAACCTTGAAAACATGTGTAAATGTGTAATCCTCAGGCTCTCTGTCGGTGGTGTTTGCTTTCATTACCAGTGTGTAATGAATGTTGGTATGGGTTGGGCCATGAAAGATCCACCCATTGGATCCTTCATGGCGCAGGAAAAGAAGGCCACATTTGAAGGACATGTGACAGCCTAGTCACACCGCTGCGATGCAGTCTGTCTTCAAATGCAGCCTCCGAAGGATGTGTCTCCTGCACGTTGCCAGCTTTACCTTGTCATTAATTTTCTTTTTGTTTTAAATATCAATGCAACCTATATTTACACTGCGTAAAGAACATAATGAGGGACAGGAATACCAATAAAATACAATCAGCGCCAAAAAGTCAAGCAGTAAGAATAAACACATCTACTGAGCAAACATTCATCTAAAGCATCAATGTATTAATCAAAAACGTCACTGCTTCAACATGAAAAACTATGATTAATCATGGCCCTAATGAGCTCTGAAAGTACTCGGTGACAGAAGATGAAGATCTGCTGTAAATTATTCGATGTGGCTTCGCTGAAAGCAGACTTGATAAGCTCAGTGTTATGTAGTACTGGCTTTGGGCTGGGGCAGACCTACAATCTTGTTGCTATTTTGCTATATGCTAATGTTGAGAGCAGCGCTTGAATTTCAGAGCCTGTCTTTTAATTTGCTGAATTTGCTTCTTGTCATTCCTGTGGCTGCTGTTAATTTGTTGTAAGAGAGTGGCTCATTATTACCTTTCACTCTTGAGCTGAGACAGTTTTTTGAGATGACTGCACTTCATATTTTGGAGACTATTTGAGCAGGAGATTGTATTTGCATGTGAGCTCAAAGCTGTCCTGCAAATGACCTCTGCTGAGTTGACAGTGAATTAAAGCTGACATTTCCACAGCTTTAGAAGTTTAACTTTACCGCTCTCATTCACGGTCTGTGCTAGCAGCTGAATTGGAAAATCAGTATAACTATTACTCTGTGAGAGTTTAGATTTTTTCTGAAATATAAACTCTCATTTCATGGGGAGAGGCACTGTCGCTGGGTGGAATCAGGGGCCAGTTGCACAAAACACCTTAAGTTTTCTGCACTCAAGGTTTAATTTCTCCTTAGCTCAGGGAGTTACTTAAGGGTGTTGCATAGAATCCAGCAACAGTAAAGGAGTGCAACACTATGTCATCTCCCTGTTGATTTGACAGGAACTCAGGAGACAGTAAGAGTGTTTAAACTCAGTGAGCGACCCAGCACCCTGCTGATCTGTGGACATGAAACTCCTCAACTATAACTTAATAACAAGTGTATAACTATAACAAGTATTGAGCAAGTATTGAGCATTAATAATGTAGGAGCTGGAAGAGCACAGCTGCAGAAAGGAGTAATCCAACTCCAGACGATCGCACAAATCATAAACTGACTGCTGGTCAAATCTGTAATGTAGAATCAGTTGCTCATCGTTAAGCGTGTCCATTGGGTTCTCCCATTCTTCTTGGGATGTGTTCATTTTCTTAATTTATCACCGTAAACGTGGTCATGTTGTGGTTAATATGTGTATATGTATGTGTAATATATGTCCAGTGTACCTTTAGTTCTTTTTTACCTTAGTTTGGTTGCTAAGGTCTTTTGTGCAACTGTTAAACTGACTTTAAGTGATTCCTTAAATGTAAGACCATGATACAGAGAAAACCTTAAATGCTGAAGTGAACATCTTAAGGAAATCTTAAGGAGAAGACAAACAGTGTTTTGTGCAACCATTTTTATTTTAAGGAAACCTTGACTCAGACTTTAAGGAAAATCTTAACTTAAGGTCTTTTGTGCAACTGGCCCCATGTCCTTTCCAAAGGCTGAACCTAATGGAAATAACACAGCAATTTTTTTTCTACACTTCATGTAAATGGACAAAGAGCCACTAATATACTCCAGCTGCAGAAGAAGAAGCTGGTTGATTAGAGTCTACCACTTTATTAAAATAATCCAGGAAGACGCTCTTATCCACCACTGGTTGAGGATGGTGGCATGAAAATTACCCCCTTCTAGTGTTTTTTTAATTTTTAATTAATTAAATTTTTTTTAATTCACCTCTCTCCAGTTCATAGAAGATGGAGAGCAATCAATCATGACTGAAGCACCCAATTCCCATTTGTTTCTAACAATCCTCTGCAGCAGTAAAACACCTTCAGCCACTGGAAATATTATCCCAAGGCATCCCAGTACACTGTGACAGACCTAACTACCGTCATAACAAGGGATATATGTTTATCTCACAAACAATTACTGGAAAAGTTTAGAAGATTGAACACTGACAATTAGTTTTGTGTACATTACTTAAAGAACTGGTCCTTGACATCTGAAGCTGCATATACAAACACACCATAGAATTTGTGTAAAAGTGCTGGTAGGAAGTGAACATCTGTTTTAGAAATTGGTGTTGATGTGTAGACCTCAACCTGCTACAGCAAATTTAGCTGTGCAGTGAAGGAGAACTGATGGAAAAACTGTGGCTGCATCCAGAATGAGTGCATTTTGTGGAGATAAGGCAGTGGCATTTTCTGGTTCACATCTAATGGCGGTTTTATGCCAATGATAGTTAGGCCTATTCCTGCAGCCAGGGCTGTGTGAGTACTGGAATATATTGGTGTGACTCTTTTAAACAAAAGCCTGCACTTCGAAACAGTGTTGGTATTTACATAACCTTCTCTCTCTGTCTCTCTCCCTCTCTTGTGTATCAGTCAAACTCTATCACACCTTTCATAACAGATTAGTGCAAATCAAAGACTATAAAGAAAGGAAAATAACCAGTCATGTGAGACTGTAAAAAGGAGTCCATAGGTCGTCTGTGCAGCAGGTTATTGTGACCCATAGTTACTTTTGTTGCTAGGCGACATCTAGTGGTCGTAGTAAGTATGACAGGAGCAAAGGGAAAAGTGTGGTGACGTATTTTATAGAGCGACAAAGTCCATGACAGGAGGAGGCTGGGGTGAATGGATGGGTCAACAAAGCACAGGAATATGACAAAGGAGAGTGGTGTTCGATTCCCATGTGAAAGTTATGTTGTTTATATTGTCCCCAACCGTTCAACAAAGTTGACCACATTCTTATTATTGTAACCATGACAACAAAGATTGTATAATGTTGGTGAACTATTTCCTTAACCTAACCAAGCCATGACTGTTAACATAGAAGAATGTGGGTACGCTGGTCTCTGTACAGTCTGCATATTTACTGTTGTAACCATGGCAACCAAGGTCCTGGCACCCTAGGGGGACTATTTCAGGAGACACTGCTACGGGTCAAATCAGAGGGCTGAGAAAAACAAGCTATGCGGTTGTTCAGGTTGGAGGTAAAACAATGGTGGACTAATGCACATGAAAAATCAAAACAGAAAGAATAAAGCAGACATTTAGGCATAAAACCTTCTGGCAATGTCAGGATGAAATGTAGGTTTTAGGTCTGCCTTCAAAGAAACCGTTTGAGCTCCTCTCAGATCCTCTGGCAGGCTGTTGGAGCACGTCTAAATCTGATACTCTCTCATTTGAATCAGACAGTACCATTATGCTCATTGAAGCATCAGCATTAATGTGGCATTTAGGCCCTGTGGTAATGCAATGTGTCTCTGGGACAATGCTTCACAGACAGACACACACACACACCTGTCTACTACTGAGCTGTCTTGTCTAATCTCTCAAACTTCAACCTGCAGTGTGACTGTGAGTACCGTCTCCATTAGAGGGATTGAGTCATACCTTAATATGAGCAGCAGTCCTCCACATTCGGATCATATCCGAATGAACTGGCAGTGTTTCTTTGATACTAAACTGGGAAGCTGAATTTGTTTTATTTACTTTTGGAAAGCTTCTTCACTGATGCCTGTCAAAGCTCCAGTTTTTCCATAGTCTCTTAGGGTGATATAGACATTACTTTCTAGGACTGCAGGAATGCTATTAATGCTTTGCCTATTTTTCTTGAGCACCCCATAATTTAACAATAGGGTGTATGAGGAAAACAAAATGGTATTTAAAACATAAATTTGTACTTTATGGGCAATATACAGCATATCATTCAGACATGACAAGAAGCAGAAAGACATGAAAGAGATGAGAAGGTCACAGTGACGTTTAGAAAATTAAGTCTGAAATTATGGCTTACCAAATGTGCAGTGCATATTTTAGTGGGTATAAACCTGCAGTGTCTTCCTTATGCTCAGAATATGAAATAAAATCATCTAACATATGATCTAAGGCACCAACTAAGCCCAGTACGGTCACAGTCTGCTGCATGGGGCAACAACATGCAGAAAGTACACATTTGAATGACATGTAAACATGGATCAAAACATGGAAACACTTGAATGATGAAACCTAAATCTACTTTGCCCCAGTAATAATTTAAAGTGTGAATCTAGTTGCACCGAGGCCTCGGTCAGACCTGGCAATTAACACGCGTCTCCACATAAGTCTCAAGCGACCACTTGTGATCAGATCTCACTATCTCGCTCTATATGCAAATAGACATGTACATCATTTCTATTTGTGCCAACCAAATGCATTCACTATGGCAGATGGCCGCGGAAAACTCTGATAAAGTCCTACAGTGTGGTCCAGGATGTTTGCGTTCACAGTCCTAAAAGAATGTGGCCATATGTGGCCCAGACCACTTTTGAATGTTGTCTTATTGAGTGGCACTCAAATGCGTACTCCATTGTGTCTTCATGTGTGCGCTCACACCTGTACTTGGAGGTGCCACTTGTGATCACATCACACCTAGAAAAGTCTGAACAGGGCTTTGATTGCTTTCCTGTTAATAATCCTGCTGAAATGTGTCCTGTTGCTGGCTAACAGCAGATAACGGATCAGTTCATCTGTCCTCCATTCAGCCCTCACAGTGGAGCACCAGCCTGTCATTGGCTCCAGACCCCCATCAGGTGGTATGACTCATCACTGCGAGCGGGTGCTTCTCATCATGCCAGGACATGGTTTAATGTCTGGTAGTAGATGGTATTTTCTCTCTCCCTCTGTCTGTCTTCCACTCTTACTTCCTCTGTGTCAGTAATTACATCTCTGGGTGGAATGTCCTTGCTGCAAATACATTTTGGTAGTGGTTGAATATTACTTTGCATTGTCATAGCAATGGAAAAACCTCTTTAGACCTACTGTTAGTATTGCCACTACTGCTTCTGTAAGTCAGTGTCTCTCTGCAGCTGGCAGCAAGGTTGACCTTTTATAAAAACCAGTTGTAGGCTGATTGTTGCAGCACTACTAAACCTGCTAAGTCAGAGAAAATGAATTGTTATTGTTCGCATCTCAGTGTGCATCTCATGTGAACTCTCTCATATTGGAAAACAGAGCTAACAACTCCAGAGCACTGATGCAAATGTCAGCATTGACAACACCCAAGCCTGGCAATCAAAAGTGAATTGTACCACATAGAAGGGCCATAGCAAAATTAATTAGGTCACATGACGCATTGTACAGTGTTAATGGTTGTGTAACCTTTTCACTTTCTCAGCTCACAAGGACTACTCTCCATGTCCTTTTTTTTCTGTGTTTTCTTGGCAAATCCTACATTTAGCTTTTGGGAAACTCTAGCAATTGAGGCTGAAACATATGTGGAAGAAGGGAAAAATAAACCTGCTTAGTGTACCAGAAAACTGGTGGAAGCAGAACTGTCGGACCGTTAAGAAAACATGCCGTGATTGCTTGGTGACCCTGAAAATGGGGCTGGATGGAATTCATCCAAAATGAAACAAGGGACTAGAAGTGAATTTCGAACACAGCCGCAGGACCTCACCCTTCAGCCCTCACCTGTAACCTACGGGGAGCATATAGGGAAAGGGGCTGATTAATTTCAAATTCAACTAACACATACTGTACTGCCTGTACCTGTAGAAGATCTGGTAATTTAATTCACAGGCTACCTATGTATATTTTGGAAGCTTTGGAAGCATACACAACTCATTTGCTGATGATTTTAACTTTGACTTTTGATACTTTTCTCTTTCTACTTCTTCCCCAATGACATAATTCTTATATTAGATATTAGCCTATTGTGACTGAATAAATTTGCCTCTTTGTTTTAGACAGATAGAAACAGCTAATGAGAATCATTTTTGGAAAATGACTAGTGTAGCATCTCTAACTTCACAAATTAAATATTTAACTGAAAAAAAAAACTGCAGACTGAAACGCATTTTACTGCTCTTTGCTGAACATAAAAATGGATAAAATACAGACCAATATAATAGATGATAGTGTTTGAACATGTTACATCTTTGCCGGACATATTAACCATGTACCATATTCATATTGCATCATTAATTGCCATAATGTATGGTACACAAATTGTTCAATGACTTTATCTCTCACTCATCACCTAGGCAGAATAAAGCATTCTCAGATGATGTGATTTGCATACATTTTGCATATACTTCTGTAGTGATGCACATGGACTTTTTGCACTGTCTAAAAAACACATAAAATTCGGACAGTAAACAAGCATTGTAAGTTTCAAAGAAAGCAGGAGCACTTTGTGGTATTTCTGTTTTGGGTAACTGAAAACTGCAAGTCACCAGTCTTCCAGGACAGGGGTCAACTTCCAGGCTCTCTGCCATGTTTGAATTCAGTAGCCCACTTTTTCATCATGCTGTAAGACGGGACACCATCCCTTAATGTTGCCATCATGTCCTTGTAGACCTTTTGTGATAAGCCTTTCAGACCATGGTAGTGGATGACTGCATGAGGGCCGATGTTGTCCATTCTTAGACAGTGCTGTAATTTTCAATTACCTGAAACATAAATACCACAAAAGTTATTAATTTCAAACTTTCTGCATAATCAAAGAGTTTAACTGTACAAGCTGTATAACTCATAATTTCAGATATGGCCGATATCCATACAGCACAGAACCTCAAACCTAACTATGCATGAACATTTTATCCATATAAACAGTATAAAGTGTCTGAAAGTAACAATGGTCCAGGTTTCCAGATCCCATGAATTAATACTGTTGTATGAACATTTCGAATCACAGAGTCAGTGATTGTCCCTGTGAAGATATGAGAGAAAATACCATTAGGCGATTTGCATTTCTGACAGTGAAATTAAAGAAACATGATATTAGCAGTGCCATTTTCTGCAGTCATATTCATTTGTCTCTCTATCATCAGATTTAGCATTGTTATCAGCTAATCTAAATGGGCAGGCTAACAGGCCATTAGCATTTTCCCCAGCCATTTTTGATGGACGTGCGAGCAGGCGTTTTAGCATTAGCGCATTGTAAATGGTCTCTAATCTCAGCTAACAGAGCCTTATGTAGCTTCATTATCCAACAACTGTCATATAGCATAAACAGACACACTCATATGCACGCACACACTCAACCCATTCCAGTTCGCTTCAGAGTGATGGCTGCTGTCAGTCGCCTTTGTATTTTTTCAAATCGACTAATTAAAAGTAAAATGCATCCGGCAATTTCATCTGTGATGCACCACCTACACACACATTGAGTACAAGGACATTTGGGTTTGACCAGAGCCTGCAGACAGATATGTCAACAGCCAGGGAGCAATGACAACCAAACTTGAGGTATTCAGACTGAATTAATAAACAACTGTTCCGACTGATAGACTCATGGCTAAATTTGTTCTACCCAAGAGGCTAAGACATTTTTAATGAGAATGAACATCTGTCTCCTCTGTATCCCACTGGGAACCACATGACAAGTGTGAAAAATAAAAATAGTTTATTCTTTATTCCCATGTGAAGTAACTGGTAACATAACATCATGTACTGTACCATATATTTCTCAAAAGACATGCAAGTTACCAAGAAGGGGATTATTTAGGATGTAATATGCACCATAAATATAAAGTATAGGTTGGGTAAAGTAGGGTTTTTCCATCATTTGTTTATGTATTATTAAAAATAATCTAATACGACCTCAACTATACCATGACTAGGATCTTTGTGCTGGCCTGTGTTTACATTGTGTTTAGTTGTGGACAAACTAGCACAGATGATATATGGCTGCATTCCTGAGAGCTGACTGTAAATAAAGAAATTGACAAGGTCTCTGTAGCTGTATAGGGTACAGTAGTCATTGTGGCCAAAGAGCATGCAGTAATTACAGCCAGAGAGAAAGGCAACCAAAGCCCTGGGATACACAGAATGGCTCTGTGAAATTCCTTCTCAGAGTAAGCATGTAACACAAAGGCATCTTTGTCTCAGGAAATGAAACAAACAGTGACAAAGATCACAGCTCCTGTTCCATCCCATCCAAAGGGAAGAGGAGTGGTTGGGCGTTCAAGGGAGGCAAAGAGAGAATGAAGGGGCTTTAGAATCAAGAAAGTGAAGCAGATGAGAGGTCAGAGCTACCTTAATGGTGAAGGATGTGTTTTGACATGTTAGAACTGAGCTGCCCCTATTTTTACACACCATGTGATGTGTGTTTGCTTCTGTGCCTGTGTAACTAATTGATAGTCACCAGTGCGTGTGGTGTGTAAATTTGTGTGTGTGTGTGTGTGTGCCACGTATAACTGATGTAGTGGACCTAAATCTGTTTATACAGTCACATTATGGGGACTTGTCTTCCTTATAGGAACAAAAAGCAAGTCCCCATAATGTAATACATTAATTAAAAGGTGAAGACATCTTTAAGGTCAGGGTATGGTTAAGGTTAAGGTTAGAGTAAAGGTCAGGGTTAGGCAAGGTGTAGTTATGGTTACTTGTTTTCCTTATGGAGACACAACTGTGTATATGTGTGTGTGGTCCTATGTGAACTTACAGAGTTAATTCAAATGCAGATTTCTTATGGTTGTTATGTTTTAATTCACCCAAACTGCACAATGTCCTTACCCTGATGTAACATCATTGCCAATAATGATCCACAAATTGCAGGTAGTTTCTCTGAAACCTGTTCACAGAGCAGAGATAGACGCTGTTTCTGGACAGACATGCTGCTGATGAATACAGTGTTGTGAGTGTCACAAAGCAACATTTTCTTCACAACATTTTCTCCATTGTATTGGGTTGGAAGCATAAGTGTTACATTTCTGGGCAAATTAAAGCAAAACTACATACTTGGCTGGATACCACTACACGTGAGTGATACTGACCCTTTGCCACTGCATTCTTGAAATTGTCCTCATGAGGAAAACTCTAGAAACAAGGACACTCAAAAATAGACGTATGGGTGGGTCAAGCTGCCATTTATAAAACAGTTTCTATTAGAACCAGCAGTTCTTTATTCCAGTAACTGACCAATTCTTTTCTGTAGCACTTTTTAAACTAACTCTCTCTTTTATATTTGCATTACACATTTTAATGTATTTTAAAGAAACTAAATCCAAAAAGAGACGTACCACCTGATTTCAATAGAACACTGCCTTTGCAATTTTTTCCAAATTTTACAGTCAAAAAGAAAAGTATTTTAATTACGCATTGCAGTGGCAGTGTCCTTGGTGCTGAAATGTTCAGCAGCTCCACAGGCTCACTTGTCTCTGCGGTACTGAAGATTTGGTTGTTTCATTTTGATGTGCCATGTTGCTTTCATTGCCTTAAATGTGTGCCTTTTTTTTTTGTTTGTTTAACATTTTCTAAACTAAGCTGCTTGCAATGGAGCTGATGTGCACTTTGGGTGTCAGCGTGAAGAGTAGTGACAGAGTATCTGTACAGAAGGTTGCACTGAAAAGAGCTTACAAAAATGTGGTAGGCTGGGTTGGATAAACATAAAAACGTAAAATCGGGGTAAAGGCAGGCTCTGAAGAAATGTGAACAGGCGAGAGTGCGTATGTTACAGGGAATGTGAGACAAAAGCAGTGGTGGAGGGGGCATCCAAGGCCTATGGACTATTAGTGTAAGTCACATGGTGCTTCTGGGAGCTTGATTATTGGGAAATTCTGTTATGGAGCCAAACTGGAAGTCCCAGTGGACACAATTACAGCATAGACACAAACATACACAGTACACACATACACCAACCTCTCTGCCCACAAAGGTTATCACAACAGTAAAATTCTTAATTATGAGGATGATTTAAAGACTAATTAACTGTATGGGTGTCCTTGTGGAGCTTCATCGGCTTTGTATAGTTAATAGCTTCTCAGTCTTTATGATTGTCTTATTGTAAACATATGTATGAGTGTTTACCAGTCAGAAGGGTGTCAAAGGATTTGAACCCCCCCTATCATTGATCTTGCTTGTACAAGAGTTGATTTGCTGAATTTACATGATCACATTACATCTCAGCTCTTTTTGGCCTCTGGGTACATCACAAGTCTATTAACCCTGTCCTAACCTTTCCTGGCCATTATGTGGATTAAAGGTTGCACATGTCCAATATGTCTGCAAGAAAAATTACATTTCATTGTAGATACAGATAAGAAAAAAAATCGATTTAGATTCTGAGGTGTGTTCTGGACAAGACTTTAACCTTTGGTATTAGAATTATTGAACTCTGTGTTTTTATTTGGATATATACATACATGCTTCTGTGTACAGTGTAATATGTGTGTCACAGATTGAGACAGCAAGGAGTGTGTATGAGTTTTGCCGACAAGGTGCTGCTCTCCTGTGCTGTCAGATCTGCTCAGACCCTTGTAGCCGAAGTGCGGTGATGTTCCATTAGGCTTTTATTTGGGCAGCAGCATGGTGTGTAATAGACTCACAGCCCAGCGTGTCTCTGCTGCCTCACTGTGCCTTTGTCACTTTCCCTTCCTTTGAACTCTCATCCACATTTTTACACAGTATATGCTAAGGTTTGCGTCTGTACTCAGCTGTGCTACTTTTGCATCTGTCGTGCCGAAGTGTCCAGAGATAACAAGAGCGAGAGAGAGAGAGAGAGAAGATCAAGAGGCAGAGGAACAAGTTTATGTAATACTGGCACTGACAAGCTGCAACCAAAGACTTTTTTTCCACTACATTTTAATTAGAAGCTATCTAGGTGGAGTTTTATGTCCTGGACATTGCTGAAAGCAGTGACTGCTGCAACATTTCTGACGTATTTACTGAGACCGTAAACAAGCACTGATCACTGGGCGTTGCTGGGTATTGAACCTCACTACTCTGTCCATAAAAAAAAGTATTAAACTGTCAGGTACTGAAAACTGGCTTCATACAATTCAGTCTTCCACAAATTACATTTATATACAACTAATCTGCAGCAAATTTATTTTGTAGGAAGCACAAATGCGACCAGATTATGTTTTCTATTAACGTAATGAGGATATGTTGTTAAATTTACATAATATGGCTTCTTTTCCCTAAAAATAAGAGTTTGCAGCAAAATATGTTCACATTTTTAAAGTAAGGTACTGAAAAATACAACAAGCTTGGGAAACTTGAGCGTCACATTGACACTAATGTCAAAGAATTTCATATGGCCGTTCCTGCAGCTAGTAACAGGCTGTCAGATGGGAATTTCTAGTTATGTTATCCATGTTTTTGTAGCTGAATTCTTAAGTTGATTTAAAATTAATTGAGAGACAAATGGATTGAGAGAAATTAAATGTAATTTTAATAACTCGTTTTTTTGGTTCAGTTACCTACTGAAAATGAAAAGTTACCAGAAATTACAAGAGACAGTGTTCATTAGGAAAACACTCAGCAGATCATTTGTCCTTTTCAATTTCTATTCAAGCTCCACACATCACTGTACAACAGTAAATTAAAAAAGGCCATTTAAATAGCTTTTCAATGCTTTTTTCCCCATCCTCTGTCCTGTTGATTTGCATAATTTCCACCAATTGTCAGATGTGGCCAAATAGGAAAAAGATGTGTGAGTGCAAAATTGGCCTTAGCCACATTCTGAATGTTTGGATAGTCATGGAGCATGTTTCCCATTACAGTCCTTCAGGGATCAGCAACAACTTAGAGCACAGCATGGCCCAGATGTGCTGTTGCATTATAGTGCAGAGATAACACCCAAATCAATGGTCAGCTGTTTGAATTTCAGCCAGCAGCACAACTAATGGGAAAAGCAATTTGGATAAAGAGACTGCACTGAGCAGGCAGCCCCTTGTTTAACACAGAAGCCTATTGCACAGCAAAGAGACTAAAGGGAAAAGCCCAATCTATCAGCAGCATTAATACATGAAACTGGGCTTCACAGCCCAGTTTCAAGCATTGATTTTTTTCCCCTCCATCCTCACTGTAGAATAGCCAACTAAGCTTTTTAAAAGCTCAGGTGTAATTGTTGCGTTTAGGACAGAGCGATATCGATCAGTGTTACTGAGGCAAAAGAGCCATTCCATATTGCCCATAACGTCAGAAAGCAGGCACACGTAATGAGGGCTATTTGGCCACCGTCTCGTCTTTCCTAATGGTTGTAGTCATTTCTATTTCCAAAGCCAGCCCATCTCTTTCTCTTTTGCTTTTAGATCCATTGAGCAGGTGCATTTAATCTGCGCTTATTTCTATTTGGGTCAGAATGATTAGGATTGATGACATGCAAAGGAGTGTGTGTGTGTGTGAGAGAGAGAGAGAGAGAGAGAGAGAGAGAGATTGTACAGTTTGCATTTGTGTCTGCGTAAACGCCCGAGCGTGTGAGTACCAGAAAGGTAGAACAAGTGGTACTACAGAGGCAGAGGCGGAGATTACTATCAGCGGATGTTGGGTGCAGCTAGCTTTAATAATTTCAGTCAGGATAGCTGTGGAGTATCTTCACCTGGTGAGGTGATTGAAAGCAGATTAATTGGAGGAGTGATAGGGGGAAATAAGGTGGGAGAGGAGACACAGAACAAATGGAGGAAGCAGGTAAAGCACAAGTGGGAGTTAATTGGAAAGAGGAAGGGATGATGATGAAGGATGGCTGGAGGATGCAGGTGTGTGGGAAAGAAGAGACTTGAAGAGACAAAGGAACACAGGGATGTTACATATGATGTTTTAGAAGTTGTAGAACTGATACAGATGAAATTAACATGGATTTTGGTGACAAATTAAAGAAAACCGTGTTTAAGGAAGGTTTGTTTCACCACAAGAACTCCAGAACAGCATAATGCTAAAAGGATAATCCAGTATGATTACAAACATAAAAGTGAAAGTCAACAGTTTGTCAGGGGTGAAACATCCTTATTACTTTTAATTTAAGCAGCAGATAAAAGTTTGTGCATGCAGTTAGCTCTGACTGATCTTATAGCATTTATCAGTTTATGTCACAAGGCTAATTTAGTTCCTAAATTTTAAGCCACTATGTTTTGAATGTTTGAAGTTTGGATGTTTCTACCCTGGTGCCCAGTGGTAGAAAAGAAAAACAAACATATAATATGTCAATATATGTACATAAGAAGACTCAATGAAAACCTTAGCAATGCAGGGTTATAAGAGTTAGGAAATACATTCAGCTTGTTCACTGGGCCTTAAATTATACATACAATGCTGGAACCTTGTTTACATTCAGTAAACACACACCACGGTCTACATTATTTTTCTCAAATATGATTTTATCTACAACATATACAACTTCACTTAGCCAGGGTATTCATGGTCTGTATAGGAAGTCCTATTCAGGAGGAACCCCACTTCATTCTTCAGTGCATCTGCAGTTTTCCAGTCATGCTTGCTGAGCAGCACTCAGGGGTATATGTCAGCAATCATTACTGAGAAAGAGAATGGAGTTGTGTTATGATGGGGAGACAGAGGCAGAACCAGGTGACCAGGTAAATACAGTAGCATTAGGAAAGTGTGGTCCTTCCATTGCTGGCCATCACTGTGAGGTTCAGTCTCTTCCCAACGATTTTTGTCTCAGTGTTTCAGCCCCTCATCTCTCCCTCTTTCACTCCCTGCCTCCACTGATGTCAGACTAATTTACTAAGCGGCAGCAGCAGCAGTGCATCAGACGAGACGCACCCCATGACTGCCGAGACCTCCCTCCCCCCCGCTCAGTGAGGGTGCGTGTTGCACCCCCCTGCAGAGGACCATATTCAATAATGCATAGTTGCAGGCCTAAGTAGAGCAAGGCGAGGCCCCCACTGCTCTGCAGACACATCCCTCCATTTTGGCCCAAAAAACAAAAATGCACAGCTCGCGTCATATTCTTCCCTTCCACATGCTTACATGAACAAGCGGCATCTATAATGCAGAGACCCTAATTACAAAGAGACATGGCATGTATAAAATATGGAGTCTAATTACGCAGAGACACAAGGAAGATTCAGGAAAACACGAGGGTCGTAACATCACGTTGAGTTACTTACAGTTGCAAAGCAGAGGCACAGAACATCTCCATCTCTGCTTCTCCAAAATCAAATGGTGCATTATGAAAGCCATTTTACCCTGTCGGCTTAAGTTTTAGATGACAAATGAAGTACCACCCAAGCAGACAATGCAGCCTCTGCAGGAGTCGCTTCAGGTAAAGTGAAGCTAGAAGTAAAATGGAAATAATATGCACAATGTTCCGATGAAGTTAAGATGTTACTTTTTTAGTAGACAGGCAAAAGAGTTCCTCCAACAATTACATTTGTCTTTCGCACTGACCTCTAAATGCTCCATTCTTTGTCCATGCACTTTCCAAAACTCCTTATCTGGATTGTGGAGGCAGCAGGTTAAACAATGCTGACATTCTTTCCTCTAGCTCTTCCTGGGGGATCCAGGTGGAATATGTAGTCCTCTCAGCTGGCTCTGGGGTCTGTCTCAGGATCCTGTCCTAGTTGGACATGTCCAGAACACAGAGGGTGGCCATCCAGATGAGACACCCAAACCAATAGCAATTAAGCTGTCTCAAAATATAGGTCATTCTTTTCAGCCTCTGGTTTTCCATTAGTTTCCTGTCAGAAAGTAAATGTTTATAACATTATCTCCAATCTAATCGCACTTCTAATTTCTGTTAATTGAGCTTCAACAACAAAGGAATATCACTAAGTTTGTTTTTTAAATTCATAAATACAAATAATGCAGTTTCAGTTTGCAAACTAAAGAAGCAGCAGCAAGTATCTCCTGATATTTTGACACAGGGGAAATAAAAGTTTTCCTGTGTGAAACAGGATGAGGCTGAAACTAACAAGATTTGTCCTGTGAAAGGAAATAAAATAAATCCAAATGCACATAGATGATTGTCCATGCAGCAGTGGCAAGATCTTTAAAATGAAATAGAAAATCAAAAATCACATTTTTTAACAAATCAATTTTGTTTTCCCGGTTGGTTAAAAGAGCACTTCATATATATTATACGTTGAATTCATGAATTCCAAACCAGTGTTATAACCCGTACACTGTGCACTGTGGGCTGTCAGTGGTCACTGGTTGGCATTCAGTCAGCACTCGTCCTTGTCCTGTCTTCATCTATTCATGCCCTCAAACTCCTCTGCACCAACTGACCGTGAAAGCTAAATGCACACATCCTGTCTCAGTGGCCCTTTGAAAATGATCACAAATGCCATTTCAGGACAATGATACACACTGAACCCAGTTAACAACAGCTCACTCCGGCCCATGAAGCTGTAAATATCTGTCAGTGCTTCTATAGTAGGTACTTTATAGTATGTGGTATTGTTTTTTTTTTTTTGCTTACATAAAAAGGCACTCAACTTCTAATGTCCTATTCAAAGGACCGGTAATGTGGAGTACTTACATATATGTAGCCTATAAAAATTGCTGTACAACGTGTAGCGTCTGTGGCTCTGAAGTTTGAGAAAGTAACTGTAGGGTTATCTCGGCTCATACCCTTTTTACACCAAAATTAGCGGGTATAAGGAAGTTTTTTAAACAGGGCTAAAATGCACTAAAAAAGGCAATTAATACCTTTTACACTGCCAACCTAGTTTGCCTTTCTGTTTGGACTGAGCACACACACATAACTGCAGGAAGCAATGTCATTACATGCAGTTATGTTGTATGATTTGGCAAAAATTAACCTGTTCACTTGGGTGTTAAAGGCTGGAGCCGATAAATACCGGCATCTACTGCAGAGTCATTTGGCGCGGGTGTGAATCCTTTTCTATTGCAGACAAAAGCCCGATATAGCGGGTGTTGGCGGGTGGAAAAGAGGCTTTAGTCTTAACCAGGATTTTAAAGGCATGGTTTTTTATCCAGCAGGGAGTGTCTAAAAAAGACAGTTGCATTATGGGAAGCATAAGATCCAGGTTCTTTTTTTGGAGTTTGAATTTTAGGGGCTAAAAGTCGGGATATCTCAGTGTTTTACTCTTATAAACAACCTAAAACAACTAAGATACCAACCAAATGGCTGAGGATATATCATGTGTATTCCCTACAGACAACCTAGTGGCAGTTTAGTGGTGAGAAGGCAAAAAGGGTCAATGTAAGACTAAATGCTTTGGAAATACTTGTGATTATACAATCTAATTATATAATTCCCACAGTTTGAGCTGCAACAGGTTGTTTGAACTCTCCTCTGCATACTCAGTCAAGAAACCCTCCACTGTGTTAACAACCAGCATGATGTCATTAGTTTGTCACTGACACTGTTAACATTGGCGAGTCATTGCATCTCTGCAGGCAAAGCCTGACAAGCGAAGGAAACAGCAGCCGTCACGCATGCTGACTGCATAGACTCGCAGCCCCACGTAAACTGGAACTGTTGAGGAGTCAGAGAGGGAGACTCATGCTGCAGAGAGCTTCCCCTCTTCAAAGATTGTTGCAATAAGAACAAGTGAACAATGTGGTAAAGAAAGGCATTTACATGAAGAGCTGCAGGTCGGGTATCAGAGGAGACAAAGTACCTGCAGCTGCAACACCTGCGTTCACTTTACTCTAATTCTCACTTCCTCCCCTCCCTGCTGCCATTCTTTTATGTCCATAAATTCTCTTCAGCTTGATGAATCAAGCTGCGTTTGGTTGAATAATTCACATAAAAAACAAAATGCAACAGGCAAACAGAGTGTTGCCCAGCACTTGATCAAGGCTGCTGCTGCTGGTTATTGTTATGGAAGAGGTGCTAGCTGGTCACCACAAGACAAAAGCTAGATGCTGGGGTCAAAGACTAAGTTCCTCTCTGTGCAACCATGCTTGGAAAAATAAAAGCAAAATGCTCATAAAATGCATGCTCCCTGCCGGCCGGACAGCACTGGCATGAAGAATGCGATTAGCGGTCTTGGTAGACAGTGTCTGTTTTCTGACCTCTACTCTCACCTTCTCTCATCTATATTCTGCAGCTCTCTTCTGGCCTACTGTAGAAAGAGCAGTATTAGTGGCTGGAGAGAAGTGAATAAAATCCAGTGGTGAAGAGAAGAAAATATAAATGCCCCCCCTCCCTCCCCTTTACAGAAGAGAAAAGAAAGTGGAGTGAAAATGAAGTATCGCCAACACTTTCACCTGTGTTTATTTTTACTTTCTGAATGACACCAAGCTAGTTAGCACTGCATACGCAAATTGTAGCAAGGCATTAATGAATAGAAAAACACCATAGACTGAATGACTAGAGCATGTACAGAGGTAACCCAGTCAATCTACACATTTTAGTGAGATCAAGCAGGTGTCGTTTGGGGATGGGTGGAGAGAAAAGGAAATCATTTCATTCAAGCCAATTTAAACTGTGACTCAGCTCTTTTTTTTTATTGAAGCAAATCTGTCTCACCAGATTTTGAAAATTAAAAGCATGTGAATTTCTAGCACAGATTTTCTTTTTTTTTCTAACTGAAATTTTCAATAAGTAATTCCACTGTTATATTATAAAAACATTCAACATCAATTCAAGATCTGTCACATGACCATACAAACCATACACCTTGATTGGCTGGATGTTGGTTGGATTTGAGGCAGAATCGATTGCTTAATTTTTCATTCAGAATTTGTGAACATTGAATAAAATTTCAAGAGTTAAATTCAGAGTAAAAAAAAAAAATCAGACACATAATTTTAATGCAAAAAAAGTCACAGGCTTTTACATTTCAAAATCTGCTGAGACAGCTCTGCTTCCATATTTTCTCTGATTTTGTTTGTTTCAGATGGAGATTATTTTGCAGAGCAGGTTTAGTTTGGGGAGAATGCACACTTGTGTAATTCAGGGTCGTTGTCCAACTCTGTGTGAAGATGGCACTAAAGGCATGTCTGTGCGTGTATATGTGTGAGTCTGCTCTGGAGTGACTGATGGATCGAATTACCCCTGCAACCTCTGGGCTCTGGTGGTCTTTCCTTCCGCCGGTGAATATGTAACAGGAAGTTATTTAGCTATTGTGTGTGTTTGTGTGTTTGTGTGTGTGTGTGTGTCTGGTGGTGACCGTGGGGGATTAGCACTAACTAAGGTTGATAGACAGAAGACATATACTCCCTCTGTGTCATGCATACAAATAGAAAAATGTAGACACACACATATAGAGAAACACACAGAGAGTCAGAGCTGGAAGTGGCAGCTGTGACTGAAGTCGGTTCAGAGGAAGACAGTGAAGGGCAGCAGACATGACCCTGGTTATAGAGCCAGTAGGAGAGAAGTGCAGCTGTTTATCAGAGGAGAGGAGGAGAGGGAACAGAGAGAACCATGAGGAAGAAGGAGATGAAGTGAGGATAAAGAGAGGAAAGGATGGAAGGCAAGGAGAGGAGAGGAGAGTGGAACAAGAAGAGTTGAGAGGAAATGAGGAAAGTGGAGAGGACACAAGGGTCAAAGAGAAGGAGGTGAAACTGGGAGAAAAGAGAGAGAATTAGGATAAAAGAAAAAAGGAGGTGGAGAAAAGAAGAGGAAAATAGAGGAAAGGATGGAAGAGGAGGAGAGGAGAGCAAATTAAGATGGAAACTGCAGAGGAAACAAGGAGCAAAGAGAAGGAGATGAGAGGAAACAAGGTTAGAAGAGAAGCAGAGGAGACGACAGAGGAGGAAAAAAGATGCAATAAATAATGAAAATGAGGAAAAGGAAAACAAATTCAAAAAGGACAGAAAACTGAGAATTAAAGAGAGAGAGGCCGAACAAGGCTAACTGTGTCTTGGAGGTGTCAGAAAGAAGCGCACCTACTTTAACCAACTAAAACTTCTCATAGCCACAGAGATCAGCCTCAGTATCCCTGCAGTTTAAATTAGCCATGAGAGTGGCTGTGCATCTCCAGGTGAGTATGTCCCGGTGTTGAGTTCACTGCACACGTTGTTGTACACTCTGCAGCTTTAGAAGAGTTGCGTGATATTTTCCCTGTTTCCCCAAAATACCTGAACACAAAGTTGTGGGTCTGTCTGGTGTTGTGTGTGTGTGTGTGTGTGTGTGTGTATGTGTCTCAGCACCAACAGCTTATTCACCGCTCTCCTTCGTGTCTCAGCCTCTGTGTCTAAATTAGTGGTTTTGACAAGCTGTTAATTTGGCAGACATATGCAAACAGACCTGCACCGACACACACTCACACAATTCAGCTATGGCTGTTATTAGAATAATATTACTGCTATTCTCTGCCAGTTCTCTGAAATTCACTTCAATTCAGTTTTATCTAGTAGTGTGCTGACAGAGAGCAGAGTACATACACTACTGTTTAAACATCCAGTAATTGTGGAAAAAGCAAGGGATGCAATTTAAAGTAGATCATTTACAAAATAAATTGGATTGCAAATCGTGTGTGGGTAAAAATAATGAAAACGATAAAGGTGGAGAAGAGTGAAACAGGGACAAATATCATGAAGGGAAGACAGAGAACCACAGGGAGGAGGGGTCACAAGCACAAGCGGATGGAGATGTGGATGGAATTACAAAGATATGAAGTAAGTGCCACACATGAAAAGGATGGGTGAACAATACTGTGGGGTGAGATGGGAGGATGACACACTCAGACAGTGAATGGAGTGACTGGGAAGAGGAGCTGAAAGGCAGTGAAGAGTGTCAGACTTATTCATGTGCATTTCAACTACAGAATTATAGCCCATAAATAGCCTTTAATAGCAGAGGCAAAAAAAAAGACCTTCACTCAGTAATGGTGTTGTCAGAGGGAGGGAGGAAGTGGGTGGATGATAAAGGAAGTAAATGAGGAATTTAGTAAATAAGGAAGTGAATAAGGGGTTGATAAGGTGGTGGCATTCATGTCATACTGGAATTATACGTTTAGAAACTTGACATAGGGTTTATGTCAACAGCGAAGTCGTAATTCCGACTCAGATATATCCAGATATATCTGACACTTAACAATACCAAAGGGCCTGGAAGTATTCAGTGGAATTAAACCCATATTTAATGGATGTGGTGTTATATTATCAATCCCAATTGTTAGTCCTCATGTGACCAAATCTGTAAGTGTGAAAGCATCTTGATGTGATCAGCGCTCACAAATTGTTTGCATGGGAATCTTACCCATCTCTGTCCATCCATCCAGCGAGTGAGTGGAAGATACTGAAAAAAGTATCTATCATTACTTGTAATGTATGATCTGTCTATGACTGACAAACAAAACTATGCATGTACTGGAGCACAGGTTACACAGAAACAGACTTTACTCACATGAAGAAGAAGATGCAAATGTCTCCACACATGTCAACACTGAGTCATCTGTATGGCTCAGCAAAAAAATAGCAGAAGCAAATACAGAAACTTCTTGTTGGATCTTGATCTGTAGCCTACTTTTTTGGAATGATTAATCTTTAAAAAGAAAACAACAGAAGATTTAAAGGTCCCATATTGTATAAAGTGAGATTTCTATGTCTTTTTTCATTATAAATCAGGTCTAGGTTCTATATTGATATTGTAAAAGTATCAAAGCCTCAGTTCACAGAGAAATACACACAGCCTGTATTCAGTAACTGAGCCTTAAAATGAGCCGTCAGGACTTCTGTAACTTTGTGATGTCACAGCTCCCAGCCATGCCCCAAGCCCTAAGCCCACTTGAACCCACTGCCTTGTAGGATTTGGTTTACCTGAAATCTGCTATATTTATATTCAATCACTCGGAAAACAGTGGCTGTGAGCCTCACTACTGATTGGCTCACCGGTCTGTTCATATCTTCAGAGAAAATAGATTTTTTTTTCCTTTAAAAGACTGTTTTTAGAGGTGAAATTCAGAGAAAACCAAGCTGATGAAATAGCTGAAGACGTTCACAGCACTGTAAAAGTTTTTCTTGACATTTGTTCCATTCAAAAACCATTTCAACAAGGCCTCTGGTGGCTTGCATATTGATGCATACACAACAGTGCAAATTCAAATTGAGTGTTGGAGCAGCAGGTAGCAGCTGAAGGTCATGGATTAGGGAGGTCCGTTTTATAGAAATACATATATATATATAAATTCCCCTCACCTCCATTGGACTGGGACTCGCAGCAAAAAGCCTTATCAGTGGCCCCTCACAGCAGCTGTACCTGCAAGACTAAAAACCACCGGCCAAGAAAGGATCCTACATTTTATTCAGTTTAAAACTACATCAGAGAGTCATGGGGTTTAGGTCAAATATATATTTTATGTGAAAAAAGATTTGATATCCAGTCCTGCCAAGTGAAAGGATGGTATATTTATTGCTACCACATATAATTTCCAGTGCAGTTTGGGAGAGGAAAGAAGAAGAAAAATGTCACTGGATAAACCAAACTCGACCGAACAGTTTCCTCTTAGGGGCCCCAAGCATTTGCCTTGTTTCTCCTGATGGCGCAATTCCAGAGCCATTGTCTCTCCAAGAAAAAAAACTGCCACCAATATATCTGTTGTAGTTTACAATGTGTTTGGCATCTTAAAATAATTTTACTATGAATGACTAGTGACTAGTGAATAACACCACATATGCTCAAATACATGAACTGTAATATGACTCTTGTCAAGAGAAAAGATAAATAATAGTCCTGCCTGCACAAACACATAATCCATGCACAGTTAAATGCGATTTCTGGGTTAGAGTTAATCTAAATGCCCATTTTACAAATTAAACTTTTGGTTCTTTTCTTTAATATTTTGGTCGGATCAAAGCTTTACACTTTCAAACTAAGCATCACAAGTTTCTGCAGCTGCTTTCATGGTCTTCCCTCGTGAGCTCAGCCATCACTGGATGCTGCGCTGGAAGCAGAGCATCCTCGTCATGTGCACGAGTTCAAATCCTGTCTCCTGCTGTGATGTGTGTTTTCCTCTGCTCAGTTCCTGTCTCACTTTAGAATACCAAGTACTGTCAAATATCCTTATGGGTGCTGGATGGCCTGCACTCCTTTTTGAAGGAGAAGTGATTTCTTGAAGTACATTTTTTATTCTGTGAATTGAGGATGGTGTTTTTTTTTTTACATTTAGAGATCTGAAAGGAGTTAAAGTTTTATATCAGCTGAAAAAAAAGGAAAGAATATCTCTAGCTTAACCAACATGCTATACATGGCAGGAAGTTCACTATACAAACTCAGGTTAGCTGTCTATTGACGGTCGTCCATTGACTGCAGATTCGTTTGTCAAAGACTTTGACAATGATTTTCTTTAGCCTGCTGAGTCTTTAATTGGCAGCTAATTGCATTTTTAAGTACTACCTTTATGTGATAAAATAGATTAGCAATAAATCAATTAAACTAAATCACAATTATTAATTTTTCTAATGGACTCCTTTTCCTCATGCCCAACAAAGCAGCTGGGAAACAGAACATAAAGACCTGCCACGGAGCCCCCGCCAGCCTGGAACCTGTAAACATTTGCTATAACGTGAGAATCCGCAACACTATATCAAACACAGAATATTAAATTGTATCCTACACTGCATTTGATTGAGCTGGTTTTGTTCAATGTAGCAACGTGCTTTGTGCTCTCAGGATCCCTCTGTATAAGGACAACACAGATGAATAATGTATCCATGTTTTCTCTCTGTCTCCAGGGCTTCAGAGCTTTAAAGATCTGTTTTTTCAATATACAGAGCAGAGTCAGCAGCAGACACCCAAAGCCTCTACCCCTATGTGTGTGGCTTATGTGTCTACCAAACGCTTGGTTTTTTTTTTTTTTTTTTCCTGCATGAAGAGAGAAATTTTTCATAAGCAGCGGTAGCAGAGTGGAGAAATGTGCTGTGGGGTGTACAGGCGATTTTTCACTGTTTTCAAATCATTTTTAAAACATATGTCATGTTGGAACTGATGTAGTTATTTTGTTCTAATGCAGGTTTTATATAAATCAGGAAATGGGACATGTAAAGACCTGTGTTAACATGTTTTTGCTAACAGAACAGGTCTTTCTGCTCATTTATTAGGAACAAAGTAAATGACCAACAGAGAAGTAAACGTGACTTAAACGAGACTTAAGATGTTAATTAGGACCTTACATACTTGAGACTTGACACTCGAAAGAATTGACTTGAAACCTGAAAGCAAAAACATGACCACACCTCTTGACTCTTTCATCATCAGGCCTGTGCATTTAGTCTCAGCTAAACTGAAACATTGCTGTTTTTTAGTTTTACACATCCAAAAAGACAAATGCTGTGTCTCAAATTGGATGTCAGTCAGTATGCTTTGCTCACTTGACTTGAAAATGAACATTTTACTTTCCTATGTGTGGCCCATGTGCCATGTGACATGGAAGCTATGCTGCTGTCGGCACCAACCATTTGTCCCCCTTCCTCAGTTCCCGTTTTCAAAAGTTCAAATAACATTGATTGTTCCTCTGCTTCTTCTGCGAAGCCAAGATGGTGACCATTGAAGGTGAGAAGAGTCCACTGTTCCAGACTGAACTTTTTGACTGGGTAGTTACAGTGCACTGCATTTTGACGTACCTGTCACTGTGAACGCACTCGTGCACTGAAAACTGCAAGTGTGAGTATGGAAGAACAGGATTTGAGACACAGCATCACAAATTACCTGATGCAGACTTGCTGTCCAGATGTTGAGACCTGGACAGAACTTGAATCTTGACCTAAACCTTCAACAAAAGAGCACTCAAGCAATTTAATGTTGCACTTCCATAAAGTTTTAGAGAAACTAATTGTTTAAAAAATGGCCAAAATCTAGTATCAGTTGCCTGTATGGGTCAAACTCAAAAAAGAGGATCCTACATTTCCCATGAGTGCAACTTTTTTTAACAACATATCCAGTGTGTAATGTAGGCTTTGCATTAAAAGACAAAGATGATGTTACCAGAGTTATGGTACTTTTTTTTTCAGACTTTCCTGAGTCTGAAAAGTCAGAAAAATAAATCTACCAAAACAGATGATATTTTTTGGGGTTTTTTTTCCATCGTTAATGTTCTTGATGTGTAAAATCAGTGAAGTGTCCCTTTAAGAACAGATGTGAGAGAGGTATGTGACTGACATTCGTGTCTCTGAATCTGAGAGACATGGTGTGAGGAATGATAAACTTCATGTTCACCTGGAGGCATCCGACTAATCACTAGCTGCAGACGCAGGCACACTTGTAATGAACATGTAGGAATCCCTGTTTGTCATGTGATCATCAGGGTGATTTCAGAGGAGGTGGTAATGAGATGAGTTCTTGATGAGACTTGGAAACTGCAAGAGTTTCTAACCCTTTGTAGGATTTGTTCTAGTTTCTTTGGCTTTGCTCTATTTTCTTCTGGCATGATCTATTTTCTTCTCCTCTCTTCCTCTCTCCAGTAAAATGCTTAGGAGTGTACTCTGCTTGGGAGAAATGAATACCATTATCGGCTGAGAAGGAGATCATTCACAGCGGAAGGGTGCTGACTCCAGTGAGCTAAAAATCTTGCACCTGTCAACTCAGTTGCAACCGCTAAGGTTTTCCCTAAATCAGCCATAAACCTCCCCCCTCCCTTTACAATTAGGCTAATGGCTGGTCACAAATACATTTCTAATCTTATTAGATGAAGATTTAGCGCTCCAGCATAGGCAAGTGAAATAGACTTGCAGTGATTGACTGGCTTATCAAATCGCTGACTGGGGAAGTGAATGAAAATAAAGCAAACACATCTCAGAGCATTTATCATTGATCTTGACAAGTGACACACTTACGTGCACGGCCTCCCAGAGTCAGCCCAGAAAGCTCCGAACAGACGCAATTAATTTTAGATCCATTTCCAGAAGCTGCCAATGACCATTGACTGCCTCTTCCAGTCTGCTTAGGGGCTTTTGACTTCTGAGAAAAGCACAAGATGATTCACTCCCACACCTCCGTTTTCCCCCCTCGATCCTTTCTTCCGCGCGCCTGCACATGTCAGCTTCATCAGACACGTATGTGGCTTTCAGGGTCTGTCAGAGAGGCTGCTTTTCTTTCTCAAGTTGGCCACGGATGAACACTTCCCCTATTTCTTTATAGTGTCTTCTGCTGCTTTTGTAGCCATTCCTCTATCCGTCTAAGTCTGATTAATTTTTTGTCACAGCCAGAGGAGGGCAGGTAGAGGAAATCAATCATGGCTGTTTAGGGAGAAAAAAAAAAAACACAGCTCAGTTCTCTGTTGAAATAGCTGGTAACCTTTAATTATGATAAGTGAAGCTGAATAAACAAAACATCAAATGAGCTCTTCGACTCTGAATAAAACAGTCACTTATCCAAATGTAGTAGGCTTTTGAATAGATGAATTGGAAATGAATGATGGGAATTATTATTGTGTGTGTGTTTGTGAGTGGGTTTTTTTGTTTTATGCACCTGGGGGGGCAACTTTCAAGTGACAACCTACTGTAGAGAAGTCAGAGGTGTGTGTGTGTGCGTGTGTGTGTGTGTGTGTGTGTATCTTCATGAGGGCTGATTATAGGCCTGTAGGGTGAGGTCATTTTTGGAAAGCGGGGATATCACTTTTTTAAAAAGCCGTGTGAGTGTTTAGTCTAAAGTGTCTAGTTTAAAGTCAGAATTATATTGGAAATATTTAGTTTATCAATCGATGATCATTTGCTGTTTCCATCTTCTTCACGGGGCAACATGTAGGCAAGTCCATACTCCAAACAGACAGGGACAGCATATTACCAGAAAGTTTGGGCGTCTGCTCCTATTATACAAAACAAGGAAATGCACTATTTGGTCCCTCCTCCCCCCTCCCCTGCCCTTGTGCCACAGTCAGGCTGATCACCAGGCCAATTAGTTGCAGTTGCAGTTGGTTTTGGACTGGGGAACGTGTTATATCAGTGTCCTCACAAGTGCAGACGGACAAATCTCCGTGTGTGTTGTGGCACCACAGATGAGAAAGATGAGAACTGCAAGATACCAGGCGGAGATATAGAGCTTCTCATGTTCTGCACAGGACAGCATGGTGGAGAATACGCAATTAAATCTTATCAGATATGTTTTCTCTCGTGTGTGTGTGTGTGTGTGTGTGTGTGTGTGTGTGTGTTCATATGTAGCCCTGTGTCTCCCTGCATGCATGTGTGTCAGGGTTGGAGTGCCTTTCTGAGACTCTTATTGATAATGTCTCAGCATAACGTGCCTTTCAGACGCCTGCTTAACAATTATTATCAGCCTGTGACGTAGCAGCTCCGGTAGATGGCACCACCTGGAACAGTGTGTGCATGGGCACAGTCATAAATACATGCACAGGGGCAGTCATTCCAATTGAATGACTAATCCTTTTTTCACCTTCCATTCATTAATATGAAGTAATGAACATATGTCTTTTCTTAGAAATGCTTTTACATAAAAGCTAATCGGTCTGCAGAAAAAAGCTTGGGTGTGGTTTGCTTGTAGTGTGAATGCAAAGCAAAGACAAACACAAAGTTGCCATGTAATCTGCTCATCATGGGACCTGTCATTTTATGCATGTCAGCTCGAGTGTGGAGCTTTAATCTCACATAAGCAAGTAAACGGGGGTTAAAACAGGTGTGTTGTGCTTATGTCCTGCTGAGTGCACTCTGGCAGCTCCTTATTCAAAAGTGAGTGAAATGTACCAGCCGCACAGCAACCAGGACCTTCCCACCTAATTTTATGGTGCAGCACAAGACACCTCATTTTCATTCTGTTTCCATCATTATTTATGACATATGAGGTCCAGTTGCAGACTCAAATGATTATGCTCAAAACCTCCTATTTCCTCATGATTAGGGGTGTCAGTGTGCAGGCTGATGTGCTGTCAGTCACCAAAATGAACTTTTGTATTGTTTCTCTTCCTATTGGTCTCCCCAAGAAATGGTGCTGATGCAGGATGGCTTCAGCTTCACATGCACTGGTTTATTTGCAAAAAAAAAAAAAAAAAAAAAAAAAAAAAGCCATAACGAGGCACAACAGTGCCACCCTGGACAGAAAGTGAGAACTGCAGTCTGTGTTATATCTGACAAAGGATGTGCTGCAGGTGCAATTCATTTTTATTATGAACAAGAAAATACATCACCTACTGTGCATCATAAATGATTAGAGGCAAGTCCAAAGGTTCATAATTTATTTTACAAATTAAATATTTTAATATTCATTTGCTTGCTAAAATACCTGTGTGAGAAGGCATGAAAAACATACAGGGGACATGATCTTGGTGTCCTCGGTAGTATTTCTTATCCTGGTCAAAATATTCATAAGCAAAAGAGAATATTCTGTGAGTCTATCTCCGTTTTTACTTGAAGCGTATCGTTTCTGTCAGACTTTTCATACCATTGTCAAGTTAGTGTTTCATTTGTCTGTAATCTATCCATCACCATGGCCCCTTCTACAAATAATAGCAATCATGGTCTTCATCTCTTATTTATTTGGGAAGATAGAAGTGAGATCCTGAGAGACACAGACACACAGCGATGGAGAGATAGAGAGATAGAGAGATGGGACACAAATTTTCTTCAGAAATCAGATGCGCTCCAAAAGCAAAGAGGCGTTTGCTCATGCTTTGAAAAATGATACCTTCATTTCACCACTGAGAAAGAGAGAGAGAGAGGGGGGAAAAAATTCTCCAAAGAAAAAGGTAATGGATTGATGCCTGCGTGTTTATTTTGCTTCTCGATGCGGAATTTCTAACAGTGATTTTCCACACCAGCAAGCAGTGGCCCCTGAAATGATCCCCTCCCTGCCGTCAGCAAATACATAATCTTCAGACAGTCAAGCTGCTCTCATGGCATGCAAATGAAACACACCTGGATGGATGTCACTATGGATATCTACAGCAGAACTCCTCATCAAAGCTGGACAACCTTGTGTCAAGAGATCCAGATATGCACAGCTTGACTGAGACATTTGACACTGATGTCGCCTCAATCGCTCATGTGTGATTAGATTTCTTGAGCAATTCAGAAAACCTCTGTGCCCTTCAGATCCTTAACGTTCCCCGCATTAAGTGACACTCGTCACACTCATCAGATGTCAGACTCTGTAGCCTTGAGTGTAAGATTTTGCTCTTATGCACTTAATATCCATGACTCTGCTTTCTGTTATGACCTTCTACTCATGTCATCTAACGCCTGTCTTACACTAGTAGACTTTAAAAAGACTATTAGAAGACAAAAGTCTGACACCCTCTCACATGTAAAGATAATGTGTCATAAGTCACGGAGTTTTTAGTCTCACGCCACAGGACTGGGGATCTTGCAGGCTCACTATTTGCAAGACTACGACTAGATTCCTTTGAGATTATTTCCCATCATGCTCACGGTGGTCATTTACAGGAGAAAAAAAGAAATATTTCTAGACTTTTTTGCTCTTTGAAATTCTACATTATCATTTACATAAAGATGAATTTCATTTATTTAATGTCGGCCTTACACCTAGCACCTCCCTAGTGTCGCTTTCATGGTCACTATCAACTCAGTTTTCTGCTTCCTGTCTAGTGCTGGAGAAGTTGATTGTGTTCATTGTCATCATTGAACGCCGTCATCACTGAATATTCACTTGAATGAGAAAGTGGTCTCAAACTTTCGGACCCCAGTATATGTGCAGAAAATGGCTCCCTACCCTGTAACCTCAAAACTCATGAATTATGAGTCACTGGTCTTCTTCCCTCCCTCCCTTCCTCCCTCCCCTCTTCTCTGCTTCATGGTCTGGCTCTCTCCAATGTTGAACTCCTCCCATGTGGACAGACTAATTCTAGAGCTCCACAGGGTTTTCCAGCAGAGGCGTCTTGTGGAGGATTTCACTGATTGTGTGTGTTTTAGTGTGTATTTGAGCGAGAGCGAGATTGATGTCACTCCGGCCACCTCAGTTGATAACAGGGGGAAAGAAAAAGAGAGGAAAGGAGGTGGAATAGGCTGATAGACAGAGAGCCCCAGTGGATGGTCTGAAATGTTCTGAGGCTAAATCAAATGCAGCATGAATCTAATCCATCCTTCATGTTCCCTTCACCATGCAGATAAGTGTATTCTTCACGCCATCTGTGGGAATGACAAATCTGTTGGACATCCATCGCCTTGGGTCTGGATAAGGGAAATCTCTCAAACAGCTCAGTGTTGATGTGCTTCAGCACAGCGTCTATCTGCATGTTGAATTTCCTCATTAACCTTTTCAGAGCCAGAGCAGGTCAATTATTTACAGGTGACCTAATCTTAAGGACTCAGCTGGCTGAAGTAAGAACAGAACAACTTACCACCCAGGACGATACATCAAAGGAATAACTTTTCATAATTTACTTCTTACTACAGTGGAGATCAGTTGTGCATCATTAATTTGTGGAATATTATTAAGACTAAAATTTCACAAGGCGCCACCAAAATCTATACTGTTGCAGTCACTGCCTGCAGTTCAGTGACTAATTTAGAATGGAAAACAAGCAGCTGTGTCAGGTGTACTGTACATTACAGAAACATAATGGGCACCTGCCAGCCAATCAAAATAAAGTGAGGTGCTTAAGTGGACAACCAAAATGAGCACATTGAAGTAATGCTTAACCTGCAGCCTGTCAAAACACAACAACACACACACATTTTACAATGATAACTTTAAACCCCCTTAAACCTCCCATAAGGACCCTAAACAGTGCACTGCTGTTGCCCCAAAATCTCCCTAGCTGGGGCCCCTGAAGATGTGTACTGTAGCTAATATCTATTCCCACTGTTTGAATGTGAGGCATTCAGGGAACATCTATAAATTGTAGCATCTACAAAAAGTCTGTATATGAGGCATTTATGGTACATCTGTGAGTTGTAGCATTTGCTAATAGTCGGCATATGAGGCGTTTAGGGTTGGGAATGTGACCTGTTAAGTGACAAGTCTTTCAGTTAAAGTTCTGATAATAAAATGGTCTAAATGGCTTTGATGAGTTTCTCATGTAACAGCAGTATGCACTTAAGTCTTCTTCTTCTGTGTCAGAATAATATCTATCCACCCTGATCGGTATATGTTAATGTCCCTGTATGAATGACTGACTGACAAGGTCATCTCCAAAGGCAAAGACAGAGCCACACATGGCTGTTCTGCTGGCTGCAGCACTCCACCTCTGTCACTGTGATGGATCTCCTCCACCTGGCACCTCCCTTTGCTGGCTAGAAGCAAAGACAAGGTGTGTGTGTGTGTGTGTGTGTGTGTGTGTGTGTGTGTGTGTGTGCACTTGATGCAGGAATATAAAGACAGAATAAAAAGAGATTAATAGGAGCAAGACAGAGGTGAAGAGGTGGAGAAGGACAGGCATAAGAGGGAGTATGGGGCGGGTACCTGTACACACAGATAGTTCTGTATAGATCATTAATTTCTTAATTTTGTGTGCATGTGTGTTGTATGTGTGCTTGTGTGCATTTGTGACTGCAGTTGGGGTGATGAAGGAGAAAGCTATGGCTGCTGAAGAGGTCCATGTAAATTCTTGTGACGTTCATTGTGTTTGCAGGCATGACTGGAAAAGGGAGAAGGGAGAGAAAAGAGAGACAATGAATGCAGAGCATTTGCCAAGAAGAGCTGGTGAAAGAAGACACTGACAGAGTGACAGAGGGGAAAAGGGTGAGACAGAGACAGAGAGACTGAGCTGAGGCATTGAAAGACTGACAGACAAAGAGAGACAGAGAGGTAGAGACAGAAGCAAACCGGGGAAAAGGTGAGATGGGGAGGGGGAAAGGAAGTCAAGAAAACTTTTCACATGACACAAGCTGTCGTCATAGGTCACTGTGCTCTGTGCCTGACAACTATTTCTGACAGCTGGTCCTACTGTGTCTTTTAGTATTTATTTCCTGCTCGACTTTCGCAGACAAAGATTATACTCTTGGCTTTTAATGCTTTGTCATTCTTGCACAACCAGACTCGCTTGACCAGGCATAACAGACCAATCAGCGAAAGATCAGATGATAGTGTGACTCAGCGGCTCTCCAAACCCTCCCAAAACCTTGTTAACAACAATTTGGAATAGCTGTTGTAGATATAAAAAATATTCTGCAACTGCATGACCCAGTTCCTGTGAGTGTACTAAAAATGACATCTGTCTGTTGTCTGACCACATTGAGCGATTGCTGTGCCAAGTTTTCACTTCACTGAATTTTATAGACTGTATTAAGATAATGCATCTGTTCCCCATTTAGAAAGTTACTGGTGCATTTAGAAAATGGAAACTAAAATAGGTTTAGTCGAAGTTGATGTTTTTAAATCCACTCTGAACTGCCAAAGATTAAAGACAGACAGAGAGGCAGCTGAGTCATTTTACAAAGCTTCCAGCTGCCAGTAACACAGTTTTTGTTGGTATTTTTTGTCTTTGTCAAACTGCCATTGTGTTGACTTCACTGACTGTACCTGTACATTTTGTAAAGAGAAGGGAGTTATCTTTAGTGAAAATTCAACAAAACAATACAAGTATGAAAAACACAAACTAACATGAATTCTTTACAAAACTAAAACAGAAGTCTAGTTCATACATCTCCCCTGAGTGTCTCTTCTGATTGGCTGTTTTGTGAGTGATCAAATAAAAATCTAGCAGATTTCTGGTAAACACTCAGAGAAACCACATCCTGCAAGGAGGGATGGTGGGTCCAAGTGGGCTGGGCTTGAGGCATGGCTGAGAGTATTGACTGCTTTGTTGTGACATCACAATGTTACAGAAGTCCTTACGGCTGGTTTTAAGGCTCAGTTTCTGAATACAGGCTGTGTGCATTTCTCTGTGGACTGCGGCTTTGATACTTTCACTGTATTAATATAGAACCTAGACCTGCTTTACAATCAAAAAATACATGGAAGTCTGACTTTATACAATATGGGACCTTTACGGTCTGGATGATGAAATCAGTGTGCAAGGTACGTTAAACTGCAGGTAACCATAGCAACAATGCTTTTGTGTGATTCTGTGAAAGCAGATAATAGAGTGCCTACATGCTATAAGAATCCAACTTGTCCTGATATAAAAAACAATGGCCTTTATTTCCCATAGTGGATTGATACTTTCACAGTATTAATATAGAACCTAGATCTGCTTTATAATCAAAAAAGACATGAAGATCTGCCTCTATACTGTATGGGAAATCCCAAAGAAATACTTATGTGTTTGTTAAAGACAATTATTGTTGAAATGTAAGACGCATCTGTGCTTTAGTACTTCCTCACTACTATGTTTCTTCTGTCCTGATTTGAAGCAGCTCAGAGAAAGCAGGCACCTTATGCATTTACCAACCTAGGAGGTTGCAAAAACCCAACATCACGGTCATATGTTTGGCCCAGTTGTTCTCTTATCATGAGCTGAGAGTCATCCCAGCTACAGGATGCAAGCAAACATGTGCCTGTTTGTTTTGTATGGTCATGTACATGTTTGTGCTTGTGTATCACACTGCTTCTTTGCTGGCAATGGAGTTGTTTGTATTGACTGGGAGTTTGTGTTTGTGACAGTGTGTGCTCCAGGCACATCCACTTTTTGATTTATAATTCTGTTCAATAAAGAGAGTAAGGCACAGGAAGAAGAGTAAATACAGAAAGTAAATGAATGAAAGATGGTCAAAGAGAGGGAGAGACCAAAGGTTAGATAAAGAAACGAGATGGAGGAAAAAAAGAGGACAAGCCAGAGATGGAGACAACAAGAAGAAACAAGAAAAGATGAGAACTCAACTTTCTGACTTTTTCCTTTTCAGGGATATGGTGCAGCTCTGGCAGGTGGAGGCTCTGTGAAAAGGGAATGGCAGGCTGTAAATGTTTACTTTCTTTTTTTGGCCCCTAGGCTACACCATTATGCCACTGTGTTTGAGACTTGGTGTGGTGCGTTTTATAGAATTTGGACTCCATGGAAAACAGATTTTCTCCCTGTCATGTTTGTTTTTACATTTGCCTTGCATTGTACCGAGGCCAGGCCTGCAGGAAACTAAAGTCACGGTTAACAGATGTTATGAATATTGTTTATTCACTGTCGATTGACTCCGTATCCATGCAGATGTGGCACACACAGAAAAAAAAAAAAAAACACATTGAGCATCGCCTCCACTAGATGCTGAATGAATGTGTTTAGAGCCAGTAGCGTTGTTTCTGTTATCATACACAATCACAGTGTAAAAGCAGAATGTTGCAGTCCTCTGATAACTTTCTTTTCCTCCAACACTTAATAAACCTCTATAACTCATAGTGGCCTCTCTGTGACCCCAGCTTGCACTGAGTGTAGCAGAACTGATGCCCTGTGTCCTATGGGATTCTCAGTGTTGGCCAGTGGCTCTGAGCAGATGAGCAAGGAAAGTGCTGGTTATGTTTACAACACTCAAAATTCTGTTCAATGTGTAAAAGCTGAGTTATTTTTATATTAGTGTTCAACACTTTGAAATCTAAGAACAGTCCAAGGTGTGAGAGTGCAATCTTTAGAATTAAACCCATTGCCATTACACATATTGCTAACCATTTTCTGAATCACTTTCATACAGTTGTTATTGTTGCCTCAGCTAATGGTGTGGGTTTTGCTTCATGGATTACTGCTCAAATGGCAATCATTTCATATTTAAAATATGCATTGAAGAAGTAAATAGATGCCAGCCATATATATTCCAGCTACATCAACTGATCATTTCATAACCAAATGATATCTATGTGAATCCGTAAAGCAAGTAGTAATTATGTCAATTAAATGTTAAAGGAAAGGAAGGAAATGATAAAATAGTAACAAGTAACTGGAAACACTGTATACATGCACCACAAAAGCAGACTTGCACATAATGATTTTCCAGCTCTGCCCACACCTCAGGATTTTTGTGCACACTGAGCACTGTTCATTACATTTCAAAGTAAGTCAACACTGAAACACAAGGGGCACAAACTCCTTTTGCAGCATTCTCTGTTGGCTAAAAATGTCAAGTGTGTAAGCAGTTCAGATCAAAGATCAGTCAGAGACTGTAAAGTAAATGTTCACTTCAGTGCCACTCAAATGTTTCTATCCAAAGTGAAAACCGAAGCTTGACTAATCATCGGGTTCTGCACAAGCACAGGTGTTAAGAGTTATTCTGATTACACCTCAGCTCAGGATGAAGCTGGCTGGAGCTAAGCTGGAAGTTACATGTCGCAGCAGCAGGTATCTGTTTCAACAGACAGAATTGACAAAATTGGTTAAGAAAATGGAACATCTAGCTGACAAAGAGCCAAATAATTCTCTGAAGTTGGTGAAGAGCACTAGAAGAATCAAGGACAGAACTAAGAGGAGAGTTAACGCTGGACATCACAAAAACTGCTTCAGAGGAACACTAATGTTCTCCTGGATGCGTAAGTAGCCAACAGTTTGCTAACATGTTAGCCAAAACAACGTGAAGTGTGATTGTTGTGCAGCACAAATGTAGTAAAAAGAAATACAATATGAAAGTTGTGAGGAAATGCATCAGTTTAATCTGCTACTAAATAGATAATTAATGATAGAGGAGTACTACACACTCAAATGTTTGAAACCGTAAAGAGAAACCAACCTGTCATTAAAAAGAAATAAATAATAATCAACTATTACATTTCAGAAATATAGCTTACTAGATAAGCAGTTGTTTTTGTTGTTGTAACAGCTGCTGCTGTAAAGTTGGGTATTTTAACTTGTGTCTATGGGGACTGACTCATTGCTGGAGCCAGCCTCTAGTGGCCATTTGAGGAACTGCAGAATTTAGCATTTCTGTATTGGCTTAATTGTTGCTGGTTGGTTTTACACAGTGTATTTGTGTGTGTTCTGTGCTCTCCAGTGCAACATGTGCTACTAGTGTTGTAGCATGGACAGATTACAAGTCATACGAGGTCAAAATAAAGACTATCCACACACTGAATGCCTCTTCTCAAAGACCACATTGTAAAAAGACATAGAGAGAGGGTTAATTGTTTTGTCTCTCTCTCTCTCTCTCTCTCTCTCTCTCTCTCTCTCTCTCTCTCTCTCTCTCTCTCTCTCTCTCTCTCTCTCTCTCTGTCTGTCTCTCTCTCTTTGTATGATGTGATTAGAAGCCCTGAGCCATTGGTGCCACAGAGCGAGGACAATCGAGTCTGTCCCAAAAGTAATAGCTTCTTCTCGACTTAATTAAGAAACTCACTCTGCATTCCATGTAAGCACCATGGTGGGGGCTGACAAACTGATCACACTGTTTTGCGTGTGTGGTTACAGATGTGGCAGAGCGACCATAAATCTGTGTCTTGCTGTCTGTGGATTACAGATTTAAAACATCTTGAAAAACTTGTCTCTGCAGAAAACATGCCTTTTGTTCTCTCTTTGAAAACCCCTGCATGTTGAGCCACTGTACTATTGTTAATTACATATGTTTGATGGTATATGAATAGTCTAGAGCTATATTTAGTTATGTATGAGGAACTTAAGGAAAAGTTAAGGAATAGAAAGATTGTCAGAATAAAAATAAAATTCTCAAAAATATGCTTGCTCTTTCACTAAAAGTAGTGAGTGAGAGCTTTGTTTGAAAAGTAGAGACATCCATGTCTGCATCCCTAGGGACATGACTATCTTGCAGCTGAAGTACAAATTAAACACACAAAGTAGCTGTACAACACAGAAAAATGGGAATACTCATGTGAAAGGCAGATAACATTTTACCAGAAAAAAGCTTGTTGTTGAAAGAAAAGAATCTGGATGACCTTTATGGAAAGTGTTTGCTGAGCGAAGCTGCTTCCTTTCAGCATCGGACAGATGTTCAACCTCGACCTGCTCACCGTAACCTCAGTTCTCAATTGTTGGCTTTATTGCAGCACCACTGCAGCAATTACAGGTTAAGTGGTTTACTCAAAGGGACCTCATAGGGATCATAGTTGCTGATGTAGTGGAAAACATTAACCTACAGTGATTTAACAGTCTGAATGTTTTCTATTTCTTTCTGTATTTGCATGTTGCATTCCCATAGCTCATGCAGTGCACATAGGCTACTTCAGAAATCAGAAAATCAATAACTGGATTTCCTGTAAATTCTCAGTCTCTCAGGACCAGTAACCTATTCATTTTGTCAA
This sequence comes from Trachinotus anak, assembly GCF_046630095.1. Lineage (NCBI taxonomy): Eukaryota > Metazoa > Chordata > Actinopteri > Carangiformes > Carangidae > Trachinotus > Trachinotus anak. Next base: position 3,736,071 of record NW_027273858.1, on the reverse strand, counting down.
CTTGGTTTGAGTGTCTGATGACACTGGTTCTAAAATACAACTTGATTAAGGATCCTATTAAATCACCCTGCAAGTTATATAATGAGGTTTCAGATTGTGAGATTATATAGCAGTTCTCTACATGATTTTCCTAAGACTCCAACAATTTCATTGGCTTTCACAGTAATTCAAGACCCAAATAACCTTTTAGAAGTTTCCAATCTGATTAAAGCTCCCATACTGTATATAGTGAGATTTCCATGTCTTTTTTTATTATAAAGCAGGCCTAGGTTTTATATTAATACTGTGAAAGTATCGAGGCCTCAGTCCACAGAGAAATGCACACAGCCTGTATTCAGAAACTGGGCCTTAAAACGAGCCGACAGGACTTTTGTAACTTTGTGATGTCACAGTTATACAGTCACCGCCCTCAGCCACGCCCCAAGACCAGCCAACCTGGACCCACCATCCAGCCTTGCAAGATTTGGTTTCTCTACCTGAAACCTGCTATATTTTTATTCAGTCACTCAGAAGTCAGCCAATCATGGCTCACAACCTGTTGTTATGAGATCTCCAGAGATAGGCCTGAGAGAGGACATGTAAAACTACAGTGAGATGGTTTTTGGTTCTTAAAACCACAAATATATGTTCTTATGGATCAAAAATTCCAATAAAATCCTGGAATAGTGTAAAATATGGGACCTTTAATAAGTGGGCCTGAAAATATTCTACCTGCTTCTTACTACTTGTTTTCTGCTGTTGCCATGGAAGCAAAGTAGGGTCGCATTTATGTACAAAGCACAGAAAGCCTTTCTTATCAGCAACCTATATACCTGGAAATGTGCTATGTCACCTGTAGATTAATGTACAGGTCATGTGGTATTGTAATGTATGGCCAGGAATGCATGCATAAATGGTGTGTTAACGATTCTGCATCTAAACAGGGGTGAGAGAGGTTGTTGTTTCCCACTGCTGGCATGATGCTGAGTATTTTACCAATGGCATCATGGTCATAGTGTGAAATGTGGCTACATCCTGGATGTAAAGAGTTCACTAAATAAATGTAAACATTATTGAGATGTAGCTGCCAGATACAACAGAGGTATGGGTTGTGCCAGCATATAGATAGTCTCATTACAGGTACATGTACAGCATCTTTGACTGCTGGGTGACATGATGAAGAGGGATTGCTATAATGTGACTCAACTAGTAGAAAATATAGTGATAAAGTACTGTAGGTGTACATGGCAGTGACCAGTTTGGGGATTAAGTTCTGTCATTCTTATGGACATTAGATTTACCTGGATTTTGCCTCGTCAAGTATGACAGTAACTACTGTGAGATACTGTCTATATTTTCTGTGAAGGAATACAGACTGGAACAATTACCTGTAAGAGCTTTGCTGATATGGAAAGACACTGCAGTGACCACAGGAGAGTTACAATGGTACAATAAGGTTATTGCTGGGTGTGCAAAATTAACAAACTGCATGACCCAGCAAGTGTCCCACAGAAAGGCACACACCTTTTGGTGAGACCTCTGCCCTCTGAGAAGATAGATATTAACCTCTCTCCAAGGGCTTTTGGGGGGGATGGAGCCAGTGAAAACTTGTGTCTTGTGTTAAGGTTCAAATTAAAATGGAGAAATGAGTTTGAGTGTGGTAGGTAGCTGGTGCAGTTGTCATGCACAGGAGAGCAAGAGAGAAAAATTAGAAGTGTCTTCATCTGCAAAATCAAGTGTTTCTGAAAGTCACTTGACCTGAATACAATCCAGCTCTGTGTGAGGCTTTTCTTTCTCCCGTTCTGACGAGACCCATCATCCTGTAACGAATACTCAGAAGGAAAAGGTGTCAAATTAACTTCACTCATATTGTACTTCACAAAAGAAACAATAGTTCTGAAGTCAGACTGAAATGCTGAATAATAAACAAGACTGTGAAGAAAACATAAAAAATCATGACCACAGAATACAAACCACAAAATATAAAATCATAAGCTGATGAAAAATATGCATATATGGTGTACGAAGGGAAAGGTGTTGCACCCAGCATCTTCACAGCGCTCTGCCTTTTTTGCTGCTCCAATTTCTTCCAGTTGAAAATCTGTGAACTTTTCAGAAAGGTGCTGGTGTCGTGACTAATGCTCAGTTTCAGGCAGTCGATCAGATGTTGATTGTTTTGGCTGTTTCTGTCTCTCCGGAGCTTTATATGTCGAATAGAAACTACCACAACACAGACAAAACAGCCAAATTTTGGGACCCGATTGACCAGACACTGAATGGTGGTGGTGATTTGTTATCAAGATGTTGTTGCTATAGAAACAAATCTCAAGTCCACAAACCTGAATAAACATATACGTTGTTTTTCTTAACCCTCTGTTACGAGCCATAGGAGTGTCTCCTGAAATAGCGCCCCTACAGCCACAGGCATACCGGACCTTGGTTGTCATGGTTACAATCATAAACATGCAGACTGTACCAAAAGCAGATTTTGTCACCGTGGTTACTATAATAAGTGTCATGACTTGGTAAAGGTTCAGGAAAAGATGGTGATTTGGATTGAAATAAGGAAATCCTCAACATTAGACAATCTTTGTTGTCACGGTAACAATAATAACAACGTGGTTAACTTTGTTGAATGGTCATAGAAACAACAAACTGCTGGTTTCACATGGGGATTGCACTGTCCAGTAGTAGTAGTAGTAGTAGTAGTAGTAGTAGTAGTAGTACCAGTATTAGAACAGTTAGTTGCAGTAGTTGTCATAATAAAAGCAGGAAAGGAGAATATTAGTATGAGCTGCAGCTGCAGTAGCACCAATCACATTCACATTCACATGAGCAGAGCAGCCAGTTTGTGATTATAATCTCCAGTGTCAGAATGCAGCCTGCAGGGACACAAAGCCAATCCAGAGAAAGTGTGCTGGAGCTATCACCTGGAGAGTAATGAATTTCTCCACTATAGAGCCAGATGGCCAGGGGACGGGACGAGCCTGATACTTAGCGCTGTTTATTCGGCGAACCCTGGAGGTGTCCCACGCACACAACCTGAGCAGAGAACAGGAAGATGTAGGGGGGGCTTTATGGGCCAGGCTGGGCTGACTGACACACAGACAGATTAGCAGTGTTGGTGGACCTATCTGCATCAAGCAGGTGTGTTTAAAAATGAGCCACTGGAGTGTGTTTTATGTGCGTGCTCGTGTCTGTATGCGTGAGGGAGGGACAGAGCAGGAGAAAACAGGTAGTATCAGATTTCCGTGATTAGCCCGTCGTTGACCATGGAGCTATCTTGACACTCTGCCATTTTGCTTTTGTTTGGCCGTACAGTGGGAGCACAGAGGCCTGTTCACACACATCTATCTGTGCCATGCCACACCGGGCCAAGTATCTGCAATGCAGTGGCTGCCATGGTTTAGCACTGCTGCCTCTGTGCAACACCCCTGAGTCCACACAGACAGATTGAAACACACACACAAACAGATGCCCACATGCATACACAGACACACACACACTCAAGTGAGAAAACACACACAAGCATTGGATTGAGGGATCCAATGGGATCATTCCCATAAATTCCACCTCCTGTTTCTCACCTTCTTTCCCTAACCCTCCCAACCCCATCCCCCTTTTTGCTTTTCTTTTCTCATCTACCCATCCCCCGCTCTATTGACCAGCTTGTCCACACTGTCTGTCTCCCATTGATCCAAATATAGTTAGATGGGAGAGACGAATCTCTCAGCAGGCATAAGAACAAAGATCTTTTTCTAAAACAGACCATGCGGGCAGCCTCCCTGCAGGTCCATTCATTCAGACCTCTTTAACACTTTCTGGCAGAGCAATTTTGATAAAACGTCCACAGGTACCACACACAATTCCTTGAATTCGTATATGCTCTAGCTTTTCATCTATTTTAGTATTTGGCCAGCACATAAAACATTTTCAATTCAGCCAAAAAAAAAAAATCTGCAAAGGAGGTTTTCAGAGTGATTTAAGACTGCACATCATAGACTGGTGCTCTTATCTCAAAAGAGCCCTGATATCAATGAAGGTGATTTGGTGGATATTTATTGGACAGCTGTGTGTGTGTGTGTGTGGGGGGGGGGGGGATATTGGATCATGCTGTGCAATATTATCCTCACACCACCATACCCACCCTGTGTCTGTCTGATGTCACAGCAACAACCCTGCCCCCAAGAAACCATTGAGTTCTCTGAACAAGAAACTGAATTTGATGTTCCTTAAACTAGATGTTCTTGTTTGTGTTTTAATTCAATTCAGTGAAGGATTCACTAAGACCCAACTTCTTAAAGACCCCCTCTGATAAAAATCAAGTCTTTAACCTTGTTAACATGTGTTAACATAGGCTATTCTTTATATAATACATAGCATATCATCAGGGAAATAATCAGTCAACATCATGACTGAGTATTTCCACCTTGGAACTGCTCATATAATCTGAAGAACCAATCCTGTCAATTTGTCCTGTCAACAAGTCAGCACAAACAAATAGAAAGTTGCTAACTATGCTAACCATTCTGATAATTCTGCTAGTCTCTGACTCTGGTCTCAACAGACTCCTCATCTGAGTCTGGGTCTGACTGAGGCTCAAACATGTGGCTGAGTCTCTCTGATGTTTCCTCCTCTAACCATCTTGACACTCTGCTCTTTCACCTGGAGACCTGGAGGAAGCAGGTGATGGGCGGGGCACTAGGCCTGATCCAGAATTTGTCAATGAGGAAGTAAGAGTAGATGTGCTTCAGTTTTTTCACTTTTTATGAGGGGAAACCATGTTAAATAAAATATTAATCATAGCAGAGTATTTTTTACATATTAAAACAAAGACATTAATTCTTCTTTATAAATGGTGGCTGCCGATACAAGGAGAATTTTTTTTTTCTTAATATTAGTGCAGGGATGTGGGGCAGACTACTTTTACTGACAAGTACAGGAGGATGTTAAATGTTAAAATGGTACGTTCCTATGGTCTGTATCCAAGCGTAGGGACAAGCCTGGGACTTGTCGCTTCCAACACTGATCCTGTGAGCTTTTGATGATACAGTCTCTCAGTTGTGTGGTGCTATGTGTGTTTCTTCTTTCTCTCACCTACACATATACAGACCCTTCAGATGTATACTGTAGATGTAGAAGCTGTCAGGGTGTACCTGTGTTGCATCCAGATGTTTGTGCATGTTTCAGTTCCTCGTTCTGTTGAGCAATAATAAAGAGGCACCCTCAGCTTTTGGAAAAAAAAACGAAAATGCAGGTGACCCCGCTGTTGTAATGGAGAGCTGCTGATGGGGAGACAGACATAAAAAGATTCTGGAGCAGTAAGTGTGTGTGTAGGGGGGCAGAGTGGGATAGAAAAGAAATGGACCAGCTAAGAAGGAATACGTGTTTTTTGACCTTTATTTCTACAGGGGGATTGTTTGCTAAGCATGCCTTGGGTGCATTTGAAAAGTCCTTTTTGATTAGTGAGGCTCCGAAAATGAGTGAAATGACCCAGAAGTATCTAACTGGCAGCCATGATAAAAGCTTGTAGAAATCTCTAAATGCTAAGGAAACACGCTGCAGGGGTTTGCTTTCCTATCTCTGTTCGCCGAGGAAACACAGCATCATCCTTCATTTGTCAGTAGGCAACTCAGGTTCCCAACCAAGTTCCATCCCTCACACGAATTTCGGTGTGAATAATAAACAAGATGTCGGTGTTTGATTACATGTGTGTAAAACATATCTTCATCAGTCAATATGCTTTGATAACTAGTGAAACAGGAAGCAAAGTAGAAAGATGGTTTTGACTCTTGCTACCAATCACAAGATTTCTCATTAGGAATCCCAGGACTCAGGTTAGCAGCAAATGTATAAATCTGAAGCGCTGACCTTAAGGGCTTTTTCTAGAAGAGTAATGGCACAAGTGGTCATGTCTACATTAGGCTTCCAAATTTAAAATTCTTTCCCCCTGCAGTGCCATTGCTATACTGCAGTGTGGTCCCAGAGAGGTAAAATTCAGGTCAGTCCATCTAAGTGAGATGTTTCTGTGCATCAAATTTCACGACAGTTCAATCTTGAGAAGGTGGTTTTTGATAAATCATGTCTGTCTGTCACAGAGTATGTTCATAAAGAGGAAGCAGAATCCACTGTTGAATCATTGTGTTAATTCAAGTATTTTGACTGAAAATCAATTTTTTATAGATCTATTTTTATAAAAATTAATTAGAGACACATACAGTGGTCCCGAGAGCTCAATGCATGACACCAAAAAGTGACCCCTGCTGGGACACGGTCATTGTTCCATCCTTTTGACCTTTGAACTTAAAAGCACAAGTGCATTTTGTTGTTTGGCTGTGTTGTGAGTATTTGCAGTACATGTGTTGTCAAGTTGATGATTTTGCTTTGTCTGAGTGTGTTTTCATAAGTTTCAATGCGTGGGCCAACACAGAGACAGTGCAAATTGTCAAGAGTAATACTTTTATGATCTCTGGAGGGAAGAGGATGTGAATGATTCCCTGGATAAAACATCTGTTTGAGGAACAGAGCCATCTGAGGCTTCATGCATGAGTTTCTATTTGTTTCTAACACCTTTCGGATGGTTTGTTCCTCAGTGGCCTCATTGTGCACCATCAGATGGCTTTACACTGTGTGCTGCCAATTACCCGCAGCCCGGGCATTAAATAAATAAATTATCTCATCTGCTCTTAAATGTGGAGCATTAGCATGATCTAAATATCAAGTTCACAATTTCAATTATCGCACCACAGGCACAGACTGCAGCCGCTGCTCGAAAACAGGTCCAGAACAATTTTCATACTTGTCTGTTTATATATTCATTTAACAGAAATTCACAGAAAAAGTCAAAGTCGCCAGTATTATAAAATGAAGTTATAATAGGCACCTTAAATCTGTCTGAACCTATCTGACATTACTCAGGCAATGCTGCCAGTGGTTTCCATGTTTTAGTCCATTAGATCACCATGCCAACAAACACGTATGTTTTTATGAGGACACAGGGAGACATGACTCCTCCAATTATTTCATATAAATCATTTGTCTCTCTCAATTTACTCCATCAAGTGTCCATGACACCCCATTTCAAATCCAGTCTGAGAGACAGCAGCCACACCGCGGACCATTCAATTAATCAGGGAGAAAGTTTAACTCCATTCAGCCTCAGTTCTCTGTCTACATTTACTGTCAGGTGCGGACAGCTGTTGCTGACGATGCAATGAAGCTGAGATACAGTAAGATATGTTTAATCTGGCTGTCATAACAAATATCAGTTCTCTACATCTTTTTCTTTACATCTCTACATCAGCCTGAATGGAATCCACTAGCTACTGTGAGGCTAGGCAAGTACCTGTATCTTTTTCACGATATTAGCTATAGTATATGGCCAAAAGCACTGGGCACTCCTGTTCACACATGTTATAGGTCCCATATTTTAAACTTTAAGTTAAAAAAACCATCTCAATGTAGTTTTACATCTCCTCCCTCAGGCCTCTCTCTGGAGCTCTGGTAACAACACGTCGGATCTGATCTGTTTTCTGAGTGATCCAATAAAAATATAGAAGCTTTCAGGAAACCAAATTCTGCAAGGATGGATGGTGGGGCCAGGGGGGGCTGTACTAGGGCATACTGAGGCTGGTGACTGTATGGTTGTGACATCTTGCATTCAGTGATATTGAGATTTGACAGTGTACTTTCAATTTTTAAGAGTTCCTGTTCAATTTGAGCAGAATCCCCCCCTAGATATTGAATGCACGATACCACACACCTTCGTCTTATCCACCTTACTACTTTCAGTTTGTATTCACATGTTATTACAACACACTTCTGGTCCTTGTTTAGTCCAAAGTTTCCAAATTCTTCTTTGGGTGCTGCTCCAAGCATCAGTAGATCTGGATTACAAGGCTCTTCTCTGTGTTTGTGAACTGATGCACTGCTACACCACTACTTATATCTCAAAACCTACAAGCTGATACAGCAGTAAGACTTCTCTCTACACCAGACAACACCATTTCCTCTGTTTGCTTACATCCTTTCTTCTCCAGTCCCTGTGCCTCTGGTCTTTATTCCTGCTCTCAGGGCCAATCAATAATCAGGCAGCCCAGGACTAGCCTGCCAGAGACCCTTTAATATCAGTTAGCATAGCTTCCAGGCTGGCTGACTGGCTGGCTGACTGGCTGGCTGCCTGCCTCTAAGTCTGCTACTCTGGGGGAATGTCATCCACGAAGGACGCAATTACATGTCTGCCCATGGGAATGTCACGCTTTAACCCCCTCAGACACATCTGTGTGCTGGCCCACACGCATGTGCAGGGAGGAAAGAGAGGAGGGAAGGAAGTGAGCAAAGATGAAGTGGTGACTGTGAAATAATTGTGTTTCCACCAGTGCAGCCAGCCATATAGGGGATATAACTTCTGCCTTGAGTATCAATGCAACACCTTCACCACATCAACATGTTTCACCCATTATTGCCTAATCACTGCTTTGTTGGTAATTGTTAGCTCCTGATAAAATATGACTTGAATAGTACATAAGCACATTTTGCTGAACTGGGCCTTTGAAGGTAATTCATTTAGAAAAGACTGCAACACCAGCAAAGAAAAGATTTGTGATTTAATTTGCAACAATTTGGAGATGTTCTGTTTCGGACTGCAGAACTTTTTTTTAACTGCAGTATTTCCTGCATTAAGCATATTTAAACATTCATTTATTCAAATTCTTTGTGAAAACAATTGGGGAAAGGTTGGTTTTAGCGATAAAGATATAGCCACAGACCTTTGTCCAATATAACACAGATACATATTTTATGTATTAAACAATGGTAATAATGGGAAATGGAGCTTGAAATCTGTGAAAATATTCTCCCAGAGGTCCGTTCAAGTAATACTAATGGATCAGAGGCAAACCAGTGCATTTTCATTCATGTGCTAATATTCTGGAAGTGCCCTCTCCTAGATAATTTTTGAGAGGAAATATTTGCATTGCCTGATAAAGCATTTGATACCTCAGGACTCACTGTTCAAATTGTTCAAGCGTTATCTGGTAAAAGAAAGACATATTTATTCCATAGACTGCCTGCAGCTGCCAAGAAACGTATAACTGTGGGCTGGCGTAAGGACTCTCCAACCTTTGGCACATGGAAATTCATAATTAAAGCAAGAATAAGAATAAATTGCAGTCAGTGTTGGCTGATCGAAAAAAGTTACTTTCTCTCTCTTTTTTGTTTTGTTTCATTTTGTTTTAGATCCCAGTGTTTGTGGTGTATTCATTCTCCTTTTACCATCTACTGCAGTGGCACTTTTAGTCGTATTTACATGTGGTCTTCCAGAGGAATAGTTCTGTGCATGGATATCGGTGTATGTTAAGTATGTAGTTTGGGGGGTGTAGACGTTGCTGCACAATGAGGTGTGGTGTGGGGAGAGCTGGGTATTAGACTTTGATAAGTCTATGGACGGACTGAATTGGTTTGCTACTATCCAGGATCGATTAATGCCTTGTTGTTTGATACCAAATTCCAATACCTCAGGAGTAAATCTCAGCACTGTCAGTGAGCCAATTAGCATGCGGCATTCTTGGACCAATAATGCTGGTGATTGATTGTTTATTTACATGCACAGGTTTGAGTGTGTGAAGAGAGTGAGCTTAATTGTAATTTTCTATTTGTTAAAATGGATAAAATTCATCTTGAAAATAAGTAGCGTTAAGAATCACGCCCAGGTATCAGTATCTGTGCCATTATCGTATATTTTTGAATACCCAGCCCTAGTTGTTGATGTGCAGTTCATTTCTATTCGAAAAAAAAATCTCAAGAAATATACAATATGTGTCTATCATATCTGTCCAGGTCTGTAAAAGTTTGTGTTGTAAGACAAAGAAAGATCTAAAAATGAATAATGACTTACTCTTCTATCCAACGGAGGCGATGAAGTGTTGAAATGTTGTTTTCAGTGATAGAAAAGGAGGTCCGAATGGATGGATGGAGTAAAAAGTGTATTTTTCATTTTTGGTTTCCTGCTTTCATGACATTCAGTATTTTTTAATCTTTTAATCATGATGACAATCATTCTCTGACCTTAACCAAGTTTTGTGACTAACCAAAACTAAACTTAAAGTACTAGTTCGGGTCATTTGAGGTGAGGTTGTGTGAGGCACTTATCTGCAGTCAGTGTATTACCTGTAGTAGATTTGGATCAGCCAGCTGCCAGTTTAGAGAAGCAGCAGGTGCACAGGCACAGAGGCTGAGTGATGTGCTTCTGTGGACAGAGCCTCCACAACAACATGTTTTAGTCACTTTAAAAAATGCCCACAGAAAAAAGCAAATATCAGTTTAAGTGAACAATATATTTCATATATCTTTACAGCTTCATCTTGCCGTCAAACAGCACTTACTTTGGAACTACATTTTTTAGCCGCTGAACTACTGTATTCCTATGCACAAACACTTTAACCATAGCAGTAACAAATCAGCAAACAGTAATCAGAATCATTTTTGTTACTGTCTATTTAACAGTGATGACGGATGCCATTCTGCCAATAGGTACATCAGATCAGAAAGTACTTTGTTGTAATTTTATGTCCTGTTGTTTTTTTTTTTTAGGCCTCTTAAAGTGCTTGCTTTTTAATATCTTAAAAGTCATTGGGTTGCCCCTGTAAAACAGGAGATAATTCATAATAATAATTCATTCTGGATATTTCCCTGCTGATCTGGATTTAGAAAATGGAAGAACAATAATTAAATCATGAATACTGCATCACCTGCTCTCACCAGCGATTGGATTTATCTCAGTGTTGATCTCCTTACCACATTCAGCTCTTTGAGAGTCTTCTAAAGATATCAGTGGCACTGTTAGAAGTTCAGAAACAGCTCTGATTTATCTTTTTTATCACTAAATTATTAAGTGCTTTGTAAATGGCTGCTGCCTGTTCCCCGCTGCAACCAATTGGTGCCTTGGTGTAAATATGAAAATGAGCAGACTCCTTATTCTTTCCTCATTTTCCTCATGAAGAAAGAGAGAAGGAGACGAAAAGAAGGGACGAAAGAAGGAAACAAGTTTGAAGTGGTGGGTTCTGTTATCCAGCGCCCAATGGTTTATTGATCCACACGGTGCCTCTCCCTCTCTCCCTCTTCACAGCATGGCGGAGTAAATGGGACTATTTTCCTCTGCAGTGATTGACGTCTGCCTTCTGTGGACAATGTTTTCAGACTCGCAGTGATATTTTCAGCCGACTCAAATGATTTTTTTTTTTTTTTTCAGGCCACTCTGGCATTCCCTGTTAAAATGACACAATTCTTTGAGTGGGTACAGTGTCTGAGCTGACAGGTGACAAGTGTTAAGCTAAACAACCTACAGTGCATTGTGACAACTCTGTCAACAAAAAAACCCCCCCAAAAAAAACAAAAGGGAGAGGACGACAAATGATGCGTCTGTCACTTATCGCCAGGACTAACAAAACAGCACAGCTCTGTCTGAGCATGAAATCATGTCTGGAGGGAAATCCTTTGTGTTTGAAAAAATAAACATCTAGTGGTGTTGCAGAGCAAGTGCAAAGGATGACACAGCAGTGCTTTGTGGTTCTGGCCTTTTGTTTGAGTATCTCTGTGTGCTGGATGTGTGGCAAGCTAAAGGAACCAAACCAAAACATGCTATGTGGCTTTGTTATATTCCCTCTTACTCTTTCATGAGTTATCTCTTTGTCTTTCTAGTTGGCAGCTGTGCTTAGGAAGAAAATATATTCTTTAAGTTCAGTTAGATCTCATTAGGTCCTTATGAATCCACGTGAAGTCCCATATTTTACATCTCTCCTGTTGTATTTGAAGTGTTGATATCCATATGAAGATATATCTGTGGTTTTAAGAACCAACGACCATCTCAGTGTAGTTTAACATCTCCTCTCTGTCTTCTCTGTGGAGCTCTAGTAACAACAGGTCAGGGAGCCAATCAGAAGAGAGGCTCTGATTGTTACAGAAGTCTGTGTGCATTTCTCTGTGGACTGGGTGATTTGATGCTTATTAATATAGAACCTTTATAATAAAAAAAGGACATCTCACTTTATACAATATGGGAACTTGGTTGAGCTGAGGTGGTAGTTGATGGTTGGATCATGCATGGATCCATGTTCATGTTGGTATAGTCAAATTATATAAAGTGGCACCAATGTTAGGTCAAATTCCACCCTTGAAGCCGCGAAGCAGGAGCAAAGGGAAACGCGAGCGAAGGGGGTGCTATTTCAGGAGATATATTTTACCCTATGGGTGGTATCAGAGGGTTGCAACAGACGACCTGTATGGTTGTCACAGGACCCAAACTCCATTCTCCATCATGACTCTGAAGCACCACACACCCATTCACCACTCCAACCTCCACACCCTTAATTTCCAGCTTGTTGAATCACTGGTACTTGAGAAACGTCTTGTGCGTTGAAAGTAAGTCATCCACAGCTGAATGCCTCCACATGACTCTAATCCCTCTGGATGGTCGGTTGTTGATTCATATCTCAACATCTCCGATTTAAAATCAATTCTCTTTCTATTTTGTAAGTTCAAACATGCCCACTGGCGATGCAAAATCCAAGTTTGGGGGTAGACAGTTTTTCAAATGTATGATCCTCAAAATAATTCAAGTGAATAATTTGCTGTGATATATCACTTCTGCTTATATTTCTATAAGCTGTGCAGTGATTTTTCATTACCACTGAGTCAGTTTCCTGTGGCTGTGCTGAGAGCACAAGACACATATTTTGTCTCATTCAATGCTGGCAACTATACAGATTCTGAATCCAGACTGGAATTAGCATAAAGCTAATTCAGTGAGAGAGAGACAAGTCTGCCTGCAGTGAGATAAAATCCTGCTCCTCCAACTTTCTTTAGGGTTTTCATACATTTACATTGTCTGATGGTTAAAGAGCAAGTGAGGGATTCACCATCATGCTCAGGGTCACCATAATGGGAAGAAACCATCACTGTCATGATGCAGGTGACCTTTAACCTTGCCTGCTGAAAAGCAGTGTCTGTAGAGAGACAGGAAGTCTGACAAAAGCAACACTGAATTGAATCGACCTTTAAAATTATATTTTTTGTTACACAAAGATTTTAGCTCAAAAATGTTGCTTTTGAAAAATGATTCACTTTTTTCTCAGAAAGTGAGTGTTTAGTCCAAAAGCATAAAAATCATTGAAGATTAAAAAACAGACCTTGTCAGAATTGTATAAATTGAGGAAGAAAGCCCTCAGTCTGTCCTACATTTCCCATAATTCTTCTTCTTGTCTTTAGATTTACACTGTCTGGTTAAAAAAAAAAAAATGTGGTTCACATTTTTTCAAACTCAAACTAAAGCTCTTAAAGTCCTAGAAAACATAATAAAGCAGTTTTCTCAGGGTGAGACTGTGAGACTGATGTTGATGTGGTTTCCCCTCAGTATAAACAGTAGTTGAATGAATTTGCATTTAAAAGTGTTGACCTGCTGAAAAGTTCAAGAATAATTGTTTAAACAACTCTTCACAAGCTAAAAACATTCTTGTCATCATGTCCAACCAGGTGACGTCCTCATCCATTAAAACCACGTCTTAGTGCTGACTCAGTTCTTGACCTAACTAAACCTCTCACATGGAAACCAGTCCCTCACCATCCAATTACCAAGGGCTGCTAAAGATCCCCAGAGAACCAATCAGCACCCAGAATCTCATAACTTAACCCACCACCCTGCCACAAACATGCCTCATACTGCTGATTAAGAGATCTGAGGCCATACTGAAATAACTCACCTCTCCTCACCCATCCATCCCCTCCCCAAACACTGCTTATTATCATTCTCTCTTTGGCTGCTGATTGAGAAATCTGCCCTTCATTTGGATGTATCGTCCACACACCATTAAAGGACGACCTAATGCAGTAATCAGTATACGAGTGGTAATAACAGTGTCCTGTGAGTAAACCGGATTTTCAGTGAAGCATGAAGTGCTAGCTCATCACTGTTCATCCAGCTACTTTAAAAAACACGGCTGAGGATGGGCTAATGAGAGCCCTGAGCAGACTCGTTTTTCATTTGTAAGCACAAAGGAAACAGTCAGCCGCCCGGTCTGATGTTAATAAGATCATCTGTGGTGCAGATCTGATTTCTCCACCGATGGATAACTGTCTGTGAACTGTCTGAAATCTCTCCAGTATCACTTTTTTTAATTTTTTGTTTTATAAAACAAAATCAACAAAGCACAAAATGCTAATAACATCATTAAGTGCATACTGATTTTTTTCCCCCTTTTGCATTTCCATTATACTCTTAAGCAACTGGTGCTTCACTTATTAATTTCAATTATAAGATCATCTCTTAAGGTACATTGAGCAGATTCCTTCATGAGTGTGCACTGTCCACAATCAGCCATGCATGTTGTGATAAATCGCCAGGAGAAGTCGAGCTCTCCAACAGCACAGCTGTGACCACAGAGTATTAATCACAGCAGGACAGATTATTAGCCGTCCTCCATCCATCTTTTGCTGGTGACATTGCAGGGTCTAAACAAACAAGAGTGTGTTGGCTTTATCCACAACGTGCAGTGTGTTATGAGGAAGCACTTGTTATAGATCCTTAGGTGGAGAGTGAGGAGGCCCCTGCTGGAAAACTGCACTTCAGTCAAATGAATGGGAAGAGTGGTCTCAGACTTTTGGACTCCATTGTGCTGATAGAAATTAATTATGACTAACAAGAGTTTCTTTGTTTGTCTTGCAGCGTCTCCAACTGTCCCTCCGCTGCACTCAGAGCATTTCAAACCCTGTCATGAGAAGGACCTGGCCTACTGCCTAAATGGTGGCGAATGCTTTGTCATCGAGACGCTCAGTGGGCCTCACAAGCACTGCAAGTAAGTGATTATTTAAATGCCTCCTCTTCTTTTCCCTCCTCTGCGCCTTCCTACATTTAATTTTTTCTTCTTCCTACATCTTTGGTTGTGAATGTGTAGGTTTGTCAGGTGACGTATATAAAAACTTGAGTTCAAAGTGTGCGCTAAACTTAAAGAAATAGCCAATTAATCAGGAATATCCTATTACCTCAAAGATCTATACCTGTGGTCGGCAACTGGCAGTCACAATATCTGTCCTGCCTGAGTATCGTGATAATCAGATTTCTTTATTTTTTTTAATCTTGTAACATCAGACTGACAGTCCCACATTTAGCTATATGTCCAAATAGAGAATCCACCCTCACCTGAAGAAGCTTATTATACTTTTATCCATGCTGAGAGTGTATGACAGACACATCAGGCTGCGCTGTAGTCAGTGCACAGAACCTGGTGCTAAAATAGATCTCCCTCACCAACAGACACCCACAGAATCATTACCTCTTTAGTGATTTTGCCTACAAAATAAAAGCATGGGAAAGCTTGTTTTTTTGTCAAGAAACACTTTATTTCAAGCTACTGGCAGCTTTTATTCTGAAAAGTTCTGACACTAAGTTCCAAAGATTCTGCTGTTTGCTTGATGTGTGATGAAAAGAAAAAAAAAAACACTAGTTCACTAAGTCTGTCAAACTATAACATGTGACTGTGGCTACAGCACCACATGTGAACAGTAACAAGGTAAATTCATGTTTCATATTTATCAATCAATTTCTTAAATTAGCCTTTAAATGTGTTCTGGCTGCCAGACTTACTAGCAGACCCCTGGCCTGTACCACCAAACATCTCTCAAGCATCACTCACCACACCCTGCAGGTTTAAAAGATGGATGACTCTGAAGAATGTGTAGTTTGCTTTGTCAGTGAAGGTGGAAGATGCTTGTACTTACAGCAGTTAATGGACAGTCAAAGGTGACCTACATTTATGGCCAAAGAAGACAACATAGCGTCCATGCAAAGTTCTCAAACCCCTTCTCAGCATAATCCGCTTCTCTACTGTTTACTGGAACAGTTCATTTGATCAGTTGTACTATTGCTTTGCTATCTGGAGCAAGTGTATACAGGAATGCATTAGGAAATTAATGATTGCTTGGAACTTAATGAACACAGGGATCAGAAACTGTGAACTATGCTGTAGAAGTGGTTCAAAATGTTTCTATGGAGATTTTCATGCTTTTTTTGTTGTGACTCTGCATCACCCCTCAAACCTCAGTAACTGCTGTGACTCCAGCTGACAGACCTACAAAGCTACAGACTCATCTGAGCAGTGTTTCAAGCATCCAGACTTCAAAACATTCACTGCAAAACATTCCTTTAATTCTGTTTAGCGCTGGCCGTGCAGCTGTGCATGTGTGTATATATGCATAACCTGTGTGTAAATGTGTGTGCGGAGGAATGTGTGTGCATGGGTGTCGCCATCTCATGTGTGTGTCTTAGTTGTCCCAGATTTGAGAGTAGAGCTCATGGGCACTTAGCCTGTTCAAATGTGGGGCCCTTTACTAATTAAGTCCCAGAACAACTTCTTCCAAAATCTAACCGCAGGACTTCCACCCGACCTGTTTTTCAAAGAGTCTGTTTTGCCTTCCCTGGGCTACAAGTATACATCCGTATTTATGCACAAGTATACTTGTGTGTGTGTGTGTGTGTGTGTGTGTGTGTGTGTGTGTGTGTGTGTGTGTGGATGATAATGAGGAGTGTGTTTTGGTTCAGCAATGTAAGTGAGATTCACTGAATTAAGAATATATGTGCAGAAGCTAACAGAAGAGATCGGTGAAGCATGTGCATGTGAACACATATTTTATCATGATGTGTACACATGCACACAGACTGTTTTTGTTCAGTGTGTTTACATGTTGCCGTAAATCCTCTTGCCTAATGGTCAGATTTCTCCTCTAACCCCGACCTGATCTTTGAACCATACTTACTTGAGGTGGATTAACTCCTTGATATACTCTGAAACAGATGCAAAAGTATGTGCAGTGGTAGGTCCACACAGTCATACATTTATGCCCAGACCACCCTCATCGATATGGCCATAGCTGCAAGGGTCTGCAGCTACACAGATACAAGGTGAATAATTTGGAGTTTAGGACTAAAGGTGGCTTTAGTTTTGTGGAGTCACTGTGAGAGGACAGGCCAAACAATTAGGTTCCTGCAACAGAAATCTACCTTTGCTAACTATGTTTCTCCATCAAGAGTATATATCATATAATATATATTTAAGAAGCCATATTACTGTAGGAAGCCAGAAGGCTACCTGTTCGCTGAAGTGAGTGCACTGAAAGTTACCCACTTTAATCTGTCTTCTGCAGTTTTCAGTATGTCATGTCTGTCTGTAATCCAGACAGAAGTCACACAACAACACAACTGTCTGTTTATGCAGCTCTTTATCTTGTTTTATTTATTATAGAAAAGTGACAACAGTTGAAAGAGAGAAGGGGAAGCAGGATGAGAGAGGCAGAAAACAGAGAGAGCAGGAGAGACCGAGGTGTAGGCGGGCGAGGAGTCACAGACGGGGGAGGGCTGTTGCCCTCCTCCCCATCGCTCATTTCCGTTGCCACGACAACGCTGTCTGTGGACAAGCAGAGCTGTTAAAGAGTGAAGGTTTGCGATGTACGCCGGGACGGCCTTGAACACACTGTCTGTGCATGCTAATGTGCGAGCTGAGGTACTGAGGAGAGAAAAAAAAAAAGTGCACCAAGTTGATCTCTGCTGCTTAATCGTGTGGCAATGAGCTTTCTAAAGGACAGATATGGACCATCAAACAATATGCCATCCGCTCTGAATCTGAGTAACAGCTGGTGTGATCATGCAGTAAAACTAGGAGGTGTGTTTAGTACTTTGCCTAAAAAGTAACAGTTGGAGTTTAGAGGGGGGTAATATTTTAGAAATCAGGAACTTAAACTAATGAGTCAGTCTTTTTGGAATCAAACTTGGTATGAATATTTTATGAATAGATGTACTTTCTGAGTGAGGCAACAAAGTGACTAAAGACCAGAGAGTAATATATCAGTAATATATAGTAAATATTAATGAAATTCACCATTAAAGAAGAAAACAGCTACAGTATACTTCATTCGACATGCTGCTAGACGATAATTTATCTTCAGCAACAAAAAGAATGACGAATTTCACCCCCGGCACAGGATCAATGTATAATCTGATTCAATTTATGTTTACAACAAATTGAGACAAATCAGGTTGTAAAAGCATGATCAATCCAGACGTTTAATGGGGATAAATTGAGCCACTTTGTGGCATTATTTGTCACAGAATTAATCATTTTTATTTGTTAGATGAAACTTGATCCTTTTCCCAATGATTTTTCTCCCAAAGACTCATAAGTCAAACATCAAGTGCCATTCCCCACCAGTTGTAAAACAAGCACAGGGATTGTCCCCCAGAGCGCCGTTTAGTGCTGTCGCTGTGTGCGACGGCCGTGTTTGTCAACCTGCGGGGACGGATGCAGAGAGGGGAGGGATTCAACGTGAGACACAAGGACTGCTTGTTCTCACACACACACACACACACACACACACCAATACTCACTGCTTTAGGCAACATAGTCAGGCATTCAATCATTAGTGCTCAGCTAACCAGTAAATTAGTCAGTGTGCTAAGATAATATTTTCAGAAAATGGCAAGAGGCCAAGTCATTCAGTTATAAAAGTATGTGATGCTGAATTTGATTAATTACTTTTTCAGCTTAGTTGGATTTTCCCAAAGAGAACAAAAACTCTAATGATTGTCTTAATATAATAATCAGCTCAAATAACGTCTGTTTGAATATCTTCCCTTCCCTGTTTGCTTATATACTCTTACTCTCATCAGAGTCTTTACTTTCATACTCTGGGTTTTGCAGAGGAAGTGACGCCTCTCTGAATAACAAATCCACTATTTTTTAATTGCCCCTGTCCCTCCTTTGAGTCGAGGATTCAGCTTTACCTCTTCTTACTGTTTATTTATTCTGTCTTCACGGGTACAATGAATTTGATTTTCTGGTGTGTTTATTATTTATTTCCTCCTTCCAGGGTGACCGAGCAGAAAGGCCCCCACCCCACCTTAGTCTAGTTATCAACAAGGCCTAGGTCTAAACCCCGTCTCGTTGCCCTCTGTCAAGAGGCTGTTCCAGAGCGATAGAAAGGCAATCTCACCTGACAGGTGGAGGTAGCAGCGGTTTGGAAGAGATCCCTGCAAAAGCCGCCGCCAATGAGACTGGGGGGGGCTGACACAGATGCTCTCTAGAGGGCAGAGACAGATATATGACACATATGCAAACACAAACCTCAGTGCAGCTTGTGTGTTTTTAAGCTACAATGTTGTGCCCCAGACTGTGTCACCAACCGAGGCTATCTTTCAGAGAGAAACTGTAAAAAAATCATCCTGCAGAGCCAGTGCTGAAATTTTTTGAAAAGCATAATTTATGAAGGAAGCGTGGCAGCTGTAAGGATTGACATGAACTATGTGGATACAATTCTCACCTTTTCATTGCACACAGATCTCGAGTTGAATTGATGAGAAGTACATGACTCAAGGCTGGTAGTGAATAGAAATGATAAACAGTGATGTACATGTAAGGTCTCCGCTGCTAGGTTGAAGTGCAGCGTGGTGTTCAGTCTCTTCCTCTTTCTTTTGTTCAACAATTTTACCTCGATATTGAGTGCTTAGCTTCAACAGCCTTCCTCCTTTTTCTTTTACATATTCCTGTTCGGTTGAAAAGTGGTCCTGAGAGAGAAATATCAACACAAACATAAGATGTGAATTGATGGGCAAATTTACAGATAATATGGTCTGTATGTGTTGTCAGATGTTTTCTGAATTTGTTTGTCTATTTGCATGTGTTTTCTTCTCTCAGGGCCACCATAGAAAGCCTTTAAAACTGATAAAACTCAAAAACAACTTGCTCTAAAATGATACAAAGGAGATGGATCATTATGAAGGGCAGGAAATAATGATTTAAATACCCAGAAGAACACATATAACTGAAACAAAACTCTTAACACTGGCTGAGATGTTTCCCTACTTCACTGCCCTCCAGCTAATTTTCATGACAAGCAGAAATGTAAATTGAGTTCAGCTGGAAGACTTACAAAGAAAGTATTTTCATGAACAAAGTTATTCCAAGAAATAAAATAATTACAGTCAAACTGTGAGTAATTTGTACATCTCAAGAATTAAATCGTTCCATCGCAAATAAATGTGAAAAGGCTGATCACTTGGCACAAAGTAAAGAACAAGTTCTGGGGGGAAGGTCGCGCTGCAGACAAACCACTTCTTGTCAGAGTGTAATCCTCTTTCCCTCGCTCTCAATCCTCCTCATCCTCCCTCCTGCCTCTCTGGACTCCAGCCTTTTCCTGTCTGGTTAACCTTGGACTTTTCCAAAGTGTTCAGCCATGGACCAGCGCCACCAGACTGACTTTGGCCCATTGGTGTAGCGGCGCCTGGAGAAGCCTGTCCAGCTACTGATAGATGCCTTGTGTTATAAACAGTAACATGCTCCTCTTGCATATTTAGTTCACACAAAAATGGGCCAGTTATACATATTTACACAGTGTCACTTAACTTCTGTTGACTGCAGAGAGTCAGGATCTAATGAAATTAACATTAACCACAGAAGAGATGCTGTTCCTCATTCCTTTGTCCATCCACTCATGGAAACTGGACTGAACTACGCTCTTACATTGCAAGTAGAGGCCCGTAGTTTCTTTTCTACACTGCGTTTTAGAACAGCTGATTTACAACAGATAGTGTAGCCAGATTGTGTCAGCATTATAAAAAGAACATTATGTGCAAGGGGCAGTTTGCAGACTTTAATGGTCCTGCGCAGGACTAATCCATGAATATAAGATATATTCAACATGAGGCAAACATGGTGTTTCAGTCAGAGGTTATCGAGACTGACACAGCAGATTTTTCAAAATAAACGTGTAGCCTATTTCTCCCCGCAGTCTGAACTACATATCACCTCAAAGTCAAATTGACTTCACAGGATCTGTGTTTAGGTAAACCAACAGGGCAGGTAGGTGGCAGATGATATTTTTCTTCCCAAGACAGTGAAGCAGAGGCATGACCTGCCCTACTCTGCCTCTGAGGGTGTAGGGTGGGTCATGCCCTCTCCATCCTAGTAAAAAAAAAAATGGTTTGCAGCACTTAAAAGATGTGCATCAGAGGGGATTTAGAAGTGAGCATACACAGACACCTGAGTAAAGCCTGCACTACACCACTGCTTAGGCCTCACAGGTGCAAAGACTGGCTGCTCAGTGGAATACATAACATCACCTTCCCCACTCATACACACACACTGGCATGCCAATTAACAAGAAGCATGCATGAAATTGAAAACATGGCAGCAATAACACACCTCTAAGCTGCCGGTAAACAAGGAGATTAAAAGCATAGGACAGCAGATATGCAATACGTGTAAAAGATTCCTTCATTTGGTGTTTTGATGATGGTGGTGGAGAGCGCTGTCTAACCATTCAGTGACCCCATGTGCCCTATGCATGTCATCTTAGACGGGACCACTCCCATCAGCATAGAAATGTTTTATCCTAGGATAAAGGTGGTCACTCGGAACATTGAGTATTGATTTGCAGTGACCATTCCCTGTAAGGGAATAAGTGTCCCCCCCCCCCCCCCCGTCTTGGTGATCGCTTCACATGCACTTGTGGAGAATATGGTGAAGGATGATTAATCTGACCATATCACTGTTTTCCACACCTCTGTAGACCAGTGCCTCTGGTTCTTGCACCACTGAACTCATGTGCATTCATGTGCATTCATTGCTGTAGAGGCCTTTATCTACAGCAGCCCCATAATATCCCTCTCTATGTAAACTGTTGATGGACTGTTGTTGCTGACAGTCTGATCACATCCTGCATCGACATTCTCAGTCACCTGAGGAAGAGTTGCTCTTCTGTTTTTCTTTATATATTGCACTAATCATTAGTGTCATCAAATGTGTGCTGTCAACCACAATTTCTGACCCTATTTGTATTTGTGGTATATACCACATTCAATTGGATCAAGAGACATCACTCAAACTGCACTTGCACAAAAAAGCAGCCCATTCAATTGTTTTGTCTAAACTTTTGTTTTCTTAAGTTTTTCTGGAGCTGTTTCACCACTTGGGACAATTTGTTTACATTGTTTTTTCTGGCTGTAAGTTGCTCCTGTACATGGATATGTCCATAAACACCACATTCAAAAATCAAGCACATTTAGCATATATACCATGGTCTTTGAGAATGCTTGATCTAATTTAGTATTTGGTCTGGCTTACACAATTTTGTCAGTGTGGATTAAAAAATGGGCTAAAAATGGTTGAAAACATAAGGGTTTTTTTCACATCTTTAGTGAACATTCATTTGTTGTTTCACTGAATGGTTTAGGTTTTCAACATGTGAGGAATTAAACAGTGAATAATAACCACAGTACTAGAATATAATATTTACAAATGAAATATTATAGAAAATATAAAAAATAAGCCAAATAAGCCTCCATTTTTCATCCAACTTTCACCCAGTATTAACCTTAACCTACACAATGCCAAGTATCTTCCAACGTGCAGATCACCAAATTATTGCCTGTGAACATACTGCATGTGCACAACCCAGTCATTAAGCTATAATGTTGGGGCTGACAAAACCAAAAATAAAACTGAGTAGTTTTCCCTGAGAGAGAAAATGTCGCTCTCCAAGGTCCTGAAGTCTCTCCTCTGGGTATTTTGGAGGACAATGTGCAACCACTCATGCGTCTGTCACCCCGAGAGAGCCCCCCCCCAGCATTCCTGCAGTGAGAAAGAGTGAAGGAATATATGGCTGTCTGTGCAATATTGTTTCTGACAGCAGGAATTTACCTTGACGGGAAAAAACCTCTAGGATGAAGCTGTGTCTAATGCTCACTATATAGAATGCCACAGTGCACTTGTGTATGTGCATGTGTGTGTCTGTAAATAGAGCAGTGTAAAGGTGTATTATCATTACAGGATAAAAGAAAATTGTGATCTGCCACTGTCTACCGTCAGAAAACCATCTGGTTGCTGTTAAAATGGAAAGTACCAGTTTTTGTTTTTTTTTTCCTCTCACTTTCTTCCTGGTTTTTTTTCCTCCTCACCCTGCACTCCCTCTTTCTGTTTTCTTTTTCTCCCTCTCTGTCCCTCCGTCTATCTCTCTCAGCCCTCATCGCCATCTGTGCGATAATAATGGCACACCAGTGGGAGTTCGACTGGTGTCTCTCTGACAGTAATAAACAAGGCTGATGCCATGGCATGCTTTCGTGGTGGGAGAAAATTAGACAGATAAGAGACTGCATATTATGGCTAGAAGGCACCGCTTTCGGTGAGTGAATCCTCCAAGAGGCAAAGAGGAGCACTCAGCATGGGTATGGAAAACAGAAGCTGGGGGGTGGGGTGCAAAGGAGGGAGGAAGACAAATACAAACCAGGAAACAGGTGATGAGTGCTTTTTTGTAGTGACACGGTGACTGAGAGGAGTTGAGAGAGTGAGTGATGGCAGCCAAACGACAGTCACTGTGTGCTGATTTAATTAGCACACAATGAAGGCTTAATGATCTTTTGGCACCTCAGTCGGGCGTTACATAAAGGGAAGTCAAATTAGTGCAGAGGAATCAGCCATATTGTTTCTGTTTTTTAATCATTCTTGATGTTTCATGATCTTCTGCTTGAATAGAACAGTAAACAAGTGGATACAAATAAAACAGTGGCTTGTTTTTCTTGCTTTAAAACTTCGCAAAGAAATAAACATGTTTGAATTAACAAGGAATCAACTTATTCAGGTTGAGCCTTTGATCTATTTTAGCTGTTGTTTTGGTTTTACAGCACATTTACTGTTTTGGTGCAGTCTCGCTGCTCTTTTGAGACTGTCCTCCGCTAACAAACAAGTCGATAGGTCGTCTGTGCAGCAGGTTTTACGACCCATAGTTACGTCTTGTCTCAGGCGACATCTGGTGGCCGTGGTAATTATGACATGAGCAAAGGGAAAAATGTGGTGACATAGTTTACAGAGAGACAAAGCCCAGGAATAGAGCAGTGTTTGATTCCCATGTGCAAGTAGCAGTTGATGTTGTTTCTATTATCCTTGATCATGTGACAAAGTAGGAAGTATTTATTTTACACAAACATCAATCTTTTCATGAACCTGACCAACTTGTTTTTGTGCCTAAACCTAACCAAGCCATGACCGTTATTACAGTAACTATGGTGCCACATCACTCTCAGAAGAGTCTGCGTGTTTGTAATTGTAACCATAACAACCAAGGTCTGGTACCCATGCCATGACAGAGGCACTATTTCAGGAGACACTCCTATGGGTTTTATCGAAGGGTAAAAAAAAAAAAAAAAAACGACCTGTGAGGTTGTTGAGGTTGTATTTCAGCTAATGCCCCAAAACATGTTTACAACTGACAAAGCCCTCAAGCGGCAGTCGTAATTCTGACAGGAGCAAAGAGGGAAGTCCAGGTGACGTCGTTATATAGCGACAAAGTTTGCGTAGGGTGGAGTTCATGGTGGATGAACAGATCAAGAAAACATTGGACTTGAACACAGGAAACCACTGATCTGTCCTGTGTCCTGACAGTTAACATTTCTTTTAACCATGACCTCTATGATTTTACAATAATTACAATAAGTAGCTGCATCTATGTGACTGGGACTTGCACTCTCCATGCAGAGGTGAACTAGTGTTAACATCTTATTAGTAAGTAATCTCCTGTAATTGTGAATTTTCTCAAGCTGTCTTCTTAGTGCCATTTCTGAGGCTCTCCACCAACTTTCTATTGATTTGTATTGACATCTTTGTCAGTTTTAATTAGCAAGATTTAACAAGTTTAATTGTGCAATTGCATTAGCTCTCTGTTTGGTAAACAGCACAGTTGGCGGCACAGTATCCAATTAAGGTTCTGTTGTGAATGTAAACATATACAGTGTGTGTCTGTGTAAGAAACATTGAAGATTTGGAAAAAGTAATACTCTGATGAGACCAGAGACTGTTGTTGGTTGTTGAAATCTGTGGTGTTGATGATTTTGACAGAAAGTGACAGGAAATAGTAAATTGGGATGTGCACTGCTGGTGGTAATCCCTGAAAGCTTTAAATAATTGTCACATTTAACACTGTTATGAAAAGTTACACTTAGATAAATTACGATCATTAATCAGAGTGACGTTTTCCTGTGAATAACCCTCTCAGCCTGTGGCCATTGGACCCTGACGGTGCCAACTGCAGGTTTTTAAAGACAGTTTGATAAAGAATATCCTAAAGCAGTAAGATATAATACAGTAAGAAGTTGAAGTATTTCAAATTTTGGTCTCATTAATATTATCATTTTCATGATTTCCCCGAAGAGGTGGCACTAATGCTTGGCAATGAAAATATGCATAACACCAGTAGTGGCCATTAAGGAATAAAAATGCCCTTTTTGCATTAAAATGATAACGTTTGATGCAACTACAAACAAAAGGGATCACGTAAGATAACATTTGCCTCTGATGAATAATGATTCACGTTAGCACATTTACTGAATAAGCAAAATTGCAAACTGAGAAGTTGATGGATAATGTATACTGTCAAACATAGGCCCGTTATACTCATGAGCATTGGATAATTTCCTGCAAAGTTTATTACATAATTTTCCCTTTAAAGCAGCTATTTGTAGCCATTGCTACAGAGTCAGTGTTAGCCTTAACAGCTGGTTATTTACTCATCTTGTTGAGAGCTTCAGCCTTCATCACATTTGCAATACAAGAATGAACAGCAATACTTCTTCAGGGCAGGGCATTGACTCTGTAAAGCATCTGTTCCACTTGTCAAAACACCTGCTAACACCAGCTAACATATCAGCATTCGCTCCCAGGTCAAATGACTCTGTAGTAGATGCTGATATTTATCAGCTCTGGCTCAGGTCCGCATTGATGTAAACACAACAGCTGGGCGAACATGCCAAATTTTGCACCTTTTCTGAGCTGTGACATCTTTCAGAGCACAGACACTGTAAACATACCTGTCACCTGCCCAGCATGGTGCTGTTAAACCAGAAACATCACCACTACACCGCGCTCAGGGATGAAAGTGAGCACAACCCCGAAATAAGTTCCAAAAACACACAATCACCAATCAAAGCGTCTCACATGGAGGCTATGACACATACAGGAGGCACCAACAATGTATTGTTGGTCCATTCTGCACAGCAGCTAGCAGCTCCTTTCTCCCCTGCATCTGTGTGTACTCTATAACTACCTGTGATAACATTGCTCCCTGCAGTTGTGCGTGTCTCTCAGAAAAGAGAACTGGGCTGGCAGTGTAAAAAGGAGTCAATTGCCTTTTTAGCAGGTTTACCTGCATTAAAAAAAAAAAAAAAACCTGCTTACATCCATTAATTAAAAAAAAAAAGGGTATAAGTGACCAGACAGGTCAACCAGGCCGGAGGTAGCTGGTTAGCATGTTAACTTCAAGACTGCATGTTTTAACTGTTGACCCATTCCATCATACAGAATATATTATAAGTAGCTTGTGTATCATTTCATGCACATTATGATCACCACCTCAGTTGTGATCAAATAATGCTCTTAAAAATATGCATAATCTTGCACAATGCTGCTCAACATGAGTTTGGATCCGTTTGGTAGGTCAAAAGAAAAGAGCAAATTTAATTATACCATCAAAATATTTACCATCCATTTTTAAATTTGTGTGATGCTCTTTTATGTAATGTGCAATGACTGTCCTAGATGTTTTATAAAACAGTGAGGCAGGAGATATACAGGACAACAGAGTGGACGACACTCAGGAATGTTTTCATGGGATTGAAACACAGTGATAGTAGTAGAGTGATAGATAGTGAAGATAAATTCACTTCCTGCTGTGCCTTTGAAGCGAGTAACAGCTCAGGTGTTCTTTCATTACATAACTGTATATGATGCAAATCAGTGAGTGGAGATATGGGAGGATATTTATATTTCAACAGCTCATCTTTAGGAGGCTCATAGCATACTATAGTGCAGTACATGTGGTCATGTGTAAAAGCAATTTGTGAATTGAAAGTCTTTGACAAACCTGTCAGTAAAGCCCTGAGGTAAGAGAGGAGACCTGACCATGACCTCATGGTGAAAGACAAAAGCAAGAAAATGGGGAGAAGACAGAGATGGGATGATAGGAAGTGTGCGGCACATCAAAGGTTGAAGAATATTCCAGAAATATTCTCTTTAATGATGTACAAATACACACACACACACACACACACACACACACACACACACACACACACACACACACACACACACACACACACACAGGATGTGTATAGTAACAATACTCAGCGGTGAAGCAGAGGTGAAGTAAACAGAGGAGCTAGAGGACACAGGGAAAAGAGGAGTGAGGAAATGGACATGCAGTAATTTGGTGATGTTCCTAATCAAGGCATCCCTTTCAAGTCAGCAGGTTTGATGTGTTAATAGGATGCAAATATATGCAAATGAACCCTCCTTTTTCCCTCCAAAACTCTGACTGGGTACGCATTGCATCCTCCTGCCGGATGGAGGACTCTGAATAAATACCTAAGAGAGCTTCAAGAAGTACAATTGATTTTATTTTAAGAAAAAAGCAAAATAAAAATGAGAGAAAGTTTTAAGCTGGCCACAAAGACAGTGTAATTTTCCATGTCCACCTTGGGGAATCTTTCCCCACTGACTGAACTCTGGCACAGAGGTGAATTTCAGCATGCATGGAGAGGGGGAGCAAAAATGAATGTGACAGAAAAAAGAGGAAGATGGAGAGTAAAATATATTTACATAAAGGATTGCTAAGGAAAGAAGAAAGGGAGAAATGGTGAAAGAGGTACAGAGATTGAAAGAGACAGAGGGGACAATAGAAAAGAGAGAATAACTAAAGACAGGCCGTGCCTGCAATATTAAGCAGGTCTGGAGTCCCAGTGCTACCTGGGAGCTACACCCGCCCGCTGATGTATGATTTTACTGTAGTGCACTTCACTCTGAGATGGCAGCAGCGCCCTGAGCTCAGATATGTCTGTCTCCCATACTCTGCTTAACAAGCAGCAGCCCTCTGCCATCATGTTCTCAGAAGAGCAACGCTTGATTACACACACATGTAAGCAAACATGTAGCGCATGTAGCCTATAGCAAGGCACCCACACACGGATGCTTCACAAACATGTAATAAGGACAGAATTCACACACAGTGTCTCCATAAAGCAGCTCCCTCATGCACCTTTTCCTCCCTTAAGTGTTCATGAATATTTAACGCTTCCCCATTTAAAAATCTAGTCAAGGTCACCGTTACACTGACACTCAGCTAACGGCCATTTTGACATCTTCGATGAGAGGCCCTGTAATTGTTCTACTATGCTGCCTTTTTCCAATTAGTGACAATTAGATCTTACCTGGAGAGCCAGAAATCGCCTGTTGAAAAGCTGCAGTTTTTTCTAACTAATCCTTTTAATCTGGCTACAATTTTATTTAGTTTTCATGTTAAAAAACATTTGTTGATTTGATGTTGATGTGATTGTGACTAAAAGCACAGCATCATCAGAAACCTCCCTTTGCTGTTGGAGATGACACGTTTGAAAGCTCCAGAAAAAGCAACCATTCCCAGCATGAGGAACTTTAATCAGTTCCATCTTTAAATCAACTGTTTTACATATGGTATAAATGGTCATGCGACTCCCTTTAACTACAGTTTGTGAGGGAGCTGAGCAGTCGAGGCAGACTCTCTGCAGGTAAAAATAATAGTAAGTCCAGTACATCAAAGCTGTGCCAGAAAGTCAGTCTGTAAACTGTAAGTACCCACACTTGAGGTATTAAGAGGTAAAGTGCACATTTACACCCAGTCAGGTGGTGGGTAAGTGTGTCCCACGTCTGAAAATTGCCCAAGTGTTTAGGAGAGTTAACCCACACTTGATGTGCACTCATAATACGGTTTTAGAGCCATGAGTTTCCCACAATCCACTGTTCACTGTCAGACTTCCTTTTAGTGAATCCTCCTCATCCCCAGATGCAATAGAAACCTCAGTGAGTACAGTGCTGTTATGACCAATGAGAACGATGGTCTGTAC
Organism: Trachinotus anak; assembly: GCF_046630095.1. Taxonomy (NCBI): domain Eukaryota; kingdom Metazoa; phylum Chordata; class Actinopteri; order Carangiformes; family Carangidae; genus Trachinotus; species Trachinotus anak. The sequence goes on along the minus strand of NW_027273858.1, from coordinate 3,707,132 downwards.
TCTAAAATTAAGACCAGAGTTACTTTTGCCACATTGTGCAGGATTCATAATTTCCTCACTTTGGCCTCTCAGTTACTAGAATCGAGAAAAAGCCGTGCGTACTCGCCTTTATTGCCTTTTGAACATACAGCATTATAATTCAATACTACAATATATTATGAAATAAGACTTTTGACTCTGCTGTTGACAGCTGAGACCAAGAATAAACCAGAAATAATCTTAGAAAATTATTGCAATGTGGGCGATGTCTCGATTCAAGAGAAAATTGGATTAAATGTCTTAAATATCAACAGATATTAATAGCAGCAATACTTTGAGAAAAACAATAATGTAACATTTGATGACTGCTTTTATAGAATCTGTAAGAATAAATAAATGAGACATGAATCATGGCGCCTAGTCATAGCTTGTTTTGATTGCATTTGAGTCATGAAAGCTGAATCAGCTGAGAAAGAGCTAAAACCTGAGGGTTTCATATATTAATGTTACCAACTGAAAATAATGTAAAATACTGACATAATTTGTTTCAATTTAATCGATAAATTATACAAATGTCCCAGATTTTTTCTTATCAGTGCTCCCTAATCTGCATATAATATGTTTCTTATTGCCTATAATAGTTTATTAGAACGTGTACTTGAGAGAGTGTGTTTGTAGGTGTGTGTCTGGGTGAGAGGGTAAGTGTGAGCGTGGGTGTCGTGTTTATGTGTGTACATAAACACTCTCGGCTATAAAAACAGATAATTGTGCGCAGCAGAAACATACTCAATAATGGAGCCATTATTTTTCTTTTTTTTTTTTTTTTTTGTTTACTGTGGGGCCAGGCCAAGGCTGGAGAGACAGTTTCAGGGTTGTAGCCCCACAATGCTTTGCTTCAGGCTGAGACCAAGCACACAGTAGTCTTTCTGTTCTCCAGCTATAGTTATGTTGGCCGTGGGCTGAATCTGTCAGGAGATGTCATAATGTATTGTCGGTCTGCCTGTCTGTTTGTCAGCTTGTTACTGAGAGACAAGAAGAACACATGGGTGAGTGATGGAGTGAATGAAGGAGTGAGGGAGTTGGAGAAGCGTGTGTGTGTGTGTGTGTGTGTGTGTGTGTGTGTGTGTGTGTTTTGTACACTTCTCTGATGTGAGTGGAAGAGTGGGAGAGAGAGAAATGGAGCAGTATCACAGAAATTTAGCATACAACTGCCTTATCTGGGAGCAGAGAGGAGAGGAGAGGAGAGGAGAGGACAAATGAAGTGCAGAGGTGGGGGGCCGTGAGGAGATAATGGCAGTGATGCTGATGGATGCCGACAAGCTTCCGTGTCAAAGTCTAGCACTTCTCATGTCACCGGAGCTCAACCTGTCACACACTCACACACATAATGGCATTCACAAGCTAACATACAGTACACACGTGCACACACACACACACACACACACACACACACACACACACACACACACACACACACACACACACACACACACACACACACACACACAAGTGCACAAACATTCCATACCTTATAGAAAAAATAATCCCAGTACTGTGAACAGTTGCAGTGATTTACTGAGACTGATACAGGAGAGCGGTGTTCGAGTCCCATGTGAAAGCAGCAGTTTATGTTGTTTCTATTATCCATGACTGTTCACCATGTTGTTATTATTATAACCATGACAACAAAGATTGTCTAATGTTGAGGAAGTACTTTCTGTATTTTAACGCAAATCACCATCTTTTCCTAAACCTAACCAAGCCATGACCATTATTATTGTAACTATGACGACGAAGGTAGGCACACCGCGGTAGTTACAGAGTGTGTCTTTTATTATTGTAACCATGCCAACCAAGGTTCGTCAGTAAGCTAAACACTGTTCCCCAATTCCACACTGTAAGTATGCATTATTTAGAAATCCTCAGAATTTACTATTCTGACTATTACTGTGCAAGAAATTAAATTACATGTTCGATGATCCCAATGAACTGCACAAACAGAAGGCAAAATGTTGTGATTTCAGCCCATTCATTTATTACTCTTTCATCACCCGTCCTCCATAATTGGTTTTAATTTTGTTTCCCCACATTGAATTATGAGACAATAGCGTCCATCAACTCTTTAAACGCTTTAAAAAATCAAGCAAATGTAGTCGGCATGCTGACATCTTAGACTTACTTCCTTTTGACAGTTTCCCAGTGTGAATGTCCTACAAACTGAAAACCCAGATAAAATTAATACTTGTACAGAGTCGGACACAGCTGCTGAGAAGACCCTGCTGTGACTGTTTAACAAGTCTCTGCTCCTTTCTGTGGCTCTGTGTGTTTGTAACAGCTCTGAAGAAGTCTGTAAAGTTTTTGGTTTTCTTCACATGTTCAGAGTTTTCGTGTCCTCATGTTACAGCTTTGTTGGCTCTCATCATTGGAACTTTTTTCAGGTGCTTTCCTGTGATGGCTCCTACTTGTACTCCTACTGTAAAACACTGATGAAAACAATAGTGGGAAGTTTATAGTGTTTACATTGAAAACCCACTATTTTTTATTCCTTCGCTTTCCTTTACAAACTGCCTGCTGCGTGTCAAAGCTGTGAACTGACCTTTTGCACAAGAGGCCTCACTCTCTTGTCTGTCTCCCCCTCCCAAATGGAACCATGGGAAACAGTAAAATGTACATGACACCATATTGCAGTAACATGAGGTGGCACATGAAATATTTTCAAGGTCCCATATTGTATAAAGTGAGATTTCTGTATTTTTTTTTTTTTTTTTTTATTAAAAAGCAGGTCTAGGTTCTTTCAATGCTGTAAAAGTATGAAAATGCTCAGTCCACAGAGAAACACACACAGTGTGAATGCACTACAAAAAAACATATAAAAAAAAAAAAACTATTTAGAAACTGAACCTTGAAATAAGCTGTCAGGACTTCCTTAACTTGTGATGTCACAACAAAGCAGTCACCGTTTTCAGCCACGCCGCAAGCCCAGCCCGCCTGGACCCACTAACCAACCTTGCAGGATTTGATTCTTCTGAGTGTTTACTTGAAATCTGCTATATTTTTATTCAAAAACAGTCAGCCAATCAGAAGAGAGGCTCGGAGCCTCTCTTTTGATTCACCGACCTGTTGTTGCTATAGCTCCATAGAGAAGCCTTAAGGGGAGATGTAAAACTACACTCAGATGGCTTTTGGTACTGAAAAACACAAAATATATCTTCTTATGGATATCAACACTTCAAATAAAACACAAGAAATGTATAAAATATGGGACCTTTAAAGTTGATGTAAATATATATATATAATATATCACAGTATTTTCTGTGTTGCTCTCAAAATACATGGATGGAAAAGAACTGCTACTTTGCACATTAATTATGATTAATATGTCTACAGTCATGATTAAGATATCTTTGTTTAGTGTAAAAGAGGAAAAGCAAACACATGCTCATCTTAACCTTTCAGAAATTCAATGTTTTTGCACACAGTCTTCTCATTCAGCTTCAGTGAACATTATCATGTTGCTAAACAAATGTCCAGCTGGCTCCCAGTGAACACACACACGGGATCCACACTCCTGACTTTATTAGCTGTGCTGAAATGCCTGGTCCTGATTGTGCGTTACTGTATTTCTGTAATGGGACTGTAGTGAATCATTTGTAAAGGAAGGAAGAGCGCTTCATCAAACTTTCATTCTCAAATGGAGCTGTGCTGCTGGCTTTGCATTGTGAAACAGCCTGAACAAAGCCCTCCAAAAAGTCAGCAGTGATTAGAACCTAAATGCTATGTTGTGCTTTGGGATTGAGGGAAGTTCCAAACATGTGAGTATTATTATTATGGCTTTTTTTTTTGTTTTTCGTTTTTTTGAAGGGGCCCAGTGGTGGCAGTTGCTAATTGTAAAATTTTTCCAAAACCTTACTAAACATTTAGACCTTGCAAGAGTTTAGTTGGTCTTTTTCAAGTGTGCTGTTAGCTGTTCCCTGCGGTATGTCGTGCTGAGAAACTCTATTGTAGAAACATAACGACCTTTGGCTTTGGCCCTTTTGTGAAGGCTGAATACTTTTTTTTTCCTTTCCAGGAAAGGATTTTGCAACATTTTCAACACAGCAATTGAAAACTGTTCAGACTGAATCCTTTATTGTAGTTCCAGTGTAACCTCCCAACCTTGGCTCATTTTTATTACACACCAAATGTTTCTCTCCCCCTTCCACCTGTGTACTTCCACACTCTCTCAACCAGAAGAGGCCTGGCTTGTTTTTTTGTGTGACAACTTTTGTTGTGTCACAGCATCATGCAAAGCAAACAGAATGTGGAGGGAGTAAGGACAGAAGAAGTGTGTTTAACAGATTAACAGTGTCCAGAGCAGGTAGTAGGTTGGGATGTTTGCTTTTACGTGGACATGCCGCTGATCCGCTTGATTCAGGAGGCAGGAGCAGACCGAAGTACAAAGTGAAGGTTTTATTAAGGTCACAAAGTAACTTTACACCTCCTATTAGTGTACGGTAGACTGGCTTATGGAGATACAAAGGGCAGATCGATCAGCATTGCAGATGGAGCGGCACGGGGCGGAAGTCGGTGGAGTTAGCTTTGATATGTGTTATAAATCTGGCGAGCTTGGAAGGGTGGCTGCTAATGTCTCCCAGTGTGATAATCAAACATCTGTTGGTAAAAAGAACTGACAGGAGGGATAACAATCATTTTGATGGGCTGAGTGTTCATATAGAGTATTGCTATAAATAATCTTCTTAGAGAATTAATAGCATGTGATCTCAGATTCCCTTAAGGCCAGAAGAGAATGAACATATATGATGTTATTTAGAGAAAGAGAAGAAGACACTGTTAGCTCATTATTTTTTCTTTATGATTTCTTTTTGCAACAGATAAACAACAGATGAACAGATAATTATGCATCCATATATGCATATATGGTTGATAGTAGCATATTTTAAAGCTTTTTCAACTTTGTACATGATTGAGATTTAATTACACAACATCAGAGCCTTGGAAGTTGTGCAGCGGCCGACCACTTCTATGGATAGTAAGCTAAATGAAACATAACCAGATGATATGCAGGGTGGTGGTTTCTTCACTGTACCTTAATGAATTCACAGAGGAATGCTTTCCTTACGTTTTAATTAAAGTACTGGAAGTAGCTCTTTCTTTTTAATTGTGCTGTACTGCAAAAACAACAGACGCATTTAAGTTGCATTGTGAAATGGGTCTTTTTTTACTACTTGCACGGTTTGTAGCCAACATCCATGTGTTATACTGTGATTGTTTATTGATAGCTATGTACTATACAACTTGTACTTATTTATTATGTTCACAATAACATGACAATGTGTGAATTTTATGACATATGTCATGTTATTGTGTTTTTAGGACACCCTTTTAACATCTGGCCCGGGACAGCAGATTAGCAGCTGATGTTACCTCTGAGCTTTGTCCCTGGATGAATGTCCCAAATACAATAATGAAATAAAATAACCAAAGATTGTAAAAACAAAAAAGAAAAAGAAAAAGAAACAAAAAGATGTACTCGTCAGTTGACCACATACATTCATTCAAATACAAATAAGAGAGAACATCAGAAGAATTCAAGACCACTTAAGTAATATTATAAATATTATTCATATACAAATGCAAAAAAAGCACTATTAATAACTGCAAATAAATAAAATAATAATAATAATTCAGGTATCAAAGTATATGAGGACATACTAAGACTTCAGTGACAGACAACTGTTTCTGCTTGGTCCCTTTCATCCTGCTGAAGAACCAGTTTGGGCCCAAAACATTTCATGGGATTTGGCTCCCACTGTTCAGACCCAGAAACACTGCACATTGGGCAAATGGGCCAGAGTGGGTCTGACTGACACCAAACAGGTTTGGCAAGACATCACTTTAAAATTAGAGGAGTATTTGACAGTGTCACACAGATGCAAACTGGCTGTGTCCAGCAGACGGATCAGACCTGGAATCATAAATATATATTCTTGTGGGCAAATATGTGCAGAGACAGGAGGATGGGGTGAGTCTGACACTGAGGTCGTGTTAGTATAGAGTACAGTAGAGAGCAGGAGGAGGGACAGTGGGTGTGGATTTGCAGGTGTGTGTGTGTGTGTGTGGAAGAAATGGAGATAATAAAACCTGCAGCAGGTCACTGCAGAGAGCTAATGAAAGAATGAAGGCCTCGACCAAGTTCAGCACTCGGGGGAAGGAACAGGACATTTATGTAAGGATATTGTTATATTCTCACAAACACTGCATATGTATGTGGGGATATTTCACAGTAAACAATAGCCTGCGTCTAGTTTTTATTGTATACAGAGCAAATGTTTGCGTTTTAAAACATCTCGGTGCTTATTTCCATAAGGGCATATTCTTCTTTTAGTGTCAGCTGATGTTCACATCAATCTGCACTGTGACATCGAGGTTACAGCTACAGATAGAGCTACGGTATTTAGATGTTTAGTGCTGTAATGAAGTGTGGTTAGCCAATAAAGGTCACTTTTGCTGCAGTACCACCACCATCAATTATTTGTGTGCTTACTAACGGCTTCTTGAGTTTTTTTGCAAAATTATGCAAAACATGCAGCAAAGCAAGTTCACATGACTCAAAGCAAAATGCCTGAAGCGAGATCAGAGGTACAAGTGACTTCTCTGCCCCCTGTGAAAATATTGATGCAGGCCCATCAGAGAGTCACTCTCCTCTGATTGAGTCAGAAGGCTATTTTTTGCCTTTATTCATCCTCTCTAGAGATGGTGAGTATCTGTGAGACTGCTCTGCCTGTAGGAAATGGTGCACATACCACTGACATGGTTTTCATAAATTCCAATCAGAAGTTTTAGGGTTGAGATAAATTAGGGAATTAAGCCATCACAACACTGTGCTTCTCACTGCGAGGAGACTTTCACTCACTAATAAGAAGCTGACCACTGACTCAAATCAAAATCTTGTTTCTTAGCAAATGATCAAGTGCAGCTGTTGTGCGGCATCTTGTAACCGCGGGATAGCCTGCAGTAGCATAAATATATAAATCTGTTCATACAGAAACATTATGGGGACTCACCTGCCATCTGGGGACATGCAGTGGATCAGAGGACCTTAAGGTCAATCAGTGGTTTCCCAGGGCTGACATGCATCAGCTCTTGACTCTTTCTTGTGTCTACACACATCAAGTTTGTATCAAACATAAATTGATACAAAGCGATATGATGCAGCCATCAGCAACAGTGTTTGTTGCAAAAGTTTCCTGGGAATAAACGTAAGACCCGTACAATGTTCTCACAAGTGACATACATATCATTTACAGGGTGATATTCACAGTACATTGGTCGGTGAGGACGTCCCGTCTCTGTGTCACCTCTCTGCACCTGTGTCCGTCTGCATGCCTGTGCATAAAAATGCCTTTAAGAATGTGACTTGTGTCTAATGAGGAAACAAGTGACTTTTCGGTTTGAAACAGATATTTAATTTTGTGTATCAGTTCGTCTTTGAAGATAATTAACCACATGTGAGAGACACTATGAAGCCTTCAGGGTTAGTAGACACTATTTTCAGTAATTACACTGAGATGAAGAGACATCTGGTGTCCAAGAAATTTTACCTTGGCACTGTATTCAACTTGAACACATTATCCTGCACAACATTGAAAAAAATCTTAGTAACTGAAGAATAAAACTTTTTCTCATTTTTTTTCTTATCCATGTTGTTATCATAAGTACATTACTTGTGAAAAGCCGTATCAAATATTGTAAACATATGCCATCTTCATAATTTTCCAGACTGTGTGATACATATTTTTGTGAAGCTGTTCTCTATAGTGTGATACTTTAGTAAACCTAAAAACTCAGCAGATTGAAGGTACGGGTTACAGCAACTTTGACTTTTAAAAAATCCTCAAACATTTTGAGTTTGTTATTCACAAGAAACATCTGCTGATATGAACCAAGCCTTGCAAAAAAAAAAAAAACCCTGAGAAGAGTTGGGATAAAAAAAATTGCTGATTTGTATGAAGCTGAAAGGTTTGGAAAGTCATCTCAAAGAGTTTAGATTCTCATCAGTCCACAGCCAGACAAACTGTCTTTAAATTCAGACAATTTAGTTCTGTGTCAGTCTTCTAAATGAGTGGGTGCACTGGTTTATACAATCCAATGCAAAAAAAAAAAAAAGGTAGATAGAAAATGTTCCATTTTGCACAATTTGAGCAATATACTTGTGTGCCACTTGTTGTAGTAAAAGTGACATTAACATCTGTATTTAAAAGGTGCTGCCAAAATTGCTTGGGCCCATCTAAAACTGAAATCCTGGCTCTGTGCCTGCTACAGATTGACTTCAAAAAAAAGAAAAAACATCTTTTTTGAGTGGCACAGTCATAACCCAGACCTTAAAGGTCCCATATTACAGAAGTGAGATTTCCATGTCTTTTTTTTTATTATAAAGCAGGTCTAGGTTCTATATTAATACTGTGAAAGTATCAAAGCCTCAGTCCACAGAGAAATACACACAGCCTGTATTCAGAAACTGAGCCTTAAAACCAGCCGTCAGGACTTCTGGAACTTTGTGATGTCACAGCAAAGCAGTAACTGCTCTCAGCCATGCCCCAAGCCCCGCCCACCTGGATGGTTTACCTGAAATATGGTATGGTACTACACTGAGATGTTTTTTGGTCGTTAAAACCACAAAATAAATCTTAGGGATATCAACACTTCAAAGAAAACACAGGAAAAGTGTGAAATATGGGACCTTTAACCCAGAAGAGATGGTGTGGAATTACCTGAAGAGATGCACTAAGAAAATGGCTGAGCTGAAGCAGCTCTGTAAGGAGGTCTGTGCTGCCAAAGGACATTCGAGCAGTTATTAAATCTGAAGGTTCACTTACTTTTCCAGCAGTACTGTGAGTGTTTAATGGCTGTGTTCACTAAAGACACAAAAGACTGTAATTGTTTGTGAGTTAGTCGCTTAAGCGCATTGTGTTTGTCTTTACTTGTGACGTAAACGAAGATCAGAGAAAGGTATCTTCCTCCTTACAACTCATCAACCACTCGCCAAGTTCTCTCCTCTACATTAAATTTGACATGGAAAAGAAGATTAAGGGGAGCAGGAGGCATGACTGCAGTGACAGCGCTGTGTGAATTCATTCTCGACTTTCACACATTATCCTCCCTCGTGTCACAGAGAGGCTGGAGATATACAGCAACAAGGTTGAGTGCCCGGTCTTTTTTTAAAAGGGCCTCTTATACTGCCAGAGACCATGAAAGACTTAAATTACTATAAGACCATCTATATCTGTGGTATGAAATTGAAGGAAATTAAGACCTAAAGTTAAAAGCCCATATGGCGAGGCCAGGCAGGCAGAGATAGCTCGTCTGTACCGGTGGAATGAAATCAGGTCATGTTTGTGTGTCAGCGTTTGTGCACGTCCAATTGTGGAAGCAGGCTTGCACACCAAAGGTGCAAATGTGGACATGTTGTCTGTATGTCCAGGGTTTCCACATTTGAACAGGTGTTTGTGGAACAGAGGTGATAAAGAAAGACTGGCTGTGCGGAGAGGGGGAGGGAGGGAGGGAGGGAGAGAGAGAGAGAGAGAGAGAGAGAGAGAGAGAGAGAGAGAGAGAGAGAGAGAGAGAGAGAGAGAGAGAGAGAGAGAGAGAGAGAGAGAGAGAGAGAGAGAGAGAGAGAGAGAGAGAGAGAGAGAGAGAGAGAGAGAGAGAGAGAGAGAGAGAGAGAGAGAGAGAGAGAGAGAGAGAGAGAGAGAGAGAGAGAGAGAGAAATGAGAGTCAAGGTCAGAGAGTAATTAGGCTTTCTCTGTCAGACCAGGGAAACTGTCAAGCCTTGGGGATGAAAAGTGATTATATGGGAGTATGAGAGTAATTGAATTCTGTAGCAGAGCCAAGAGAAAGGATGGGAAGGGGAGGGGGCACAGACATGATATCAGCCGTAGCTACCAGTTGTCTTTCCATTATTTCAAATTCAAACAGATGTCAAATCATGACGCAGAAGAATGAAAAACAGGTGAAAATCCAGCGAAATGCTTCCTACCGCATGTGTCCAACAAACGAAAATGTCCTGACAATTCGTATTAATAAGAGAACGATGCATTCACCTCACTCCATACTACAGTTATCAGGTCTGGGTCATTTCTGTTATGCAATACTTGCAGAACACAAAATAATCTTCAAATATGTGTGATATGTTTTTTTTTGTGTCTGAGATCAGTTAGAAACCACTGCTGAGAGCTCATTTTAGTTGCCAAGCTTTGTGCTGTCCTCTCTGCAGTTGCAAATGTCATGAAGTCATTATTGAAGGGTCTGTGCCGTGTCAGTGTACACGGAATCCATCCAGGTGGTAAAAGCAAAAAATATTCACCACACAAATGGAAAAGAAAAAGCAGTAGAAAATACAATAAGACACAGAAAGTGCTATTGGGATGAAAATGGCTGCGGATGCTGACGGTGACGGATGCACTGATAATCCTTTGTTAGTTAAGAATTACTTAGCACAGTAAAGTTGTTTGATATACTTAAAGAAATCAGCATTTTTGTGTTAGTACTGTGCCAAGGCGTGCAGATGGTCGTGGGGTGAGGGCACTGCACGTTTATTACACTGTGTTGTGTAAAGTTTTTTTTCATTTGCCCTAATATCGGATACAAATGGGCGTCTTGTATCTCTGCAAAAGCAAGAAGCTTCTAAGTCTGACAATTTGCTCAATTACTGGAAAGAGGTTTAACAAGGCCATGTGATGACTGTTTTCTCTTTTGTCCATTAGGCGCCACCGCCGTGTTTTGCATGTCTCATTTGTGGCTTTTAACAGATCTATAAAGCATCAATAAATGATGCAACAATTAACAACTGCTTTCAAAGGTGGTCTCATCAGAGAGCGCTGAGGTTTATGTTTTGTTTGTACAGGGGTTGGAAGTTATAAAAACATGGAAAATTATCTTTTTTTTTTTTTCTTGCTTAAAAATGCAGTTTTCGGTTTAGTCCAGTGACTCAGAACACACACTTCACATGTCATCCTGAGACGCCCTCTGTTTATCTGTTTGCTCTTGCAGCTGCTTCACAAAATGGCTGGCAGACGACTGAATCTCTGTCATGACCAGTTAGTGTTAATATGTTGTGATTCTGTGTTGCTCTTACATTATGTCATTACGTGTGTCACATGAAACATATCACTTCAGACAAACTGCTTATGCTCTGACATACACATCTGTCCAGTTATTTATATGCAGCTCAGTTCTTTAAAATGGGAATCTGATACAGTAATCGCCCCATAAAATGCAGCCTTACTGGATATATTGGGTCCACAATGCCTCCATCTTTCTTGTTGCAGTGAGACTTTTTCTTTGTTTATTTTCATAGAGATGCACATTATCAGGAGGCTAATGTCCCTGGTGGCAGATTCATGGTGGTATTGCTAAAGGTTTTATAGGCCAGTTAATCGCAGCTCAGTCCATAGACTGTCTAAATGTGTAAATAAGACATTGATCCCCCTCAGAGTAAGCCCCTTCAATAAATATGACTAATGAATTAGTAATGAGAGGAAATATGTTGAGAAAGGAGGAGGAATGCACAGCAGGAAGGTATGGAGGGAGAGCAAAGGGAGCGGAAGAGGAAAAGATGGCAGGACAGGATGCAAACGGGAGGAGGAGAAGCAGAGAAGTAAATATTCTCTCATGAGATTAGAAATGTTGCTTCTATTGTTTCATAATTCTTTTTAAAACTGATAAATATTTTTCATTTTTACACTGCAAGATTTATTTTATTGTCACACCATAAGCAGCAATATTCTATGGTCTATGCAAATGATCCCCTCCCTCCCTCCCTCCGTCCGACTCACGCTCCGTTAGGAATTGAAGCTGATTATATGAGTATAATTGAATCTCTCTTATATGCAAGGCATTCATTTCTGCTGCAGTGCAGCGATCGATAGAGCTAGGGCTAATTTAATATGCACTTTATCACCCTGCTCATGAAACACTTTATCTTTGTCCGTAATTGTAGTCTCTCTCTCACTGTCGCTCTCTTCTTGTTTAGTCATATAAACAGAGCCCCGATTGCATATCTGTGCATGTGTGTCTTTGTGTGTCACGTGGGCATGACTAGATTTGTGTCAATGGGTATTTTTGTTTTTTTCCTTTGTAGTATTTATGTCTTCAGAGCTTCCCAGGATGCAAAAATAGTTCATGGTATAATAGCTTGTTAATAAAAAAAAAAAAAAAAAAAAAAAAGGCATCATTCTCTGTATGCAGCGCCACTCTCCTTACCTCCTTCCTCTCCTGCTTTCTAATTCAAATATTCTTTATTGTCACAATGGGAGCAAGACATTTACTGCATCTTATCAGTGCAGTATTTCCTCTCTATCTTGGGCTCCCTGTGTCACAGTATCTGACTCGCTCAACCTACTCAAAACTCACTATATTAGTTTCATCTCCACATTACGAGCGAATCTGACAAATGTTGTCATCATTTTTTATTTGCCATTCTCTTTCAGATGTTCTCCTTTTCCCACTCACTGTGGGTAAACTTATCTTGTGCCATTTAAATTCTCATTATTCTGCCTTTGAAAGTTATTTTGGAGCACGGCGTGCAATGAAAACAGGAAGCATTTTGAATTTTTCAGAATTTGGCTTCTTGGGCTAAGATTTGTCTTTTTTTGGAGTAACTTATTTCCGGGGCTATCTTACTCAGTATGAAGTTAAATGATTTCTCCACAAAGCCTGGAAATGAATTCCCTCAGAAATGGAGGGTTTGTGGGTCACGTTTTTTCTTTGCAGCATCTTATCTCAGCATTGCATGTCTCTGCTGAAGCACTGCTACATGGGGGGGGGGACAAGCCTGAGGTGTGTGTCACCAGTCAGAAGATGTTATTTCACTTATCACATATGCAGGCTATTTTGCATTCACAACTCCAGCTCAAGTATAGAGATCAGGCACAGAAAGGATTTTTTATTCATGAATATCTGCTTTATTAGAAATTACACAATGGAGTGACAAAGAGAAAACCGGCAGTGGACAAAGGTCATGAGGAATATTCAGTACAAAATGTACTAGACAGTTTATACAACTGCGCCACTATGAGATTCCCTGATTGGATAAGTCTGGGTTTTATTCAACAGCCTGTTTAATATAAAATGTATCTGGCAGGCATCTGACACAACAAATAAAAAATATACAGTTGTAGATTTCAGGTAAACACTCAGAGGAACCAAATCCTGCAAGGTTGGATGATGGGTCTTAGCGGGCCCCCCTGGGAGCATATCTGAGGGGGGTGACTGCTTTGTTGTGACATCACAAAGTTACAGAAGTCCTGATGGCTCCTTTCAAGGCTCAGTTTCTGAATACAGACTGTGTGCATTTCTCTGTGGACTGAGGGTTTGATACTTTCATAGTATTAACATAACTAGACCTGCTTTATAATCAAAAGGGACATGGACATCTCACTTTATACAATATGGGACCTTTAAATGGTCTACAACAGTCTAATGGCTTCTTGGTCAAAGATTTCTAAAAGTACAGCTTGTATAAATAATATGGTTATTATATGAAACAGGCAGGTCATCCAGATTCACTGTGACAGCCATTAAAATCTGAGAAGCTCCAGGGGCCCGCAGACTGCAGTAAAGCCCAGAGAGCGACACAGGCCCGGAGAGCAGGAATGAGAGATTGGTGCGAACCATTTTGATGAGATTGAAAGCTGTAGGCAGTGCGGCTTTTTACAAAATCACAGGCTTACGCCCCAGTTATAAGAATCCAGCCATTTCAAGGTGATCTACATAGCCCTGAAATGTCAACTGCTATGCGTGACCCACAGATTACCATGGATTTACAATTTCATTTAGAGCATCCAAGGTTGTTTGCAAAATAATGCCCTCAATAAATTCCTCAGAAATCAATCTAAGCACTTGTGCAACATGCTTATCTGTGCCAGCATCTGTCTGTCCCTGCAGTGTTTTATTTGACTGGCATTTTGTGTGCATGTTCTTCATGTTAACAGCAGTGCAGTCAGGTTGGTCATACTGCAGTGATTGCCTGTGGCAATTTATAGGAGCTGTTTTTTTTTTTCTATATCCAACCCCTCAATAGAACATAGACTCACAGCAACATACGACCACCATCAGCAGCGGTACACAGGCCATGTGAGCGGCCCAATGTGACACTGTCGTAACTGCTGGCCTCTTCGATAAGCCCAATCTCCCAAGCCAGCCAATTGAGTTGACCCCAAGCTTTGAGGCCGATACAGAAAGCATTTGATAGCTTCCAAGGGGTCAATAAATCAAATCTCAGCGGACTGACCTGATGAGAGCCCTCATGGGGGAGGGCAGGGTTCATGGACAAACTTCGACCACACAGACAGCAAGGAGAAATATACAATGCATGAGAAAGAGTGCCTACGTGGTTGGGGTGGAGAGGAGGTGGGGATGGACACCAGTACAGCCAATTAATGAGATATAATTACCGTCACAATCTGTCAGCCCACACCACATCACACTTCTACAGGTCTGACCCGTCTCTGCAAAGCTGGACCGAGATGCATCATATCTGACGAATATTGACTTTCATGGCCAATGAGCTCAAGCTGATCTCTGACAGATCATCTTGAGTAGCTGTAGGGCAGCTTTGTTTGACAGGTTTAAGATCAAGGTCATATTTCTTATTGCAAAACTGGGCTATATTGGCTGCTTCTTGTATGCTTTTCATGTTTTGTGTGTTCTAATACAGAACAGTGGATTTTGTGATTCGGCAAAGATGAAATCTTCTACTCTGCCTTGTTTTTTATTTTTGGGACATCTCATAAAAATGATGAAATTAAAAAAAAAACAATTCCAGTAAAAATCATCTACAGTATCTCAAAAGTGTCTAAAATTTTGAATTTTTCAAATTAGCTGAAGGATTAATTGTTGATAATTTTCCTCCTTCTTTAAGATGAATAAAGCATTTTAAAAACCCACTGTGCATACATTTTGAAACAGCAACTTGACCAAGGAAACTTCAACGTGTGGACTGGAGGAGCTGGAGACAGAACCACTGAGCTTCTGATTAGTGACAACCCGGTCTACTTCCTGAGCCACAGCTGCACCTCAAAACTGAAATCCTTTACTTTTTTGCCCATTAGGGGGCAGTGTAACACCAACATGCTAGGGCTAACATGTTAGCACATAGACATCTCAATGTAATGTTCCAACGTTAGCATTCATTAGGATTGTGTGATAGGAACTTTTATGTTGGCGTGGGCCCGACCACTTCATCAGGTATCAAAATGGATAGCTGATTAGCAGCAGGAAAAATTACAAGGTATGAGAGTCAAGAGACGGAAGTGATCTCTCCTCATCAAACAAAAAAGAAAAATTGAGCTCCTCATACTTTCAGTTCAAATGTGACAATTCGATCAGTATCATTTAAATGAAAAGTGCTCTGACAAGGTATAATCTGGGCTCTGTATAGTTATTGGAGGGGATGTGGACCACCAACATTTTTGAGATTTTCAATGGACTATGAGTTGGAAAAGGTTGGGAACCACTGAGATAAAACACAACACAGTTAGGTGATAATTTTCTGTGAGCAAACACTACATCAACAGTACTAGTTCTATATATTGTTAATACATATCAATGAGTGGAGCTTTAACTTCTGAGGCGGTATTCTGGTGAACACAACCTCAGATCAATAATAATGTCAAAGCCGCCTGTCAATCAGAAGCGTCAGAGTGGAGCAAAATTCAAATCCTCCCCCACAGAAAATGGCAAAAGTAAGGCAATGTCAGACTGCATGATGGGACAGTTTAGTCTGAAAATCAAACCAACAAATCTATAGAATTATCTCTAGATTTGGTTCATATACTATCTGAAATAAACATGTTGTCATTCCCATTGCTGCAGGCCAATGGTTTGATTTAGCTGTGTCTAAGGCAGATGTGGAAACATAAACACTGTCAAAACCATTACTCAGAAATCATAGTCTCATCTATATGATGGCATTTACGAGCTTTGATTTTTTTTTTTTTTTTTTTCCTCCTCTGCTTCAGTTTCTCTCCGCAAGCCATGCAGTCACTTATAATTCTGTATGTGGAGTGAGCATGGCCTGATTTATGCAAAACAGAATGGGGGATAGGTTGTGATTGAGTTTTTATGCAACTGTGTAAAGAGCTGTTAGATAGACACATACACACATAAAGAGAAAGAAGTGAAAGGCCATATAATAGGACTCCTGCTGTGAAGGAGATTGTTCTAGCTCAGCTCCACTGTGCTGCCTCTCGTTCAAACCTCCCCAAGGCTTTTGCCTCTGCGTGAACACACTGCACCACCTCGCTGATAGACATGCACTATTTTTTTTCTTCTTCCAAGCATAATGAATGCAACAATCACAAATCAATTTTATTCAGATTGACATCAAGCCATAGACGAGGGTTGCTGATGCTATCTCTGTGCTGGGGAGCAAACAATTTGATGCTATCGGTGAGATATGCATCTGCCATAGAAATGTACAGGGTGGAAATGCTTCATAATTAGTCACAGAGTCAAAAGAGTTGTAAAGATACTCTGGGAGGGAAGCTGGTGACATGGATTTCTGTAAAGAGATGTGCTGAATATTCATACCAGTTAACTGATGAGGACTTTTGCTGCAGCTGATGTCTGCAAATTGTCATCTCAGGGATGTTTGAGTTCTGACCACGTCTGCCCCTACAGCCCACCCTCCATTCCAGTCCTGTGAAAAAGAAAATTAGATGGGATGGTGTAGTGCCTCTCAAGGGTGCTGCCTGAAATTGTGGGGCATCTGATAAGATGTGACTATAGATTTTCTATAGTGAAGCAGCTTCAACCAAAGTTGGTACTGGGTGACAATAAAACCAATTAGAAAATAAAGCTTAGAGACTGTTTCATTTATATATATAGAGCTTTGTTGGATTATGTTCTGGATAATTCATCAAATGTGACTAGGTATCAATCAGCCAATGAATTTGGGATAACGCGACAGCGGAAAAACATGAGCATGTAAGGCAATATATAGTATGATTAAATACCTCTGTACCTCTACAGAGTAGTTGTGTATAGGAATAACATTGAGGCCACTAGAAGAATTTTCATAAATGTAATGCAATATTATGGTGGCCCATATGGGTCAATACAATTGCAAAAGCCACAACATGAATGCAAAAGCCACAACATGAATGCAAAAGCCACAACATGAATGCAAAAATAATCAGTATTTTAAATTTCAAAGGGTTTATACTGATTTGTTGAATTTGGTATGCTACTTTTAATCACTAAAAAGAGCCCCAATAATAAAAATGATTCAGCAGTTGTGATTGAGCTAGCTGAAAAAAAATGAAAGAATTCAAAGTCTGCATTCATTGCAGTGAAAAAGATCACTCCAGCTTAAAGGTTGAGCTACATTATGATTCATTGTTGCTTTTCTTATATGAATTTAGCCTTTGATATCATGTGAACAGGATTGGAGCATGAATGTGGGAGAGTTTGCTCGTTCGTGACTCTGGAGATCACAGTCTTCAGTTCAGTGTTAGTCAAGCTGAGCACTGACACTTTCTACTGATAGGACACAATGATATTAATGAAGTCCAAGGAAAATGAGGAGAAGAGAGAGAAAGACCATGTTAACAGTGCATTTGTTTAAAATAAAAAGGGAGAAAAAAAATGTTGCTCTTATTTCCATGATAATAACCCTCACTGTGTAAGAAATTGAAAAAATAAATTCAAGGCACACAGCTTAAGAAAGGTCCCTTTCCCCCACTTTAAATATTCATTACCACTTCAAAAAAAATCTCTTCTTTCGTCTGATCAGAGGTGGCTGCCTGTCTTGAATTATGCAGCCCAGCATGTCTGAAAGGAGAGAAGGATGGGAGAAGGGAAACAAAGATTTTGAGGAGGAGAGAGACAGAGTCGAGGCAGATAGAGGTTAGAGACAGAAGTCAGCCAGGGAAACGTGACAAGCATGACCTCAGCGGTCACATCTCTCATTCTCTCTCTCTCTCTCTCTCTCTTTGGAACCCTTGAAACACTGGAAGATAGCAGGACTACAGGAAGCACCTAGGTCTGCTGTCCCCTGTGCAGGCCACTGGTCCAGTGGAAGAGAGGGTGACATTCAGTGCATGACAATTATCCACACAGGAACCTGCTGCCATTTCCTTCATGGCCTGTCCTGAAGAACAGAGAACTCTTAAGAAGCATGTTTTTGAGGGCCAAAATGCAAATGTCTGATGATGAGACAGGTGTGAAGAATAATAATGTCAATAATGAGCATGGAGCTCATTTTAGGAGGTAGAATGATGCAAACATAGTCATGAGAAAGATGAGACTAAATGTAAACAAACTTTGATTGTCCTTAATTGAGACAAAGTTGCATCTACATTTGTAAATAATGTCCTAACCAGAAAATTTTTTTATCCATTAAAGGTCCCATATTTTACACTTTTCAGGAGTTTTTCAGTGAGAAGATACATCTGTGGTTTTAAGAACCAAGCTTTAGCTGTAGCTTTAAATCTCCTCTCTCAGGCTTCTCTAGAAACAACAGGTGAGCCAATCAGAACAGTGGCCCAGAGCCTTTCTGAATACAGGCTGTGTGCATTTCTCTGTGGACTGAGGCTTTGATACTTTCGCAGTATGAATATAGAACCTAGACCTGCTTTATAATCCAAAAAGACATGGAAATCTCATTTTATACAATATGAGACCTTTAAGGTGACCTTTTTCTAATCATAACCATGTTTCATGAACCTTCACTAACTTTTTGGTCTGGCATGGCGCCCTCTGCTGGTCAGAGACTATGGCATCTCTGAAAACCCTTACTGGCACCACAGAGAAAAACCCTCTATTTTCCCAACCAACCCCACACATGAATCAGAATCAGAATCAGAATCAGAATCAGAATCAGTTTTATTGCCAAGTATGTTTTCACATACAAGGAATTTTTTCTGGTGATTGGTGCACTTGATCAGCAACAGTGGGGCTCTCTAGCCTTGTTGATGAGGCTAATAGCAGATGGGAAGAAGCTATTTTTGTGGCGAGAGGTTTTGGTCCTGAAGGACCGCAGCCTCCTGCCAGAGGGGAGTGTCTCAAAGAGTTTGTGTCCAGGGTGGGAGGAGTCAGCTACAATCTTCCCTGCACGCCTCAGAGCCCTTGAGGCGTACAGGTCCTGGAGGGACGGAAGATTGCAGCCAATCACCTTCTCAGCAGAGTGGATGATACGCTGCAGTCTGTTATTGTCCCTCTCCGTGGCAGCAGCGTACCAGATGGTGATGGAGGAGGTGAGGATGGACTCGATGATGGAGGTGTAGAAGTTCACCATCATAGTCCTTGGCAGGTTGAACTTCTTCAATTGCCTCAGGAAATACATCCTCTGCTGAGCTTTTTTGATGAGGGAGCTGATGTTTAGCTCCCATTTGAGATCCTGTGTGATGGTGGTTCCCAAGAAGCGAAAATGCTCCACGGTAGCCACGGGGGAGTCACACAGGGTGATGGGGGTGGGTGGGGCTGGGCTCTTCCTGAAGTCCACTATCATTTCCACTGTCTTCAGAGCGTTTAGCTCTAGGTTGTTCTGCCTGCACCAGGTCACCAGACGCTCAGTCTCCCACCTGTAGGCAGACTCATCGCCATCAGAGATGAGTCCAATGAGAGTGGTGTCGTCTGCAAACTTCAGGAGCTTGACAGACTGATGGCTGGAGGTGCAGGTGTTGGTGTACAGGGAGAAGAGCAGAGGAGAAAGAACGCAGCCTTGTGGGGATCCAGTGCTGATGGTCTGGGAGTCAGACACGTGCTTTCCTAGCTTCACGTGCTGCCTCCTGTCAGACAGGAAGTCGGTGATCCACCTGCAGGTGGAGTCAGGCACGCTCAGCTGGGAGAGCTTGTCCTGCAGCAGAGCCGGGATGATGGTGTTGAAGGCAGAGCTGAAGTCCACAAACAGGATCCTGGCATAGGTCCCTGAGGAGTCCAGGTGCTGGAGGATGAAGTGGAGAGCCATGTTGACGGCGTCGTCTACAGACCTGTTGGCTCTGTAGGCGAACTGCAGGGGGTCCAGGAGTGGGTCAGTGATGGATTTGAGGTGGGACAGGACAAGACGCTCAAATGATTTCATGACCACAGAGGTCAGGGCAATGGGTCTATGGTCATTTAGTCCTGTGGGCCTTGGTTTTTTGGGGACAGGGATGATGGTGGAGGATTTGAAGCAGGCTGGCACGTGGCAGGTCTCCAGTGAGGTGTTGAAGATGTCCGTGAACACTGGAGACAACTGATCAGCACAGTGCTTCAGGGATGATGGAGAGACAGAGTCAGGACCGGCTGCTTTGCGGGGGTTCTGCTTCTTAAAAAGCCTGTTGACATCTCTCTCCAGGATAGAGAGAGATGTTCCTTTGGTAGGGGAGGAGGGGGGTTCTGATGTGGCTCTGATGTGGAGGTTAGTGTCAGGCTTGTCCCACTGTCTTTCAAAGCGGCAGTAGAACTCATTCAGATCGTTGGCCAGACGGAAGTCATTAATGGAGTGGGGGGGTTTAGGTTTGTAGTTAGTGATCTGTCTGAGCCCTTTCCAGACAGAAGCAGAGTCATTGGCTGAGAACTGGAGCTGAAGTTTCTCAGAGTACAGTCGTTTAGCTTCTCTCACCGCTTTGCTAAACCTGTACTTGGACTCTTTAAACTTGTCCCTGTCCCCACTCCTGAAAGCTTCCTCCTTTTGCCTCCTGAGCTGACTGAGCTTAGCTGTGAACCAGGGTTTGTCATTGTTATAACTCACCCTGGTGCGTGATGGGATACAGCAGTCCTCACAGAAGCTGATGTATGACGTCACAGCCTCTGTGAACTCATCCAGACTGTTGGAAGCAGTCCTGAACACCTCCCAGTCAGTGCAGTCCAAACATGCCCGCAGATCCTCTATGGCTTCACTGCACCACTGCTTTGATGTCCTCGCAACAGGTTTACACAGTTTTAGTTTCTGCCTGTATGTGGGAATCAGGTGGACCATCACATGGTCAGAGTGGCCCAGTGCAGCCCGGGGGACGGCGTGATAAGCACCACTGATTGTGGTGTAACAGTGGTCCAGAGTGTTCCCCTCTCTGGTCGGGCAATTAACAAACTGTCTGTATTTGGGCAGTTCATGACTGAGGTTCCCTTTGTTAAAGTCACCAAGGACAATAACTACGGAGTCCGGGTTGGTCTGCTCCACACACAGTATCTGGTCGGCGAGCGCCCGCTGTGCCTCCTGCACGTTGGCCTGTGGTGGGATGTAAACACCGACCAGGATGATTGAGGTGAACTCACGGGGGGAGTAGAAGGGCCTGCAGTTTATGATGAAAGTCTCCAGGTCAGGAGAACAGTGCTGCAGGATCACTGTCACGTCTCTGCACCAGCCACTGTTTGCATAAAAGCAGATTCCTCCACCTTTGGTTTTGCCGGACAGCTCTGTGTCGCGATCCGCTCTGAAGAGTTGGAAGCCGGCCAGCTCCAGCGCAGAGTTCGGAATCGATCCACACAGCCACGTCTCCGTGAAGCACAGGACGGCAGATGAGGAAAAGTCTCTGTTCTTCTGCACCAGTAGCTGAAGTTCATCCAGCTTGTTGGGCAGTGAACGCACGTTGGAGAGAAAGATACCTGGGAGAGGTGTGCGGAGTGCGCGCCGGCGGAGACGCGCAAGCGCACCGGCACGTTTTCCTCTCCTCCGGCGTTTCACTGCGAGAGCAACGGTCAGTGCACCTCTGACCAAAATGTCCAATAATCCCGCAGATGAGTCGAGAAAAGTAGGAAAAAAATCCACTGGAGTTGTTTCTCTGATATTAATGAGCTCTTCTCTGGTGAAAGAGCTCCGGAAACCAAAGCAGAAAACTGGATTTATAAAGAAAATAAGGCAAAAAAATGCGCACCAAAACACCGAGGCAGCCATCCGCGGCGCCATGGCAACAGAACCTCACACAATGCCACAAAGTCAAACACTCATACACACACTGTTAAGCCTGTGTGTCTCCCTCTGTATTAAATGGGACTTAGTACACAGAATAATGGCGTCCTGGCTTCTTAGACAAGACTAATCCACTTTCATGCCATGGCACTCTGACGTGTCAAGCCTTGTTCATCGTCCCTGCCTCATTAATGAATGGAAACATCAATTAATCTCCTTATTAATGATTCATGGGCTCTATATGCTAATTCCTCTCTCCTGTGTTGGAAAATGCTCGCAGCCAAAGTCAACATGTTGAGATTAAATACTGTACAAGAACATGTGCTCTTAAGTGCTGTGCTTTATCATGAGCTTCAAGCACAGCAGTAAGTGCTCTACTACACGTCAGTGTGTATGAGTTGTAACTCCCTTGTCACGTGCACACGTTTCTGCATGTAGTGTTTATTTGTAGGCCATTCATATGTTTTATAGATTCACTTGTGCAGGCAATGTGGCTCTCAAGTGAATAAGGTGACTATCATGTTGACTGTGTGAGCATCCTGTGATGTGTTCGTGTCCTCGACAACAGGTTTCTGTAATGGGTTCGAAAGACAAAAGATGCAGAAATGCACATGAAGACTTCCCAGTATTTAGTTTGACTACAGTATAACTCCCCCATATATATTCCAGTGATCTATCACATCTATCCCACTGATATATTGCTGTAACACTTGCAACTTGTCAAAATATGCAAGAAAAAAATAAATCACAAATATTTGTGGTAGTGACCACACCCATTTGCTCCTTGAAAGTTAATGATCTGGCATATAGTATTAAAAATAACACAAAACCTAGGTAAGAGAGCATATTAGTTCATGCTCTGATTAATAATGATGCTGTCTATGTAAAACTGGTTCAACTCATAGACTGTATACAGAGCTGGACGTAGCCTCCATAATCAAAGGTTTCTGAAGCGTGGTTTTGAAGCTCAGAGTGGGCTGCTTGCCACTGCCATCTTGGCAGTGCCTGACTCCGCCTAACACCATGCTTATCCAAAAATGGGCAAAGAGGTGGAGCATGTGTGGAGTTGAGATTTCGGTGCATTTCTTGTGGCAGCATACGCTCACCCACCTGTCACTGAAAGTGGCATGCCCATTAATTATGCAGAACAGGTGAGTTATGTAAAAATTCACCCCTTGTACAGTTGTCATGAAGGAGGATATTAGTCAATCAATTCTTTTTGTATGAGAAAATATTAATATAAATAAATATTAAATATTGTAATAGATATTGTGAAGAAAAAAGTGAAATATGTTTAGCATTACTTCCTTCCTACTCTTGGCATTCCTCTTGTAGTTTCCTGTTGCTCTTGCTCTGTGGTGCTCTGTGCTTTTTCCTCTTTACAACTAGCTAATTGTGTTTCAGATGATAATGTCCAAAAAAAAACACTTTTGTAAGGCTGTTCTCCTGTCAAATGTCTTGTTTCAGCTGCTTGCACTGCCATGCCTTGATACGGTGCAAGTGTCTCTCTGTAAGACAAACTATCAATCAGCTACAGTAATTGCAGCCCATTTGTCCTCTCTGTGACCGTCTCTGTTTAGAAGACAAAACAAAGCAGAGAAGGAGCTGAGCTAAGATTGTGATCCTCACCTTATTGTTCATCCAGATCGTTTAACCTCAGCAACATATCAGTTTTGAAATTGTGGTGAATTGTGGCTAATTGTCGCTGCACTTACTTGGTTAATATTTGTGGTGCTGACCTTTTCGCTGCAAGTAGGCAGATGGTAGTAATCTACATCCTGATTGGTTTGACATTCAGTGTGTTTAGGTGAAGACTAATAAATTGATTAGAAGCACGTTCAGGTAATATTCTGATTATGTGAACTGTCATTTAAACACCATGAGCAGAAAATGATCTTAAACATAACCTTGTTAACAGGCTTGGATCATTTGTCAGTGTTCTGAATTAGAGTATAATTAATCTGATTCATTTGCATTATTATTTTTATTCTGTGCATTGCTGGGAAACAGGGTGAACAATATACAGTAACAGCAGAATGGTGGTTAAAAAAAATGAAGCTGGAAAAGAAAAAAAAAAAAAAATATATATATATATATATATATATATATAAATAAATAAATAAATTCATCCATATAATCAAACCTAAACACCAACAAAGTGCCTCCATTTCCCCTCTCTTATTTTGTCATGCTAATCAGATTCCTGCAGGCTACCTCCAAGCTCTCTGCACACTAACCAGATTACCACACACATCATATGAAATTTGGGAAATCAGGTTAGTGGGAACCATGTAAACACTTTAATCAAACAATAACCTAATCTCTTTATTCGCAGTAATCAATGGTGTACACAGTGTGTACAGTTTGTAAACTTGAAAACAAGCTGCTTATCTTCTAAAAAAAAGTAGTGACATTGCATATGTGTGCATCACACATATATTGACAGGATCAGAGTACACGTATAGATATAAATATATCCTACTGTGTATATCCACACAACCAGACTAGACAAGGACATATGATATAGCTGCGATTATCCTGCTGACTTTTGATATATTGGATTAGTGTGAGATTGGAGGTCCTGACACCAGTGACTTGAGTCAATGTGTATTAATTTGCACATTAATGAACTATGAACTTCACACATAGTCGAGTCACAAGATCATTCCTTCTGCTTTGTACTCATTATGAGACATAATTTCATATAGTCAACTGCCACATGTTGCAGTTGCAGTTAAATGAAGGATGTGAGGGCCATCTGAATTAATTTCAATTCAATTCAAGAAACATTGTTTGTCCCCAGGGGGCAATTTAAAGGACACACAGAGCAGACATAAAAAAAAAAAAACACATGAAGTATATAAGAAAGAACACAAAACTAGTACAAGCCAAACTACACATTAAGAGAGAAAAAAGAGAAACAAATTGTTTGAAAGCTGAACATTTAGTAAAAGTATCATGTATGATTTACATGATCAGTATGGCACAGAGCCATGTGCAGCAGTGTAGTTGTGATGGCAGTGTTCTAGAAACCAGTATGGCGTTGTTGATGTAGAAAAATGGTGTCAGATGGTGTTATAATCATCACATGTGCTCGGCTGGTACAGTTTTGATCTGTGAGTCGCTGTCCGTGGTGCTGAAGTAAACAAAGCAATTGCTCACTAAAAATGAAACTCAAATCACAATGAACAGTTTGGCAAAGTGTGATCTTGTTTATTGAGACTGTCCTCATCAGAAAAGCATGTAAAATGCCATGTGTCGCGGACAAGCCTCTTGCAGTTGTGCAAGTAATGGCCTCTCATTGTTTTACCAGCACAAAACTTCGGAGGTTGAGATGGAGTGATGGGAGGACATAGCGTATAACTCTGACATCGGACTCTCATCCTGTTTTCTCCAAACAGTCAACACTTGTTTCTTGTAACCATAAAGGTGATACTTCTTCACATCAACCTAACATTACTATGCTTAATCATAGATGTGGCAGAATACACTCATATGACTTATTTCTGGAAAAGTCATTAATGGAAGACAAACTAGCCAAAACAGTTTCCAAACAACTTGACTAATTTTCAAGAAAAGTTGCAATTTAAAAATTGACCATCCTCAGTCAGAAGAAACCTGTGCTGGTGATAAGCTTTAAAAAACACAATATTTATTTTTTTCCTCAGGGAAATCATGAATCTAATTTTTCGAAAGACTTGTTGCATGTTTTGTAGGTCACACCTGTCAAACCAGAAAATGTGAAAACACAGCATGAAAGCATCATCATCAGCTGGCATGCTGCTGTTTAGGTGCAGAGAAACGTGTTGGATTTCAGCAACTGAGCAGGAGCCCTTTAATTGCCAAGTAGGATACAGCAGATGTACAATGAATTTGACCTGGTTAATTGGGGCTGGCACATTCGAGATAGTTACATAATGCAGGATTGACACACTAACTGAAGGGAAGAGAAGCAGGAGCTCATGTGTATTACAGTATAGTTGAATCAAATTATGTGGTGAAAGCCAGTAAGTAAACACGAGATCAGGTATGAATGCACTGAATCCCCTGGAGATGCAACCCTGCACGTTTGTAGGAGATTAGCAAGCACATACACGTTCGTGCACAGAAACAGATGAGTGTCTTTTCTTGCCTCATGCTGGTGGCAGCTCACCAGCAGAACTGAAATGCAAGTAAAGTGAAGAGGGGAAAGTTTGCAGCATCTCTCTCTCTGCAGAGAGAGAGAGAGAGAGAGAGAGAATTTTCATGATCTGCATCTCTGTAACATGATATCTTCGCTGGTGTCACATGATGCCTCCTTGATAATCCCATTGGCCAGGCGTGGTTCACCTCCCGGGAGCAGTGAAGTCGTTTAATGTTTCTCATCTGTGTGAAAGGATAAGGGATGAAGCCACAGGCAAACATGCAACTCAGTGCCAGTGATATGGGTTTGAGCCAATGACATATGCATGTGTGATGTATGTTTGTGGTATGAATGTGTGTGTGATGTGATAATGGGATAAAGCAGATGATGATAAGCTTAGGTACTGGCGAATAGGTACTGGCGGCGCTGCATGATACGATAATGATATGACGCTTACATCATATGTGTTGTGTGGTTTTTGTTGTGTGATTGTTGCTCAAGTCAATCTCACATTTATTGTTGCTCATCAGTATGTATGTATGTATACAAATAGAGACACATCAAATTAAGCAGGTCTATGTAAGGAGAAAAATGTGCATAATAAAGATCTTATTATATCCTATATTAAGGACCTTTAAGCTTAAAGATCCTTAATATAGAAGTCACCGCTCTCAGCCATGCCCAAAGCCCCGTCCACCTGGAACCACCACCCAACCTTGCAGGATTTGGTTTCTCTGAGTGTTTTCCTGAAATCTGCTGTATTTTTATTCGATGACTCAGAAAACAGCCAATCAGAAGAGATGCTCAGAGCAAAATATAAATAAAAGGTACAACAATTAAATGCCCTATTAGCCTCTTACTTGCTGGTGGCTCTTATATCTCTGTGGTGCCTTTATAAGTTTTGGAATAAATCCCTTGCAGACTGAAAAGTACGTTCATTGTGTTTAATGCATATTTCTCATCATTTTACAAACTATACAGTATTTAGACTTTAATATAAGAAAAAACAAGCAGCTAAAATGAAATAATCTCCTCCCAGATGTTCTAGTCTGTGTCGCCAAAAATAATTAAATTTCATATACCTGTGCTTAGTACATAGGATGGGAGCTCTTGCTCTGGGGCAGTTATTGTTATTAATCTGTTTTCTGCAAGGAGATACAGCAACTTATGGACCACAACATATCTTTGCAAGAATCAGACATTTGTGAAGAAAGAAATGAAAATTTAAGCCCCCAGCACTACTGGGAGCCAACAGTAAGAGCTAAAACAAGGAGGTCATTTGCTTCATCTGTTTCATCTGCAAGTCAAAGGCCTTAAAACCCTGTCTTTGATTTTCAGCCCTGAGCCTAATAGCTAAAGAGCACAATTTCAGCATAATACCCAGAGAGGCACTTCTTGAACATTTGTCCATATATATAATATAGTATGCCTCCTTTCTGAGCCACAGTGCCCAAACACATTTAGCTATGGGATCAGCACAGTTCATCAATGGAGATGGGAAGATTTAAAGAATAAGGCGCTTTTGGGAAAACAAACTGTCAGCGCTCAGAACATTTTCTTGTTGAATGTAATGTAGTGCTTCATGCCTGCTATTCCTCACTCCTAATGCATTCTTAACCCTTCAAACAGAGTCCTTGACAAGAAAATGGTTGAAAAAAATTGGTCATTTATTGTGGACCTGAAACAATTAGTAAATTAGCTGCATAGAGCAGAAAATTAATGACGGCAATTATGGTGAGGTACAGTGTTCACTAGATACAATGCATTCATTCAACATTCTCCATCTGCTTCTCAAATGAGGAATTATGCTTGTTTTTTTTTGTTTTTGTTTACAACGTATCATTGTTTTATGTCATTATCAATTGAACCTTTGTTTTTAAATGTAAATTATTTAAATTACCTGTGGGACAAACAAGAGATCCGCTTTGGCTGTAGAAGGCTGTGAACTGGTATTTTTCACTTTTTTCTAATATTTTATTGTCTAAAAAAAATCAGTTCTATCAGTTAATGGGAAAAAAAATACTGATGAAATTAACCATTAGTTTCCTTTTGCAGTTTATGTAGATACATTGCTGTCATGATATCAGGTTTTCACTGAATGAATATTGTGTCCAAAAGAATTCATGATATTATGGTGATTTTATAATAATGATATTTTTGTGATAAATATAGGAAATAGTTTTGAGTAATAATAATAATAATAATAATAATAATAATAATAATAATAATAATAATAATAATAATAATAATGATGATGTCGTCTTTCATTTTATTTATGTGTTGTGTTGTTTCCCTTTTTTGGCAAATGCAAATCCACATGTCCTAATATCTGTCATCACAATGTTATATGTGTATTATTAACACAGTATCAATATTTCCTATTTTAAAATATCAGATATTATCAATAGCTGTACATTGTGACATCCCTGATCAAAGTTTATTTTCTTGAAAGATATTTGCTCTGTTCTTGTTACAGAAACAACCACATGCATTTTATTTTTTTTTTATTATTTATTTATTTTTTGTTTCACACACATTATCCCTCTCGTTTAGTATGTGCCTTTTCACATCATAGACATGGATCTCTGATTACTGCTACATCTGAGTTAAGCGCCTGTGCATTTACAAAGCCTGCTTTCTTTATGCTAAACAGCCACACATCAGAGATGATGTGTGACAGTCTCACAGCACCAAGGTGAATATCTTTTGAATGTAAATTTTGTGTTTGAATAATTCATGACTCCCTCAGCCTCTGCATCATTACTTCACCTGAAAACATTCCAATTTTATTATATTATTTCACTTACAACCATATACAACACAAATATTTCCGTTCTCTGTGTATTTGCTGTTCAGTGACAGTTACTGATGCCTGTGAATAGCCTGTCAGGAGTATTGTGTAATGTGAGGCATCAGCAGCTAACAACAATCATATGGTGATATTTAAAATTACACTGCAGGAAAAACTACATATATCATTGTGCATTTAATGGTTTATGAGTCACTGCATTTTCTGGCAAAAGTGTCTTAAATGCATTTAACTCCTCAAATAGCAGAAGAGGGAATCTTGCCTCAGGAGCTTCGACTACCTCACCTGTGTGGAAATGAATCCAAGTGGAACATTGTCTGCTGTGTATCCCCCAGTCTTTCTTTCTTATGAAAAGACAAAGACAGAAAGTGGATTTTCCTTTTGCCCTGCAACAAGAAACATCTCAATATACATAGGAATGCAATGTTGTGAAATAGCGAAGCTTACACAAGAGGCTGTTCTTGACAAACATTTGTTCTTTCATGTACAAAGTCACTTTGAATGGTTGAAAGAATTTTCCAGTGTCAGACTAATTCATTATTAGACAAAAGTGTTTCTTTGACCATTTGTCAAAGTAAAATTATCAAAACTATTTTGCCTAAACTGTTTGTGCTACAATGAAATTTGTAAAAAGTTTGACATGTCCATTTAGACTTACTAAAAGCTTAATTTACACAAACATAGAACTTTTTCCTTGGATGATTTTTAAAAACTCAGCCAGCAAAGCGAGCAGCTCAGTTACATAAGGAACAAAGGCTTCTTTACTGTTGCGGCACTCCTCCCTCTTGTCGTCTTTTTTAATGCATAGCAAAATCAAAGGGAGTTTAGTGGACTCCCACAGTCTTGAAGAACACAGGAAGCCTCCTAAGTGTGTGTGTGTGTGTGTGTGTGTGTGTGTGTGTGTGTGTGTGTGTGTATATATATGTGTGCACATACCTGTGTGTGTTTGCAGTTTTGTGTAACACAGACATCCCCTGATAAGAAAAAAACCTCAAGGTGGTACGACAAGCGACCAGCAGACACTTTTCCAATATGTCACTTCTCTCAACACACACACACACACACACACACACACACACACACACACACACACACACACACACACACACACACACACACACACACACACACACACGTCAAGAACATACAAACACATTTTCACATACAAAGCAGAGGTGGGTAGGTGGTTACTATGGCAGCCGTGTGAAGGTAGCTGGGGAGTTTAACAGCACTACAGAGACAGTCAGAGACAGAGAGGGAAAGAATGTGAGAATATGAAAGAAAAAATAATAATAATACAGTTCCCCAAAGACCTTGTTTCTTAACTTAGGTTCCAAACAGCCAGGTAGAAACCAAGAAAACAAATGAGTAGACAGAGCGAAGGCAAGAAGCAAAGCCACCAATAAATCAGACCAATCTACATTGCTGATGTGGCGGACGGAAAAACACTGAATTATAAGGGAAGTGATTTATTTCAAGGCCCACTGCCTGATGATGGAAATGGGTGAATAGAAAAGCCATTAGAGATGAAAACTCCAGGGAGAGGTTGAATGGACAAATTACTACCAGGGGTGTGGGGGTGGTCATGTGTGTGTGTGTGTGTGTGTGTGTGTGTGTGTGTGTGTGTGTGTGTGTGTGTGTGTGTGTGTGTGGGGGGGGGGGGTGGTCTTACTACTTACTGCCATCAGATATAACCTTGATGGATGACTGGTTGGATCCAGCTCAATGAAAATGTACAGTATGTCTGGCTTGTGGTGCTGTGTCAGGTGTTTGTGCACGCAGCCCGACGGCTGATGTCACGTGTACAGTGAGCGAGGACTGAAAATGAGTCTCGGTTTTCCTAAAGAACGAGACACAGAGACGCCGCCCGACAGAGCAGAGCTGACGAGGGACGGAGCAGTTTACACTTTACATACCAACACTACTCACTTGTGAAATTGCTAAATCAGCAGGAATGCACAATAAAGCTTTAGGCTACAGAGAACCACTCGCAGCTACGGTAATTATAGTTTTGCATATTTTTTCAGTTTCTTATTTTGTTTTTACTTTTTGTTTTCAGTTTGTTTCGTTTAAGTTTGATTTTAAAGCGGCATTTCTTTAGTTTTCATTGAGTTTTTATCAGTTTTAGTTTTTTCTGTAATATGGGGCGAGATTCAAAAAGGTCAGAAAAAGTATTGCGTTGTGGAAACCATGTCGGTGGAAGCACTTCATTACTGTTTTCTACCCTTGGTTGTCTCGTGCTCCTTTGTGCTGCCTGGCCTGGATTTAGCTTCTTTTTCAGGGGGGGGGTCGAGATAGGTCAGGCTTTTCAAATGGACCTTCAGATTTGTGGGATTTCTTCCCTTGAGAAACGTTCCACATCTGTTATCACCCCTCACTTCAAGGGACTCGCCCTTATCTGTGAAACAGTTGTATTCACTGACTTTCACTGCTTCCATTTATATTGGCAACAAGTTATGGCATCAACAGCTGATGTGAAACTGGCACAGATCAAAAATTGGAAGCTAGATTTCATATCTACCTAAAAGGTATGAAAATAATTGACATAGATGAAAGGACATTTTAGTTTCTATTAGTTTTATAAACAATAACTACTATTGCCATGTTGTATTCATATCTTGGACCACATGCACTGCCTTTACTACACACATTCACTTAGCTCTAGCAACATATGACGTTAAAATTAAGTTACAAAATCATGGTATTAGGTTTCAAAATGTATGTTTCCTAGAATTCTTACAGCCACTAGTGTCTCTTCTCTTGATATAAAAATGACTATGGAGAGTGTTGAAACCTCCTGGTGGAGTGGTTATGAAAAGAAATTAAACAATATCAAAAATAAACATGCCCAGGTGTGATGGTGCGTTCAGAAGCTAGTGAGAAACTAAATGGCTGCTAAACACAAAACTTAAAACTGAAAAAAAAAGAAACTCTTAATATTGTATTTCTGATGTTCATGTCTAATTGTTGTTTTCTTACTAAACCGATTACCTTGAAATGTCACTCTTGAACGCAGCATAGTTTATTTTTAAATGGCTTTAAACGTCAATAATAAGGACAGGCCCTACAGCTTCCTGATGCTCCCAATTTGTGCTCTAAAAGGATTTATATTTCTGTAGTTCTGAGAAAAGTTGTATAAAATCAAAGCAGTAATATTTGGACCCTTTGAGTAACATTTTCTATTATACAGATTCATCATAATTAGCCACTTTTCAAAGCTTTACCACTTTTCTCTTATTTGTAACTTTGCTATAACTAACAGGGCAAAGTAAGTGTTAGCTTAGCTAGCTGCATTTTCAGAGAAGCCTCCCCAACAGTAGTACACAGCAACACACACACACACACACACACACACACACACACACACACACACACACACACACACACACACACACACACACACACACACTGACCATGCAAGCCAGTTAGCACTCATAGTGTAACGAGTGAAGTGCTTGGCAGTTGTGTTTTGGTGTGGTGTGTGTGTGTGTGTGTGTGTGTGTGTGTGTGTGTGTGGGATTTGGACGATGAGGACGAGCTGCCAGCTGCTGGGAGGTTTGGCATATGACAGACTGAGGCTGGCCATGGGGTGTACCACTAAGTCCTCATACAAAAAAAGTACGTACACACACACACGCGCACGCGCACGCGCGCGCTCTCTCTTCGTCTCTCCTCTCTCTGTCCCTCCATTCTATCAGACATCTCTCTGTCATTCTGTTTGCCTGGACGTCTGTGATATCTTTGGTTCCCAGTTGCTTAATTCAGTGCTATGTGTACATACTGTGTTGTGTGTTGTGTATCCGTGTGTCATCATGCATGTGTTGTGTGGAAGTGCAGGAGGATGGCAGAGGGCCTAAAGCCCCAGTCTGCCCATTAAGTTGGTCAGGGAGTGGAAGCATGGTTATGGGGCTGTAATGTGGGCTCTGAACAGCTCTGATAAAACAGCCCCCCCCCCCCAGTCTCTCTCTCTCTCTCCCCCTCTCTCTCTCTCCCCCTCTCTGTCTCTCATACAAATCGTCATATTCAAAAACCAACCCATCCCGAGTGTTGTTCTGACCTTGATGTTAAGTAAGATTGCTTCTTTGTGGGAATTCTTCTTCTCTTTAGTTGCTCAAGTTAATAGCGCAGCTTCCATCTTACTTAGTGAGAAATTTATGTAAATCAAGCTGCAGTGCAAACACGCCCACCAAGGACTACCATGCATCCAAATAGCCCTGCTCAGTCACCCTTTGTGTTTGCACGCCGCACACTGCAGAGTACTATTTCACAATGAGGCAGCAAGCTTTTCTTTCACACATAAATCCCATGATTTACTAACAAATTTCCCTGTATCATCGAGTGATTCACATTGGAGGATCTTATTTTAGAGCGGGATCCAAAGAGGCCGGATTTTGGCAGTTGATGATATTATCATCTCCTTGCCAACTGGATCAAACTCCACAGATATTTCACTTATTACCACTTATTACCTCCTCACAATGAAGAATATGTGATTTTAGAGACTGTTGGAAAAAAAGCAATGTATTATTGACAGATGAAATTTGAGCCTTTGTTAGATGCATGTTGCTGACGCATCGGGCATAATATGTTAAGCTAAACGTTCATGGAAGAGGCGTACTTTCAAGCTGCATTAATTACCTTTTTGGCCACTGGGTGGTAGAAGAGTAGCTCCACAGTAGCTGACAGACATATTCAGGTTCCTAGTATGTTCCTCAGTAGGACCAGGTCCAGTCTAAAGCCAACCAGCCTCACTATCAGCACTGATCATGCAGTGGGACACAGTCATCGTAGGAGTTGCTGCTCATTAGAAGCATTACGCTGCTGCCAGTGTTTGTGTTCTCTCTGTTTTAGGGTCATTCTGGATCAAGCACATTGAAAATTTCGGAAACTATAAAGACCTCTAAGAAATACAGTCCTGACGTTATTTCTTCATGATGTTTTTACAGCTAACATTAGTGAATGCAGCGACTTAACACTTACCTATTTACACATCTAGAAGACACAGAGCAACATTAGCATTCCTCTGGAATTGTGTCCTTGTCCACTTGACAAGTCCAGCTCTAATTTTTGCTCTGTTTTGGTCTCCACCAGCTCTTGAGAAGATTATCTGGCTCTTTAGCTGCTAGATGTTCCACTGTCTTCTCCAGCTAGTTGCGAAATAACTATCTGCCATTTGGTACGATAGCCCAGCAGCATACAGGGGCTTTATCACGGCATGTTTGCTGAAAATGGGCTGAACGAGTGCAAACATGTCAGGTCATACAAGCACAACAGTTCATACATTTAGAGCAACTAAATGTATGAAAGGGTTGAATGATAATTCACTGTGGGTCTGTCAATGAAAGCAACCCCTTCCACTTTATATATAACATTTTGATTTATAGCTCATATGACAAAGTATTGATTGGTGGAGATTTAAAGTCGCTGCAGTTGGTGAGTAACATGTGTTGTCAGTGCACACACACAGTATAGCATATATGCAACATGCAGATCGAACTCCCTATCAAGCAGCAAGTCAGAAATCTGCTCTCCTTGGATGACCTTCAAGTTTGCATTATATGTGTTTGTGTGTGTGTGTGTGTGTGTGTGTGTGTGTGTTCTTCAGTCTGCTGGAGATGAGCCTGGGATAAGATCTGCTCATTTATTATTCAATTAAAGATCGCTGAGGTCACGGCAGATCATTAGGCATGGAGGTTATTTCAAAGGAGGGAGACACACAAACGAGATGGACAGAGAGAGGAAGGTAAAGACAAGGAAAGAAAGAGATGGAAAAAGATTTAGAAAGACGGGGACAAATGTATTGATTAGGTGACTGAGTTCTCGTGTCATTATTTCGTCTGCCCTTATTTTGGAACCACGATTTCCTAATTACAGTATCTTGTCGTGCCTCCCGCTGAAACAGAGTGATTGGCTTTGTTGATGGCTTCTTCTCATTAAACTGAAGACACTGGGAAAGATCTATTGGGAATGTATCAGAGGGTTTAGCAGTGCAATTTCTAAAGAGGGCTTAAGTGATCTATGCTCTGTGAACAGATTGGGAAGAGCTCTCTAAGACAGAAATAACCTCAGCTCGGCAACAACAACATCTCACAAGCACACAATATTTCTTGTTGCACATCCAGCACATAATAAAATCAGGAGAATTTCCAGAGCTGGAGTCTTTGGACAGTGACAACAATAGAAACTTTAATAGACTCATGTGCTATTGATTTTCTCTGGCCATCAAATGTTGAGTATGGAGAGAGATAAATAATCAAATGTTACACACACACACACACACACACACACACACACACACACACACACACACACACACACAAACACTGCCATTGACACCTGCACTGCCTTTATACAGAGGAAGAGATTGAGGGCTCACTTTAGTTTCCATGGAAACAATTGTGGAATTTTGTATTATAGGCACTCAAAACATATGTTGGTCATTTCTCGTGAGACCTTCAGGGGGCTTAAGCCGTTAAGTTAAAAAGAATTGTCCATGTAAAGGTGATGAGTCCGATGATATCAACTCTTCTATTGACATTAGACATAGACACTGCTATTTCAAAATAAAATAAATAAAAAAAAATGTTATGTTATGTTATCATATTTTAGCAAGAAGCCTTGTTTGCTATGTTAATCTGATGTTGTTGCTGGTATGAAAGGGGCATCCTCTAAAGGCTTGTTCATAACGCTTCATTGCTAGGAATTTAGGGATTTCAGCATCTATAAGCCATGATATATCATGATGTAATATTGATTTAAATTTGAATACATCACATTTTATGTATAAGTACATTTTATAAAAATATAATATAGATGTAATCTTAATCTATAATTAATAGCCTGCAATTTTAAGAGTGAACCTTTAAAGTGCAGCAAAAAGGCATTTTGTTTTTTTATGGAAGTATGTTTAAAAAAAAAAATTTTTTTTTTTTTTTTTTACAGAATGGTTTGTATGGAAACGTGTAGCGGAATTGCAAAGTATTTCTGTTAAACTCAGAACAGCAGCATGATGGTTTTGTAATTTTTATTTGATTCACTAAAAAAATTGAATAAAATTGAATTAAGAATATGGGCATTTTTTTCCTTTCGACATACAGCAGTTTTTACAATACATAGTCGCAGCAGAATAAAATTGAGAAAGCAGCTCATTATAGATAACTGCAGTATGGTAAACAACTATAACTGTAAGACATAATAACAAGAATTGTCCTGTGTTTTCATCCAGGATTGTCAACAGGCGGCAAAAACCTTTCAAACGAGTGTAGGAGGGCAGTTTGAAAGATAAAGTATCTGCCGCCTAATTACTCCGGGGACAGCATGGTGCTTATATAATGCTAATCATCACTTACTATTAGGTATGATTATACTTGTTACATGTTCTTGGTGTAGGAGAATACTGCACATCCTCTTATTTTCTCATTATACTGTATATATTGTGTAAGAGAGTGATTTCCCAGTACATCAAACCAGAGTAACAAGTTCTCCTTAGCCTCAGAATGAACTCTGTCAGCTTATTTCACTTTACAGCTCAGGCACATCATTTCAAATCCTCCCCAATTTCAAGTCACATTTGTGGCTTTAATACCTAAAAATTAATGACTGTTAACACATATTCCATCCACCATGTTTGCAATTACAGTAATCATTTTCACACAGTTAATGAATGCTTGTACCATTTTGAGCTTGGAAGCACCTTGATGTGATATCAGCGTTGATAAGCCACCCAATTACCAGCAGACTGGGTCAGAAGATGATTCAGGCGTCAAGAAATTTAGAAGAGAATGTCCACTGTCATTGTCACTGACTGTGTGCTGGCATCCACAACAATAATGACAGCAGCTAGTGCTCCTGCCAAAGGGAGAATTAAACCTGAAGACAATATGAAGCCAAAGCCCTCTCTCTGTCTTCGGGTCCCTTCATTTCTTTTCTCTTGATGCCGAGTCAAATCTGTGACACTGAGAGAAAAGATACTCCGCCTGGGAGTGTGGTTATTGACATGGTGCAAACTGTGTCACACAGGTCCTGAGGCCTGGATGGAGGCTGATGAGGACCAGTCTGTTGGCACAACAAGGGAATGCCCCTTAGTGCCAATCACTCAGGAAAAGCTGGACCGGAGAATATTGGTCTTGTTCCATCTTTCTCTCTGTCATTTCTTTCTCTCGTTCATGTGTCTTTGTCCAGCTCACACACGAACACATAATCACACCCCCACACACACACACGTAGACACTAATCCATCTAACTGCCAAGAAACAAGGATGCCCCCCTCCCTTGTTAGACTTGGAGCACTAACTCGCTCCACTGCACTGGTGTGTGTGTATGTGTGTGTGTATATGTCCATGTTTGTATGTGTGTTTCATAACAGCAGCAAACACACACACACCAGGCCTTTTCAAACACAACCTGCCCGGCTGCTGTGTGACAGAGAAGCTAATTTGCTCCGCCAGAATACTTTACCCAGCCGCCATGCAACTCTGGCTCCCTTCCACCAACCAGTCTATTATATTACAATATCTCTCCATGCATGTCACAATAACACATTTACAACCAATGAGTGTGGGGCGTTCTGCCCTAAATTAGCCGTGACTTGCTTTTCAAAGGGTCATAAATAGATGTTAAATTTTCATAAACAGCTCACAGAAGCTGTATAACAATACAGCGGCGATGTTTAACTGGATGTGTTGTCGTGACAACATGAAGCACCACAGCCATGTAGTCTTTAATAAACCGAATCAACAAACTAATGCACCTTCGTTGCCATGTGGCTTTGACAACAGCTGCATCTCTGGCTTCAACCCAACAGATCCCTTAATACACATCATGCTGGATAAGGTGTGTGTGTGTGTGTGTGTGTGTGTGTGTGTGTGTGTGTGTGTGTGTGTGTGTGTGTGTGTGCGCGCGCATGCATATTGTTCTGTTCTGTACATGTGACAGCTGTGCATGTGTGTGGTCGTGTATATTGTGTTCGCATGTGAGTGGGATGCTGTGCGTAATGGCAGATGTGTCATCACCCTTCACTTTGTGCTGTCACTGTCCCTGAAATAACTTGGGATTACACATCTTTCTAACAGCGAAACACAGTATCTCACTGAAGTAGACTGTGATTCTCTTTCCTGCAGCAGCTTGGAGAAAATTAACTTGGAATACTGAAACTATGGAGTATTTAGGAATTTTATTGTGTCCCAGTTGTCATTTTATGGTGCAATGTTAAGTCAGGCACACAGTGTTTAGAGCGCAGTTATTGGTAGCTACAGGGAACATACCACTATGGCACAGCAGCAATAACTGAGAAGTGAATCTAAGGCCATGAATGCTGCCTAAAAGATATTAATGCAATACAACAGGTTGAAGAACATTTAGATTATTCAGGGACAGTGACAAGGGCAAAAATATTCACTATTTTTACAATCTTTCCTCTGATAATTTCTGTTTCTGTACATGTTACAAATTACAGTATTTCTTATCATAATATTTATAGTATTTCTCAATATTTTCTTATCATACTGTGCATTCTGGCTCTTAGTCTCTGACCCACATCTCCATTTGTAACTCTCTCAGTACATATTTAAAGGTCCCATATTGTACATTTCTCCTGTGTTTTATTTGAAGTGTTGATATCCATAAGAAGTAATATTTGTGGTTTTAAGTAATAAAAACCTTCTCAGTGTAGTTTTACATCTCCTCTCTCAGGCTTCTCTCTGGAGCTCTAGTAACAACAGGTCAGTCAGCCAATCAGGATCCTGACTGGCTGACTGGGAAAAGGTACCATGGACCAAAATATTGTGCAAGAACAAAGTTGTTTGATGTATCTTTCACCGTGTCAAAAATTCAAGTTGTAGATTGTTTTTTGAAATGAATGGTGCAAAACTTGTCCTCATAGGAAACTATCTGATGGAAGTAGCTCAGTATGCAGGTGGTGGCAAATAAAATATTGTATTTTAGGTATTCACATTTCCTGTTTTGTTTCAAATACCAGCTGGGCCACTTTGATTCAGAAACTCCAAGTCAGAAATATGTAGAATCTGTCTCTTGGCATAGATTTGTCTTGGCTCTTATTCAGAGGGTGAACCAGAGTTTCTGGTCCAACTCCTCCTACACCTTCAAGTGCAGCCCACCTCCATCACTGCCAACAAAGATGGAGTCCTCGCAGCTCAGCCATGAACATGGATGCAGCCAGAAGTGAAGAATGTGAGTGATGTAGAGAGCAGGATTACTGAAGGAAATTGAAGCTCTGTCCATTTT
This sequence comes from Trachinotus anak, assembly GCF_046630095.1. Classification (NCBI taxonomy): domain Eukaryota; kingdom Metazoa; phylum Chordata; class Actinopteri; order Carangiformes; family Carangidae; genus Trachinotus; species Trachinotus anak. The sequence continues at coordinate 3,668,087 of NW_027273858.1, read as the reverse complement.
ACCTCTGTGAACACCTGTCATTTTCTGCAAGAAAAAAGGGTGTGGATTTTTTTGATTTTCAGAAATGTGTCCTGGCAACACACTCTGGCTGTCTCACCATTTGAAAGGAGCTTTTCCACACTTTTGAAGTTTTGCAAACAGTACTTGAGAGAGTATATATTGGCCTTTACTACAGAAACATGTTCTGCCATTGTAGTTTAAATTCCTGCTTGTGGAGGCCCTGCAGCAGCTACTGCCTTGCCTCTATATCTGTCTATCTTTATGTCTGTCTTTCCAGGGGAGGTGAAATATTTCCGTTGTGGACAGTAAAGCCTGAGCTTTAGGAGAGGGTCAGTTGTATTTGGCTTTAGACTTTGCCTTATCTGTCTGAGACAAAAGGATGCAGCAAGGAGAGGACACGTCTGGTTATGGATTCCACTCACAGCCATGCACTAGTAGTCCTCTGTGGGCAGAGGCTCACATCTGGCAGGTGCTTGTTTATGAGAGCAGTTAACACTGGATCAGGAAAGCTTTATAGCAAAACACATACGCCTGCGCACATGCACGAGTGCAGGCAAACAAAACACACAGACACACACACACACACACACACACACACACAGACACACACACCAAATGTTTGGAGTTGTTTGTCTCTTCAGATTTTTTGAACCCTGCAATCTCAAAGCAACTTCCACAGTCTGTGTAGGATTATGTTTTCAGGTTTTTTTTGTGATTATCGCAACCTAAAATGACTGAATTTCAGTTTGCATGTAGAAGATAATTGTAAATAGTCATAAAATGAAATGCATTTCAGCAGGAGTAAAATGAGTTGAGAAACCTTAACACCAAATTTCCTGTTATTGGAAATTCTTACCAGTAGCTGATTTTAGTTATATCCAGGAAATTGTAGGTTCTTTTGTAAATCCTTTTTCACCTCATAAGAAGTAATGAAAATGGTGAACTGGAGAAGCTTTTTGGGGGTGAGCAACAAATGTATAAAATTTGTTTGTGGCCTTCAATCCCTAAAAGTACTTCTAAATTAGATTATGGAACCTTCGCCACCAAAGATGACAACAGGTTTGTTGGGAATGGAAAGAGGAAAAATGTGACGGTGAATAATTCCACACATAAACGCACACACACACAGAGCTACTCATCCCTGACTGTGAAACTAGGTTGATAGGGGCCAGCCTGTCTCCTATGGCTCACACCGTGCTGACAGGCTCATTATAGAGGAGTTAGAGCGGAGACCTTGGTGTGACAGAGCCAAAGTCATCCAGGCCAGCTCCCTCCAGCTCTCTATCCTGCTCACTGTACTGCCTGACCAGCACAGACACCATGGCACAATGCTGTTCATCTAAACCACTGATAGCCCCGGGACCAGAGCTTGTTCAGACCCCAGCAACACATTTCAGAGTGACTGAAATGCATCTGAATGCTTGACGAAAAGCTCATTCCATGTCCAGCAACAGTTTTCCCACTAGAATACCTCCTGCGGCTGAGTTTCTGCTCTCTTTAAATGCTTCGCCATGCAGAGTTCAGAATGAAATACTAAGGATGGGAAAAGGTCAATGTTCCACAAACACATCAGGTGGTTCGCTTACACTGTATTTAGATAGTTGACTTAGAGAGTTCAGAGTGTTTACAACATTTCACTAATCCCTGTCGAACACTTTAATGTTCAACAATTTCTGTACAAAGGTTCAACAAACAATTAGTTCACCATTTAATGGTTAGAGTAAGAGTTAGGGTTAGGATTAGGATTAGGCAGAATCTCAACTAATTGATAAAAGTACATCTCTTTGATGGTCCTGAACACATCATCAGTGATGTAACCTGGGGTTATTGAGTGTTTCGGGTCTTTTAACATCAGACACCCTCAACCAGGCGACCCAGCCGAGGTTGATCAGACCTGGACTTATGTTCAGCGGGAGATTTTCTCTTGAGGCTTGAGAGTTTTCTCTGCTGCCTCTGTGATGTTTGTGATCGCTCTTCTCCCCAGTCCAGTGATGCCCAGTGCACTCAAGGCTTTGTAGAGTGAATTGCACCTTGCCTTCCAGCCCTGCTTGCGGCAGTCACAAATACTCTGTTAACTCTCTATAGGTTGACTATCCAAATAAACTGTTACCTGTGGTTTTGCCTTCACAGAATCCATTAGTGTCATGAAACATATATGATTAATGCTATTATCCTGCTTATGTCATAATCGGTTCCCATTAAAATACCATATGTCACTGAATTAGAAATATTAGTCATTCATCTACTTATATATTAAATTTTTATCATGGAAATATAATTCTTGTCCCTTTGAATTCCTGGTTCTTGTAGTCTAGTAAAACACTGAAATGCTGAAAGGAGGAAATGGTTTCGTACATACAGCTGGATTCAATATCCTGACAAAGTCTTACACGCAAATCACAAAGAAAATAGATCTGCAACAACAGAGAACAATGAAAATCTTTAAAAACCCCAAAGCGAAGAGACTTAAAATCCAGGAAAGAGAAACGTTGCAGATGTGAATGCTAATCTAGACATTTTATCCAGATGTAAAGGGAGGAGCATTATTTAAATAATGTGTCAATAGATAGAAACCTGATACCATATACTGGGCACACATTTATCATGCAGTTTGTGTTGGACCAGCTAAAGGCGGCTGCCCTACTTTTTGGAGCATTCTAGCTCTTATTTCTTCATTTTTGGGGCTGTGTGAGCTCGGTCTCTCACTGTGTTTGTGAGTCTTTCATATGTGTGCTTGTGCATCTGCTCATTTCTATAAGAATGTAAGCCATCCATCACCCAACTGTAAGGCGACTTCAATGCACTGAAAGGAGAAGAGGTATCTATGAAATGTGTCACATTGGCTGCATTCTATCATACACATTGTTCTGTGATTGGCTGGTATGGCAGCGCAGATCGTGGAAGCTGACAATCACTAGGGGGGATTAGTGACGAATCCTTTTCATGACTCACAACTACCTAACATCCCCTCTCCCTTCAAACCTCTCTCCCACCTGCTTTTCTCAATCTTTTCCTTTTATACCTCATCACTCCCTCACTCCCAGCTCGTTGTCTGCCTTTTTCTCTCTCACAGCCAAGGGCATGCTGGGCAAATAGACTGCACTCTAATTGCCAATGTAATGTTGCTGCAGTTCCACTCATCTCACCTGCCTAATTAATACTGCAGTTGCCACCCTTGCTCTCTTCTCTCTCTCACCCACTCTCACACACACCCATGCACACAATATCAGGAGACACATTCTTATGAGTTTATATCGCCTACTGTCTCCCTATAAATGCTCAGCCTTACCTCTCTCTCTCTCTCTCTCTCTCTCTCTCTCTCTCTCTCTCTCTCTCTCTCTCTCTCTCTCTCTCTCTCTCTCTCTAACAGTCTTTTCCTTCCTCTCCACTGTAAAACATGAAACTGTCAAACTGACATGATTCACTGAGCTGCACTTTGAGAGCGGTGAGAAAACTTGTCCAAGCTCTATGGATAAAAATACATCCTGTGATAAAAGCCTGTTCCTGGCTTTTTGGGATATTCCTATGAATGTATTTTGCATGTACTTGCAAAGCAAGATAAGAAATTACAAATTACTCATGATACATGCAATAAATAAGGAGAGAGGGCATATTGAACTTGGGTGCGTCCTTATGCAGTGCCTGACTGTGTCTTTGTGGTTGCTCAAGCAACTGTCAAAGTCTTCGAGAAAACTGCTGCTTTTTCACTTTTATTAGGTCGAAATAAAACTCCAGCCATCAACTTAATGCAGAATAAGATGGTCTGTGTGCCTTCCAGCTCCAGTTCATCAGTGTGATTCTGTTGACTGAAAGACAGTCCAGCACAAGAAGTTAGTAAATAATAACCATGTTTAAAGGTCCCATATTGTATAAAGTGAGATTTCCATGTTTTTTTTTTCCTTATAAAGCAGGTCTATGTTCTACATTAATACTGTGAAAGTATCAAAGCCTCAGTCCACAGAGAAATGCACACAGCCTGTATTCAGAAACTGAGCCTTAAAACGAGCCGTCAGGACATCTGGAATTTTGTGATGTCACAACTACATAGTCACCGCCCTCAGCCACGCCCAAAGCCCCGCCCGCCCAGACCCACCATCCAACTTTGCAGGATTTGGTTTCTCTGAGTGTTTACCTGAAATCTGCTATATTTTTAATTGGCTGAGTGTTTTCTGAGTGATCCAATCAGAAGAGAGGGACCATTAAATTTCTGATCTAGCATCAATACAACATGGGGAAGTAAAAAATGAACATAAAAACTTGCTGAAAATTAACAGTAAACAGGAATAACAGGAAGATGTAAAGAGGAACCCACAATTGTGCCAACATAGGACGGGATCTTTGTACTCAGGAGTAAAATAATCTTTGCACAAACCCTTATATCAAAGTGACATAAGGCCTGATTGCCTTTTACCACAATTTCCCTGGCACCACTCAAATCCCAAACCCCTTTCCCATGACTTTCTTCCAAGCTAAGATGTATTTGTTTCTGCAAAGGACTTGTGATCTCCATAATTTAATTACAAATCATCATATACATTTGTAGATATACAATTATCACTACCTTTGAGACATATTTCTCTCAGCTAATGTCTCTCTGCCTCTCTCCTTCCAGTTTGTCTAAAAAAAATAAAATAAAAAAAAAGAGCTCAACTCTGTGCCAGGTTAAACAAAACAGATTTGTTAACAGCAGTTGCAGTCTCACTCTAATTTATTTCCTCTCCCCAGAAGTGATGTATCTGAAGGCAGGGTGTGTTTCTCAGGTCTTTTTAGGTCACATAAGCCGCTACATGTTGCTAGTCCTGAGGCACAGCGGAAGTCTTGTGTAAACCATTTTTCCTGTAATGTAGTAATTATTTCCTCTCACTTCTTTCTTGTCCTCATAACAAAGCTCCTTTCCCTTTTTTTTTTCCTCCCTTCTCTAAAGAATGCTGTTGACAACACATTTTTGGGAGGTTTACTTTTGCTTTTGTTGTTGTTGCTATTTTCTGCCACTTGCTGTCTTCTTTATTGTCTGCAGTCTTTCATGAAGTTTAATGTATTTTTGTTCGAGATAAAAATTGATGATAGGATAAATATATGATACGATAAATGAAGTTTCACCATTTACAAACTTTATCTTTTTCTTATTCCACTCATTGTTCCTTGATTCAGTGAGAGAGCAGAGGTTGATTGCTTAATTTAACACTGCGCCATCACTGACCTCATGTTTTCTTTCTTCTGTTTATTTATTTTTGTGCTCTTTTTCCAATTAAGATAGCATTAGTCTCCTTATCTACAAAACTGGAATTCTGTCTTTATTCCCATCACCATCTAAAAGAATAATTAGTCTAGATTATAGTAGGCTACTGTAATTACAGTTCTCATGTGCTCAAGAGTTTCATTAGCTTCTTGACATGACATTGCTATTCTCTACAAGCTGAAGTACTGTGAAATACCTTTAAACTGCTTCATAATTTGCTGTGGGTTGTAAGCAGTTTTGGGAGATTCTAATGTCCTGCGTAAATGTCCAAGTAATCTCAGATGGATGGGAAATGCAGCCAAGACTTGTAGGGAAACTTGTCCAGAATCTTTTCGATTTCTTTCTTGAGTACAATATTTATAAAGAGTAAATTTTTTTCACTACATAGTAGAGGTCTTCACAGGTTCAAATATTCATGCCCAAATCCAAATCCACCCAGAAATGTACTACCTGGAGAACTGGATATTATTTGAAAGCAGGTCCCAGACCCATGCAGAAGAAATGTCGGAGGCAAATCTGGCCGGGAGGCACAGACCCGTTAATTTACAAGTTGTCAAAACAAAACTTTGTGTCTTACCAAGTTAGTAGCCTTCTCTCCTGTTCCTGGCTGTGATGCATGTAATCCATCCAACTTGGCATGAAAGTTGGTGAAATACAAACATGATCAGCGCTGTCTGATGACAGCCAGGTTTTCTCGGCTCCACTTACACAATGTTAAACAGACCAGGGACCCAACTCAGACCCATCTGACCATAGGAAATGAGGATCCAAACCTCTGTGGGTCTCGGGTCCCCAGAGACCTCTACTAGTCACGTGTTAAATGCTGACTTAGTCAAATATTCAATTTTTTCCATTCATCCATCAGTTGGCTGCAGCACAGACAGGGACCCACAATCAAATTTGGATTGTCTTTGTGTCAAATACCTTTCATCTCTTGTTCCTGCTGATGCTGTTAACACTTTTATAAGACGTATGTGTCCATGAATGCAGTCCTGCTTTGTTTGAGAGTTCACTTGGAGGGCAACATCAGAGAACACCAAAGGTCATCACTTTAGGTGTGAATGAATGCACACCTGCCAAGTTTCCTTTTTTGATCATCTGTTATCTCATACCCCAGCTGCCAGAATAAGTGTTCTTCTGCTTGATATTATCCCAGTGACTTCAAATTGGCGTGTCTGCTTTGCACCCGCCCTTATCAGTTTTTGCTTTGTGCTGATTTACATCTAATTCTTTTCTTTTTTTTTTGGGGGGGGGGGGGGGGGGGGGGGGGGGTAAAGAGAACAGAGCTTTAATTCCTTGGAGAAGTATTTTGTATGCTTGTATTTTCCATGAAGATTAGAACCAAAGGCATCAGCTGAAATAATCAACAGCCAAACGTGATAGCTCAGGAATTGGATGGACTTTTATTCAGATAATAATTGTTTTTATCATGATTTACACATCTGTGTACATCAAAGGCCTTAATCGTCACTGTGGGGTAATAATCCTCTGGAAATTGTCGAAACCCTGTAATATAATCTCTTCCTATAGCCTCAGGTTGTGTTTTGATTAAAGTGAAATTCCTCCATATTACCTGGAGGTAATGGGGCTTGATATAGGCACATTATATGGATAAAATACAAAAACATTTTTATGATTGATCGAATGCATCACAATAATATTAATAGGGCTTTCCTGGGTTGGAAAGGCTGGGTTGTAATCCCCCCAAAGACTTTTAAAGAAATAACACAAACCATCAGAGAAGGTCAAAAAAACTCTTTTTTGGAAGATAAACAAATGCTGAACAGTTTCCAGAAGACAAATTACAGTTCCAGTGCTAAGATGACCTGATATTTTCCCAGAACTCAGAGTGCAGTTTTACTGGAATTTGGAAGCTTGGACGCATTTTGGAAACATTTCCACTCATGTTTTGTTTTTTTTTCAGACAGGAACCATTGTTCGCTTGGTAAAACATCACAGAATCTGTTTTGTCCTGCCAGCATTTGCTTTACCATTTCCTGTGTCCCACATGGGCTAGTTCTCTGTCTCTCCCTGTAACGAAATAATTGGGTTGCAGTATGTGTGGTCCTTTCAAGTGCTCCATGTAGGCAGCTTCTTCCTAGTTATTAGGTTTTAAATTCAGCTGGTCATGCACTCAAGTGCTTCAGGTCAGAAATAATGACAAAATGGATCCTGTGGCTTGTTTTTGCTTTTCATGGCTCGTGTTTTATTTGTGAACTGAAGGGCAGAGAGACACTTTGTGCTGTAGTTGCAGAACAATGAAATCCATTCCTCAAATTTTACCATCGGTTGCAAGCGTAGACTGTATATAAAGATGGACAACACCCATAGGTTTCCAAAGAGCGGTTTTGAAGCTCAGATTGGGTTACTCTGCAGTTGCAGTTTTAGTACTTCCATATTTGCTTCATTTTTCAGCACCAGAGGTTGCTGCTTGGTTGAGAGTTAAAATTAGAAAATGTGAGTTTAAACTCAGTGAGATTAAGTTAATTACAGCACAAACTACAAACGGAAATTATGCATTATTTATATATGAAATAACAGTGGTCCCAATCTCCCTGTGAAGGCAAACTGAGGCAACACGAGATTATCTCTTATCAGTGTACTTCTATTTGTTCAGTGAAAGAATCACTCACCTTCATACACATACACTTCAGATTTTCTGGTGGATTTATTTCTAATCGTATATCAACTGTCTTTGCACCAGCTCTCAGTCACAACGCTAATGTTTCCTCTGGGCAATAACATATTGCGGTGAAATTACATTTTACATGCATAAGAATTTAAATCCCAGTATCAACATTTGGGAGATGAAGTGGCTGCCAGTTTCCAGAAGGTTATAACTTAAAATTCCTTTGTGAAGTATTATCCAGCCAAATGCCGCTTTAGCTGTGCCCTCTAGTGGGATCAGCAGCATGCAAGTGACACTTTCACAGTGAGAAAATGCATCCGAAGGGACACAAAATCATATGAAAACAGACGCCAAAAGGGGCAAGTTTAATTATCTGATTACCCTGACGGACTTTTCTGCTGCTTAATTTTGTCCAAAGGTCAAAGCTTTCATGGGACTATTGTTCTTCAACACGACTCCACACTCTCCTGCATAAATCTTCCTCTGGCATTTTGGATGTTTTGGTATATTTTCTGAAATTAGTAAGTGATAAAGCTGCCACCCCTGTGGTACCGCATTTAAACAAGTCCATGGTTCCTTTTGTTTCAACTGCCAAAGGGCACCGCAGCATCTCCGGCATTAAACCAGTAAAACTGAGGGCGGAAATGCTCATTACTCCAGATGATCCTGCTTTTCTCTCTTTAAAATTATAGTTTATGGCATAGTCATAGCAAGCATACTGTATTTCTGCATATGATGTGGTTTGGTCATATGTAACACAACCGTTCTCACCAGTTCTTAATGACCAGTTTTTCAGACCTTATACACTACATGGCGAAAGGTCTGTGGGCAACAGAACAAAGTCTGTCAACATAAGGGCATCACACCCATATCTGATCTGATGAACATGTTTTTCCAAAACTATGGACATTGATCTACTTACTACCAAAGAGTGACAAAAGAGTCGGTGTTAGTTGAATTCTATTATAAGACTAACAGGTGGTTAGTTTAGTGTTGACTTTAAACTGTCCAGAAGAAGGAGCCACAGTCTCTCAGATTTAATTTAGTGTTCTAAAGGAAAATTACTTAAGAATTAACTTTGAAAAGACTTAGTTGTAGAAGCACCCTATCAACCTTCCTGGATCTTAAGTTTAATGTATGTCTATGCATACTGTATAGGTTGCTCTTGCTGAGCAGGTGGAGGTAAAAAAAATAAAATAAAAAAAGTTGCTGCTTGTCAACAGCAGAGATAACGGCTAATTTAATCGATCTAAGTACCTCAGTACTCCCTTTAACATTCAGATGCAATGAAGAGATACTCCCTGGATCCCACCATCGATAGAACGAACAAACTAATCAAAGTGACTTAGGGGGAGGGAATTATTAAGCACAGAGATAAGTAATAAAGTGTTAATTTGCATAAGGAGAGAAAGCCAAAGACAGGGAGAAGACTGGAGAGAGGGGGCAGAATGGAAAAAAGATAAGGGTTTAGATATTAAGTGTTATCTCACTGTGAATGGTATTTCCAGCTGTTATCGAGATCAAGACACAGGAATGTATTTATAGATAGTGACATGATAGTCTTCTACAGTATAAGAAGTACTTATAGGTGACTTCTACTGAACTGGAGAGAAGAGTAATGTAAACAGGAAGGACTTTACCGAGTAGATAAAAGAATCCTGATTCTCTTGCTGGACTTTAACTAAATCAAAATGTTGTTTTCTGTGCACCGTTGTCTCTTCAGGTTAGGGAGTGCCCATGGCCAGATTAGGATAGGATTATGGTTAAGGTGAAGGAAATACTGAAAGTTGTTTGAATCTTAAATACTCATCCCTTGTAGGCTTGAACAGTGGTCAAGACGGTTACATCCAGGTAACTATTTTGCCTTGTTTTTGTCCAGAGTTTAGGTTTGCAGAGGAGATGACGTTACTGGGTTAGAAGAAAAGCATTTGTGGAAGCTAGAGGAAGGTGTTCGGCACTCATATTATGTAACTGAACTGTCTTTCACCCAAATTCTTGTTATACATTTGGAAGCCAAAATGAAGTGAAACTGGATCCAAGAAATCCCCCCCCACCCCCGGGGAATAGAGCACAAGATGGCGTTACTAGATGTGTTCAACTGAAAACAAAAAGACTGCTGAGTCTTTCTTTCACTTCCCAAACGTTGCCTTCAGTTTTAATAATCCCAGCCAGCTTTGTAGACCAATTCAGGGGTAGCGCTCTACGAAGGTGTGGCCCTTTGCAGCCATCATAGATTGTGAAGGCCCAACCTAAATAAGATTTGTGTTGTGTTGCCATTCTTGTCACCTGGCAACCTTGACAACACTTACGGTTTTAATGCCCTTGATTTTTTGATAGTTGTACTGTTAGCTGTACAACTGAACTAAAACCCATACTTACAAGTGTAATAATCCTTGGGCTCCCTGTCAGTGTTGTTTGCTGCCATATTATCAAAGGATCCACCTGCTGGAGCCTTCATTGCCCAGAAAAAGAAGGATGCATTTTCAGCCACATCTGAAGGATCCTTTCAAATTAGACAGCCTAGTCGCGCTGCTGTGACACAATCGGTCCTCAAAGGCAGTCTCTGAAGGATGTGGTCCCTGAATTGGGACACAGCTTCTGTGTTATCGCCATAGGTTCGACATATAGTTAAATTTTAAGGATAGCACATCAGCTGCACCTGTAGACTCCATAGATACATTGCAATGCCTTAAATCCGGCTTAACTTTTATAAATCCAAGCTGATCTCATCTTTTGACCCCGATGAGGTTTCTCTCTAAGGTCAGGGAAAGATCCCCTTTCTGTGAACTTAGCAGCAATAATGTTTAATAATAATAATAATAAAGCAGCAATAATGTTTAGAAGAGATACAATGCAAACTGTGGTTCTTTGCTGTTGAAGTCTGGTGCTTTGTATGTGCATCTATTCAACCTGAAAGAGTTTTTTTTTTTTTCCATTTAACTTCACACAATTTACTGCACGCCTTTGCTTGTCAACATTAACATACATTGTTTTCAACAACAGTGACAACACTTTCTGTTTTCAGGCATTATTCACATAACCATAAAGGGACTGCTTGCCAAAAGAAGATACAGCACATGGTTTGTTTTACAAACAACTAATGCTGTCATTCTCTAGTGAGGACACGAGTCCTATTGTTTGACATCTTTCATGTCTCCTCATTTCTTCTGTCTGGAGGTAGTGACTGCTTGAGAGATACAGAATGAGCTAAAGTAGCTCTTGTGCTCTATTCCCCGGGGGGGATTTCTTGGACAAATGCAGTTTCACTTTATTTTGGCTTCCAAATGTATAACAAGAATTTGGGTGAAAGACAGTTCAGTTACATAGTATGAGTGCCAAACACCTTCCTCTAACTTCCATGAATGCTTTTCTTCTAACCCAGTTCTACCTTTGGTTTACATAAAGTAGAAAGCATGAAAACGAGGTGGAGGAAAAAAGGAAAGAAGCTGAGGTAAAAGGTGAGTATTTAAAAAAGAATAAAATATAAGATGCATCAGAGGGAGTGGTGTTTTTAATTTTGGGACCAGCAGCCAGGTGGAGCTGTGAATTATTGAGTAACTTCCTGCCTCTGCTGAAAGGGTTGAGAGATGGTGGTAAGGTTTCACGGGGCTCATGGTGAGACGAAGAAAGGGGCACACATTCAAACACCATGGCACGTCCTGCAACATTCAGTAGGAGGCATGTTTTATTTAAAAAAAAACGAGAAGCTCAGCAGTCAGTTGCACTTGACAACTGGAAACATCCAGAGAGAATCAGTAGGAAGTGTTAGAGACGACTGGGCCCTTGGAGATACACTGAGGTCAGGATGTTTGCAGAGTTTGATTTCCAAACTCAACATTGGCCTGTTTGGGATTTGGATTCTGTGCCTTTTAACCTCGCTTGACTCAGGTTGTGATGTCAACTTTAAGACTGAAGTTTGTTGAAGTTTTCCTTCACATTTTATTCCAAATGGGTCATATCTGCACTTAAACATAGCAGAAGCCAGGGAGCTTCACAGTGCCCTAAGATCCAATCTGACTAACTTTTAAAATTGCTGACTAAAGGAATATGTTCTTCTTCCCCTTGAAAATTTCAGGCTTACTCAAAAAGCTACTTTAGTGATTATAACCCTGGAAAGGCCATTTGCAGGAATTAAACTGGAATTGGATTAGACCATAATTAGACCACAACACAAGCAGCAAATACAGTATGTTCTTCAGTTGCTCAATTGTAATAATTATTAGTATGTAATGTGTAATCTTTCCTTTAAAGGATCAGAAAATTGGAGTTCAATCTCTAAATGAAACTCTCTACAAAAAAAAAGCCCTTCTGTACTTATTAACCGAATGACCATGACAACAACAACAACAAAATACTTCTCAATACAATGCATTGAGAAAGTTATGCACACATATAGAGAGAATATTCATGGTGTTGTATTGTGATGCCAAACAGGCCTTCACAAAGTGTTGTTTAATTTCCTATTCTCCCTTTGGTTCAGTGAAGTAGAGTGTAAAGGGAGGGAGGTGAAGGAACAGAGGAGAGAAAAGGGGAATTGAGGTCACAAAATACGTGATAAAAACATCAGGACAGAGCACGTCTGGAGAGCTGGTGTGCAGGGTCTCGTTTCCCCAAAGGTGGATTTTAGCTATTGCTTAAATCCAGCCAACACTCACCACCGATAAGACATCTAAATTGACTGGTTACATGCAACAAGCAGGAGTAATCTGCTATGTTTTTTCACTCCCCTCCCACTGCACCAATAAAGTTGTCTTGTCTGGGCTCTGTAGCCTAGCCTAGGGGTTAATGCACCAACCACAAATGCAGTGTCCCGCGGTTCATGTCTGTCTGGGGACCTTTGTTGCAAGACAGTCCCCATCTCTTTCTTCACTTGTTTCCGATCATCTCTCTGCTTTCAGCTATTTAACTAAAGCATAAAATTCACCAGCAAATAATTTAAAAAATGTGTCTTGTGCCTGAGGAAACAGCTGTTTTGACAGTTTAAAGATTGGCTTACTGTGTCTTCCAAATACACCTCACTTTTTCATACTCCAAAGCACTGTTAGCAAGTCTCACATCTAGATATATTTCATCTCTCCAACAGGTGACATTGACTACAATGAAAGTGCATCTTTGTTTAGACTAAGACCAGCTGAACTTTGAAGACCAGGCGAGGAGATCCTTATGAAAAAAGCTTGTACCTGCATATGCAACAAGTTCACCATCCTACTAATTTTTCCAATACATTTATCCTTGTGCAAGTCACTCATCTGAATGTGGGTAGAGCTCTACTGGAACAAATGTTTGGCATGCTAGACATCCTCTCAGACAGTGGTCCTTATCACATACAAAAGCACACACACTGATATGCATATTCCTAAGTACTTCCAAGAGAACCTTTTGCGTGAAAAACAAACATACAAACACATATGCAGACACATAAGCACAACAACACATACAATGCACACAGTGCCCCTGTGAACCTCTCCTGCCTGCCTCTGAAAGGCTGAGACATGGCGCCCCAGATGCATTTCAATCACCCTGTCTGGAAGAAATGAGATGATACACAGTGCAGCTAGATTTTCATTTCAATTTTCTGTCCCATCAAGAAAGGCAGGAATGAATGGAAACGCATACGGGTGAGCGATATGTAATGTCATTAAAGTAGAAAAGTAATCATCTCAGGCCTCCTTTGAAGTCGGGGCTGTCGATTGTATTTGGTTGTCTGCAGGTCTGATTAAACAAACCTCCAAGCAGCAAGTTGCTATTAAAGCTGAGCAGACATATGGGATTACATTAGGATTTGATACATCAAACGATATGGCTTTATTGAGTATCCACAGTAACAGCTGGTAAATCTTCACTATCTGAGCTTAAAACCTAATTACAAATAACACAGTCAAAGAATATCTGTTCCTCCTGTCCCACATTGGTTGCGCATGCGGCTCTGTGTTTTTGTTTCTCATTATTACACCCAAAACTTTTGCTTTGGAATTGTGTAAATGAAGCAATAATTGTGCCTTATTGATTTTAGAAAACTTTGTGTTAAATATCCTGTCACAAGTTAGTCAATTGACTTGCTCAGTGTCTTACAATGTTTATTCCCAGTGTTATATAGCCCCTGTGAACCTGTCCACTTGCCTCAAAAAAGAGGAAATTCCAAGACTGCCCTGTAAAAAAACAAGCCCATAGGTTGTTTTTGCATTATGGTTTTATGACCCATAGTTACGTTTTGTTAGGCCACATCTAGTATCCGTATTAATTATGACAGGAGCAAAAGTAAAAGTGCAGTGACGTGGTTTATGGAGTGAGAAGGTTTTTGGTGGATGCATGGGTCAACAAAACACAGGAATATGACACAGGAGAGCATCATTTAAAAAAAAAAAAAAAAGAATCCATACTTATGGTAGTGCTGTTCAGGGCGAGTTTAGAACAGTGATTGATTGGCAGGTTGACTATGAACAAGTATTAATCTAAAATGTTGAAGCTTTTACTTTGTACCAAATTAAGATTGAGATGCATGAACCATTTTCATTTATAAAGTGATGCAGTTGTCATGGGGATATTTACCTCCTTACCAAAATACTCGGCGAACAGATTACTGTGAGGTCAGGGTCCAACCGTGACAGAAACCGCACTTTCTTGACCATTTCCTGTTATGTGTTTGCCAGTTTACTGAAGGTATTAGTCATTTTGCTTGAAAACGTACTCCATGCTGAGAAAATGTGAAGATCATTGAGCCAACCTGTCAGATTCTGACCAACACACTGTGGCATATTTTCTTTTAATAGACCATTGAGCCTCACGCTGCTGTGTGGCTGCACTGTATTAAATTGGTCTAAATTGCCACCCTGCCAAGGAGAGAGGAGCAGTCGCGTAGATCTCTAATAATTCTTTTGATGTTTGACACTGCAAATTGCCTCATTATTTTATTTGTATCACATCTTTGGTATCTGAGGGGGGATCTGTGGATATGATGAATGTTTTCTGTCTTCTTCCAACCCAGGAAGAGCAGTAAAACTACGTGGTTACAAAGAAGAACATTTCAGAAATATATCTTCATTTTCCATTTTCCAGCCTCTCTGGATTGCACAAATTTTGTAAATGACAGACTATACAGCAGAACATGCAGAAGATACCAAAGCTCTGTCATGGCTTTTAATATGAGGACAGAGTCCACTTGCATTAATCAGATGTTTAAACAGAGTTTGTAAAGTTGGAAATTGCAACATGTGTAATTTGGAGCCTAAACGCAGTTAAAATCCTGCACCTGCAGGATAAATTCCTAAGACACCTTTGAGCAACACCAACTGGAGCAGCTGTAGTGGCACTGAGCAGCTTCAAAATGGGAATGTTACTGTGTAAGTGTCCTGAAGATGAGAGCAAGGCTAAATAACATCAAACATTTACCTCCATTTGGCTCTTTCTTGCTTCTGTTTTAGTATGTCTCTTTTCAGAGACATGCAATCTGGACGTAATGTATCAGTGATCAGTGCAACTTGAGCTAGAATGAGTTAGGTTATTTATGATCAAATGCATATGAATATAATACCCTGGTTATGATCAAAAGTAGTTCAATCAGGAGAGACTAAGAGGAGGAACAAAAGAGGATGAGAAATATGAAGAACAATAGATTTTTTCTTGTCAACAGAACAAATAGACTTTGGCACTGGATCGTCACGAGAAGTGGTCCATAGGAGTAAAGTGCTTCCAATTAGATGCTGGTAGTGGTGATGACGAATGGAGCTAAAGGATGTGAACATCTTCATGAGAGGGAGTCAGGTGTCCACAGTTGTGGTGGTGGCGGTGGGGGGTGTCACAAATTCTTTAAGGTGCTGAAATAAGAGCTGAACAACAGCAGAGACAGAGACCACTTTTAAAGTTTGACTGCTTACAAGTGATTGCCTGAAGGTCAGTGTGTCGAGTTGTGAGTGGATGAAAACATGAATGAGCTTCTGGGGCTTAGATATAAAAGAAAACAGTGCTTGTGCCTTAGAAGGAATGGACTAGCAGATAGTCTTCCTGACTGAACTTTGGCCGAGCTTCATTAGTACAGCTTTAATTGGTGTCTGCATGTAGAAGAAGTCGACTGAAACTGGGTAAAGCTGAATCAAAGAGCTACTTGTCATTGAGAGGTTGATTGTGCACTTCAGTTTCAGTATGATCTCTTCAAAGACCCAGTGCTGTATTCTTCAGCCATGAATGTTCAGTTTACATCACAGGTAAAAAGCTACATGTTTTCCCAGATATATGCAGAACTTTTGAACTGCATAAATGGGATGTGCTCTTTGCCTATACATTCTGTTAGGCATATGTTTGTGTGTCTTTGTGCACCAACACGTGGTATTTTTTACACTTCATCCTCCAGGCAGCATGTTTATATATATCCCCTTCTCTGTGCAGCTTTGTATATTTGTGAGAGACTCACACACATGCATGCTCATGCAATCTCATCCTGTTTTCTTTTAATTAATGACTGCAGTGCTAATTAGAAGGTATGCAACTCTTTAGCACCCTCCAACTGTCTTTTATTCAGCTTTATGAAGTCTCATTCTGATGTGTGATCTCTGCTGGGAACAGTACAGGCACAAGAAAAAATGAGTTGGGGGATATAATAACTTCATATACTACACAGTGCATGATGAAGAAGGATACTACAGTGACCGCACAACATGGAGGCAATTTCTACACACTTGTGTGTTAT
The DNA here is from genome assembly GCF_046630095.1 of Trachinotus anak. Taxonomy (NCBI): domain Eukaryota; kingdom Metazoa; phylum Chordata; class Actinopteri; order Carangiformes; family Carangidae; genus Trachinotus; species Trachinotus anak. Next base: position 3,651,536 of record NW_027273858.1, on the reverse strand, counting down.
ATTGTGTTCCCTTTCACCTCAGTTTTCTTCTTTTTTTTTTACCCACACTCTGTTCAGTTTAATCACTGCCCTATGCTTCTCACTTCCACAGTCTCTCTTAATGAGCACTCTCTGTCACTACGTTAATCCTCTATTCTTTTAATTATCTTCCTCACCTCCACTTGGTGTGACAAAGGTTGCCTCCTGTCAAAGTTTAGTCAGTTAAGGTCACATTGGCATGGAGAGATGTGAAATGACCACGCATCAAGCACAGAGAAAAGTCCTGCTGTGTTTTAAGTGATAGTGTTGATGTCTCGGACTTTCATCCTCAATTGAAGCATCTGATGAGGCAGCTGAAGTCTGAACAGCATTTCACTAAAACTGCAACTTTCAAATAAGACAACTGGTGTCCGTTCATGTTTGTTTTGGTCTCTGGCTCCCACACATCACAAATTTGGCATCAGGCTTTGCGACTGTAAAAACTGAGAACAACAAACTCGAAGAGGCAGCGGCGCTGACGCCTTGACAAATGATGAGATTGTTGCAGTGTCCTTAACAGCATGGTTGATATCCTGACCATCTGTCATCGAAGTGATGAGGTGTGATGAATGTGACTAGAAGAAGCCCTCATACATATAATGAGGAAAACATGCAGTTGTGTGGTTACAGACAAAATGTCCTTGGGTTACCATGGCGACCAGTGTTGTTACCATTTTTGGCAGAAATGTGACTTGTTCGCTCATGAATACAATGAATACAGGTGGATTTATTCCAGTTTGCCTTCAAACTGCAATTAAACTAAAGTGATGATGAACTAAGGTCACTTCACCATTTGTCATAGTAGGAAAAGCACAAGTGAAATAAACAGTTCTTTAGTGATGTAGCAGTAAGGTATGCCAGTGGTCCAGATTCACTTAAATGTAAAGGTCTATAACTTGTGAGTCTCTTGATTGCTGACACTTCTTTGGTCCAATTATCTGTTAGACATAAGGGGGCATATTATCTCACAATCTTCCTAACTTACAGATCCAAGGGACAGGACCTGATTTAGGGAGGAAAAAAAGCCATTTGAGATGAATAGTTGCTAAGTCAATGTTCCTGTCCTAACTTTCGGAAAAGTGCATTACACAAACTTCCTAACTTCCTAAAATCTTAAATAAATTCCCCTAACTGTCTAACCATCCTAACCTTTACTTGTCCACCATGTAGCTAAAACATTTAAACCATGTGGCTGCTCTTGCATTGCTTTTATACAACCAACAAAACGTCAAAAGGTGGAACTTACTCGTTTAGAGGCTCATGGCAGACCCTAATGACTTAAGATAAGAAGTTTGTGTTATACGAGACCTGGAGATTCACTTCATTTCATGCACTAGCATTTTTGTTGTCATTTAGAATCAGCATAAATGTCACAAACTCTTCTCACCATATGTCTTATCACCTTTCCCTCCCATCAGTGAAGATACTCTTTATGCATAGCACTGGCCTGCACAGTCGAGTGCATCTATCCCGCCTACTACAGCTCTTTTAATAATTGAAAATTACTCACTGTAGATGAAAGACAAACAGGAGTGCAGCCATCATCATTCTGCACAAAGCAAACCCTTTCATGTGTTGCACTACATTCCTCTGCAAACTTGATCTCTATGCACAGCCTCTGGGTTTTGTCTGGGTGGACATAGATGCTCTCTCAGTTGGGGGTCTCCAAAAGCAGGGCCACTGGGATATGTATATTTGCTCTGCTGTCAGCTTGTCAGAGTAGATACAGATTAATTCCAGAAAAGTCCATGAAACAAAGCCACAGGGGTAAACAGGGGAGAAATTGGGATGCAGGTTGGATAGAAGAGAAAATTGAGACTTATTGAAACAGAATAGTTGAGAAGGTGACCGAATGATAGATTGAGCTGATATAGTGGGGGTCAGATTTGGAGAGCAAGCACATGTTATTTCTGTTGCTGAAGTTTGTATTTTATTTGCATGCATAACACTTTTATTTTCCTCAAGAGGTGTCAGAGAAAAACAGAACAGCAGGCAAGGTACAAATGGCCAGAGGCAGAGATAGATAACCAAACCAACTGAGGTACCCAATTAGGCTTTGCACTGTATACTGGTATTTTAGCCTCCATGCAAGCTCTGTGCACTGTAGGACACCATTACATTTCCATATGTTGATAAGAGTATATTTATGGGTCTTAAGCTAATTAAAAACACATCTCTTCAATGCATAGTCTTTTTCTAGTACACTTCTAAAGAGCCGCCCAAGCACATTTCAGAATTCATTAGCTGCTTAATGATCATTGCCTGGCACTCTCGCTAATGTGCCAATCAAATTTAACTGTTTAAATTTCTTGAAAGTTTGAGTTGGACTATCCAGAAACCATGTCTTTGAGGACTCCCGGCGACCAAGCAAGAAACCTGAAACTCATTCAAGCAAACGCAAAGAAAGGTTATATGGTGTCAGTTAATGGGGATTGGATACTCCTTTGCTGCTGCAGCCCTTATTTTGGGATTACTACATTTGTCTCAAAGCAACAAGAAGGCAGTTTATTCACAGCATCAGTTGTAAGGCTGTTTGTTTCCTGGCACATTGACCTGACTCACTGCCTGATTATTTATTTTCTTTTTGTTTTTCTCCACCAGGTGTCGAGAAGGATACCAGGGAATCCGCTGTGACCAGTTTCTGCCCAAGACAGACTCCATCCTGTCTGATCCAAGTGAGTTTCCACATTTTTTTTACTTCAGTGTATACACTGTACCAACAGCCATCAAATGTGCATCAAACAGAGGAGGTCATGTTTCAGCTGGAGGAACATTTACTCTGCTGTACGCTTTACTCATATTACTGATCTGTATTAATAACACTGTAGGGAAAATCAGATGTTATCTTAAACCAACATTTAGCATATATGTGTTCTCACTACCAATGCCTCAGCTCTGCCATGCAAACATTATAGACAGACTAATGTATGATAATAGCACCTTGGCGACTATTACAAGAGCACTCAACCGAGCAGCATAAATAAAAATCTGCTCTGTGTAAAATCCATAGTCTTTTGGCTTATTGTATTTTTCCCTTTGAAATATGCATATATGCCTTAGAAATGCTGTGCGCCATCGCAGCAATGCAGACAAGGCATGGTTCCTCCTCTAACTACAAGTCATACTGGACTAAAATTATATTAGTGTCCCAAAGCTAGTGTCCTTAGTGCACAGTGGACAATGGAGTTTGTAACAGTGGGTTTTAATGCAGGTCCTCAGAAGCCAGAGTGCTGCTGGTTTTTGATCTAACCAGCTGGATGATTGTAGTTACAATAATTGCATTCCCCTGGCATCACAGGTGAGCATCAGTCCCTGATTAGAAACCCAGCAGGGCTGTGGGTCGAAAAATGAAAACCACTGCTGCACTGATACACACTGTGAAACAAGACCACTGCAAAGCATAAAAACAAGGATTCCTTTACAAATCTCAAGCCAGATTTAATTACTTTGCATTATACCAGTGAAATATATTGCTTCTGGCAATTCCAAACAATCTCCGGGCAAGTTTTGTTGTTATGTTTAAGTTAAGTTTGTTATGTTTAAGTAACAACATTTTATGTAACCTTAAATGTTCTTATTCTGTTATACTCAGTTCTTTCTCTACATAAAGTCATTGTTGGTCCTCATATTACTTTTTAATTTTCCTCTCCATTCACTGCTTTCTCAAATATCCTCTCCTAACATCACTTCCCCCATCCCATAGTTCTCTCAATGTCATATAGCTGAGGGAAGCACACATATTTCCATAACTTCTGTCCATAACACTCACTATCTGTGCTATATTAATTTCCTCGTTCCTCTAACCTCATTCCAAAAAATGCAACCTTGTCACTGGGGCACTAACATAGAGGCAATGTATTAGCTTATCTGTGACTTTCCCACTAACAAGCCGGACGCTGTAATAACACCAGTGTAAAGGACAGCGATGTGCCTCTGGGATTTTTACTTTGTATTTATCCAGTGTCAAAAAATCCCTCTATGTGGCAATATTATGAAATTAAAATTTCTCATTATGAATATAAAATTCTCTACTTGATTGCAGGGGAGAATGTGCCATAAATGAGACGTGTAGATTCAATGTGGCAAATGCAACAACACTGTTATCACTTGCTCTTTCTTAATATCCTTTACTTTCCAGTTAATTAATTAAGTCTCCATAATGAGGTTTTTAATTCCAAGCAAGTATTAGGGTAATTGTCCTTGTTAGAACAACATTGGTGTTCATTCAAGTGACACCCATCGCTTTGTTTGTACACCAAACCTACTGACCTGAACGTATTGGTAGCTAAGAACCGTTACCATCCTCATCACTAAAACAATTTGTCAAATGTCAGATGGAAACAGTTGCTGATTGTGTTGTTACTGTATCTGTTGATCATAGTGAAGAAGCATTACAAAAAGTGTTCTCAGTCTCATTGTTTGTATCCCTGGGCACTGTTTCAGGGGCTCGAGAGGTCTGGGGCTCCCTGAGCCTGATTTTAATACTAAAATTTCTTTTCATAAAAGTCACAAGGCTGTGTCTAAAGTATGTTCCAATCATGTTTATGCTCAGATCCCAATTGGAGTCCTTCAATGACAAAACAAGTACAAACAGTACACACATTAAAGGTCCCATATTTCACACTTTTTCAGTGTTTTATTTAACATGTTGATATATATAAGAAGATTCGCTTCTGATTGGCTGACTGTTTTCTTAGTGATTGCATAAAAATATAACAGATTTCAGGTAAACACTCAGAGAAACCAAATCCTGCAATTTTGGATGTTGGGCCTCGGTGGGCTGGGGCATGGCTAAGGGCGGGGCCTGTATAGTTGTGACATCACATTTAAGTCTCAGTTTCTGAATACAGGCTGTGTGCATTTCTCTGTGGACTGAGCATATTGATAATAATTAATATAGAACCTAGACCTGCTTTCTAATCAAAAAAGACATGGACATCACACTTTATATATGTGGGACCTTTTAAACAAGTGAGGGTCTCCATAATGAGGTTATATATGAGAATATATATGAGCAATATATTTTAGATCTTCTACATAGTGTCTTATGTTATGGGTGAGCCATATTTACAGGCGAGTATAAAATATATACCAGATTAAATTTCTAACTATAACAAAACAATGAAGAAATATTCACCTGGATTTAAATGAAACAATCCTCAGGAAGTTAACAAGTGTTTTTTTAAATTCCACACAACTTTCTAAAGTCAGGAAACATTCTAGGAAACTACTGAACTGTCAAATAAAGTGTAAGTGTACTCTGAAATGTTGCTGTTGGAAACAGTTGAAAACTGCACCTGAACGAATATTATGCAGAGTTAAGGTTAGGAAGAGGGGAGTTTGTTTGTGTGTCTGTGGATGCTTGGAAACTACAGAAAATAGCTGCATGCCCTGGCTTTCTCTGTGTCTCATGAAAACAAGCTCAGGCATCTAGACTCTTACAGCCTCAACAATATTCCACTTAACTCCAGGGGTGAAGAGAATTGAGTTTCAGCATCAACAAACAGTTGTTCTCCAGCAAACCCAGAACCAAAATTTCACCATAACCTCAAATTGGTTTTCTTGCCTAACTCACTTACTGATTATTAGTCTGTTAATCGACAGGTCTCTTTCTCATGAATTTCCATATATATTGTCTGCAAGTTACCAGGTCATTACTGAGGAGGAACTAAGAGAAAAAAAGAAAGTGTGTTCTCACTGTTTGGCATCCCGGCTGAACCCGAAACATCCCCAACACCTTTCTGTTTGTATCAGCTTTAGCTCACACCACATTCCCTCATTCATTTCTAATCTCCCTCATCTATTCTTTGCCACTTTCTCCACCTCTCTGCCAAAGCTCTATCCTCAATTCATTTTCTAATAGTAAGAATCGATTGACCTACTTTCAGGTCATTCGTCTCACTGGCTGCAATCCTGCTCTCAGCTACCTCCTTTATTTCTGACAAGTCCCCTGTTCACTGTTCTCTATTACAAAACACAGTGTCATATAACCTATGGATTTCCTTTTTCAGTAACACCACCTTTTTTTCTTCCTTTTTTCCCATTTTATACAACTACTTCCTGCTTCAAAAAGTTGGTAAGTGCAAAGTTGGAAAGAAGAGTGGCGGACTGTGGCTTCCCTCTTCTTTCCTCTCCCCGCAGATAATCTTCTCATTGCATCACTTTCCTTGACTCCTTTGCTCACAGCTCATCAAATCCTAATTTCCCGGGTTACCTTTGTGTCTCGTGCTCGAGCTTGCCTCAGTGTTGACACCCCTGCTCCCTCTTCCAAATTTCCCTCCAGACGGCCCCCCTCTCGCCCCCATCTGTCTCTCGCTAACCTCCTCCGTGCCATCCGTCCCTCAACACGCATCTCGTCCAAGCGTCAGACCTCATCCTTTCTCCCCAGTCTACAGTTCTCTGTCCAACTCATCTCCTAACACTAAGTGGCACGGGCCTCAGATGGACCGAGGCTCGAATTGTGCTAGCTAAAAAGGTTCACCAGCAGGGCAGACGCACACTGCCAAGGACCTCTGGCATGCTGCAGGCCCGACAGAAGGGAAGGAAGTGCAAGAGTGAGGAGGAGAGTAGCTGGATGAAAGCAGACAAATCTTCCTAGTCAGGCTATCACACTGTCTCAGGGTCTTGGAGGACGAAGGCAGTGTCATGACTCCAAGGATTATACAAACAGAATGGTGGTGAGATACAAGGCAAGGCAGGGAGAGAGAGAAACGTTTGTCTCCTCAACAAAATGAGAAATACTACATCCTATAATTCAAACAATTCAGAATATGATTTGGATAAAATATTGGTTTCATAAACTGCAAAACAATGTTGAATAATAGGCTCCAAGATGAATAACACATATATAATTAAATGTCAGACATGTTTGCATCAGGCAAACATCGGGTTAAACAGACATATTCAAGAGGAATGAAGAAAAAAAAAACATAAAGCTGCAGGTAATGATTGTCCTCACTAGAAATTCATCACATTTATCAATATTTTTCAATTAATGGATCGGTCATTTAGTCTATATAGAAAAAACTGTGAAAAATACCACAAGTTCTGAAAGCAAAGGCTTTAAGATTTCCAAAATCCCAAAATATTAAATTTATAATTATATAAGTAAAGCAGCAAATTCTTACACTGGATGGAGATGTTAAGCAGTTTAGACCTTGAAAAGGTCCAAACAAATTAATTCCATGCAGCCAAACATTGCTCAAAGCAAAAGAATTTTACTTTGCATTCTAGTGGAGTTTCTAAAGGTACCAAATATGTCAGGCTGAATCAGGAATTAGGAAAATGTGTACAAAATGCACAAGACATCTAGAATTTTTCCATTTGATGGGAGCAGGCAAGGTTGGATTTGAATATTTTATCCAGATGGAACAAGTTCATACAGAACATGAATACTGTCAGTGTGGAATGAGATGATTTTAATAACCTTAAAGACACATGAGGTGAAAATGAGGATGGATCTGAATTGTAAGGTGTCAATCATTTATAAATATCTGTTTTAGACCAATTTAGACTAATCATTAATTGATAAGGAGACATAATGTAACCCCCAGTATCAGCTTTAACAAGAGAGATGCAAAAGGTTTTATTGATTTTGCTTCCCGATGCAGCTGTAAACAAGTGTACCAAAGACTAAAATTTCAAATGAGTAACACAAAGTTTTAGTCTTGAGTGTAGAATAAGAAGTATGACACAGCTTCCAATTTTCAAGGCAAAGAAGGTGGAAAGTTTGGCACAGATGCAGGACAACAGACAGCTCACACAAGGAAAAAGGAGAGTTTGTCCACTCACTGAATTTTACAAGACCCCAAAATATGTTTTTGTGCTTTTCTGATGAAGCCAGAAGCCAGAAACAGAAAAACACTGGCTCAAAATTCAGTGTGTGGGTTGTTTGAAGATGTTACACCACATTCTGGCTCGAAGAGGGTTAACGTAGAGACTGTCCTGTAAAAAAAAAAAAAAAAAAAAAAAAAAGCCCATAGTTTGGGGTGGATGGATGGGTCAAAGAGACGCAGAAGAGCGGTGTTCGAATCCCATGTGAAAGTAGCAGTTTATGTTGTTTCTATTGTCCATGACTGTTCAACAAAGGTGACCACGTTATTATTGTAACCATGACAACAAAGACCATCTAATGTTGAGGAAGTACCTATTTAAACTTAAATCACCATCTTTTCCTGAACCTAACCAAGCCATGACTGGTATTATAGTAACCATTGCAACAGTCTGCGCATTTATCATACGATAACCAAGTTCCAACACACTTGCCGCCGTAGGGGGGGCTATTTCAGGAGGTTGCTATATGAGGGTTGACAATAGTGACCTGTATTGTGGTGCGGGTTGGAGGACTGGTCGATGTAGCTAGGAGCCAGGTTTTAAACTAAAAAATATACATTTTAAACTCCCATGAGTAAAACAGAGAATGGAGAATCTGAGTTGGGGGGGGTAGGGTCCACATGACTCACTGATGTGCGTTTAGTTCTCAAAATGCTGACAATGCTCACGGCTAAGTTTGTCACCTAACTCACTTGACAGGATGTGTTTGAAATCAAAAATTTGTTTAGGTTTCCCCCGGATCTGTCAAAGAGCAACAAAGGCTTTTTTGTCATTACCCTTACATACAGTATGTCAAATCTTTTTCATTTCAAACTGCTTTTGTTGTCGAGACGTCTTTTGTTGTTCAAACTGGGAGGTTGCTGATTGGCACTATCCATTCTGAAGAACTCGCACAAGACGATACAGTATTCAGGAGCTAACGTAGACGAGACTCTAAATGTATTCTCTTTGAATAGTGTTCCCTTGCCCCTCTGCTCCAACTCAATCTCTTTCTTTACTACTTTCATCATCTACATAGCCCCTCTGCAATCATTGTCTTGGTCACATTGAAAAACACATTCAGCCCCTCTGAATCAAAGACCTGGGAGCTGAGATGGTGTCGTTTTACAGCGCTGTAAGGCAGAGTGAGACTCACCATGTTCTCATCTACAGCACATGCCTCATATCACACCCCATAGACCCACAGAGAGAGATTTAGAGATTCAAATCTGAAGACAAATTTAATTCACACTATCTTTATGAGATTTGATTTCATGCTCTGCAGGTTTGTGTGCGCCATCGATGATAACATTGCAGTAATCATGCAAGTCCAATTTCCCCGAGAATACAACCCTGTATTTCACGTTGTATTGCATGTTTCAGTCCATAAGATATAAAGGAAGCATAAAATGTGTGGTTGCTTTAAGCGTCATGCTTTTATCAGGCGGGCAACTGTTGAGTCAAAAGGCAACGTGAGTCACCTTGGATGGTTAGAATAATGCTCTGCTGAGCATGTGTTGTTTACTCACAACTGTACAAAACGTGCACACTTCATGCAGCATCTCAAGGATACTCACAACAAAATATCATATAGTGGATTATTACGAGCTGCACCTACAAGTTCCTGAGGTGATGCTCTCTGTCGCTGGCCTTTAGATCATTTGGAAATCAGTAAAGTATCATGTTTGAATCTGTTCAAGCTGAGTGGACATGAACATGAACACTAAGGCAATAGAAGGAGCTGTAGACTTGCAACTGTCTGCTCTGAGACTTGGTTTACTTAAGACTTAATTCACTAAAGACTTGACTTGAGTGGGGACCTGGTTAAGTTTAGGGAGGTCCACACCACATGCTTTGCTGATCCAGAAATCCACCCAGACCTCCTTCCTAAGAGGTTCCACTGGAGACTCTTGTCAGGTCAACATAAATAGAGTATGTCTATCTAACTGTGTCCAAACACACTATTGAAAGGACAATGTTAAAATGCTTGGAATCTGCCTATGAAGACATTACTTCAGACTTGACTTGGTCAACAGCTTTGAAAGACTTATAGTTATGTAGTTTTGTTGTAGTATTGCATTGCATGATATTTTTAGCTGTTCTTGCATGACATTGATTGTACAATGTTTTGAATATTGTGTCCACTTTCTCCACTTTTCTGATGGTAGATGTTTGTAGAAATATGATGGTGGTGGTGCAAAAGTCTGTGTTACTCTGAGATGCAAAGTCTTTTTCAAACAGTAGGAGTTGTAAAAGTCAGACATTTTAAAATCTTACACGTAGGCCCTTAAAGTAAAGGACTTGATTAAAGAAAGACATATCTTTGAGATCAGTCGCTTCCAGTAACTGTAGAAAGCAGTAGTTGGAAAGCTGTGCAGTTAGCAGCTACAGAGCTCTCCTCCAGAATGTCCTTGGTGTAGTTTTCTCACAGTTCTTTGACTGTGTGTGTGTATGTATGCTAGTGTGCAAGGGTGTGTGTTGTTCCTGTACTCTACATTTTTTTTTCATCCTTGTTTTTTGCATCCATGCTGACATTCCCACACTGAGCTGGAAAGGGAAAAAAGCGACGTCTCAGGAGACATGTTGCTGAATTCACACCATCCGAAAGACAAGGACAAAAAGAGCTGGCTTAACACTCTGAAGTACTTACACTCCTCCTTACACTCACTAATTGTGGCAAGAAAAATCCAACCTACCAGGATATGGATAAAGAACTGTCAAGCCTGAGTGCTTGATGGCCTCATGATACCAAAGCTAGAGCAGGTCTGAGCCAGTCTGTCTCTTAAGATGTATAAGATGTGAGTTTCTTTACTGCCTATCAATCACCAGCAGCAGATTAAATGCAGCTTTTGAAACCCGGATCAAGATTTTGTATTTTATGTTTTGTAGTAATAGAAATAATAATGCTTGCTATGTATGAAGGGTTCACTGCAGAGCCACAAACTTGTTTTCATTTAATTAGTGTGGGTCTGGAGTGAAGGAAATGGCAACATTCACATAGAGTACCCATTAAAACAACAAAAGAAGTGTCTCTTTGACAGCACATCTCTTTGAAACAACATGAAAAGAATCCATCTCACACATTAATAGCGTTCACCATCTTTTCTCTCACTAGATGTGTATTTGTTTGTCCTTTTATGCACTACTCTATACCGGATTACAATTAGTAACATAATAAGGCTGTAATTACATTCAGATTGTAAGTATAAATTTAATAAAGATGCAAAGCAAATGTACCCTGCACTTTCATGTAAGAAAAACCAGGCAGAGCTGTTGATTACTTACATGAGGGTAATTTATCAATCAACAACATTAGTTAATGTTTTTTCTTAAGAATAAAATCTCATGTGTGAAATAATTAACAAGGGATATTTTTTTAATGTTTACTGACAAATCTAATGGTATAAGTCTCCTGTAATTAGTTTCTGAAAATCACAAAACCTGCATAATACAACACCAAAAATAAAGCATTACAATATTTTACTCCTTAATTGCCAGAGGAGTCATATCTGCAGTCGAAAACATACGTTTCTGTAACATTAGTAATGGCTGCATTGCATTAAAGTTCCTCTCCACACATGTTTCCAACTATGTAGAATACTCTTCTATGATTAATATGAAAAGCTCTTTAAGTTTTTCATAGAAAAAATTGAAAATATCAGATCACTGTTCCCTCCCTCTCTCTTTGATACCCCGCCTCTTTGTTCAGGTGGTCTACCCTGATTTAACTCCAACAGATTGAGAAATACTGACATCCACATGAAACCCACTACTTCCCCCATGATGTTGTGCCCTCACGCATCATAAAGGACTCCTTTGATATAATTGGCCCAACTGTCCTCACATGTTTTAAACACACCTTTGTCCAGCCTCTGCTCAAATATCGCAGTCTTGATGTTAAATGTCTAAATAAGTAATGACCCATCTCTAAATTGCCATTCACTTAAAAAATAATGGATCCTCCAATCACAACTGCCACCATTTCTGAATACTATTAACATCCTAGACCCATTCAATCAGGGTTCAAAGTACTGAACTTCCACAGTGCTGAACCAGCTCTGTTAAAGGTGACTAATGACCCACTGCTCACTGTTGACTCCTCATTTTATTAGGTCTTAGTGCTGCCTTTGATACTGATAATTGTCAATTCCACAGTTTGTGTAGTGTCACTGGCGTGGCTTCCTGGGACGGCAACATGTTATTATCATCACTGTTGATAGTTTCACCTGTGCATTTCCTGCTAAAACAAGCCACAATGGCTGTGCAAAAGGGACAGCGAAATATATAACACTCAAACATAAAGGAACAACAGGAGGCTGTAACCCCTTAGCAGGGTCACCACAGCTCTCTCTCAGTCCCCTCTGACACTGAGGTGCTGCTGAGAGCAACACAGCAGACACACATTGTATACACACATGAAATATAATGTAGTGCATGCAGCAAATAGTGAAGATGAGGGAATCTGGAGCATGGAAATGTCTTATTGTGGGCACTGAATTGTCCTTTTGGGGCTTTTTGTTGGCTGCAAGGGCAGATTGCCAGAATATGAAGTAACAAATGCTTGATCATAGGGCGTCAAAGTTTGTGGTTCTAAAAGGCAAAAAATAAGTCAACAATTCTGAAGCATGTGTCACCTCACAAAATCTCAAGTACTCTTTTTCCCCAGGCAGGTTTCACCCTTCTGGTGTCACATATGTCTACTCATGCAGAGACCTCGCAGGTACAGGATCACATTCTTTGTGCTTCTGTTGCACTTCCACAGTGGTACTTCTTCAGCACTGTGAGCAAGGGAAGGAAGGCAGACATTATGGGTAAAATATTGGTACACAGTGGCACTAGATTCTCAGGAGAATCTCCATCCTCAGCCTGAGCTTGCCAAAAGTTTCACTCACTGTCCAATGATGTTGCTTGCTGCATGACAAACTGACTTCCCCCTCAGGCGGACAAGGTCATGTCAGACAGTTGCCAGTGGAGGTTTCATATTCCCAACACGTGTCTATCCATTTCACCTCCACTTTGAAAAGATTTAGTCTTATACACATGAAGAGAGGTGTGTTATATTTGTTTTGGGTTGTACATAACTTGCTGAGAGGCTGCTAGAATCAGTGCTGGTCTTCTTTGGAACAGTTCATCTGTCCACATGCTAATTAAAGCTTCCTCTTTCAGGGGCAGCGTCATTTACACCCAGTCTTTCCAGGTTCCAGGTGCACAGCAGGGCGTTGGCAGTTTGTACGCACGCACACACACACACATAGGCAGTGGTTAATTACCTGCAGGTGTGTCTCATTGGCCAGCTGGGCCGCTCCTGGCTCGCTTGCATCTTGACCAATGTTCAGTCTCCACCCGCCTGACACGGAGCATTAGAGCACACTCTGTTTGACTGCCTACAAGAATCACAGACGTATCACTGAGCAGTATTATCATGGCTGCTGCTCCTGTGAGCTGCAGCTGGTCAAGGTAAAGACTGAATTAAATACATACTACACTGCTGTGTGCATGTATGTACCTACATGTGGATTCCTCAGTGTTTCTCTGCCAAATCGTGGGACACAAACCCTATGCAAATTCAACATATGTACAAGCACAAAATTTACATATATGAAATACATATTCATATGAAATAAAAACATATTAAAATATTAAAGGCATATATAAAACATATGATGTGTATGTCTAGCCTCTGTGTGTGAACTCGGTGGCAAACGTAAAATCAACCATTGCAATTGTGCTTAATGGATACTGATTGCCGAGACCAATTTACCTTCCACTCATCTATTGCTACGGACAGGAGTAGCAAGCAATCAGAAAAGAGGAGAGAAAAGAGAGGGAGAGAAAGGAACATAAATTCATATTGATTGCAGTAATTCATCCTGTGTGCACTCCTGTGTGGCTCAGCTTTCTAAAAATATTTACACAAATGTTTTAGCTTGAATATTAAAAACAGAAACGTTGTAATTTTTTTCTCCCCCAACATGGCACTGTTGTTTTTTTCTTATTTATTCCTCTGTTTTCCATTGAGCATCTGATCAAGACTTTTGGCTGTGCCCACATACAGACCCTAATGGATCTGGAAGGCCCAATTTACAGTGAAGTATGGGTCTTGTCAGACGGTGCTCAGCAAGGAATATGGCAGTGGGATGCAGATTATCCCAGAACAGTGGTGGGCTGGTATGCTCGCTGCTTGCACCCACCCTGCAGTCACAGGTCATTAATAACTGGGTAAGGTTGGAAGACGGGGCAAGACAATTTTCCTGTCTTGTCTCACAGTTGCACATTGCTTTCTTCCTCTCCTTCCCTCAGTTCATTCTTCTTGTTTGTCTACACTATTCATTCCTTTTACCCCCCCATCTGCTACTTAAAGTTTGTTTTACCTCTTTAACTTTTTTTGTCCTTTTGTTTATTATTAAGCAATGAAACACTGCCCTTTGGCCTGCATCTACCAAAGTTGGCTGAGGGAGTCTGGGAGTAAGGTGTCAGCGGGCTTGGCTCTGTGCTAGACTAGCTCAGCAGCACCACAGCCAGCCGCTTCCCTAAATCTATAAAAAGAGACACAGAGAGCCAAACCCACTTTCCAGCCTTTGGGGGCTTTTTTTTTTTTTTTTTTTTTTTTTTCATTTAAAGTTACCATTATGAAAATTGCCCTGCATTCATCCCTCGAAAAAATGTTGTAGTGTCTCATTCCACATAGTAAATCTGTAGTCTGGTGTTGTCATACAGAAAACAAGGTGATGGCACATCACCAGAATGACCTGCAGGTCCACCTGAGTCAGCTGGGGATGACACAGAAACAGGAAACACATGCTTGATTTTGTCTGGCGTGCAAACAAATGGCAAAGTGACTGAATATTCACAAGTGTAACATCACCATTACCTTGGCTCAGACTACTTCAAGAGGATAAGGTGACATTTATTGTGGCAATAAATGTCAAAACACAAGTATATATAGGCATTTTATTTCTAATAGTATCATATTAAGTTTAACCACATACACTTATATTTAACTTTAGTGCTTAACCTTCAAGTTATGCATGTCATAGTTCAAATTATTTGCTTTTTTTTTTAGTATTGCAACAGAGATCACTTGTCGATTCACCATCTGTCGCTTGGCTCTTACTAACCAGTTTTTGCCATAGATGTAATCTTTCAGCAGACAATCAGATATTAAACAAGTCCGCCCGGCAACAAGGTAAAAGTTCCTGTCACTGTAAAACTCCTGTCATTGTTTCCTTTTTTTTTTTGTATTAAGGCCTATCACTGGGATAAACCAATGTTTTTAATATTTTTAAAGATCATTTTGTCGTTATTGTATTGTATATTGTATTGTATACAGTACAGCAATACCTTCATGGCCCACCACAGGATCCCAGCCCATAGGTTGGGAACCACTCCTCTACACCAATCATTTTGTTTATGAATTGAAATGAGACAAAACATGGAAAGCAAGCGTGTTCTCTTGATACAGCAGCTGCTGTGAACACCTGGTTGATGCTTATGTCATTTTATATTTACTGTATGTGTGTAGTTTTTTCTGTTGGGATTTCTCCAGTGTGACTCTGTTTCTGACATTTGATTCAGATAGACAGGTGTGTGTGTGTGTGTGTGTGTGTGTGTGTGTGTGTGTGTGTGTGTGTGTGTGTAAGTAAAAGTACAAGCACACAACTTTAACGATATAAGCAACTGTCTCGTTTAATCCCAGCCCCCCTAATAGTAGCCCTGGTGAGTTAAATGATTATGCCATGAATGCAGGTGGAAAATGTGCTAATGGCCAGAAGACTTCTATGGTGGATCAGTTGGATGTGGTAGTAGAGAAAAATGACTTTAAATTGCCCTGTCCAAATGGCTTTTTAATGCTCCTTTTCTAAAGCTTGAACAGTTTACATCTGAGGATAGTGTCACTGGGAGGACAAAGCAACTGATGGGAGTTTCAGTAAGTACCATCTCTGTACCGAGAAGAGAAGCATCCAGTGTCCAGTGATTTATATAGTCTCTCTCTCCTTCTCTTTTTCTATCCATTACATACGCAAACTATATTTTATTGCTTCTCGCAGCCTATTGATTCACATTTTCTCTCTAAATGTAATGATTCCCCAACAGCATGAATTATTACTTAATCCTCTTCATATTATGCAACAAAGACGTATCTATGTTGGCCTGTGAATACTTGAATTATATTGTAAGAATCAGTGAGGCAAAACATTAAATATGTATAAGTATAAAGTAAATAATTGTTATTATACATTAAGTTATACAATAAATTATACATACTCTGCACACTTGCAATCTAGCTGTCACCAGTGGTTTAATGTATCTTATTTTCTATTTAAAATTTGCAGTATACTCGAGAAGTTTCTGGGTTTGACAGCTTTTGTTTTAATATAGATGAAAACAGTTAAGTATAATTACATAGGTAAAGCTTTACTGTATATAGCACAAGACTTGGGTTAAAAATTCCTTTGCCATCAAACTCCAAAAACAAAAAACATGAACGCAGTATTTAAAGTATATTATAACGTAGCCTGGACAGAAGGACGCTCTGCCAAGGCCAATGTCAAACAGCATACACCAGACTTCAGAGGAAAAAATTCAAATTCATAGTAAATGATCCAAATTGAATGGGTTCGTCCCTGACCCATGCCCCATCCCTCCATCAAGTTCAGTGCAAATCGGTTCAGTACTTTTTGCGTAATCCAGTGACAAGGGCAAAAACATAACCTAACAGAAAAGTAGCTTTAGAATCAATGATCACCCATCTGTAGTCGTCATGGCCTGTTCTGCCTCACAGCCCCTTCCTTCTTCTTTCCTAACTTCAGTCATATATCCTTCCCTGTTTCCCAGTCTCATTCTCTCTCTTTCTTTTCCCTTCATAAGACTCCTCACCACCCCTGGGTATCCCAGTGTCTGGGTACATCAGGATACGCTGCTTTACTTTTGCTCCACCCAGATGTGGCTCTAGTCCAGGGCCTTTAGTCATTAAACCTCCAAGAATGAGAGAACTGATCAAGGATCACTGCTTGGGTCACATGGACATATTAAACTGCACTGCACCAAGAAGGACACTGGTCCTTTATAGCTGAAGATATAAAAATAACTTTGGCTGTCCCCAGATTACCTTTCTTTGTCCCTCTTTCATGCACCATCTTCATGGAATTGTTGGCCAATGAAAGGAGTGATTTGACTGTCATGATAAAAGACTCAACAAACTAAACAATGCTGCTGAAGTTTAAGGTTGAGATTAAAGAAAAACACACATCTTATGACGACATTATAAGGTAATAGACCACAGCAGGAAGAAGGAAGAGGAGTTGGTTCGGGTGTCCAGGCAGGCAGTATTTGAAGTCCCGTTCACTTTCTGCAGAGACAATATTAGGTGACCTACCACATGAAAAATGAGCTGTTGTGTGGGAAAATGCCTGGATCTTTAACAAAAAGTGTAAAAAAAATACAAGTCAGAGCACATCAAAATTTAAAGCAAGAGGTCAACCAAGAATCCAAGGAGAATTTTGATTAAGCAGCTGCATCGCTGACGGCACAGTTCATTTTTATGTTACTATCCAGGAGGTTCCCATATTTCTCTGAATCCAGAGACTGAATCAGACTGAACTGCCATTTAGTTTTAACTTCATTATTTACTCAAACTTAGTTTTTTGTTTGGAAGTGGCAGTTATGTTCTCCCTGAACTAATCAGTAGTCACCGAAGTATCCACCCCGTCTATGGCTTTTTTTAGTTGGCACACTGACTGCAATACCAGTTGCTAGAAGCAATTAGCACAAAGTTTGCAATGTCAATCAAAGAAATGTGTTGATTTCAGACTTTAAGTCGTGATCATTCCAGATCTTGTCAGGACAAAAAAATACTCCTTAGACCTTCCACTCTCCGTATGAGCTGCCTGTCATACAAGATGAATCAGCTGTTGAGAGAAGTTGAGAGTTGAGAGAGGTGGGATTTGTTATTTATCTGGCATTTCAGCTTTATTCTGGGTAATGAAATGGAGGGAGGATGGACAGAATGAGAAAGGGGGAATGACAGTCCTGAACTGTATGTGACTTAAGTACATGACATGTGCCCTGCCCTGCTGAATCACAGGTTGCCCTCTGTCTGTCTCTTTCCACTCTCTCCTCCTCTTTCCTTTATCTCTTTGTCAGTCCTTTGTGCCCTTCAGGCACTGCATACAAAAGCTCTCCTTATCACTTACCAGAACTATCCAAACTCTGTTTTGATATGTCCTGCCCCTCTTTTCCTCTCTCTGTGTCTGTCTCTCTTTCTCTTCCCCCTCACTCGTGACTCCTTCTTCATTTCATTGCTTTTGGGAACAGTTTACTCTTCCTTGCCTCCTCCTCTCTTACTCATTCATCCTTGCAAAGCCTGTCAGAGAGTCACCATCCTCTCTGTCTCTCACCATCCTCCTGGTTTCCAAAAGCCTCAGAGGCATCAGTGATTCACTGAGTGACCTTGCACTGCTACATCTAAAGACCAGCTGCCTTGATTTCTTCTTAACATTTCTGCAGTTGTCATGGAATCAGGCCTGTTGATACCATTTAAGGACATAAATCATAATCTAATGCCTGGATGGAACACATGTTGTTGATGAAGTCCTTAAATGTACATGTACATTAAAAGGTATGCTCTGTTACCCTGACACATCATCATGAAACTCAATGAAAATGTATGAAAGGTTAGTGTATCAAGCTAACATTATTAGCTTGTAAATTCGGTTTTCACAGTTTCAAAGGGGCAATTAGTTCATTTGACTTCTCTGTGGTTGGACATTTTAAAAATTTTGTGATGTGTAATAACAATGAATTACATAATAATTAGGGACCTGCAATTTACATGGTAACTAATGGATATAAAATATATCAAAATAAAATTATTCTCTTTGACAGATCTCTTTTCATTCCCCTGGAAGCTGATGATATAAGAGCAAAATTCCCAACAAAGGCTTTTGGTAGAGAAGCACAAACGTAAAACTTAGCAGTATCCTGAGGACTCTGAGTTTTCTTTCTTTCTTTGTATTATGACAAAGCTGAAAACCAGTTACAGTTACTGATTCAGTTTCTTCATTTGAACTCTAATTTTAGCTCTGCAGCTTCTGCATCAGTGTCAGTCATTGTATGGCTGACCCACTGCAGGCACATCATCAAGCTGCAATAAAGAGACTGTCATGTAATAAAGGAAACCATGGGCTGTCTGTGCAGCAGGTTATTATGACCCATAGTTACATTTTGTTGCTAGGCGACATCTAGCGGTTGTAGTAATTATGACAACAGCAAAGAGCTACAGCGCTGCAGGTGATGTAGTATATAGAGCAACAAAGTCCACATCAGGAGGAGGTTGTGGTGGATGGATGGGTCAACAAAACACAGGAATATGATGCAGGAGAGTGGTGTTCGATTCCCATGTGAAAGTAGCAGTTTATGTTGTTTCTGTCATCCATGACCTTTTGACAAAGTTAACCATCCTGTTGCTATTGTAACCATGATGACAAAGATTGTCTAATATTGAGGAAGTACTTATTTTAACACAAATCACCATCTTTTCCTAAACCTAACAAAGTCATACCGTTATTATAGTAACCATGGTGATGTAGGTACACCTCTCTCAGTGCAGCCCACATGCTTATTATTGTAACCATGACAACCAAGGGCCAGTACGCCTGCCACGGCAGGGGCCCTACTTAGGAGATACTCCTATGGGACATATCAGAGGGTTGTTCCATTTGGAGGACTTGTTGGGAATAAAGTTTGGTAGGAGCACTGAGTTTAACTAT
The DNA here is from genome assembly GCF_046630095.1 of Trachinotus anak. Classification (NCBI taxonomy): domain Eukaryota; kingdom Metazoa; phylum Chordata; class Actinopteri; order Carangiformes; family Carangidae; genus Trachinotus; species Trachinotus anak. The sequence continues at coordinate 3,631,938 of NW_027273858.1, read as the reverse complement.
GTATAAAGAGTGACTGGTAGATTTTGGTGTCTGAATCAGAGCTGAGTAAAAAAAGATGCTAAATTCCTTTTTGCAATGACTTTCAACAGTCATACAAAGAGCAACCCTTTCTAGAAGAGGCAGATGGATCAAATTCTTTTGTACCAATAGGAGCCTAAGTCAACCAGAATGCAATACATTATATTTTGCTTTTTGAATAATAGACCCCAGTCGTGCTCTTTCTAAAGTTAAAAAAAAAAAAAAAAAAAACTTTCTCACTTCTACTCCTCTACTTATAACTGGGGCTGTTGCCACCTACACTTTTCACCTGCAGCTGAATGCAACAAGCTCGCACTTGTTTTAGGGATATTTTTATTTCAAAGCCATTCTGGGAAGACATCACAGAAAAGCACAAATGAAAGTAGAAGTAAACACGGTATGTTGAGGGAGAAGTGGGTACATCAAAAACACAAGTCACATCAATTCACTAAATAACTCAGAGAATGTATTTAACATCACAAATTGATGATGCATAATGTAAAACAGGTAAAAAAAAGTTGTTAGAGACTGAAAAAGGTAAATAGGAAGCCCTCAGTAATAGAATGTGTGTAGGTTTTAGCCTAAGGGCCAGTGATGTGATCCTGATGATGATTGACAGCTCCTTGTAGGCGTTCCCAAAGTGACTCATTGGTTGTCACTGACTATTTGTTACTTTATTTTTCCCCCTGTTGAACAGCGCAGATGATAAACAGATTGGACCAATTACTCCAACTCTAAATGATACCGATTCCCATTTCAATCCAAATGTTAAAATTTTGGATTAAGAACCTTTATCTGACATTTAAATTTTGTCCTCTGCTTGTACATAACTTTTTTTGTACAAAACACATCACTAATGTAAGATGTGTCCTTGTGCTGTAGCAGAAGAATCTGTCAATTAATTTGAGAGTGAAAATGATTTCAACGCCAAGCAACAGTAAAAGTCAGTTAAAAGTAGTCTTGTGTGCTCGTACCTCTCTGTCTCATTTTGTGTCACTTTGCTTTAATGCTGTGCAGCGAGTGGGAAATAATGTGAGGGAGTTTACTGTCAAATGGAGGTGAAGACTGCACTTTTTTCAGCTAAACACAAAAGACCGAATATTAGTGAATTAATGCGTGTGTGGGCATTTACTGATGTCTAATGGGCTGTACACCCACCTGGCTCCTGGTGAATGAATGGCCATAATGTGAGGATATGGGTAAGGCTTTAATGATGGGGTGAAGTGAAATTAAAATTTAAACAATCATTATCTTAAACCTTTAATTTTATTGTATGAAAGAAAGGCTTGTTGAAACGTGAATTTTTCAGCACTGGCTTAAAATAAACTGTACTTACTCAAAGATGATTCTACATAGGCTGCAAACATGAGGCTTAATTCAATATAATTTAGAGTAGTTTCTCTATATTCTTGTGTGCATTAACAGCATGTGCATTGGCCCCATGGATGATAATTTAGGCACATGTGATGATAAAAAGGGTGTGAATTGCGAGATTAACACTGGATCTATGAAGCTGCCATTTTCTGGGTACGATGATGAAGGGACTGAAGAAGGAGCAGAATCAGGAGACTGAGAGAGAGAGAGACAGAGACAGAGAGGAGGACAGAAAATTTGAAAATGAGGCATTTCATAGCAAAACAGGATAGATGGATATAGAGAAAGTAATTACGGAAAGAGCTTAATTGAAATAGATTTATTTTATTCTGTAAATTGCAAAAGCAAAAAGCAAAACCCCATGCAATTTCTGTTTTGTTTTTACATTAAATCTGTTTATGTATATTTAATCAAACTCCATTCACAAAGTTAGTTTTTTTACCTGGTATTTTATGCTGCTGCACACCATAGAATTTTATTCTGGATTAATTATTGATTGGTTATTAATTCTGTCACACTTTTTAGTGGTTACAATACGAGCAGTTGGCTGGTTTAAGATTGGTAAGTAAAAACCAGTGAAAGCAGTGAATGATGAAATACTACCAAAAATAAAAGCCACAACTGACATATCTTGTATCTTTTAAATTGATCCAGGGACGTGCATTTGTTTTTGTACAAAAACTGAGACAATTTATGCTAAAGTCCATGTGACTTTTTTGCCGTGACTTGGTACTGGAAGGTGACAAGACGGCTAGCTTGTTAGCATGCTAACCTCAGTAGAAGAAAACAAGTGATAGAAATAGAAGCAAAAAAAAAAAACGAGTAGGTAAACAGCTGTTAATGCTATTGGCTATGTGGCAAAACTTACAAATAGCTCCTTTCAAAGCTCGGTATGGGAATAATATTATTAAACAGTTGCTTATCTGGTTAACATGGAGATACATTGTTCATTTGAGATCATGTGTCTGTTCACCACATCAGTGTTGAGTCCAGTATTCTCCCCCTCCCGAGCTCCTCCTTTTGGAAATACTGATGGCTTTTTAGTTGCTAATGTTCCACATTTTAAATCTGCTAGTTGCTAAGTTTCCTGTCTGTTGTTTGGTGCTGGGCAGGTTACTAACAGCTGCCTGCTGCTGCTGCTGGAAACAAGGTTGATGAGAGCGCTAAAACTAAGCTGTACCGCTCACATGGCCCAAACCAAACCAAACAACTAAAAGACGCTATGAAACCTTGCAGATCTGCAGAGTTGGTTATAATTCTCCATTTCACATTACACATAGTGAGTTGAATCATCCTTAATATGAGAAAAAGTTTTTTTAGTGGAGCATCAAAGCTTTTTTTTCCCTTCTCTCTCTGCAGTTCCTACCATGCTACATTATGATAATGATATCAGTGTTCTTGCTCATTCCTGTAGTGTTTACTTCGAGTGGGAAAGTAGACCATCCACTCCTTTTGTTTGGACCCATCTCATTTATGGATGCAGAGCAGACAGCTCGACAGAAACACTTTTTCTCTCAGGTCAGAAGATACAGATACCATGTTGCTATAGCAACTGCTGCCGGCAAAAACAAAAAAAAGAGGGATATGATGGAGAAAACAAAAACGATGGAGAAAACAAATGATGAAACTGGTCAGTTAAAGATGACATTCAAATTCAACAATGAGTGGGACTGGCATTCAGCAAATAGACTGTGGCTTTTTTTAAACATTTCTGCTCTGCACAAACAGCCATTAGTGTGTCAGACTGTAGCATGCTACAGCATGCTCCTCTCAGCTTACATGTGACCTGGAAAAATATAGGAGAGCAATTTGAAAAACAACTACACCACCTCTAGGCTGGTTGCTATTATTTTATTAGCTGCTGACAATATGGTTTATTTCATAAGCGTTTTGCTTTTGCTGTGTTTCACAAGCTTATGTAAAAAAAAAACATATGTAAAACAAGTTTGTTTTTTCCTTTGGAAAACATAGCATTTGTAAAAGCATGAGGGTAGATTTAAGTATATTATCTCCGGGGTCCTCACCACAAGGCAGCAGTTATTGCAGCTTTGTCAGTAGGATGAGATAAATATGTTTAATATATGATGTTTTGCTTTCTTACCACATAAAAAGTAGCTCGATTGGGAATGCCAGATTCCATTAAAATTACTATTGTGACTGCTAAATACAAATATTGCTAGTTCTAATCATGATAATGATGAAAAAGTGCTTGCTGTTACATTTTCATTTACTTCACTGCACAAAAGCAAGCTATGATCCCAAAGGATGTGTACGTGCACCTGCAGTATCTAGTAAACAATAACATATTGTGTAACACAAAGCAAGACAGAGCCAAAGTGAGAAACCCAGACCCAGACTGTGTTGCATCGCATGATTGTGTGACTTATCCATATTGAATTCCATCAGGGCTGAACAGTGGACAACGCAGTGCCATCATTTAGTTTCCTTCCGCTCCTTCAGTGCCGCCATCTGTCAAAATATCAATTTATTTCCTGCTCTCTAAAGAGTGCCGAGCACTAATTGGAAATAGCATGTAGCGTATATTCTGTTCTGCACACATGGAGAGCGAAGCTATCAGTCAGTCTGAGATGTGAACATGATGCAATCACTCCCTCATTCCCATCTGTGGAATAATTCATTTTTAATCTGACAGAAGGAAGTGAAAGAGATGAAGATTTTGTGTGTTTGTGTGTTTGTGTGTTTGTGTGCATTGCAGCGTACTTGGAGACACAAAAACACAAATATTATCTGTATTAAACAAAGGTAACACAGGAGTATTTGTATAAAGTGCAGCACACAAGATACCTGTTGAATGATAATAGTGAAACCTTTCAGACTAAATGCAACTGAAATGAAACATGAACGTGAAACAATGACAACAGTATTTTTTTATAGGCAATTAAAAACATAATTTTAAATATTCCTGATATAACTTAGGGCAGCAATGAATAAACCTAATTATTTTATTGTTAGGTTACCACAAGCAACCGTGCTAATTTTGGCAGGAGCAAAGGAGAAAGTCAGGTGATGTAGAATATTAGCTGTGTCCCAATTCAGGGGTGTGGTCGACGCTGTTTGTATTTGCTATTGTAACCATGGCGGTGAAGGTCCTCTAACTTTTAATGGAGGTCATTTTTTTAACAAAAAAAAAAAAACACGATATACCGTGACTGTTCTACAACCTTAACCACATGTTTATTATTGTTGCCATGACAACGAAGGTCCGGTACACCTGCCACCTGTACACTCCCCATGGGTTGTATCCAGGACAAGCAGCCGTTATGGCCATTTAGGTTGGTGGACTGTTGCCATATTGGCTGGGCACTCGTATGTACAACACAAACAAAGACACTACAATAACTCAAAGAGTATCATGAGATTCGGCACTAAGCTACATGTAATCAATCACACTGAAGGAACGTAATTAGCAAGGGAGGCTGACGTTTCCCTGACTGATAGGTAAGAAGTGAATCAGTTCAAGGCAGTCCCACCGATACCAGCCTCAATCTGTCAATTAAAAGTGCATAATCAATTGTGTTGATGACTGTGGTTCAGTGAGATGGCATTAGTGCTTTCAGTCAGAATTCATCAGAAGATAGTTAATAACCCTGAGAGGGTTCATTTAGACGTCTCTCTTTTTATTCATAAAGCGTCATCTCTTCCTTTCACTCAGTGTCACCTCTTTCACCACCACAACCACTTCATACAAAGGGTTATATTTGAATCTTTTTTTTTTTTTTACATCAGCCATGGCCACAGCCTTTAGAAGAGATGAATAGACGCCCAGCTTCCTCTGCTTACCGCATTCATGTTTCAGTCAGGCATAAAAGAAACTTTCTGCATGCGTCCTTTTTCATGTGTGGGTGTATTTATAGTCGTTTCCTCAGGGTTAGAACAGAATAACTAACCAATAAACCAATTGTGTGTCAGGATTTTACCAGATTAACCATGTAATTTAGAAGTCCTGAATTAAATTAAATGAAAGCATAAAGGACATGAGATACTGTGAAGTCTTCTGAGGCATGATGTTATGTCATCAGCACTAATTTCATAATCACATATTCATGGTAAAATGTGATGCATACAGTTGCATTCCCGTACGGGTGCAGTCTGTAAATCAGCACGGTGTGTATCCCATCGGAGGTCAGCTTATCTGTCTTCCACTGTGTGGCTCACCCCAGAGGTGGACATAGGCAGGAGGCACACACACACACACACACACACACACACTTACACACAGACACTGATATGCAGCCTATCCTCATCACCATGTGTGGGTCCACAGGGAGGGGAAGTAGGGCGACACTCCCACAGACTCCCTGCCACCCACACACGCCTCCACTTCAGGCTGCAGGTGCACAAACACACACACACACACACACATACACACACACACACAGTGGGTAGTATGTACTTTCATTTAAAATGCTACACTGGTTTGCTTGTTTCTTCATGTGAGTTACTGTGTGGTGTGTGGCTTATTTCCAAAGTAGAATGCAAATGAGAAGGATTAGCAATTTCAAGGACGTTTCAATGGACTTTACAGTCCATTTGTGTTGGGTTCAATTTCCACAAACAGCACACATATACTGTAGTGTAATTCTGTACACGATTGTACTCTCGTTTTATGGGCACACTCATAATTAAGGTTCTGTAAAGGCTTTGGTTGTATGTAAATAAGAAACCTAAATATTTACTCAAGAACTGTACAACTGTAAAATACTTGTACAGAGTTTTTGCATCTTATCCTTCTCTACTTAAAAGTGAAATGATCTATCATGACCTATGACCCAGTGTTATTTAAATTAGATAATTAGCTTCACCTCCTCCAGCTACAATATTAAAATGCTGCACACATTTTAATGCATCAGTATTGACAATTCAAAAAAATGACCTTATTCCAATCTGTTTGTCAGTGCGTATGTGTATTCTCAATGTATATTGTTGCTCTTGATTGCAGCTACTTTGTCATTCACTGAGTGAAATATTCAAATGTGAGACTCCGTGCTTTTATGTCTGCACCATTCGATTCTAGATGAATTGTGCATCATTTTAGACTCATTTCCCCCAAATTCAGCCTGACATCTTTCATATCTTTGGAAATCTTCAGTTTTGTGGATTATGTGTTTTGAATGTAAGACGTGTATTTGTGTGCTTTTATACTTGTAATGATCTGATTACTTCTTCCACCACTTCTGAAAGTGAAACTGTCACTCTAAGAGGAAATATCTGTCGTATGAATCTGAAGTTCAGACCTGGATATCGGAGGCAAATGCTAATGCTTGCCTTTCACCTCAACATCTTTACTGTATTTTTCTCCACACCCTTTCTGAGTCAGAAATCTCCTTTCCTCATTTTGTACTTCTCCCTTTTTCAGGTGGGGAAAACAATATCCTTTTTTAGAAAATGCTTAAAGTTCCCAGCTGTTTTGGATGCAGACACAGCATCTCCAGTATTATCTGTTGACCATCCAGTGACTCGAAGGCCATCAGTTTCCACAGAGCATATTTAACATATGACACTTGGTGGGCCCTTCCATCTAAAGTGGTTTACAGTAGCAGTAGTGCATACATCTTGAGTATGGGTGGCCCCAGTGGGAGCTGAATATCCTGACAGTGCTGGTGCTGATATATGCTCTACCCACCAACCTACACAGAAAATGAAATCCCTAACCTTGGCAGCTTTAGTGCAAGGCTCTACTCATTGAGCTCCATGGGAAATTGAGTTTCTAACCCATGCAGTGGAAGTGATTATAGCTCTACCCATAGGGCTGCAAAACTGCAGAGTTTCAAAGGACAGATCACACTGTCATTTTCATTTGTCTATATAGATGCCAATCTATAGGTCACCCAGCCTAGAATATATATATATATATATATATATATATATATATATATATATATATATATATATATATATATATATATATATATAAAATATGCAGTTGTGCTGTTATTAAGCATTCTAAATAAAACTGAAAATGGAAAATGGGGATATAAATGAGTACAAATTTCTCATTAATCAGACATTGTGTGTTTTCTGTTTTGTGGTATTTTCAGTCTAAATGCCTTTGTTGAAATTCTGCTGTTGTGTTTGTGTTTAATTGTTTTGATAAATGTCATGATTTGTAGGTCCCTGTCTTTACATTTAACTCACCAAATACTGTACCTGCACTTGCTGCTTACCTCACCCAGTGTATTCTACACTGTTATAAAGTTACAGAGGCGTGGACTTTATTTGAGGTGCGTGGTCAAACTGTATGGTCAGAGGTTGGCAAATATTTGCCAAAACCCAAATGTAGATTATTCCGGGAGCTTTCATGTGAAACTATCATTTATCTTGTTCATCTTCTCCTGCCCAACATCAAAGGGAGAAATCAAAAAGGCAGTGGAGAGAGGTCTGTGGGTCATTGGTGAAGTGAAAAATGATCCGCTTACATCTGTGCTAACATTGCCCGATAAGATTGGGGGCAGATTGGACGAGGCTTTTCGCATTAAAAAGACCAGCTCACCCACTCTAAGATGTGGGGCAGGGCCTCTCAGGAGATAAAGTCACTGTCAGTGCGGTGAAAGCTAGCAATGACACCACAGACATCAGCACTTCCTCCAGATTATTTTCAGTCAGTGAGGGGGGGATATTTGTTGTCCTATACAGCCCTGGGAGCTCCTGTAATCCAAGTCACTGTGGGAGTCACTGTGTATTGAAAGCACAGCACAGCTGAACATTAATTGAACCACCAGCAGCAGATGCTGATGATGACCCAGTGACAAGAAATTTAACTCATTCAGATGGTCACAAATTGCCTCAAGTTGTACAATTATAGTAGAAAAAATTCAAAAAGCAGAGTAAAATCTTAATCTTAATTTTTGCATCAATGACATTGCATTGCATTGCACTACATTACAATACGAGTGTCACTCTTGCATGTGTGCGCATGCATTTGTGGTTTCACTATGAAAACGTATGGAACCAAAATGACCTCTGACCTCTTGGTCTTGGGTCCCTGATATGTTGTACACAGCAGGACATACACAAGCTCTGACATTTATGCTGCTCAGCCATGGCTACACAGGCCAGTGTGTTGTTTGCTCAGCTTCTTATCTGATTATGTTTGTGTGAGTTTGCGTGTGTGTGTGTATTTTACACCTCTATGAGTCCTCAGTTAATTCTCCATAATATCACATTCTCAAAGCTAAAAAAAAATCTTTATGAAGAGTTTATCACTTAAAATCACTGCTAATGTGATCCAGCAGCACTGTGGGTGTGGCTTGATCAGATCCAGCCTGGAGACACAAGCTAACAAACCTCCACTGACATCAGATTTTGGTTCAGATGTTGCCTATTGGTTTGTGCATGAGAGCAGGTGACATCCGCTTCTCTCATGTGAAGCAGCTGATTCGTAGCGAGAAGCTGATTGAGACATTAAGTGGTTTAGGTTGAATTAAGAGTTAGGGTGAAGGAATGCATCATTATCACCAAGGGTCCTCATAAACACAGTACACAGTTGTGAGTACAGTGTGTGCAACACTTCTTCTAACATCACTAGCATGTGCCTTCTGACTCCATGTGACAAGGCATAAAGCACCGATACAGCAGCTTACATGAAAGAACAACAAGTCAGTGATGATCTCGATATGTGCTGTGACACAATGCTAACGCACACTGTTCTTAATGATAACTTCTCTCTCTCTCTCTCCCTCCCCCTCTCCCTGCCCCTCCGCTCTCTGCTGCCTGAAACAACAGATCACTTGGGCATCGAGTTTATGGGTAAGGAAGCTTTTCTTCTCTTGCATCCACATGAGTCACGAGTGTAAACATCACAGGGCTTCATGCTGGCTTCAGCGCTGTGCTGTGTGACTGCTTAGCCCCACATACAGTGCACGCATCCTTCATGACACCCAAGAAAATGGCAAACATGGACATGCTTGATCACATATGGCTTCATTATATCATTTGAAATGGGAACAACAAAGCTGGTGAATACAAATGGCGTCTGTACGAATACGTTCACATATTCACAACCATCAGCTCTTTCTCTGCACATGCTTTACTCTATTTCTTTCAAATATTAGCTGTTGTCTTTATCTGTCTACCCTCTCCACACACAGTCCATGTATTTATATATCTTTGCTTTCTGCGCCATCTCTATCTTTATGCTTTCTTTCTTTCTGTTGCTCTCCCTCTCTTTCTTTCTTTCACAATTGCTTATGAAGTGTCCCCTCAGAATACCAATGTGCTGCAGTCTCCTTGGAAACAGTGAGAACAGAGAGGCAGGCAGGGTACAGTGAGGGAGTTTTTATGATGTTGGCACTGTTTCCAAATGCACTCCTCATTAGTGCGCGTGTGTATGTGTGCACATGCATAGCACATGTTCAAAAGTGTGTTCCCAAAGTCCTTAGTTTCTCCTTATGTGAGTTAGATGAGATTCTTCCAATGATTGTGTGTTGGATGTTTGTGTGTGTTTCCCATGCACATGCCTGCGAGGCTGTGCAGGGTGGATGCCAGCGGTTCCTCCTCACTGTTGCCAAGCTCCTCTCCCCCTGTTTTTGGCTCTCCTTGCAGACTCTGTGTCAGGTATCACAGCTGAGGAGCACTAGTTAACGACATGGAGGCTTGTTGTCAACCAGTGCCCCTCAATCTCTCTGTTGGTATCATTTGGGTCCTTTCCACATGGACAGGTTGGAAAAGCAATAGATCATCTAGGAAAATGGCCTCCCCCTGGTTTTGACATTTCTGCCTCTGCGTTCTCAAAGTAAAATTTCACAGGAACAAGAAGTGCCGTGCACCTTTTTCTGCCCCACCACAGCTGCATTTGCAGTCAAACGAGCAGAAGCTTTATTGGGGAAACTTGCTGAGACTATACAAACTTGGCAGTGACAGATGATCTTTTCCACACAGCTATCTCACAGATTTCCCATTTATATTCAGTGAGAGGTTTTATGCCTCTGCAACATTGTTCAGGCTGCCACATTTTCTTTGCCTAGCTAATGTCTCCAGTCCTGCCAATGTCTTCCCCTTCACTGTGTTAAGCACGACACAGATAGATAAGCACCTCCCACACTCTCCTAGAAAAAAAAGTATCAGATACCGATCCGCTCAAACTCTTCTATAACAGATTGTTGTTATTCATGCAATTAAGTAAATATATAATGTACAAAGTGGGCTACTTGTGAAAAAAACACAAGTCTTCATTCTGAGGGCCTATAATTTAAGTTTAAATAAAGATTAATAATATGGGGTCTGAACATCTTGAGTTGTTGGGGCTTCCCATTTCTGTTAATAGCAGCTGATGTTATATCATTACTGGGAGGAAGCTTGTCATCCACAGACTGATATAACTACAGTCAATAACACGTATGCCAATAAATATTATTATTATTAGTGTTACTTTTAGCTCTTTTCTTCAAGGGACGTATCAAAGGAACAGCAGCCAGTCAGCTGATGAATGAGCCACCAATGGTGAAGCATGAATGAAATCAATGCAAGTGTGACTTTTTTGTAAACTAAAGGATCATTCTCATTAAAACAGGTTATGAGAGAAAACAAAATCATCACCCAGAGAGACCAACTTTATGGATCAGCTTTGACCTATTACACTTGCTGTAGTTCTGCTGCAGTGGGGCCTCGTTACCATCATTACATGTGGCTGATTGACACTTTTATCTCCACACAAAGTGTTTTAGGTCCTGAAATGCATATAACGTCCATCTTTACGAAGCTCTAAATGTTTTGGAGATATTGTGTGAAAGAGACTGTCCTCCTGTAGAAAAACCATCTGTGCAACAGGTTATTATTATAACAAAGAGAAGTATGCCACTCACACAAGTCCACAAGTTTATCACTGTAACCATGACAACCAAGGTCCGGTATATTCAACTGTCAGCAACTATACAGATTTACCAAATAGATATCCACATGCTGTGTGCGCAAACACCATTCTGATACTGGATTTAAATAAAATACTGCCAACAGACTCAGATTCTGAGGTCAAAATTAGAAGTGTCTGAGCTGAGCTCTCTCCACTCAGGATATCACACACCCAAAGTTTTATTAAACAGAGAATATATTCAAGAGCTCTTGGATCCTGACTTTTTGACTTCTTCTTTATACATGTTTTATATTGCTTGACAGGTAGGTTAGAAAATTGTCCCTGTATCTAGTCAGTCAGTCATGTGGGCATCAGTATTTCCTTTCTATCAGAGATCACTGAGCTCTGACTGGAAGATGTTACACCTGGTTGTGAATCAATGTTGGAACAAAAGTGTTACAGGTGGCTATCTTTGGGGCCGAATGGATTTAAAGTCGTGTCGATTTTCAGTTTCTGTCCAGAGGGTTTAAGGTGTGTTTGTGCTGAGAGAAGGCAGTTTGAGCAGAGATGAATGACTTTAGGTGGACAGATTTGTGCTTGTGTGTGTTTATATATATTGGATATATTGATAGCACTCACAGGGTTCAGTAACATTTAGGAAATCTAGTTGTCTTTCACATGTGGTCAAAACAAAAAAAATAAAAAAAAAAGAAAAGTTTTCATCCCACTCAGCTTGACTTTCACAACTTAGGGAGTGAAATGCATTGTGACTGAGATGAGTAACAGGAGAGACAGAAGAGGCAGCAGTTGCTCTGGTGTCTTCCAATAGATCACTTTTCAATGAAAAGGCCTCACGATTTCTGTTTGTTTGTTTTTTGTTGTTGTGTGTTTTTTTGGTTTTTTCCTTTTCAGCGAATGCATTTTGAATTCCTGTAGATGCAGCTTTGTTCTTACAAATAGGTTGGTGTTATCACTGCTAGAAACATGAAATATAATACTTAATATGCAACCAGGTATAGAATAACAGGTCAATATTACTTGTCCAGGTCCAGAGGTCTGGGTGATTTTTAACAAACCTAAAACAAATTTGACATTTCTATTTGTTCTATTTGTTCAACAGTTTTTGATAAAATCAGAGAGAGAGAGAGATTAACTTCATACTATTTGCTTGGTTGTAATGTAGAAAAAAGATTCTCGGGCCTCCAGCCATTTCATGAGTATAGTTTTGCCAGCCAGAGCAGGGACAACGGATTTTAGAGAAATCGCCACAGCTCAACCATGACCCAAGAACTGTCACACTGTTAAAAAAAAGTCAAGTCTAAGTCTTTATAAAGCAAATAAAGCACAAAACAGCACAGGCAACTTTCATGGCACTGTCAAAAAAGAATGTATCTATGAATCTATGAAGAGTCTGTGAAATAAAAAGGCTATTCGTCCAAAGCCTAGATAATGTCTTTAGTCCTGCCAATGTCATCCCCATCACTGTGTTAAGCACAACACAGATAGATAAGCACCTCCCACACTCTCCTGAGAAACAAAAGTATAAGAACCAGATACCGATCCAAAACTAAGATTACAAATTGTTCTATTACAGTAAATATATAATGTACAGTAATGTACAAGTGGGCTACTTGTGAATCTACTTGTGAATCTCATCTCTGTCCAAAAACTGAATAAAAATAATAATAATAGCCTGTGAAACGTCTATTATCACGGCAGTCCTGTTATTACAGTAAGAGGGAGGTGGTTGCACAGTGCAGTGGCCATGACTGCAAAGGCTTGGCCCTTGTTTTGAGTTTTTCAGCCTAGACCACAGAGCAGCCAACGGCTGTGGTTCAGTTTTCCTCAGATGACCAGAAACCTGGAGGAGATTCAAGGGGTGTACAGTTCTGAGGTGTGATGTGAATGAACTGTAATGACAAGCCAGCACAGGCGAGAACAAGCTGCAGGCAGGACACACAGAACATGGGCTAATACTAGCACATAACAAGTTATAATAGTCAGAGAAGGAAATGAAAGTGTGGATAACCTATCTCTATGTGGCAAAAGAGAATATGTAAAAAGAAAAAAGAAAGAAAATTACCAACAAAAACAATACCTCCAGTCACCTAAATATATTCAGTATGTAAATGGGCAAATAAAGCCATCTGAGTAATGGCGTAAAGGACCGTGACCAGCCCAGAGAGCATGCTTACTCTAGCACGGCAGACCTGCATAAATAAAGGTTTTTTCTCCTCCCTCAACAGTCTGTGCTCCACACATGAAGACTCTTATGCTCAGGGCTGCGAGGTAGTCGCTGGAGAATCACATCCCTCTGAACTCTCCTCGCACTTGTTATGTCGTTCCTCTCACTCATCCTTTCCTGTCAATCTTAGCTGCTCTTGGTACAGAGAGGGAGATTTTATAGACACAACACAGCAAATACTGGTCTCAGAGTCCACACTGGTTCATGCATGAAGCCTGGTCAAATGTAGGTGTGGCACAGTTTGCAATTAGGAGAAATGAGCCTCTTGTTTTGGGGGGTGGTCAAAAGTGAGAAATTCCTATCGAATCATTTCATCATTACTTGCTATGAGAGCCGAATAAACGTTCGTCACTGCCACTAGATGTTGCAATAGACCACCGGCACCTCAGACCAAAATAAAAGCTTTGTCAGCCACACCCCAGGCTTATGTTTGACCACCCATCCTCAACCCTCTCCCTCCTCCCTTTAGCAAGGTGTTACAGAGCCAAGTGAAAGCTACTGTAGTCATCACTAATAAAAACAGACATGTAACCTTATGTAGCATCAAGTTACTTACACATGGAGGAGAAGAAAAAACAGTTTTGAGTCAAGCTGCAGTAATGGTGCGATCTCGGTAAAGACAGAGCCTTTTTGGGTCCACGGTCAGACTGGGAAAGAACTTCAGCCTTGGATTTTTCCACAATGGCAAAAATGACACTGATGGAGCTGATGAAGACGCTGATGGAGTTGGCAACAACTTTAAAACTTCCTGGCTGTTTTGACGGCCCACCTGCTCACCAGGATCTGAGCCAGTAGTCCCAGTGGCCAGTCATCCTGTGCGCTGGTCTCATCTCTTTTTGTCTTTTTAGATATAAAAATGGTTTCTTCAGTGGAGGACATTCTGGAAGGTTACTTTCATCTGAATGCTGTTGCTTTCACCTGTGGGCTGCATACTGCACTGTTTCAGGTTTCATGTGGGCAGTGTCCATGTGTTTCAATGTGGGGAAGCCCAGTGGTTTAAAAGGAGGGACTCCATCACTCCAATGTATCTTTACATAGAATAGTTGCAGAGAGCACACAAAATATACGTACATATATTAGAGGGAAAAAAGAAAGCCTGATAAAAATCAATATTGAGTGTAAGACAAACGTGATAAGGTATTGAATATGATTGAGTAAATAATGCAAAAATACACATATTAGACCTGCACAGTGGGACAAACAATAGACACAACCAGATGCTTTTTGAATCCAAATATTAAAAAAAAAGTGTGACAGAAGCCCTAAATCTGGTTTTCATTTTACTTCAGTCTCAGAATTTGACATGACAGCTTATTGTATTGTGTTATCATGTGCTGCCTTTACATTTACAGTGTAACACATTATAATTACTGGATGATTGATGAATGTTACATTTAAGAATCAGTCCTCAGGCTCATAGAAATTAACATCAGACATGAGCCATAATGAGCCCATCTGCAGATCTGAAGTTGCAAGAGAGATGTATTTAAAACATGACAGTAGTTTACTGAGTGGATTTAATTTTCAGCAGCATTGAGCCGTGCCTCAGGTTGATGACATTTGATCTGTCTGGAGGCTGTGCATCTGAACAGAACTTGAACCCTTATTGATTTGAAAATATGCTCAGCTGTGATTAAGATTCAAACTGTCCATGCATGTGCTAGTTAGAGAGTTTGTTTGTGGAGCAGTTAGCAAAAACTGACCTCGTTAGTCCTTCACCATCATTCACAATGTTGAGCCAATTCCAGTGTGCTGCCACTAAACATTAAACTTCACTGCTCTCAAAATAGACGCCACTGTTTTATTCATAATTGCACAAATGCGAGACAATTTAATAAGCCTTAATTCAATATCTGCAACAGGCCTTGACAGTGTCACTGGCTGCCAGCAGTCTGACTCATCCATATGTCCAAATCATTAGATAAAAATCCTTGAATGATAAAACTGGCACATAAAATAAGTGTAAAATCTCACACATCCTAATATTGCCAAGGTAGGATATAACATTTATTAATGCGCAAGATATTTTTGGATGATTTTGCAGATTGCAACCCAGTATAATAATAAAAAATATATATAACAATAACATGGTCAAACTTTATGGCTGAGGCTTCAGATCACAAATTCTCCCATGGAGAAAGCTGATAATGATCAAAACAGTTGTGCTGGAGTGCAGCCAAGTGCAGACTTGAGCCCTTTCACCAGGGCCCAGAGTCAGCATACCTGAGAGACATGCAGTCAAAATGCCACCTCAGCCAGCTCCAAATTTAACTCACTTCTGTTTATGTCTGTGTGTGAGCATCTGTGTCTGTATTGTATTATACTGTGTAACGTGAATACTGTTTTTCAATTGTTTGAGCAAACAAATTTCCATTCACTTCCATTGAACAGGGGTGGTCTTGATTTTCCTGCAAGCAGAACAAATAAAACCAAAACATATGCAAGGTGCGACTTTATTTGAAATTCATTTGGACTAATCCTTTAAAGTTGACATTTGGATGATTGTAGGTAGAGTTATACAACAATAATCAACTTTTTCTGCAGGGCGAAAGGGAACCTAATACAGTGCAAGCATGCTTCAGTGAACAGAAGTGTTACTGTCCTTTCAGTACTTGCTTGTTTAAGCTGTCAAATAAAAGTAGTGAAGTAGAAAGTACAATATTTCCCTCTAAAATATAGTGAAATATAAGGAAACAGTAAAGCACAAGTGCCTCAAAACTGTACTGTAAGTGCAGTATTTAGAATAAATGTAATTAATTACTTTCCACCAAGCTAATACAGGTACTTAGCCTTCACCACACATTGATTTTAATATTGAATATACCAATCCACACAATCTAATTCAGAAACTCGGCAGGTAAGCTAGATAATTAGCTATTGCTACTTACATTAACCTACAGTGTCTGGGCGATGAACAAGCAGAGATTTGAAGAGATGAGCCATTGGTGGAGTTAGACAGGCAGACAAGACATTCAACTAACATCAAGGTTAAGAAACAGTGTGGCCCACCATAGGGGTGTGTGAAATCGTATCACAAGATTCTTCAAATTATGAATATGGGAAACATATTGTAATATTTAAAATTACAGGTTAGAAAGATATCTAAATGTTTCAACCCCCAGAGCTGTTTTTACCTATTTTGGGGGGGGTCCAAGTCTTAATAAGGAGGGTCAGACCTACACAAACCCCCCTGTAATTTGAACCCTGATTGTAGGTCTCTTTTCTTTTTGTCATGTGATACAGAGATACTCAGTGTGTTTATGAGCACTTCAGCAAGAATGTGTTTGGGTATTATGTTAAGCAATATGAGTCATAAATAGTACACTAATGGAAATAAAGTCCAAAGGCTTTAGTCTTTATTTATGAGGCTGCTTCAAGGGCATTTCACCACTTATTCCATCACACTGATTTCTCTTTCTGCCCAACACACCTGTACGGAAACATGGCTTCTGTAAACACATTCTGAGTGTACAAGATTACAGAAGTACAAAAAGGTCACAGCAACACTTCTATATCTCTGCTGCCACCACGCATATAGAAAAATGCAATTTATATTTTATACTAATGTTGCTGTAAATAAGCGACCAGTAGGGCTGTGCAGGGCAGAACTGGAAGTGGAAGTAAATGGAAGACATGACCTCACAGCTCTGCAGATGGAACATGAACACACTTTTCCTCTCTTGAGCCATATGATTTATTCACATCAAGTGAGTGTGTTTGTGCATACAGCAGGTGTGTCCAAACAAGGACGTGGGAGGATTGGAGCAAGGTTGTAGCAAGGCTTGACCTTGGCAACATATTTCTGATTGGCCTCACACTAAGAATGCTGCTTGCTTATATTTCATGTAAGTCTGAATGTGTGCGATATACTAAACTCTAACTTTAGTGTAGTAAACATCTGTTTGTGTGCACTTTATTAGCAACAAGTGTATACGTGCTTATTCATGCAATTATCCAATTGTGGTTTGAGCACTTCTAAAACTGCTGATCTCTCAGAATTTGGCATGAATCCATGGACCCAACCTGCCTTGTGTCAACACCCCAGTCTGATAGTGATGGTGTAATGGTGTGGGGCATGTTTGGCACTTGTCGCTGGTCTTTTGCATCTTTTTATGGCCGCCACTTCTAATGGCTCCTTCTAGTACAATAATGCTCCATGTCACAATGCAAAAGTTGTCTGAAAATGGTTTCATGAACATGACAGTGGCCTCCCCAGTCTCCAGATCTGAATCCAGTAGAACGCCTTTGGGAACTGAGGCTGTTTTCAGAGCAAAGGAAAAGCCTAACCAGTGTTCGTATGGTGTTCCTAATAAAGTGCTCAGTGAGTATATGAATGTGCACTTATATTGTGTTTCACATCAGTACTGCAGGCAGGGCAACATCAAGTCCTACAAAGTTAGAAAGTTCTAGTTTTTTTTTCTTTTTCAACCCTGTCCCAGACTTCATCTAAATTCCCAACAGCATCTTTTACTTCAAAAAAATCTGTTTCTATTACCTTTTTTCACTGTGTCAAAGTGGGATAATTTCCACCTCAGCCAAGCGTAAAAACACTCTTGTGATTTTTTTTCTCTTTTGTGGCACAAATGAAAAATTGCACTTTCTTGCTAAACTT
The DNA here is from genome assembly GCF_046630095.1 of Trachinotus anak. Classification (NCBI taxonomy): domain Eukaryota; kingdom Metazoa; phylum Chordata; class Actinopteri; order Carangiformes; family Carangidae; genus Trachinotus; species Trachinotus anak. The sequence continues at coordinate 3,613,881 of NW_027273858.1, read as the reverse complement.
TCTTTCTTAACTTTCCACTCATCTCTTTCAACCATTTTTTTCATTATCTTACTCCTTACACCAGAGCACCACTGACACAGGTCCGCTAAATTAAATAACACAAAGTCATCATTTGAAATCACCCTTCAGAATGACACAGAAGCATTTTCTGATGGTAAAGGTAAGGTTAGGCACAAAGCATGACTTGGTTAGGATCAGGAAAATGATTGTGGTTCAGTTTATCCAGGGTCAAACAGGCCTTGAAGCCACTGAAACAACTGATGCTGTCATTTGTTCTTGATTGGATAGTCTCCTCTGATACACTTATCAATATCAGCACTGATACTGGGCTTATAAAACAAACAGGGTGTCAGCCAGACATGACCAAATGGAGTATTGTTTTATCAGGTTAAAATAATCACAACACAACATCCAACAAACCTGACAATTTACAAAACCTAACATCTCTTCTTATATTTAAAGGAGAAATTTTACAAATTTACTTTTCTCGCATCCTGTGAAAACAGTATAGTGTATAATTTGTCAAAATAATCTTAACTCAAGCTTTTTCCAGAGCTTTCAACTGCACCTCATGGTTGTCATCACTGAACGTTCCTTGCTCAGTTCTTGAGATTGCTCAGTGCTCATGTGACATATTCAAGTTCAGTCACTTGTCACTAACAGGTGAAAACATGTTATCGATGTTATGTATTGGGGAAGACTGCTGTTGAAAGCTCTAGAAAAAGATAATAAATAGACCTTGAGTTAAGATTGTTCTGTCAGTTTCTAAGCGAAAAAATGAACTCAGGCTCTGAACAGCTGCACATTGTAGCATGTGTGGCTGCGGAGAGAGCTCTCTAAGTCTAGAGAATTAACCCTGGTGGATTAGGGTTATCTCGGTTGGAGCCTGGAGACTTAAAAAACTGTGCATGAGGTTTGAAAGACATAGGCTAATGAAGAGATACTGTTGGTTGCATTATGGGAAATGACCATGACAAAACTGATATATTATATGGTATATTTTTAGGACATTCCCCCAATTTTATGGAAGTGCAATATTAACTTGCTGGAGTTCTCCTTTAAGGAGTGATCAGTTTCTCAATGAAGTATAAAGATGTTAAATTGATCAAGGAAGATGTAAAACAGAAAACTCCTACTTATGTCAGAACAAAATATATTAAAAAAGGAGCAGAAATTATTTGGCTGTAAATCAACCAGAACCATCACTTTGTGTATCAGAATCTGTAAGGGAACTGAAAGAGGGATCACTGCACCCCTTCAACGTCCCACCTCCTTACCTTATTCCTCACCATCCTATCTTTTTTATATCTGCCCATCCCCCTCTCTTTCTTTTCCTCCTGCTCCGTCTGTCCATTACTGTGCCTCCCCTGCAGCCGACCTCAAGTGTGTGCTCTCACAGGACAACCCCCAGTTCTCTCTAATGATATAATTATAGCCAATGAGCCAATGTGATGACTCAGGCTGATTAACAGCATCAAAACAACACCAGCCCTGAACATAACTTAGATATAGATGGAGGGAGAGAAAAAGGGAGACAGAGGAGAGAAAAAGAAGCACTAATAATATACTAATAGACTCTGTGACATCTGCTTTTTCAGGGATTATGTATGACATACTGCATGTATGATCGGTTATGCAATATCTGTGTGGGCATCATTAGCAGCTACAGCGGTGAGCTTGTGCCGAGAGATCTCTGGTTTGAATTCCCTTACAGGCCTGAAAATCTTGATGTGGTGGTTAATTAGTAACACTCTCCCTCATCGACTGCTGTCAGGATGCCCTTGAGCAAGATGCAGCCGCTGCAGTTGTGTTGCTCTGTAGCTAAGGAGGCTGTGGTTGTATTGTGCAGTGTGGTTGACAACACTATCTTTCTTTCGCACTAAAGTCTCTATTCAGACCCATCCACAGTAAAAATTTGTTTCAATCGCCTCATTGTAAAAGCCCAACACCTTGTGTCATCTTCATGCTTTTCCAAGGTCCGGGCCTTGCTAAATAAAACTTGATTGATCGCCTATTAATGCAACTGAAGGCAACTATGATTTACTTGTAGCAAACAAGACAGCTACCATTTTTCTCTACTAATGATGTCCGTCCGCGCCATAACTCTTCTTGTCTCCATGTATTCAAGCTCCATTACATGTGGCATCCATTTCAAAAGCAATCAGTGTTTAGCGGACCATTACTCGATGTGGTAGGGCTGATAAAATGAGCTGAAAGGCTACGTGGTAACTAAGAATAGCAGGTGTTGCTAGAGAATTGTAAATGGGTGTTTGTGAATTGTAAATGGGTTTTGAGTTGTGATTTTATTTCAGTTTTATTTGGTTTATCTATCACAACAGTAATTACATTTATACAGGAAAGAATCTGCAAGGCAGATACTACCGAAAAACCCCAGAGAGTTGTTGCACCGCAACTGGTTTGTTTGATTATTTAAAATTGCTGTTTGGGTGCTGTAAACACCGATGTTAGAAATTAAAAGTGGGTAAGTACAAATCTCAAAACCATGTTTAATTCTGTGTTATGGTGAGATGGCTGTATAGTATTAATTTAGTATTAACTCTGTCTGTGGATATTGACTGTGGGATCTCAGCAGATCTGTGCACACATACACAAAAACCCATGCACAACCCACATCTTCCTCTTCCTCCCTCTCTTTTCCTTCCTCAATGTCTCTGACACACACATGCTGACAGATGTGTACATGATCTATGACTTTATTTCCCAAGAGTGTGTTGTTCAAATATTAATGTGGCTCCTTCCTCTGTTTTGTTTCTCCCACAGAGAGCAAAGAGGTGTACAAGAGACAGGTGCTGTCAATCACATCCATTGCTATGGCAATCAGTCTCCTGGGAACCCTGTGCATGGCCCTCTACTGCCGCAACAAGTGAGACAATGAACACACAAAAATACATGTAGAGATCAAAATTCAAGTTTTTGTGTAAATCTAGTGAGTTCAACAGGCTGTGTGCATTTCTCTGTGGACTGAGCACGAGGTTTTTTTGCAATATTAGTATAGAACCTAGACCTGCTTTACAATCCAAAAAATACAATATGGGACCTTTAAACAAACTACCAATAAACACAAGAAGATCAGATAATTTAAATCAAAATTTACAATCATAATCAATAAATGATGGATTAAACTACAAAAATAAGACCCAATTTGTAATAAACTGGAATTATACTTTTGATTTATTTAATGTTATTACCTAATATTTATGACTATAAGTTGTAAACTAACTATAAGTTATAAAATGAGACATTCTATACACAATACAATTATTTCACCACACGAATAAAATGTCTGTTGAGTCTGTTTTACCCTCAGGTGTTTGGGATGGAGTTGCCCTCCATGGTTGGGGTTGGGGCATAGGTTATGATTATGTGTCAAAGAGATGACTGATTAGGTCTAGGGCCAAGGCTGGGTTCAAGGTTAGGGGAAACACAAATCAATATGGAAACAAAATTTAACACAACACCAGCATAATAGACAGACACACACAAAGTTCGAGGATTGTAACTGGATGTTTTACCAAACTCTCAGTTGATTCCATTTTTCCAACCATGCTCCAATGTGACATAAAGTATTTTCCCATGAATATATTGACAGGTAAATTAGCTCCAGTGACATGTAATTTCATCCCAGTCATCAGTTTCCTCGATTCCATTTGAACTGGAAAGTTTCTCCAGTGATTTTCAAACTTTCTTTGACAATAATATTTATGGTTAAACTGCCATGGGTCCTAAAGTAAGCAAAATGTTACAGTATTTAGTGATAGGCCCTGTTGGGCGTGGGCAGACAAAATGCCCAAGGAGACATTTTTTTAATTTAGTGAAGGCCGGTGGAACATGTTGAGGCATCAAACATCTTGAAAGAAATCCCAGACGGGGTATTTGCAGCAATTTGTAAATCTCATTTTATGCACACACATATTCATAGCCCATTATAACCCAAAGGTCACTTCGTGTGGCTCCTGCACTCTCTCTCTTTTCCGTCCTTTCTCTCTCTATCTGCATCTTTCTGTAGCGCATTCTGTGTGTGCACATTAATTGGCATATGAATTGTCTACATCCATTCCTGGCTGCAAGAACTTTGCATAGCCTGCCTGCAGAGATTCTATATTCTCAACAGGATGGCTCAAACATCCGGTATGTAACGGCAGTCTGTCATTCAGAATATATGGACCGTGCAGTGGGCTGTGATAGATGGCACTGTAATTCCATAGGCTTCCCTCTGTAATATAATGATGTGAGTGAGTGAGCAGCCTGACAACAAGATAATCGGATCAAGGCATGATGGACAGGCACTTTCAATGAATCCATAATTGAGTCGGGGGACTAGCTTGTTCAGTGGAGAAGCTGCATAGAGATTGGGAGGAAGTGTTCATGCAAATCAGAGTGACCTGAATGAAGATGAAGTCGAAGGTTTTCCCACACTGAGAAAAATAAAGAAGCTGTTGACATTTCTCTTTAAGGTACAACATGTGGTGCAGTGTGTATTCAGAGAGTGACACATTTTCTCATTTTCTTCTCTCCTCATTGACAATTAGGTTAAAGTGCTGATTCAGTTGTTTTTTTAGGGTGTTCAAATCTGTGTTTGGTGACCTATATCTCTTTTCTATAGGTGGCCCCTCATTGTTCTAGGACACTGCAGAAAGACAATGATCCTAAAAACACAGACAAGACATTGAAAGAGTTTCAGGAACAAACAGTTGACTTATCTAGACTGTTCAAGTCACTCACTTTCACCTCAATCCAACTGATCATGTGTTTCACTTGCCGAAGACCAGACTGAAGGCAAATAGCCTTCTGTCAGTGAAGCTGACAGCTGCACAGACCTGGCCGAGCATCACCCGGAGAAGTTACCAAGTGTCTCCAAAAACTCCCCCAGTGTTAAATTGAAAGACTCTATTTAAAGTTACACATTTATGTCACCTTGACTAATTACAATCTGTTTTCTAAAAAACAAGTCCATAAATCGTCTGTGCAGCAGGTTATTATGACCCACAGTTGTGTTTTGTTGTTAGGCAACATCTCGTGGTCATAGTAAGTATAACTGGACCATGTTGTTATTATTGTAACCATGACACCAAAGATCGTCTAATGTTGAGAAAGCACTTATTTTAACCCAAATCACAATCTTCCTAAACCTAACCAAGCCATGACCATTATTATAGTAACCATGGCAATGAAGGTAGGTACACAACTCTCAGTAAAGTCAGCATGTTTATGATCGTAACCATGACAAACATGGTCCGGTACACCTGCCGCCATATGGGTGCTACTTAAGGAGACACTCCTACGGGTTGTATCAGAAGGTTGAAAAAACCAACCTTCAAGGTCCGGGTTGGAAGTCTGGTTGCAATTCTCATATGTTAACACCCTAAAATTAAACCTGAAGATCTGATGTGATCATGAGTGAGCCAGCAACTGTTATCATGTCCTCAATTTCACAAATTCACTCAGCAGATTCCTCATAATCAGTCATTTGGATTTTCAGTCGTGCAACCTGCTGCCTCTGATCCCAGATAAGCGGATAATGGATGAAGTTCATGCAGGCGTCCTGAGCTTGAGTATTGGTGGATATTTCTGATAATACTTTGATAAAATGGAGAAAAGGCATGACACTGAAAATCAACAGGCTATTGCATGATTTTAATTTCAACACTATTGTTAAGCAGAATTATTTGGCCAAATTCCAAACATTTAAAAAATTTGCCTTTCTGCAATTACTGCAAGGTATAATTAGAGGTCGGCAACTAAAACACTGAAGGTTAGAGAAACATCATAGTTACGATTCATAAAAATATGAAGGGTTAAGTGATGGTCTGTGATAGGCTTGATCTTTTTGCCAAATGCAAAATGGTATAAGGTACATTTCTTACACACATTCATTTTTAGTCTGAGCTGTAGCCACAGGACCCCATTCAAACAAGTCTGAGCTTATTTAAGTGAAGCTAAGCACCCACGTTGACTTCTTTGTCAAGTGACCTAAATAAGTTGGGACAGTTAGTTTCTAGATAATGAAGCAAAGCTTTCTGTGTGGCACAAGCAGTGGGTGATGTAAGGCAAGAGATGACACATCTCTCAGCAAACATAAAGCACTTTATTTCAACAGTCTAAAACACGTGACGCAAGTTCATTTAGGGCGTGTCCACATGACTTTGGCTATTTTAACAGTGGAAAAAAACTGTCTCTGTGCCAGGCACATGGTTCAAAAGGGTTGCATTTTGTCTCTTAATTAATCATGGCAGTGTTTTGAGCGTAACATCCAGTAAACCAATCAGAGTGCCATCTCACATTCCCTTTAAAAGCCGGATGCACTTGCACTTTAGCAGACTGCTGTTATAATGGCATAGTGTGTGACACAGAATTGGATTCTATTCACAGTCAGTTGATTACATATTGTGACTGTCTGTCAGCCCAGTGCAGGCACACGCACACAGCAGCCAAAAGAAGGGCTGAGCGAATCAACTCACTACGCACTACTCTAAAGTAAAGTAACAGCACAAATCACAACATCATTTATGTTATTATGACAAATGTAAATAAGTTCATGGTTCATTATGAAACTGTAGTGGGACAAATTCAGTGGAGGTGATGAATGGAAACACTGTGGCAAACTCTGCTTGTGCACGATGGGCAGAGTGTTTGCACGTTGTGCGCCCGCCTACGTAGGCGCATATTACTCTCTTGATAATGCTCCCTTAAAATAACAATGAAATACGGAGCCACTGACTTCAGACCAGGATTTTGCTGGTCAATTGTGCGATCACTTTCTGCTGCCTCAAGATAACCATTAGCCTGACAGCACCTAATTGCAGACCAACACACTCATTGGCACCCAGATGGACGCAAGTTTATTTGCTATTGAAACCTATTTGCTAGCAAAGACATGTTGCACTATGTGACGCTTTGCACCAGGTATAAGATAGGGCCCAAAGAGTTTGATGTTTTTAGGGGTTTTTTTTCTTTTGCAGCAAAAGCATAAGCTTTTATCATAAATGTTCATGTTAAGTAAACACTTTTCCAAAGGTAGTTGGTACCAAATGTCACAGCCCTACTCTAAGAAAATATAATTTAAGCGCAACAGAGGTGGAGAGGATAGGAGCTGACTGCAAGGCTGTTTTGTAAACACTTCATTACATCGCCGTGATTCAGCAGAGTCTCCCAGACAGGAACTGTAAAGGCTTCATCGGCTATGTCTGATAATGAGCGTACCTCTGGCACAACATGAAGTCGTGATGCTGCAGCTTTAGTGCCTTTTCATCCAAGACAGTGTAAACGCACAAGGTTCAGTAACTCAATCCGTAATAATGAAGTGTACCTAACGTACACTGGTGAGAAAAATAAAAGAGAAGAGCTCTTTTCAGAAGATTGGTGGAAAAATCAGATTACAACACTGTTCTCCACAAGGTCTAATTATTCCACTTCCTCTAACATGATTATCTCTAGACCTCTTGTCATGAGTCATACAAGATTAGGGTCAAACTAATTAGTTTGCCAGTCATTGACTTCAGTCCTTCAGTGTCTGTGGAGTAAATAATAATTCTGAGTCAACCATTTTAATAAAAGCACATTTGAGAAATGAAGAGTCGACTCGAAACATCCTCAGACAAATGATTAAATGGAGTCGAGGTACATCATAGAAACCGTGAGGTAGTTTGTTCCAGGTCTTTTTCATCACTGCTCAGGGACAAAGGGAGAGGGAGAGGTATAGATAGAAACCTCCTTCGGTCAATAGCTCACTTTCCTCTTCTCCTTTGTCCTCATGGGCATGAGAACAGTACAGTGCAATTCTCCTCAGCTGTCCAAGTGGAAACTGGAAACTCGATACACAAAGTGAAGTTAGGTGAAGAAGCAGAGAAGCCACTAAGTTTGTGACTAGAGCAGATAGACAGCACGATCACAGCTTCTACTGTATATACTTTTCTTTTATGTTGATTGATCACTGCACAATGTTCCTACATAGTCTGGCCTGGCTTTTTACTGAATTTCATGCACTGTACACTGATCAGCCAAAACATAATGAGCAAGTTTGCAAATAAGCTGTTGATCCATCGTGTGCCACTAAAACAGCTCTGACCTGAGATGTGGACTCTACACGTCCTCTGAAGGCGCCCTGTGGTTTCTGGCACCAAGACGTTAGCAGCAGATCCTTTAAGTCCTGTAAGATTTGAGGTGGAGCCGCTGCGGATTGGACTTGTTCCAGCACAGCTCAGGTCTTACATCTGCCCATTTCTCCCACATCCAACTCGTCAACTACAAGAATCGACCCGTTCACTTCCCATCTAATATATCCCAGGTCTTGACGTGCACTGTTGTGATGAGATAATCAACATTATTTGTTTTATCTGTGAGTGGTCATAAAGTTTGGGCTCATGGCTGTATGTTCAGTTATGTTCTGTACTGTCTTTTCAAGTTGATAACTAAGTTGAAACCTAATATTAAGAACCACCTGACATCTGTGTCAGTCATTTCTTCAACAAAGACACTGCAACTGTCACAATTCTTCAAACTTATTCTAATAAGCCTATGTTTTGATTTATTAAGGGCAAAATTATAGCTTAGTTGCAGGTAGAGATAAATTCGAGAGCCTAATGACATGCTAAGGGAGAGATGTTGCTTCTTAAGGGAAAGCAATTGAGGACGGTTAAAGAGAACGTGTGTCAGCAGATGCTTTATCCTAATTCGTACCTAGAGCAACTCAGAGACACTTGTTTATTTGATAATCGTTAGAATTATGCACTAATTTGCTGAGACATAAATCTGCAGAGGATTCACAGCAATTGAGTTGATGGTAGTCGATGCTCTCTTGAAGTAAACCAATTCTTCTTCTTCTTTTTCCTTCTGTATAGGAGGCGCAGAGAGAAGCTCCAGGCCCATCTGAAGGAGAGTCGCAGTCTGAAAAACTACTCTGCTAATTCCCATAATGCCCTGGAGGCCAAGACGAGGGCCCCTAACACCAACATGCAGATGCACGAGGTGACCACCGCTGTTTAGTTTGTTTTTTTTTTCCATCTTGACTTTCTTCACGATACCTATACCTGTACATACACCCTATCTATGTATCACCCTATATGTAACTCAGCATTAAAACTTATACCATAAAAAGATACAGTTCCACCAAGAAAACAAAGCATGAATTTAAAACATGATGTGGACAGCTGCTAAAGCCAACAAACATCCAAAATGAAATGTCTGGTTGGAGCGTCCCTGAAGAGATTATCACAAATCAGCCATATACAGTGCACACTATCTTCACACTTCAGAGTGTTTGCATCTATCATTGAATTCATCAACCCCCTGTAGTTTCTAGCTGCATATGAATCAGTATGTAGTCTATTCCTGTCTCCACCTGGCCACTTGCATCAGGCTGACAGGTCTGTGAGCGAGCAATCGTTGAGTGGTTCGGGAGCACAGCCCTGGATAGCAGTGTCATTTATCATCTACTCAGCACCCTTTGTCATCACATCTCTCCCACATGTGAGTGGCTGGCATGGAAAACATCAGCTTAATTTGAATGTCAGTCAAATCCACATCTGCCATTACCTTAGGAAAATGTGTGTGTGTGTGTGTGTGTGTGTGTGTGTGTGTGTGTGTGTATTTGTGCACCAGAAATTAGCATTTGTACATGCTTATTAATGAAGTTACATACTGTATCTAATCTGCACAGATTTGACAAGAAGCTTTATTGTATGTTTCGTCTAAGGGCACAATTCAAATCTACGATGAAGTGGAGCACGTGTCGTATACTGTATACATCAGGACTCTCTTCATAAATGCATTTATACACACAAAGACAGATCAAATGTTGTGTGTGGGACCCATTTCACATGAGTCAGAGATAATTGCAGTTCATACTAGCACTTCATGAAACCATCAGTCTTTGGCCTGATTTGCTTGATCTGTCCCCTTTGTTCCCATTAGCATCAGTGCAAACCATAGCTTGTTCTCAAATATTATCCGGAGCCAAAACAGAAAGTTCTGTGACATTTTTAAAGTGTGGTGAAAGGTCAAGTTGGATGGTTGGGCATTAAAAAAAGTGTTTTACTGTACAGTCATGGGAGTGGTATCGATCTTTTCGTCTTACTCTCAGCAAGAAAGCAAATGAGCATATTTCCCAAAATGTCAAACTATGCCTTTAAAAATAGAGAAAGTATGAATCATTTTTGTGAGTAATGAGACTTTTTGATATTTTTCCAAAATAGTTTGTTAATTTTCAGTTTTTTTAAGGTCCTATATTTTACACTTTTCTGTTTTTTCTGTTGTTGTAGTTTTACATCTCCTCTATCAGGCTCCTCTCTGGAGCTGTAGTAACAAAAGGCTCTGAGCCTCTCTTCTGATTGGCTGACTGTTTCCTGAGTGATTGAATAAAGCTATAGCAGATTTCAGGTAAACACCTGGGGGAATCTAATCCTGTAAGCATGGGTCCAGGTAAGCCTTGTTGGGGGCATAGCTGAGGGTGGTGACTGTTTTGCTGTGACATCACAAAGTTACAGATGTCCTTACGGCTCATTTTCTACATTATGGGACTTTTAAAGAAATGTGCATACTGTTCCTGAAAAACAATATCAGCAAGCAGCCTCAAGGTGTAAAGAAAAATCCCTCTAGCATTTCAGTGAGCAAAAATTCAGTGAATCCCCCACCGTCCCCTCACCCCTAAAATGGTAATGATGGCAGCTGCTTGCCAACTTGAATCAACAGGTCATAGACGTGAGAATATCTGCATGGAGGAGGACTCCAAAGGCTCTGTCAACTTTAATATTAGGTTTACAGACTTTAAAGCATTGGGGCATTCTTGCCTGAGGATCTCCACTTGAGTTTCAGTTCACATAGGGTTCAGATATCTCAGATCTAGCTCGGAGACAGAGCTAACCGAGGCTTGAAAGTAATCTAAAATATCTGGAGTTTGTGTAGAGTTTGTGCGCCTGGCGTGCCTCCTCATACTACCCTCAAGCTGAGAGCTCTGCTGAAGACAAACAACCTGACTTCCCAATCTTACGTGAACATCAAGGGAATGGCACCAATCCAACCATCTACATGGATTTAGATCTTACAGTATGTGCCTTAAAATTAGTAATGCTTAAATCAAAGTGATGCACTTTTAAAGATTTTGTGTTATTGTACTCCGTTGAATGTAAGCAGAAAATAATATTTAAAAGTCAGCATTACACTGGTATAGTTGGTATAGAAATACAATTGAATGGACTACAATAGAATCACATTATACCTAAACATAAGAGGAAAAACTTGTAAAGTAGTCCTTTGGCTCTTACTTTGCTAATTGCTTGATTAGCGCTGGCTCATGAATTACTGATTATTGTTTACTGACTACAGAATGCATTGTTTAGAGAAACATAGCTAATTTTTTGCGTAAAAATGTTGCTTTTCAATCTTGTATTATTTATTTAATTTCTCCGAGACCCTTCTGGGAACTCGCATGCAAATGAATTGTATTTGTTTATTTTTTTGCCTACGCTCCCAAGATCACATTGATTTCTGTCTGCAGGCCATCAATTACCAAAATTTCTGAACACAGAACAACAAACGCAGGGTCAGTGGTGTTTAGGAGCGTGCACTCACACAAATGTGTCGCACACACACCAGGCCTGTTACGCAGAATTTCTCTGCAGTCTTTGTTACATTTCATCACTATAATTAAATCCCCATTTAATTTCACCTCATCTAACTGCCCTTAGGATTTTTTTATTTTGGTCTTGCATTTAAGCAAGTGTACCTGTAGATGAACACCTTGGGTAATCATGTGGGTCATGACAAAAGCAGCAGAAATTTCTAGTGATGGCCTGTTACAGAAAATGAGCACTTTCTGATTAGCACCTCAGGGCCATTTGCTGGATGTGTTTGATTATACAGTGAACTAAAGAGCGGCTCCAGTCTCTCTCTGTCAATCAGGTTTTACCACCCTATCATGAATTCTGCAGGTGTTCCACAGAGTCTGTCTGTCATTGCTGCATAATTAAAACTGTGCTATCTTCCTCTATCTGAACATCACTATCCTGTGCCTACTCTCCTAGGCTTAGGTCTGAGACTACAGTGTGTGTGTGTGTGTGTGTTTAGCTGTATGTGTGTTTATAATTCTGCGTCGCTGTTATTGATGGCAACATCTCTGTACAAATCATAAAAATCATCTCCCGGTTCCCCCTCTGGACAGTCTGTCAGTGTTAAAGAACATCAGTGCCAGAGGCATACGGTGTATTGTAGTCTCTATCTCAGAGATTAAAACATCCATTACAGTACACACACAGAGACACACACATACATTTCCATTAATATACACCATTACGTGCACCCTTTGCACCACAAATGTCCAGATGTGGCACAAAGTCTGTGTCAAAGTGATGATTACTTTTGCCCCGTTGTATCTGTGCATGATTATGGAGCTAAAGAGCCGGGTTTCTTTGCCTGCAGCTGTGCAAGAAAACATCACATATTTATAGATGATCCCCACACACAGTCAGTCGTGCTATATGACACATGCACACAGTTTCCAGTTTTTCCTCAAGCGGTCTTTCTAAAGCCTAAATCTGTTTTCAAACGGAAGCAAAATGGACACTGAACCGCACAGTTTCAGCAGTAACGGATTGAAGGTACTCCCACGCTTTATTAGAGTATAATGGACACATGCGATTTCTATCTGTAACTGTCAAAACAAAGTGTTGTTGAGTCAGTAAACTTGGACTTTTCTTCAGTTACAACTAACACGGGCAATTAAACTGCATTTCCTCTCAATCATTAATGAATTAACAGCACATCTGAGCATTAACAGATTCTCCTCTGTTTGAATAAGTGTAGCTGAAATTTCTTAGGTCACTACCATAATGTCCCACAGTTAAAGCTTAATATTTTCCGTTTTATCACTGACTGAGGAATTAACCGCTTGCTGGAAGCCTCTGTGTCATTTAGCAGTTTGGATGTACATGGTGTCAGAACACCAGAGAGTGGGAAAGATGAGAAAATTTTAGCAAAGCACAGACAGTAGTGCAACAGGGTGGTGTTGGCTTTGACTGCTCACTCTCTCAAATATATTGGATTTGCATTACACTAATACTGTATATATGCATTCTTTTTATCTTACAGAATTGTGTAAGATGAAAAAAAATGGATTTAGTATTGCATAAATTCAAGAAAAGAATCTGAAGAGTCTTCAAATTTTGGAGAGCTTCAGCCAAATCCTCAGAAAACATTGTGAGGGAAACTGCCCTTAATGTGCAAAGTCATGGGAGTGTCCTTTTAGTGTGACATTTTCTTGATACTGAATCTGTCATCACACCATGGGGTATTATAATTGCCACAGAGGTTTCATTTGATTTCCAGTAATGATCTAAACAATGTGGAAAAAACTTCACAGTAGCTCATAGTTAAAGGGATTTATTTAATACTTTATTATCTGTCTTTTTCAGGCATGTTTATCGGTACATTTTCTTATTCGGGTCATCAGTATCAATCCTTACCCTGTATCATTTCTTAAGATTTGGTAATTAAAATAGTTTTTTGGGATTTTCAGCAGTAATAAGGTCAAACTTTATGTATTTTTCATTTGAAACCACTTGTCAGCACTTTAACAGTGTAAAATTCTGCTGAAGTTATGAATATTATTCCACCTAATGCTTATTTAATGCTAATTTGACCTAGATTACCAATAATTACCTGTGAAATTATTAACCAAAGCAATTAAAAACATCAGACCTCTAATGTTTCTTAATATTTTGGGCCAGTCAGTGCTATTCCCATTGGTTTTAGGGTGATGTGAATAACAATGTCAGAAGGATAGTTTCAGACAATGTGACAATTAAACACCACAACACATCCATGAGTATAATTTTAAAAATGCCCCCGGCAACAATCTGTGTCATTTCCCCGTCGTCATGGCCGATCTTAAATTAATGTAAAATAAATTAGTTGTGACATGATGATCAGGATGGAAACCCACAAGACACAATGCAACTCAGAGACATGCAACTCTAAAACTGAGATGTCAATGTTTAAGATTTGATGATTCAGGGGAGTCAACCAATCAGAAGAGAGGCTCAGAGATTGGGTGACTGTTTACTTTGTGATTGAATAAAAATATATCAGATTTCAGGTAAACACTCAGAGAAACCAAATCCTGCAAGGCTGGATCGTTGGTCCAGGTGATGCTGCTTTGTTGTGACATCACAAAGTTACAGAAGTCCTGACAACTATTTTTAAGGCTCAGTTTGTGAATACAGGCTGTGTGCATTTTGTCTGTGCTTTGCAAACTTTCATACTTTCACAGTATTTACATAAAACCTAGACCTGCATTATAATCAAAAAAGACTTGGAAATCTCATTTTCTACAATATAGGACCTTTAAATCCAAGGGTTCCTTTACTTTTTCTACCAGCACTGTTAATGTTCAGTGAGTGTGTTCAATAAAGACACAAAATATTGTAATTATTTGTGTGGTATTAGCTTAGGGACACTGTGTTTGTCTACATTTGTTACTTAGATGAAGATCACATCACATTTTATGAGCAATCAACGCAGAAAAACCTGAAAATTGCAAAAGGTTTACTTACTTTTTCCTGCCACTGTATCATGGGCTCATAAGTATAAATCAGCCTCCGAATGTCTGAACAGTCACATAACCATGGCAGCATGTGTGACGCGAATGAGGCTGGTGCCCCTTAGAGGGTCCTCAAAAGGGATTACATCAGTGACAGCCTTGTTAGACAGACATCAAACCAGGAACTTTGTATCAAGAACAGTCATAAAAGTACTTTGGAGCAAGAAATTGCACAAAAATAGGTCTTTCTACCTGATGTTACCAAAGTCTAGAAGATAGTGTCTAGACGACGCTCAGATAACGTTGAGGAGAGGAGACTGCCGCTGCCACAGATAAGGTCTGTGTAGTACATAAGAAATCAAACAGCACCACTCTCCTTACATCTTTAAGGCTTTTAAAGTTTGAAGCCTAAAACACTTTCTCGCATTGTCCTGTGTTCTTTTGTGGAGCTTACAGCAGATCTTTGCTGCTGTGTAACTGAGTGAGTCTGCCTTGTCAACCGCATCGTGAAGTGAGGAATCAAAGAACTGCTTTGTTTCATTGCATATTTTCCTCTCCCGAGATGGTGGTCGAACATGAAAAGAGTTAAAAGAAAGAACCTGGGACCTGCACACTGCCACTGCAGTGTTCATTTAGATATCCTGTCATAAAGGCAGTACGAGGGGAAAGAGGGAAGGAGAGGGGACAAAGAAGGGATCAATGTGGATGAGGAAGAGATTCAAAATGGAAAGAAAGCAATAAAGACAAAGATGTGCAGCTGTGGTATAGGAGGAATACAAGAAGTGATATATCTTTTGAGAAAGAATCAGGGTTATTTGCTCCAAAAAAGACATGAGAAACCAGGACTTTTGTGTTTAAGTGATTATGTAAAAGAGTTGAACAAAACCTGACAATATAGGACAACAGCATGAGCTTCAGTGTGAGCAGCTCTGAGCCTCTCTTCTGATTGGCAGATTTCAGGGAATAACTCAGAGAAATCAAATCCTGTAAGGTTGGATGGTGGGTCCAGGTGGGTGGGGTTTGGGACATGGCTGAGAGCTGTGACTGGTTTGTTGTGACATCACAAAGTTACAGAAGTCCTGACAGCTCATTTTAAGGCTCAGTGTCTGAATACAGGCTGTGTGCATTTCTCTGTGGACTGAGGCTTTGATACTTTCACAGTATTAATCTAGAACCTAGACCTGCTTTATAATCAAAATGGACATGAAAGTTTCACTTTCTACAATATGGATAAAAAGATTTGTAAGTATTTTCAGGATAAGACTCCATTGTTTAAAAAGGAAGTCCACATTAGGCCATTTCTCTGTCTCTGTTAATATTTATATTCTCCATTTTTATCCTAATATTTCCTGCGGTACAAAGACACACTGAGAGCTTAATTGCAGAAACGTACTAATCAACTTTCCCACTGTGATGAATCCAGGCTTTAAAAGGGCGTATTAAATCATTAATTTCATGGTATTTCTGCCTCATTTGATGCAAGTGCAACATAAAGAAAAGATAGGACACAGAGCTGAGTTGATATGCAAATGATATCCATGTATACACTGTACTGTTTTGTTGAGATAAAGGCTGTTACAAAAAGGTTCAAAAATTCAAAATAATGGGATCTCATCATTTTACCAGTGACATTTTCTACAGGATTTGTGCTGAAATAATGCAACCTTGTGAGCAAGATTTGACTTGTGTGAGCATTATTCTTTGCAACTGTCTTAACAACACTCAAGCCAGAACAATGGTCGTCAACCTCCCTGGCTTGTGTTCCCTTTAAACGCAGCAACGTCCACATGTGATCGCTCATTACAGATTTGTTGTGAGTCATAAACATTTCAACCAAAAGTGACTTTAACACCTTAGAAGAACCTGAAACAGTATAATTATCTATAATTTTCTTTAAATGTGAATAAAGGAATGATCAGAGAATAAATGTGGTTTTTATTGGTCCTATCTCATCAATAATCTCATGATATTTATCTTGTGACACCTTTTGGTCGCTCACACTGAGTCAGAGGACGAGGGATGCTTTGCTAAATTAGCTGGATAGGCAAGTTGTAGTTGTTAAAGCAGTCATCTATGGCACAGAAGAGTCACTTCAATTTAAATGCAAATATACTGTGTATGATTGTTGCCTTTTACCCGTAACATACATCCACAGTGCATCTTGCTGTCTCCTTTTTCTCAACCATCGTTGGCCTCTTTCGACATCGCCACCCTAGAAGACTTGAAACACAGCCGGAAGCTTTTGTGCTGTTGATTACATCAGTTATCAACAGCTTCCCTTCTGCTCTTAACAAAATTTACCCCAATCCCTGAAAAGGCAAGATTGATGTTGAGGAAGGTGGGAGGAAAGACAGAAATAGATGTGACGTGACTCCATTTAGAGTCTGACAATCAGTTTCCGGAATCAAAGCTGCAGGCACACCCCACCCTGAGGCTCCCAGCATGAGTGAAGGAGCTGGAGGAAGTGAACTGGGGAGATCTAAGAAATCTCACCGTACCCTGCTTAAGAAAGGAGAGCTTTCACTTGCTCTATGTTGCACAATGATTGGCTGACTGTCCTCTGAGTGATCAAATAACAATATTGGTTTCTGTGAGGTAAAAACTCCAGGTCCAGGTGGGCTGGGTTTAGAGAATGGCTGAGAGCGGTGGCTGCTTTGTTGTGACATCACAAAGTTCCAGAAGTCCTGATGGCTCATTTTAAGGTTCAGTTTCTGAATACAGGCTGTGTTCATTTCTCTGTGGACTGAGGCTTTGATACTTTCACACTATTAATATAGAAACTAGACCTGCTTTATAATCAAACAAGGCATGGAAAGCTCACTTTCTACATATAGGACCTTTAACATCATAAGTAATAAAAGTAGTAACAAAACTTTTCTTATTGTTCTTTCTTTTTCCCCCCAGTACTGCAAACGCTCCTCACAGTCTCGCCAGGGAAATGTCTGTGAGTCCAGCTTTGCACAGTGCAACATCTCCACACCATCCAGCTGCTCCAGAGGCACAGCAAAACATCACAGGTATGGTCCCCCTCGGTTTACTGCAACAAACAGTGTTAATGCAGATTATTCAAACAATAAGCAACTCTGGTGTCCTTTCCTGTGCGCAGCGGGGGCGCAGTGAAGAGAGAAATTGAATTATCCACATTACAGTGCAGCCAAACTAATGGCTGATTTACGGAAGAATGATAGTAATTATAATTAAAGCTATAAACATGTTAATAAGTATATCTATAACAGTCATGAATACAGACGATATGGGACAGAGATAAAATGGAAAGCACATGTGCAGGGATTTATGAGCCAACACAGACATGTAAATCCTAGTAAGCTTTTTTTCACATTGCTCAGTGGTGTGTTCGAGCTGGCTGGGTTTTGGCATGTTCATCAGCAGCAACACACTTCAGTGCGCGCACACACACACACACACACACACACAAACACACACACTAGTGCCTACTACTGAGTTAGAATTCCCATCTTTGCCAAGGTTGTTTTTTCTGTTGCCATACACACAAACAAACACATTCACAGAGCTGAAACAAAGAGAGGAGAGCTCCTGCAGGAGTTTGCACATCATACCATCTATTGGTGACTTTGACAGTAATATATTCAAGAACCTAAAAGCTTAGGGGCCCCAGCCTGGTTTTTGGGCGGCATGGCAGGGCACAGCCTGACAGGACCTACCTCCATTCACCTAAGGGTGCAGAAGAGAGGGGAAAAAACAAATACATTCTCCTTCTCATCAGGCAGGCTCCCTCCAAAATACTCTAGGGAACACAAAAAAAAAAATTATGTTGCCCTAAATGAAGGTCCATCCAAATTTAAAACCAAGATTTGTGGTTTTGAGAACCAAACCAACCACCTCAATGTAGTTTTATATCTCTCCTCTCAGGCTTCTCACTGACCTGTTGTAGTGACAACAGGTCAGTGAGGGTCTGACTGTTTTCTGAGTGATCTCACACACTCAGACAAACTGAATCCTGCAGTGTTGGATGGTGGGTCCTGGTGAAGAGGAAGTTACAAGTCAGTTACAAGCACTCACACCTGAGAGCCTCTCAGTCCACCCATTGTTTCCTCCTTACTGTCGCCACCAGAGCAGCTGTGGGTTAATCAGCTTTTTTCAGGGGAAGCCAGGCTACAGCTGAGAGGACGTTTTTCCCAGGCAAACCAGAAATACGATCAGACAACCTTCCAATCACAAAGCCCACCTCTCGCACCTATTGGCAAAACTCCTGCTGCACCTTTCTTCCTGCTCTTCCTTTTGTTTTGTCTGTCCGCGAAGAGCTGAGAGTCGAACACAAAATGACTTGGCTGGAAGTCTGTTGCTCTCACCACAGATGGGTGATCAGGGTTTATTTGTTTGCAGTCACATCAGCTTATGTACATACTCAGGCACTATTGTCTGCACAGCAGAGTGTGTTGGGATACCATGGTCCACAATGGCTAGAAAGAAACAGGCCAAGGCTGATTCTGTTTTTCAGCCCTTATATAAAACTCTGCCAGACTACAAGTAGAGCTTCTGGTTGTTATGCTAAGAAACCCGTTTTTAGAGGCAAATCTATCCTTCAAAACAGCAGAGTTAAATATGAATGAGGGCTCAGAGCCAGAACACTTTAAATGGGGTTTGGGCAAAAATTAAACCTAACATAAAAATATAATAGCAGCACGAATCTACTTCAGTGAAGTAACTCAAAGTATTTTCTGGCTCTTTTGAGAGGTTGTATATAAGCAAAGAGGACATGCACATAAACCACCATGCTTTTTAATTACTGTAATACAACTGATTTAGGTGATAGCCACAAATGAGCAGTTATCTTAAAAGATGTGTAACTAACCAGAGGCGTTATTAATGACACTCTTCAGACTTCTACAGGAGCTCGGGCACATTATCTGCATTTCAACAAGAGGAACGTTTGTCCACAGCTGAGCAGGAAGCAGGCAGCTGTATTTACTCTCCGTGTCCACTTACTTTCCAACATCCATTGTTCAACCATCACAGGCACACAGGGCATTAGACCGTATACTACATAACCACGAGGTCCACAGTTCAGTTCAGCCTGGGAACCTGTGTCACATTTGCTCCCTGTCTCTGTCGTAACTAGGCCTGGGTATCAAACTTTAACACTTTTATGAACCAACCAACTTGAATTGATGTTATCAAGGATCAAGTGCCTTGTCAAAAGTAAATCTCATTAACCTTAGTGAGCCAATCAGCATGCAGCATGCTTGGAACAAGATCTAATAATGCGGGTGATTGGCTGTTTATTCACACAAACTCTGTGTAAAGAGCTTAAAAATAAAACTAAAGTAAAACTAAAATTTGTGTCAGAATGTGTGTTGTGATTTTCTTTTTGTTGATGATGAATTTGATAAAATTGTAATTGTAAAAAAAAAAAAAAAAAAGTATAGTTAGGAATCGGTATCAAAGTCAAGGTATCAGTACTGTTATCCAACATTTCTGAACGATACCCAGCCCTAGTCTTAACCAACAGTCAAATAAGTGAAAAATAACAAAAAGAAATTTAAATAAGGATCACTGTCACACAACAGTAAGTTTAAAATCACATATAATGAATTCAATGCAAAAAAAAAAAAATGTGTGTCTGACAAAGCCAGAAATCAGCAAGGAGTTTAGTACCTGCACTCTGGGACTATTTGCTGCTATTTGCTTTCCAGTCAGTTTTTATAAATATTCAGTTTGTTAAAGCTTTTTGACTGAGGCCATGCACTGATACAAACAACACTTTAGAGATTATGCTTATTAGAGCTTTTCACAGGTCAAAAATTCTGGACCAGCTCCAAAACTGACTTGTGGAAGTGGATAAATTAATTCTAAAGAGAAGAGAGAGACTTAATCCAAAAACAGCCAGAGGACAGACTTGATGCTCCACCAACTGACAGGCTCCGTCTCGCCTCAAAAAACACATCTCCTTCCTCAGATGATGATGATATGACATTATGACATGTAATTAGAGCTGATAGCCGACTTGACAGATCCACATTAGTGTTACACATACTGACACACAAACCTAAGACCCCCAGGAGTACAACAGGACCCTGTCTGACCTGGTTAAACTGAATTTAATTTGAACACTGCCCAACTGAAATCCATGTTTGGGTTTTCCATACTTAAAATCCCACCAGCTGCGGATACAAAATCATGCTCTATCACATACTACATTTAATAAAAACTCCTGAATTGTTTTTGACTTATATTTTTGTTACAGAAGTGGGTCCTTGTGTCACAGCCCAGATCAGAGAACAAGGGCAGCTCACTGGTCAGCTCCACGCAGGACCCCACCCATACCCAGAGGAAGGCTAAATCCAATTGCAGGATCCAAGTATTCAGGCCCGGCTTACCAACACCTTCAGGAAGTGGACTCCACTGAGAAGGAAGCTGAGGCACAGAGACGGTGAGGACCTGGATTACAGTGAATACATTATTAAACTTCAAATGACTGACACATGAAACCACTGTTACCAAGTTATTAGAAGCCTTTCAAATGTTTCTTCTTGTTCAATATATTTGCTCATATTTCACTTAACATTTAATGTTCAGAAAATTATTTTTGCAAGTTATTTTTGTTATTTCATAAAGATTTATCTTTGAAAAAAAATCACTCATATCTGGTCTTTGATACGTGTATACATTGATATATATAAATCTTCCTGTGTGATGCAGACCACTGAAGCTTACAGGCTTTTACTACACAGAGAGACAAAGGCTGTTTTAAGTGTAATTACAGCTTAAACATCTATAGCATTTAAAGGTTTTATCCTCACCTTCTTCTCCCTTTCTTTTGGTCTCGGCTTTACTTCTTTGTTGTATCTATCCTCTGTGTGCTGAGTCATTTCAATGAAAGCCGCTAACTGAAAAATACAGGACTGTCGCAGACAAAGCTGTGGATTTCATTTCAAGGGTGGATATTTCAAAGCCAATTCTGTGATTTTTTTTTTTTTTTCAAGAAGAAAAAAAACACAGCCTTTTTTTTAACCTCTTTCACTCCCCCTCATCCCTTTTGTTTTCCAATCTGCTGAGCAAAGATAAAAACAAGGTCATGTTATGTTGTGGTCTGCAGTACAGTGGCTCGAGCTCAAAGGAGAGGCTTCATCTGGTGCTCGACGAAGGCTGCACATCCACATCTTTCACTCTCTCTCCCTCACTCTGACATCTTGTCGTGCCTGCGTTAAATTCTGATTCTCTGCTTTTTTTTAATGCAACGGTT
Source organism: Trachinotus anak (assembly GCF_046630095.1). NCBI lineage: Eukaryota > Metazoa > Chordata > Actinopteri > Carangiformes > Carangidae > Trachinotus > Trachinotus anak. The sequence continues at coordinate 3,592,105 of NW_027273858.1, read as the reverse complement.
TAGGAGGTAGACCAACAATTAAATCCTGGCATTCAAATGTAACATGGCAAGATTACACTTCTCAGGCAAAACTGCATGTGCAGCAGCCAGGGGAATTGCAAATGATCAGTGGAAATGATTAGCAAGAAATTTATTGAGAGGCTGCTGTGCTCTGACCTATTTTTTTTTTTTTTTGGTGGGTCATGAGTCAGAGCTTTACCCACACCTGGACTGGCAAGCCTCACTTCAGGCGTTCAGGTCCCAGCGGTTCCAGCTCAGGATAAAGCTCCACATGACCTACATGCATAATAATAGAAATGGGAAGATGGAGATAGACGGCGGAGGACAAAAACACACTCCCACACACAGCATACATGCGCGCACAATAGCAGACATACAGTAGATTCAGTGGGGGCCAGAAGGCAGGAAACACAGGGGTCATCACCCCGGTGTTTGTGCTTAAGTATGGTGGCCCTGAGAGCTCAACGCACTGCAGCTGAAGAAAACACAAACAAATTCAGAAAGCATCATCAATCTGACAACACATGCGTTGCAAGTACTCATAAAAAGTGATGAACCTGGCTGGGACACATTGTTGTTAAATGCTTTGTGACTTTTGAAGGTAAAATCATTGAACAAATGTGCATGGATGTATTATGATACATGTATTATAATACACCCATGTAAGCGTGTCCCAGCCTGGTTCATCACTTTTTTTTGTGTCCCTTGGAAACACTTTCATTGTGTTCTGAGAATTTGCAGCATGTGTGTTGTCAAATTGATGAAGATGTTTTCCGAATTTGTTTGTGTTTTGTCTATTTTAATGTGTTTTCATAAGCTGAAGTGTGTTGAGCTCTCAGGGCCACCTTACTTAAGTTCCCTTTTGTTTGAATCATTTTTTAACCATGGTGTTTCATGTTTCATTTTTGCCCAAATATCACTATAGAGGGACACTTGAGCTGCCTAAATGTGCCTCTCCTCAGCACAACTGCTCCCCTCACTGGTCTGCCCGAGGGTCCTCTGGCTGGGGAAAATGTGTTCGTGTTTGCCCAAGCATCTTCGGGGTGGTCCATGTGTTTTCTGGGCAAACACTGTAAACCTCTGCTCAGCCAAAGTGCCCCCTCTGGTTGGTTCGAGTGCTCTTTGGTCACTCCAAGTGCCCTCTGGTCCGCTTAAGTGTCATATGGTCCCTCAATGCCTCAGCCAAAATGTCACTCAAGCGTCCTCTGGTTGGCCCAAATGTCCTCTGGTCAAGTGTCCTTTAGTCTTCCCCACATGCTGCACTGCTTAAGCTCCTTTTTTTATTTTCTTTTTCCCATGCCCTAAGAGGATCTGTTCACACCACCACACAGACAAAGAAACATTTATGCACAGATGCTGCATCAAAATCAGACGTAGTTTGGGGGACGTACCGATGACAGGAGGTCACGCTCGCTGATTCATACACACTGTACACTCATCCATCCAGTCACACATTTAGGCACTCACACACTCACACACACACACACACACACACATTCAGATCACACAGTCACGGTGACTGAGTCACACTCAAGTCACTTACTCACTCATTCACTATCTAATCTAAGATTTTACATGACGGCAGATGGACAGACAGACGACGGCATCCTGCTCCCCCATGTTGTGGTGCTCTGTGTTGCCATGGAGACGTTTGACCATAGATGGAGAGTCCGAAACAGAGAGACATGAAGTGTGGATGCTTTCAGACACAGACGGACAAATATAAAGCAAAGAAAGTTTAAAAAAAAAACATCAGCAGGGAAATAAAAAGGAAGTGATGGAGGATTGTGCAGATAATGTATGACAGTTAGAAAATGCTTTAAAGAAAGGTTGCCCGTTCTATGCCATGCCTCTTAGAGAAGCCCAGTGTTATCTCAACAAAATGGCTGACAGGGAGACAGAATGTCCTGTGTTGTTACTACTATTTTAAGATAAAGCTGTCTCCGAAACGGCTGACAGAGAGACTGCACACATTTTTGTATTTTCGTCCACTGTATGCAGCTTTTTTTTTTTTTTTTAGAAATGTTCCATTTTCTCCTTCCCCCTGCAAGTTTTATTTGCAATATATGAAACACGCACCCCTCAGTTAGACAGACACCTACATGCTTGTATAAACGCTCATGTGTCCCTTCTCCAGAACATTTTTTCACTGCACAACATATTTCACTTTAACACCACGCAGTATAGCCCATTAAGAAATTATCTGTAGGGGAATGGATTAATGAAAATGACTGTTAACATTTGTACATGTAATGAGCTCCTGTAAAAAGATAAAAGCTCTGTCACTTATCTTACCTCGTTTGCACACAATCTCTGTGTAATACCCCTCCAGCCGCTCCCACGTTGCTGCAGGGGTCTATATTTGAACTCTGCTTCATAGATTTTTGCAATCTGATTGTGTTTCAACACATCAAAAGAGAGATTTGTCTGTGAATGTTATCTTGGGAATTAGCACCCTCACATCATCCTCTCTTATCGCTCCCGGGATCCTCTCTGTGGGCCCGCCAAAGCTCCACTGTGGTTTTTCCGAGAGGTTTTCATGTCTTGGAAAAATACTGCAGCGATTAAATGAGGATGTGATTTCCTTTGAGTCTGGAAAAAGCACCTTCTCCACCTCCCTCTATTTCTGCTCACCTTGATGGAGATCATGTGATGAGGGTATCACAAGGGAGTGGGAGTCCAAGTTGAATTTTGACATGGCAGAAAAAGCTAGCCTTTGCAGAGGATTATGAATTATTACATAAAGATAAAGAGGCTCCGGTCTGGAGTGCAGCTGGATTAACAGTGGAGGCTTGGTCAGTCTTAGACAGAGATTATGTCTGGGCTCAAAGAAGTTACGGTCAAGACCTAGAGATAGAAAAGAGATTTGTGCTTAACAGGACCCACATGCAGAAAACGCACTTACAAATGCTTTATATTTAGCCAGAATGGGCAAAGAAGCTTGTCATTGGCGTCTCCAAGACTCAAAACCTTGCCCCCAGTGTTTGACACTGGGGGCAGTGTCAAAGTTTCAAAGCTGAATTCATGCTTGGGAGACCAACCAAATTTCTTGGCTATGTAATGCAAACATCAGCCCAATAGCGAGGAAATTGAATTTACATTGGACAATGGAAAGTAAGGGTGTGTGCAGAGTCGGGCTCATGCATTGACCTGCAGCCTTAATCCAGGACACCAGTGTATGTGTTCTGTCCCAGACTCAAAACTTATGTTTTAGCCAGTAAGCGCTGTCTTTTCCCAACCACAACCAAGTGTTTTTGTTGCCTCACGTTAACTTTTCCTGTCAACTCCTCACTGTCAGCTATCAACAGACAAAACAAAAAATGGCAAAAAAAACTAGTTATAAAAAACCATCAACCAGGTGTTTTAGTTGCCTAACCCTAATCACATATTAACATAGTTTATTTTGTCATTTTAACATAGTTAGGGCTTTTGCAGAATCAATCAGTATTCTAACAAGCTTTCTTTAAAAAGTCTGCATGTGTACAGTAAAACTAAAATCCAGACGGGGAAAGTATCACCGTGGGAGCAGTGCAGCGGGGTGCAGGAGAACATGATTACTCACAGCAGTTCGTCTTTGCCTCAAAAACAATTAAATCCAAAGTCAAACTAAACTAGAACTGACACTTAAATAGAGAACAGTCTCTGAATATGTCAGTTTCTGCAGCTGAACAGTAAAAATCAGACATATTCCCACTGTGAGGGAAAACTGTTGGTGTCATTCATGATGACCGTTAAAAAAATCTGATTACTGCCCAGATGTTCGCAGATTTTACCCGTGATACTGGGTTACTGCAGTGCTTATACTCGTTTTTGAATTCTTCCTGAAGGCAATAAAGATTTCTCCTTGTAATCTGGTTTCCTGTGTCATGTAAATGTAGTCATTATGGCGAAGAACCAACAGATTAACACTAGAATTACTGCCTCGCAGTTATATGCCTCTGACACTCAGACTAGTTTCATCTTACATCCCTGTTTATCCAGAGTCAAACATTAATCGCTTGTGTGAAATTTTAGTATAAGTGCTGTGTGGAGTCTTGAGTAACGGCTAAAAAGTGTTTTGTGGGGTCACACTGACCTTGACCTTTGACCATCAAAATCTAATCAGTTCATCCTTGAGTCCAAGTGAACATTTGTGCCAAGTTTAAAGGGATTCCTCTGAGGAGGTCTTGATATATTGTGTTCACAAGGCCAAAAATGTGTGTTCTAAGGTCATCATGACTTCTTTGACTTCCAGCCACCAAAACCAACTCATTTTGTCCTTGAGTCCAGGTGAACGTTTCACCACGACCTTGACCTTTGACAACCAAAATCTAATCAGTTCATCCTTGAGTCCAGGACCAACAGCTACAGACAAACTGATCAGGCAGGACGCACAATAATGTAATGTAATGTAAAAAATATAAAAAGGAAAAACATCAGGGGAGTGAGGAAGTAGACAAGGAAGTTGCAGGAAAAGACTTGACTGAAAGCACAGATTTAAAACTTGAGAAGTACAGAAAAGACCCAGCTATCATAACTTCAGAGCTGTCATACAATCTCTGAGCAAGAGTGACCCCAAAAAGGATTTTCGAACAAAGCAAATGGTCTTGACCTAAAACTGGAACCAACTAAAACTAAAACAAAAAAAAAGAAGCACACGTGACGTTCGATTACCTCAGACGTCCTTGACTCAAGCTGAAGGCCTTCAACTTTAAAACAACTCTCCATACGCTCAACATGATTAAAGCCATTAAATCAATAATACAAAAAGTGAACTCCTGGCTACCTCTTCACTTTCATAAAGGAGCTGTGGTTTTAGGTTTTTTTTTTTTTTTTGTGTGCACAGACTGAGATATAAAGAGATGAAAGAAAGATGTCAGACTCATCTTCCTCCCTCTCAGCATCCGTGGTTAGTCTGTGAGATGGCAAAGGGCGGAGAGCTGTCCCTCTGTGTATTCTGTCAGGGTTTCAGCGTGGGAATTAGAAAAGGCGATGGAGTTGAAATCATACTCAAAGACACGATGACTTCTCCTGTGGGTGAAGTGTACAAGTTTCCCTCCAGTTGACTGACCTTTGCTCCGTCCCTTGTCTTTTGTCTCCGCCCTGTCTGTCTTTGTTTCCTGTTTCCCATCTTCTCTAGCTGGCAAACGCAGGGAGAGAACCAATGCGACAACCCCAGACGAGATGCCCTCCTACATATGCAAACTCCTGTTCCCATGGAGACAATGTCACCATCACCTTGGAGCGGTCACATGGAGGTGTGTTCAGGCCTGTGCCCTCCATCAGAGCACATCGACCCGAGTCCTTCCACCCGGAGCCTGCGGAGGCCCGGCCGCCGTCACAACCACTCCCCGCCTCCTCCATTTCGCTCCTGCTCTATCCCCATCATCCCCTCCGTCCAGTGTCACCATGACAACGAGGTGTCTTGTATGCAAACCAGTGTCACCCCAGCAACCACAGTGATGTCTGTCACCTGCGGAGCCACGCCCTGCAAGGGTGAGAGGAGAGAGAAGGCGACGCGCATCGATTTGTCGTCTTCTTCCTGCTCGTCCGCCGTCGGCCAGCAGCAGGATGAGGTGGCGCTGCTGCTGGAGGAGGCACAGGAGCAGCTCAGGGCGCTGGCGTTGGCTCACAGGAAGCAGGAAGAGGGCGGGATCAGCAGCAGCACAGGATCGACGGCTGCGCTGGTGGAGGCGAGAGAAACTGTTTGCTTCCTGAACCCTAACGGAGGAAGTGCTGGGGTGCTGAGCTGTAACGGACCAACGCAGACCCAGCTACTCAGCCCCAGCCTATCACACAGAGACCTGGGCCAAACCGGCCAATGAAAGGACACGATTTAAGACACTCACTTTCGGTTTGATAGTGTTGACAGACTGTGTTGTTCTGCACCTGTGGGACGCGAATGGAAATGTCGAATTGATTTTAAAAAAAATGTAATATCATGGAAATTCTGAAAATGTGCTGATGATATGCATACTGTACGGACACAAACATACAAACACTTCTCGAGTGGCCGCCTTTACACAGACTGACAGTACGGAAAAAAAGGAAAAAAAAAATATTTACATGCATTTATTTACAAAACAAGAAAAACACTTCTACTTAGACAAAAGAAACCAAATAGTCTGTCAAATCCATGGTGTTTTTAATTGTAAAAAGAATATATAAATATATATATAAATATATATGGATATAAATATATGGAATTCAAAAAGTGACCAAGTACAAAGTTGAAGAACACAGGAATGATGTAACTATTTTTCTTTTTTTTTCTTCTCCCTGTTTTGTATTAATTCTGTCATATTTTGGTTCTGGCTCAACTCTAACGGAAGAACTTCATTAATGTTCCCACCGCACGTCTACAACGAGCCATGAGTCTGATTCTGTGAGCCTGCGCAGAATCCAACATGGCGAACGAGGAAGGAATCTCCGCACCGACCTCACCCCCCCACCACCTCCTCTTGTGCCCTTTGGAGACCTTTCTAACCCCGCCAAGAAATCCAGTAGAGCCCTCTGTGGAAACCGGAGACACTTTGAGGGTTTACAGCACAAAACAAAAACTCACCGGCCGTGGGTGTATGTGTGTGTGTACTGGGGTGCAGAGAGGGAAGAGGGAGAAGAAGAAAAAACAGGAAATGACTTCTTTTCTGCAGTCGGTCAGATTTGGGAGAGCAGACTGTTAAAGACAGCCCCGATGCTGACTCTCCTTTGACCAGTGCTTCAAACCAGTCTAGATTTATTTTTCTTTGTTATAAATGATATTTTCACACACATGCGGACACGCACGCACACACACACACACACACTCACCTGTGCATTATTTTTCAGTTGCGTGGATGCATCAGATGAATGGACAGAAGGAAAGGGAAGGACAGAGGGCTAAGTGGCACCACAGGAGCTAATCAGACTTTTATTTTTTTTTTTTTAGTTTATTTTGTTTTCCAGTTTTGGTTATTAATGAACAATGCTGCTTTTTGGGGCTGATGGGAGGTGTGGGTATTGAAACAAGAAATAAATGTCTCTATGTTGTATCCTATGAATTGGAAGCTTTTGAATCTCTGTATGAAGTTAACAGCCAAATGTTTCTGGTGACGAGTAAAAAAAAATGGTTGCAGTTCTGGTAAAAAAAACTTTTCAAAATAACACTTGTTTTGGTTGATTGCTTGGAAGACCCTTTGACACCCTGTCTGACATGCATGCTGGGTAACATCAGTGTGGTTTACGCCGATATATTGTTCTTATCCTGTTGCTCCTTTCCCAAACAAACTGGTCTGCAGTGGTTTGAGCAAGTAGTTGATAGTTCTCTGCTCTCATTGTGCTGCCTACAATACAGAAATGTTTGAAAATATGGTTTAATTCCCAGTTCCACATTTCCACATGCATTTATAGAAAGACCTTGGTGTCTACATGATACAAACAGGTTTTCATTTCAGAGGTAAACAGCATCTCTTACTTGTATTCCAGCAGCCAGGATAGGCGAATCAGGCAAATGTTTGGGGCCCCCAGGGCCCTCATGTTGGCACATTTTGCAACAACTACTATAAACCCCTGTAAACCTCCCTTTAAGGCTCTATATATAAGGCACTGCTGCTGCCCCAAACCTCACCTGAATGGGACCCCTGGTGATGTGTGCTGTGGCCAGCCTCTAGTGATAGCCTGCATAGAGGCGTTCAGGGAATAGTGAATTGTACCATCTAATATTGTCTGAATGTGAGGTGTTTAGGGGACATCTAGCCTGCATGTAAAGGCGGGTGGGTTCTTCAATGGGCTTCTTTGCCAGGGGGCCCCTCACAGTGTAGGATCGCCACTGCATGTTTGTAGGAGCAGCTTTCTCTTTCTTTAAGTGTTTGCTAATGTCATGAAAATGACATAAATGAAGAGAAAAACTGTCCTCGCTTCCAAGGAATCTGACCAGGTATTTGCTTATGGTGGTTCTGTTAAAAAAAAAAAAAAAAAGGCTTGAAGAGAAGGAAACATTGGAGAGGAATTTGTTTTTGAGGCATAAAAATGCAACGTGATTGTGAATGTTTGGACATCCATTCAAGTCCTTGCAACTAAATTGGAAACTAATATTAAAATTTTTACCTTTTTTTGATTGACTTGATTAAAGGATGTTTGATTAGGAAAAAAATAAGCCAACTTAAAAAGTGAAAGTCAAGTAAGAGGTTGAATTTTGTTCAAAAGTAACATGAAGAGCAACTCAACTGTTTGAGGCCAGGAACACACTGAATGTGTCGTGTGTGCATGGCGGCTGCAGAACGTCTTGATTTTCATCTCGGCGCCACGATGCCCAAGTGACACGCGCTTGAGACACAGCTGCGTTGCATGATCTAGAGATTCAGCGTCTCACCTATTTTTCACACGTCTCGCAGCGAAACAGACAGAGAAAAGCAATATTACACAAAACTGACACTTTCAACTATAGTCTCTATGTCTAGGCTGAATCTGAACATGTTATAGTCAAAATTATATATAAATATATTTTTTTAACCATTTAATAGCTGCATGTGGCATTTTAGAGACATTTTCTGTCAAAAATAAATCAGAAATGAATTAAAAATGAAGAGGAAGCCAACACTGATGTACCCTGCAAACTCTTTGTAAATAGACAGAGCTGAAGTAGCAGCGGTGGAGCAGACAGGCAGCTGGTGTGAACACACATGCATGTTTTTCCACAGCAGATCAGCAACAGCAGCCATGACGCACACACCACACATCCAGTGTGTTCCCAGCGTAACAGTGCTCTCAGCTCCAGCACAATGACTGAAAATGACTGGGTTTTTTTCAGTTTACAGAGCTTTACTCTTAGACAACACAGAAAAAAGACTGTCTCCTCGATACTTTGTGTTTTTGATGAGCCGCCTTCCTATAAGACTTTGTGAATGTGGCCCTCTCTCAACATCCAACTGCCGCTTACAGCCAACATGCTTACAGCCTATCTTGTGTGGTTCTTTCTATGGCTACTTTCGTGTGTGTGATCAACGCTCTCTTCACTTCAGAAAATGTGTGATTCAATAACGCGACACTCTGGAGAAGTTCACAGTACCTGAGGAATTCATACTCTCCCGGCCTTCACCTGTCGAATCTCACACAATGGCTGATCCTCGGCAACATTCAACACTCACTATCTTGCTATCTTTTTTTATTATGAAAGCCTGAATGGCAAGGCTAAATCTTATTGAACACACACTAGCACACAAAAACATTTCTTTCTTTCTTTCTTCCTTTCTTTCTTTCTTGGAGGCTTACTTTGCCATTCTGCCATTAAACCCCAAAAAGGCTCTTTTCTATATCAAATTGTTCAACCTCAACAGTTCTGGTTATTTGATACTGATGTCCATAAAACCCATAATATCCTCACTGGCACAAACACTGGTGACTGGATTGATGGTTGATGTGTGTCTGTGCACAAACACAGTGCAAAAAAGAAAAATGTGAATTTATTTGTTTGACCATTGTAATCAGTGTATGAGCTTTTACGAGATAAAAGTCTGCAAGCATTGTGTGGATTTGTGTTCTTACCTGCGATGAGTCCTGCAACAAGAATCTACATCAACTTCCTCACATTTTTTCACAACATTTAAGAAAATGTTTCGAAAGTGGAAGATGAATTTGGAGCCTCACAGAGGAGGAACATGCACATAATTCAAGGTCTGATGCCAGGCAGACACTTTCTTTAATTGACAGTCCTGCACGTTGAGAAAAACTGCAATTACTTTCGACATGCAGGTACTTCAGCACAATGTACATCTGAGCACCGGAAATTATACAACAGAGGAGAAACAAATTTAATGCTGGCGTCTCTGCTTTCCACTCTGAACATCTTTAAATGGTTTTTACACGTGCCAGTAATTGAACATTGCGCACAGCATAACTTCACATCCTGCTGGTTTACCATTATCAGAGGCAGCGCAGGAGGAGAGATGAGGCTGTGCATTCGATTCGAAAACCTCATTGACCTCTCACAGATTTAGAGAGCGTATCTTACTTTCTTCATTACAGTCAAACTTTTATGCAAAGAATTATGAGGTGTGTATTTGTATGTGGGATGTATGTGTGCAAATGGACAGTGTTACAGTGTTTTTTTTTTATTCTTAAATAAATGGGGAATATATCAGCCGCTTATTTTCATCATTGAGCCATAGTTGAAATTCTGTATAAAAATAACTAATACAGACATCCAGGGGAAAACAGGACTTCAAAAGAGCAAAGACTCTAGTGTTCGTTATTTATTGTTGCTTACTGATGCATAATCAACAGCTCATTTGCCTTTCTCTCTTTTTTTCTGTCACTGTTGCAGGAAGTCCCTGTTTACCTTAAACCACAGAGATTCGTGTCACTTTGCAGTAGGAAATCTGACTGAAATTCTGTTAAAATTCATCTGCTCAATATTTTAAGTTTCAGTTTTTTTCCCCAATAATTTGGTAGTGTTTATTTTTAAGAAAAGTAAAAAATCAAACAAAAATCTGAGTGAAAATCAACATTTCAAGCAAAACACATTCCGTGAGTTCAACTATTTGCGGTTTCATTTGTGCTTTTTCTGTCTAATTTCCTGTAAACTGTGGTGATCACTGTCATCTTGCAGCAGGAAGAGGACACAGCGACATTAGGTAGGTGTGTTGGAACATAATATGGAAAATCGATTTAAAAACTTCATGACTATCTGGTGAGGATTGACAAACACCAATAGCGATGAGCCCTAAGTATGTACCCACATACTATGAATAAAGATGGACGTAGCTTCTGTGACATCACCCACAGGTTTCTGAAGAGCGGCTTTGAAGTTCAGGATGGGATGCTTCGCCGTCGCCATCTTCGCAGTGCCTGGCTCCGCCCCTAACTCCCAGCTAATCCACAAAAAGACAGAGGTGGAGCATGTGCTTCAGTGCATGTCAGTTTGTGGCATACATACGCTCACCCACCTGTCACTCAAAGAGGCCACGCCCTCGATTCTACATAACTTAAGAAATATGGATACAGGTGAAAATGGAAACGTGAGTTATGAAGGAGTAAATAGGTTTTTATTGCACCAGGCTGTAAATATGTTTACTTCTGCTGTGAACAACAAAAAAGTGAACATTTTAACATAAAAGTTTATAACTCACTTTTGTAGCCAGACTCCAGTGGTCATTTGTTGAACTGCAGTTTTTAGCACTTCTGTGTTGGCTTCATTTTTCAGCTGCAGGAGTTTCAGCTTGTATGTACTCAGATTTAGTCATGCAGATGTCTGGTGTGTCTAGTGTAGATGTGTGTGTTTGTGTGTGTTCGCAACACTTATCCAACATCAGCCTGCGTGCACTCTCACGTCACCCCCCTCTTCCCCAAAACAAAGCACAGATTTATGGGCTGCACTGCAGTTTAGCTGTGGTCAGTCAGGTGGCAAAAAGTAAGACAGTTAAGAGCAGTCTAGTGTGTGGATGTGTGTGTGGATGTGCGCGCGAGTGTGTGTGTGTGTGTGTGTGTGTGTGACTGATGGCAGGGAATAGAGGTTAGACCATCAGGCCAGAGAGATAACAGCTACAGCTTGATCCTCTAAAAGCTCTGGACTGCCAGGCCAGGCAACCCCATCACACCTCATCTGAGCTGCATGCCAGTTCAGCGTCGGTGAGCGCAGACACTATGAACATTCGTGTGCGTGCGTTGGCGTGCACTTGTGTGGTAACATCTCTTTCTTTAACATTCCCACCGTATGCCTTCCTGTCTTCACACGAACCCCTGCGGCTTGGACGGCTACACATCTAGATAACAAACACACACAAATACGATGCCTTGCTTTCAAAGACGCTTTGAACTGGATCAAGTCGGAGACAGGTAGAGAGCCAGAAACTGTGAGAGAGAGGGGGGATGAAACGTGTTTGAATGGAGGTAATTTTTCTTATTTCCATTTGAAAAGCAGGCGTGTGGAATGTGAAAGAAAAGATAATCCATGTTAGAGATACTGGTCCTTTGGATGTGTAATTCAAACGCACAAAACCTGTGTGTTTGCTCACTTGATATTGTCCTCCAGAGTCCATCTTCTCAGCCTCACCATGCAGACATTATCTTTTGCCACTTTCATCAATGAATAAACTGAAAAGCTTTCAATTCTGGGTTGCCGCAGTACATCAATAAAACAACATCAAAACATTTCTGGAGCAAAAATAAGAAGAAGACACAACAGAGTTTCTATCACCCGTAAATGTGCAGGGAGCGCTAAGATTAGCCTGTCATTCAAAACCAACCATTCTCCATTTTTCCTTTAATTTGCAGGCTAAATTTGCTGGTGTCAGGATCAGCCAGGAGCAAATCCATTTGCATCTGTTGAGCTACTAATCTTCACACGGTTTCAGGAATACAGCAGCCCATAATGAGTGGCTGCAGGGCAGACAGAACATGCTTGCATAACGTTTAAATGGGAGCATGTGTGAGGCATGGTAATTATGACATCTCAATATGCAGTGTGTGGCAATGTGTGTCAAGTGGGTCAGTGTATACTGTGAATGTGAATTTCAATTGGGAAAGTTTTTTTAATTTTTGGTCATTGGTCATTATGTGACTTTTTTTTCATGTTTTGAACAGAGATGATTCTGTTCCTCTTAGTGAGGAAAGGAATGCATTAACACAGGGGCTGCAAAACACTTAATTATGCCAGAAACGTATGCTCATATAATTTAAGTAGCACAACTTTTCTCCACTACACCACACTGCCGCCACTTACATGATGTTGTTTCCTGACACATTCAATCCTTTTTTATTTCAGATGATGGTAGATGGTGACACTCAAAGCTATACAGCACACAGTGTGGTGGGGGAGCTTCATATTTTCCCCACAGGTAAATTTGGTCATTTCTTCAGGTCTTTCTCTGAGACTGTTCCTAAACCATTTATGACTGACAATATGAACTAAAGTAAACATTTAATTCCTTAAATATCTGGCTCAAGATAGACAAAGGCTTTAAAGGTTATATATATATATATATATATATATATATATATATATATATATATATATATATATATATATATGTTATTCACTGCCACTAGATGTTGCACTTGACCAACAACATCTCAGATGGAAACAAACGCTTTGTTCACCTCCAGCCTCCCTTCTTGTTCTCAGCAAAGTCTTAGGAGGTCCAGTGAAAGTGGCCAATAAACATTCAACTGAAGCATAAATGATGATTCCTGTTGCCATGGCGCCGCGGATGGCTGCCTCGGTGTGTTGGTGCGCACTTTTTTGCCTTATTTTCTTTATAAATTCAGTTTTCTGCTTTGGTTTCCGGAGCTCTTTCACCAGAGAAGAGCTCATTAACATCAGAGAAACAGCTCCAGAGGATTTTTCCACCTTTCTCGACTCACCTGTGGGATTATTGGACATTTTGGTCAGAGGTCACTGACCGCTGCTCTCGCAGTGAAACGCCGGAGGAGAGGAAAACGTGCCGGTGCGCCTGCGCGTCTCCGCCGGCGCGGACTCCGCACACCGCTCCCAGGTATCTTTCTCTCCAAGGTGCGTTCACTGCCCAACAAGCTGGATGAACTTCAGCTACTGGTGCAGAAGAACAGAGACTTTTCTTCATCTTCCGTCCTGTGCTTCACGGAGACGTGGCTGTGTGGATCGATTCCGGACTCTGCGCTGGAGCTGGCCGGCTTCCAGCTCTTCAGAGCGGATCGCGACACAGAGCTGTCCGGCAAAACCAAAGGTGGAGGAATCTGTTTTTATGCAAACAGTGGCTGGTGCAGAGACGTGACAGTGATCCTGCAGCACTGTTCTCCTGACCTGGAGACTTTCATCATAAACTGCAGGCCCTTCTACTCCCCCCGTGAGTTCACCTCAATCATCCTGGTCGGTGTTTACATCCCACCACAGGCCACAGCAGATACTGTGTGTGGAGCGGACCAACCCGGACTCCGTAGTTATTGTCCTTGGTGACTTTAACAAAGGGAACCTCAGTCATGAACTGCCCAAATACAGACAGTTTGTTAATTGCCCGACCAGAGAGGGGAACACTCTGGACCACTGTTACCCCACAATCAGTGGTGCTTATCACGCCGTCCCCCGGGCTGCACTGGGCCACTCTGACCATGTCATGGTCCACCTGATTCCCACATACAGGCAGAAACTAAAACTGTGTAAACCTGTTGTTTACAAGAACCTCCAAGAACCTCCAACTGCATCAATCACCAGAACAAATTCCTTGTATGTGGAAACATACTTGGCAATAAAACTGATTCTGATTCTGATTCTGATTCTGATTCTGATTAAAGTTATCTTACATGAGATCCAACAAAAAACAATCCAACCACAACCTTTAGCACACGATAGCATTGCTGTAATACGCTCCACAGCAATGCTGACAGTTAGCCATCTAGCAATAGCAACATTTTCCGAACATATTCATGATATCTGTAGCAGCAAGTTAGCAAACATTATCATGCCACTGTAGCCAGTAACTAATGCACACAGACATACTGGAGCCCTTCAGCAGCTCGAAGGATTCTCCATCTTGGAAAATCTAGACCAGTAATGACTCTGGTCCACAGTTGGACTGGGAAAGAAATTCAGCTTTGGACCTTTTGCTAGCACCAGGCCACATGAATGACAAGCACACAGAGACTGACAGAGCCGGTAAAACTTCAAAAACTTGATGGATGTTTTGGCAGTCCACCGGCAGGGACAGGGGTTTCAGCCGGTAGTCCCCATGGCTCTGGTCTTATCTCTTCATTTGTCAGAGGCCTTTTTAGCTGAATATGTGGTTTTTTCAGCAGAGGAAATTCTGGAAGGTCACTTTCAGTTGAATGCTTAGTATTGCACTGTGCCATTTCACATGAGGACAGTCCCTGTGTGTTGGGGAGGGCCAAGGGTTTAACAGGGTTTAACTGCCCTCTTAAAAATGTAATGTGCATTTGTGTGTGAGAGAGCCGGTTTGTGTGTAAAGGGTGTGTGTGTGTGTTTGTGAGTGTAGATCGGTACATGTGTGAAGATAAAATAATCTCTTTTTTCTGTATTGCACAAATGACTATGACATAAAACACAAGCCTTAAAGCTGTGTTCATCGCATTGTCACATCAAATAACTGTTTCTACTACACACACAAACACACATAAACACAAGCTCAAACATGTAGCCCCAGGGGTATGAAGAAGACAGTTTTTCTTAGTCAGAATATTTACCCAGGTAACAAGGTGTTGTTGATGCATCTTCTGAGACTTCCAGTAAGTGCTGCTGCATGATATGACGCAAGCTCCATCCGTTTCTGCCACTTATCCAATGGCAGACGATGAGAATGATATCCCAGATGTCCCCCTCCCCAGTCACATCCTCCAGCTCTTCCTGGAGTTCCTGAAGCATTCCTGGCCCAGAGGGAATATTTCATTCCTCCAGCGTGTTCTTGACCTACCCTGGGTCTCTCCAAAGTTGGATTTGCCTGGGGAACCATCAAGAAAGCATCCCGATCAGATGTCTAAACCACTAGATTCCTTTCAAGGTGAAGCTTTTACACGGAGTTTGTACCGAATATTCAGGCTCCTCACCAGGCCCTAATGGTGAGCCAAGTCACCCTGTAAAGGTACTCCTCATTCACAGCCTTTCAGTCAGTACCCAAAGTTGAGAACTACAGGCTCCTTTAGCAGTCCAGTAAAACGCCCTCTGATATCAAACTGTCCAAGTTTCATTTTATTAAAGTTTTATTTCAGTCTGCAGGTAAAAATAGTTTTTGGGGGGCTTGTGATAATATCGGCTGCTTTTAGTACCATTTGAGCGATTTCCCCAATGAAATGTTGGGTTATATTCCAATAAATCAGGCCCTCCTCCTTTCAACCAGGCACTTACATCAGATGTCTTAGGTTGATACGCATTGATAGATAATCAACAATCAGTTCTTGGTCAGTAAAGGAATGAAGTTGATTGACAACTGCTGAGTAAACAGCTGTTAATGCTAAAGTTGGCTATGTAGCAATAGCAAAACTTAAAAACAGCTCCTTCAACAAACACTATTCAAAAGCTAACAACTGTAGATGGGATTTGGGGTTTCTGTAATTCTTCTAATACAGCAGAGGAATGGAGACACATTCTAGGACAGATAACTTTGGTATTTGGTTGTTGTTGTTCATTTGTTTATTTTTTGCACTCATATCCATATATATATGTTTGGATGAACAGAGAAACAAATTAAAATTTGGACTGCTTTCAAGGTTTTTTTCCAGGTTTGCAACTCTGATGGGGCTTTTTGCCTTCAGTCATATCTGGCAACAACAATGGTGCCAGCATCACTGCCAACATAATGCATCTGCTCATCTTCCAGTCCATCTTGTCCTCACTCAGGAACAAGACCTCAAGGCACCTGCAATAATGAAACAGGTCTGCAAAACCATGATTCGAGATGTGATTTGAAATATGAGGTGTTAGTGATAAGTTTTTTAAATGAATGTTTATACAAAACAAGACCTGATGCGAAAAGATGTATAATTTAAGATGTGGTTCTCCTGTTGCTTTGCTATTGCTAAAACTAACGGGATAAAATGAATTTGACTGCATTGGAATCAAGGGAGAGTAACCTTGGACTAAGCAAAACTAAAAGTAGGATAACATTTTTGAGGTCAGCAAAATCTAAAAAGTTTTTTTTCTTTATCAGTATTTTGACTGAATTAATTAGGGCTATTTACATATAAAGTGAGATTCGAATCATCACATTTCCTGCAGACACAGTTTACCAAGGTTGTGCTGAACCAGGCTAATTGTGGTTTGTGAGCCGAATGAGAAAAAGTCAGATTTCTCTGCTTTAAGCTTCATCTATCTTATTATATATGTGAAGTTTTAATTTAGATGAGTTCAGCTGCCAGAGATGCTGTTTTTATGGTCATATATCCTGTGTGTCTGCAAGGTAACAAAATAAATAGAGCTTAGCAAAAGTTTAATCAGGAGTATCTCTTTATCATTGCTCCTCTAGTTCTTCATTCATTATGCCCCTCAGTGCAACACCCCCTTGGCTTCTGTCCAATCATTTATTCTGCCGCTTCCCTCTATTAACTTTTATATTTCAAATCGAAGTGGCAACTCCCTTCTGGTTCACAACATCCAATCAGGTGTCCCTAAAAGTCTTTCTCTCTAAACCAAATGAGAGCAAATTACCAATCAGCCTCCACTTTATGAGTCTAGTTAGCTGCAGCTGTAGCAGCAGGCTGGCCTCCACCTCCTGACACCACTGATGACATCCAGTCACCACTCTCCCCACCACCAGCAGCATCAAGACTTACCTGGAAGGTAATCAGCTGATCTAGTTCACCTGGATCAGTGCAGTATAAAAGGTGGCCCATGACCTTACTCACTTCCTTCCTTCATCTGGCATCCACCACTGCATCCTTTGAACACTTCTGTGGAACATTTCTACCTTTTGTGTTACATTATCTGAGCTCACTGTGACATTTGTAACCTGTGGAAGTTGTAGCCTACGCAACTAATTTCTCACAGTCAGCACATAGGCAGCACAAGGCTGTGAGTGAGAGAGGGCGTGTGTTTGTGTGTGATAGACTTGGAGTGAAATTAAAAGAGATGTTGTAAATTAGCATTTTTTTCTACAGTCTGGCATGTTTATTTTATTTGTAATGTTCATTAACATGTACCGTCCCTATCAAATAAATAAATAAACACTCTCCTGACTGGAATATTACATAAAACATATGGCAACCACAGCAGCACATGCTGTATCAGCTCATTCGAAACTAAGATGCTAGGAAAAGCTCATAAATTCAATTCTGTAGAACACTACAAGGTTTTAAATCTGTTATTTATAATAATATATATTATAAATTATATATATTATAAAACCTCATCGCTGCCTGCTGCAGTTTCTTCTCCCAAGGAGAAGTAAACACAAGACTCCAGAAAAAAGTTTTGCTCTGTTGTTTTGTTCACAACACTGAGTGTGGAAATCAGCCCTCAGGGAAAAGCACACACTGACTGCAGAGGATGATGGAGTCCCTGAAACAACAGAAATTGACCTAACAGCAAGGTGTGATCTCAACCATTTGAGACCAGTGTCTGTGGTAACAAATCACTGTTCAGGACATTAAGTCGAATTCCATGGTCTGTGGTGTAAAATGCCCCCCTGAGACTGAAAGTATTTGAGAAGAAGCAAGGAGGAGGAAAAAAAAATGTCTCAGCTTGAAGGAGGGTAGCCCCTGTGCACTGCAGTGCTCCAGAACCTGACTCAAATTTCTCAAGTTGTGCTTATTATTAATAAAATATACCCGCCAGGAAAAACTTGAGATAAATAAGGGAGTTTGAAGATACTGTGATTGCTGGGGGGAAATCCAATTTTTTTCCACTTCTTTTTTTCAGGGAGATTCAAGAACAACATGTTAAAAAATAAGAGGAATCAGAAGCTAAGCAGCAATTAATGATTGATTACGTACTTTGACCATCTGTTCCAAAGAGCTGCTTTTTGGTGTTTAATTGGAATAACATCCAGAGGGCAAGATAGGCTTTTCATGGGAGATACAGTTTTCTTTCAGAGGAGTAGAAGCTCCAGCAAGCAAAGTATGACAGAAATGTCTCAATATTTTACAGTAGATGATATTCCACAGCTTTTTTGGTTTAATAACTCAAAGGTTTTCATTTTTGTAGACAAGCAGAATAAATACATGCAGCCTGTCAGAATCTAAATTTCTACTGTAAGCAGAGCTGAAAAGCTGCAGTGATTTCTAAACCGGTCAATCTACCCTCAAACACTGAAGCGTTTTTTTTTTGTGTTTTTTTTTTCAAAGCCAATTAAGGTTTGCAGTGCCTGTAAACAAGCAGAAGTCCAGCATCTCAAAGTCCCACTTTCCACTGAAGGGAATAACAAAGAAGTTCTTGAAGCTTCCTGTTATGACATCTTTTCATTACAGGCCACCAGCTGTGTGGCCACACACAGGAGGCAGTGTATGTTTTCCTTTGTTTTCCTATAATCAGAAAGGAATTGCAGCACATTTCACAATCTTTGCTTGACAAACATTGTCTGCTATTCATTACAGTGGAATTCATTTGTGACAAATGTTACTCATTATGTTGGCATCATTAATAAATACAAGGCTTACATTGATATTTTTTTAAATTGAAAAGTTTCCCCTCTGACTTCATGTTTTTACAAAAAACCATAAAAAATCAGATAACAGATGTTCACTGAGTTGAAAGTAAAGTATGTGCTCAACTGTATTCACATCGTTAAAGGTTCCATATTGTATAAAGGTAGGTGTTCATGTCTTTTTTGATTATAAATCAGGTCTAGGTTCTATATTAATACTGTGAAAGTGTCAAAGCCTCAGTCCACAGAGAAATGCACACAGCCTGTATTCAGAAACTGAGCCTTAAAATGAGACGTCAGGATTTCTGTAACTTTGTGATGTCGCAACAAATCAGTCACCGCCTTCAGCCACGCCCCAAGCCCATACCCAGCATCCAACTTTGCAGGATTTGTGAATGTTTTCCTGATATCTCCCATATGTTCATTCGATCACTCAGAAAACATTCAGTTTTCTGTTGTTACTAGAGCTCCAGAGAGAAGCCTGAGAGAGGAGATGTAGAACTACACTGAGATGGTTTTTGGTTCTTAAAACCACAAATATATCATCTTATGGATATCAACACTTAACAAGTGTTGAAACAAATAAAACACAGGACAAGTGTAAAATATGGGACCTTTTAAATGCCACCTCATATATAAAAGGCTAGATTAAACATCAGTAAGCCGGAAGGCCCTGCCTTGTTGTCAAAGTCTCTACAACTCTTGATGATACACCAACTTTTCAATTTTTCAGATTGTGATTATAAAGCCCTTGTTTGTTTGTTTTCACTTCACAGTGTGCTATTCATTTTCTTATCTTAGATATGGTGAATATTGCTTCATTTTTCCTAGGTACAGGTAATGAATACTCTTTCTGAGGCAATTTTCCTCTCCACGCGCATTACATTATATTCTTGGTTATTCTGGTGTCTTTTTGTGTTTTGAATCGCTAAACAAAACTCAACTCAGCCTCAGTGAGAAAAGTACAAAAAGTAAACTGCATTTGTCCTCCAGCAGGTTTGTACTGACCAACAGTAAAAAACCTTGGATTGTACTGTTCTGTTTTCAGTCGTGATCATGTGTAAACATGTTGTGAAGCAAAAGCAAAACCTTCTGAAGGGTTAAGAGTGAAGACAAAATTTAGTTGCAGCAGTTGGATTTGGAAATGTCGAATAATGCAATAGTGGTTCTGCCATTCTGGTGAACTCCTCCCTACCTTAACTGTTCAGTTTCTAAATGACGGTCTATTTATAGCCCTATGACATTTAGTAACAGTCACAGCAAATTCGGTGAAAATAATCAAAGCAGTTAAAACATGTAGAAGAGATGTTTGATGGTACTTTTAGAAATCATCATCATCATCATCATCATCATCATCATCATCATCATCATTAAATTCATATAATCAATGAATAAAATGTGTAGACCTACAAATATACATTTTTAAGGGCATTTATGGACAACTGACACAAACAAGCCTATGTGCTTTCGGCTGCAGTAAAGAAGAGATAGTGGGCAGATACAGCGCATCTTCTTCACGTGTTCAATCGTGCATCGGTGTTAACACCCCCACCTGCACGGTGCTAAACAGTGGCTTTTTTTAGCCTGTGTTGGCTCCCTGCCTTGTGAAGTGATGGTAAAATCCAATTATCCACATACATGCTGAAGTGAGAGGTGGTGAAAATGAAAACGTTCAAAGAACAGTGGGTTGAGTTTTCTTCAAGCTAAGTGTTGATGTGCATCACTGACTAGACAGAGCATGTGCAAACTCGCACCTAACTGATGGTGAAAACCTGGAGGAATGTGGTCTCTATTTTCTTACAAGTAAAGGTTGTGCCAATCGTTGTTTGTCTGTAATCATGGAGGCCAGGGACATAGAATAGTGGGATCCCATAAATTACAAAAAAAATATTCTCTATCCTTCACACACATTCGTTCAATGATTTAAAAGATTTAAATGGATAAAAAATAAGCAGGTCAAGACTTACCTACATTCACTGCATTGCATTCTGGGAAAATTCTGGGTAGCTGCCACCCTGCTACAGCCCAATAAAGACAACATTGTGATGGAACTTGAAAGACTACAGGCTTTGTGCCCATATGAAATACAGTGCTGCCAGTACTTTGATTCTGATTGATCATTTCATCATCAACCTTTTTTATAAATTAACTGAGCTTTATTCTTACAGTTGTGCAATTTACACTCATATACGACTATTTCACGAGAAGAGACATAAGAGATGAAATGCAAACTTCACCAGGTTTGCTTCCTTCTGTTGTGGTGGTCAGTTATAACACCTAATGATCACAATATTTTTCTCATCTTAACAAGATGGTTTTAAGTGTCTAATGCCATCCCAGAACAGCAATATCTGTTATGAGTGGAGCTTGTAGATTAACTAAAATACTATAAACTATAAACATTTTTCAGCCACAAACAGTATCCACACTGAACATGATGCAAAAGGTCTGTAGCCATGAGGTTTGTGTGATTTCATTCCCCTTTTACTGCTAAAAGCATCAAAAGGCAACTGTATGGCTCTTTTTTTTTCATTAGATGCATTTGACTAATAAACTATCTATCCATGAGGCACACTACATATAATGTGATGTTATATGGTATTTTGCAGGAACATATTAATTGGAGTAGGAGGATGTTTTCCTGAAAACAGATTTTCATCACGCTAAACCCATGCACATGAAACTAAATCATTCAGGAGCTGAAACCTTTGATTGCTGGAGAGAGATTACACAGTAATCATACCACATTTGTTTTTGTTGCTATGGTTAAAGCTCTTCAACTTACTGCTGCACAGCTGGAGTGACTCATTTATTAGTAGCTTGCCTCTCATGGGGGCAGGGGGGGACTAACTGCAGGCCTGATGCAGGGTTGTGGTCCATCACTTTTGGTTGTCTGAGCTCTGAGCAGCCTCTTGGCTCACTTACTATAAGTGCCACTGATGTGGCAGGAACACAGCACAGAGGAAATAGTTGTGAGAACATGGGAACGCTGATTAAAATTAGCTTTGGGCTCTACTGTGGGAACAAACACCATCTACATGTGTTTCCTGTTTGTATGATACTTCTCATGGTATGAGTTACAGTTTAGGCAGCAGACATTCCTTGTGATATGCATTTACATTTCATTTTTGATTCACTACAAATGCAAATACTGGTTGGTCATCTCTGCTCCAAAGATGGTGAGTGTAAAGTGTCAGGTTTTAAAAAAACTGAGCTTTCTAAATTTGCAACACATAAGACTCATGCATATTTTCTTCATTTACATATGTATGATTCATTTTCATATTCATATTTTTTTCATGGATGTGACAATGAGCAAGACATTACTGTCAATAATAGATGAAGAATAAGTCTATTTAGCCCATTTCTGTCTTTTAATCTTCCCAGTGTTTGAAATTCAGACATTTTAGTCCTCCCCCCCAAACCTCCCCCACCTCTGAAAAAGCTATTTGAAGTTGCAACTTGCAAAGAAGCGATTCATTTCAGTCATTAAATCAAATGCGCATTATCTCGCCGTGCCCAAACAAACATTAATCATCAGGCATAATCTCGACAGGTAATCTCCTCTCCCCTCTCGAACTTGCCTGCGAAAGAGATAAATAAATATATTTACAGCGTCAGGAGAGAGAAGGCATCCTTGCAAAATGATGTCATTAGTGCTGAACGATAGCTCCCACTACTGCTGTTTCTGTTGAAAAAAAACAAGTCGGCACGTTCAATAGGCTGTAGCTCAAGATCAAAATCAATAATAATATTCTTGGCGAGTGCATCTAATGGTTGGAGAATCCCATCACCTCGCCAGGAGCCTTCCGGCTGCCGGCACTCTTGTGTGCGACCGCAAAGAAAATCACTTAATCAACTTTCCTGAGGATTTGCTAACACACGTGTACAACGAAACACACATGAACATGTAATACATGTGAGGTTTTGTTTGTGCAAGTCCAAACAACCACTTGTCACTCCGACATCACTCTTGGAAAAGGGATTAGGAATGAATCCATATCAGTGACTCTTTCTCGTTTCCAAGGAGATTGAAATAATCCCTGTTGATGGCAGTTTAGACTTTCAAGCTGGGGCTCATTGAGAGCTGAAGCGGAGACAGAAGCCTCTCGCCTGGATTTCCTTCTCTCTGAATCTCTCTCCCAGTGCCGGCTAATGAGACTGCTGTGACAGAGCAGAAATTTCAGAACAGCACTTTGGAGAGGTGACACAAAGGTACTGCTGTTCGTTTACAGCTCTGCAAGAAAACGTCAACCTCGGCAGCTTTGCATTATTACAAAAACATAAGCTTTAGAACCCTGGAGTCAGTTTATCATGATGTCTGTGAGCTGCACACAGCCTGATCAGGTGTAAATCATCCACCCTGAAAAATAACTCATGTGTTATTTCATTAATAAGAGTAAACACCGGGTGCTGTGGTATGAATGTTAATAAATTCTCATAGCACTTGTTCCATTAGTTATTTTAATGCATCATCATTTAACGATTGTTAACACAGAGCTGATGATATAAATATTAAACAGACATCACAATTTTATTTTTTTTATTTATTAATTTTTTTTTTTTCCTCACCTTTTTCATTATCAGCTTGGGAATGTCACTTATTTGCTTAACTACATTCCCCATGGACCCTCAAATATAGCCAGTATTTGTAGTTGTTTGTAGAAAATACTTTTGTAATCAAAAGTCAATCAAAATGTCCTTTTATTTAGCTGCTGTTTCTACCATCCTCCAGTTGGTCCAGCAGCGCCCCCAATTTACCAGAGCAGCCTTCGATGCACCCACTGGAATCACCTGGGTGGGTATTTACTCTGGTAAATTGTTTTTCAGTTTATTTTGGGCACACAGGGAGTGTGATGAAAATGCATAATTTCATCATCACATTATTTCAACAAGAGAAAACCAGGGAAGATCAGAAAGCGGGGGCAGGCATGTAGGAGAGACAATCTGTGACATGCTACAGTAGCTTCTGTTTGTGAGTGATGAGTAAGATGAGAGTGGAGCTAAGTTAACTGTTGCTGATTTCTGCATCTTTCTGTCTTCTGACTGCTACTGGCCCAAATCTACCTTTTAGAGTGCTGAATATTAGTTTTCACCTGTAAAATAAAAAAAAAAAAAAAAAAAAATAGAATTACTGCCTCGTGGTTGTATGCGTCCACCTGACTAGCTTCAGGTTACATACTTATTTATCCAGAGTCATATAAAAAATTCAGCATTTGTTTGAAATTTTGTCTTAACTGTTGTGTACAGTTTTGAGTTATGGCTAAAAAGTGTTTTGTGTGGTCACAGTGACCTTGACCTTTAACCTCTGACCACCAAAACCTAATCAATTCATCCTTAAGTCCAAGTGAATGTTTGTGTCAAATTAAAATAAATTCCCTCAAGGCCTGACTGAGATATCGCTTTCACAAGAATGGGAAGGACGGATGGACAGACAACCCAAAAACATCATGCCCCCAGCCATTGCTGTCAGTGGCAAGGAGGTATTAAAAAAAATTGGTCTTTTTTTTTGTTGTTTTTTTTGTTTTTTTATTGTTAAAGTGTAGTACTTTTGAATCCACCAGTCAAGAGTTCACAGTTTAAATCGTTGCATCAGAGACGGGACAAAACTGCTGCCGAGGTGAACCCTTAAAGTTCAGTATCTACCACCTAAAGGGCTCTGATATGAAGTGTGGATTGAGCTAAATGAGGAGCTAGATGATGCTTCTATAAAGAAACAACAGGAGGTAGGGGTAGACAGTGATCGGAGTTTAGGAATGACGTGGAGACTTTGCTGAGTGTTTATGGATGGCAGCGATGAGATGATCAAAACTGAGTTTATTGTCTGTAATGAGGCCGAGGTATTTGAAATTGTTTACCTGTTCTGTTGTTTTGCCATGGGTGAAGGTGGGTTCGGTCCAGCGTGGAGTTTGTTTGATGTGCTAATGACAGGTTCCTTTGTTTTGTCCGTGTTTAGCTGGAGGCAATTGTCAGTGAATCACTGTGTGAAGTGAGAAATGTACTGTTGGAAGGCTATAACAGAGTTGTTGTCATTGAGTGGTCTAGTTATGGCAGTGTGATGGGTGAAGGGCTGGTGCAGCCATTTACAGAGAGGGTGTAAAGGAAACTCAAATGATGTTTGAATCTGACTAATAAATGCCCCGTCACACCTAACCTTGTATATCCATGTAGTTATATTACAAATTCTGCCCCTCCAATAATTAATTTAGCCCCTAACTTGCCCAGCAAGACACAAAAGTCCCTGGAACTGCCTTTGCTGCAAATACAGTAGCTTCAGACCCTTTGCTGTGGCATCAAAATTACAGTCCTCTTTGCTTTATTTTCCTCAAAATGTGTCTTAAACCTGATTGGAGTTCACCTGTGGCTGATCATAGTTTAGAAAGACGCAGTTCAGAACATGAAGTTCAAGACATGAAGTTCAAAGAATTTTATTTAGACCTCCGCAATCAAACTGAGGTGAGACATAGATCAGGGTATAAAACCACTTCAAAAGCTCTGAGTGTTCTCAGGAGCACAGGAGCCTCAATAACATGTGAAATGGAAAAAATCTTGGACCATCAGGCCAAACTGAGTAACCAGGCAAGAGTGACCTTGATCAGGGAGGTGACCATGACCCCAACAAGCTTAAGGAGTCCTCTGCAGAGATGGAGATGCAGATTATGGAGATTATGCATGCAGAGAACCTGCTGGAAGAACGACCATCCAGCAGCTACTTTAAGTAAAAGGTAGATGACACCGTGCGTGGAGTTTGCCAAATCTCATGTAAGGACTCTGAGAGTGAGAAGAAAAAAAATCCTATGATCTGATGAGATGAAAAATGACTAATTTAGGCAGAACTCCAAACACTGTCTGGTGAACCCCAGGTACTGTTTATCACCTGGCTAATACCACCCTTTTGGTGAAGCATGGTGGTGGCAGCATCATGCTATATTCTCCTTGAGGGATGGATGAATGTACCCAAATACAGAAAGGTCCTTGAAGAACATCTGCTCCAGAGTGCACACCTTTGAGCACGACAATTACCCGAAACATACAGCCATGACAACGCAGGAGTGGCTTCGGGACAAGTCTCTGACTGTCACTCAAGGACATCAAATCCAGGGATCCAGTGAATTCAGAACTAGCTTACTCCTTTAAAACCTCAATACCACACATTGCTGCCTCCTGGTCACAATGATCTGAGAGTAACAGATACACTTGCTGAACATAATGAAATGAAAAAGATGGTAAAAGATGACAAGACAAAGGAAGCAGGATGTGCTTCATCACACTGTTCTTATATGCACGTTTTCTGCACGAATGCCTCTTCTTTGGACCAAAGATGTAATGTTGGAGGGTTTTTCAGACAGAACTCATGCTGCTACGTTTCAGTTTGTCACTTCCCCTGATCAGGGAAGTATATAATACAATGTATTATAATATAATGTGTGCAGTCTCCAGTGAAACACTGTGCATTCAGTGTTCTTCAATGCTAAAAGACTTAAAGCACAGTAGAGACATTGTGAAATTTAACCTGGTCCCAGATACACATGAACCATAACTAAATGCATGCATTCAGGCACACAGACCAACACAACACACTATCTCTGTCTCAGTGCAGCAGTCTGTCATAGCATCTCTCCTCCATTTTAAACCCCAGAGAGGACTCATGTCCTTCCCTCGAATTGGGAAGGCTAAGAAGAAGCTTGGCGTCCCTCCCCTTCTCATTTCTGGCTTTACTCTTTTTCATTGCGTTCAGGTTGAGCCTCCTCATTAATTTCAGTGGGAATATTGCATTAGTGCAGCAGAGGTTCCTTCCAGCAAAAGGAAAAAAAAACTCTGGATCATTTGGCAAAAAAACTGAACCTGGCTCAAGTTTCTCCGCAGCTAAGTCCATCGTTATCCAGCAGCACGCTGCTTTGGATAATGAAATGCCTTCAGTTGCACAGTCCAGTTAAAATTCCTTGTACTATTTACCTCACAAACATCAAGATGCAGGAGCAAATTATTCGCACCGTGATAGTCTTTCAGAGTTGTTAAAGTTTGCCCCAAAGCAGAATGAAGTCCAGTGTCTTAACATCTCATAAACCTTCAGCTGGGCCTTGCTGCTCCCTATTTCATCTTCTCACCAGTATCTGAACCAACACACCACAGCAACGCAGAGCTATTTTCGGTTTTTAATAGTCTTTTGCCCCTGATGTCTGCTTGTATCTGTCAACAGTCTACATCCCTCTGCAATGTCTCTGCCTGCTATTAATTATTTCTTTACATTTTTGGATGTTTTCTCTTTCTGGCAATCTTCCTCATCTTCTTCTTTGCCTTCCCTCTTATCATGTCGTTCTTATTTATATTCTCTTTATTAGAGCATCTCAATGGCTGCAGTGTCATTGCATGTGTGGGGGTATTGATAATGTGTGTGTCACTGCATTGTGTTATGGGATATTGATTAAGCTGACTGCTTAGATGAGCAACACCTGACTTAGTGGTCACATGGGATAACAAAGGTATTGACTGAATCATGTCACTCTGATGATGACGTCACATCAGTGACATCGCACTGCAGATGGCTATAGATTACAATGAAATTTCATACCCCCGTGGATGATGATGATGATGATGATGATGATGATGATGATGAAATGTTATGTTATGCATTTAAAAGACAAGAGGTTATAATACGTCCTCCGAACAGTGCTACTTCAGTGCTGGCTGGACTCTGCAGTAACTCACTATTAGAAAGTGACAAGTTGGACCAACCAGGCCCGGGGCTAGCTGGTTAGCATGCTAACATCAGTAGAAGTACAGCAGTGATAGAAATATTATTTCCTCTTAACTGGTGAGCAAACAGCTGGTAATGCTAACATTGGCTATGTAGCAATAGCATCATTTAAACAATAGCTCCTTAAACAAAGAAAAACGTGTTCAACACTACACAGTATCTCCTAAACGTCAGCGTGTTAGCATTGTCATTTTAAGCATGTTGCTGTGCTAGCATCAGCATTTAGCTCAAAGCCTGAATATAGCCTCACTGACCAACTAGCTTGTTGTTTTGTTTAATCTGCTGCCATGAAGTGACAAGTATGACTCCTCACTGCATACCGATCACATACAGTACAAATATGACCATATGAGTTTGAGGTAAATAGAAGATAACAGTACTGTACTGATGTAAGGCCAGAAGGAAAGAGGGATGTTAAACAGCAGTCAGCCTGTTTGTCTCTATCAGGAGAATATTGTCAGGATTAATGGGTCATTCCGATTACCTAATCTATCAGTTGAAACTCCTATGGAATAACCAATCTAAGTTTCTGAGTTTAACTGAGTTCATTTTCTTTTGGGAGAAACTTTATAATAAACCAATTCATCAAAAGTAATTTTGGTGCTAAGATGCCTTTGGCCCTCAAGGACCCACATCCTGATTTATTGTGATTTGTTTGCTTTTTGAGGAACTGAGAGATTCAGGAAGATTTTCTTTTCTTTCAAGTGTCCACTCCACTTTATGCTTTTTTTCCCCTTTTCAATAATAAACTCAAACTCAGGGTTTTACTTGCACACAGCCTATAATTCCTTGCTTTCAGTCAGTCTTTCTGTTTGTGGTTGTTATGGCTGCAGCTTCGACATCGCCTCCATTGTGCTTCTTCTTTTATGGCTCTACACGACACCTCAGCTCTCCTCGTGTGCTCTGTTGGTGACATTGGAAGGAGTCTCCGGAGATCTTAGTGGATTAGCATCATGACCTCTTCTGTGTCTTTGATTCCACCTTTCCTCCGCTCACCTTTCCTTCCTCCTCGCAGCTCATCGATCTCTCTCCGTGTACTCTCCCCCTCCTTCTCCATCGCCTCCTTTCCACATCCTCCCTCTCACACCCCTGCACTCTTCATATTCCCTCACGTCCTCTGTTCACCTCACTTGAAAATTTCCCTCGCCTCTCCTTCATCTTCTTCTCATGCGGTATTGCTCAGGGACTAGTGGAGCTTCTCAGCAGCTTATAAAATCACATAAAACACCATTTCTCATAAAAAGGAAGACACGCTTTGCATTGCTGAAGCAGCCACAGGGAGGATTTGAAAATGCAGGAAAGCCAGGCTAATAACAGTCAGAAGACATTTCGTTATAGGCCAGGATGTTCAAAAAGAAAGCAGGGGAGTCCTAAATCACTGCAAGAAACTTGAGGTTGATGGGGCATAGGAAAAAAAATCAATGTTTGTTATTACAGGACTGGTTGAAGTGATGCAGTTTGCACCAAAAGGCAAAATATGACCATCTGATAAAAAAACCTTAATGTGCACCAGAGCCATGTACATACACACTGTTTAAAGAGAATGAGAAACTCTGCTGCAGGCCAACTTCTGAGACAAAACAAAAAGTTTTCATGACAGAAACACACATTGAACTAAGTCAATATCGCTTACAGAACTAAGCTCCACTCATTATTTGAGTCTCTCACTTTCTTTACTTTCAGTTTCTCTTGTTTCATCTCTTTTTTTTTCTCTGTCTACATCTCACTTTCACTCACACATGCAACAGTCTCTCAGTCTCTCTCTCTCTCAGTAGCATTCGCTGTCATGTTCGCTCTGTATGGCACATTGTTGGTGTTCTGATCCATACTGTTCCACAAGGACAGCGAGCCTGACATAACAATAAAACTATCAACTGTTCTGGGAAAGAAGAAATTTAAACAAAATCACAACAAATCAAGTGTGAAATAAACAAAACTTTCAGATTGAATTTGCAGTAGTTTTATATTTACTACAATTTTCTTCACTAATATTTTACCATTTGCATTTTCTAATGTCCAACCCTTGTCCACTGTCAGCTGGGATTGGCTTCAGCCCCCCCACAACCCTGCACAGATAAGCAGTGTAGATAATGGATGGATGGATGGATATTCTAATGTGTCAAGACCAAATCAGACCTCAAGAAAGCCCTGTGCAGTTTCTTTTATTTCTTTTTATTTCACTGGTTTTTTTTTTTCACATGGTCAATGTACAAACATTTATTTCATGGGATCTCAGGGCTGAAGCTGCCAGTGTGGATGTGGTAAAAGCTTTGAGAGTGACAGACATTTGCCAGAAGTTTAAACACTGTTTTTTTTAATAATGATGTCTTATTAAACCCAAACACTAGTTCCAAACTAGCCACTATAACATCTGTCATTCTAAGTTTCTCCCAGAATTAAAGGACCACTTAACTGACATCTAGTGATGATCCCACCCCTCCCTTATTAAGTGTGTGTGAGAATCTACGGTGGCCCTTAGGTAACATAAAAACATGAATGGTCATCCCTAAAGCCAGAAATGCAAATGAACAAATGAAGGCAAAAGAAAATACATTTTATTTATGTTGTTCTCATCTACAGACCCCACAAGCAGTGGTTCCTTTACTGACTTCACTGTTTTCAAACCGTCGTGTTCCTCTCAACATTAAGACAAATGACAGTGACCACACGCGTGCAGACGCAATCGCTTGGATCAGCTCGTAGGATGTGCAGTAAGCCTAGCGTGATGACGCTGCACTGTGAGGGCTTTGTTTTTCTATCTGTCTTTGCATTTCTTTTCTTCCTTCTTGTCGTGTCATTAAGACGTTGAAACAGAGGCAGGAGATGTTGGAAGAGGCAGATATGTCAGCGACAGCTTTGTGATGCCAACAGCTCCCGTGGCGTAAACATGTCAGAGAGCTGCTCTGTCAACACGTCGGACAGGCGACAGGAGATGTCTACTTTAAAGAAGATGACTGTCACTGCCCAGGAGGCCTCAGCAGACGGCGTAGTAACGGTGAGCAAGATCCTCTGAGTCAGCAGTGTGACATCATGTTGACATCACAGCGTGACGGGTTTAAACTGTGCTTCATCCAATCAAACAAACATTTGACACAAACATCTGAAAGCTCAACAGGATAAATGAAAAGACTATTTCAACCTCTGAGCTATTGTGCACATCCAAATATATTTAATACATACCTCAAAATTTACAGAAGATTTGATTTAGATTTAATAGTATAAATTAAAATTAATACACATGTACAGTGAGAGCACCATGAACAAACCAAACCCAAAAACAAGTTTTAAAGCACATTTTCAGACATGCTTTGCAGGATGATGTAGGTACAGTGTGTTTCATAAACAGGGCAACATCAGTGTAGCCACAGCATTTACCATTTCTATTTTGCACAATAATAAAGTCTTATTACAAATTGAGTTTTCCTTTTTTATATTCTGAAGAACAATAAAATGTATCACCACAGTGTCATTCTACTGTAATTAGATTTCTTTTTCTCCACAACTCCCAAAAACAAGAAGAACTGACGGCTTGACTTATAATCGTTGCTGAGTAAACGGGTGGACCAGACGCCATGCCGTGTCCATCTTTAATGGCTTAAACTATGAAGCATGGTCGCAACAAATAAGCCATACGTTTTCCCAGCATGTTAACTGCATATAAAAATAAGGAGTGTTTGTTCACGCAACCCAACAAAACACACAAACGGACAAACTCTCATTGACACATCTGTGAAGGAGCACTCTGAGCATGAACTCGCCAATAATGTTTGATGATGAAATGAATCATGCAATTTTCATTTTCACCCTCCTCAGAAGACGGGATGCTTTCAGCAGGTGCCCACGTGTTTTGGACCAGATTCTGTCATCTTTGAAGCATTAATGAACTGTAAGATGGAGTCAGCCAGTAACTTAGATGTTTGAAGTTGAAACTATCCCCTCAAACGCTCCAGTAACCAGTTTCTGAAAATCTGGCCAACGAGAGCTAGAAGATGGGAAAACTCAATAAGCCCACTGCTCTAGTGATGTGCAGTTTTTTTTAGATGTCTTCAAAGATGGAAAGATATTTTATTTGTCCCTGTAGGGAGATTGGTTCACAGCGTAATCACAAGCCATTTCATCGCAACATCACAGAGTCACCAACGGCGTACTCATAAATCTCCCTCATGCACATACAAATACAGAGTCAGCACTACATGCCAATAGACACACATGCTCATACTCATGTACTGCACCTTGCACTAGGGAAAGCGGGCCAGACCAGCAGGATGTCCTGCCAAACTGTTATGTGCATGACTTATTTAAAAGGTTAATGGCTTGTGGAATAAATTATAATCTAGATCTGTTTTCAGTGAATAACATCACCCAGATGGCACCAGTTTAAATGAAGAGTTACATTATATAGAACTGTCATTCCAAAGCATTTCATTTAATATATTTTAATGTGAATCCTGTTGTAACTATGTGATAGAATATAGGCATTGAAATGCTGAACGTCTTCTTCAGACCTGCCAATCACAAAACCAACAAACCAACTCGTTTCCTAGACAGTCTGTTTGTATAATACTAATTGTTTTCCCAATTACATATGTCAAGAAATGTCATTGCTGCCTGGATTATGTTTTTCAGAAGGAAAGGAGAGCTATAATTCTGTACTGCTCAGGGGAAATAGAGATGTGGTCTGTGAGGATGGTGTATACAAAGTGTTTGATTAGGTTTAGGCAAAAAAAAACCCTTTTTATTTTTAAAGGTTGGGAAGAGATCACAGACACATTGTGTCTCATACTGCAAGTCACTTTTTCAATGTTAAACCAAGACCAAAAGCTTTAAAACAACCAGTGTCTAAACACAAACATAAGAAGTTTAATCATGCTCTTGCTGCGACAAGCATAGTGTTGTGTTGCAAGAGTGGATATTTTGTTGGACAAGGAATCTGATACACTGCCAGAGAACATTTTACGGATTTGCTTAGCATCTACATTTCTGCAACTTGCCAGATTACATTCTTAAAAGAAAACATGTTCGCTGTTGCAAATTAGGTCTGCTTATTAACTGAAATTCTAGGCAACAGTGATGCCGCACTACACAGTTCACAAATCAGTTTTCGCTCCTCACTGCCGAACTACACAGATGAAAGCCACAATTTGAGTTTTGTAAAGCATAACATCACAGCATTAAGGAGCGATTTCTCATGCGCCCATTTCATTAAGCTGTGAAGCGGCAGGTGGTATTCACTGTTTTATTCCAGCTTTAGTCTTGTTGCCGTGATGCTTTCTGTATATAATAATGGTGTTAGCAGTGGTCTTTCACCACCCTTTCACATATATCAATGGCTTCTTGTTATCTGCTGCAGAAGTAGCGCTGCCTATGGTGCAACGAATGTGATATATTTTTTAAATCCATTACAGTCCTTTTTTGCTTTCTGTCCTTTTATCTTTCTGTTTTTCAAATCTTTGCCTGCAAAGACTGATCAGTACAACTCCAAACTGCAATTAAAGTGCTCTACTGCACCTGTGTTACACAAAATATGGACAATGTGAGAGATCTGATACAGCAGAGATTTTTGTTCTTTCTGTCATGGTATGGCAGGAGAAGACAGTACATTGAAATGAACAATATGCTCTCCTGCTGATTAAATTCAGTACAAACACTGAATAAAGCAATTTCACATTTTAAAAAAATCCTCAGAGAGGACTGTGAGTCAAACTGCTGCTAACATTTGCTCACCTTGTTTCTCTGATAACTTATGATTCAGATGTTCAGGAAGTTTTTACCAGGAGCCAAATTATCTGCAGAGGGCTCTTCTTCTCCTAAACAAAAGGATCTGGTGATTAAATATGGTAAAAGCACTGAATAAAGCAGTTTAATGTTAAAAATCTGTGTTTCTCCAACACTGTTCGGCAGACAGGACATCTTGTATGGATTGAGAGCCAATATTTGTTCACTTGGTTTCTCTGATAACTGAAGATCCAGATGTCGGATGACTGAAATCCTTAACTCGTTTAAAATGTGCAGTTAGAAACAAAAAATAGCGTATAATAGTGTATTATAAAAATGTGGCCTAAAACTGGATAAAGAGTCAATTTTGACACTTCTGGCAGGCGACCAAATGAAACAAACTGTTACCTTGATTACAATTACTGATTTGTCTAAGTTGGAAAATTGCTGGAAACGTTCGGGACAATTTCAGTTCACAACTCAAAAAAATATTGAACATAGGTCTAAGCATTTTTAGATATTTTACTGAGGAAAAGTTACATATTATACCTTTAATATTAGCATTCATAATACTGCACAGAAGAGCCCTAGAAATGACTGAGCATCAAGCAATCAATACTTTAAAGCAATAAACACTCATAATGCATCTGCACAGCAGTTCAGCAGCTGTTCATCTTCTACTCAAGCTGCCTTGGGGGGGGTCTCACCTGTCAGAGCAGTGATCAGGCTCTTTTCTCCAGCTTTTTATACAGAATATCAATGACTTCAAACTCAGATTGCATTTTGAGAAATATAATAGTAACCCAACACATTCGCTGGCATTGAATAGAGCCACATGCTGAGGAGGAAACACTTGCTCTTGTTGCCCGGAAACCACAAAATACCATGTTGTTAACCGGCTCTTTGCAATTACACAAACACACACACACACATAAACACATGACTGGATCCTAACCACCTCATACCTCTCATTCTCTGCAGTTGTTTCACCTTCAGCTACTCCAGTACAGCGCACGCAGCAGACGACACATACACATAATTAAACAGAGTTTTGTTTTTTTTTACTTCAGAAAACCAAACAGTTCTTCTATTCAGAAATATTGCCCTCTCCCACATTTGCTGTGGTGATTAGTGATTTGAATCAATACAAATTCATTTAGGAATACGCACCATTTATTGGCACAACATCATCTTAAATAATTGCACTTCACTTCAGTAACTTCCTTCCATTTAAGCTAATCTCACCTCACCTCAGTGCTTTCTTGCTGTTTCTATTAGTGGCACTGGGTTGCCAGTTGCTCATGGCTATTCTCCCCTCACCTCGGTAATTTCCTTCCATTTTCATTGGCAACAGCAGTTGCCAGTTACTCATTA
Organism: Trachinotus anak; assembly: GCF_046630095.1. NCBI lineage: Eukaryota > Metazoa > Chordata > Actinopteri > Carangiformes > Carangidae > Trachinotus > Trachinotus anak. Next base: position 3,557,239 of record NW_027273858.1, on the reverse strand, counting down.
GTCTGTTTGCATTTCACTTAAGGAACCTCATGCCATTTCCCAGTACTGGCACCACGATGCCAGCAACCCCCCACCTCCCCACCACAGTATCCTATGAACAGCCCTAGTTCTGTTGCTCACCTTACCTCCCACAAACTTTCTAGTCCGTCGTAGAGCCCCAGAACACTAGCTTCCCTCTCTATCCAGTTTGGGTATTTCAAAGGTGGAAAAAAGGTTCTCTAGTGATTGATCTACTAATTTTACACACGTTCTTCCAAACCTCTTCAGCCATCTTCTTCTAAAACCCACTGCTTTAGTCATCATGAGCAAATTGACAAGCAAAGGTCAATTCTCAGTAATTCGAATAACCTCGCAATCATCAATGTCACACTCCTCCAGTGCTGTTTTATTGTACGTGGTTGTCAATTAATTCTATGTGTCCAACACACATACCTGATCATTATACCATAATTGCTTGCCCTTCTTGTACATCTAATTAGCCCCTTTTCTGCTGCATTAACAGTCCCTCCTCTCAACGCCTTTCCCCCCATCTCACCTTCATGCTGGAGTCAGTGTTTCCAACGGTGTAATCTTCCCAAGGTGCCTATCCACATCTGACCCCCTGTTGAGGACAGAGCCTGGCCACACAGCCTCTAATTCTGATCACTCCTCCACTTTGGCAGGTTTTTACAGACACTTCTTCCTTATCAAATCCAACATGTGAGCTGCCAGCCACTGACTTCCAGATCAAAGTCAAAGCCCGCCAACCATCGCAAACCTTAAAAACTGCACATCTCCTCTGGCTTTCAAGACCTGTGAAGTGGTCAGACATCTCTATGTAGGTCTATGGTAGATGCTTCCTGAAGCCTTCACCACTCCACAGCCACTATCCCATCCCCATCCACCAGTCACTACTCATACTATTGATATTCAATAAACAACTTATTCACATTTCAGTTGGTGGTGCAGTCCCTTCTCATGAATAAAATTAAATTTTGAGTGAAGGCGTCAATATTAGGTACTAATGCTGAGCCTCCTGTTAATTTCAGTTCACTAAAACTCCAAAACTCCCCCCCCCCCCCCCCCCCCCCCCCTTCCCAAAGGAATCTAATTCATAAATCTTCTCCACAGCTGACATTTGGACGTGTCATGGCAAGGAAAAACCGCAGGTGGAAAAAATGACATTAACAGTGGTTCTCCAAGCAATTACTGCAATGCAACGCAGCATTTCACAGGCTTATTCTGCCTTAGTTTCACTCCACATTTTGTCCTCTGGTCACCTGTGTCCTAGCTCTAACCCGCCCGTAAACCATTGTTTAATCGACCATTTAAGGCCCTTATTTTATCAGCCGATATTGTGTTTCTTCTTCTCTCTTGTCACTGGGCGCATGATCTTACTTCAGGCTTTACTGTACTGCAGTGACTGAGTGGGTGCTGTTGTGCTGTGCCTTTTTTTTTTCTTTTTTTTTTTTTTCTCTATGGTACATAAAGAAAAACAGAGCACCTACCCAGACACAACTGTGACATTTCATTTGCTATGCTGTGTTGAACCAGAAGATTTCTACGTAGGAAGAGGTTACAAACAGACAGAGATTCAGTGAATGAGGCAGAGAAATGAGAGTTTTTGTCTTTTCCCAAAAGGCCCAGAAGCTCATAAGTCAGTCCAGTTTGTCAGGAGGTTCCCTTCTTTTACTGCAGGCACAACTGTCGATGTTGACAAATGGTTTTGATTTCTCAGCCCCCTAAAATCTATTACCGAGAGCGGGAAAAAAGCCTCAGTTCTAGGCTCTAACCGTGAGTATACACCATCACTACAGCTGCAGAGACTCTTAACATTCTGGAGGAATAACCAGCATCTCCATCATCCTTGTTCCAGCTGTTGTGTATTTCCGCAAAAACACTAATACAAATGTAGATAGGACCTAGTAAACAGCGATGCTTGTCACATGAAAAGCAGAAGTGTTCCCAGGTCCAGTCAGTTTGTAGTGACTAATACCTGACATGGGCCCCGGGCTGGGTCAAAATTATCAGTCCAGCTGTGTGGAGCTGGGCCCTTGTATTGTCAGGTGTTGTGTGTAAAGACGTCTAATAATTGTGTGGATCTGAGCAGACCTCCAAACAGCTGATCACATGATGTGTCACATTCATCACAGGAGATAAATGTGTTTTTGACTGTAAACAGTGAAGTGCAGGGAAAATGACAAGTATCGCAGCACTTTTGAACCACAGCTGCTAATTAACTGATGGAGCATCCTGCTGTCGCCAGACTGTCAGTGCGGGGGCTCTCGCTCTGTTTGGGTCTGTTCAGATCAACCACAGCTTGGATCAGGTCTAATTGTCTATTTCACAGCAGGTCTGTGTTTTTTGTTTTTGCAGGGTCCATGCTGTGTTTGATTAGGCTTTCTATGGCTTTCTATTCTGTATTGGGTTCAAAATCCGAAGACCTTAACATGACAGTGATATGAACTGCAGATATGTGTAAACAGCCAAACAGCAAACTGCCAACATGGCAGCACATGAACCTTGATCAGAGAGTTTTTAGGCATCATGGAGGAAAGAACTGAGCTGCGCACAAGCTAAATAACACAGCGTTTTTACTGAAACAGAGCAGTTTCAGTTTCATAAGAACTGTCTGAATTCTTTCTGAGCATCAGAAACACAGAAGGAGTTGGGATGAGATTTTTGTGTCTTTAACCTAATTGGGATGTTTGGTGCGTCTGTATGAGCCGGTAATAAAGGACAGGACGAGACTGAAAAGAAATTACTCCTGCTGGGCTTAACAAAGCCTCAGCCACTACTCTGTGTGTGAATCCATTTCTCCAGTGTTCCCATCAGTGTGAAATAACTGGAGCCACGATTCATTACACCAGGCAATGTTTCCAATCGTAAAGGATTCACACTCCACTTGTTTTGTTGGATCACAGAAATTGACCTCGGGATCAGTAGATTCTTTTCTTCTCCGTTCTATAACACTGTTCTGCTGACCTCTTTTTTCACTGAACCACTTTCTTTTTTTTTTTTCTGTGTTTTCTCCAGCTGTCCTCGGGGTGTTGCTACATTCTCATACATGCACTTGCAACCATTGTTGCAGCCCTCTGTTTAGTGTAAAACAAAGCAACTGTATTTGCAGAGCCCATTGCACACACAGGGTCATTCAAAGTATTTTACTTGTAATATAGAGATGACAGCAACAACAGATAAACCTCAGACAAAAAGGAAAAACAAAGAAGTGATGACAACAAAATGGTGCAAAATTGAAAGACATTTAATGGCACAGATACAATAAAACTTTTTTTTTAAAAAGCAACTGAAAATCATCAATGTAGCATTTATTCTGGGAGTCTAACACTATACTGTACAAAACGAGCCCATAGGTCGTCTGTGCAGCAGGTTATTACAACCCATAGTTACGTTTTGTTGCTAGGCGACATCTAGTGGCCATAGTAATTACGACAGGAGCAAAGGGAGAAAGAGTTTGATTCCCATGTGAAAGTATTATCCATGACCATTTGACAAACCATTATTGTAGCTGTGACAACAAAGATCGTCTAATGCTGAGAAAGTAGTTATTCTAACCCAAATCATGATCTTTTCCTAAACCCAACCAAGCTACGCTACGATTGCCGCTGTAGGCGTAGTATTTCAGGAGACACTCATATGGGTCGTATCAGAGGGTTTAAAAAAAATGACCGATATCGTTGTTCAGTTACAGGACTTGTTGAAGAGTCTGTACCTTCAAGGATAAAGGAAAAAAATCCAAATAGGTTGTTATAAACTCAAATCACAAACAGCAAAAGTCTCAAAGATCCTAACCTGGTTTAACTTTGGGTATTTCCTCCTTATTCAATCACACTGTTCAGAAAATGTGTGATGAAATAAACTTTTCATTTGCCATTTGAAAAGGGCAATTTTGCATCCAAAAAAAAAAAAGTAACCTTATCACTATACAGACCAGCAAGGGACCATCTGAACCACTGCTGCCGAGGGCTTTTAAATCTTTTGTCCAACACCATTTCCACCTTAAATGGCACACATGGTTAATCAATATCTGAGTTGCGTCTAGACTTAAATCCTTCTTTAACTTCTCTCTCCACCTTTGCCTCCTCAAAATGCCAAGAAGGTAGACAGTCTTGCAATTATATTGTCTATTTAGACATTTCCTTTTCCAGGCATATTGCACTTTACTCAAAAAGGAGATTGTTCAAATGAATTAATTAATTACTATTCATCCAGTAGTTCAAACCTTCATGTATTTTTAGTATTTTTTTCCCAAATCAGTGGAATGAAAATTGTATATGGGATTGTTTTTCTCAATCTCTGTTGCATCACCACCACACGCGTAGGTCCACCCTGACAAACTACACACACTAACACACGTGACCTTTGGTTGAATGGAATAGAGTCAACAAATCAAAGGTGGTCTTTCAACATTTGGCATAATGACAGCTTCCCAGCAGGTAGAAAATTTCACTCAATAAACCATCTCAGGTCAGAACAGAAATCCATTCAGCTCAGGCCTCACCAGCCTTTCGACCCGTCAGCCAGAGGCGATGATAAAAACAGAGGCAGGAGGAAATGTGCCAAGGAGGCTTTAAAATACAACTTGCAGCTGACAGTAGAAAAATCTAAAAAATAGAAAAATTAATTTGAGGGTCAAGTATTTTAATTATTCCTCTTAATACACAGTAATAGTATTATGCTATGATGTACAGTATTGTAACTATCAAATGAAATCTACTGATTTAATGTTTGAATCTAAATAAATAAAGTATTTTTGTGCATATTAGTATAAAATGATAAAATGTAATCTAATCAGATCTCTCAAACTACATATAAACCAACATATTTTGGTCCCTGACTGTGAAGAAATATATGAACACATAGAAGCATATGACTTTCTTTTATTTACATGTGACCGGTCCTTAAAATAGCCGCTTCCTCTGCTGGGTGTGTGCATCCCGTATGGATTGCACTCTAGTTTCCAGGTTTGAAGGGGGGGCCACAGGGCACAGAGGTGACAGAGAAGAGGACACCTGCCACAGGAGCATATGGGCCAACCAGGTTGTGACGAGATTGGATGTGACAGCCAATGAGATCCCCGGAGATCCACCTGAGCTGGGGTCACGTTATAGCTGTGGAGGCATCTGTGGACAGGAGGAAAGTCCCCAGGGTCAGACGACGCTGCGCACACATTTTCTCATGTTCAGATTTTGACTTACAGGAACATTTTTGACTTGGTGTGAATCCTGGTCTCACATCAGTCTCACCAAGAACAGATGAATATCGTACCTGGGCATTTTTGATCCTATTCTAAAGCTGAGCTGGGATCAGTATTGATGATATTTTTTAGAACAAGAGGGACTTTAAATGATTAAACCCTTGATTGTAAAAGTCATGAAATTATCAGTAGGACTAAAAAAGTGTAGCATTTATCAAAATGTATACAATTTGAGGTCAAATTATTTTCAACAAGCTGTTCACCAAATAAAAAACAATGTTTTTCTGTCCTTCAAAATCCCACAAAAAGCTGCTCTTTAAGCACTTGTGTACAACGTACAGCTTCAAAATGGAAATAGGAACTCTTATCTTCCATTCCCTCCCAAGACCAGAAGCAAAAATGTGATTAGAAGAGAGGCCTGAAAACATACATAACACAAAGGACAATGATGCTTTGTGTCCTTTTAAATTAGTTCTATTTAATTTAATGAAGACACCCTCATCCTCATTATCAACAGTAGTAAATAAAAGGAACTTCATTTTGTTGGGTGAGGTTAGTAGAGGGAATGAGTCGGGTAAGCGTAAGTCTCCAGGGAATGAATCTACTGTATGTAATGTTCCCAAAAGTGGCCTGAGTGTGTAGTTTTTAATGGGTTTTTCTCAGTCTGTGTGTACATGTGTTGTTTAGATTATGGGAGATCAAGGAGGTTGTTTAATTGGTGTGGGGGGGGGGGGGGGGGGGGGGGGGGCTTTGTTGCTGATTTGTAGGCTTTGCCTTTTGCCAGACCGCCTTTGTGAATAATCAGAATCAGAATCAGAATCAGAATCAGAATCAGTTTTATTGCCAAGTATGTTTTCACATACAAGGAATTTTTTCTGGTGATTGGTGCAATTGATCAGCAACAGTGGGGCTCTCTAGCCTTGTTGATGAGGCTAATAGCAGATGGGAAGAAGCTATTTTTGTGGCGAGAGGTTTTGGTCCTGAAGGACCGCAGCCTCCTGCCAGAGGGGAGTGTCTCAAAGAGTTTGTGTCCAGGGTGGGAGGAGTCAGCTACAATCTTCCCTGCACGCCTCAGAGCCCTTGAGGCGTACAGGTCCTGGAGGGACGGAAGATTGCAGCCAATCACCTTCTCAGCAGAGTGGATGATACGCTGCAGTCTGTTATTGTCCCTCTCCGTGGCAGCAGCGTACCAGATGGTGATGGAGGAGGTGAGGATGGACTCAATGATGGAGGTGTAGAAGTTCACCATCATAGTCCTTGGCAGGTTGAACTTCTTCAATTGCCTCAGGAAATACATCCTCTGCTGAGCTTTTTTGATGAGGGAGCTGATGTTTAGCTCCCATTTGAGATCCTGTGTGATGGTGGTTCCCAAGAAGCGAAAATGCTCCACGGTAGCCACGGGGGAGTCACACAGGGTGATGGGGGTGGGTGGGGCTGGGCTCTTCCTGAAGTCCACTATCATTTCCACTGTCTTCAGAGCGTTTAGCTCTAGGTTGTTCTGCCTGCACCAGGTCACCAGACGCTCAGTCTCCCACCTGTAGGCAGACTCATCGCCATCAGAGATGAGTCCAATGAGAGTGGTGTCGTCTGCAAACTTCAGGAGCTTGACAGACTGATGGCTGGAGGTGCAGGTGTTGGTGTACAGGGAGAAGAGCAGAGGAGAAAGAACGCAGCCTTGTGGGGATCCAGTGCTGATGGTCTGGGAGTCAGACACGTGCTTTCCTAGCTTCACGTGCTGCCTCCTGTCAGACAGGAAGTCGGTGATCCACCTGCAGGTGGAGTCAGGCACGCTCAGCTGGGAGAGCTTGTCCTGCAGCAGAGCCGGGATGATGGTGTTGAAGGCAGAGCTGAAGTCCACAAACAGGATCCTGGCATAGGTCCCTGAGGAGTCCAGGTGCTGGAGGATGAAGTGGAGAGCCATGTTGACGGCGTCGTCTACAGACCTGTTGGCTCTGTAGGCGAACTGCAGGGGGTCCAGGAGTGGGTCAGTGATGGATTTGAGGTGGGACAGGACAAGACGCTCAAATGATTTCATGACCACAGAGGTCAGGGCAATGGGTCTATAGTCATTTAGACCTGTGGGCCTTGGTTTTTTGGGGACAGGGATGATGGTGGAGGATTTGAAGCAGGCTGGCACGTGGCAGGTCTCCAGTGAGGTGTTGAAGATGACTGTGAACACTGGAGACAACTGATCAGCACAGTGCTTCAGGGATGATGGAGAGACAGAGTCAGGACCGGCTGCTTTGCGGGGGTTCTGCTTCTTAAAAAGCCTGTTGACATCTCTCTCCAGGATAGAGAGAGACGTTCCTTTGGTAGGGGAGGAGGGGGGTTCTGATGTGGCTCTGATGTGGAGGTTAGTGTCAGGCTTGTCCCACTGTCTTTCAAAGCGGCAGTAGAACTCATTCAGATCGTTGGCCAGACGGAAGTCATTAATGGAGTGGGGGGGTTTAGGTTTGTAGTTAGTGATCTGTCTGAGCCCTTTCCAGACAGAAGCAGAGTCATTGGCTGAGAACTGGAGCTGAAGTTTCTCAGAGTACAGACGTTTAGCTTCTCTCACCGCTTTGCTAAACCTGTACTTGGACTCTTTAAACTTGTCCCTGTCCCCACTCCTGAAAGCTTCCTCCTTTTGCCTCCTGAGCTGACTGAGCTTAGCTGTGAACCAGGGTTTGTCATTGTTATAACTCACCCTGGTGCGTGATGGGATACAGCAGTCCTCACAGAAGCTGATGTATGACGTCACAGCCTCTGTAAACTCATCCAGACTGTTGGAAGCAGTCCTGAACACCTCCCAGTCAGTGCAGTCCAAACATGCCCGCAGATCCTCTATGGCTTCACTGCTCCACTGCTTCGATGTCCTCGCAACAGGTTTACACAGTTTTAGTTTCTGCCTGTATGTGGGAATCAGGTGGACCATGACATGGTCAGAGTGGCCCAGTGCAGCCCGGGGGACGGCGTGATAAGCACCACTGATTGTGGTGTGACAGTGGTCCAGAGTGTTCCCCTCTCTGGTCGGGCAATTAACAAACTGTCTGTATTTGGGCAGTTCATGACTGAGGTTCCCTTTGTTAAAGTCACCAAGGACAATAACTACGGAGTCCGGGTTGGTCTGCTCCACACACAGTATCTGGTCGGCGAGCGCCCGCTGTGCCTCCTGCACGTTGGCCTGTGGTGGGATGTAAACACCGACCAGGATGATTGAGGTGAACTCACGGGGGGAGTAGAAGGGCCTGCAGTTTATGATGAAAGTCTCCAGGTCAGGAGAACAGTGCTGCAGGATCACTGTCACGTCTCTGCACCAGCCACTGTTTGCATAAAAGCAGATTCCTCCACCTTTGGTTTTGCCGGACAGCTCTGTGTCGCGATCCGCTCTGAAGAGTTGGAAGCCGGCCAGCTCCAGCGCAGAGTTCGGAATCGATCCACACAGCCACGTCTCCGTGAAGCACAGGACGGCAGATGAGGAAAAGTCTCTGTTCTTCTGCACCAGTAGCTGAAGTTCATCCAGTTTGTTGGGTAGTGAACGCACGTTGGAGAGAAAGATACCTGGGAGAGGTGTGCGGAGTGCGCGCCGGCGGAGACGCGCAAGCGCACCGGCACGTTTTCCTCTCCTCCGGCGTTTCACTGCGAGAGCAACGGTCAGTGCACCTCTGACCAAAATGTCCAATAATCCCACAGGTGAGTCGAGAAAAGTAGGAAAAAAATCCACTGGAGTTGTTTCTCTGATATTAATGAGCTCTTCTCTGGTGAAAGAGCTCCGGAAACCAAAGCAGAAAACTGGATTTATAAAGAAAATAAGGCAAAAAAATGCGCACCAAAACACCGAGGCAGCCATCCGCGGCGCCATGGCAACAGAATTTAACAGAATAAGCCTTTGTTCTTAATGACTTGCCTGGTTAAATGAAGGTTCAATGAATAAAAATAACTTCATCTGGTTGTTCTGCCTGAGATTTTAACACTCGGACCTACTTCTTCACATTTGTGCTCTACCCATCGTCATGGAAGATACATGGATCCATTCTGGCGTCTTAACTCCAAAATGTGGCACAAATCTTGTTGATGCTGAGTTGCCTACAGTTCACAAAGAGAAAAAGGTCAGCTCCTGAACGTGTAGCCTGTTCTCTGGATCCGAAAGCTTGGTCTGTATGAGTGGGATGTGGAGGACTTCAGGGTTTTGGGTTACTTGTTTGACCCTGGGGCAATTTGCCTTTATACAAGAGGAGCCAATGTAATGTTTCTTCAACAGGTGACACATCAGCTAAAGACTGGGCTCATCCCAGAAACAACATCTGTAAAGGGCAGTAACTTAAAAGCCGTGCACACAGCACAGTGGGATGGTTTAGTGTCTGGAGAGGCCTATGGTGTAGACACAGACTTGGAGGTCTACGATCCTGAATCCTACATATTTTTCAGACAGTTTCCGGACAACACTGTTATTCATGAAACCGGGAAGGCTATCATCTCACATCTGAGGAATGTGAAACATTGTTCACCACCTTTATTTTTTTAATCCAGTGGAGTGAATGGGAGAGAACACACAATGTTTTTCCACACATCGATACCTTATTCAGATGGTAGAACATCTATAAGCTTTGGGAATATCTCAAAATAAGGATTTTTAGTGAGAATAATGATGGGTTTTTTTTATTTCTCAGTACAGAACTAAAACAGATCACAGTAGAAATGAAGGACTGAACACTGTAGCTCAGGAATCTCTGAAGATTTTAAACACTTTAGAACAATAGAAAATGTGTCTACTCTACTAAATTATATCAAAACTCAATATGTTATGTAAGAGAGCTTTGCTGTGTGACGCTGTCAATAATGCAATATGTGATGTCCTGGATTAAAAAATCAGATAGATGTGTTAGACAGGTGGCAGAGGATTGGCAGGCTGTGGTACAAATGGCTGCTGTTGAAATCGTCTCTTGTCTTGTTGTAAATTGTTTTTCTTTTGACAGATAATGAATTCCTCCAGGTCCATGTGGTTTGTTTTTGTGTTGTTTGTATTGATCTGTTGAACAGAAAACTAAATGTGAATGTTGATAATGTGATGCGTTGTCTAGTAGAATCTCTAATTAGCAAAAATCCAAATGCATGTATCGATTTTTTGGAAACATGTATCCCTGTAAAACTTATTTGTCTGTTTTCTAGACAAGATGATGAACCGTAAGGCAAGACTGTTGATGATGTAAATATCCCTCAATACACACAGAGAGTTCATTTTTAAACAAATGTGGAGGAGGTTATGAAGAAGAAGAAGAAGAAGAAGATTTACTTGGAGCCAGAGAATAGAGGATGTTATAGAGGTAAAGGAAAAAACAAGATGCTTATACTCTTCACAAAACAGCTCCTGAACATTTTAGGACTGTTTTAAAGTTTTAGTAAATAGACCAGGTTTATCCTTTGAAACACATATTAGTTACAGAATACAGATAGTAATTCACAGGGCTTTTAGATTTTTTTAGATTTAGATTTCAAATAAGATGTCAAATAAGGGTCTCTTCTCTAGAGAACATCAAGTTTCTCTGGTTATTTTATGTCAATACATGTAGTCTATATTCATCTCATAGACAAAAGTAAGACTATATGCATCTAAGAAATATGGTCTCTTTCTTGTCTCTTTTGAATTTTGTGTGCTCAGGAGATTCTGGCAGACCTGTTTCAAAAACCAGAGTTACTGCCTCGTGGTTGTTTCCTCCACCAACCAGCCAAGCTGCAGGAAATACAGTCACAATCTCCCCTTCCTGAGTTACAGCATTGAATAAGGGCCAGAGGTGTTTTTGCAGAACATTATGATGTCACAGTGAAGTTGACCTTTAACCATTTGGATATAAAATATCATCACTTCATTTTATCCTCATAGACATTTGAGTTAAATTACGAATTCATGACTTATGGCCACGAAAGTGTTTTTGGGAGGTCACAGTGACCTTGACCTTTGACCTTTGACAATCAAGTTCTAATCAGTTCATCCATGAGTCCAGATGAATTTTTGTGCCAAATCTGAAGACGTTCCCTCGAGGTGTTACTGAGATATCATGTTCACAAGAATGGGATGAACGGACAGCCTGAAAACATAATGCCTCCAGCTCTGGCTGGTCGGGGCCGGAGGTCTCAGTCAGACCTCCTCTAACATTTTCAAATAGCATTTAAATGAAGTTTTGGTAATACTCACCAGATACAAGAGCCATTTCTACAGGGATCTGTTGATCAGTGTAAAAGAATTTTGCTTCAACAAAGGGCTTACTGTCATACAGAAAAGCAGGCACTTGAACAAAGGACACATCTAGAAACAAACAACACAAAAACTTATTTCTTCCACAAACTCTGCACAAGAATCCACATTAGCTTTTCATCCAACTTACAAAAGTGTTATCTGACTTATGAAAATGAATGTTCTCATAGCTTTACCCTGCACCTGAGCTTGTTCATCAACTCACCAAATAAACATTAACTGGGGAAAAGCACCCTGTTAATTTCAGTTTCCAGGCTCGATAGCTAATTAGCTGCTCAGCTGCAGCACATTACACAGCATATAAATATATTCACAAATGTGATTTTGGTCTGTTTAGATGCTGGTGTGGTCCTTAAATGGGATTTATACTCCTCCCAAACTGCTGGTCGGATGGGCGGATAGCAGAACGCACCCCACACACACACACACACACACACACACACATCCCTCTGATGTTGGATGGGGGGAGTCTGTGTGCAACTGTTTCTGTAGCTTTCCAAAACCAATGATGCAACATTTACACCATTATTGACCAGCATTGTGGAGGTGAGCAAGGACAAGAGCATTGTACTTAACTCTCTAGCTCTCTTTATCGTATCCATTACAGCCGTGCTTTTCTCTCCGCTCTTCAGTTTTGCTGATCATAACAATTATAAATATATTTTATTTCCAAGTGTCTTCAGAGTTCTGAGAGATCATCACCAACCCTTACTCCTCAGTACCACTGAACACACCACACAGTCTGCCATGGCTTGTGAGCTACAAAGGAAGTTTGTCTGCTCCGTGTCTCGTTCCCCTGCCTGAGCTCAGCCTTCCAGCTGCTGTCAGTCAAGCACAAACAGTGGCAGAACCCTGCAGCCAGAGTAATAGGAGCATTTAGATTTGGAGATACTTCCCCAAAGACCTTTTTTCTTTCTTTTAAATAATGAAAAATAGTAACAATAAATTAAAGAACTCATAATTTATAAAAAGGGATGACTGCAGGGGATATCACTTGGGCTTTAAATTCATTTTTCTTATGGCAACCTGTGGGATCAAGCAGCCGAACAAGCTGTAATCTGTGAAAGTGTTAGTGAACCTGCTTATTTCTGCATCTTGCAGACAATGGAGCAACATTAATTTATAGTCATGTTTCTGGCTACCTGATGAATCTAAGTCTGATGTTACAACATGCTCAGCTCAGTTTTGGTCTCCACCAAGTTTTAACCGAAAACCCAGCAAACAATCTAGTTTGGGTCCTGTGTGGACGCACTGAGGGTTGGACATGCACCTGTGGTGAAATGGGGGTCACATAGAGGTCCTGTACTTTTGGGATCCTTGTGGGCAGCCCACACTTAGCCCATACTGTAAGGCTGTTTACACCTGAAGCTCACTTTTTTGGTTTTTGGTTTTAAGAGCAAACCTCTGTGAGATTCACAACATCTGTCAGATCTATGCTCACCTATTTTTGCATCAGCCCGTCATAACCTCTCTGAAGAATAATCAATACTTTTATTGATTGGACGTCTTTAAGCAGCCAATGTAGCGTTTCAAAAGCTGCACTGTACTGAAGTTAAGATACAACTGACCTTGCTGGGTGAAGGAACTGAACTTTACCCCTCTGTCCCTCTGGCACAGGATGAATCCTATACAGTGTCACTGAAAGATTCATCACGACCTTCACTACACTCTGCAGCATAATCTAACCCTGAAGTACCCTCCCAGCGCGGTGGAGTAAGTGCATGTTCATGTGGCATTACAAGAGCAAGGATCTTAGGAAAAGGCAGATCTGCACTCACGGTCTGTTTGATATGCAATGAAGAGACCTATTACCCCATACAGTATATCTCAGATCATTAGTCGTCATTTTTGTCTGTTTCTTATTCATTCAAGCTCCTCGTTGTCTGTGGAAGTGAAGCCTGAAGACCGTGGGAAGACTGTTAGTGCGGAGGGAAGGATCTTTTCTCTCTCTCTCTTTTTTTATATATTTTAACAAGGCTGACTGTGTGGGCATGTGGGTGTGTGTGCTCTAAGCACTGAAAGAGATCAGAGTGATCGTGACTTCCAATAACTGAGCCCTGAATTGCTGCGTGATGCCTGTATGTCACTGGTTATACAAGTGATTACTGATGAAATGACTGTAGGTTTTTTTTATTGTTTGTGTTTTTTTGTTCTTTATTAAATTAGTGGGTGATGGTACAATATATTGTCTGATTAGACAATAACTGACAAAATCTCTGTATAATACGGTTCTCACAAAAAAGAGGTGACTAAAATGGAGATTAAAGATACAAACCTTAATGAAATCTCTATATTTTCATTGACGAAATTGAAGCGTTTTTTTTTTTTTCAAAAATGAACACTTGTCCATCTTTCAATGGCAGCACTGCACATTTCTCCTCCTGTGTGCATCAGCCTGGACCTAGCTACAGTACGCACTCTAATGCAACAACACACAGTGACAGGAAGAGAACATGATGACAACAAAATGGGTTGACATTTGGACCCATTTCAAACATAAAGCCACTGAGAGTGAGCAGTATTGTCCTAACCTAACATTAAGCCATAGTGAGCCAACCACTAAAGACAGTGATGTTATGTTTTAGCATCTCACATCAACGGGACATTAATACACTGCCTGTAGATGAGAGTTTAGACTCACTGAAAAGTCAGTAGCCCAGCTGCTAAGTGTGCTAACCTTTAGCTTGAGATAAGTTTGTGTATTTTGGAGTGTGAAACGTGCTATTCATCCCAAAGCATGCACAGCTAAATTGCCATGACAAGAAAGCTCTATCAAGTTGACCAATATTATTGGATGATTATTTTGTGACACATTCTCTTCAGAGTTTATGTCAGAGATGAGTTTTAAGATCTAACAGCTACATTTAGCTAGTTTCATCTCTGCAAATTGATTTTCTCCTGCACCGACATGAATGGAAACAGACGGCTGCCGAGAATCAATTTGCAGTGATGTAAAATGTAGGTGGTTTATACTTAATGGGCTAAAAGCACCAAAATAGTCCTTTGAAGTTTAATTAGGATTACACTTAGATTATGGTAGGGATCAGGGTTTGACACTGAGTAGTGAGGGTGAGGATTAGGGTCAGTGGCTGAGGGAATTAATGTAATCAATGATGGCCCCAACAATAAGATGGGCATGGGTGTGCACACAGGTATAAATATAAATCAGTGGTTATTGATCATGATAGTCAGGAGTCTAAGCCCTGCTGGTTTTCCATCCAGTGATCTAATCGGGGATTATTTTACACCTGGGATGTCAGGTGAAACTGATGACCAGGAGAGATAAAGGTGCTGGTATAAGAACAGGAAATAGAATAGAATATATCTTTATTGTCATTGCACAAGAACAACAAGATTAGGTTTTGCAGCTGCCACACTCAGTGCTATTAAAGAGGACAAAAACAAATAGGGTAGAAACAATAAACAAGGGAAAATGGCAATAAGATAGAGTGGCAATAAATTAGCAGGAAAGTGATGAACAATATCAGCAGTGTCCGGTAGTAAACAGTGCAGGCTGTCAGCAGATGTGTATGTTGTCCCCGTGTTGTTTCCACTCTAATTGATGATAAAACTGTCTGACAGCATCTCTCAGTCCTAATGCAGAAACCGATCATGTTCACTGGAAATGACTGGAAAAGCAAATGACTCATCTTAACATGAGAGCTGTAATTCTGGTGTACACAGCAGTAGTGGTCACTGTTAAAAATAATAATGTTCCAAATAACCATAAAACTTTAATAAACAGAAACCAAAAAGCTAGAAAAAAATCTTCTCAGCTCAATTTATGTTCATCAAATAATCTGACATCTAGAGTTGAAACAACGTACCTGAATTATTTGTGCTCTGAAGCAAAAAAAAGTGAATTTGTCACTGTTGATAAATTTAGATGACATGCATTAACAACACTGTATTCCCCAAAGATGAAGTGGTCTCATGAAATTATCATAGACTAATGGCGTCTAATAATCCTACTTTAGAATTTAAGATATTCTAAGATGCGCATAAGTCCTGCCGGCTGTGTTTTAAAAAGGCAGCGCACATCAGTCATGTAAAAAAAAATATAAAAAGGAAAACAATTAATATGTGTGTTCACTTTGTAACAGTGGTGTGTGTCTACTTATCTGTGTGTGTTTGTCCCAGATAGCCTTCACCATGTTAAACACCTTTCTTCTGAGGTGTATGTATCTTTCTGACAGCAGGCCTGTGTCTGTGTGTCAGAGAAATGTCCTGCCTCCCTGCCTGAGCTCCCATCAGGCAACGAAGCTTTGGAGCCTGGGTAACTGAATATTCTTGACTCTGCTACACACACACACACACACACACACACACACACACAATCACTAAAACCAGACTTGCTGAGCTATGATGTAACTGCCATTTCTAAAATTTCAATTCCATGATTCCTCTGCACCGGATGAGGAGTCAGTTGGGGCTGGACACGCTGCGCCCTTCCAAAATGTCCTAAACATAATAATCTACATGTTTTTTTGGACTCCTGATGCATGCATTTCTTTTTTTTATCAACTGTTAATGTTGGGGATAAAGTGACGAAGTAACAAGAGCATAAACCGCATCTTTATTTTCTCACAAATGTTGATTTCTGTTGTGCAAATAAAGTTTTCCTTTGCCTGGCCCCAGGTTTTACACACAAAAGACACATTGTTCCCCTGCTACACTGACAGTAAACGTGGGAGGAAGAAAGGGTTCCTCGTATATTGGATCCGACTGACATGTGTGATCAAAGAACATCACCAGTTCTCTTTTATTCTTTATCATCCAGTGCTGAACGTCATGGTTCTTGTGTCTGTTTGCGAACATGAATCTTGATTGCCTTTCTTTGCCATTATTGTTCCAACACTTTTGTTTCTGCATTTTCCTCCCGAGTCAACGCGTGCCCCCACTACAATGCCTCGGCGCTCCTTCAGGGGGATCCGCAGTTTTGAAATGTTAATATAGATTGCAGAGTCTACGCACAGGAGCCAAAACATTATGAGCTGTGAGGTGAAGCCACTGCAGATCAGACATGTTGTCCCAGCACGTCTGACAGATGCTCGATTAGATTGAGATCTGGGGAATTTGGATGCCAGGACGTCACCTTGAACCCTCCGTCATGTTCCCCAAACCATTAACAAACACTGTGTGTGTGCAGCGTAGCAGGGCAGGAGCTGTCTGTACACTTTGCTATTGCCACGTAGCTAATGTTGTCATTAACATCTGTTTACTTAGCAGTCTAGAAGAAATGATGCGAGTCCAGCATCAAACCTCATTCCTTTACCACCAAGAGGAAAGCAACACTTTTGTTTTGCTTCTATTTCTCTCATTTCTTTTCTTTTACTGAGGTTAGCGTGCTAGCGTGCCATTTTCTGACACTGAGTCACTGTAGTGTCCAGGCAGACGTGTCAGATTGACCCTCTGGACCAGGACCTCCAGGCAAAATAAGGCCTAAAGCATCACACTCCCTCCACCACTCCCTTCCCACAGTGCATCCTAGTACCAGCACTTTCCCAGGTAAACAGTGCACACATCCACCCACCCATCCACATGATGTGATGCTCTGGGACAGCAGTTAGCTTAGGCAATCTGACTGGTCTCCAGCTACTCAGACCTGTATACAATAGGGTGTGATGCACTGTGTGTTGTGATGCATTCCTCCCATAACCATCATTAAAATTTTCTGCAACTTGTGCCCAGTGACAGGTCCCATCCCGTCACCAGTTCATGGGTTGTCCCTCCTCCCACCACTGTCTGTAGATACCAGCTTACCAGGAGCACCCCATCATGAGCCTCCTCATCTTGGACATGGAGGTGGTGTGGCCATCATGATTTGGTCCTCGCAGAATAGCTCAGGTCTTTACACCAGTGCATTTCAACCAACACTTTCACAATGGAAACCAACCGTTCACTTAACAGATCCCAAACCAGATCAGTGGTAATATTGACATTTCATAAAAAGGACCAAAACGGGAAGGTAAAAATGGAAATACTACAACATACTGTGCTGTATCGAAAAAGATCTATGAGATAGACAATGTTCACGTTTGCATATGATATAAGACCAATAGCAAAGGTCATCAGCAGTCAGTTGTATCTCTCACTAATGCTCCCTGATTGTCATTGACCTACTTACACTGTAATGAGAGCCGACAGTCTCTCCCCACTCAGATGGGTGGTGTTTCTCTCCACAGAGGATTCCTGATCTGACAATGATGTGAAGGCTTCAGTGTGAGTGACCTAATTTCTAGAAGAATTTAGCATCATGTTCAAAGGATGTAACGATTTACACAGTAAAGACAAAATGATGAAACAATGTATTTGAAACATATACAAATGCCATTTAAACCGTGTATATTGTACCATATTCTCCGTATCCCATCTCGTTTTTATCATATATTTTTTCTTTGTTTCAAATATAACAACCTGTGAGAAAGTTTTTGGAAAAGTTTGAGCACAAAAACTGTGCTGAAAAAAATCTGAGGTTTTTGCCTTTTTTTTTTTTCTTTTTTTTTTTAAGCCCCAACCTGCTCATAGAGTTTCTAGTTTCTAGGTGAGGCAGTGCCTGTGTGTCACAGCTGCAAGTTAATGTGAGCTTCACATAAAAGCAGCTCTGCACACCTCAACTATCTGCATGACAGACACTCACTCATCTTCCCCTTCTATCATTTGGCTTTTCAGAGTGGAAATTGTAGCCTAAATAAATAGAAACAGGTGATTTTCTGCCCATCATCGTCCTGCAAATAAGACGCTGCCCGACTAATCTGCAATAGAAAGCAGCCTCATTTAGCCTGTGAAGTGCTGTAGGCTGTGCATCAGATACATAGGAAATAACCTTACTTAAAAAATAGTGTATCATAGTCTATGTAGTATTTAACCTCTTACATTTAGTTGTGTTTGATATGCATTTGCACTGTATTATATTAAAGGGAATAATTGTATTTCCATATGCAAATTGTAATCTATGTACATATACTGAATTTTCCATAAATAAAATACATGTACATATAAAATAAAAACATATTTGCAGAAATTTTGAAATTGGAACAATTACATATATGAAGACATGCATGTCTGGCCCTGACAAATATGTATGTTTATGTATATAAGTTTATTAAAACAACATATATATAAAAATTCCCACACTGGGGAAGTGGTCTCAAACTTTTGGGCCCTACTGTATATAACATTAACATATATTGACAGTCTATGTGATGGATATATATTTATGTAACACATGTCTACAATATAAGCATACATGCATAAACATACATATTTGAATGGGCTAAACACATCTGTCGATATATCAAATTATTCCAATTTCTAATGTGTTTCATATATAATTTCTACATATATGATTTTATTTCATATGTACATACTTTTCATTTATTTAGGGAGGGAGTTTTCATCTGTCTCATCCCATCACTTGTTTTCTATATGGGTTGCCCTGTACTTCCTCCTTTTTCCCTGCTGTAAGTTAGTTATACTTATCTGTATCTGAAATGACCTTTCCTCTCTTTTTCTTTATTTCACCTGCTGTTAAAAGTTTTTGTGTTGCACACACACACACAGAGGGGGTCAGTGCTGGAGAGATCCCTGTGGGAGGACAAAAACGTTCAGATCTTCGACCATAATATCATGTCATCGTTTTAAAACATGATACTGTGCAATGCAGGCGAATGTTTTCCCATTAGGACATCGTGGCTCGAAGGATGTCTCTTGACACTATGAGATGCCAGCTCCATGTTACAATGCTGAGACATGCTACCCAGCTGCAGAGCTGGAAACTCAATACAGTTTTATCTCTATGCTCTATGCTCTATGTGTTCACTCAAGTGTAAAAAAAAAAAATCCAAGATGGTGCCAGTGTTTATAAGTTCACTTCATCAGAGTTAATTTAGCTGCCCCAGAGGCATATCAGCTATTTCAGGGAACAAACAACTGTCTAATCAGCACTTGTCAACACCAAATAATCAGTCGCTCAAGAATCAAAACTTATCACCAGAGAATTTGCTTGTGTAGTTATTGACTCGACGACCACAGCAGCAAAACTTCTGAATCTCCAAACAGCCTTTCTTCAAAACAGTAATTACACACTGGTGCAATTGTTCAGTTGAAAGTAAATATATTTAACCGTGCTACTACAGCGGCAAGCATCAAGGGTGCTGGAAAAAAAGCCCTGACATCACAGGGCACACTCACAATATGTTGTAATGGAGATTGTTTAGTCTGTAATTACCCTTTCTTTATCTCAAATTACCATGAATGTTTTATTCTTTGGATTCTCAAAGATTCCCACAGTTTTGCCTCAGGCGTTAGAGGAGGACGATTTCCCAAGAAATTAGATGTCTAAATGGATAATGTACAGTAGAAGTGAGAAAAGAAAAGAAACCCCTGAAAGGATTGTTCTGATTTAGATATTTATGTGTGTGGATTATGCATGTGGCAGTCACGGTTTTTGGAAAAAAAAAACAACTCTTGCAATATTTATTCAGTTTGGTTTTTAATAATTACTGATATTTTTGTCTTCAGCTCATTCAGCTCAGTGTCCCCAGCTCAACCCATGGGGAGGGGCTGTGCCATTGTCTAACTTTACCTGCAGGGGGTGCCAGAGTCAGAAATGTTCCCCTGTGAAAAACCAGCCCACAGGTCGTCTGTGCAGCAGGTTATTATTACCCATAGTTACGTTTTGTTGCTAGGCGACATCTAGTGGTCGTAGTAATGATGACAGGAGCAAAGACAAAAGTGCAGTGACGTAGTTTATAGAGCAGGTCCACGTCAGGAGGGGGTTGGGGTGTATGGATGAATATGACACAGGAGAGCGGTGTTCGATTCCCATGTGACAGGAGCAGGTTATGTTGTTTCTATTATCCATGACCGTTTGACAAAGTTAACTACGTTGTTATTGCTGTAACCACGACAACAAAGATCATCTAATGTCGAGGAAGAACTTATTTTAACCCAAATCACCATCTGTTCCTAAACCTAACCAAGCCATGACCGTTTTTATAGTAACCATAGCAATGAAGTTAGGTAGTGTCAGTGCAGTGTTTATTAAAGTAACCATGACAACCAAGGTCCAGTACGTCTGTCGCTGTAGACACTCTTTGAGCAGACGCTCCTTCCATAAATAAAGGTGAAAGTTATGTTGAATCAGTAGCATGTACTTCATTTTTCTCATTATTTTTAGATGAATTTTATTTGTAATTGTGACTCAACTATTTTGTACTGAAATTTCCTCATTAATTCCAATTAAAGCCATGTTCTGTACACTTCAATGCGTTATGTGTCATATCCCGGCCCGACACCTAGGTCATGTTTTCTATTTTCGTCATGTTTCTTTATCACTTCCTGTTTTACTTAGGTGTGTCTAACCTTTCCCTCTCGTTTCAGTTTACTCCTCCTGCCATTGTGTGTTTCCCGCTCCTGTGATTGTCGTCCCCGCCCCTCATGTGTTGCACCTGTGTCCAGTTGTCTTCCCCCCTCCTTGTGTATTTAGTCTGCGTGCTCCCTGTCTTCTGTGCCAGTGTTCAGCCTCTAGTGTGTGTATGACCGGAGACTTCTTTGACCCTGAGTTTAGCCTGACCCTCTGGATTTGTTTTCTTGATCCGTCTGCTTACCTGTGTACCCAACCTGACTGTGTTAAAGACCCTGATCTCCCTGTTTTAGTGTTTGTGAAATTATGCAATTTATATTGATATTAACATATTTCTGTGAGTGCATTCAGACCAATCTAACAGTTTAACTATTAAATATTAAGTTTAATATTATTATTATTTAATATTATTTTATATATATATTTATATGCTTTTGTGCAGTTACATGATGAGAGAAAAATCAATATAGCTTCTTTTACATTTGTATGTACATTTGGGTATATGAGTGCAACTTGTTCATAAAATAAAACTAATTGTTATTACTGCCCAAACCAGCCCTGTGGTGATTCCCTCCTAATGCTTCTCCCACAAGTGAGGTGTAAAACTTCACTCAGATAAAACTAAAGGCTTATCATACAATGTTCTCAAGGGTCAAAAGCGTCATTAGGCAGAATAACCCTTCAGAATTTTATATTATGTCATAAGATTATTATCTGTAAGCAGACAGTGATGCTGGAGCTCATTTTACGTACTCGATGTACTGTTTCATTATTTAATCTGTATAATATATACATATATATAAATATAACACATAATAATGAAATAATTTTGTAATAAAATGATATAAAAATAAAATAATATTGAAATAATTTTATGATATAAAATATTAGTCTGTGAAATAATGAGCAACTCTCACTGTAAAATAAGTGTTGTTGAATAGAAGCATAAAGTAGCACAATATGGAAGTAAAGTACAAGTGCCTCTGAAAGTTAAATAGAATGATTGAATGTATCTGTCCTTGATGTTTCACCTTCTTCATTGTCTCGTCTCCCTCTTCTTCTGAATAAAACACTCACAAACTATTAACCTCAATGATTCAAGTACCACTGCTCTGAATCTCACAAACATACTAATCCACTTTATTCATTCACATCAGCTCGAGAGCAAAAGTGGAGATTTTTTGAAAAAGGCTCCAAGTTTCTATCTTTCAGATTTGCACACACACACACACACACACACACACACACACACACACACGTCATTAGTGTGACAATACTAAACCCACACACTTTCAAATCAATATGTTGTCTCCTGATAGATAATTAGACACATGCTCACTGCACAGTTTATGTTAAATACAAAGTGTGTCAGTGGGAGCAGTTACTCCAATTAGTCTTTGTCTACCAGCAATCTTTTCTAATATTCAATACCATCACCCCATCATCTCCACATCCTTCTCCTCTTTGCTTTTTTCCTCCATTTCTCTTTTGAGGCCTTTTTTTTTCTTTTGAAAACACTACGTCGACATGTGGCAGAAGAGCAAACTGAAAAAGAAAGAAGTCTTTATGCTTTCGCTGCTAATCATTTCTCATTTCATTTGACACATGATTTTTTTTTTTTTTGTCGCACTCGTCCTTGATCTCTGTTAGTTTTCTCTTCCAGGCAATTTATCTTTTCCTTCAAAGCATAACCTCCTTTTTGAAAGGGTTAGGGGTTGTTTCACCTCATACACCACTTCTTTACTAATAACACCCAACTCAGTTCGATCACATTAAACAAGGACAGATATATCATTTTAGATGTATTTCTCATGCAGGAAAAAGGCTCAATCCTGTTCAGTATCAATTTAATATGTCACCAAGAGTCTTTACTCTGGATTCCAAATCAATGTTCTGTCTTCAGTCCTGTTGTGAGTTTAATAAGTAATCACTTCATCTAAAATAATCAGAACTCACTCAAGTTCTCAGCAGGAGAAGCAGCAGAAATAGACTTGTCACCAGATGAAAGTGTCTGCCTTGGATAACAGGTTTTTCAGGGTAACAACATGTGATATGTCGCAAAATACATAAAATGTGCATATTTATTAACTTCATATATTAAACATAAAGCTGCGAGAGAGTAATAATTCACTGTGTTGTTAATATAAAAATATTGTTCATAGCAACTTTAGAATAAAGCCCCTGCATTTGTAATTCCACCCCTCTGTGTTATTAACTATGAGAGAAAATCTGATAAAGACTTTTTCTGAAGGTCCAAACGCGAACACGAGAGGTTTTTTTTTTTTTTTTTTGTTGTGAGAAAGATGAATGTCAACCTCCGAAAGCATCACACATTTGTGACTAAAGAGAAACTGTTACAAAGAAGCAACATGGCCGGAGGGATACTGTCACCTTTAAAACTCTGTGGGGCATGGAGTTATCAATCTGACCAAATATACGACACCTTCACACACGTTGTGTTCTTCATCTACACAAACACTAAGCCTCCTTCCCTTTAGGTAAGTGCACTGATAACAATTATGTCCTTGTCTGTTTTTAGAATAGCCTCAATTAAGTGTGTGGAAAAACTTCTACTACTTCTACTTCATTCTACTGATGATGATGATGATGATGATGATGATGATGGCCTTATTATTAGAATAGCATTCAGATAATACATTGAGAGAATCACATTATGTTGCATGAAATATATACATGAATAATACACTGTGTATGCATTTTTTCAATGAAGAGCAAGACTGCTGTTCCAGCAACATTATCACTGACATACGTTATTCTCTAATTTAAATTTTATGCACTTCACTGCTCAGAAATACAGTAAACTCTGTGTAAGTTCCCTCCTATGTCCACTGGGTGGGGGTATTTCACTGCAACTTCCTCTGTTGTTTGAACATGTCCTCCCTGCTGTCTGTTTTGCACTGAACTGCATCCCCTGCTGATGTTGTATCTTTTTTTTTTTTTTTCCTCTACATTTCAGGGCTCAAAAGACACTCAGTTCTATCTGATGCCAGCAAGGTGTCTTTTCCATTACAAAGCAGGAGAATAAGAAGCTGGTCCTGTAAGGACAGGTCTCAGGAGTGGACACGCAGCCTTCCTGGAGAGCTGACAGATCATTTCGGTTCAACATTCCCACCGTGTAGCTGCCACTGACTTTGATGCTGTGTTTATGTCCCTACAAGAGAATAGATGGAGAAAAAAAACGGACTGAGTGTGCACATTTGTTGGGGAGAAACAGGCACAAAATGGCACAAGAGCGAGATTTTTCCTTTTTGTTGTCATGCATTGCATGCACTTTTTTTCATGACATTTAATCTGACATTTAATCACTAACCGTTAGCCTCAACCTACCATGAGCTAAATTCAAACATGAAGCAACAATCTGTATACCTATAAATGGCAACTGACCTAAAATGACTCTGAACTCTTACATTTTCATCCTTGTGAGGGTGTCACGCTTCCAAAAAGGCATTTTAAGAACACACACCAATAGATGTTTCATGCATGTGCAGTGACTGGCTGCCTAACGTGTGTTTATTTGTTTCATCAACCTTTGAGCTTCAGCTAACAGAGAGACAGAGAGGGGGGAAAGCAGGACATCGTACCGAGACACCAAATGCAGAAGGGAGAGGTTTTAAAATTCTGTGAGCAGGAGTCTCTGCTGAGCAGCATCTGCAAACAGCTGCGATGTGATGTAGTGCATTACTGACACCCAGCGGTGAAGAGTATGAATTGCAAGAGCACGTGAAACCATCCCCTCCACATGCCGAAAGTGATGCTGGCTGAAAATCCAGGCAGACAGCAAAGTTTCAGTGGCTGTACAACCCAAAGAGGAGACACTACTACAGGCAGTATCACTGACACTGGCTTTAATTTTCATGTCTTATGTCGAATACTTGGAACACAGTAACAAAACATTTCGCTTATAAGCACAAACAAAAGATTTTCCAAAAATATTTCTGTAAATTGTAGAAAAATAAATGTGCATGAGGTTAAATACATAGTTCCTAATCTTATTCTATTAGAAATGTCAGAAAACTCCATCCAGTGCTGCATTTCATGTCGGCCTCAGGTAAGGAAACCTTAGAAACCAATTAGTTCACCTCATAAACAAGCCTTAATTATCTTGGATAAAGAACCATTATTATTATTATCACTACTGTTATATACCTAAAGCATGTTGAACTTTATTTTGTATTCAGGTTTTAATTTGGTTTTTAAAAGAGCCTCGACTAAAGGGGTCTGTTGCGTCAGAGTTAGGTCAAAACTCATGGTATAGTGTGGTACTTTTATGGATTTTAAATTTAGTTTGAAAAAATGACTGAGGGATACTTAGATCTGTAGTTCTCTAAATATAAAAATAAATATAATGAGAGTTTAGGTGGATTTACCCAGGGCCAAATATCCCAGGTAGTGAGGAACAAACGGATAAATGCAAAGAAAAGTTCAGAAAGTGTTAAGAAGCTTAAGTCTTAATGTTTGTGACAAGATTCTTGTCATTTTGAGGATTAGTGTGTCCTCACATGCTGCCTGGAGGACTGATCAAAAGAGGACAACAGCAGGCTGCAAAAGGGATTATTAGAAAAGTCACTGCAACTATCGTGATTATTCTGTAGTCACTGAACCAGAATCATGACGAGCTTATGTCTTCATGGAGCACCACTTACTGATATGTCTCCCTTTACTAAGGGTTTAAAGATGAGAAACTACCGTGATAAGTGGTCAAACAGCCCGTTGGGGGGTCTTCTTAAAAAACAGAGGTGTGGTGCTGGAGGGGGAGTTTCCACAACCTGGAAACGCAAAAGTTATTCTCTTTTTTTAGCTTGTAAATGATCTGCATCAGGTGAACAGGAACAGTTGTTGGCTCACATGAAGTGGTAAAGCAAGGTTCTATATGATGTGTTTACATTTTTTGTTTCAGGAGGTTATGCAGTGAATACACAAGTAATACTGCTCTATCAAATATCAGTCAGTGGGTTTTACTTCCACCTCATATGACACAGCCTCGAACCTGCTCATGAATCAAGTGTTTTTTTCCATCATGAGTGTTCACACTGAGAGTAATTATAGTATATTTGGAGTTCTGATGAGAACATCAGCTGAGCATGATTGCTGTATTAATTTAGTCCACGTGTTGCCACTTTTATTACTTCATCTTTACCAGCCTGAACATGTTTCAAACTCAGTTAGACTTGCTGTAGAGAGTGCACTTTTTTTGTCTTGACATTCATAAAGGTTTCTGAGTCTGTCTGCAGACTCCTGCCTGCTTCGGGCTGAGCTTCCTGCAGTGGAGGAGCACAAATACATGGAAAAATGAAACAGTGGGATCGAATCCCACCTGGGGTAAAGGATGAAATCACAAGGGAGTGGCAAATAAAAAGCAAAATAAGGTTAAATTAAGAATTGAGAAATTTAAACCTCTTTAACCTCACACAAAATATCAATGATGCTAAATATGTAGTCCCTGCTGAAGTTCAGATCACTTAGAATCAGTCATCAGTTCCCCTTAGATCTTATTGTGTGCTACATGTGGTCAGCGTTGCTATCGATCAGTGTGTGTATTGCATCACTTTGGGTTTCAGCTCTGGGGGAATTCCCCACTACAGGATCAATAAAGTAATTATAAATGCTCATGCAGCTATTACAGCCAATGATAACCATGGTCACTGTGATTATCAAAGCAAGCGTGTGATGGGGTTTCCCTTGGCAGACAGCAGGGATTAGAGGATTATCATCTCTCCCTCCATCTCTGGCCATCTCGCTGTCTCTCTGTCTGCGTGGATTTGTTTTATCTACAAGGTAATCAGGGCTTTACTCCTGTCTGACAGGACTACAACTCCCACCGACGCACACACAGAATATATAAGCTCTACACAGCCTCACACACTCTATGCTCTATTATTGACATTAAGAATTAAAACGGACAACGAGGGAAGCGCGAGAGATAAAGCTGAAAAATCTGGGTTTCCACAGGAACATTTTTGCACAAATCATGCTCTTATCACTTGAAAAACAATATGAATGAGATTTTCTTCTCTGACCTTCTTTGCACTTGGCATTAACAAGGGCTCTGGGCATTTGGATTTCATTTGGAACAGTGGAGAAAGATATAAAAATCCAGGCTTACGTTATCTAACACATTTTGGAGATGGATAAAGATACAAAACACCTCAGGGCAAAGTCAAAATTACATTTGGCTACAGTGAAATAAATGATATTGGTAAAAGTGGCTTTTGTTGCTCCTCCTCTGACTATTTGAGCTTGCAAAGAAATAATAATAAAAGCAGGACTATAGCTGCAACTGAGGACACCAAGGTCATGGCTTTGGCATTATGGGAATTTGGAGGGTTACAGGAGTTTACTTTACTCACAGATACACATACATTTTACATGTTGGATTTTCTAAGACTAGAAAATATTAAAAATTTAATTCAAGTTTTCAGGCAAAAAAGAAGCAGCTACTTCAAATAAAAGACTTTTTGAAGTAACCTTTGGACCATGATGTAGGGAAATAAATGATGAATACAATGTGCAATTTTGTGCACATTTATCAGACTGTGGCAATTCAAGAATTTGCAAGATTTTGTGCAATGTGATTTTGACCTCATGAAATCAGAAGCTTATTTCTAAAATTGCAGGCTGAAAGAAATCACACATCATCATGATCGACACAGAGATGTTTTATAATATGAGCGCACTTTAGGCAAGTTAGGACATTCATTGTCCTCAAGTTTGGATGTATTTAAAAACGCTTTTCAACATATCATCTCCAGAAACGAAACAGTTAATGGAGTTGGACTCCATTGATAATTAACACTTTGCAATGGACCGTTTTTTCCATATCTTTTAAAAGTGTTGCAAGATTGAAATCTCTAGGATGTTTGAGCCAAATCTCACCTGTTGACTGGGATGTGACCAAAGATCAGAGTTCGAAGATCTTAATTTCAGGAAAAAAAAAAAAAGAGACAGTGTCCTGATGCTTAAGCATTAGACTACAGCAGCTTCCCCTGAGCTGCATGTGTTCTGCTCTCACAGGCTGAGTTATAAATGCAGCTGAGGGTTTATGAGAATTCATGTAGTGGAGAGTTGGAATATTCACAAAAATTTCAAATTTACATGTAAAACCCTGAAATAAACAAAGGGAGAAGACAGAGATTGGACCTAACATAATGTTAGATGACAATGACACCTGATTTCAGATCAGATCAATCTGGGGTTGTCTGTGTGCTTCTCCCGCAGCTGTACAGCTATGAGCCTCGCTAAACAGCTCACACACACACACACACGGCTCGTGAAAAATGTCATGTTTGTGTCATTTGTCGGCTCTATTAATATTTCCTCAGGGAGACTGTCATTTACTGTCGGCTGTGTGTGTGTGTGTGTGTGTGTCATTACGTCTCTCTCCATAAATGTGTCTATAAAGTTGAATTACTGGGTGATGCTATATTGTTAAACATTTCACTGCAGGGAAACCTACAACTGACTTGACCTTTCTATCTGTGTCATACTGAACAGAACACGTCCGATCATTTTGTGCTTTTCTCTACAATATAGTACAAAATCTGAAAGAGGACAGTAAGTTAAAGCCAGGGTGCTCGTTGGTCTGGACAGGACCTAAGTGTAAATGATAATGTGTGCATGTGGGGTGTACGATAAGTGGGCATGTGAATGTGTTAGGGCATTTTTGGGGGGCAATTAGATTGGTTGGTTTATTTCAATTTTTTCATTTTCATTTCATTTTCATTTTATGGTGCGTCTAGCCTGGCGGCCCTGGGGCAGATTGGACATATAATGTGACCCCCCCAGATATATGTGTGTACCATATAAACAATGTAATGTCTCAGTAAAAAAAGCATTTTTTGGCAGAAAAGCATTTTATTTTCTTTGACTTCAGAACATTTACATTTCATCCATTTAAGGCAAAGTTTCTTTACCCATGAAAAAATATAAAAATATTTATACAACTGAAGGCAGAGTGAAACAAAGCAAAATGAAGTTTTAATGGAGTTTTATCAAAAATAACAGCAATTACCCAGAATTTAGAAAGAGTGACGCATGATTATTGTTGCATTTAACCCAGCAGGCACACACGCACACACGCGCACACACACACACACACACAGCAGGGTTCCCCGGAATAATCTGAATAACTTTTAAGTTTTGAATCAGTTCTGTCTGAAAGCTTTGACAGGTTTTTGGCAAATTAGTGTTTAAGAGGAAACACGCACACACTCTTTCCCTTTCTCTCCCTCTCTCTCTTTTAACCCTTTCACCACTGCTGAACCTCTTTGTCAGACACAAATTTTCCATGAGGCTCTGTGGCTCCTGGCGGCAGCAGGGCCAGGTAGACCGGGGTGACAGCGCCCTCGTCAGGTGACTTGGGAGCTTTTTGACCGGCCATGTCGGTACGGACCCATCCTGGGCAGCAGGCATTCAGCAAGATCTGTAAAAATAATAACAATCAATGCATCAAAAATTTTATGTCAGCATTGACTCAAAGCCACAAAGTGACAAAGACTGAAAACTTACAAGGACCAAATCCTTCATTTATAACTTATTGTGACATCTTTGCACACAGTATTTCATAAACACATCTCACAGCATGTAAAGTCCCATTTAACATTATTTCTACATCTTTTTATTTGTTGAAACAGTGGTTTCTGTGTGTTGTGATTACCCCGTCATTCGGTCGCTCCTTGGACAGACGACGAGCCAGAATCATGGACAGGGTCTGAAAACACACACACAGGGACACATGGGTGCGTAATCAATGTGTCTATGAAAGGAAATTGTCTCGATCGGCTCCCTGGTTCAGACCAGTGAGCGCAGAGGTCGATGTGAATCTCCATTTCAAGGCCTCGACGGATGAGACAACCGATTAAAACTCTGCAGGCAGACTGATCAATCATACCGTGAGTCCGGTCTTAGACACTCCGTACGCCGTCTCAGGCCAGCCGCCCGCCTTGTGCTCGCCCTTCTTGGTCTTGTCTACGAATTGCTGCATCAGTCCCACCAGCTCGTCCTCTGTGATGTCCTCGCTGCGGAAACGCTGCTGCAGGGCCGGGCTGCACTGGTTTAGAGTACGGGAGCCGACGAAGCTGGAGACGTTCACCACACGACCTAAAACACACACACACGGCGGGTGTCTGAAGCTGGCTGGCTAACGTACTGCTCAACAAACCTCTTTGTGTGTCTCAGTCTCTCTCACACTCGTAAGCTTTTCAAATTATTGGTGAAGGTGACGCATACCTGCAGACATTAGTTTGTAATAATATTTTATGCCCAAACACCTAAAAAAAATCTATATTTCTGTTCACTCTTCACAGTCTCAGTCAGAAAACTAGGCTGTGCACTGAGCTGTTAGCTACGACCGCAGGTGGTCTGTGTCTTTACCTCCTGGTTTGATGAGCGGCAGGAAGTGAGTCAACATGTCTCTGGTGGCGAAGAAGTTCGTCTTCAGCGTCACCTCCGCCTGCACTGCAAAAGGAGTTTCGTCTGCCGCTGAGGAGAGAGAGCGTTAACATGATGTAATTGTCACCTCCTGAGTCCTGAGCACAAATTGAACTAATTAATCAAACTCAGATACAAAATATATAATTAACTGCACTGACTGGCTGCAGCACTGATTGATTGCTTTGCATTTCGAGTGGCGACTGAAATACATCAGGCTCTTGAGTGCTGTTTTTTTCAGAGTTTAACCAAACTTGCACACACGTTGTGGCTGCAGGTGAGAGCTTTTTCATTATTTGGTCAAATAATTTAAGCTATTAAGTAGGGCTAAATACTTTCTACCTAGTTGAATGGTCTGGTGGCATTTTCATATTACTACTGGGCATGTTTTTAGTTTTATTCCAATGAAAAACAACAGATTTTATATGAATAAATGATTGAAATAATTGTACATTTAAGGCAATAATTATTGGAACAATGTGGAAGTACAGGCATGTTTCTATCTGAATGCATGTTAATTTAAAAAACCATAATATACACAGTATATATAGATATCAAATGACGAATAATTTTAATAAATAAAACGCAAACATGATTGTATGATGATTGTAATTTTAGCCTAACTGTGCCACCAAACTAATAATACAACTAATACTAAGAGTAATTAAGGCTGAAATTATACAACTATGTTTTGAATGCTAATACTACAATACTGAAGAGTGGTGCTAATTTCATACCTGTATTCAATATGTCTGAGTCATAATATTCACACACTTGCACATTATTGTATATTATACAGCCATGCATCACTCTAATCCTACTTTTGAAAGCGATCCCAGCATTGTTGACGAGGACGTCCACTCCTCCGTACTTGTCCTTGAAGTAAGCAGCAGCAACAGTGATGCTGTTCAGGTCGTTGATGTCCAGTTGGTGAAACGTGGACTTCAGTCCCTCTGAGGCCAGAGACGCCACCGCCTCCTGACCACGGGCGCTGCAACAGGAGCAAAGACGTTTGAAGTT
Source organism: Trachinotus anak (assembly GCF_046630095.1). NCBI lineage: Eukaryota > Metazoa > Chordata > Actinopteri > Carangiformes > Carangidae > Trachinotus > Trachinotus anak. The sequence goes on along the minus strand of NW_027273858.1, from coordinate 3,525,976 downwards.
CATTTCACTTTCCATCTTTATTTTTTTAAATAATAATTACCCGTTGCCATGTTGAATTGTAGCATTAGAGCTTTATTGATGGTGTTTTTTTTTTTCATTCACCACACACACACACACACACACACTTCACTCACAGTCAGCACACTCAGAGCTTTTCATGTCAGGTTAGGTCAACTCAGAGTTCAGGGTTAACTTCATATGTTGTCAAACCTGCTGTCTGTTAAAACAGCCTCTGGTGTTACATCAGAGTCAAAGTGACATTTTGTTTAAACTGTGTAATGATCCTTGAATATGCTGAGGCCTGGTCCAGGTGTTTCCAGGTGAGTTACCTACACGTCTCTGGCTGTGAGGTAAACAACTCCTTGGAACTGCTTGCAGAGCGCTCGGACGATGGCCAGACCGATGCCCTTGTTACTGCCTGTTACCACGGCAACCTTGGTGGACATGTCTGTCAACAGAGAGACATTAGTGTAACACAAACAGTTAAGCCACAACTATGTCCAAACACACCCTGACTCAGTTATCAGCCATGTAGGAGAGCTGATTGAAAAGATATAAGATTTCCTGAGTCATGGTGACAGTTTCAGGGACAGAACAGTGAGAAATCCAAACACAACTGTATAATAACCTGAGAAAACTGGAATAAAGTAACTATAACTTTATTTTTTAACATAAAAAGTGGAAGTTTAATGTCTAAAAGTTTATAGATTTAATGTCAAAACAGATTTAAATGTTATCCTCGGTCGATGTAGAACCAACAGGATATCATTAAATCATTCAAAATCATTCAAAATCGTTAGAAATGACAATTTAGTTTAAAAAAAACAAGAAAAGGTGCATTGTCTCATTTTACTGTTATCATCCTCGGACAAACTTCTATGTAAACAGGTGAAAGAATTTATGCAGGATTATCAATGCGATTAGTAAAGTGAACTCCATTATATGTGGCAGCTGAAGACAGGAGGTAAAATCAAGAGTTGCCTGTTTGATCGCGCATTTTCGCTTTATGCAAAGGACCTTCCCCCTGATTTCAGTTGCGTAACGCTGACTGGCTGATCTGCGCGTTTCGCGGTGATCGGGCCTATTTTCAAACAGAAACTTCACACTTTTACATTTGCGGTGTGTGCAGTCTGATGAGTAAGTAACAGGGAGGAGGGACGGAGGGTTCTTACCGTGAGCCGGCGTCGTGGTGCTGGGTGAAGCTGCAGAGAAGAGCGAAGCGCTGCAGGTCGACGGCGGCACAGAAAGACGGAGAAAGCCTGGAGGGGGGTTTGCGCACAATCATTGCGCATACCCGGAAACAAAACACTCTGACCATGTGAGTGTGGAAAATAATCATGGTGCCGCCGTGCTGGATCAAGATCTAATATTGTACAGGTGTTGTGTTTGGATTTTTACTCTATTACATCCATAGTATCTACAACGATAAATAGACTTTGGCTGGGGCGGTGGTGCCGCTATCACCGCGGTGTATTATGGGTGTTTTTTATGCAGGGAGACCAGGGTTTGGATGATACAGTAGTGAATGTTTACTGTCTGATTGAAATGTTACAGTGGTTATTTTCCAGTTATTATATGCTGACTTACCAAGGATAAACATAAGAATAAAAGTTAAAAGATGAAAACATGTTGCAAATACATCTAAATTCTGTCATTATGTTAATTTACATAAATATTAAACTGAAAAGTTACAGTTTTTTATCAATATGTGATTAATGGTATATTGGTATTTTAACTATGTATAAGGGATGTTTAAGAAAAATGTTATCTTCTTATTTCAGAAGGTTCCATGTCATGTAACTCAGTGGTACAACACCTATTCTAGAAAAACAAAACAAACAAAAACTGTGTTCTTTTCCTACTTCTGTTTACAGTTTTATGTATGTTTCACTTCATGAACCAGTCAAATGCGTCAAAAAAAAAAATCATTATAGGGAGGATTCATTGCTGGACTGTTGTATTAGACTGCCCTGTATTCTAATGACTGCAAGCGAATGAGTGTAAGTAGATGGTAGGATCTTTTTAGTACAAGAGAGGATCTTTGCTTTGGCGGTTAATGGTTATATTACAGTTTGCTGACAGTGATCTTCTGTGGATAATTAAGTGAGAGTGTTAATCTCAGCTCTATAACTTCAGAAAGTCACCGAATGTTGTAGAGAAGTTGTGAATACATTTTGCCACGTGAAGGTGTTTTTATTGTGTGTGTCTGTGCTTGGGGGTCACAGGTTTAGGTTGGGTCATGAGGGGTCGCGGCCGCCGGGCTGGACGAGCTGCGAGGAAGAGGAGGCAGAAATGTGAAAGCACTGTCCACTCTGGTATGAACACCTTTCCCTCTACTTTCTAAAAAATGTTTCACCCCTGCACCGGTCTCACTGCTGGTCTGTCTCTCTCCGTTTCCTCAGTCTCTCTGTGTCACCAGCTGCAGTATGTGAGGCTGATGAAGTTTCTTCACCAGAGGGGATTCACCTCAACACTGCTGCAGCCAGCCCACTTCACTTGTACCACTCTGGGTTCTTACTCTGTCCTATATATATATATAAAAAAAATACTTAGTTTGTAGTCACTTAGCGGCTTTGTTACTGTTTTTTGTTTTTTTTTTAGGATCACTTTGCCTGCGTTTGTAGTCTTTTAACTGAGATCTGTGACGTTCATGACCTCCTGACCCCTTGGGCTCGTAGGCCTGTGCTCTATCAGCTTGTTCAGTAATCTATATATAACTCCAGGTTATATTAATTGATTAATTTTGTTACTAGGAATTATTCTTATTTCCAGCTAGTAGGTATTGATAAAAATGGGTCATAAATGAATATGAAAAAGGTATTGAATTTCATCCTTTGCTGTATTAAAAATGTCATTTTGATTTAAACTTAATTAAACACTGCAGAAACCCTGCTTAAGTTTGTGTGTACTGCTCTTCCCCATGCAGACACAGGCAGAGGACTGCAGACTCTCAGAGCCATAAAGGTAAGACAGTTAATACAGATCTATGTATTGGATTAAATAAACTACAGCAATAGCTTTTGAAGTAGCTACTGTACATCGGTAATGCAGATTACCCAGTAATTACTGTAATAAATGTCATAGAGAGCCAAGCAAGTGAACCAACCAACAAAAATATTTATGCTTTTTTGTATCAAAACTTAACCAAGACATATTTTTGCATTTACATCTCCTCACTGTCCTATCGCAGAATAAAGACATAAAATGGCCAAAAAAGTAACTTAAAAAAAAGAAGTAATCTTTGGCTAAATCTTCTAAGAAAGTCTCAGGTTTTATTTGTCATTTTTTCTGTTTTTCCTTTTGTTGTGTATTAATTATTGCTCCTTTTATGAGAACAAAATGTCACTAGTAAGAAAAAGTAAAGGGCCTCTCTTTTCCTGCTCATTTCAAGTCATAGATGCTGTGATTATGTTTTCATTCAGTTCATTTATCAAGTTATTTAACAATGAATGTTACTCAGGCTTACTGTACATTGTACCTTAGCATGTGACAAAACTTTGAACTGCTGGTTAGTGGTAACATCACTAATACCTGAAGCATAAAATTCAATAATATAATTATAGATTATAAAAAAACAAGAGAAACATAAAATACAACAATGTATTTATATTATAAACACCCCCACCTCTGTGATAATATTGTATATCAGGATATTTGGATTGTATCAAGATAGATATCGAGATTTTCGATATTGACCAAACTTAATTCAGTTGTGTAGAATCGTGGGAGCAGTTCTGTCTTAGTGTGAATAACTGTGGTAAAGTGTTTAAATCTCTTTGTCTGACTGTTCCTCTGTCAGCCCGGACAGCTGATCATTTCCCTGCCAGAGTCCTGTCTCCTCACAACCTCAACTGTCCTGAGCAGCTACCTGGGACAGCACATCAAGAGGTAAACACAGAAACACACCGTTACACATGAGTGACAACAATATCAAATATTGTGATGCACATATGATCTTTTCTGTTCCCCAGTGATAACTGTGCAATCAAATCCTTCGTTCTCCAACTTGTGGGAGATTATTTAGAGTTGGTGGAGTCTGGTTAGTCAGCACCTGTTCAGACTTGCTGTCAGAAGGTTTTTTAGTTCACTTCTACTTCCTACAGCTCCACACACAAGAGCACAGGTGGGGGTGAGAGGATAGGAGCCAGACTGAGCCTGAACCAAACTGTTACTATTTTTCCCTCCGCAGCTGGAAACCCCGCCTCTCTCCCCTGTTGGTGCTCTGCGTGTTCCTGGTGTGTGAGCGGCACCGAGGGGAGGTTTCTGATTGGTTCCCCTACATCAACGTGCTGCCCACCACTTACACCTGCCCCGCCTATTTCACCGACGACGTCATGACCGTTCTGCCTGCCGGTGTGCGGAGGCGGGCCTTAGAGCAAAGGGAGGCGGTACGAGAAATCCATTCCTCCAATCAGGACTTCTTCAGGTGAGTCCGGCGCACAGGTCACTGAAGCAGGTTGTTCAGGTTGTGCGTTGTGTGTGTGTCAGGGCGCGCTCAGACTAGAATGAATGAACCACAGTTTATCTGCACGCTGTATCTTTGCTGAAAGAATCCAAATCAAATCTAAACAGTGTTTGGTTAGTAGTGTCTTTGGTATTTAGATGATCATCCTCTATGTTCTTTGAAACTGTGTTTTGCATTTTATGTCAATATGCGAGTATGAACCTGCTGCTTGAAACAAGAGAGAGGACCCCAGGTCACACATAAGAAAAATGTCAAGGATAACACAATAAAGAGTGGTTCGCAGTGTAAAGAAGGGCAAATAGATACACGAAAAAGGTGTCATTTTGTATTTAACATTAACATCATCAACTTTAAAAATGTTGATGATGTGATTTTTGTTGGGTTAAAACCAAAATAAAAATGTCCCTTTATGTCTGGAGAATAGGATTTTGTAAGTCAGGGCATCTCTGTAGCACCACAATGTTTCATTTATGATATTATATTACATTATGTTATATACTATATATTACACATTTAACCTCAATTTTAAAAAATGCTGCTCCTGCAATTTGGATATTGCATGTGGCCATATTGCAATTCTGATCATATGTCAATGTATTGTTCAGCCCCAGTGTAAAGACGGTATTGATGCTGGGGTCCAGGTACCTAGGCGACATCATACTACCACCAAATCCATACAACAGATATAATGTGGCTGTACACATCTCAAAACGTGTCATTCTTCAGAAGAGAACACTTGTGAACACTCTTCCTTATTTGAACAAGGTCAAAAACGTACCAAGCTGTAAGTGATTTATTCTTGATCCAGATCCCTGCAGCCAATCCTGAGTCAGCCTGTGGAGGAGGTGTTGACATATGAAGCACTGAGGTATGCACAAGTGTACACACACACACACACACACACACACCCCCCAGTCTAACATTTCAATTTTTTAATGATCCATCTCTGAATGAACAATCCACCACAACAGTCTTTGTGACAATGATAATGTTTTATAACATCTTCCTCCAGGTGGGCATGGTGTAGTGTCAACACACGCTCTGTCTTCATGTCCCACCCACCCAACAACTTCCTGTCTGGACAGGATGTTTATGCTTTAGCCCCCTTCCTGGACCTGCTCAACCACCAGCCTGACGTGCAGGTAAATATACACTTACCTGTATGTCGGATGTTGTGTGTCTCATTATTGATTGTGTATTTCTGTCATATACAGAATATATTAGGTCTTCCACTTCCTGAGTTGAGTTTGAACTAATTGGACAGATTGGTCAGTGAGTAAAATGAGTTTTCACAAATACCATCAATAACATGTTTTTCCAGGTAAAAGCGAGTTTCAATGAGGTGACCAGATGTTATGAAATCAGGAGCGTTTCCGGGACGCTGCGCTACCAGCAGGCCTTCATAAACTACGGTTCCCATGATAACCAGCGCCTGTTGTTGGAGTACAGCTTTGTCTCCCCTGGCAACCCTCACAGTGTGGTTTATGTAGACACAGGTAAACTACAGCAGTGAAATATTGTTTGTGCATTTGTCTCTGAAGCAGCAACACAGATTAACGTTTGGGATATTTGTGGCAAAACATTTCTTTTGTTTGTTTTTGACATTCAAGTGGTTTTCTCATACATGTATAATATATCTTACACTGTATAAAAATACACTATGGCCATTGCAAACTGTCTGTCCTTTACTTTTAAATGTATACAAGTAATATATAAAGTAGGACAATGAAATAAAACTGCATTACCATCTACTTTTTCAATGTTGCATGCTATAGAAAAGTATATTCTATTTTTTTGTGTTATTTTTAGATTTTCATTCAAACATTCACATAAAAAATAAGATATTTTTAATTCACGTGTGTGGAAATGATCAGATAGTGTAACCGGTTAGTCAAAAAACGCTTGTTATCTGTAAAAACAACGTCGTCTCACGTCGTTTTTACTAGTGAGTAAATAATTAAAGATTCTGATGATTCAATCATTTTAATGTTTTTAAGTTTGTACCTGTTTATTTGACCTCAATCCCTCAGATCTGATTTGTGACGTTTTAAGAGGCGACAGGAGTTTGAACCAGAAGATCAAGTTCCTCAGGGAGAACAACCTCCTTCAGTGAGAACTTCTATATTGTTATTGTCCTTTTCATGTGGGTAGAAACACTTTTTATACACAAACCATGATAAGACATACTATCACTGCTGTTAAGTGTAAATACTACTGCTAATGTCGTGTTATAGAAGATAAAGGAACAATGTTTTCTCTCATGTGAAATCTCTTTGCTCAAAGGCTGTAAACTAAGTCAGTGTGTTTTTATTTATTGGCTGGCATGTTCTCCATCTCCTGGAACTTTCCCTGTGAATATTCACAAATGAATGTAAGATGTGACACTCTCCCTCTTTGTCAGTAATCTCACTGTATCCAGCGAAGGACCCAGCTGGAGGCTGATGACGGCTCTCAGACTGTTGTCCATGTCACAGACGCTGTAGTAAGTCTTCACACACACAGGGATTCATACATGTGCAGAATTGACCATATAAATATAAAGGTCTGCTTGTTTACTCTGCTCTGAGCGTGTGTGTGTGTGTGTGTGTGTGTCCTTCTAGTCACCAGTGGAAGGCAGTGTTGCTTGGCCAGGCGGTGTGTGAAGAGAGGGAGGAGTGGAGCATCCACACAGCTCAGACTCTCTGTCAGCGACTACTACGAGACACAGATACAGCTCTGGATAAGGTGTGTACATGTACACACACACTCCACTAACTACTTTCCAGTGATGCAGCACAACCTGATTTTTTTTAGTTTTTTTTTTTTGTTGTTGTTGTTTAGATCTCCAACCTCCTGCAGCAGTGTGAGCACTCAGTCAGGGAGCAGCTAGATGTGGTGAAGTCACTGCGACAGGAGGAGAGGTGCATCCTGGGAAACTGTCTTGAGGTGCTACAAGGCGTGATGAGACAACCTGACGAACTGTCACACCAACCCGATGTTGACACTGTGAGCTGACATCTGATTGGTGCTCTGGTCTCTGCCAGTTTTCATTTCATTGGCTGAACTGGTGACGCTGGTCAGTCTCCATGTTCTTGTTCTGCCTGTCGACCGGTATGTTTGACAGCAGCAGCAGGATCAGGTATGCTGACATCACTGGAGCCTGATACAGGTCACACATACAGTGCATTGAAACTCCTTCACCCTTCTGGACTCATGTAAGAGAGAATGAATGAGGAAACAGGGAAAAGAGGAGAAGAGGCAGATCTGTCAGAAAGGACTGAGATGTGTTTCTTAAAGAGAGACATTTTCAGCTGTCATGTTTTATTTATTTACTTTCTCATTAAATGGCACAGAAATTATATTTTAAAAAAAAAAGGATTCTCTTATCACCTCCATCCACAAGTTGGATTTTGTTCAAGTAATTACATAGTTCATTAGACAACACTTTTTATGATGGCAAAAAAACTGCAGTTCCAGTATATATTGCAATTTATGAGTTAAAAGCAAAACACAAAATTCTTGTTGTTTTACATTAAAGTCAACTCTTTCAAACAAGCGGTTCAAGGGGGTTCCTGGGGGCCCCCAAGCAAAAAGGGGAGTAGTTAATTTTCACTGTAATTCCATCCATAAGTAACTCAATGACAGAATGCATGACTGTGTTGGTCATGAATTCCAGACAGTTCTGTAATAAAACATTTAAAAGCAAAAATATTATCAGATCCTGGGACAAAATCTTATCAGATGGGGGTCAGTGGTCTAATTTGTGTCAATTTAGGGGTTGTTGGTGTGAAAAAGGTCGAGAACCACTGCATTAAACCACCAGAGTTATTGTCATTTTATTTCATAAAATCAGTATTTATTGGTTCAAATGAAGGTTTATTGATTCTCAGAGATGTACAAAGTGAACACAGAGGCTGTAGCCTCACATGAAATCACACATGTTCAGAGGCTAGATGTGGATTAAGAGTCTGATTGTGGCCACATGTGAGTGTGGCTCAGTGTTCACAGTGGTTTCTCTCTCTAGTTTAAAATTAAAACAGGTCCAGGTATTGATATGAGCATCTATTTCTCAGTGTTAGCCCAGTAATGGGAACACAGCAGGTTCATCTTCCTGTCTCCCATATGATGCAACTTAACGGGTAAAAACAATGACTGTAATTTTTCACTTGCGGCATTAAACAGTCAAACTGCAGTAAGAACTGATCCTATTAAACCGTGGGCTGAATGTGATTATTTTTGGTCAGAGTTGAACAACAGCTTTTTTCTTCTTGTGACGCTGGACGGTCTCCATGGCAACTGTGGCTTCGTAGAGAGGCACCGCCTCCTCGGGCTGAGGTCTGGAGAGACAGATTGGAACCAGACAGACAGATTGGATTTGATTAGGTTGGATTTTTAGTGAGTGCATCTTAGAAAAAAAGTGGGCAGTAAATCCTTGTATTGTGTGTGCAGTTTAGGTGGTAATAACAGTCTGCAGACATGTACACTGTGGCCTTAAAAGTGTAAACTCAACTCTGAACTGTGTTAGGTTTCACAACCCTAAGACAACCTGCAGATGGTAGAGAAAAGACAGTTTCTCCTGTCTGCATAATTAGATTAATATAACTTTATATGTTAAAAATGTATGAAGATAAGACTTTAATTTAATTTACATATATTAATTCACTCGCTGAACCCCTCCCCCTGACCTGGTATTCAGAATTATGAATCTACCCCATGGTCTACAGGAAATCTTTTTTTATTTAACGTGACCGACCTTCCAACCCCACAGAATGGTTGTGGTGTTCTTTGAGTTACCTGAGTACTCCAGTTGACATCTTCTCCACAATGTCCCTCAGAATATCTGTAAAAGGTTGTTAAAGACTCACAGAGACCTTAGAGGGGACCACGTATGTGCCCGATCATGTTGTATATGTTTTAGATTTCACACTGTGGGAACAGGATACGGAGGTACCTCCCCTGCTGAGCTGATGAAGCTGTCCAGACTTCAGGATTGAGGAAAGACACAGAGGCTGATTTTAAATGCAATAATCTGCAATCTGGAGGATCCAGCTGTAAAAATACAAAGACACAGAGTGTTGATAAAACTACTGTCTTCTTAACTTGAAAAATCACAGTAACGCTCATTTGTTCATTAAAATACTGTTCGGTTGGGCATAAATTTAAGATTTGTCAAGTACTATGACGTAATCAGCTGTTAAGTCTGACACTGACTCACCTGCAGGTCCTGGTGGGATGTGACCCAGTGGCCCCCGACTCCCAGCACACTGATGATGTCATGTTTGTGTGGGAGTAGTTTCGTCTCCTCTGTTTCCTCCTCTTCCTGCAGACGAACTACACACACACACACACACACACACACACACACACAGCACAGTGTCCTGCTGTTAGGGTGTATAGTTGAGGTTTTAAAGAACCCAAGGACACTGACAGATTTGATGTGTCTATTTTACAATCACACACGTGCTCATCAGTGTGAACAGTGAATACGTGTTTTTACCTCCAGAGTCTATGACTATATCCACTCCCAGGCCTCCTGTCTCCTCCAAAACCAGTGGCAGCAGGTCTGATGAGCCGTTATAGACTTGAATAACCCTGGCTTCATGCACAAAGACACAGTCACATGGTCTCAAGACTCAGTCTAGTTCATAATACATTTAAAACTGACAATTAAACTACACAAAATATCTCATCACAAGCTCATTTAAGTTGTGTGCATTTTTTAAAGTTCTCCACATGGTGGCAGCAGGTCTTAGTATTTTTCATCCCTCTTATATTATTTACTTAAAATACTGCACTAACTAATCATCCTGGCTTCAGACAGATGAGGGATACACATCCAGCTACAGCTAATACATACTGACCAAACAACAACTATTTACTGTGAGAATTAGAAATCGAGTGAAGAAGCAAGTCAGTCAGTAAGAAAGACAGAAAAGATCTCACCTACTAAAGGATCCTGAACACCTGAGGAAAATATGAAGGCGAGGAGAGAGAGAGAGAGAGAGAGAGAGAGAGAGAGGGAAAGGAAGCAAAGATGAAAAAGTTGAAAGAGGTAAAAGAGGATGAAATGATCAGACAAGAGCAGCTCTCCATCCCTTAGATAACCGCTGTGATTTTGTAGAAAATGCAGTTGAAACATTTCAGATGCTTGGTGGAGACTGGGCTTCAAGCTTTAAATTTCAGACGCTGATAAGCATCACAGCACTGGCCTGTACAGACCTACGCTGGGCCGCAGCTGCTCCAGGAATGTGTGTTTTTGCGGCGAGTGCGACGTCGTCAGAACCTTGACTCCGTGGTAAGAAGCCAGCTGGATGCACATCAGGCCGAAAGACTGAGGAGGGAGAGGAGATGGGCTCATTGTAAACGCATACACACTGAAACTCAGGCTGTTGTTGTTTAGTTTTTTTTGTTTTTTGTTTTTTTTTGGCATTTATTTAATAGTTTTAAAAGGACGCACATGGAGAAGAAGACATGCAGACATATCATGCAGCAAAGGTCCATTTACATTTCAGACATTAACAAGACGTCTGATTCTTTTGTGTTTTTTTTACGCACACTGGCTCCGTCCATGACCAGAAGTGTGTGTCCGGCTGCCATGCGAGCGTGTGTGTGTAGAGCAGTGTACGCACAGAGGCCATCGCGCAGTGCTGCCGCAACACACACCGAGCTGAGCTTCTCTGGCTTCTGAACTGGAGAGCAGAAACACACACACACACATTTATTGGATCAGTTTAACAGGATTTCATTACGTCTTGATGACATCATAATTTATGATTTTTTTAAACACCTAAATGACAGTGTGAAGAATTTCTCTCTTTTCTTGTTTGTGGCTTTAAAATGAACTCAGACAGAAACAGGAAGTGAAAGAGGTATTGATGTTTGCTCTTTTTACACTATTCTGCAGCTTTCAGACTCGCAGCAAGTACATGAGGTGCAGATGAAAGGTTCACTTCATGTTTTTCAGGGAGGAGTGGAGAAGCTGAAGAGTGAATTAGAAGCTGCCCTATGATGCAGAACATACAGATGATTTCGTAAAGTCGAGGCATCAGGATGAAAATAGAAAATAGAAAAGATGGTAAGTCTGATAACGTGTAAGAATTACAACAGGCCGGATCCTTACTCGAGGAACAAAAAAGATATTATAAAACCTGTATTTGTATTAGTGACCGTTTTCAGAGTGTGTGTGTGTGTGTGTGTGTGTGTGTGTACAGTATTCTACCTAAATAGTGTTCATCTATGTCAATGACATCACAGAGTCCAGAGCAGGGAGAGTCCAGGGGAAGAATACCTGGAAAGAGAAGACGTGATAGTGTAATGTACACTCGAGCACAACATTATTCAAAACCACAGAGATTAAACTCATGTTGATCCTATTTTTTTCAAGTCAAGTGTTTTTTTATGTTTCACTTCATTTTAATTTAGACAGGAAAGCCATGAATCACAAAATGTTTTCAACATACAATCATCTGAAGAGGTAATAAATAAATTATTGTAAATTATTAGTTGTCAGACTTTAGAAAAATGCGTTCCCTAAATGAGAACATCACATGCTCTGTCTGTCACAAACCAGGTCAGATGAATAAAATACATTTTTACCTACAACCTCGTCCTCAGGCTGGAAGAAGGAGACATCAGGGCCCACTGCAGAAAAAAAACAAAAAACAGACAAATACACCAGTTGCTGACCCAGGCCTGTGAGTAAAGACTCCATTAATCACGTTTCATTATTATTTTTATTATTTTGAACTATCATGCAGGTGTAAAAGTGTGTGTGTGTGTGTGTTTATGACCTTGCTGGACCACCCCGGCCACCTCTCTGCCAACAGGAAACAAATCTCTCTGGATCCCAACATCACCGAGTAACTGGAGCGCAGGACAGACGAGCAGAGGGGAGTCAGCAGTGATCACTACAGTCATACAAGAGCTGATGTATTTAACCTATTGATTAAAGTTCGATTCAGTGACATTCACTGGCACAAAGGTCCAAGAAACAATGACGTAATGATTTAATGATGCACTACAGAGTTGCATCGTGATTATTTTACTTTTTGGATTATTTAAAAAAACATACCTAGAACTAAACCTGTGACTGCAACAGTTATCTTTGAGTAGTTGTTGACCTCTTGCAGCTAATTTTATATTTAATTTTTTTTTTTTTGCTCGTTGAATGGCTCCTTTTATCAATTTTATTACATTTCAGTGGTTTATTTTGAATAAAGCTTTGTGTGAATTCCCACTAGCTTTGTTACCTTTTCATGATCTATTCATTATCTTATGTACAGACTGCAAACCTAAGAGAAGTTTAACAACTCTCATTAGACCATCCTGTATATTAATTGATTGATTGATTGATTAATAGATGGAACTTCAATATAAAAACAACAGACAGTGACATTTTCTCTATTTTGTCTTGGATTGCAGCTTTCTGTTCTATTGTCTGATTATTTTCTAACCAAGTGTGACCTGATTTGAGTACCTTGAGGTCCAGCGGGCTGAGTCCACAGGCCTTTACCTGAACTCTGACCTGATGGCTGCCTAACACCTCTGGGAGACTCTGGAGAGAAACACACACAAACTGTCACACATACAGAGAAGCAGTGCTTTAAACTATTAAAGCTGCACAGACAAAGTCAAACACAGTCTCTTTCATAACACAAGTTGAATGGTTTAAATAAAGAGAGAGATACATGAAAACATTATAGATGCCTTACAACCTTATCAAATAAAATAAATGCTCTTAACCTGCTGCACATTAATTTGGCACATAGACCAACTAATTAGTGACCGTTTCAGTTTGATCCGAGTCTTTCAAAGCATAAATGTAACAGATGTGAATAAGGTGCCACATTAACAGCTGTTTTCAGCCTCCCTATATGAGGAGGCTCTGCCAGCTGCTGTTCAGGTGAAGCCACAGTTTCTCAGGTGCACGTTAAATGTGGACACTTTGCTCGGATGGTTCGTAAAGCCACTGTCCAGCCAGCCTGGAAATAAAAACACCAACTCACCGTTTCCTGAATAACGAACTTGGGCTCAGCATCACTCGCAGCAGCTCGGCAGTATAAACCTTTCATGTTGTCACACCTCTGATTCATGCAGACAGACTGAGGATCTGAAGGGAATCTAATCTGATGATCAATACACCCAATTCATTTATTTTCTGCTGCTATTTCCCAGTTGCTGCTACACTGACTGGCTTGAAATCATCTGACCTCTTCTTCTTCTTTGGTTCCATTTCTGGTATTAACACATTATTACAACACCGCCTACTACTGGGTGTTATGGGTCACCACGGCTTAAAATTACCTTCCAACATCACAATATCAATACACCAAAATCTTATTGAACATTTCTATTAACAATTAGAGCATCAGCTCAGCTATGCAACTATTAGTATGCATCTATAAACTTTGAGCAATCAATCAATCAATCATGTGGAATCAATAATGTGTCACTCAGACAGTCTATATGCAACATCCTGTGTTCCCTGCTGTGCTCCTTTTACATGATGGTTGGGAGCTTCAGACACAAAGTCCACAAATGCTTCATTTAAAAATGTCTCAATAATCTTTACATAATATTTTCCTCATATTCTCTCCAAATCATCATCTGTGCTACTACTTTGTAAGTGTTGTCTTAAAGTGAATGTATGTTTCAAATCTTTCCCTCTATATTTGCCTAATTATTGCAAGTCAGTCTCATATTATCCGAATTCTATGCATGAATTTTGTTACTTGCAATTTTTTTTTATTGCTAAACCATGTGAATTTGCATATTAGTGCAAACAGCAGATTTTACATTTATTACTTTTAGATGGTGCTCTAAGTCCTGAACTATCAGCCTATATGTTCTGGATGTAAAATCTGATAAGTAACTAGTAACTGCGATTATCAGATAACTGTGATGAAGTAAAAGTATATTTTTCTCCAAAATAAGTAGAAGTATAAAGTATAAAGAAACAGAAAATGTAAAGCAGAAAGTGTATTTTAAGTATAGTGCTTAGTCTCCTGGAGCAAACACAGGAGGGTCTTTTATAGAACCAGGTTACTGTCACCACTGCTGATCTTCACATATTTTCTTTAGAGAAAGATTATTCCCACGTATGAATATAAACGTTGTTATAAATGTTCTGGTCCACATTCTTTCTGTTAACGTTTTATCTTTTCTGGGAGCAAACAGCACATTCATCTTGCTCACTCGTTTCTTACATGGTTGGTTTGGGATATATTTAAATAAAGAATCGGGGTTTTTCTCTGATAAACTGCAGTCAGCAGGAGCGCTCATAATCCTTTGACTTCACAGCGTCCCTGTGATCCAGGCAAGCCAACCACTCGTCAGATATCGCGGGAATACGCGTCGACTCGTAATGCTTACCGTGAAATCTCGCGATATGTCAATAGCGTTACCCCATTTTCCAGCTGTCCCTCAGTCGGTCGGGATTTCGGAGCCACAGGAGAATCACCGGAAAGGGTTTTGGTGATAAAACAGCTCACTTCATGAGAATATACCACATTATATGGCCACATAAACACGCAACGAGCTACTTTACCCAGTATTCCACCATGGAGGCTGAACTATGAGGTAAGGGTAGTGTAATATGAGTGATGTGAAAAAGACGTTAGCTTATCACTGGTTAGCCTGCTTGCTAGCTTGCGTTGATATATACGTTAGCGCGGCTAGTTGGTGGTTTTTACCCGGTATAGCTTACTAATGTGAGCTTCTAGCTGTCATATTAGCCTGTTTGAGAGCTGTCTAACATCGGTCTGTATAACAAGACCAGAGCGACAAGAAGTTGGAGGACGATGAATTCCAGCTACTATTAACGGCGAGTCAGTACGCTAGTGTTAAATCACTGCATCTGTGCTGCCTGTGACCTATGGTTAACGCTGGCTGGTGTTATCTGTGGTTAACCTTAGCCTCTCTAGTAGCCGGGGTTGAAAATAAAATGATGAATCGACAAGGTCGCTGACAGCGCTAGGGCAGACAGCGACTTTCAGGGTGGAGGTTTTCTCAGTAAGCCTAGCGTTTGCTAACATGAAACCCGATGATAGTCACAGCAGCCCATCTACCTGTCCAGTCAAAAATACCTGCAGAATACCGTAACATCGGTTTGAAACCGTGAGAAAAACTGCCAGTGGTTGTTGAGCGAAGCCCTCTTTGACAGTTGATTCCGATGAAATGATGCAGGAAGTGAGGGTGGATTGTCAAACAGACCTCTCCTGTAAGAGAAGTTAGCACACTCATCCTGCTTGAGGTCAGATCATCCTTTCAGCGTTTTTGGTTGACAAAAGTTACCGAGGACCGGTGAGGTTTCCATGGTAACGTGGATGCTTACACGTGCCTTTAAAGGTGGGAGGATTGCAGACGAAAACACAATGTCCGGTGAGTTAAAGTGCACACGGTGCTACGTGTTGTTTGACTACTATGTTGGTAAAAAAAAAAAAAAAAACTCAGCATGAATATTAACTCATTTCTGTATTGTTTGGAATACTTTGAAAACGCCAAGTTGGTTCTAAAGTGCAAAGGCATATTTGCATTCATTGCCTGTTTTACATGGGCATGTCCTGTAGATAACGCCAGTCCAAAAGTCCCACTTCGAAATTATACTTGATTATGTAAATATCATAAGGTACTCAAAGAATTAAAAGTAAAGGTGCTCAATGCAGAAAATAACTACATTAATGTAAAAGTTGTTGTTGTTTGAGGTGAAGATAATTTAAACTGTTCTTTTGTGAAAGTTAATATAATAGTGAGAAATGCTGTGATAATTCCCCATAGCCCCAATGCTTATTTTGTCCAAAATTCAAAATTATTACATTATAATTACCACAAATTTGTACTTAAGTACAGTACTTGATGTACAGTTACTTTCCACCACTTGATCACACATCCACAAACAAGTTTTGCAGTTTTGTATGGCACAGGCAAAATGCAGTGTTACTTATCAGATGTTCATTCTGCAAAAGGTTTATCTAGAATTGGAACAACTGATTTATCTTTAAGTCGATAAACAGTAAATTAATCTACAACAGCTTTGATGGATTAAACTTTACAGTTGTTTAATAAGACAAAAGTAGCAAATATTCTGTTTGGAGCATCGCAATTGTGAAGATTTACTGCTTTTTCTATGTGAGTGATTTTTCAAGCAAAAATGACAAACAGCTGGTTCTGTCTTGTTCAATTTCAGGAATTGCTTCTTGTTCTTTGATTTTGCGTTTTGGTTTGTTAGGTGGGCAGAAGTCACTTTGCAGTCTGGAAATCTGAGATTTTTTCAATGTTTTCTGTTATTTTATAGACCAGTAGATCATAAAAATAATTGTTCATTCTTGCTTCATCTAGATCTCTGTGTCTTCTGTCTCTTTGTTTTTCTCAGTGCACTACACTGTCATGTCAAGACTGGTGAAAAGTCAGTACAGTTTCAGTGAAATCTGTTGTTCTGAAGTCTGTGAGGAGTCTGGCATTGTCTGTAATATTGAGAAAAAAAGACAGAATTGGTCATAATAGGCTTGTGTGGGCTGCAGTGGCATTATTTCAGACATATGCCGGAGTAGGGCAGTATGTTTCACCCATGATTTGTACTTCGTCTTCTCTATTTACTTAGCTGCCACCATATAAAAAACTGTGTGGATAACCTTCTCCATCTGAATGTTACTTCATGGCTGAAACCGATGTGATCCCCCACAAAAACTTTTGCAGCATAGAGGTGTTACACCTCCTATGTATACAATTTTATTCACATAGTTAGAGTTAGAGGTACACATTTGGCATTATTGTTAAATTTCACACTAACAAGAATTGAATAAATTTAGCTCTCGTATCAATAATGTTTTATGTTTCAGAGACCCTGAAGTTACCAGTATAATCACACACGTACTTTGTTTTTTAAGAAAGTTCAAAAGTTCACTTGATAGCAGTAAACTAGGTTCAGTCAGGGTTCAGCGAGTGCAGCTGTGTTCAGGAAGGTGACTTTGTGTTCCTACTTCAAATGACCTGTGAATCAGGACAACATAATGCAGTCTGTTCTAACACATCCCAGTGCATTCTACACAGTGACTTGTTTATTTCATTCAAATCTGACAGTTCCAAAGGCCACAGTTCATAATCTTATCCGGCAGCAACAAAAGTGGCATGTGTTGTTACACAGGCTTAAGCTAGCCACATGGATCAGGCGGTTAACCCATTTGATAGACTTTTTTTTTTTATCCAAATTGCACAAATGATTTTGTGTCAAATCATAACAAAGAAACCTGACACTGGTCTCATATAAAGTCAGTCATATTATTTGAAAAGGATTTAGTAAACTAATATAAGGGTCGCTGATATGCTCTTGAAGGTTTTTAACTATTTTGCACAATTAGGCCAACTCTCAGTTTATGTGTTTATTCACAGAAATAGAAATAGAAAGGTAGTGCAGGATACACAATGGAATTAATCATCATTTAAATTATGTTTGTGCTGACTGTTAAAGTTTTCCTTCCCTACACTAATCAGGTATTAGTAGGACCAACAAAAAGCTTTTGGGATAATAAAGTAGTCAGCCTGCTTTTTTTTTTTTTAATTTTGGTACTTGAATACACCAATAACCAATTTTACGACTGTGAACATGTTCAGGGTTAAACAAGAAAGTCTGAGAATTTATGATGTACTGGCATTTTCCTTGTGGTATGAGCAAAAGGCTTGATGACTTCATGACCATAAAATTTCCCAGCGCTGTGCTTCAGTTGTGCTCGTTACCAGCCATGGCATTTCACATTGTGATAGTGCTAACATTAGCTAGCTGTGGAGGCTGGTGAGCATGTTGGTGAGGAGGGATGGGAGGAGGGAGCCTGAGGGAAGGATGGAGTGATGCAGGAGGAGCTCATGGAGAGACTGCAGTGGTAATCATCTGTGTGTGTGCGTGTGTGTGTGTGCGTTGGGTGGGTGGGGGTCCTGTCATCTCTCATGCCTCACCACTCGACAGCAGTGTGATAATAATGTCATGGTGTGTGTTGGAGAAAGAGAGACGCAGAGCTTAGGGTCAGTGTCAGAGGGTGTGTTGAGAGTGGGTGTGTCTTTTTAGTGTGTGAGTGAGAAAGAGGGAGGCCATGTAGAGAGAGAGTGTGTGTGTGTGTGCGTGTGTGTGTGAGTGAGTTAGAGGGTCTTGTGTTAACTGCAAATGCGTGTGTTACTGTTTGTGTGTGTGGGAGTATGTAGAGTGTGAGAATGCTGATGTGAAGAGGCTGCAGTTATTAGTACCAAAATCATCATGGTTTAACCAACCACACAAGATAAAGTCCAAGTTGGAAATAATGAGAAATTTCCTTATCAATTAATCTGTGGAATATTTTTTGATTAATCAGTGAATCATTTTGTCTAAAATATGACTGTAAATGAAAATACCCAACATAATTCCCCACACACCAAGGTACCATCTTCAGGTGTCTTGTTGTCTTTGACCAAGAGTCCAATATCCAGTCATGTGTAACAAAGAAAAGCAGTCCTCATATTTCAGAAGCTAGAAACAGCAAATATTTGACAATTTTGCTCAAAAAACTACATCACAAGTTGTGTTTTCAATAACTTCAAACTTTGAATAGTTTAATCGACTGTGATATTGAATGGGGGAAACCGAGCAAATCTTCACATTTTATTTGCTAAATCAGTCAACAATTAATTTTATGTCAGACATCTTGACTGATTAATTGACTCATAACTTCTGCTCTGCTTCATATAGAACAATGGGGGATCAGGTACATGAGGATTTATGGTGTTAGTCAGCACAGTGAGCTGAATAATTTTGTGGAGTATCTTGCATTTCTGGGCCCATTTATGTGTTTGGTGTTTTCTCATTTCTGAAGCTAACTTGCCTAACGCAACTGAGAGGATGTCGTGTTGATATAGTAAATACATAGAGGGACACAGTGGGATGAAACCAAAAAATACTGGAGGAGCCAATAATTCACTCTTACACAGATGGAGTCTAGCTAAGAGTGCTTGGAAGAAATTAGGATCACGAAAGGCATAAACTGCACCAATACAACACCTTTTTCTGAAATGCAACCCAGACTTAGGATCAGATATTGTAAGAATATTTAGAGTTTTTATGTTCATGTATCCAGCATCGTAATATCAGTTGGTGTTCAGTTTTCCCAAATTCATTCATGGAAGAAGGGAAAGAGGAATGCTTGAGGGGTCAGCAGGAAAATAAGAGGGAGGGACAAAGAGAAAAGAGAGTCTGACCCCTAATCTGTATCGTGTTTTGTGTGTGTGTGTGTGTGTGTGTGTGTGTGTGTGTGTGTGTGTGTGTGTGTGTGTGTGTGTGTTTATGCGAAGGGCTTAAACAGGCATCTGCCACAAGCCCTGATAACAGACCAACACTCCAGTTACATCCCAATGCTCTAATTATACAGACTAATCCTGTAGATACAATACATTAGAGAGGGAGAACAGAGCATTAAATCCTCAGTGACAAAGGAAATAGATGCATTATGGTTGCAACAAGAATCTTTAATTTTGAGACATGCAGATCGGCCAAGGGAAGGCGAGACTATGATAAATGCAGAAGATGTTACTGGTAAACATACAGAGCAACTCAGTGGATTCTGTCAGTGACATGGATCCAAAATCTCTTTTAATCTTAAAACTCCTGCATCTGGTTTTTTGGAGGTGTCACAAAGGGTTTGGTGATTCTTACCATGAGTTTGCTTTGGCCTGAGGTTCTGTGGTAAAGTGAGGTTCATAGATAAAAGTCATTTCCACAGCTTTTGAGTTTTGGCAACCTGATATCTCACTAGATTTTGGCATCATGAGAAGTAAAAGTGAGTCCTTAAAAGTCAGTTCCAATTCCTGTAACTTCAGATGAGGATAACAATATGCCCTCTGCTGCAGTGTCGCTGCTTTGTGTTCATTCTAGTTAAGAACCCATGAGGAAAAAAAAAAAAATCAAGCCAGGCTTTCCAACTACGAACAGCTGTTTAGTCTCTCCCATAAATTTATCATTTTTCTGAAGTCAGTTCAAATCGTCTTGGGACTAAACTAACATTCTGTAACATAGTTTACAAGCAGTTTGATCTCTTCCATTAATAGTTTAGTTTCACTAGTTGAAAAAAATGTACTGTAATTGTTCAACTGCTTCAGTATTCTCTAAGTGGCAGCTGTGAAAGTGTGTGTGTGTGTGTGTGTTTGCGTAGGGTGGGCTTTGTTCCTCTGACCTAGTTAAGCTGGTTACTTTGTCCTCCCACTCCAATGATAATGGGACACACATACACACACACACACACAATTTTCAACTCAAGAAATGGTCTTAGAAAATATCCACAGCATGTGTGCAGTAACTGTTTCTGGAAAGAGACGTTAAGTTTTGTTTTTGGATGGAGCAAACTAAATTCCATCCACCTACATTATATTGTGGTTGTGGCTTAAGTCTGAGAAGTGGATATCTTTGTACACAATCAAATAAAACCAGTGCTACATGGCTAGTTACCACTAGGGCTAAATGGGAAAAGAATTTTTGTGATTTGGGTGAACTGGCCCTTTAACCGGGTATCTCCTCATCTCATAGTAAGAAAGCTAAATGTTTGTTTACACTTGGAAAAAACTCAGCAACCCACACATACACTCACACACCCCGATTAAGTCCTTGTCTGTTGCAATGTGTGTCAAACTATTATTGTGGATCGTCCGCTGGTCGCAGGGATACAGGGGAGGGAGGCAGGTCTGGATCTGATTAACATACCTCTGCTAGGACAGAGGTATGTCACACGAACACGCACATAGATGGATGTGTTATTGTGAGGGTGTAGGGCGCTGCTTTATTTCATTTTTTTTTAACAGATTTAAAAAATATAATTAGGACATAAACCTTGAATATCACTTTTTCTGCTTCTGAAGGAATTTCCATAAACACTGTTAAAAGATTCTGTGAGGTTTTTGCAAATCAGTCATTGTTTTTGTCACTGACTATAATTTTGTCCATCACATCAGTAAATTCTACTGAAAATAACTAGAGTTTTTTGATTATTGCAGTTAAATTACTGAGTTTGCAATAACTTTTATGTATTTTTCTTTGGCAGGTGGGTTTTCTTACTGTATACGTGTACATGAACATCGCATGTTCTCAGAAAAATCCATCATCTTCAAAAATATAATTTCCCTGTTTTTTTTGGTGTCTTTTTAGTCTGTAACTTTCCAGTTTGTATCGCCTCTAAGAAATGCTGACTTAAAAAAGACTCCAGTAGAGCTTTTTACAGGCCAACAGTAGAAAACTGGTGTTCACTGTGGTCAGCTCCCAAGTGAGAATGTGTGTAAATGAGGGAGTGTGAAGCAGTGTGGGCTTGAAAACAAGCAAGTGTACTCAGGCAGCCTGCCCTGCATAAATAAAGGTTTGGTGCCCTGTTGACATGCACAAGCATGACTGACACACACGGTCCAGTCTCCAGTGGACTGGGCACTAGTCTGAATACTGGGTGACAACAGAAGATTGATGCAGATTTCTTCATGTTTTCTCCCCTTTTCATACAGACTAATCCAAAAAGTGGCATTTAAAAACTTGTGACTGTACGTACCTCACTGAGAACTACTGTCTTTATCGGGTTTGTGTTTTTGTGTGTGCATACATCTCTGCATCAAAACAGACATTTAAGATACAGCAACCATAATCCTAAGAGGCTCACTTGGCTGGAGACCAAATAGAAATTCACAACTTCAGCAGTGAAGGACAGCAGAGTGGAAAATTAACTCCAGATTTGTGCTGGAAAATCGTTTACTCTGACTGAGTTTGTCTACTATATCAGCACCTTTGGCACGAGACCAGCCATTATTCGGCCCCTTTAACGTGCTGTTAAGCATCCAGTTGGATTTCCGACCTTGCTGGCAAAAGATAGCCCCTGCACTATGAAAGCATTTTTGTGGTACACCAGTGAAATGCTGTTGGTGGTGATGGTGAAGTGGTTACGTTACTGCATTATTCAGCAGTTAAATGCTCAGTGAGGTGGGATGGTACTGATCTGATAAAGTCGTCTTCTCTTTTTCTAAATGTGCTCCAGGTGTTGTGTAGCTGCTGACGACTGAGTGAACCATGGCGCAGTTCCCCACCACATTCACAGGTCAGTATGAGTGTGTGTGTGACTGACATGAATGAGAGGTAGAATGAAAGGTGATGTTCATATTATCCTCTCATGGTTGTCAGCTAAGAGTCCATTAGAAGACAAACCACAGCTTCTCATAAGTCCACTCTGATTTTCATCATTTTAACACCCACATCTTAAAATCTCCATAAGATCATAATCTGTCTGCCAGGTAAATAAAAGCACTTCAGGAGAGAATAAAGGGTGCGAATAATATCACATGACGACAAGACAAATCAAAAATATAATGCCCCAGAATCAGTTTAACAATAAGTCCAAAAATGGCATACATGGAGACATGAGAGGCTCTGGCAACCGTCAGAGAAACAATTGCCAAAATTGGTATCAAAGAGAGCCTGGAGGCAGACTGACAGATCTCCCATCAGGACACGGACAAACAGATGGAGACAAAGAGAAACTGACTCCAAATTCTTGAAAATCACACAGTGTGAGATTTGTCAAGCTATAAACAGATTTTTAACTGTAAGATAGAACATATTGTGCACTTGTCTCTGGGCTGAATGAGGACTAGTCACCTGAAACATTGTTTATCTGTGGTCCATGATATAAGAGACACAACTGAGGCTGAAGTTGTAAATAGGGAGGTCATAATTAAAATTCCACATAATATCTAGTTTTATTTCAAAATATTGATATTATTGGACAGGTATCAATAAAATAGTCATTTGGACAATAACTGTTAATAGCTCATTGCCAATAGCGTATTTCTCTGCATTCTGTCTTTGAAAACATTGTGGTAGAAAAATCCACGGTATAAATGTAAAATCAACTGAATAAACATGCTTTCCCACAATTGTTCCCACAGTAGTTAACAAAAGGAAATTATTTCTGTCAGCAGTAATGAGTCACTGTGATTCACTAAACATGTTAATTGCCAGTAATGGTACAGGATGGAGCTGTCAGTTGGAACTAAAGGGAACCACAGCTCTGATTAGATAGGTTCCTAACTAACTCTGATCCGGCATTCAATTTATATGGTTAAGAAAAATGCAACAAAGTGGACAGTGGGCTATTAGCAGAGCAGACTAATAACTGAACAAAGCCACTGATGGAGCGGTAAAGCCGACTGCAGTCAGTGTTTTTCTCCTCACAAACCATAAACAGAGAATCGTAAAGGTCTTTATATTGTCTCAGGTACGATGGTAGTTAGACACTGGGTAACACCCATCACCGAGAGTCTGTTGTGTTGCAGTTATTGGCTACATTTTAGATGAAGTGACTCACCAAAAGACTCTGTGTCAGCAAATGACGAATCTGTTAATTCATGTCAGTGAATCGCTGAGTTCTAGGGTTTCTCTCCTCATCAGTCTCTGAGTTGACTCTCTTCTGAAGTGTAACTTAATGTGAAACCTCGAACAGGAACTGAAATTCATGACTTGCACATTCTTCTCAATCTTCTCCCTTTTCTGCCTCTGTCTGTGCTGAGCTTTGTCTTGGCCTTCAGGTTTGGTATCTAATCTGTAACTGTGTCGTGTTTTTTTTTTTCTTGTTTTTGTTTTTGGTGTGATAGGTCCAGATGTGTTTCTGATCTCAGTGGATGAGAGAGCCAAACATGATCAGCAGTTTCACAGCCTCTCTCCTACTGCCGGGGGTTACATCACAGGTAACAGTCTCTCTCTCTCTCTTTGTCTCTCTCTCTCTCTGTCCATCCCTCCCTTCCCCTCATCTGCACACCACACATAAAGTAAAGCAAGTCTTATATTTTCAGCATCCACCTGCACACTGGGGTCCATGTGATGTAAATTTCATTATCGCCCTCCAATTTGTTGTTTCTGTGTGGCCACCAATATAAGGGCACCAACTGGGCGTGTACTCCTCTAAGTGGACTCCAAGTGGAATAGAAAGAAGTGTAGTAACAACAACTATGTGTCCATGGTGTGTGCAGCTGTGCATGTGCATGTCTGTAAGGGAGTATAATTGGAGCCTAAGTGGGCCCTCTGGAAGTCCACAGTAAGTCTGTTTCAGGCCCCTTGTGGTCCTGATGAATTGTAGATCTGGACAGCCCTCAGCACTCGCGGACTTAATGGGCGCGTTTCCAGGAAGTCTGCAAATACAGTGAAGTCCAGACAATATGATTCAGCCATGGTCTGAAGAGGCTGTTGTTTTTAGATCTGCGATGTGATCTCACATCCTGTTCTGTTTGTCTGTCAGGTGACCAGGCCAAGAACTTCTTCCTTCAATCAGGACTGCCCCCTCCCATCCTGGCCCAAATCTGGTGAGTCCCACTGCCAGAAAGCTGCTCAAGCTCAGAGGCTAATACATATGAAGTAGCCAGTTCAATAATTTCTATATTTAGTGGGTTTTTGTCAAACAGTGCATCATTTATTTATTCTGTGTGTACCTGCAGGGCTCTGGCTGACATGAACAGTGATGGCCGCATGGATATCCACGAGTTCTCTATTGCCATGAAACTCATCAAGCTTAAACTCCAGGGTCACCCTCTGCCCCCTACACTTCCTCCTAGTATGAAACAACCCCCTCTGCCTTTACCCCCACAGGGCGGCTTTGGTAAGACGCATGTAAAATCACACTTTGTGCTATGAATGTAAGATTTTATGTTGACAGCTGTTGGCAACCCATATTGTTCTGTTTAGAAAAAGGGTGGTGCCCTGCTGCTTACAGTTAATACAGAGGAAACGCGGCATAGAGTTTAATGTCATAACATAGATGTAATCTATTGCGGCTTATGTGACAACTGCTGCATCAAAGTTTTCTGTCTTGTTGCCCTTGAAAAAAGGCTGTGATAAAATCATGATTTGATAAGAATGAGTCACTTTGTCTTTTTTAGATGTCATATTGAAAATGTTTGTTCTCACTCTCTCAGCTCCACCTCTTTTCTACTGTGCAAGTGCCGATCAGTAAAGTTTTGGTGCAAACACAGTATAATGTAGTAATAGTCTGTGGCTCTCACACCCCATTCAAAAGTATAAATATATAATGTCAAATTCAGCAGCAGAGAAGTATTGATTGTAGTTTTCACTAATGCTCAGTGCAGCGTTTGACAGCTAATGTGTACGTCTGATAATCACTTACTGTATATCTGTTTATCTTCAGGCATGCCCCCCATGCCTCCCCTCCCAACTCCCATCCCAGCTCCCCTGCCAGGCGTACCCCCGCTACCCCTGCCCCCTCTCCCTGTCGGGGTGTCTCCCCCTCTGGTCTCGTCTGCCCCACCGCCCCTCCCCCAGCCCATCGCCAATGGCGCTCCTCCCACAGGCATGATGCAGCCCATCTCAGGCTTCTCCCACCCAGGTAACATAAGAGCAGTGGGGATGGGAGTGTTGAAATGTTTGTGTTAGAGCTGTTGTAAGAGTGGGCAAAGGTCTCAGTTTTAAGCCTCTATTTACACATAATGTCCACATTCATATTTACATTGTAGACAGTCAGGTGATGGTTAATGTCTGTAGTGTTCTGTACTTATCTAAGTAAAAGCTCATTGTGTTTTAGTGAAGTAGAAGACACCATAAATCTTGATGCAGAGCCAGGTTTTAGTGTCACACTGTGAAAGAATTACATGAATGAAATAAAATGTACAAAATGTATAAGCTGCTTGTAAAGTGAAGAAGTTGAGTATTTTACTGCATTTTCAGACTAAAAATGTATTCTTTGCTGTCCCTCTCAGCTCCATCTGTCAACAAGTCCTCATCATTCAATCGCTCCAGTACCAAGTTGCAGAAAGGCTCATCCTTCGATGCTGCTAGGTAGGTCAAATAATCTGAAATGCTGACAACATTGTGCTTGATAACAATAATTGTTAGCTTGGTCATGGTCGATCTTTGTGTCTTTTATCTTACTGAATTTTGTCTTTTGGCCTTTTTGTATGAAGTTAGAGTAAATGTAGGCTGTAAACCTAAACCACTCAAGGAGCATTGGAACATTCTGATTGTGCAACCTACAGTACATATTACTTTTGGTTTTGCCTTGTTCTGTGGTAATTCCTGGGTGTGCCTTTTCATTGCTTCTCTTTTTGCTCTGAGTGAAGTCACTGTACTCTCTCCTCAGTAGTCAGCCCCCCTCTGATTGGGCTGTTCCTCAGTCCTCAAGGCTGAAGTACAGACAGCTTTTTAACTCCCATGACAAGATGATGAGTGGACACCTCACCGGTACATACACACACACACACACACACACAAACATCAATTGTGATAATGTCTTTCATTTTTGCTGAAGTATTTAAATGTGTGTGTGTGTGTGTGCGTGTGTGTGTGTGTGTACATTTCCCAGGTCCCCAGGCTCGCACAATCCTGATGCAGTCTAGTCTTCCTCAGACCCAGCTGGCCACAATATGGTCAGTACATTAAATACCCACCTGAAATTCAATCATTTAACAAAAACAGGAGATGCATTTAAAAGACAACAGTTCCAGAGTTTGTTCCATCTTTTTCTCCTCTAGGAGTCTATCAGATATCGACCAGGATGGAAAGCTAACAGCTGAGGAGTTTATCTTGGCCATGCACCTCATAGACATGGCTATGTCAGGGTTACCGCTGCCCCCTGTGTTACCACCAGAATACCTCCCACCCACATTCAGGTAAATACTGTAACCAAATACCACATTAACTCACTAACTGAGAGCATTATGCTGGGTATGTGCAGATTTATGCAATAGTTGCCATAAATACTCATGTATATTAATTTTAGCACCAGTTGATGTTTTGAGTGTCAGCTTAAATATGAAAACAGTTTTTACCTTTTCATGTTTTACAAATACAAAATATTTTTATATGTTTATATTGGACTAGTTATTTTAAACTGTGAACACAAACTGAAGTTAATACAACGTGTCTCACAGATGTGTGGAGTGACAATATCAAACAAGGGCAATTTGATTGTGTTGTTATCACTCTCTGTGTGTTAAAGGCGTGTGCGAAGCGACAGTGTTCAGTCAGACCAGAAGAGCGTCCAGGAAGAGACGGAGGAGGAGATTGAGAGCAGCCAGGAAAAGAAGCTACCAGGTTTGGTCCTTGTCAGCATTGGAAGTGGACACCATCATGTTACTGCTTAAACTGGGACTAGACCTTGTCTCAGCCTTCTTAATTAATGGGCTGTGATAGCTTGTTTAACTCCTTTTGTCTGCACACAGTGACATTCGAGGATAAGAAGAGGGAGAACTTTGAGCGAGGAAACTTGGAGTTGGAGAAGAGACGTCAGGCTCTGCAGGAGCAGCAGAGGAAAGAACAGGAGAGGCTGGCTGCACTGGAAAGAGAGGAACAGGAGAGAAAGGTGGACTACTGACTCTTCATTTCCACCCTGTGCATTCAGAATTTGAATCGATCATGGTTTATCACTTGTATGTAACATTTCTGCTGCATTAGTAGCCACAGTGCTGTCACTGTACCAGCCACAATCTTCCATGTCTTTAAGTGTTAGTAAGTTCATCTGAATTTATCAAAAGTGTCAAAACCATAAGGAACTGAAAATGAATTTGGGCAACCCATAACTAAATAATAGAACTGTTTGTTCTGCCAGCTCATGTTTGTGTGTTTGTGTTTCAGGAGCGTGAACGTCTAGAGCAGGAGAGGAAGCGACAACAGGAATTAGAAAAGCAGCTGGAGAAACAGAGAGAGCTGGAAAGGCAGAGAGAAGAGGAGAGACGCAAAGAGATAGAGAGAAGGGAGGTAAGAAGAGAGGCAACGAGGAGAAGAGCAAGTGATTACCCAGTGTCTGCATTTTAATTGAAGAGTTATGCTTGAGTTGACGTTCAGCTGCTGCAGATGTGTAATTACATCTGTTGCAGACAACTTAGAGGCCTTTCACTGCTCACCACCACCCTCTTTACATCTCAGCTCTTACAGTAACAGCCTAATTCGCACTCCTGCAGCAGATGGCTTGTTGTGTATAATGAAGTATGTCATCTGATGTGATATCTGACCTTGCAGTTCTTTGAAGTGTAATGTTGCATTGTGAAAGTAAACAGAACTCTTTGGTGTGTGTGTGTTTGTGTGTGTGTGTGTGTGTGTGTGCGTGTGTGCCCAGGCTGCTAAGCGTGAATTAGAGCGCCAGCGTCAGCTGGAGTGGGAGCGTCAACGTCGGCAGGAGCTTCTAACTCAAAGGAACCGGGAGCAGGAGAGTATAGTCCTGCTCAAAGCCAGGAAGAAGACCCTGGAGTTTGAACTGGAGGCTCTGGTAATCAAAACACAGACACCCACACCTAGTCATAGCATAATCAAACAGGCTAGTGCATGAGAGAATATAGTCCCTGTCAATCATGCGTGTCACATTGTGGAAAGCTGCACGGCAGTTGTTTATAGTCATAGCAGATTGATATAAGCTGCTGAGGAGATGTTGGGAAGAGAGATGCGCTCAGGATATCACCCAGCAGCAGCACTGCTATCTTGTATAAGCTTCTATGAGGTAACCAAGCTGACTGTGAGTACTTGTGCTCACTCCATTACAAAGAGTTACTCCTCAGACTGACAGAGGCCACAAATAAACCAAAGGCAATTAGATAGTGCCAACAGGAAGAACAGTACAGCTGACAACAAATTCTTTCTGTCACCTAATACTCTGTGCAGGCACCTGCAGAAACTTAATAGTATATTCCTTTCCATTTCTCTCTCCCATTCTCTAGAACGATAAGAAGACCCAGCTGGAGGGCAAACTGAAGGATGTTCGGTTTCGTCTGTCAGCTCAGCGGAAGGAGGTGGAGCAGACTAATCAGACAAGAGAAACACGCATTGCTGAAATCACCCTGCTACAACAACAGCTGCAGGTACACAAAACAAACATACACCATCAGCAAATAAACACAAATTGGTCAGACAGACAGGAGTGATTTCTCAGTCATATACTACGATTGTTATGTGGAATTTTGAATAGATTCAAATATAACAAAAAATGGAATGACGTATGAATATGTGATTATTATTTTAGTTGCTTTTCATGACATTACTGTTTAGGACTCCCAGCAGTGGCTCGGGAGGCTAATTCCTGATAAACAGAGTCTCAACGACCAGTTGAAACAAGTTCAACAGAACAGCCTGCACCGTGAGTACTACACACACTTAACACACACTCACATGTACTGCATATTGCATACTGTGCTTATTCCTGCCATGATGTCGGAGATCGTTCTTGCCTGTATTTTTTTGACATAAACAGAGGATGATTATGTCTGTGACTAATCAACCTGGGCTAATATCATGTTGTCTGTGTGTGTGTGTGTGTGTGTGTGTGTGTGTGTGTGTGTGTGTGTACGTACGTGTGTGTTTAGGTGACAGTCTGTCATCCCTACAGAAGGCTGTTGAGCAGAAGGAGACCAGCAGACAGCAGCTCAGAGAGCAGCTGGATGCTGTGGAGAGAGAGACGAGGGCCAAACTGTTGGAAATAGATGCGTTCAACACCCAGCTAAAGGTAAACAAATTTTAAAATGAACAAAGCTTTAATACAAGACAGGACAGAAGCCATTGCTACACCAGCTCGATATGATTTCTCTCAATGAACTCGATAGTTAATGAAATAACTTAAGAATGGATGCTGTGGATTGATCAGTTATTGTAGCCACTAGAGAGATACGCTGTCATGACACAGCAAATTGTGCTTTTAGTATTTAATCGAGCTATGAAGACTATCAGAAAAATATCAGATATGAATTAGGAGTCACCAAACATGTTGAAGAATGGCAATAAGCTTGTAAAATTTACCTGCTACATAGTTTAGTAATTTTTATTTGCTTGTGTGAGGAAAGCACGTGACAAGTGCATTCGTGGTATTTTCACAAAAGGCAGAAGGTATTAACTTGTTTCTTCCAAGTTTATATGGATGAACTCCTGTGTTAAAATTACATTCTTCTCTTCCACTCCACTAACTTCTTTTAACTGGGCCTGATGTTCTTTATTTGTTGGAAAAGCCTTAACATTTTAAACAATAACTCAAATACAATTTCTGACACTAAGGTTAAGAAAAACCATGATAACACCTCATCCAAAATATAACATGAAACACTAAGATCAAATCATTAAAAAACATTTAGTTATACTTTGATACATTGCTTGTTTTTTACTTTATTAAAGGTCCCATATTGTATACAGTGAGATGTCCACTTCTTTTGTGATTATAAAGCAGGTCTAGGTTCTCTATCAATACAGTGAAAGTATCAAAGCCTCAGTCTGCAGAGATATACACACAGCCTGTATTCAGAAACTGTGCCTTAAAACGAGCCATCAGGATTTCTGTAACTTTGTGATGTCACAACAAAGTAGTCACTGCTCTCAGCTATTTACCCAAGCCTAGCCCATCCAGACTCACCATCCAGCCTTGCAGGATTTGGTTTCTCTGAGTGTTTACCTGAAATATGATGTATTTTTAATGAATCACTCAGATTCACAGCAGTCAGCCAATCAGAAGACAGGCTCAGAGCCTTCTGATTGGCTGACCGACCTGTTGTTGCCAGAGCTCTAAAGAGAAGCCTGAGAGAGGCGATGTAAAACTACATTGAGAAGGTTGTTGGTACTTAAAACTACAAATAGATCTTCTTATGGAGATCAACACTTAGAATAAAACACAGGAGAAGTGTAAAATGTGGGACCTTTAATTCAAATGAATCTATTTAACCTAACAAGCTATTAACTGATTACCTAGCCCGTTAACACAGTAATTGTTTTTCTTAATGAAGCATTGTCCATGTTTAAAACATTGGTTTGGTGCTCTGACTGTAGCTTTAAATCATGTCCTGTTCCATCCCTCATAACCTCATCCTCAAACTAGTTTAATATAGTCACAGTGTTGGTGTTTTCTGACGTGTCAAAGGTTTGATATTTATATCTAACTAGTGTACCTGTGTTTGTGTTGATATTGATGTGTTATTGTGTGCATTAACGTTGATTGCTGTGTTTTTGGAGAGAGCCAGCTGTGCACTGGAAGACTGAGTGGTTTCAGTTAGCTGCTTCATGTAGCTTTCACCAATTTACTGATGAGAGAGGAGGATGGAGGGAATGTTTTTACTTTATTCATTAGGGTGGGAGCACAGCAGCCTGTTTATGTTTTTTTAGACCACCTTTTGTCCCTGTTTATTTTTATTTTCTTCTGATTTCCCCAGAACACAGAGTCAGGTCAGAGAGAGGAGAATTAGTCCTGTGGTCTGTGCCAGCGAGGAGGATAAGAAGAAAAAGGGGGAAGAGAGGAAAGCAGAGACAGTTGTAGCCACAATAAATTGATTTTCTAATGGCCAATCTGATGGAGATGGTTTTCAGTTTTATTCCGTGTAAAAAACAAAACACAGTGATTTGGGAAAGTGGTGCAAAGCCTTGGAGAACAAACAAAGCCAGCAGTGTTGGATACCAGTTTTCTCCAGAGTAAGGTGCAGCCATGTCTCAGTGGTGTAATTCTTTGCAAAACAGAGGCATAAACCACTGAGATGTGAACTTTGTTTGACTATACTACCCCTCCGCCTTCCTTTCTACACCACTTCCTCTCCCCAACATCTTCTCTTGTCACACTGCTGTGCCTCCTCTGTTCTTTGTGCCCACTCGGACTCTTCAACGCTCCTCCTGCCTATTCTGCTTCCACACACTGTCCTCTTCTGTGTTTCATTCCCGCTTTTTTCGACCTGTATTTCATCACTTCTTGCTTTCATTTTGTCCCTATTATATTCTTTGTTCAACCCACATAATAAACCCTTCCTTCTATATTTTCTACTCCTTTATTTATCTCCTACACTGGCGTTTTTGCTCCCTTGCCCATGCCAGTCTCTGTGTGAGTTCTATGCCAACCACTGTGCCAGGATAGAAGCCCTGCGACGCCAGCTTCAGGAGGAACAGAGAGGGAGACAGGTAGAGCACACTGCCACTGCTGGACTGGGGTGGTACTGCAGCTGGGATGCAATTTGTAAAATAAAATAATATCAAATTATATGATGACCATTCTGCCTTTGATTGCAGAGCTGGAGCATAGAGCAGTTTTTGCATTTGACTTGGACCTGCACGGTCTGATTTGGCAGAATATTACATAAAGGGTTACAAGTGAAACACTGTACACCCTCTTGTCAGACTACTAACCTGCAAGCTTCAAATACTTAAGTCACTTTAAAAGGCTTTGTTATCTTTAACGATACAAACCAGACTTTTTAAATGACTGGTTTGTGCAGACATTCCTGCTTAACATGTGTACTACAGCATGCTACCACCACCAGGCAGCTGGATGTACTGCAGCCAGTTAAAGCTTGACTGTAATAGTCAAGATGTGAGTGATGTGACAACTGACACTTAGACACTACTGATTCTGGTGTGCTGTTTTTTTCTAATCTCACAGGTCAGTGTCAGTAACAGTACAAAATAAACACTAATCCACAGCAAATAAATGCATTGTTAGCTATTCTCGACAAAATGTGATTTAAAAACAGTACAAACTGTAGAACTGTAAAAGAAGGAAATGACAAAGATAAAGAAGAAATATTCATTTATACCTCCAAATATATTTATTTACCAGATTTATTTTCCATGGACAAAGAAGATAAGCTCATGCACCTGGAGTCAGGAGCTAGAAACAAATAATGTATCAGCCTCATCACTGACCCAAAAACTAACAATAACTATAAAAACAACTCAAATGCATCTACAAAACATTTTCATTTCCAAGCTGTTACCTGCTATCCACTGTAGCAAGAGACAACTGGGCTGTAACACCAGCACATTACTCATCACAGTGAGTCACAAGAGCCTCTCCTTCTATGAGTCAGGGCACTTTAATCTCGACTGAAGAAAATCATCACACATGTGTCAGGGATTAAAATATTCATCCAGCTACCCTGAAAAACGGCTAGAAAAAAATTGGGAAAGCAAGAGGGTAATCTCTTAGATTTTTAAAAATATGTTACATCTACATGAAATTACATTTGAATGCATACGAAAAACATTTAAACTTACCCAGCAAAACCTAACTGACCTTACCTGTCTGAGTGTGTGTCTCTGTCTATAGAATGGTTGACTCTCTGTGTGTGTATGTGTATATGTATATGTGTGTTTCAGTGCCAGGAGCAGGGACAGCTTCAGGAGTGTGTGTCAGCCGTCAGGGTGTGTCTGGCTCGGCTAGACTACATTATAAAGGTCCACACAACAATCCAGCCTACACGCCCTGCCCCCCTCTCTATTTCTTTATCTCCTCTCCTTTTCTTCTTTCGTTTCTTCCTTTACTGCTCTTCCGTCAGTGACTCGTCGTCCTTTCTGTTATCTCTTCTCTCAAATCATCTCTTCTTTATTTCTTCCTCTTTTGACCTCTTCTCATTCCTCCTCTGTCCTCTCTATCTTCCCCCTCTTTTGCGCCCCATCTTTTCTTTGCCCCTGCTGGTGTTAGCTCACTACTTAGTCAGCTGGCTAACAGCGCTTTCATAGTTAATGCTAAGCTAGCAATCGTGCTAGGTTAGCAGGTGTACTAGATTAGGTGACTTTAAGGTAGTGCTATACAAGGCTATGTCACTAGATTACTACACTGTGTGCTACTACCTTTACGCTGCCAGAGGATGTTTCAGCCACACAAGCAGAAGCTAGCACTAGGCTAAACTCTATCTGAGAGTGTGTGTGTGTGTGTGTGTGTTTGTGTCTAGTCTGTGTGTGCAGGAGTGTATGTTAGGCATGCTGTGTTGTTTCTTTTACTTTTACTTTTTAAGTCCTTTTACTTCCTGTTTCAGGTGACTTGGAGTTCTTTCTCTCCAGAGTTGTAGTTTTACTTTTCCGTCAGTCTCTTCTCTCTGATTGGTCTGCTTGTTTCTGAAGGTTTCCTCACGTTGGTTGTTTGGCTGAAACACAACAGCTGCCTTGCGTTGTTATAGTAACAGAGTGTGTTCTAATGGCACAGCTGGTTGTCATGACTACACAGAACTGCCCCACTCGCCCACCACACACCCTCCCACTCCACACCCACCTTTTTTTTTTGTTTTTGTTTTGTTTTTTTGTTTACTTCTAACCCTTCCCTCAAACATAATGTGCCTCGTGCAAGCTCCGCCCCACCACCGTGTCCAGGGCGCTGTGTTTTCGGGTCTGTACCAATCTCCAGTAGTTATAAGCCCCCTCCCAGTGACGTCCCCTCCTTTGTATATGATTTAATTCTTTAAAAATCCCCAAACTTTACCAAAATAAGGCTCACTTTGGTCTGCTAAACATACCAAGATAAATTAACAGTTATATCTGCTACCCACCACTCGTGGCAAATTGGTAAGTGACAGTTTGTTTGCTAAATAGTTGCTGGGATCACACTGAGATGTTTTATTGCTAGATGACTTTAGAAGAAGGTGAAATAAGATAGAGCAGTGCTGAACACATCAGAGAAAGAGAGGGGGGAAGTAGGTGGGGATACAGACGGTTTTAATGGATCCCTTGTCACTCATTGGCTACCCATTCTTCGTTTCCTGAGAATACAGCAGCATATGAGTTCTTTATGACTCTGGCTGAATGTTTGGGGTCGTTCTCCTGCTGCAGAATGAATTTGGGACCGACCAGACACCTCCCTGACTGTTGATGGATGAGAATCTAAACATCTTCAGTGCCTGAAACATCCACAGTACTGCATGTGGAGATCAAAAACATTTCTCCTAAGCTGTGCGACCCTATCAAAGCGTTATCGTGGCAAATCTGCCAATGCGACACATTTGATTTTTGTATACTTTTCTTGCTTGTTCAAATCCTTTGCATAGAACCAATAATCCATCTTCAATGAGGAGATGTGAAACTGAAACACTGAAAAGCTTTATAGGAGAGCTATATATAAAGTTTATAAATAGCTTTACAATTCGAACAACACACACAGCACCCTCCACACTTCAGGACTGGTTTGGAGGATCTTAAGCAGTATCATCAGTGCATCAGTTTTGACGTCACCAAAAAGTTTTGACAAGCATTTGCCATGGTTACCGGTCGGGGTGTTACATCACCTCAGTGAAGGGGCGGAGCTTGCCTTGAACACCTGACTAATAATTACTTGCTGCTGCTGCTGCTGCTGTTGTTGTTCTTGTTTGTTGTCGATGGTAACCCATAGCAACCAGTCCCACTGATCCCACTTCCTCCTCACCGCTGTTCCTTCCTTTATCCCATGATGCTTTGCAGGAGCTGCGGGAGATCCACTGCCGGCAGCAGAGACAGAAACAGAAGGAGATGGAGGGAGACACACACACACTGACACACACACACTCTCACATACACACTCCAAGTGAGAGAAAGTCTGCCGAGCTGCAGGAGAGCAGGTGAGATTCAAACACACCTGAGAATAACAGAGGTCCTGGGTTTTATCCAGGCTGTTATATTAAAATGGAAAGTATTGTTTTTCAGTATTTGCCATTAAAAGTTTTGTGTGTACTTTAAGGAGGTTTATCTTTCCCTCTCACGCAGCAGGTTGTCATCTGAAGAAAGTGTGGCCTGGAGGGATGAAGCAGGAAGCTCTGCACCTAAGGCTCCTAGCCCGGTCTCCGTCTCAGCGCCTGACGCCTGGCTAAACAGAGTGACTCAGGAGGAGGAGGAGAGGAAGAGGAGAGGGATGGAGGAAGAAGAAGAGGGCCAGAAGAGAGCAGGATCAGTAGAAGAGAAGGAGGATGAGGGAAGAGGGAAGAAGGAAATGCAAGATAAACTAAACAAGCTGTTCAGCCAGCCGTCAGATCCCTGGGCTTCAGCAGGTGTGTTGTAGCTATTACAGTATATGCATCCATGAAAAAGAGCACAAGAGACACCAAAAGCGGGAACGGGTGTGTGGTGGTCACCTGAGTTTGATGCCATTAGTTGATGCACTCAGTGTGGCATCTTCACTTATTTCCCGGGTTTCTGCCGCTTTTTCCACAATTTGGAGAGAGCAGAGTTTAAGCAGGAATTCAAGCCCCTTGATTTAGGATATCAGCACATTTAGTTTCAAGGGTAGGATTCAGCTGCTGCACTCCTACTTTGGTTAGATGATTGGTGTGTGTGAAAATCTCTCACCCATAAAGGAAGAAAGTAACTCTTGCAAATCTCTAAACATTCTGAACTGAATTCTGTATTTAACCTCTCAGGAATAAGTAGAATTATGTCCTTCCATTAGGAGCTATGGAGTTTAAGACACAAATCCAAAGCCTGCTTCACCAAAAAGTAGATGTTGTCTTGGTGTTTGACAAACAATACATTGTGAAAGTGAAACCTAGAATCTAGGTGTTAAAAAGATTTTAAAAAGTGTTAAAGTTAACACATTGAACCCTGCAGAAACCCTGATCTCATATCGCTGACTCCCTGTTTAGCTGCAGTGGAGAAGGCTCCTGGACCCAGTCTGTTTGACCAGAAAGCAGCAGCCAGCGGCTTCGACCAGCAGCAGCAGCAGCAGCAGCAGCAGCAGCAGCAGCCAGTGAAGGTGGTCTACTACAGGGCTCTGTATCCGTTTGATGCTCGCAGCCATGATGAGATCAGTATCACTCCTGGGGATGTAATCATGGTAAGTAGTGTGTCCTCACAGTTGTAATCTTCATTGTTTCCTAAAGCCGTTAACCTTGCTACAAAAATGTGAGTGTGCAGCTGCCACCATGAAGGAAGTTCACCTGCAGTCACTGAAGGACTTACAGTAATGTGTTTTGTATTTATATGTGTGTGTTTGCATTAAAACCTCCTGTGTGTATCTGTCTTTCTCTCTTAAACTGTTTGAGATCTGTGAGATGTGTGTGTGTGTGTATGTGTGTATGTGTATGACAGCGTGGTGTGTGTATTAACTGTTTCCTCTCTCCTCTGCTGTGCGAACTGAAGGTGAAGGGGGAATGGGTAAGTTCTTGCCCCCCGCCCAGTGTTGTGCCTCCACCAACCATAAGCCAGCACTCATTTGAACTTTTGCTGTCATCTCATGTCGTCTCCATGTTCATTCATTTGCCAGTGGATGAATGTGTTTGGCTTTTTTAAAATTTATTTATTTAACCAAGTCATTCTAATCAGGTCTGTAAATGTTGTTTGTTGTTTTGTTTTCACGGTTGATGTGAAAAGTTATGATTGTTGCTTAACTGTGACCCAGAGAACCTTCACAGTCTGACCTCTGCAAAAAAAAAAAAAAATATATCATTAATGTCTCCATTGCTTAACATCGACATAAATAAGATACAACTGTCGTGCTGGCAGTTTTTCCATTTTTTAAACACACTTCATTATTCCAACCCACAGCCCAGTCACTCCCCTCACTTGGCAGGTTTACATTCAAAACCTGCCAAACATGCCTGTAAACAGGCTTACCAGTGTGTTGTGTTGCAACCTCTATTTCAACATCGGTGGAGCGAGATAAGGCTCATCCAGATTGGCTTTAAAAAGAATCCATCAGTAGTCCAACTCAAATATGTTTGTTATAAGCCTCAAGAAAGAAAATATATTTGCTAATTTGTAGTGAAGTTGGCAGCCACAGGTATTTTATAGTCATTTATAGTTGTAGACATATAATTGAAATGGTCTCTGTTCATTTTACGAGCCTTTCTGGCATGAAACATGACAGAACTGGAGCCATAGTTACCAGTTTATGTCATTTCTCCGACTTGATTATTTGATGATTTGGTAATTCTAAAACTTCCTGGAACTCAACTCTGAACAGCTGCTGCTGTTGCTGCTTACACATTATTATACCATGAATCTGAACACACACATCTCTGTGAATTTATGAATTAGTGTCTCTGTGTCAGTTTGTGTGCTTCAGTTTTATCTTCTGCTCTGACAGGTGGATGAGTCCCAAACAGGGGAGCCTGGCTGGCTGGGAGGAGAGCTCAGGGGGAGGACAGGCTGGTTTCCAGCCAATTATGCAGAAAGGATACCTGACAGTGAAGCACCGATCAGCTTGCGCGCCACAGCTTCAGCCACGCCTACTACCGCCCAGCAGCCAATAACCACGCCTCCTCCGGCGCCTGGACACACCTCCTCCTCTACATCCTCCGCCAACAGTAACTGGGCTGACTTCAGCACCACGTGAGTCCTGCTGATGTTGATATTATCAGTTCACAAATACATCAATATACAATTATACTTGCGTACAGCTACATTATAGTGTGTTATGAACAATTTATTAAATGTTTATTGACTGCTTATGAAAACTGGGGACTTACAGTAAAGTGTTACTACTTAAATTATTGTACTGACGTGTTTAGACATTGTAAATAAAGATGTTTATTAGTTTTTTTTACTGAGTCCCAGACACATTAAACACAAACCTTTTCAACCTGCAGTATTCCTAATGCATACACACTCACACACATATACATATGTTTATTTATTTATATTTGCATCCTGTGGGCGTTTATGTGCAGATGGCCCTCAAATACAGCCAGCCAATCAGACAGCGAGGGGTGGGACGCATGGCCGACCTCGTCAACCAGTCAGAATCCATCTCTCAGTGTTCCCTCGGCGCAACTACGGCAACGCTCTGCCTTCACACCTGCTACCATGACAACAGGCTCCTCCCCATCCCCTGTGCTGGGACAGGTAACAAGTCTCTTTTGATTTTTTTAGTCCTGGACCTAAATGCTCCTCAACCTGGGTCTCCAGTTTGGGTTTAGAGACAGAGGAAAGTCCTGTTCCCAGCTGACCCAGCTTGTTCTTGGTGGCAAAGATTCGCTGCTCTTCTGTTTCTACATGAACCTCTGAACTGAGTGGTACTTATGGCTGTAATTCTGTTTGTCAGGGGGAGAAGGTGGAGGGTCTTCAGGCTCAGGCCTTGTATCCCTGGAGAGCGAAGAAGGACAACCACCTCAACTTCAACAAGAATGAGGTAGGCGAGCATTGTCCCATCTTTCTTCTGTTTTCATTGTGTGTTTTTTGTTTTTATTAAATTATGATAAATGTCCATTTTTATTGTAATCATTTTGTGCTAACCAAATATTCTGGGTGGGAAAATGTGTTTAACTGAATAGAACTGATGGTGTTAATCTTATTGTTAATGTAGATAATAACAGTGCTGGAGCAGCAGGACATGTGGTGGTTAGGTGAACTGCAGAGCGGGCAAAGAGGCTGGTTCCCCAAAAGTTACGTCAAGCTCATCTCCGCCACCATGACGGCCCCTGCTGGTCCCACAGTGCGCAGCAAAAACACGAGGTAGGTTCAAATGTTGCATCAAGTCAGTCTGGGTATATTAATTGGGATCTTTCCACTTTCATTTCACA
This sequence comes from Trachinotus anak, assembly GCF_046630095.1. Taxonomy (NCBI): domain Eukaryota; kingdom Metazoa; phylum Chordata; class Actinopteri; order Carangiformes; family Carangidae; genus Trachinotus; species Trachinotus anak. The sequence goes on along the minus strand of NW_027273858.1, from coordinate 3,486,345 downwards.
CAGTTTTCTTACTCAAATTACTGAGCAGGCAGGAAGTTTTGTCCAACAAAAACTTCACAGGTCCATTCTGCTGCTTTGGCTTCACCACGTCAGTTGGGATTTAGATTTCACTCTCTACTTTCTGCGCTTTGTAGATCTCATTTCTTGCTACATCTCACATCATTTAATCCCTCATTAGTGGGAGTGTAGCTACATATCCACAGACATGACCTACTGGGCCATTTGAAGACTAAATACTAGTTTTGACTGAGCTGAAACCACCTGACTGAACGGTCTGAAGAGCACCAGCTGGAAAAATAAAAATCCTTGTAAATTGCTTTGTGAGTTATTTGTGGTGTGACAAAATCACCTTTTAAAGGAGCAGCCTGAAAGGATTTGTCCTTTGTGGCAGATTTGGCAGGTTATGGTTAATTGGGGTCTTCTTACTAAAAATGAGTTATTTTTATTTTATTTTTATATTGTAAATCTGACTACAAAGGCTCAGCTTATTTTAATTTTTTTGTCTTTTTTCTCCTCTAGTGAGTCTGGAGTGTCAGACAGCCCTCCCAATGGAAAACGACCCTCCCCCTCCCCGACGAAACCCTCTGAGTCTGGAGAAGGTGACACATGCGAACATGTACAGGTATTTTTTTAAAGTTTAGGTGGGTAATCGTCACTGACTCTGTCCACTTGTCCGTGTGCATCTGTACAGAGTACGTGGCCATGTACACGTATGAGAGCAGTGAACAAGGGGATCTGAGTTTCCAGCAAGGAGATATCGTCATGGTGACCAGGAAAGAAGGGGATTGGTGGACGGGCATGGTCGGGGGCAAGACTGGAGTCTTCCCGTCCAATTATGTCAAACCTCGAGACTCATCTACAGAGGTAAGAGCTCATTTAGAACAAATGAGGTTGGACTAGGACGGAAGGTGTGTGTTTCACATTAGAAATATTTGAAATGATTTTTACTCTAAACTCTATTTCTGTTTTTAGTCACTGGGACCAGCAGGGAAGACCGGCAGCCTGGGAAAGAAACCAGGTGAGCTTTCTCTTACTTACTCACAGACCAGGTTTAAGGTGCTACAGAATCAGAATTAACCACATTTTCTTCTTCTTCCTCCTCCTCCTCCTTTACTCCCTCAGAGATCGCTCAGGTGATCGCCCCCTACAGTGCTACAGGAGCAGAGCAGCTGACGTTAGCTCCTGGACAGCTCATCCTCATCAGGAAAAAGAACCCAGGGGGCTGGTGGGAGGGGGAGCTCCAGGTACACAAGCACAAACTCTAACATGTGCAAAGATCATCTTGACTGTACCTAAAAAGAAATAAATGGGATCAAAAAAGAAAATCTACCTAAACTCCATGGGGCCAGTAATGAAAATGTCAAGTCGCTTGATGATACTAAACATTGGCTTAATTTGAATTTTAAGGAATTACTGGCAGCATGTATTTACTTCTATATCATATTTTATATTTCTAGGAATATAATGTAAATGATAATACATTAATAACACAACATGCAGATGCTTCTTGTGATTCACGACTCATACTTTTCTGTGTTCTGGCTGTTTTAGGCTCGGGGGAAGAAACGCCAGATAGGTTGGTTTCCGGCAAACTATGTGAAGCTGCTCAGTCCCAGCACCAGCAAGACGACGCCCACCGAGCCCACGCCTCCTAAACTGGCTCCGGCCAGCACAGGTACACACATGTGATGAACTACAAATACAGCTCTACACAAAAAAAAGGGTATTTACGTATTTTGTGGGTTTTCTAAGTTAAGTTTTTGAAGTTACTGTTTAATTTTTTCGAAATCAACAGACTATGTAATTTTCCCAGGTGCAGAAACTTATACTTTTCAAGACAGTTTCAGTCTTTGTCTTTGCAGGTCCACACACAATTTCTAAATCATATACTGAACAAAAATATAAAGCAGCACTTTTGTTTTTGCTTTAATTTTTCATTATTCATTATTCAGAAATGTGAACTATGGATGGCTACTTATGTGCATGGGGAGTTTTGAGGATCAGAACCGTAACCCTAGAAATCAGTGCCCAATAAATGTCTGTTTTCAAAATAAAACTGCACATTTTAGAGTGGCCTTTTATTGTGGCCAGCCCAATAATAATGCTGTGTAGTCAGCATCTGGAAATGCCACATCTGTCAGGGGGAGGGATGATCTTGGCAATGTAGAAGATTGAAACACATTTATGAAACAGATCTTTGCTTAGACAGTCGTAAATCTCTTATTTTAACGATTTTAATGAAAAATTCAAAATTCTTTTTGAAAGTTTGAACTCTGACAAAACTTGACTTACAGGCTAAACTTGGTACATACGATGGGATTAAAATGTTGACATATAATGTTGCCTTTACCTCATGACTTGTATATTGGAAATCAATTTTTACATTTTAATGAGTTTGAAAAATTCTGACCAACATTAGTAAAAGCTTTATAGGTTCATAGGTGCATTAAAATGTTCATACTCGTTCTGTAAATCTGACAGGCATCTCAGGTGTGTAGGTTAAATGTCAGGAAGAGAATTCAAAGGTACCTGAACTCTGGGAAAGGAAAGAATCGAAAATATGAAAAAAAAGATGAACCTGTACTGAAAGAAAACATTAACAACATTAACATCTTTCCCATCATGTCTGTCTGTGGTCCTGAAGCTCTGTGTCAGGTGATCGGCATGTACGACTACGTGGCCCAGAACGATGACGAGTTGGCCTTCCAGAAGGGTCAGGTGATCACAGTGCTCAACAAGGACGACTGTGATTGGTGGAAAGGCGAGATCAACGGGAGGGAGGGTCTGTTTCCTAGCAACTACGTCAAACTTACCACCGACACTGACCCGAGCACGCAGTGTGAGTGCACACAAACACACACACAAATACACACACAACCTCACGTGAATCACAGAACACATACACAATATACTAAAATGAACATACTCTCAATGTAACACTTACACACTGAAACATGCTCTCTCTCCCTCACATACACACACACACACACACACACACACCCCAGAGCCAGGTGTGGAGATGCTGTCCCTCTCTCAGCCTTTGACCCCTGAGTTGGTTTGACCTTTGACCTTTCACCTTGACACTCCTTTGGGCCTCTTTGATAACCTCCCAGTCATGCACCATCTCTGGGTGGTGTTTGTGTGTGTTTGTATGGTGTGTATGTGCATGCATGTGTGTGTGTGTATATATGCACGCATTAGTGTAAAGGTGTTTCCCCTCCTCCTGCATGTGTTCCCTCAGCATGATCCACCATAGACTTAGAGTTTCTAGAGCAGAGCACTGAGACACCGACAGTAACTGATAGAAGTGTGGAGAACAGTCAGAGCCGACCAACAGACTTGTGGGTATTTTTAGGCACTACTGAGCCGCAGTGTGTTTCTGCACAATAATAAAATAATAATGTTCGTATGATGATCATATATCTAATGGTTAAACTAACTGAATAGGTTAATGAAATTTGATGAAAATATTCTTGTAAATTTTGTGATATTTGACCTGACCTTTGTGTATTTGAATCATATGTCAGATTAATACATTTGGGCTACAGCTAAAACATATCTTCATTTTGATTGATCTGTTAATTGATTTGATTATTTTTTAAATCAACTATTTAGCCTGTAAAATGTCAAAAATTGTGAAAAACCAACCTGTGACAATTTCCCAGAGCTCATCATTGCGTATTCAGATTCAGGTCATGTCTGCCCAACTATCTAAAATCCAAAGAGTTAATAATTAACTTTTTATGATATAAAACAAAGAAAAGCAATAAATATAATTTTGCTTGACAATTGACTTAATCAATCAGGTATCAGAAGTGTTACAGATTAAGTTCCTGACTATCTGAACAACCGACTAATTGTTTTGGCTATAAAATGAATAAACTGAGTGGACTGAAAAAAGTATTAATATCTTCATTCAGAAACGTCACTCTTGCTCTGCCTGTCACTCAAAACTTGGCTAAACGGAAATCAGATGATAAAACATAATAATCCTGCACAATTTACAGGCAGGACACTTGAATCATCGGTCCATTGTTGCATTATGGCAAAAAGCTGTAGTCTAACAGCAAATGCCAATAGTGTATAATGCAGAAACAACAACAGACTTAAAGTCTTACTGTTTTTATTAAAGAACATAGTTTGTGGTCAGAGCTGACTTGAGTGCACAGTGAGTTTACTGTAGCCTTTTTAAAACAACATTGGTGAACAAACAAGCGCTACATTTGGTCTTTTTCTGTTGGTGGTTCAGTTTTAAATATTATTGTCATTCACGTTTGACTGGTTTCAATTAAAAGCTGCATTCTAACATCACTTCACTGTGTCTAAACCATCACTGTTTACACAGCCCACTGTTGCTTACAAACCACAGCTGAGCTCAAACCATCTCTACAGACTCCAGCTCTGTCACTGCCTGCTGATCTGCCTGCTCTAGACCCTCTATTTCTATGCTAGGTTAGACCACACCTCCACACTCTCTGTCTTGCTGCACGCTCCACCCACCTAGCACCCGATTGGTTGTTGTTGTTGTTGTTGTTGTTGTTGTTTTGTTTAGTTGTTTTTGTTGATGTTGTTGTTGTCGTCCTCTCTCTAGGATCATATCATTACCCAGAACCCCCCTCTCCTCAAAGCCCTCAAAGAGACCCACTAGGCCACGCCCACTAGGCCACTCTACCAATGGGACAGCACCAAGAGGTCACATGACCCGGAAATGGCGACTCTCCACCAATAGAAGCCAGAGAGAGAGAGAGACAGACAGACAGACTGTAACGTTAGAACTCTGTCTATGCATGGCTCTGACTGGACTTGGCCAAACTCTGTTTATCTAAGGCTCTGGCTCCAAACAGCACTGTTCAACAGGAGGGAGATCAATAGTCAGGACTCCTCTCCAACTTTCCTCTTCTCCTCCTCTGTCTCTTCTCCTTTCCTCCCTCTTTTCTTGCTCCTCTTCTCTTTCAGTTAGAAGGTGTTTAGATAAGGGAAGGAGGGAAGGAGGAAAGGAGGGCAGGAGATTAAAAGGAGAGCAAAAGAGGAGACGAGGCTATTGAGCTCCTTTCTCCCAGATTGGACTGATTAACATGTTTTTGACTGGATCACAGTGACTGTATACACACACACAAACACACACACTCACACACACACACACACACGAACATATACACGCACACACACACTAACATATACGCACACACACACTAACATATACGCACACTCAGCCGTATCTTAGTGTGGTAAAGTGGATAGTGGGTCATTTTGTGGCTTCATGGGAGAATCTGTCATTAGAATCAGTAGCTCAGCTCATCCCCCTCCCTCCTCCTTTTTTTTAACCTCGCTCCCATTGGTTCAGCAGCTTCATTCACCTGTCAGTCACAAGCGCTGGCTCCAGCCCACCCACTCCCACCCTCACTAACCCCTCCCCTCCCACAGCTTCACAGAAAGACCCACTATCTGCTGGAGGACAAGTCTCAATGTTAAAGTCTTTTACTCTCCTCTCCTCACCTCTCCTCACCTCCTCTCTCCTCAATGCCAAAGACTCTTCTCCTCCTCCTACCTACTCCCCCCCTCCCCCCTCCCCCTCTACTCAAAAGGAGATGAAGGAAAGGAGAGGAGAGAAAATGAGGCAGTATTGAGACGCGTCCCACAGCAGTTAAAGGCTAACTTTCAGCCCACACTACTGCTGCCTTCCATGGTTTTCCAGTTAGTCTGTTAGTTCCTCCCCTGTCTTTCTGTGGTAGGAAAGGAGGCAAGGAGGCATAGAAGGGAGCAAGCAGCTGGAATGGGACTCAGCCCGTAGCTCAGGGCTGAAATGGAAAGCTACGCTGTAACTGCTGAGCATACGAGCTAACCAAATGTCACGCACACACAAAATACAACATGGTACAGAGTTTGGAGTCTGCACACACACACACACACACACACACACACACACTCAGACACAGTGACAATGTTTTTATCCGTAGTAGTTTAACATTCTGAATATGTATTAACTTCAAATGAACCGTTTTATGTTCTGTTGTTGTTTTCCTTTTGGTTTGTTTACATGTTTATTGTTTTGTCTGTTGCTATGATGATGAGACGCTGTCACACTGTTGAGGGCTGGACACTGACATGACGCAGACAGATTTGGTACTAAATACATTGGGGTGGAACGGTTTGATCATTCCAGTTACACAAAGAGTTTTGGGGAATTCACTTATTTTCTTAGAGTTAAATGAGAAGATTGACGCCAGTGTGAAGCGAATCGGCTCCTGGCTGCAGCTTCATATTTAACATCCAGACACGAGAGCGGTCTAGAGCTTCTCATCTCATCTAAATAACTCAGCTGTGACTTCATTTCACAAACCAGTGATACTTTTAGTGATAATTTTACCTCCTTGAATTTTCCACACTGTGATGCATATTTGAAAGTGTTTTTGGTCATTGTCACCAGACCTCATGCATAAAAGAGCTAATTTTCAGTCGGCTTTTGGCTTCCCCCTGCACTGCGAACCTACTGTATCAGAACATATCGAAATCATTTCACCCCAACGAAATATTAGGGAGGAAACCAGTGAAATGTTAAACATATACACTACAGCACAGGACTGAAAATATCCTGAACTGAATATCTAGACATATCCTTGTCTAAAGAAGGAGGTGAGAGGAAACCTCACTGACTGTCGCTGTTTTCCAAAACCCGCTCCGTTACTCTCAGTTCACAAATCCGATTTTTCAGCCTCAATTTTCTTGCGCCTCATATTGAACATTTTAGCAGTTTGTTCCCACCAAACAAGCAGCCACATCTTTTCAGAGCTGTACCAAGTCCTGAAAACATCACTTACCATATTCATGATGAACCAAGTCTGTGTTGAGGGACAGAGACAGACACATACACACAGCACAGCACAGTCTCACTTTCAAACAGTACATAAACTGTATGTTACCGGTTACCATGGTGACATACACCCCTGGTGTGTCTCTGCCACAGCAACAGAAACACACCTCTTGTTGTTCCCATAGCAACAGACTAGTATTATAGTGGTTGCCATATCAGATTTGTATTGTTTTGTTTTGTTTATCCAGATGACAGTATTGTGATTTTAATGTTTACCCTCAGAAACACAAACAACGAATGAAACAATTATGGAACTACGCAACTTTTTATACAACAAACAATAGAGTTATTATGATTATTCTGATTATTCTGATTAACTTGCTTGGATCCCATCGGCTCCTCAGTATGTCAGTATTGGAGGTGAAGTGCTCTGATTGGTTGATGAGTCAAAGACCATCTGTTTGACAAACTGAGGCTGGAGGCCCAGAGTGGGACGTTAGTTTTGGGAGCAGTTCTTTTCTCTTTAAATGAGATCCTGGTTTTCAGCGTCGGAGATGACGTTTGCCTCAGTTTGGTGACAGATGGTCGAGACTCCTCGCAGTCAGAGTCAGTATTTTAGATTAGAACAAAGAGCCACCTAAACCAGAGCCACGCTGATCATGTACCTCTGCCTGTTACTACATGCTAACGCTCACAGCTGCAGCCATTTTCGTCCTTGTTAGCATTAAGTTTAAATCATCTGGGGACTCAGAATGGTTCAGGTGTAAGCTGCAGAAATTTTTAACCTTTTTTTCCCCCCTCATTTTTAACAAAAACACACTTTACTCATCTGTGCTCTGAAGCATGGCTCTGGTCTAGTCTGGTTTGTTTAGAAAAATAAAAGCTATGTATGGTCTATGCTTAATCTGATGAATGGTAATGGTTGATGCTTCATATGGATATAAATAGCTACTCTGATGAATGGGTGAATGGATTAACAGCCAAGCCAAATGTAACCAGACTGCACTTGGTGTCAATGCGAGCATGAATGAACAGTGAGTGAGTGAGTGGATGAAAATAAAGCATGAATGAGCAATTTTATGGACATGAATGGTCAGATGGATAGACAAAGGAATAAAAAGGATATATGAATGAGTGAGTGAGTGAGTGAGTGAGTGAGTGAGTGAGTGAGTGAGTGAATAAAATGTACAGAATGTTAGCATAGCATTGATAGTAAAAATGTCCTGAGGTTTTATTGGTGGAGATTTGAATGAAGGGGTGAATCTGACTGGTCCTGATGATTAAACGCTCTGAGACAGATTGCAGTCGACTGGCCTCGTTACTCTCTCTCTCTCTCTCTCTCACACACACACACACACACACACACACACACACACACCCTGTTTCACTTCAGATGACCTTACATTGACTTACATTCATTTGCAAGAGACCTGCCTTAACCTAGGCATTTACCTGTCCTAAGGTTTCACCTTAAAATTGAAAGATTCACATTATGGGAACTTGTTTGGCAAGTCGCCACAATGTGACAGTGTAAACAGATTTATGTCCCACTAACATGAGTATACACACACACACACACACACACACACACACACACACACACACACACACACACACACAAATCATCTGCCTTAAAGCTTAGGAGGCTTCCTGTTAAATTGGCATTTATGTATAAAACTTTGAATTTTACACTTATGGACCTGTTTCTAAAGAAATATTTTTAAATCACTTAAAGTCATTCAGTTTATTAATAGTGAGCTAGATCACTTAAAGCTGCAGTAATCAATAATTTATATTAACACTTTAAATCAATAGATTGGAGAAAAGTGGATATGGTGGATTTTAGTAAAGAACTCCAGAAAAAACTGTTTAAATATGTAATTTTAATGCAGCAATAATAACATATAACTTTGTCTTGTTTTTTAGTTCTGCTGCTCCCTAGTGGCCAAAACCCTGTTGATGCAGCTTTAAAGTCAGCACAACCAAATTGTCTTTGAACACAACTTTTGTCCAAATTCAGGGCATCTGTAGATCTTTAAAAAAAAAAAGCACTGATTTCAGTTTCCTTGAAAAATGCTTTAAGAAAATTTTAAATGTATTTTACAGTCATCTTAAATAGTGTTTTGTCTGTGATTTTAGCTCGAACTAGCTCGTTTGTTTTTTATCTTTAATTAGATAATCTATCCAACCATTTCCTGCCGCTCATTCAAGTCGTGTTTAGAAATATTATTTTTATTGTTATATACAACTGAGAAGTGAATTCAGGCTTTATCCTTGTCTCTACTCGTGGTGTTAAAAACGTAGTCGCTCTGACATTTAGAAAATTAAACCAGCTTTCTTGATATTGCATGACAATATCCAAAAAGGCTTTTTCTTTTACCAGCAATCAAAAACAGAAGCCATCACAGGAAGCTTCACTTTTTCAGGAAAATTTAAAATAAACCAAATATTAACCTTTGATTGACGTCACTCTTTAATCTCCACACACTCACACATGCAGTCTGCTCATGTTTTGGAGATGTGAGTGAGAAATACATAATCACAGATACACACTGAGCACAACACAACACACTCTTGACTCAGTCACTCCTCCAGAGCAGACCACTGTTTGTTTGTCTCAGGTATGTATGTTGCTGGTAAAGTATTAATACAGGCATCATAGGATTTTCATCTTTTCTTTTTTCACTCCCTCCATGCTCGAGAATGTTTGATTGACAGCTGTGTGTGTCTGCGTATGTGTGATGTGTGTGTTTCAGGGTGTGCTGACCTCCACCTGCTGGACATGCTGAGTCCCATGGAGAGGAAGAGGCAGGGATACATCCACGAGCTGATCGTCACCGAGGAGAACTACGTCAACGACCTGCAGCTCGTCACAGAGGTAGGAAACACACACGCGCCTGTGATGCACCTGTGCTCAAACGCTGTGTGTTGGTAACCTGGGCAACACACAAAATATTGAAACATGTTTTTAAAGACATGTAAGGTTCTCTAGACAATCATCACCGCCACTGGATGTTCAGCATATCAGACCAAAATGAACGCTTCACCGGCTGCACCTCCGGCCACATTCAGCCACACACTCACACAAGAAGCTGAACTGAACGAGAGTGGGAGAAGAAACACTAGATCTGAGTCCAGCTACAGCCCTTTAGCAGCTCATAGGCTTTTCCTTTTGGTAAAGCCAGACCAGTATTGGCTCCACGGTCGGACTGGGAATAAATTCAGCCTTGGACTTTTCCACTGGGACCAGATGCACGAATGACATTGACAGAGCCTGTAAAGACACTGATGGAGCCTTAAAAAACTTTATGGATGTTTTGAGGGTCCACTGGCTGACTGGGATTGAGCCTGTAGTCTCTAGTCCACCTGTGCTCTGGTCTCATCTCTCTTTTTTTTTTTTTTTTTTTTTTTGTCGAAGGCTTCGTTTAGATGAAACGTGGTTTCTTCAATGGAGGAAATTCTGGATTCTCACTGTAACAGTAGAATATACAGCTCCTGTGCCACAAATCATCAAGATTTTAATTAGATTAAATATCAGAGAGAGTTTCATACTCTCAGAATTAAACTGAGCAGGAAAAAATAAATACTTTTAATTTTAGTAAAATGGTTAAAGTGAAGGTATAAATCATCTGTCACAATAAACTCGTCTTATACATTTACACCCAGACACACGTCCCACACGAAGAAGATGTAACATCCTTGGACAGTACAAGCAGTGACCAGCTGATTTCCCATAGTTTTTTTAGTTTTAGTTTATTCTAGTTTTCTATTATTTAATATGGAAAATGCAATTTAACATTGTTCCAATACAAAGCAGAGAGTTTATAGCTATTGCTAATTTTCAACTCTTGTCCCTAGTTGGGTTTTTACATGTACAATGTAATAAGTCAACTTTCAATATGAAACCACAGTAAACTACAGATGTGAAAATAGAGTAAAATACTACAATGAAATGCAGTTATTATGATTTATACAACAGCAAAAACAACACAAAACAAACAAAGAGATAAAGCAATTGATAATATCAAACTATTAGCTTGAAATATACAGATGTACAGTAAATTCAATACAAAAATTCAAATAAAGACAATTAACAATATAATTACCTAGAAATGGGTTTGGTTTGCTTTTAGCAGCACTTAACCTTTGTTGTAAATGAATTTACATCTGGAGCTAATTTGATTTCAGGCGGTAATGTGCAGCTCTTCATGGAGGAAGCTGATTGTGTGAATGCAGATCTACAGTGTGGTATTTTGCAGTAGTTACTCTGTTACTGTCTTGTCTTTGATGATATCTGGAAAGAGACTCCAGGACTAAACTGCTGATACATTTATGAAATAATTTTAGAAAGCAAACTAAGTAGATTGTATCTTTTCACTATGTGGGATAGTGAAAGTGGAAGAAGCAAACTCATTTTCAAGTAAAATACCAAATGTGAAAAATGTACTTTTCTGCGTGTGTGTGTGTGTGTTTAGATTTTCCACAAACCTCTGCTGGAGTGCGAGCTGCTGACGGAGAAGGAAGTGGCCATGATCTTCGTCAACTGGAAGGAGCTCATCATGTGCAACATCAAACTGCTCAAGTAAAGAGAAATATGCACCGAACACGAACACTGTCACACACCCGAGCCCACAGCAGATTGTAGTTATTCATTTCGTGCAGATATTTGCATCTGACGCGCAGCAGCGGCTTTCATTTGAATTTTAAAGATAACATCAGACCGAACTTTGCCTTGTGAAGCTCAGCTGCTTTGAATGAAGCTTGTAACTGGAAAATAGGCCCAGGTCCTGTTTTCTATCATCACTGCCCGACCTGGAGCAGAGCAGTGTGCCGTTTTTAAAATTTACATAAAACACAATGAGGTTTGGCTCTGATATGTATCTGGTACAACTGGAAACCAGGAAATCTTTTCTAAACTTTAAAATAATCTTTGGTTTTAAGCAGTGCTTATATCAAAATGTACGTAGACAGGTTTTTTTCTCACAGTAAATTTGTTTCAGGTGCATACGGTTAAACATACATACGATAGCATTTAAGAATTTACTGACACAGGAAACCAAACTTCCCATCACCCCCTGTTTTCCCCGGCAGGGCTCTGAGAGTGAGGAAGAAGATGTCTGGAGATCGGATGCCGGTGAAGATGATTGGTGACATCCTGACCAATCAGCTGCCTCACATGCAGCCCTACATCAGGTTCTGTCTCGCCTCCGATATAATGTTTCATCTTGACTTTAATCAGCCGGGAGCTGAACTGGTTATTTCTTTTAAAACGGTCCGAATTTGATAGAAACGTCACTAACATCTCCCGGTTCTCTGATCGACTTTGTGCTCAGATTCTGTTCGTGTCAGCTGAACGGAGCCACGCTCATTCAGCAGAAAACTGACGACAACCCAGAGATCAAAGATTTCCTCAAGGTACCAAACTCAAAGTTTAGCATTTTAGTTATGTAAGTAAGGATTTTAACTGTGGACTAATAAAAGGGGACTTTCACAGTAATTTCTCAAGAAATTGTGGTTAATCCATAACAATAATAACCATAATTGCTATATTATAATCTGATTTTATGATGTAAACAGATCTAATAATTAAACACTCTGGATTAAACTTTGCTCACCGTCTCTGTCAGAGGTTGGCCATGGACCCCAGGTGTAAGGGAATGCCTCTGTCCAGTTTCCTGCTCAAACCCATGCAGAGAGTCACACGCTACCCGCTCATCATCAAGAATGTATGTTTCTCTCTCACACACACACACACACACACACACACACACACACGCACACACACACATACACACACACAGAGTCACTTTAGTCATCAAACTACCAGTTTACTTCAAGTTCTCTCACATTTTTCTGTCGTTTATTTCAGACTTTAGAAAATACTCCAGAGTCACATCCAGACCACAGTCACCTGAAAGCTGCTCTGGAGAAAGCAGAAGAGCTGTGTTCACAGGTGAGCGCACACACACACACACACACACACAAGATGTCGAGTTGCATATTTGTTTTTAACCCCTAACTGCTGACAACACTGCAAAATACTCACATTGCTGCTGGAAACTGTTTTTTGGTTTCTGCACCTTTGTGTGTTTTTAGGTGAACGAGGGCGTCAGGGAGAAGGAAAACTCGGATCGTCTGGAGTGGATCCAGGCTCATGTTCAGTGTGAAGGCCTGTCTGAGGTGACTGCAGCACGCACCTGCATCATCTCCTATATGAAGACCAGCCACACACTGAAAAGCATAGAGTTAAATGATAATACACACATCTGCAGTGTGGATATTTATGAAGTATTTCACCTGAAGTCTGTCCGTCTGATCTCATCTGACCAACTGCAACAAAATAAAACATGAAAAATCAGTTTAACCAGCTAAAGATGAAAATATTGTTATTTATACATGTCAGGTTGTGTGAGTATACACACTGTTATAGTAGCTCCACGCGCCCACTTTAATGCAACAACAGCAACACAATAACACAAAGTCAGTTATTTAAACAGACAAAAATCCATTTGATGTCATTTTGGATTCCAGTAACTTGTGATTATGTTTCACATTTTATACACTAAATTATGAAATTCATCAGTAGAAGAAGAACTTTATCTTTCCCTCTCTGTCTCTTCAGCAACTGGTGTTCAACTCCGTCACCAACTGTCTGGGTCCCAGGAAGTTCCTCCACAGCGGGAAGCTGTTTAAAGCCAAGAGCAGCAAAGAGCTCTACGGCTTCCTGTTCAACGACTTCCTGCTGCTGACGCAGGTGAGCCTGGCATTACTCTGCCTCCTCTCAGTCTGTGTGTGCATGTGTGTGTGTGTGTGTGTGTGTGTGTGTGTGTGTGTGTGTGTCACTGGAAGCTGTTTCCCCCGTTTCTAAATCCATCTCTGTCTTTGTCCCTCTCACAGGTCACCAAACCTCTGGGCTCGTCGGGCTCGGACAAAGTCTTCTCCTCGAAAACACACCTGCAGTACCGCATGTACAAGACGGTGAGACAACACACACACACACACACACACACACACACACACACACACACACTGTCTTTAGAGCTGTATGAACAGGAGAGTTTTTTGTCCTTTATAATTTCCATAATCTCCATGTTTCGAAACTTGCAATAGCAGTATCCCATCAGAAATACTATATTCTTATATTGTTTTTCATAGTAATGCAGACAGCAGAATAGTGATCATGGTGTTAATCATAGTTGTTGTTATTGTGACTTTTCCTGCTTTAAATAACAACATTTTTATTTGTATATCAGCACAATTACGATGGCATACTTCAGACAGACACAGACACATAGCCCAGTCTGTCCTATCAGTACCACAATAATGTACCTCACACATCACCGCAGCAGTTTTCTCTTGATGTCAACATGTTCTCCTTCAGATCTTAATATTAATTTTACTATTAAAAATGTCTTTAAACATCTTGAATCTGGCTTTTTGAAACATGCAGATCTCGGTGAATCAGTGTGTTTTAAGTGAAATAGTTTTAAAAGGACATACAGTAAGACAATGTGTAACCTCTGACTCTGCATAACTAACTTTTCTCGTCTCTCTCAGCCAATCTTCTTAAATGAAGTGTTAGTGAAGCTGCCAACAGACCCGTCGGGAGATGAGCCTCTGTTCCACATCTCTCACATAGACAGAGTTTACACGCTCCGAGCTGAGAGCATCAATGAAAGGTGATACACACAAGTACAATCCAAAATCTGTCACTTAAAGATGCATTTTGCCTCAAAATGTCTGTGCTTACCTTTAAATATAAGAGCATATGAATTTTGTGTGTGTTCATGCAGGACAGCGTGGGTTCAGAAAATTAAGGCAGCTTCAGAGCTCTTCATTGAGACAGAGAAGAAGAAGAGAGAGAAGGCGTATCTAGGTATCTCTCCTTTTCTTTCCTCCATATTGAATCTTTGGTTAAAGCCATTTAATTGGTCAAACGGATTCCCCTGATCAGACTTTATGATGTTCAATAACAGCATCTCTTTGAATGTCTCAGTTCGCTCTCAGAGGGCCACAGGTATCGGTCGACTGATGGTCAACATTGTGGAGGGAATCGAGCTGAAACCCTGTCGCTCCCATGGTGCGTACAAACACTTTGAGTTTCAGTCATTTCATTTTCTCCTGCATCTTAAATTCAGTGCACATTGTTCATTTGTGTTGTTAGCTTCTCTCATGCAACGTGTGACACAGCTTCTGTGTGTCTGATCCTGCAGCTGAAGTACTCAGATCTCAGTAAAAGTAGCTATACTACTGAAGTAAAAGTACAAAAGTATAAGCATCAAAATATATTTAAAGGTCCCTTATAGTCTAAAGGCAGATGTCCATGTGTTTTTGATTATAAAGCAGGTCTAGGTTCTATATTAATACTGTGAAAGTTTCAAAGCCTCAGTCCACAGAGAAATGCTCACAGCCTGTATTCAGAAGCTGAGCCTTAAAATGAGCCGTCATCACTAACTTTGTGATGTCACAACAAATCAGTCACTGCTCTCAGCCACGCCCCAAGCCCCGCCCACCTGGACCCACCATCCATTCTTACAGGATTTTGGTTTCTCAGAGTGTTTACCTAAAATCTGCTGTATTCTTATTCAATCACTCAGAAAACAGTCAGCCAATCAGAAGAGAGGCTCAGATCCTCTCTCCTGATTGGCTCACCAACCTGTTGTTACTAGATCTCCAGAGAGAAGTCTGAGAGAGGAGATGTAAAACTACACTGAGATGGTTGTTGGTTCTTAAAACCACAAATATATCTTCTTACAGATATCAACACTTCAAATAAAACAACAGAAAAGTGTAAAATATGGGACCTTTAAAGTTCCAAAAGTGAAAGTGCTCATTATGCAGAGCAGCCCGTTTCATAATATTGCAAATTATATTATTGGACATTTTGTCACTTGAAAATGGCACCTGGTAAAGGTGGGGCTATTTTTTTATTAATTTATATACTTACACACAACCAACCAAGAATAGTCTAACTCATTTAGAGTCTCAACTGTTTGTTGTGTATCGGTAAAATAAAAAGAGACTTTTCTTATTTTTCAGAGAACAGTGTCTTCCTCGGTAGATAAATACCTGTTTGTCTTGTATTTCCAGGAAAAAGTAACCCGTACTGTGAGGTGACCATGGGATCCCAGTGCCATATCACAAAAACATTACAGGTATGACCACATGTATGGTTTTATTTTACACTGTTACATTATTGATTAGAGGTTAAGAGATGTGTGTATGGGTTTATCAATGTTTCTCCTCCATCACTTAGTCTGTGAACCTCCTTTAGAGACTAATGAGAGAACAATGGTGTGAAAATACAACGGACTTCCCCTTTATTTCCACTAACATTCAGCCATTTCTCAGCATTTCTTTGTTTTGACATTTTATTGTTTAAGGGTTTTGGATAGTATAGGTGTTAACTTATACTATGAAAGTAATGTTTTATTGTTTAGTAAGGATAAAGGTCACAGTGTACCGTAGGTTATATGAGTATTTAATTATTTGTACAATTTTAGAAACACTTGTTTTCCCTCTGTTGTCTCTCTGTAGGACACGTTGAATCCTAAGTGGAACTCCAACTGTCAGTTTTTTATAAAGGACCTGGAACAGGACGTCCTCTGTGTCACTGTGTTCGAACGAGACCAGTTCTCACCTGACGGTCAGTAATGATCAAACGCTGATCCTTCACATTACCTGCTCGACAAGAGGGAACGCATGGATTTATCGCACATTTTCATCTCACACTTTGTCTCTTTTACCCCTCCCCCTCAGACTTCTTGGGCAGGACAGAGATCCGGTTGGCCGAAATAAAGAAAGACCAGGGCTCTAAAGGACCAATCACAAAGCGGTTGCTGCTCCACGAGGTTCCCACAGGAGAGATTGTTGTCAGGCTGGACCTCCAGCTGTTTGAAGAACCATAAACCAGAACAGGACCAAACTGGACGAGACTGAAAAGGAGCTAAGAGATGCTATGATCTGAACCTGACTGCTGGGCTGGATTAGACTTGGTCTTGACAAGTCTTAAAAAGCATTGAATTTGAGAAAAAGATTAATTTAAAAAATTTAAATCTCAGGATTTAGGAGATTAATGTTGTACCTAAACCCACATGTCTGCAGGTTCTGAATCTTACACTCTCCAAATGTATATTCCAGGCCATAAAAGTCTCACACACAGCACATCTTTATGTCTTAAATATTGTTATACAGTTTCTTGAGGAGGTGAAATTGTCCCAGTTAAAACAGATCCAAACTGTGGTGGTAGATTTTAAAGATGAAGACACTGCTTGTGTTTACAGGTTAAGTAGCTCGGCATGAACTATGTTGTACTGCGAAGAAATGAAAAATCCAAGGTCTCTATTCCATTCCAGTCCAGTCCAGTCCAGTCCAGTCCAGTCCAGCTCTGACCTCCTTCAGTCTGTTCCAGTGCAGTATTTAGTCCAGTCCAGTCCTGTTGGAGATCAGCCAGGTCTTTACTGTTTTCTCTCCCTTTGCTTCATCAGACAGTTTCACAGACACTCCAGTGACAATCCCAGCCCTCCTTATTTGTCCCGACCAACCCTAACCCCTGTGTGTGTGTGTGTGTGTGTGTGTGTGTGTGAGTGAGTGTGTGTGAGACAGTCTGCTGGTTTGAATGACTGTGTGAGTGTCAAGGTGAACAGGCTAACTAATGGTACGGTTCAGTGTACATTTTCTTTCATTTTTTTATGTCGACTCTTACAACTCTCTCAGTCTTCAGATGAACTCTTCAGGCTTTCAGCTTTGAGGTACTGCATGTGAAGGGACCTTGACCTTTTGAACTTTGACATTCACTGAACACTTGCCACATTGTCGTAGAAAGTGCTAAATATGTACAGGTTTAATGAGAAAATGCTAACGATGCTAATAAGCTGAAGTTATAGAAAGATTTTACCCCGATATATGACAAGTGTCCGGTGTACATAAATTACACAAATGTCCCTTTTTCATGCGTCAGTTATAATAATGCTGATGATGATGTGGCTGAAACAGGGAACAGGTGCGACAGCTATTTTAAAATGAGGTACTGTAAAGAAGAATGTCTTAATTTTTTCAGATTTTTTGATGTTGAATGCACGCGGGGGTTCTAGTTTTAGGTGATTTTTGTCACACATCCAACCTCTGTTGTTATGTTGCTGCTGTGTGTAGCTGTCACAGTGGCGTCACTATGCAGGGGGGGGGGAAACCGGAAAGGATCAGAGGGCAGAACTGGATTGAGCGGGGGCCCTCGAACATGCTAGGTACTACAGAAATGCGTTTTATAAGAACAGCGTTTCTACACTCTAACCCTGAGAAAGCTCTCTGTAGAAACAATGCTACTGTGCATCAGCACTCCCAGCACTTTTAAAACAGACACTGTCGCTGATATCAGAACAGAGCAGGGTAGGACTTGACCGACATATGTCACACAGCCGCCATTTTGAACAGTCAAGGTAGGAAAGTCGACCTGGGAGACTAATAACAAGAAGACTGGTGTTGCTCTCATTGTCAGAAATTCCCATGACAGACCAAAACCAACACTGTGTTAGTTATCGCTCAGTGCTTTCCAGCCTCTCTGCCCTGCCTGTAGCTGTCAACACCAACCACATTGGTTCCTACTGAAGACATAAGTCTTTAAAAATGTCACACAAATACATCTTTTTTTTTTTTTCAAAAAGGATCTAATTTCCTAAGACATCTGGGCACTGTAGTTTTGAGCAAGCATAACTCAAGTTGGAGGAAACAGTGCAATTGTAGGGGACTATTTTCAGCGGCGGATTAATCCACATTTGGTGCACTATCTAGGGCAGCAGGACAGTGTGGCTCACTGATGTGCTTTTAACAGTTTTGGGGATAATTGGAGCTCTGTGGCTCAGAGGAATGAGATGTATCAGGCTCTGGATACACAGACAATACTTGGTAATAGGATACATTCACTGTTGGTTTTGGTCTTTTCATAAGAATTGAGTTGAGAATAAGAAAAATATAGAATATCACCAGACTTGTCCGTTAAACATACATATGAGTTTCTATGTGTTCTGGAAAACCTGAATAACCTGGAAACGTTTCCATGATGTTGTCTGGATGGAGGAAAAGCAGTGAAACAGCTTTTTTTTTTTCTTTCATGACTAAAATAAAAGTTTCACAAATCTAAAAGTGGGATTTTAACAGTGTAAGACTTTAACTAGTCTAACACCCTTTCTCAACAATCAGTTGAATCAAAAAAGAGATGATCAGCCATTCAGTATTTAAGTATCAGGCTTCTTGGAGTAACGGGCTTATAGTCATAAGTTTTTGTTGCCTATCAATTACAGAGCCATAGATTAACACATTTTAGCAATAGCCTGCCACAGTCTAGACTTTGGTGCCTGTCTATAGCTCCATATTTAACATAATTAAAATTCCTCCAGTTTTTGAGATCAGGTGGTTTCTTATTTGCTTAGAAAGAGGAACATTAAATTCTTTTAATATTAAAATGTTTGTAAAGCTGCGTATTTCCGGTGCCTTTGCGTGGGGGTTGTGTTAGCTTGTTCATGATGGTGCCAAACGTTCTTTGACATAGAAAAAAACAAGCTTTTGCTCTTTTTAAAAGGACAACAAAGATAAGGCATCGCTTTTTGTTTTCAGTACTTGTACCCGTTTGATTTTCTATGCATATCATTGACTCAATTTCTTTTGTCAAAAACACAAACTCAGGAGTTACTCTGAAGGCAGCCGAAACCTTCCGAGCTGATTTTCCCAACCTGAGTGTTCAAAATGGCCGCTGCGTTAGCCAGTTAGACAGATAAAACCCCAGTTTGTCATTGTATATATGTTAGTTAGCTTGGCCAGTTAGTAAATTTAGTCAATCACTTTTCATTTAATGCCACGGTTACTGATGTACTGAATTACCACTGAGACAACCAACAGTTACCTTAGTGACCAGCCACTGTCCAATCAGGAGTCAGCGAGGCTCAGCAAGTTGCAGCATCTTGACTGTGGAGGAAGGTGTGTATGAATGTGTCTCCCCAGACTGAAGCTGATGATGACGATGGTGATGAATGATGATGAATATGTCTTACATCCACCTCTGTACTGTTCTCCAGTACCCGCCCTCCCTCCTCTCACACTGTACTGAAACTAATCCAGTTTGAACCCGTTCTTACTGTCTATATTCCAGGTTGTGTATAATACTACTGCTATCTGAGAGTTAATATATGAGCGCTGTGGGGGCGATAGAGACAGCCTGCTGTTAATTATCACTGTAGAAGATGATGTACGTTGTTGTCTTTCAATGTTCAGAATAAACTCCAGTTGGACCAAGACTTAAGTTGTCTGCTTTGTCGGTTTCTGTGGCTAATAATTTGTTTTTAGTCAACATGCTTACACACATAAACACAGATATTCAGATGATATTCCATCGGTAGAGCTATACCAGGGTTTAGGCACAAGAAGGCAAAAAGGCCCAGGAAAGAAAACAAAACTTGTCATGTTTATTTTGTCTGACTTTTTTTTCTTTAATAGTAATTTTCGAGGGAAATCCTGGACACCTTTAGCCTCTCAGGCTTCTTGAAATCCTTCAAACTAAACAATTTTAGAAGGAAAATTATTTTCTGATTTAACTTCATGAAATCATGTCCAAAAGCCAAAAGGGTTGGGGACCATGGGTCACACAAAACAACATTCAGATTTTATAATGCTTTTTATTTTTGAGTATATTTTTGCTTTATCTGATAAATTTTGAGTTCGCATTTATTTTGAAATGCATAAAAAAAGAAAAAAAAAATCAATATCAAAGAAATTGTGCATAAAAGAAAAATGATTAATAGATGTAGTTCTGTTTTTTTTTTTTAATGTTCTGTGGGAATTTAAGGAGTTTCAAAATAAAGTTACCTGTTCAGTGAAGGGAAGTGTGGTGCACTCTCCAGTTCTGGGCTGTGCTGACACATGCAGTAAAGGGGGCGTTGTCCTCCTTTAAACGAGCTGCGTCAAAACAGAAAAAATATCCACCAAAAAGCCGGAATTCAACCAACTTTGCCTTCAAAATAAAATAATGTATACACGAACCAGCTTATTTAACTGTTTATACCTTTACTAGGATGTTATTTATTCATTGCATTAGATGTTTATTTCAAATCCAGCACATGAATTGCTGGATAATATCATTGTACTGGTTTTGTGCCCAGACACTTATGAAATTAAACTAATTGTGCAAATAGAAATAAGCAAGACATGGTCACAAATGATCAGTTCAGTGGGAAACAGTAACTGCTGCATTTAACTAAGTTCAACTTATTCATCTAAATTAAACTCTTCAAAAAAAAAAAAAAAAAAAAAAACCCAACTCTTTTTATTTGTCTCTCACTACAACGTAAGTGCACTGAACTTTTAATTGCTGTTTTATCTGTCTTATTCAATGCTAATGCTATTGGAATGTATAGTTTATATTGTCTTGAGTTTATTTTTTTGCTGGGTCAAGTAGATTAAAGAGATGTAACTGAGAGCATAAATTATTAATCTGTGAATTTATTATGCAATGATATAAAAAGTTACATTCAGTGAATTTTATGTTGAAGGTCAGTACATTCTGTTTGCTTTTGATGCTTTTATTTTGACAGTCGTGACCGGAAATACTAGTATTCTAGTGTTTGTCTTTACACCAGTGATTAAAGGCTGAAGCTTTATGTAATTGTAAAGCTACACAACGCAGGACAGATACGTTAGCTGGCTGGTAAACAAACAAACAAACAAACAAACAAACAGCAGACTGTTTGTTCCTTTACTCCTCGGTGAAGCGATAAACACAGGGAGACTCACATGGAGGAGGAGAGACAGGCTCAGGACATTTAGTTCCTTCCCACAGCGAATGGACAGTCCTCAAAGTTACATTCAAATAAAGAGATCATTTATCCTACAAACGATATTTCTGTAAAGATCATATTTTTTTATTAAGCAATCATGGCTGCTGCTTTGTTCAGAAGAGGAACTGGATTGTGTGTCAAAGTAAGTACTTTTGTTTTTCTGTCTGCAGTTAAAAGTAGGAATTTAATTTAAAGTACTCTGATCATTTACATAATTAAAACTATGTATACCACAGTTTGGAAGTACCACATTACAAGTAAAAGTCCTGCATTCAAAATCCCACTTGCATGCTTACATACAGATTCATGTAAAAACACTCTCTGTAGTAAATGGGCTAAAAATAGGCTTAATTATACTTAAATGATTATTACTCATGCAGCATTTTGTGGATAAGCAGCATTTCACTGTTGTAGCTTTTCATGGTGAAACTACTTTTAACTGTTTTACTTATATTTGGTAGTTAAGTTGTGTGCCCACGACTTTTTAATTAGATTTTAACCTTCACATACAACACAATCAAATATTTCATATGGCAAGTACTGTCATTGCATTTAAGGTTACTGCTGCATCTAGTTGTTGCATGTTTACTGTTTACTGTTATAAATTCTCTTTCTTTTAATGTAGTAGTCTGCAATAAAAACTATTCAGACTAGAAACAGATTTGTCATCTGGCTGCAGCAAAAGCTTGTGCATCCCATAATTAGATTTTGTGTGTATGCAGTGTTTTCACAGGGAGTTGTGTAGAGTCCTGTGGAGGCCACAGGCTGCTCTGTTCAGCTCCAAACCACCTGACAGGAAACCACCCCGAAGAACACACATCAGTAAGACAAAAACATTCTGTCTGATTTTCTGTCAGTCAGTGTCTGTGTATACAGCAGCCTCCACTTACATACACAAGGGGGACAGAGTTGTTAACAAATAAATTAATAAACACCTCCATCCTTGCAGCTTTTTTAATATTTATATACTGCTTATGAATGCTAACTTTTCAAAAACAGAAATCTGTGTTATAGTCGGGGTGCGAATGTAGATAACATCCTCTATCACAGTATATTTAATTTAAATAGTCTGATATTGGTATATGTTGTGATGATTTTCATGGAAACTCACTGTGCATTACTATCCTCGGTCCTATCACATCTACACATTTTTGTAATATTTCAAATATCAAATCACTGCATAGATTTTTTTACCCCTGACAGGAAATTCTCTTTGCATCTGTATCTTTACATTTAGTTATTGTCATGCACAGTGGGCTCTACTATAAGATATTTTATTCTCAATATTTATTGTCTTTTCCTGGCAGGGAAAGCCAAACCCCAGCCTGCTGTCGACGTAGCTAAACTCCTGGAACAGCTTTTCTCCCAAAGAAGGCCGAGCACAGCGCCCCCTGCTGCTAGTAAAGGTCAGTACATTGGGGATGTTAATGAAGTCTGGGCCATAGACAGTAACCTCCAGATGTGTTTTCTTACCTGACAACACAGCAGGTGACAGAAATGTCATCATTTCTTTCTGCAAATAATCTAGAAATCAAGATTAAGAAGTTTCAATTCTGGGCATTTGTGAGCTAAATGTATCAACTACACTACTGTGTTAGCACGCAGTAGAATATATTACAGAAATCACAGATAAGGTCTAAGCCATGTACATGTCTGTCACAACACTGACAACAACATATGGAAAACTATAACCTACATTATTACAATTAGGGCTGCAACTAATGATTGCTTTCTAATTGATTACGAGTTTAAGGGGACTGTGTCTTTTGTCCAAAAATCCACAAATATTCAGTTTACAATGATATATGACATGAAAAGCAGCAGATCTTCTCCTGTGAGAGGCTGAAATCTGCAAATATTAAACTTTTTCAATATTTCTGCTTGAAAAATGACTAAAATGATTGATTGTTACTTATTATTCTTCTTCCAACTGACTAACTGATTAATCATTTCAGCTCTACTTACAAATGAACACATTATAGAACATATTCTTGAGTTGCCTGAAGAACAGTTATTTCTACCAGCTGATTTGTTCTGCTTATTTCTGGTGACATGTCCTTTACCTTCCTCCTGCAGCTCAACCTGCCAAAGCCTCTGTCATGCCTCCTACCACCACCTCCTCAGGGAAGGTCTCCACCTCAAATGTTCCTCATTTGTCAAAGACAGAGCCAGCAGTTTCTGTCTTTCCTGCTGCTGCTAGTGTTTCCAAAAAGACTGCACCTACTTCTAACACCGCACCGCGTTCCTCTCAACCAAAATCAGCATCTTCCACAAACCCAAATACTTTATTTTCCTCTGAAACACCTCAGCAGTTTCCTCTTGGTATTATTCAGGACATTACTTCTGATGGTGTCTCCAGTGTGACTGTTCCTACAACTTCTTCTTCAACCAGCACAAGGCCTGCATCATCTGGATCAGAAGCAGCTACAGTAGAGCACCAAACCAAAGTGGAAGCTGCTACAGAGGCAGATGAACTCACAGCTCCTCCTGTACGGCCTTTATCAGCCCACACTGCAGAGAAGAATGTAAAGAAACCATCTGTTCCAGCTGCTACAGGAGAACCCTTCACGGAAACAGGGCCGTCTGTAGAGGCCAGCCTTCCTCCTGCAGGGCCGACAGAAACTAGAGCTTCTGTTGCTGAAGCTCCAGTAGATACAGCAGCTCAGAAGGTGCAAATCAAAAGCTCAGATTCAGGAGTGGTTGACGTGTCATTCACTACCACAGTAGAAGCCTCAACTGAAGCAACAGAACAATCAACAGACACCAGCATCACAGCTCTGGAAACATTAGATAGTATAGCTGCTGCTGCTGAAGGTACAGTAGAGCCCACAATAGAATCTGAAGAAAGAGTGGTGAACATGTCATACGGTGCCAAAGAAGCCTTAATAGAAACCACAGTTAAATCACCAACAGAGGTCAGTCTTCCTTTTGCAGACGCACTAGAAAATAGAGCTTCTGTTGAAGGACCAGTTGCGTCTAGAGTAGATGCCTCAACTGAAGAAGTGCAAGCTAAAAGCCTTGACTTGGGAGTGGTTAAAACCTTACACACTACAACAGTAGAACCCTTGTTAGAAACTACAATAGACCCTTCAGGCGAGGGCAGCCCTTCTCTTGTGGACACACTTGAAATGTCCGTTACAAACAGTGCAGTGGAAGCTACAATAGATGCTAAGGCAGATACAACACCTCAAGTGGTACAAACCAACAGCACGAATGCACATGAATCTGAAGTAGAATCTGCAACAGAATCTATAGTAGAATCATCCTCAGGGAATGTTACTGTGGAAAAGGCGGCAAACGAGTCTGAACAAATGACTTTAGAGTCTGTAACGTTACACTCAGTTAAGTCTTTGGTGGAGTCTTTGAAAACTGATGAGCTCCTCCAGACAAAATTTATTATTGATGAAAAAGCAGAAAAACAACTCCAGGAGTTGTTGTTGGTTCAGACAGAGGTCGGAGCCGAACGTAAAGCTGGAGCTGAAGCTGAGAATCCAAGTGAAGATGAGAGTGAAGTTTTAACTAAAGCTCTTTCAAAATGGGACTCTCTGTCTGAAGATCTTCAAGAGTTAGAAGGAGAAACTGGCTCGTTGGTGAAAGAGCTTCTCTGTCATGTTCCTGCTGCGCTTCCCACCACTCCTGGCGTGGTAAAAACAAGCTCAGCCTCTGATCAACCTGTGGGAGGAAATGGAGGCTCTTTGTGGGTGGAAGAGAAGGCAAGTGAAGAAGAAGCCATGACACTGGAATCAGTAACTCTGGCAGAAGTGAAGGCTGAGGTTGGAGGTCTTGAAACCGAAATTCTGCAAGAAACAAGTAATGCTCTTGAAAAAGAAGCTGGTGGATTAGCAAAAGAGGAGAAGATGGAAGTTAAGGCAACAGTAGAGGATGTTGTTTTTGAGGACACAACAGAGGTGGAGATTTTAACTCTAGATTCTATCTCTGAAGCAACCGATGCGATAGAAGCTGAGGCATCCATTATGTTAGAGGCCATGTTTGGCTCCGAGCAGGGGCCGAGGCAGCCACCTGACATACTGATAAGGCAGAATGAAATGATTGGTCAGGAAGCAGAAAAAGAGTCCGGAGAACAGGAGGGAAGTGTCCTGGAGGCCATGTCTCTTGAGTCTGTGACGTTGGCAGAAGTCGAGGCGTCCTTGGGAACTCTGGAGAACGAGTCCCTGAGTGAAACCATGGCTTATCTGGAGAATGAAGCTGAAATTCTTGCTGGAGGGAGGAAGATGGAAGTAGAGGAATTAACAGAGTCCCGTGACATGATTGAGGATCTGAATGTTGAGTCTCTATCTTTACCCGAAGCGGATGATCTGTCTGAAGATCTGCAAAGTGATGCACTGATGGAGGAGCTGCTCTTTACTGTTCCAGGGCATGTAGCAGGCGTAACAGAGGCACGGATCGGTCAGGAGGCTGTAAGAGCAAATATTTTGGATGGTAAGTTTAGTATTGTTATTGGTGAAGAGACATTAGGAGAAGCAACAGCAAAGAAGAGATAGTAGTAGACATAAGTCTTACTTCAAATATTGCACTCATACCTAAACACACAGACATGATAAACATATTTTTAGATTCAGTTTGTCTTACACTTTCTGAAACTGTCCATTGCAAATAAATGTCCATAAATCCACTTAAAAATGAAAGAAAAAAAAAGACTTAACTCCAGAAATTGCCTGACAGTCATCACATTTTAAAGTTTTCGTCTGTGTCAAAGAAATCCATTGATAATAGTCTGTACATACACGGATACATTGCAAACAGGAAGTGCTGAAAGCTAATTCGGCACCTTAAATGGTGCTAATTAGCCAAAATGCAAAAGAATCAAGCTCTAGCCCCGAGCTAATTCTCCAATGGACTTTGAAAACCCCTGTTATACTGTACAATATTTGTGCTAGAGCCTGGAAGCAATTAGCTCAGATTTTAGAGTTTTTAACTAAAACTAAGACTGGTGAAGCAGTAGATGCTTTAGAAGTGGAATCAGCTCTTCTGCAGACCTTCAGCTCTCCTGTTTCTGTTTCCTGGGTTGCTGCCACAGCAACAGTTGTCACAGGGTCAGTCGGCGTTGATACAGCGGCTGCAGAAACAGGTGATTTTCCAGCTTCTCATAGTCCGAAGGAGGTGCTGCTGGGACAGGAGATGCTGGAGGAGGGAGCACAGACTGAAGCCTTGGGGAATGAAGAAGATACAGGGACAAAGACAGGTAAATACATTTGCAGACATGCATTCGTACACAGTTATAGGTCACATCTTCAGCATGTTTATTTCAGCTGCCGTTCAGTGTCACTGCAAGAAGCAGTGTGATGTTCATGTAGGGAGACTTACAGTCAGGATGTAGAATATCCCACTTCCACACAAGAAAGTATTAATGTCCCATTTCAGATAATGTTGGCTTTTTTAACTATGACCATGATCTTTCTGTAACTAGGTCGACGGCACCTGCAGCCAAAAGTGATTATATCTGTTTCCAGTGGCTACACTTAGAGGCAGGATGAAACACCTGATATTGCAGCCTCCTGCTGGATGCATCACACTGCCTCCCTGATTGTTCTGTTAGAGCTCTGCAGCTTTGGCATGTTTTTGTAGTCTCATTGTGATGATTATTCAAAATTGGACACTTTCAGATGCCAGTTTTAAACGGAGATCACACTATATTGCCATCAAGAACACGTGTAACACAACAATGTCAGCGCTTGTTTCACCATGCTGGCTCTGCCTTTTACACAGACGTTGATCTGGTCCGGTGACTACCTCTGCTGTCGGCTTAAAGGCAGAACAACAATGCCCCCTGTACCATGGTTCATACCTTTTATATAGAACAGCGAAGTGAAATAAAGGCACAACATTCCCACCTTGAACAGGCTGTGTAATGGGCATGAAAGTATTTTCGGATGTGACTGATTAGGCGATACTGAGGCCTTAAATGTATCCGAGTGTTTTAGTTGCCTAACGTTAACTGTACCATATTCTCTACAACCACTATCTTTCTCTGACCTTTACTGTACTGTAGTTCCTCAGCATGGATATTTTAGAAATGTGTCATCGCTTAACGGGATCTAGACAACTGTCCAGAGTCAATGTTGTCTGTTGAAAGACGTGTTTTTGACAGTGTTGTTTTTCACGTGTGTTCTTAAGATTTGGATCCAGTCCAGAGACTCTTCCTGGAGAAGATCAGAGAATACAACAGCATGCGCAGGTAGACAGACAAAAGAGATTTCCTCTTATATTCAACAGAAAACTCCTTCAGAGGTCACACACTGCTGGGCTGCCTCTGAGCTACCAAACGCCAGGGAGTTTTAGCCCTGCGTGTCCTTAGCTGGGTTAGGGCCTGATTGATTTGATAGTTTTGGATGATACAAGCCTCTGAATGTGGTCAGTATCAGAAAAGGGTTTTAAATGTAGTTGCTGTTTACAAAATAAGATTCAGTTCAAAATTTGGAACGGCTGCCATGATATCAGACATTTTAAAATAAGAAACATCTTTTAGGTCAGGTTTTATTGTTTCACATGTCTCTGTGTTCCCATTTAACTTATCTCAAATATATTATGCTGCAATTTGGTAAGGTCTGTCTTGTAAAAGAGATAATATGGTCTGTAGATTTCCTGGCTATTAAAAGGTTAAATAAGATTGAATACTTAGGGTAAACTGTGATGTTGAGATATAATGTGAAGGACACAACAACAGAATGACAAACATTTACATTTCATTTTAACTTCCCCCGTCTAATATCTCCTCTCCTCTAAGGTTGAGTGAAGGACCAGTGGAGGCGGGGCCTGATTACGACAGATACCTCTCAGAGGAGACAGCCAAGCTCCAGAGACTTTATGGAGGAGGAGACCTGAGCAGCTTCCCTCAGTTCACCTTCACTGGTGAGAGAGACATGGAGGGAAGAGAGAGGTTCAGTCCCTGTGACTCAGTACATTTCATATTGTTTTGTTAATACATTAAGGGTGATAACCCAATTCCCTGTGGAGATTATGAAATGTCTTTTTACCTCTGGAACATGATGTTTCAGCTCCGTAACACTGCACAGATTCATTAAAATAAGTACAGTGTCAAACTAAAATAAAATAAATTCATTTTCTTGTGTACAGTTTCTTACTTCTGTTGTTTTCTTTCTAGAGCCTGAAATGGACCAGGACTGCAAATGACCCATGAAGGCTACCTCCTGCTCTGTATGCTCCATGTCAGCTGCTTCTTCTCTCCTCAGTCTTCTCACTTTTTGACTTACTATACACTGCCTCCATGCTTTCAATTGTACTCCGTTAAAGAAGTGAGAGAATTGGAGGAGAAGAAGCATATAAAGTTTGTTTGGTTGATCTGCTGGTTGAAAAAAGGGAAAATATATTCCTGGCTGTTTGTTTGTACTGTGCAATTATGATAGAAACAATTTTATTTTGTTAAAGCAGCACTTTACAACAAATCAGGTGTTTTCTGATGTTGAGGATGCATGTATTTGTGTGTGTGACCTGCAATTAAAGCATCATATAAAGCAGTCAAGGCCTCAATGAACAGCAGGTGGAGCTGTCACTTCAATATCTCTGTATTTGGATCCATTTATTTTTGTCTACCTCACTGTTTCTATGCCTCACACCATCCTTCTCCCTCTTTCTGTGATTTGTCTCTCTTCCCTGAGTTTGAAGGCTATATTTGTCTGTGTATGCACTCTGTCCCTCTCCGTCGCTGCTGGATGTGTTGTGTGGTGGTAGAGGCAGTCTTTGCCAAGTCAAATCCCCCCTCAGTCACGACTCTGTGATAAAGATGGTGTGAGTCACAACCACAGACGCACACATACACACACACAAAAAAATGAGCGCTGCACCAGACCTTATCCTCAAAAAAAAAAAAAAAAAATAAAAATAAACTGCAATTATCTTTTATTTTAGCAGGGGAAAACACATCTGAATAATGAATGAATATCATAGATTTTTTTATTTTTTTTAATAAACATTTCTCTATGTAAATAGAGTAGAACAGAAGTGTGGAAAAGCATAGAACAAAATAGAAAAATTGTCATTCAAATCCAGCTCTGTGTGTGTGTGTGTGTGTGTGTGTGTGCGCGATCAGGATGCGCCGCTCGCTGGCCCTGCGGTGACGTCATCCGGGTTTAGGCGGCCTCTCAGTTCGCCTGTGCAGAATAACCGGCGTGTGCGTGTGTTGCCCGTGCGTGTTTTTTCCCTCCGCCATTGTTGTAGTTGCGGACGCGGACACGGACGCGGACGGAGGGGGGGGCTCTCTCTTCCCCATCAACACCGCTCATCGCCCGTTACAACCGCCACACGCTCTCACGCCGCCATCCTGCCAGCGTCTAACGGCTGGTTAGCTAGCAAGCTAACTCACCTCGCTTCTCGCTAACCGGCGGCGCTGTCGTTCGTGTTTACATTTTTTTTTAGTTTTTTTTTTTCTCTCTCTCTCTCTCCCCGTACTGTTATGTGCAGACGTGATTTTTTTTTGTTGAAATAACGGATTATCTGCATCTTTCCTCGGCTGACCGGGAGCCGCCATGGAATGCCGTGTTCTGTCCATACAGAGCCATGTAGTCCGGGGATATGTGGGCAACAAGAGCGCCTCTTTCCCGTTACAGGTAAAAACAACTTGCATGCACCCATTATCGGACAGCCGACCCGCTCTGACACGCTTGGTTCCCCCTTTACCCCCCAAAATTTGACAGCGACTTTCAATCGACACAAAAAAAACCTGATATATCTGCAGAGTTTATTCATGATACGTTTTAATTAATCGCACAAAGTTCGCTAACGGTGATCGGTCATCCGCCTAACCCGTCGCTAGATGAGTTAATTTCCTGCCATTTCAGTGTAAAATGTAATAAATAATGATATTTCAATACATGCTATGAAAAGGCAAAAACAAAAAACATATTCAAGCAATAAACGCGAAGACAGGTGTCGTGTGAAAAACTGTCCCCCCACGAATCGTTTCCCTGAAGGAGGTGAAACATGGATGATGAATATGACAGAAACCGACGTCTCCTTGTTTATTTGACGATGTTTTACATCGAGGCTCCATGAAGGCGGGACTCATCATCTGAGGGATGAGTTGGAGCCCGTCACCTGTCATTGAGGGCGTCCGATAATGGAGCAAGGTGTTTTGTTTTGTGAGGCTTCATTGTGCATCAGAGAAAACATACATGCATGTGTTATTTTGACTGATGAGAAATGCAAACTTGGATGTTATCAATGACCGGTTTGCTTGCCAGAGGTGGCAGAGTTGTGTCTGATCATGGACCTCCTGGTGTTAATCAAATGACCCCTACCTGGGTGAGTGGAGGGAATGACAATAACTTTTACATGGGGAAAGGTTTTCACCCACGGCTGGCCTCTCAGTGACAGTATACATTGGCCAGCCGGGTTTGCAAAAGTGAGCTAATGATAAATTTGTGCCCATAACTCAGCCTATTAACCAGTCACCACATTCTAGGTCCCTCGGGTTTCCATCATTTGCTCTCACAGCAGCAGACAAGCAAGCAGACGGCTTTAAGGGTCTGGATGTGTATGGGAACATGCAGAAGGGCAAATCCAGCCTCCTGCGGCTGATAACCTGCAAGTCAGGACTGCGAGATAGGCAAATAATCAATACAGCTGTTTCCTGCTTTGAGTTTTCTGATACACCTGCACAGATATGGGGAAAAGGTCTATCATAGATGTGTTCTTCCTTCACGACAGACAGCAGCTGCGCTGGTTTCTGAAGGTTGAGCATTTTGTCAGATCAGAATACTTTTACACGTGTAGGTGTGTTACGAAGGTGATGACACCACAAACTTGCAGATGACTTTCTCATTTATCAAATTAGTTCAGTGGAGGTGAATCCCCTCTTTGTTTTTGTAGATTAATTGTGGTTACTGAGTGTCAGGTCATTAATCAAGACTATAATTTTAGAATTTAGCCAACATGATAAAGGAAATGCACGCTCTGTTACTGCTTATTTGTGTAAATCTGCTGCTTTATCTTCATATAGATTTGAGGGCACACCATCAAACTCTGCTGGGTGTTGTTATTACTGTATTATCATTATTACTGTATCATATCTTATTGTAATGATAGCTGTTTACTAGTGTCTGATAAAAATGAGAACACCTCAAAACTGGTTAGTTTATACTCTACCTACTTTACTCATCAGTAAGATGGAAAGTGACCATAGGATGCACCGATTGTTTACACTGTGTTAATGGTTAATCTCACGGTTAATCGTTAAACTGACCGACAGCTCTAAAAATGAATGATGAATTTCAGTTTTCCTGTAACTGTGACTTCGACCCCAATTCGAGGGTCGACCCTTCAAAGGAAAGGGAGGTTTTCAGGCATCAGGCAGTTAACCTGGGTTGTAAAGCACTTGCAGATGAAGAACTGTTGAGTACGCCTTTCAACATGTGTCTTGTTCTTTAGTTCAACAATAGGAGCAAATCCCTTTGGTGTTGTCTATTTCAGCAGTGGTAACAAAGCCCTTACCTAAAGGTATAGTTTACACAGTGCTTATAACTACCACAATAATGAGCCAAAAAGAGCAAGTGCTTTCAAAACAAGCCATTGATGTGATATTATGTGAAAGGACACAAGGGTTATTAGCGCCTCCAGGCCATGAAAGTGATAGGCATTTCCCTTTATGATCCCTGATGCTGACAGTAGGATGATACCAGTGATAGCTTTGGAGCTATAATTGCTGAATGACGACTACTATAGTTTAATATTTTTACACCAGCAGCCGTGTGTTAGTGAGTATTGATGGTGAGGCTATTGTAGGCCTAGAGTATACTGTATGATGTCCCATCATCCTGGAAGACAGTCACTTGTTGTAAGAAGTGCTGAGTCTATTTTTAGCCTGCAGCGCTCCAGGATGTATTTTGCAGTTATCCTAATGGCTGCTGGGCTTTGATGCATGTCACCAGGGTTCAGTGCCACCACTAATGTTCAGCTACTACGCCTGATTAAGGCCCGTTTGTACCAGGCTAATGTTAAAATAATGTTTACCAGCGCAGCATAATAAAGCTTATTTGAGACACTGATTATATCTGATAACATCAGTGTCTAGAATAAGCTTTAGTAAGCTAATATCAGATATTAACCAGTACGTTGTGCCAAGGTCAACATCAACATTATTGATGATGCATGTGGCTTTTTTAAAGACACCAGTATCCAATGTTTTTTCTCCATCTGTGCTAATATCAGTGTACATTACTGTAAGAGTGTTAGTAACACTTGATTGATCTTTGGGGAGGACACAGGTGTCAAAGCAGCAGAAGAAGCAAAGCAACTACAGTTAAGACACGTAAGATTAGGTGTTTGGTTTTTAATAGATAAGTGTTAGATTTATTATTGTTGCACTGCACACGACGTCATTTCAGCATCTTTTTTGCGATGTTAGCATGCACAATTGTCTCATCGCCATAAGGCAAATTAAGTCAAACATGTCAACTCACACGGTTCTCATTTTCCATCTACAATCTACATGAGAAGTCTGTCTGATAAAACATAATCCAGTCCAATTGAAGGGTTCTTGGATACACGGTTTGTTGCTAGTAAGTGACACTAGCGTCATAATTGTAAATGAATTACAGCTGATTTTGAAATGTTTTCAAAAACAAAACACTAAATCATAACGTGCATCAATTTTTTTAAGTCATTGTCACAGCTTTGAACGGCACCATATCCTTTACTAGAGTCACCCAAATCTATTAATTCAAATCTATTCAAAAGTATTAATGACTGTTTTGCGACAAAGTTTACAGATAACTTTGCTTTAAAAAAATATCCGACTGTGCATAGCCAAACCACTGCCATACTACTGACACGACGCTGCTAGTTCATGATGAATTGTTTTTCAAATACACATGAATGACCCTATGATAGAGACGTGATATAATTTGGCCACTCAGCACAGCCATCTAGTAGGTAATCATTCTGCTGGTTTGTGAATGTCGCGTTCACAATGTGAATCCTTGTTATTAAGCT
Organism: Trachinotus anak; assembly: GCF_046630095.1. Classification (NCBI taxonomy): domain Eukaryota; kingdom Metazoa; phylum Chordata; class Actinopteri; order Carangiformes; family Carangidae; genus Trachinotus; species Trachinotus anak. The sequence goes on along the minus strand of NW_027273858.1, from coordinate 3,452,745 downwards.
AGACCCAGTACAGCTGGTACAATGGTAAAATCTCACAATCTCATTTTAAAAGGAGATCATGGACGTTAAACATCATCATGATTTAAAATCATCTGCTCGCCCACCCCTAAGAAAAGTTGTCATTTACTCTGTTTTGTTATGGTATAAAGCCTTTTTAGTCTTTTTACAGGATACTGTTATGTTACCTAAATAAATAAATAAATAACCTTAAATAGCCTTGCATGCAGCTGAATATAGCATTTTACCATTTAAATTAGCTATTATGAGTCTTGTAGATGCTGTGATATCTTTAGGCGCGGTTCCTCTGGTGAGAAATGAAACCAGTCATGCAGAATGTCTCTCACTTGTTTTCACTCCCAAATTATTACATCTGAAAATAGTGAAAATGCTCAAGGTGGTGTTTTCAAATAGTTTTTTTGTATTCAACTAATAGCCCAAAACCCAATGCTGTTCAGATTGCTATAATGTAAGGCTGTAAAAAATGGCAAATCCTCAAAATAGAGAAGCTGGAACCATCAGATGTTTTGTATTTTTTGCTTAAAAATTGACATAAATGATGAATCGATTATCAAAATGGTTGCAGATAAACATGAATGAGATGTTAAGAGGGATAATGATGTAAACACACAGGTGACGTTAGGTCCAGTCAGAGAGGTAGAGCATGAACAGATTAACTATAACCTTTGAGTGTAGTAAGTGTATTTGGATGGTGAGTGTTGCAGTCTGTTTGTGAATGAACCCTCACTGATGCTTGTGTCCATGAGCAAAAAAAAAAAAAAAAAACTGGCAGTGTTAAATATAGACTTAAAAACAGAAAGCCCACAGGTCAGCGAAGAGCTGCTCTCATTTTTCAGAGTAATAACCATAATGCAGTTGGAACTGAAGATAAGGGATGAGATGATGGTGATGATGCTGATGATGTCGTCAGCGAGCATGCAGGGTATCCCTCTGTCAGGAGGCAGCAGACGACAGTATGAAGAAGCAGGGCTCAGATTGGCTGCTGCAGGATTCCTCCTCATGACGTCACTGAAGACGGAGACAGGCTGCCTTAGAGCCACACTGGATACATTCAGCTTTCACATAGAAACTAAATCCAAGTGTGAGTGCTTCCTTCTGTTACAGTGAAAGCATTTTTTAAACTGAATGCGTGTTATCAGTTTCAGTCCGTTTGGTTTCCTTCCAAATGCAAACTGAAGCCAATCAATCAATCCCTCAAAAGCAAGGACATTTTATTAAGAACACACTGCTCAAAAGAAGAACTCAGTAGGTTGTTACTGTGGGTGTTTGCTTTTGTGAGAGAATGTAAATAATTCATTAATTAATAATGTGATCCCTTTAGAGAAGTTTTCTGTTTGTTTCTAAACCTTTGGTCACAATAGAGCTGCAGTGATTAGTGATTGATTAGTTGATCAACAGAAACATCATCTGCAGCTGTTTTGATAATCGAATAGCTGCCAAGATGGTGACAGCGGAGCAGCCCACTCCGAGCTTCAAAGCTGCTCTCAGAAACCTGTAGGCTACGTCCATCTTTATTTACAGTCTGTGCCAAATACCCACCTGCTGAACATCAGCACGTCAACATTATCATTGTGAGCATGTTAGCACGCTGACATTAGCGTCCAGCAGTACAACTGCAGAGAGCAGCTCTTATTTCTGTTAGTCAGACAAAAGAAGTAATTTGAAAACATCATGCACTGTAGTATGTGATATTGTCATTTTATAGACAAAATATATTAGAAATAAACAGGATTACAGAATTGTTGGTTCCAGTAAAAATACACTTATCCTAATAAACATAATGTAAGTTGATGCTGAACATAAAAGGTCTTATTTACAGACTGATCCAGGAACAAAAAGACTCAATCAAGTAAAAGGTGTTTTAAGTGGTACTTCAAAAAGGCCAAATCTTTACTTTTTCTAAATATGTTAATTTCCTCTTCTCAGTCTCTTGACGATGCTCGAGTGCTTTCAGTCGGCAGCATTGTAAACAGTCTATCTGTGTCAGTGACTTGAGGCTTATGAATAGAGCGATAAAAGATGTGACCTAAATAACATGTTCTTAGCCCCATCTACATCAGAAGGCCGTAAATACTGTTTTCCTTCAAGTCAATTTGCTTTCTACTCAGCCAAAGGAACATGCTGTAAGAGACAGGTTGTACTCGTCTTAACGAGTCCTGTCTCTAAAACTGTCAACCACATTTCATTCAAGTCTCTGGAATAGAAACATCTTTGATAATGAGTTTAATAGGCTGGCAACAGACATTAAAAATGAGCCTTTCTTCAAATGTTGATGCACTCTTACTTATTATTTCACGAAAAAAAAAAGATGTATTAATTTAATTTTCTGGTCATTTTGGAGGTTGTAGTTTGTGCTTTTAAGCCGAATGTGTTTCAGTTTTTTTGTCCAAACCATTTATATCAAAGCGCAGTACAACGCAACACAATTCAGTTAAACTGGCAGTTAAGTGTTCATATTATTATTAATTAATATTAAGTTATTCACCTTAATTGGGGGGTGGAGGAGGGGATTTGTTTCCCATCTCTTTTGCTGAAATGTCCCTGAGTAACACCTTTGACCTCCTAACAGAGGATTACTGAACTACAGTACTGAAGAAGTGGTGTCATGTTCTGTATCCCTGACACCACTGGGAGCTTAGCATGTTTCCTGCCTCATGCTGGTGATACAAATACAGTACATCAGCTTTCAGAGAACATATGTCTCATGTGAGAATAAAGCAGGAGCATTGACAAGTCATTCCAAGGTCAAAGTTAATATCTGCAGTCCTTCTCCCGTGGGGGAATCACTTCCTGTCCCCACTGAAAGCCCATTCTTGTATCTCAAAGTAACAGTCAATTGAAAAGAACAAAGAACTCATTCGCTCTGCCTCCTTCCTGCTTTAGCCCAATTAAATAAAGTCATTCAGATAAAAATTGACAGCACGTGGATGAGTCATGTGTCTTTTTTTTTTTTTAATATCTGTAAGAAAGACTGAGAAGGAGGAGGACACCAGGAGTTGTTGTTTTTGTAACTGTTCCAGCTCTGTGCAGATGAAGTTAAACAGAGGATGGTGTTTTAATCTCCACTCAGATCACAGCCGTGGTTCAGCAGAGTCAAATGGAGATTTTTTTTTCCCCCTTTATCAGTCCCAGGGTCCCAGATATATGTTTAAATGTTTGAATCATGACCGTGATCATATGGAAAAATAATCAATACACAGTACTATGTTTATACTACAACACATATTCATGTAATGTGATGATATTTTAGGGATGGCTCTTGGCTTGGATGGATTATTGCACAGGGCCACCGGGCACAGGTCCAGGGGCTGAGTTGTCAGGGGGCCTCTGGGCTCCTGTATGAATATGTCAAGTTTGAAAGTCATAGAGCTCAGTTAAGACGCATAATGTCCAGGAAGAGACACAAAACAACCAGAATGAGGTGGCAAACAACTAAAAAGAGATGCAAAATTACTAAAGAGATGCAAAACAACCACCAAGAGACAGAAACAATCAAAGAAGGATGCAAAACTGCTAAAAAAAAAAAGAGCACAAAACACAAAATGACCATAGAGACGCAATGCAACCAAAAACAGGGCATAAAATGACAAACAAGTGACTGAATCACAAAATGACACAACTGCCCAAGGTACATTTAGTATCCGCTTTTGAGCCGTTGTAATTTGGGCACCGTGTTAAAAGGGCTCCATCTCCCACACAGTTCTTTCAGCATTGATGTAAACCCACTCAAAGCTGAGACTTGGTACTTAAATGTGCTGAAGCAGAGAGCATGAAGAACAAAAAGCTGCCCTAATACAAGTTGTTATACACTTTGCATATTGTGTGTGCAGGAGTGTGATGCATTTGCACAACTACAGTTAAAATACAGTTGAGCTTTCAAATCTAAAGCAAGTGTGGCTGTTAATCCTAATCTCTCTTGACACCTAAACTCCCTTCTCTGTCTCCTGTTTCCAGGTTTTAGGGTTTGAGGTGGACTCCATTAACTCTGTCCAGTTCTCAAACCATACAGGTAAGGCTGATGAAATGGCTCATTTCTTCGTGACTGTAAAGTGTGTGCATGTTTCAGGGAGTGTGTGTGGGTGTGGATGAGTCAGTCAGTGCCTCTAGTGTCGTGATGAGGTGTCGGCCAGCTTTTAGAGAGTCGGTTGTCGTCGAGGCAGTGGTTGTGTTGAGGCTGACGAGTCAACAGCTGTGTGGGTCAGGTTTTGAGGAGGTCAGTAACCCCGCTGTCTGACACCAGAGCAGCTCTCAAACACAGAAATAGCTGTGGGGCACAAAGTCCATTCACCTTTTATACAGGCTTCCTCTCTCTGTCAGTCATGGGACATCACAGATGCTGCTGGTCTCATTTTAATGCAACTTGAAGCAATGATGCGATTTTATAAAATGACAAGAGGCCCTCCACCAGCAAGTTTTCCACAAGAGGAGAAAATACACTTGACCTTGTTTACATCCAAGTTGAGGCTTCTAATGTATGAGTGCTCATTCTTTCCCTGAAGACTGTACAGAGTTTTTACATGTTCATTTTTAGTTTACAGTTTTTTGTTTTATGCACCATTTTATTTTTTGCAATTATTGTCTTGCACTCATCCCCAAAGTTTCCCTTTAACTTGTTTTTAAAGGTCCCATATTTTACACTTTTCCAGTCTTTTATTTAAAGTGTTTATATCCATAAGAAGATGCATTTGTGGTTTTAAGAACCAAAAACCATCTCAGTGTTGTTTTAAATCACCTCTCTCAGTGTCTCTCAGTGACTTTGTTGTGACATCACAAAGTTACAGAAGTCCGGACAGCTTGTATTAAGGCTCAGTTTCTGAATAGAACTTAGACTTCCTTTATAATAAAAAAAAAAAGACATGAAATCTCACTTAATACAATATGGTCAAATGGCCAAAATGAATAGTGGTAAGATTAAAATGTAAAACAGTGTTAATGACCAAAGAAACTTCACTCGGATAGTTTTGGTCGATATTTTGTTATTTAGATCTATATCTGGAAATGAGTAGAACAAAGACACATTTTCCTCTGTTTTGTGTCACCACTGATAAACATATTTCTGTCACACTACTGTCTTGCTTGCAGAAATATGTGTATAGACCAGATGAAGGTTCTGTAATGCTGTACTTAAAGATCAGAGTGGCTGAATATATGACACAAAACCAGGGATTACTTGAAACTGTAATAATCTGATTTAGAAAAAAAAAAAATTATGATACAACTTGTGACTGATTGGCCCAGAGGGGTGCCTGCATCATCCCTGCGCGTCACATTTGCTCGTAATATTTTGATCTAATTGCCAGTCCCGTGAATGAGTGATTGTGCACTGTGTCTCCCCCCTGTCTCGCACTGATGGGTGGCTTCAGCTCGTGTTATTCACGCAAACTGAACTTGAAGAATGAATCAGCCGAACGCTGTGAAAACAAACACGTCTGCTCAGCTGTTGCTTGTTGCTCCACAGTGGATACAAGCAGTATCCAGATGCAGAAATCCTCTCAGGATCAGCACATTAAGACAAAGTTTAGATGAGGTTTTTTTTCTGGCTGGTAAGTAAAAGTGACACTGCAGCCAGTTCCCTGCTAACAACATAAAGACCCATTTCAAGCACTGAACCGTCTCATGTACACAGTATTCAGATGCTTCTCTGTTTGGGAAACCAGTAAACTGTGGTGTATCGAGATTTCTTTGATTTTGTTCTTTTCCCCATGTTTTTTTTAACACTGTTGTGTGGTACCGACTGGGTGACTTGACTAGTTTTTCATTTGGTCTAGTTTGAGTCAATCATAACGTACTCTATGTCGTGGCCCCAGACTCAGTTGCATTTAGCTTCAAGCTGGAAAAGGGCAGCAAGCTGATTAACGTCCGACTGATGACAGTGTTTGGTGACTACATTAATGAGCAGGCTGTTGAAACCTTTGGTTTTCTTCTGAAGAGAGGCGATTTGGATCCTACACTGCTTTCTAAATGTAATAAAGTACCTCATGGTCATGATTTCAAAAAAAAGTTCTTGAACACACCATAAAGTCTGAGTGAATAGTGCATAGGATCCAAAACTCTTGACTTAAAAAGAAAACTAGTCTTTCTAAATGTAACTAAGAAAAATGTTTTTTTAAAAACAGTATTTACGGTCATGTTCATTTTCTATTGACCATCGAAAACAGTAAAAGCACTGAAAAGTGAGGAGCTTGGTAAATGTGACGTTGTGCAGTGTCATAAATGTCATTTTTGATGCTTTGAGCACTGCAAGTGAAATGCAACCTGCCTCTTGTACAGTTAGAAGACAGCAAAGGTTTTCAATGATGAAAACCTCAAAACTGCTGCAAATAAGGTTAAACTACCTGCACAGGTGAACAGCTGACCCTTTAATTTAAAAAAAAAAAAAAGAACTTATGTTTAACTTTTTCTCCTTTGTTATAAGATGTTTTTTTTCCAGCCAATGAAGCAAAGTGCATGTGGTCCCTGTAAGAGTTGTTGCTTACTCTCTGTTTACCCTTCTTTTCATTGTGTTTGCCAAAGGTTGGATTCAGTCTCAGTACAGGATCTTCTTTATTTGGAGTTGATTCATGTCCCAGTGTTCAGTTAGGCTTGACTTTCCTGTCAGTGTTTTTGCCAGGCATTCAGAATCCAAGTAAACCATAAAAACATGGCTGTCTCGTTACAAACTACCAGGAATGTACATTTTGCATCAGTACCTCCACAGTCCCACTGAAATGAATTAAGATGATTTTTGTTGTTTTTTTTGCAGTATTTGTAATGTATATGTAAAAATCATTGGTTTTATGCTCAATGTTCTTTTTGCCCGATGTACAGAGTAGCTTGTGGGATCAGCTGATGACAATGGCAAAGAAATCCTCTCATCTTTGGTGCAAATTGTTTGTTTGTTTGAGTGACATTACCATCAAAATGCCAGAGCCTGTAGTGCAAGTTTAATCAGATCTTGTCTATTGGGAATTAACATTTGCAGTTCATTCGAGGAGAGTGTGTAATTTGGTGTGGCATGTTGAGGAAGACGTTTGCATCTCAGAGGGAGAGGGACAGAGAAGGTGAATAGAGAGACAGAGACAGGATAAAAAATGAATCGGAGAGACAGACAGCGGATGATGGAGAGAAAGACGGAGGGAGTGGAGAGAGAGCGACAGGACGCAGCAGTAAACAGCAGCAGGCGCTGCGTGAATTGCGACAGCAGCGAATGATGACGACAGAAGCAGCTCTTATCTGTAGGCCTGCCTTCATTCTCCCTCTCAGACACACATACACACACAGCGCTCTGACTGCTCATCTCTTTTTCTTAGCCCCTTTGGCTTTCTCCCGGCTTGTTGCTTAGCAACCAGAAACCCCCCCACCACCACCACCACGTGACCTGACTGTGACTCACCTGGAGCTGCGACATCATCGGCCTGCAGCAAACATGTCATACGCAGACAGACGTGCACTAACGCACGCTTACACTGGCATTCACGTCACAGACGTATACATCCACATCAGCACATACGGTACCAAACACACACCGCACATACAAATACACACAACACACTCGCTATACACCCCTCCACACACAATGTAGGTGTGTTTGCTAATAGAGGGGGTCTGTGTCCTCGTCCTCCCCCCCTCCCCCTGTCACTGGCCGACCAGATACTGTGGCTGCAGGCTGCACTAAGACCTGCTGCTCTGTGTGTGCGTGTGTGTGTGTGTAGTCCTTGCATCTTTTTGGTTCTTGGCCCTGTTCTTGAAATGTTGCTCAGCAGATCCAGGCTAACATGCTGTTAGTGGGCTCAGATGAGCCTGTGAATTCTCATCCAGTTGATTTGATTCTTTGAACTCAGTTTGAGGATTGATTTCTTGAGTCTGGATGAAGTTATCTCGAATAATATTGGCCTCTTATTTTAGAATAAAGGCAATAAAGTTGAAACCATGATCAATATACATCTGATTGGCTGAGTGCTGATCATGTTATTGCATTTACATGAGGTACTATAGGTGTGTTGAGAATCCTCCCAGCATGCACTGGGGCCATATATTCATGGACATACGGTTGATTTTACGTGTCTTTGTTCTACGTTGTGCTCCATGATGTTCCCACACTTCCATCAGGTATCACCAGTGAACGTGGTTAGACTTGAAGTGATGTTGGTGCATAATTGGTGAGGTTAGACCAACAGATCAAAATTCTCATCTTATATTATAATTATATAAACACCATTTCATTATAAATCTAAAAAAGCGAGCCATTGGTAAAACTGAAGAAGTGTTCATGCCTGGGATTCACCCTCAAATGTCTTGGCCATGAACTAGCTCATTGTCAATAAGCTGCACTTTTGTTCTCAAGATTAACTTGAAATCAGCTTTGAGGAGCCAAAAATTCCTGCCTCAGTCGTCAGGGTCATAATCTGGATAACTCAGTTATCCACGTACACAGTACAGGGCTCAGTCTTTTTTAGGTCTGAGCCATAGTGCCTAATGTTTTCTTTTTGCTGCATAGTTCATTGAAGTTCACTCTACTCAGTTACAGGCACAAGTCACATGGACAGAACAAGATGCTTTGAGTCCTGCTGGCAGAGAGGAGTCAAAACAAAAACGATTCCACTTTCTCCAACTGTAACAAGAGAGACAGAGTTTTTGGAGTTTGTTTTTGAGGTTTTTGTTGTAATTTATCTTTGTACCAATGAGAAACAGGTGGAACAGCTGGATATGAGTGTCAGTTCAGACCAGTGGTGGAAGAAGCACTCATCCTTTACTTCACTGTGCCAAAAATGGCCACTGAGAGTTGTGTTTTTTTATTTAATGTGTATAAACATGTTTTAGCTGCTGGAGCTGTTTTACAGTTCTTACTGCAGGGTACAGTGTTTCATATTTTATTACCCCGTCATATGTTCAGTATGTGAAATGGTTCCAGACATGCTCTGTGTAAACGGTTGGTGAAACAGTATCAGGAGTATAATGGTTGTTGTGTGTATGTTTAGCATCTATATGGGCTGTCAGTGTGCACCTATACAGTATGTATGTGTCTATTTTTGTTCATGTGTCTTTAGAATAGAAAAAGCATTGTGAAGTGTGAGAGTCAGCAACCTAGCAAACACAATAACTCCTCTCCTCTTCCTCTCCTCTCCTCTTCCTCTCCTCTCTGCAGGTTATTCCCATTGGAAAGGCCAGGTGTTGACAGCAGATGAGCTCCATGTTCTTTATGAGGGAATCAAACTGAACAACGTGCACCACTATGACTATGTTTTAACAGGTGAATATCCATCCTGTACCCGTCACTTCTACACTGCTTCAAACTTACAGCATCTGTAACTGAAGTAGTTGATCACGTTTCTGCAGTTAGATTTCATGTCGTGTTAATCGTGTTAATCTTAAGGATCTAATATAGATTTATAAGATAATTAGAGTATAATGACAGAATAATTTTGTATCTGTGTGTGTGTGTGTGTGTGTGTGTGTTGTTGTGTTGTATTCAGGGTATACCAGAGACACATCCTTCTTGGAGATGGTGGTGGACATTGTTCAGGAGCTAAAGAGAGCCAACCCCAACCTGGTGTATGGTAAGATTCAGCCCATAACCACATGATTTTATTTAATGTATTTGATATAGAATAAGTGTTTCCATGGAGACACTGGCAGGAGAACAGTATCACAAAAACATAAGAAGAGTGTTAATATTTTTCTGCAGACATAAGTTCCTTCTGGCCAAAGTTCAAATATCTGTTATATCACTCCAGCTTTTGATTAGAGGAGAGCTGAATCTTGCTTATTACTGTGGCCTGCAGCCAGCTTTTAGCACTTGTCTCTAAAGGTTAATTAATGCAGTTTGGGTAATGTGCAGTTTTTGGTGCATCAGTGGAAATGTAATGTGTGTGTGTGTGCCAACAGTGGGAACCTCACAAAGTCTAAAAACTTTTCTAAAAAGTTGGGTTATATTGAGTTTTTAACTCATTCAAGCCTCGCTCAGATTTTACTGCATCATTTGCTGTTGCCAGTAATTATTTAGAAAAATGTTTTTGCTGCAAAGTGCAGAATTTTCATGCTACTTGAGACTTGTAAACATCATATGACCTCTAGGTATCGAAGGCTCCAAAGGTCAAACAGTTAGCTCTTGATGCTGTTCTGGACCACCACCCAGTCACCCTCTTCAGCTTGTAGGCTGCTTTCATGTTTTTCTTTGGCCATTCGGGGGCAGAAGACCCTGCTGTATGTTAAAAACACCATGTCTGACATATTATCACCTCATAAAGTTGCCAAGTCACACATCTTCCTACACATAGAAACATGGCCATTCATTTCAGTCCTCAGTGTGGGGCCAGGTAGCACGATGACCGGGATGAAAACAGCTGTGTGGGGAGTGTCCTGATGGTCACATGATCACGGCATGTACCATGTGGGCACACTGAGCCCTGAGCAGCAGATCCCCAGTTTGATTCCCAGCTGCTTGGACCCCTTACTGCATGACCCCACTCTCTCTCTCCCCTGCATTTCCCATCTCTCTCCACTTTCTCTACCAAATAAAAGCATAAAATCTGCCCAAAAAATTACTTTAAAAAAGAGGCTTTGTTTTGGGTTTTTCACGTAGAGTGACCCCTCTGACACGGAGCATAGTCATATGACACATTATTAATATGCAGAGTAGTCAGTAGTGGAGCTTTAACGACATTCAGCGAGTTAAAGCCACGATGAAACATAAAATTATGTGAAACAGTGAAACAAAATCCTCAAAATCCTCAAGATTGAGTCAACACTTAACAATATCTGACACATTTGAAGTGATAACCCAGTAAAGAAACCCATCAGTTTAACCAGTTTTCTGTGTCTCGATGTTAATCTCCAGAGAGGATCCAGTTCTCACTGTGGACAACTCTCAGGACGTCTCTCTCTTTCTAGCCAGGAGGATTTTCATCTCATGTTTCACCAATCAGTTTCACTCAAGTCAAGGCCGGTGCAGCTTGGCCTGCAGACACTGTGGTAGTGGATATAGTGAAGACCTACTGCCACTGTTCAAAACAATAAGCAACCAGAGGGTGACATGCATAATGTGTTTGTTAAACACGTTTTTTTGTTGTGTGCAAAAAGTGCTGTGATGCATTATATAGTGTTGAGGGTCTGTAAGATGTTGCCAGATGTTCTTATACTGTTGAATATCTGTGATGTTACACACACACACACTGCGGCTGTCATGTGATAAAAGGATGTAACTTGCCTCCCTGTTGGCCGTACCTGCCCTCATATGCTTTTACATTCATAATGGAGAAAACAGCAGGGTGATGTTGACAGAGGGACAGAGCAGGAGCTTTAAAATAAGAGGCTCTGTCTGTGGCTGTGTTGTCCTCTGGGCCTCAGATCGACATTAATACTGAACTGTGTCTATAACAAGTATCACACCTGTCAAGTACTAAGACGACACCGTCTTATTCCCTAGGCTTGTTTACTTTATAGTATTTTCTGATTTAAGCCATAATTCTGTTCATTCTGTACTGAACTTTGTGTTTTGGTTTTGGACATGTCGTCTCTGATATTGAAACATTTTTAAATATATCACAGAGATTGATTTTTGTCTGTGTGATGGTGGAATTTGTTTAGAGGAGTTTTTGCTTTGATTGTTAGAGACTTGCAACAAAACTTGTTGCTTACCTTGACGTTTCAAAGATGCACCTGACCGTGCACTTGCTCCCTGGCCCTGCAGAGCATCGTAGCCTCGTTCGGGTCATTGCCCACAACATTACTGTTTGCAGGAGGCAGCTGTTTTCAGTGACAAAGCTGTGATGAACTAAATAAACTGATAAACTTGTGGTGTCTCTGGACAGTGCGTCCTACCTGCACAGCACCAAACAGCCAGCACACGGTTTGCAGAGTTAGTAGAGAGCAAAATGCTGAATGCTGATGTTGTTCTCTGTCTGCTTGATTAACACCTGTTCGTCACCATGTTCTTTTAACTTTATGAGGTGATAATAAGTCAGTGCTATGGCCGGAGCCACTCACAAGGCTGTTTTTTCTTCTTTTGAAAGAGAAAGTGGAGATGGAGGTTTTTTCTGTCTGTCTCTCTACATGCTGCCTTCAGTGTGTTTACATCTCCAAATCCAGTTTCATGCCTCCTATCACTGCAGTGTTTATGTAATGGGATGATTTTTGGAGCCGTACAGGTCTGCGCAGGGCGTCTGACTCTGATTGTGTTTTTGCCGTTTCAGTATGTGACCCCGTCCTCGGTGATCATGGATCTATGGTGAGGCCACTGGCAGTTTTTATGCTCTTTGTCCTGTGTGTGCAGTTGTGTGTCTCTGTTAATGTCTGTTGTTATTAGATAGATTTTCAGCAAGGTTTTTGTGCCTTTAATGTGTGTGGGAGGGTTTTTAGTGTTTATCCTTGTGTGTTTTTATCTGTATGTGTGTGTGTGTGTTTTAGTGTGTCAGTGTTGTGGGGGTGTGTTACCAGGCTCATTTCTCAGTGACAGATGGATTATTGTGATCTGAGTGAAGTACATATACACAGTGACTCAGTGTGAGTGTGTGTGCGTGTTGTGTATCTATTACATTGTGCAGACATGTGCATTCTCAGGGATTAAAATTATTTTCTGTCAGTCAGTGCTCATAATTCAAAACCATGAAAACAAAGATCAGAGAAAAGCTCTGAATTAACTGAGTGTGTAGTTCTTCCTGTCTGTGTGTTTTCATGATGTTGCGTGACTCTAACCTGTGTGTGTCCACAGTATGTTCCTCAGAATCTTTATCCGGTCTATAAGAACAAGGTGGTTCCTGTTGCTGACATTATTACTCCCAACCAGTTTGAGGCTGAGTGAGTACAAGTGTACAAGTGTTTTATATTTCATTCTTGACAATGTGTTTTTTTTTTTTTTAAATCAAACATGACATTTCTTTAAATTACCTACATCTCGCTGAGTTTTTAACTGTTGCAGAGTATCTTTACGTAATGCCACTCATATTGTTATCTAATACCTCCATTTTGTGGTTCCACAAACTTGGGACAGAATTAGGAGATAATGCGCCTCAGCTCCGCTCGCTTGAACCTTATTTAGCTCTTTTAAAGATGCAGTTTTTACTCCGTACTTTATGAGAATATCACTTGTGCAATCCTGTAGAAACAGTTTGACCACTCGCTCACACTGTGAAGCTGTATGAGCACTGTCTGAAAAGGAACAGTCAAATCTGAGATCCCAGTTACATCCATTGTGAATATAGCAGATGCATAAATACACAATTATACAGAACTTAGCCTCATATATTTGGTATCCATGGAAACGTTGGGATCTCAATTAACATTTTAGTTAAAGTTCTGAGGATTTCAGCAAAGCTTGACCACACTGCCTGTGTGGCTTTGTAAAGATGGATCTATTTGGCTGGGTTTTGTTTTTTTTGCCTGCATTGACTAAATGGCTGCATGTATGAAAAACAGAAACATTAAACCCCAGTCTAAGAGATGTCTGTGTCTCAGCTCAGCTCCAGCTTCACTGTCAAGCTGCTCCACCTAGTGGTGTTTCTGTCTCCTTCACAGTCAGAATAAAGGTTTTTTATTCTGGATTTCAAAGGCTCATTTGACTTTGTAGAGTTTTCCTGTTCTGATTGTCTGATTGATAACTTAATTCTCAGTGTTTGTTTCTGTGCTATTGACATATGCACATCTGTTTGCTTGTGTTTTAGATTATTGACAGGGAAAAACATCAGCACAGAGAAAGATGCTGTAGAGGTAACAGATTATATAATCCTCCTCTCTTTTCTGCATCATGTGTTCGTTTACAGAATAAGCTGTTGTTTGGTATCTTATACTGCTTTATTTATTGATTCTGGCTTTACACACTTCCTGCTGACCACAGTCGTGCCCCTGTATCTCACTCACTGACTGTCTGTAGGTCATGGACCTTCTCCATGCTATGGGCCCAGACACGGTGGTCATCACCTCCTCTGATCTGCCCTCCAGACTGGGAGACCGCTTCCTGGTGTCGCTGGGCAGCCAGCGTCATGGTAGGTGGTGTTTGAAAGAGTACACTGTGTGTGCATGTGTGTGTTGAGCTTGACATTAATTCCACGTGCATGTAGTGTTAAACTTGTGTCTCTGTTCTGCTGTTCAGTTCGTCCAGATGGCAGCAGGACAACACAGAGAGTTCGAATAGAAGTCCCCAAAGTGGACGCCGTCTTCGTAGGAACCGGAGATTTGTTTGCTGCTATGCTGCTAGCGTGGACACACCACTACCCTAATGACCTAAAGGTACAAACACACACACACACTAATACCCAAGTGGTCAAAAGACAAGGACACACATAACTCAATAATTATTCTATTTTCACTCTGCTCTCTCTCTCTCTCTTTCTCTTTCTCTTTCTCTCTCTCTCAGACGGCCTGTGAGAAGACTTTTTCAGTGATGCACCATGTTATCCAGAGGACCATATCTTATGCTCACGGTAAGAAAAGTAGTTCTTGTTTTCAAAGCCCAAAGCTTTGACTCAGCTCCAACATATCAAATGTATACAAGTTTTCATACAAGAGACAAAATCCTCCACATTATGTTTACATCAGGAAAAGAGTTGAGTAATTGAAAAAACTGTTGTTTTTTGTTGAAACGAGTCGTGGTTAAATGCTCAGAACGACATGTAAAGATTCAGTAGATTTGATGCAGTTTTCAGTATAATGCAGGTGAGTATATCTATAATGACTGATCAAGGACCCCTTTTTTCACTACGAGCTTTTCTAGTTTCACTATCAAATGCTGCCAGTGCCGACAAATATCAGAACTGCAGCAGCCTGTGAATGGTTTTCATCTGCAGGTCTCAAATGTTGCTGCTGGTACTTGTATTGTCTGTAGTTGTGTAGGTTTGGTTGATCCTGCAGCTCACAGGATCATAGCTGGCTGAGCCTAGTTTAGGGAGTTTTGCATCAATGGCGCGGTGGGTCCAAGCTTAAAAAATGCATAATACAGCTTTAAAATTAATGTTCATCTTTATTCATCTCTGCATTTTTATCTGCCCTCCCCCTGCCCACCCCTCTCTCCCTCAGAGTTAGCAGGTCCTGGTCGGAGGCCCAGTCCGCCCCAGCTGGAGCTGAGGATGGTTCAAAGTAAAGCTGACATAGAGGACCCTGCTATAGTTACGGAGGCCACAGTCATATCCTAACATTACCGACCCATGAGACTCATACTAACCTTGTCCTCCTCACCCATAAATCTCTCAAATCCTGTATCTCGGTAAATCTCTCATCACTGTAAACCTTGATTGTCATTTCTTGACTTCAACACCTCATCATCCAGACTCCACAAACCCCTTAATATTGTAACCCCTTTAGTCCTTTCACCCTTAACCCTCTACCCCTTTAACTCCTGTAACTCCTACGCCCCTTGACCCTCACCCTGTTTTGGAAACAGAGCCATAGATAGACACAAGGTTTGGTCTGGTTGGACTGTTCTCTAAAGCTGTAGGGTTTAAGTGTCTCAATAAGAGATTACTCTGATATCACTTCAATCCACTAATATGTTTGAAAAAAAGAATAAAACAGCTATGAGTGTTGTAGGGATGATTGAACAGTTTCTGTATAAGAAATCCGTGACAGCCCAGTCATCATCATGATAGAGAAATAGTGTTGGAGCTGTTAAATTCAGATTTGGGCAAAGGTGATGTCATAATTGTTACAGGAAGGGTGGAGTAGTCCTTGAAGTACTACTAGGACTATACCTATTGCTCAAAGGTGTTATTTAACTCTTTAGTGGGGAGTAAAAAGTTGGGAGTGAATACAGAAACTGAGCAGGGAGCAAGAATAAAGAATATTTTTTCCCCCACTGCGAATTCACATTTGAAAATATCTATTGACACTTGCTGTAATAATAATTCCTTGATTATTTAACCGTACTACACACATGGTTGTGTTAGGGCTGTGTTTCTAAAGAAAATTTGTCACAAGGTTCTAATGCAGTGGGATTTGTTGAAAATTCATCCAACATTTATCCAAAAGTGATAGAAAATCAAAAGTGAATTGATTCCAGCTTCTCCAAAAACTCTGCCTCCAAATGATTAAATAGAAACTTGCCTTCTTTATTGCTCTGTTACTGCCACTCCTCTCCATTCACATACTGTCTCTATTTTTGACAGTGTTGCACTGTGGCGATAGGTCCTCCACACCAGTTGCCAGGTAACCGTATTGCATTGGTGGTACTGTAAAACTCTGAGGAGCTAACACTGTTTATCTGTGGCTCTACCCACCACTATTTTGCCCCCTCCCCGTCTTACAGCAGTGATGTAATGGTGACCAAGTCTAACCCCCGAGACCCCTTGACAATAATAACAAAGGAAAAAAAAAACGCACAATGTATAGTTGATGTATAGATGTTGTACTATAACTGTATTGGACCATCTGTATGATATCTTCTATCTGATCTGTCTATTGGACCATTGTGTTGATGCTACTGTACTATAGACCACACGCACTACAATATCACCCAAACCAGAGACATCTGGGATGGTTCTGGCACTCTGGGAGGCTCCAGTGGCTCCAGTCGTCGTAACTTGTTAGTAATAGGTAACTGTCTAATAGTCATAGTATATAGTTGAACCTCTTTCATCTCAACATAAAGAAACATGGGCAACCTAAGCTGTGTGAGCTGTCCCTGGCCGATCAGAAATCGGCCACCTCGGTGCCAGAACCAACCCATACCATGCCGGGCGGTTCCCGGCCCAGCTCTGGCCCAGAACCCTATATCTGAGAGTTGTGCCACTGAATCTACTGGAGGCCTCAGGAGGTTGTAAAAGGAGACTCTCCTCGTCACAGCAGGAGACTTCCCCCACGTCCAGTAGCAGCTCTGCAAAAGTTTGTTGTAGAAAATGTATTTTTGGTTCACTTCACACTCCACTGCGGTCAGAGGGACAGAAACGAAGCCAGCAGGGCGAGTTTCAATACCAAGCGTTACATTTTTAAAATAAGTATAAGCACTGTCAGGGTGAAGTGATGCCTGTTTGGACTGTTAAAGCACGTGTTACTTGTGATCTACACTTTCCAGTCAGATCAGAACACGTTTTTTAAAACTGTAACTGAAGTTTTGATTTCAGAAAATCAAACCTCAGCACTCTGTTTGACAGTCAGGACCAACCTGATCAAATCCACAATCTGGTAACCTGATAGCTAACTAGCACTGAACTAGCTAACTTGCTGCCTTGAAACATTGACCCATTGTTGCCAGCAGATTTAAAGCTACACAGTCGATTATGCTGATAAGAAATGTTGCTGGTCATTATGTTTGAATTAATAATTAATGGTTGGTCTGTGTTTCACGGTGGAGTGTGACAGAAAAGAGGTGAAGAGAACATGACATGCGACAGTGGTAATGAGCCGGTTTCAAACCAATGATGTTGCAAGAACTTGGCATGTGCCTTAGCCCACTGAGCTACCAGGGCACCACATGAAATGAGATTTTAATGAGATTTTAACATTTTTACGTTTTTTTTTTCCCCCTTGTTGCTTCCTGATTTGAATGTTCAGTAATCTTTTAACAGCAGGAAACAGCAACGATCTTTGCTCGGCAACAACGTTCAGTTTTGGAAACCAAGTAACCAGAGGCTTATTAAAAAAAAACAAAAAAAAGAGAAAGAGAGAAAAAAAAAAAAGAAAAATCCAGATGCCGTCAGTGTCCCACCTGAGCTGGATGTAAGGTTCTGGGCAGGCCAGTGTAATTCTGTACTGCTGTTGTTTCTCTATGGACTGTACTGTGATACTGCCTTAGGAACTGAACATCATAACACCACAATACTGCTCACTGAGGGAGAGGTGGAGAGGGAGGAGGAGGGGGGCAGGAGGGAAACATGAGACGTCTTAAATGTCTTCTGACTGCACACTTCTGTTCTGCAGTGTAGCTGAAACGGGGAAGAAATGAGATTCGATTTTTTTTTTGGAAACTATGAAAACTAATTTCAGGGCTGCGAGTAAAGATTTTTTCATCGTCGACTTAAAATGATGTGATTATTCTTTCAATTAACCAATTAATCGCTTGGTTTATAAATTGAAAGAAACAATTTCCCTCAAAGAAACAATTGAAAAACCCAAAGATATTCGATTTGTGATGATAAGAAACACAAAACATTTCAATTAATCAAATTGCTTGCTGTTAGTTTCTGATTTTGTTTGATTTCTGCATTTTAACTTTACAGACTAGACACTCAAAGGTCATCTGAAAACACCTCTTCGACTAATGGTGGAGAAAATGCAGTTTGATTCTTAAAATTGTAATAGTAAATATAGATTTTTGTACAGTACAGGTATTTTGTGCCGCTGTAGCACTGATTGTCATATCAACAACAGACTGCTGCGTCTGTGCACTATCCAATCCTCTGCTTCCTGCTAACAAACCAGTCAGCCGTATTATTGGGTCAAAATGTCTCCACCTGTTGTGTCCGTGCGTGTTGTGTGTGAGTGAGTGTGTGTACATGTGTATATATAACTGTTTATGGTCACAGGGTTTTGTGTGTATGTGTGTGCATGTGAAATGAAAGAGGAAATCCCTGAAAAGTAAAGTTAACAGATGGAGGATGAGGGAGGAGGAAGGCTAAAAAAAAAAGACAGGTATAGTGTACGTGAGGAGGGGAGGTGAAGTGAGGTACGTTCAAGAGGACAATCATTCTGGGATGTTACGTAGTGCTGCACCACTCCCTTTTCCCCGATCTGCTAAACAAATAGAGGAGTGTTTTGGTTCTGGACTTGTTGAAAGGGGGACTTTCCTTGATGCCTCAAGTCTCCTCTTTCTCTTCCTCCCCCTCCACCCTTCCACATCCTGCAGTGCCAGCTGTGGTGTCCGTATCACTAGTTTTTAAACCTTAGCCTTCACTGTGGGTGTGTGTTTGTGTGTTAGATTGTTATACTGTGCCCCTCCTTAGCCCCTATCTCTCTGCTAGATCTGTTGCCATGCTGGTCACGATAACCTGCCTCATATCTCCTCCTGCTTGCTGTGATACAACTAAACTTCTCTGCATTCTTGTTGAAGAAAAAAAAAACCTGCTGTCCCCTATGCTGCTCACCTCTCCCTGCTTTCAGTAACTTCCTCCATCCAACCTGCTGCTGTTGGCTTGTTTAACTTCACTGCACCAAGTCCTTTAGCTTTGTCATTTAGCTGTAATTCTCCACTTAGTAAACCCTAACGATATCACTAGGTTAAGTCTGAATGGCTGGTGTAACCGGCCACTGGTTACTAATGGACTAATGAATATGGCTGCCTTTGGGCCCCGTCAAGAAGCACACAGTGTCAAGGCTGGCACATTGCACTGTCTCTATTACTACAAAAAACAGAGCAGGCAAAAATGTTTTACGTCTGTTGTCCTTGATGTGAAGTGATGACACAGAGTCGAAATTCCTGTATTGAATAAGCAGTACGGACATTTCAGCATATATCAGAGCAACAACTGCTGTTGTTAAGTGGGTTTGTTCCACCGTCTCCTGAGGAAATTATGTTGCTGCTAAATATTCCACCTTCTTCATCGGCCAGTTTTGGGCTTAGCAGGAGCTTTACAATTTAATGTAAACCGGCTCCGTGTGGTTCCTCAGCCTGGCAAGTTAAAACAATGAGCTGAAAGACGCACAAACAGGACTCTAACTGTTTCACTCACACTGTAAAGGCCGTGGTAAAGCCGGTCCTGTGCAGTCGGGCCCCTGACCTCTCTGTCTGTCTCTGTCTCTCGCTCTCCCATGTGGCTTTGCTTGATGCTCACCGCTGTCCACGCTCCCCCCTCCCTCATATTCTCCCTCCTCTGTGTACCTGTTGTGATAGAGCCCCCTCCCCGTTTGATTACAAAATGTCTGCTACTACGAACCGCAACGACCCAACCGTCTGTCTCCGACTGTGGTCCTCTCCTCTCCTCCTGGTCGACAGTTCCATCTCCGCCATCTTGTTTTTCTGTTCTTGGTGGCCAAAACAAAACAAAACAAAAACGAGGAAATGTAATAATCATTGTTTGGTAACTGTTTTTAGTGCTATGTTTTTGGAGCGTTACGAGTATTTTCTAACATGTTACAATAAAAGATTGTAGTGTACAAATTCACATTTATAAAATATATATATAGATATATATGAGAAATGTATGTTCTAATGCAATAAAGAGAGATTAAGAATTATGAAATTGGACTGATCTGATTATTTATTTATTTATTTTTTTGCCTCATTTCAGCTTCAGTTTTATACAATTTAATTTTTTGTCATTACTATAGACCTATTTATAAGTTATAGTATTCAGGTGGTGTAGCAAATTTTAATTCCATGATGCATGAAACCCTGTTTAGGAAACACTTGTGTTAGACCTCTAAGCTTTCAGGACAGGTGCAACCAGCTCCAGCAGCTGCATGTCTCCACATCCGGTGTGTGGTCCCCTGATAATGGCAAAACTTATCTTGCACATTAGCTGCAAAATGCTCAATACTATTCACGGCCTGAGATTAAATGAGACTGAACTAGAACAGGTGACCTACTGTGGGGTCCTAATGCCATAGGTTGAGAAACTGTTGAAGGTGTGTTGTCATTCAAACCGGTTCAGGCAGCTTGTTGCATTTTATTGTCAGTAAACAGCAATATTTACATCCAGTGTTTCTCACTGGAATGCACTGACTGTACCACACCTTGAAGAAGAGCTGCAGCTGTGGAGGATGGTCTGACCCTTGAACTGGACATGACTGATCACAGCTTCTTACTCCACTGGAGATCATTTATATTTGAATGTCATGAATCCTCAAAACTCTCGGGTCACATTTTATTCTTTATCACATTTTATTCTTTACGCCATCCTTTTTTTTTTTTTTTGAATGAACTGACGCTGCCTTGAAATGTCACAGCATTTGATAAAGTTATAACTTTATCAAAGGTTTTTATTTTGAAATGGCCTCAGCCGCCTTCCGTACAGACGCGTCTGCTTTGTTGACATTTTTCCTCCATCAGCTGACTGTCTCCAAGTTTAGCTGAACAGCTCAGCACTAACAAGCCCTCGCCATGTCACTAACCCTTCGACATAAACCACAATCGGTTGACACATTTTTAGAGAAGTAGCAGCTCGGGATGAAGGTTATTTCCTGAACGGCAGCTAGCTCGCTGCTACAGTTAGCCTGCCGAGCTACAGCGAAGCGCTAGCTAGCTAACAAGCTAACCGATGTGAAGTGACACAATGGAGGGGATTCTGTACAAATGGACGAATTATATGACAGGTGAGTCATCTCTCTGCGTGCCCGACACCTGTTTGAGCTTACTGCCTGTCTGTCCAGCCGTAGACACGGTTCCTGGATGATGAATGATGGGTTTATTTTTGCGTCAGTTAGCTAACATAGCTTGTGAAACAGTCCAGTTTAACCGTTATCACCGCAGCTAACAAGCTAATGTTGATATTAAAAAGGAGGTGACATGGCACATAGCCGCGAAACCAACGTAGGGATTTAATGTATTCATGTTATTAATATGACATTTATTTAGTCAGCAATTATTCTCCTCAGTCTTTGCTGCCAGTTCGACACCAGCACTTCGGGTTATTCCAAAATAAAAGTCATTTCCCTGCAGCTGCTGCTAATGATGTGGCATCAAACAGTGTTGGAATAAGGACTTCAGTAAAACTACATTACAAGTGAAAGTCCTTCATTAGAAATCCAGTATGAAAGTATTATTTGTAAGTTTACTCTGTGTGCAAAAGCTTTAATACTTTATAAGACGATTCTGGTTGTAATTTGTCCTGAAAACTATATTAAACCAGCCTGTGTTTAATGAACTGGAGTAAAACTGACTGTATCTTGAAAGAAGTTTGTACTAGTACTAATTTCAGTTATACTTGAAACTGAAGATTTCCACTTGGCTGAGCACAGGCTTGAGTATTTTCACTGCACTAGTGGATTTGTTTTTTTTTTTCTCAGTTTCAGAAAATAAAGGAAGTGAAATGATGTGATGAGGATAAATTATTGTATTTTACATGATCAGAGTTTTGATAGTGTTGTGTCAGTGTGATTTTTTAATTTTTAATTTTATGCTTTTTTACACTTTTTATCCCACTACATTTATTTGACAGCTTCTGTCACTGTGACTGTACCAATACAGATTTTAATGCCTATAACAAGCATATAAATCATGATCAGATAAAATAGGCTTTATTAGTCCCACAGTGGGGAAATTCACACATTGTTCTACAGTAATATATCACTGTGAAGCTCTGACGGTGCTGTAGTAATAATAATACTCGTTTTGTTTTGGTTTGTTTTTTTGCTGAAGCACAGTTGATGTAGGTGATGGTGATGTATTCAGATATTTTGTTTTATTTTTTCCAAAGATGCACAACCCAAAGATATTTCGTTTACTGTCATATCTGATTAAAATATATATGATTAAAACATAGCTGGTGATTAGTGTTTTGTTGATCAGTTAATCAAGTAACCGTCTAACCATTTCAGCTCTAAACCATTTGAGAAATTTAGTGTGGTGGTAAAAACTCAAGAGGCATTTCCCATAAAACACACTGCATTGTTGGTAACCACTGGTTTAATCTTTAAACTTTATTATATTTGATATAGAATCTTAATCTGAGAAGAGCTGCTGACAGAAAAAAGCACAAATGACTCCAAATTCTGCTGAACTGCAGTACCTGAACTAATGTACTTTCCTCTGCTAGAACCGAGACCTGACCCACAGAGCCACATGAGCAGCTGATGGGAATGAAAAGCAAACCCACAGCTCTAGAAACTAAAGTGGCATTTGACCTCAATGATGGCAGCATAGCGTGTCTATAAATAATAGTGGCAGAGGACAAATAGAGAGACACTCTACTTATGACTGTAATGGCTTCCACTGATGAGAGTCACATGACTGCTCTGCTTCAGATGAAGTGACAGTAACCCAACGTTTATTGCACTTGGCGAAGAAAGTTTAGTTGTTGCTTTTCTCTGCTGTACCACATGATGTCCTGCTGCAAAGATCTGTTGTATTCCTGCAAAACTTATGTGCATCCCCAGTGTTTGTTTTGTTAATTTTGTGTAGAAAATGTACCCTGTGATCATTCTTTTGAAGAAAACGTGCACCCAGTGACACCCAGTTGTTGACATTTTGAGTTTGCTGTCCGTCCTCAGGCTGGCAGCCCCGCTGGTTCGTCTTAGAGAATGGAGTCATCTCTTATTACGACAGCGAGGACGACGTCGGTAAAGGAAGCAAAGGATCCATCAAGATGTCCGTGTGTGACATCAAAGGTTGGACGGCTGTTTGAAATCCCTGCCAGATGATTTCCTTCCTATACCTTGGTACAAAAAGGTAAACACATCCATCAAACCGTGTTAATGTTTCTTTACGTTCCAGTTCATCCGACAGATGCGACGCGGCTGGAGTTGATAATCCCCGGCGAGCAGCATTTCTACGTGCGAGCTGTGAACGCTGCAGAGAGACAGAGGTGGCTGGTGGCTTTAGGCTCATCCAAAGCTGGAACACTGGACACTCACAATCACAGAGGTTTGTATAAGAACCTGTGTTTGTTCCTTTATGTGTAACTAAACAAGCACCTGTTGTTCGACAGTTTAGATTGTGATTTCTCTTTGAAATCACGCTCATAATAGTGTTATTATGTGATGTTATTTTGCTTTTCATCAAAAACCAAAAGGGAAATGTGTGTTTTTTACTCTGTGGTGAAATTATCTGGGGTTATGTGCCATGTGGTAAAGCAGAAGCATCTTTTTTATTTCTCACTTCTGCAATGAGCAAGTAACTTTAGTCTGCGGAACTAATTATAACAGTTAGAGAAAATGATGAGGATAAAGAAAGCAACAAGTACATCCATTCTAGCTGCTCTTTGTGGCTGCAGTTGGGCATGAACCCAATTAAAATTTTGACCTGATGATGGTGCTAAATGGAACGTAAACAAGGGCGTTATTAAAATTCGTCCATGGTATTTTTGACAATCTATCCCAGTTGTTTTCAACCATGCAGTGGAGTGTTAGTGAGAGTCAAACTGTGCTGCGCATGAGTTTCTGATTGAACACAAGCCGACACTTCAGATTCAAGATTCTGTATTTGTCCCGTACACAGTTATACAACACGTAGTGAAATGTGCCCTTAATCAACCATTAAGTATACAAATAAATTAAATAAAAAAAGAAAATTAGAAAAGGCAATAAAGGTAATAAAATATATATGGGAAAACATATATTCCAAATAAACATTACAATTATATATATATAAAAAGGAGCTGAACAGTGTGCAAATGTAAAAGAATAGAATAGAATATGGACTATGAACTGTAAAGTGCAGTGTGCTAGATTGAGAGATGGAGATTGTGCTAGATTCCAGCTAACATTAAGTGTCTCAAGGTGATCACCTGAAAGCCCGACAGCAGCACCTTCTACTGAGGAGGGCGAGGCGCCACCGCCGGTTCCAACAAGCAGAGCAAACACAGCAGCCAAAGCTGTAGCAAAAGCTTAAATTACCTTGTAGAGTAATTGAACTTGTGAAGCACCTTGTACTGTAGGTTTTATTGTCCGTTTGTTTTCGGTCATTCTTTAACCCATATGAATCCAAATTGCACTGTACATGGTTTTAAAAAGGTTGTAAAAAGTCTTAATTTTAATTTGGTGAACACTGACTGCAGAAACCTTGTGACATGCTGTTTGACACAGTGTGAAGTCCGATAAAAGTTTTATTCAACTTCATGTCCCAAAATGACCATTTCTCCACGCGTGTGCATCTCCAGGTCCAGACTGTCTAAAGACAAAGATGTCTGAACTTCGCCTGTACTGCGACCTCCTCGTCCAACAGGTCCAAACAATCCAATCACAACACGCCGCCGACACAGAGACCACGCCCACTTCTGAGGTAACAGCACATCTTCTGGTTTCACCAACATATTCCTGTTTCGTTTGATTGTTAGACACATTTTTTAAAAACAGAATTAACATTACAGAAGGGTCATGTATGTCTATATATGTCATTTATTGTATAACTGTAATCATTAGTTGATTAAATGATTAGTAAATTAGCAGAAGATTAATTCAGTTGTCATTCTAACAAATTGTACGTGTAAAGGAACGAAATTCATGTTACTCGAGTCCCAGTGCAATAAGACAAAAAACACACTTGGAATAGATTACCAAAAGAAATAACAGTACAAAATAATTGGCAGCTATTTTGATAATCAATTAATAATTTGATTAATTGTTTTCAACAAAAATGCCTGAATTTTAAATCATTGCAAATTGAATATTTTGGACTATTGATCATATAAAACAAGAGAATAATCAGCAAGCTAATCAATAATGAAAATAAGTATGTGATTCGTGGCCCTAATGTTATTTATCATCAGAGTTGTGTATAGTGTTTATGAAGGAGGAGTTTGAACCTTAGGTGACACTGAAACAAACCTTAGTACAGACTGAAAAGTTACATCAACAGCAGGATGAATGTTTTTATTTGTCTTGAAAAGCATCAGTTTTCCAGCTGCACTTTAATCTGTTGTTTCTTAGAACATTTGTAACACTTGTTCTTGTGACTGATGCAACTACAGATGATTTTTATTCTTGTTTCTCCAGGCCTCTCTCCTCAGTGCGACCTGTGCAACTTTCATCAGGACTTTGGAGGAGTGCATGACCCTGGCTAACCAGAGTTTGACCCCTGACCTCCGACCTCCTGAGAGGGTAATGACACTTTCTCCAGTTAAATCAAAGTACATTAAGTCTACAAGGAAATGTGTCTTGTTGACAGGAAAAAAAGAAACACAATGGTGTCTTCTCAGTCTAGTAAAATGAGCCAGAGAGGAGCCTGCAGTCTAATGTAGTTCATTCACTTCACTTTTATTTTGTACTTATACACACAGGCAACAGAAGTGAAACAAATGTACTCAACATTTGCCTGACTGATACAAAATTTTAAGGACAATCCTGACATTTGAGAGTATTTCCCACATACACATCAAATAAACAGACACAGATATTTAACATCCCTTAAATTTGAAAAAAAGACATCAATCAAATACCATGGCGAATACAGTGTACACACTCTCTTGTTAATCACTGGCTGAGATATACACCAATATGGGTAAGACAATATCAGATGAAATTAAAGACTAATAATTATTAATAAGTTAATAAATAAAGATACATTATACATTATAGGTCAGCTGTTTCTATTTTTTACTGCACATGTTTAAGGACAGTTACAGTCAATCCAGTTTAATAACGTCAATAAGACAAATCTGCATCTGTCCCGAGGAAACTGCAGTTCATTCCTTTCAATCCCACCTTCTGCTGCTGGCTTTGTATTTTTATAATTTGCACCGCTCATTCTAGTTGTCCCCCTTCTTTACATTATTCCTGGTGGTTTTGACACTATGAAAATCACCCAAACTTAATTTAGTTCTGGCTACATTTGTGTTGTGTTGTTATTTCTCTGTTGGCGTTTTCATGTTGCACATTGTTACGCTCTGCTATGCTCTCCATCAACTGCCTGATGCCCACAGGCGGAAATGAAGGACTCTGCAAGAAAACAAATCTAATTAAATAGATGTGCAATGCAAAATGATTAGAGGAAATAAATTAGATTTTAATAAATTGGCTGAAAATGTAAATGACACAGTATCCTCCTTTAAGAGCCTTGCTCAGTGGCAGTTGTCTAACACCCAGTGATTTAGGTTTAGGGCGTGTAGCTGTAGGCGACGTGTGTTGACATTACTTAGATTTTCTGCCCACAATCTTTTTTTATTACATGCACATCCTTTATTTAATTGCAATTGTGTCATAAAACAGACATTCAGGAACCTGCAGAACCATAAGAATCTGTTGACACTGTTGTACTAACATGTCTCCTCCTCTGTCCAGATGAAGAGGTCAATCAGTCACCCTGGGACATACAGCTTTGACAGGTGAGCTGAAACACACACACTTTGTTACCTAGTCTCTTTAGAATTAACTTTATTAATTAGTAAAATGTTTGATAAAAAATACCATTAAAAACAATATTACGGAGTGGAAAACTTATAATAAATGGAAAATATTTTTACAACAATTTAAGAGCTGACAAAGTAATATTATCCAAAATCAAAAAAGATAAAATAAAAGATAAAAAGATATTCCTGTTAATTCTCAGGTTCATGTAAACTTTGTCCAAATAAAGCAGGACAGAAAAAGCATCAACATTTTATGCCCTCAGACTTTGTGTGTTACTCAGGTTCACTGAATCCCTGAATTATTATTAACTGTGGCCTCCAGGAGGCAGCATTACTGCACCTTGAATAAACTGAAAAACTGGTCATTGAAAAAAAAAGCTACAGGACAGATTTGTTGTCATGGTGACTCAATACTACAGAATGATCAGATGTGTTTTTCATTGGTTTTGGTTTCAGTAAAAACCTCTTGTGTCACATGACCATTCTGTGTCAGTATCACATGATCAAACAGTCTCTGCAGAGAATGTCAGAGCTAATGTCACATGGTGTGAATGCCTCATAGATGACCTTTCCAGCCTGACAGCAGACATGTATACAAACTCTAATTATATATCAATTTAATTATACTAGTTTCAAACACATAACATGAGAAAATTAAAGAGTCACTGACCTTTACAACCAAACTGTAATAACTGCGCTGCAGCTGAGTTTTCATCAGCTGCAGATGAAAGAGAGCGAGTCAAGGTCAGGTGAATGAGAAACTCCTCCACCTCCAAATGTCTCAAAATGTGCTGATTAAAGGACTGGGAGCATCAAAGCTCCCTCATCCCACTTTGCAAAATAAAATGTTTCTGTCATATTTGGAGCAAAGGTCAGATGTGTTGAAGCCATGGACAGATTACAAGACAATAGGCCGGATAAGAAGATAAGAAAACTGGTCATTTCTGTGGTTATTTTGAGTCTCTGTGACCATTTCATGTCTTCAACCAATTTCTGAGACAACAAGGGCCCTGCTGACCCATCGGGCCCCTGGGCCTGTGCCCTGTAGATACATTCAGTAATCCATCAATGGCTTAAGCACTAACTGATAATCATCAAGTGATCACATGGCAGGATGTCTGTTTTATCCAAAACTAACATGGTTTTGCAAATATGTACGAAGTGCTATATTAAAGATGTCCAGGGAAATAAACTTGTACATAAAAGGGTTAGTGATTTATTTTTAGGACATACCTGGTAAGATGTTTCTTTCTCTGTTGTCTTTATGTATTTTGAAATTGACGTCTGTGTTCTTTATTTATTAATGTTTACAAGAAACTCTACTATGGTATAGTTTACTTCCTGACACTAACCACTAAGAGTGTTGACTTTGGTGAGAAAGTTTCCTGTTTGAGCTTTTTTCTTTTCTCAGGTCAGGTGTGTTGAAGGAGTACGTGAGTGGAGGTCAAAGGTCGACCCAGCGCAGGAACCGGACATGTTCAGACAGCTCTGTTTATGATACTGAACGTAAGACACACTGACATTTTTGTGTCCATACAGCAACACCTTAATTTATGGGTCCTATAAATTCTTACTAATTTCCTAGTGAGACTCCTGGAGAGAACTGTTGAATCTGGTGCTAAATAAAGAGACGTTGACAGTGTTCTGATAGCATAAGGACTCACATATTTATATAAGTTTAAAAGAAATACCAGCTCCTCCTGAACTTTAACTTGTGTTGGTACAAAGTGAACACTGTCTCCTTTCCCCTGTATTTAGAACCAAATTAGTACTAATCGTTTCCAGGAAGTATTTACAGACACACATCAGTTACTTTCTTGAAAATTACAGATAAAGTGCCAACTGTTCATACTCTCAGTTGCCAGTTTATTAGGTACACCTAAAGCTCATGCAGTCATGAAGGTTATAATCAACACCTCTCTATATAACCTTGGGATTTATTTACAATCTGCTTTTACTGCAGTAGCCACCCAGTCTATTTACACTGAGTAATTATCTCTATTTTAGGCCTAAATTGAAAATGTGCATAAAAACAGGTGGATGGAAAACCACCTGGCCATTGGGACAGCAAAGAAAATTACTTGAATCTGAACTTGAATGTCCTGCATAAAGACAACTCACCTGTGAAAGCTGGTGTGTGTTCCAGGTGTGCTGCCCAGTCTCAACGGTGACCCGTCCTCCATTCCTGAGGAGAGAGGAGGCAACGCGAGCCCCAAGACCACACCCACCGACACAGACACCGACCTGTCCATCTGAAGCTCTGACATCCACCAAACCCTGCTGAACTCTGGGCTCTGTGAGAGGTCAAGAACATGACAAGATCAATATCAGTAAGATATTGACGTCATCTTTATTAAAGCAAGAATGGGTTGGTTGACATTTGACTTCTTCAAAGAATGTCCTTCTTGTGCTTTTTCTCTGAAGTCAGCTGACTGCCAAACATGTGCACTTTGGAATCATAATTAACTTTTCCTTAAGGCTTTCTTTAAGTTGCACAGTACACACTGGAGACACAGAAAGGACGAGTGAGAGAGATTTGAAGGTTGTCCTAAGCTGGATATGAGAGTACAAAGTACACAATGCTTTAACTTACTCTAATCAACGAGTCGGACTCACTTCAGCATTAAAGAAAACTGTGATCAGATACTTTAATCCTGGAGAAATCTGTGAATGAAAATGTACTGTTACAGCAGTTAACCCCTGTTAATCTAGTGGACTTTGTTAGTAGGAACCAGATGATGACTGATGTTATAAGGCAGCACCCTGGCTAAGTATGAATATGAAAAAGTGAATTCCTGTTCACTGCTTTAAATGGACCTGAGAGAGTTTTCAATTGTCGGAACATCGAAATCCAGCAACCGTGTCACAAAAGCATTTTCTGCCTTTTCCACATATTCAAGAACTGAAACAGATTTTTCTTTCCCTGGAGCATCTTCTCCATTTTTCCTGCAGACTCCACTGTCATCCTTATCTGCAAAGGTATGAAGAAGAACTCTGTCCCTCTTCCTGTCAGCTCTGAAGTCGTCAGTTGTGAGGTCTGGTAGCTGAGGATGAACCGGACTGGTAAACAGTGTCTGCAGGTTCCTGAGGCCAGTTTCTCTCTGTTGAAGTGTACAGACACAGAGAGCCGAGGAGCGTGGGTCAAAGTTTGCACAAATGCAATGATCTACATAAAATGTGCCATTTTCTTTTTGTTTTGTCCCTCCCCCCTCAACAAACCTTCTTCTCCGTACTTCAGCCAGATCACAACTTTGGTCTTTTAAACTGGGGTGAGGAGGAAGACAGTTTGATCTGCAGCTCCTTGCTCAAGGTGTTTGCACCTTCTTCTTGTATTTGTTTCTGCTCTGTTGTTTTTCACTTGTGCTCCAAAAATCAGGTGACTGGAGTCTGGAAATGACAGACAGGTGTGAATGTGTTACTGCCTTTTAATGTTTGTATTTCCTGAGTATTTACTTGCCTTTTGGTGACGAATTCCATCCAAACATGACCCAGAAAAGAAACTAGTACGGTGGCCCTGGAAGCTCAGCACACTGCAACTGAAGAGAGCGCGTACAAATAAACAAAACTACTAGCAAAGTAAAGGAAGAAAATATCTGCACCAATTTGGCGACACATGAACAACACTGAGAAAAAGACACTGTAAAGAAATAAAGCAAACACATTCACCAGTTTGACAGAGTGTGATGGAAACAAGTTGCCAGTACAGATAACACAACCAAACACAGAAGAACTGAAGTTGACAATGAGCTAATGTTTTCAGTTTGTTTCAGTTTTAACATTCTTCCTCTCTGATTCAGATATATATGTGTAGTATCTGTACATGTGTCAGCGTCTGTGTGTGTTTTGGTTGGTTCGTTGTGTTGCATGTTTTGTTATGCTGTGCATGTGTATTGTCATTATGGTGGGAATTTTTTTTCTTTTTTGTGTGTCATCAATTGAAATGTATTCTCATTAGTTGCAGTGCACTGAGCTGTCGGGGCCAATGTTACTGAGAATGTAATGTGAATGAATGAATGACTGACGGGGTTCAGATGAAGTTTTTTGCTCACACGTCATTTGCAGATTGTTATTTTCCTCTGTCAGCTGCTGCCTGAGAGCTGCACCTGTCTCTGCCAAAGCTAACAACTTAGCATGTTTGTGCTATTTCTATGACTGGATGCAGAACCTCGTCCACAGCAGGCGGATCGGTGCTCACCGCTAATGATGCCACTTTCTGATAAAGCACCATTTATAAAGGGTTAGAAACTGTAATTAATAGGTCCATTCATTGTTAATAAATCATTTACTAATGCTTTATAGATCAATTATTAGCCATTGATGAGAAGAACTTTTGGGTTGCCAGGTTGAGAAAAGAGTCTTTTCTTTTCAGCTCTTTAATTCTTTAGAGAGACCTCATTCATTCTGGGAAAGTGCTGCAGGACACTAAACCAAAATCCAGCTTATTAACATTTAGAGCTGCAGACTCACAACTTATAACTTTTACAGTAGTTTTCCAGAAGAAAAATAAGTCAAACAGTTCATGGGAGAGGTCTCTCTAATGAATTGAAGAGCTAAAAAGACAAGCAAAGTTTTTTTCACAACCTGGCATCCCAAAAGTTGTTCCTATCAGTGGCTTATAACTGATCTATAAAGCATTAATAAATGATCCATTAACAATTAATAAAGCCATTAATAACAGCTTGTGAATCACGTCTGACGGCTTGTGACACACTTTACTGTTTAAACACACGCAAAAGACGTCACTGAGCACAGTCAAAGTAAACATACAGGCTGCACTTTGAGCTGATGAAGGATTACACTGATCATGGTTCTGTTTCTGGTTCTTGAGAGATGTGCTGGTGTTTGGATCAAGCTTCAGTTTTAATATAAAGCTGGGCCGTGAGCCTTCAACTACAAACCCAACATTTTTGGGGGACAGCTCACTCCTCACGCCGGCCTAGACCAAAAATATGTTTGTAGCTATAGTGCATTTCTATTTAGGTTAAAGACACACATGAAGACAAACCGACTGACCACAGCTGCATCTGTATCTTTAGTTTTTTTTAAGTCTCACTTCACTTGCAACAGTTATTAGAGAATAAAATTATTCAGCTGAATCTCACAGTAACGTGTCCCCAACGTTAGGTATGTTTTGCACTTTAGAGTTCAAACCAGTCCTTGTGGTGGATAACTGATGATGAGATTAATGTTTTTTTTAAATGAACAGTTTTTGTTACTAGTTGTGTCTTATTTTTGAAAGGATGTTTTGTTGAAGTAGCTGCAGCCTTATAACAGTATCATTATGTAAACGTACAGGACGTCCTTCTTGTATTACTTTTACCAAAATGTGTGTTTAGTATTTGCTATAAAACATGCTCAAAGTGTTGATCCCTCCACTTTCTCTAAGTACCGTGAGAAAAAGTTTCTCCAGAGGCCTCTTGTCGTTTCCACTAAACAACAAGAGTTCAGTGTGTAAACAGAAACAGTTTTAATTTTCCACACATGTTGGCTCCATGTTCTGCTGCTGATGTCAAATAACTTGTGATTTTATAATTACTTATAACAGCTTGGTATCTTTGTATATTTTATCTTTACAGGATCATTTGTATTCCTGCTGCCAATTACATTATTTTACTTACAAATTTAGTTTTGTTGTTAAAGCTCTTAGAGGAGCTGATAAAGCAGCTTAAAAACAGCTGCAAATGAATTGGCAAACAGCTGACTGAGAGTAAGACATGTGAAAAGAACTGCTCAAAATACAACAATGCATTAGTTGTGAAATCTCTCCCTTTGCAGAAAATATACATATGCCTATGTTGAATGTTTTCTTGCCAGTTTTGTCAACAGCAGCATCTTGGAAACTGTCTCTTTAAAAGTAACAGTTAAACATTTTGGTGAATGCACATATTCTCTTTCTGATGCCACTCTCATATTCATCCAGCACATAATTCATAATCTGTACGGTTTTTGTCAGGATTAAACAAACCAGATATCATGAGTTAATTAGTGAACTGAGGATGTTCTTGTAGGTGGATCTTGTTACCTCTAGACTCACCTGTTTCCAGTTTTTATGCTCAACTACTTCTCATCTGACTCTAGGCAAGAAAGCAAATTAAACTCATCTGTCAAAAACAAATATTCCTTTAAGGTTTTATGGAACCCAAACAGCTTGGCTTCTCGTTCACAGGAGGAACGGAGGACAAACACCTGAGTTAAACTGCTGGATTACAACTGAATCTTATTTTCTTCATCACAGATGTTTTCACTGACTCAGCCTGGTCAAACCAGTGAGAGAGATTTTCATGCCTTAAGTGTTTCTGCACGAAGCGATGTGTGCGGTTGTGTCTGACTTTTCATTGTCTAAATAAAAAACATATTTTAAACTGAAGTGAAGCTATGGTTATTTCTCATCATGTGTGTGTGTGTCTTTGTGTTTCAGTCCATTAACACAAGCAGACAAGTTTAACCTGTTAACAAATACATATAAATATAACTAATGACACAACAGTAGAATAAATCAAACATTGCAGTTAGGAATGTGAGTGTCGGGTCCAGAGAGGGTGGTGGTGTTGTTGCAGCTGGGGGAGTGTGTGGAGGGGCCTGGAGGATGATCCTGGAGTCTGTTTACAGAGGGAGTGTGTGTCTGTGTGTGTGTGTGTGTCCATTACGTCTTTGACATTGATGACTCCAGTGTGACACACTGTGTACACTCACCTGCGTGTGAACACTCCTTTACAAGAACAGGTGAGGGTATGTGAAGCGGCTGTCGACACGACCTGACAGTCTGCTGCATCCTGGACCTGAGGAGGAGACAGTGGAAGTATGGGTAAGTACTTTTTTTATATTTCAGTTAACAGTTGAGTCTGACAATTAGTCACATGATCTAAGGATTATTTACATCATGGTAGTTATCAGACATGAAGGGTTACAGTTTTTAGGCCTGCAACTGATGATTATTATCATCCTTGATTGATCTGATTATTTTTTAATTCATCAATTAATTGTTTAGGCTATGAAATCAAATGTCCCATTTTGTCTGACCAACAGTCCAGCACCCTGAAACAACCTAGAAAAATGACTAAAATGATTTATTCATCATCAGAATAGTTGCTGATTATTTTTGTTGATCAACTATTGATTTATCAACAACCTGAAAACTTAATATCACTTGAATGGAAGTTATTTAATAGTCTTTATTATATAAAAGTGGATATTATTTTCATTGTTAGTTTTGGTCTCTTTACTGTTTTTGCAGTAGGTTTTGGTAAGTTTTGTAATGTATTACTACACTTTTCTTTTTCTACAGTGTCTAAACCTATTATCTAGTTTCTCACAGCAGCTGGTGTTCAGGCTGGTAGTTTATCGGTTATTAAAGATCAGCCTCACAACAGTTTGTAATCCTTTGTTAATTTTCTTCAACAGTAAGATCATAATTTGAACTTTTTAATTAGCTTAACTACTCCACAATGTCTTTGTCTTTACATTTGTCATTTGCCTTGGGTCTTAATTAATTGAAATAAGTAGTGTTTTTGAAGCGTGCAGGGAACTGAAGGTGTGACTGAGACCATTGTAGTAGCTGGGAACTACACGTGACACATGTACTGCCAGCAGGTAAGTCTCTACTTTTTGCTCATTTCTTATCTTTGCACATTTTTGTCTTCACAAAACTTAAAACTTAGATTTCTGTTTTGTTCTTGGCAGCAGGTTTTACAGAGCAGTGATGGATGTGCTGAAACAGATGGAACAATGAGTGGATCAATCAGAAGTGGTGGTGAGTTTGTGAGGATTCATAAAACCTGACAGGGACTAACTGTGCCTGCTTCCTGCTGGAGAACTTAAACAGCCATTGTTGTGTCTGAACAGAGAAACCCAGACGACATATGACTAGCCTGACTGAGGACGAGTCTGAGGACAGTCCACAACAACCCAAGGTAGCTGTTTATATTTTTTATGTCAACACACTGTCGTATTGTTTCACATTTACAGAACTTAATGACTCTGAAACAACCAGCTGAATGAGCTGACTGTAGAAACTGTAGAATAAAATGGTTGTAGAATATGATACAAAGCCTATAGAAAAAGCCATAAAAACAGAATTGAATGAACAAAAGGAGCCGAATACTACAAGCTGTCTGTTTAAAGGTTTATCCAGAATTAAATAAACATTACTTTGACATGTTTTCTCAAATTAGAAGGCAAAGTTTTGTAGGCACTGATGAAGTTTGGTTGTGGTAAACACAGCAAACAACAACAACACAGTGTAAGGTCTAATTGCTGAAATCCAGTATTCCTACGCACAAGTGCACCTACAGCACACACTGTATTACGCTGTAGGTCAGCTGAGTGCATCAGAAAAAGCTAAACTTCACTTTGTTTTGACCGAACACATAACCTGTCTGTCTTACCTCCCTGCATGTCCAGTCCAGATCAGACTCTGAATTCCTCGGTCTGTCTCGCTGTGCCGGCTGCTACAACCAGAAGGCGAGCTCCATGCCTCGGCCAGGAGACGACGGGGAGTCCAGCTCTTCAGCCGAAGACTCTGGTACGGAGGTGGACTGTGAGTCAGAGTCAGAGTCCAGCTCCATCAGCAGCTGCTCTGAGCCTGTTGTAGCAGAAACACCTGAGAAGCCTGAAACACAGAGGCACTCACCTGTGTGTGGAGATGCTGCTGAGCCTGACTCTAGAGGAGAAGATGGTGACAGGCAGGAGGAGACGGGAGAGACGTTGGAGAGGCAGCAAGATGAAAACAAGACAAAGGGGACAATTCGAAGAGCTCCACTTGTCAAGTCTTTTTCGCTGCCTTCCTCCCCTGCTCCAAACCTCACCCCTCTCTCCCTCCTGCCCCGCTCTCCTAGGATCGTCTCCACCCTCCACCTGGAGGTGCTGCCCGAGAAACACGACGATGACACCTCCTTCACTATCCGCCACCTGTCTGAGAGAGAGGCCAACAAAACGGGAGGAGGAAGAGGAAGAGGAGGTGAAGGAGGAGGAGGAGGAGGAGGAGGAGGAGGGTTAGGGAGCATCAACAATCTACTGCTTCCACAACCACCTCAGGATCAGCAGATGGGGTTACCATGGCAACCGACACAACCAATATTACAGCAACACCACTATCAGCAACAACAACGACAACAACAGCAGATCACATATCAGTACCAACAACAACCACCTCAATATCTTCCTCCTCTCTCAGCTCAGGGTCAAGGGTTTCCATCACCCTCACACACGGTCCCTATGTCACACATCCCGACACCGCACGCACCCCTACGGGCACCACACGCACCGCAGACACATCTGCACACAATCACTCCACAGCCGTGTTGGTACTGTTACCGTACGCACCTTCCTTACACATACTGGAGTCATTACAGTGGTGGGCAATTACACAGATAATAAGGGTTAGTCAGTGCTGCAATGTTGTACACAGCCATTAAATATGTGAAACATCCAATAAAGATATCTGAAGCTTTAAAAGGTTCACCAAACTTTGGCCTACTGTAGAAAAGTCTTCTCCATTACACGGTCCCAGCATGAAACAACAGCCAGAGTCATTGAGAACCATCTTCAGAGACTAGAAGAACAAGGAGTCCTGCAACAGGCCCTCACACAGTCCTGATCTCAGCACCATGGGGTCAGTGTGGGATCACTTGCAGATATAGACGACACTGAGACTTCCTGAATCCACTGAAGAACTGTGGCAAGTTGTCCAAGATGCTGGAGCAACCTACCTGCCTAGTACCTTGAGAAACTGGAGAACTGGTGCTGTTTTAAATGGCAAAAGGTGGTCACAGCTACTACTGCACAGCACTTTGTATAATTAAAATGATTATTGATAAATAAAAACTACTCATGGCATCATTTTTTGAATTATCACTTTACTTTTACTGCCTAAAACCTTTGCACACATATATAATCTCTGGCCGTACGCTACTAGCACAAGTGCTTTGAGCTAAATGCTAACCTCAACATGCTAACATGCGCACAATGTTTACCGTGTTCACCATCTTAGTTTTATCAGCTTAGGATTTCAACATTTGATAATAAATTATAAATTCAATAAACAACAGCTCAACAAAAAACAAAAACAAACAAACAAAAAAAAAGTTTAAAACGATGGACGCTTCTCACCTCGACGGTCGCCATCTTGGCTCCGTAACGGAAGGGAACTGACCACCAACGTATTTTCAAACTTGTGACAACGACAGAGGAAGGAGGACACGTCGTCGGCGCTGATGGCGGATTCATTTCCATGTCGCATTTTTATTTAAAGTCTACGGTCGCATTACCACTGGGGGCACAGCGGGAAAGTCAAACCTTCACTTTCAAGCCGAGTGAGCAAAGTAGTCGACGGGCGGGCGACAAAGGCGGTCACCTGTTGATGTCGTCACTTCCGGTGAGCGCAGCAGCAGTGTTTGATTAGCAACAACATTAGCACCATGTTAGCACACACTACACTGTTGAAACAGCGTACGTTTTCCCATTACCATCATCAAAGTTTTTTTTTTTTTTTTTTCCAAATCAAGAATCTAAATTACAAAGTGACAGACACCTTTATACCAATGAAGCGATGCTAAACCTAAAAGTCCTGAACTCCAACCGTACCAATTATTCATCCTCTGTGGACCATGAATATCTTAAAATTACTTGTCAATCCATCCAAAAGTTGAGATATTTCAGTAATTTCTGTATTTTTTTGTGATTTTATTTCTTTCTGTTGCATCACTTTGATATATTACATTATATTACCATGAACTTACTGCAGAGCTGTTATGGAAATAGAAATAGAGCAACATGGACGTCCTGTCTTTCTCTGTGAGATCAGCCATACTCGACTGTGTCACAATCCTTAAAATCAGTTAATAATTAATATAAAAACATATTGCTGAATGCAGCTTTAACATCTGCAGCCAGAAGCTCACGTCATGTCCTCAAAGGGGGAAATCCGTGATTGCAGCCACTGATAATGGGAGAAAAGTGCAGGTGTTTGTCGGCCACAGACACAGAGCAGTGGTTTGTGTCTCACCTTCACACAGCAGAGATGAACAGTTTCCAAAAACACACAACAGGCTCTTTGTATGAGATGTGTGCGTGGTTTGTTCCACCTACAGTAGCCACTAAGTCTCTCCATATGTCTCCACTGAGACAAAGTGTTTCCACTACGACTGCCAGTGAACATGCAAACACACTCACACACACACACACACACACACACACACACACACACACACAGACACACACACTGATGTCATTGGTGGCAAATGATGCAGGTTTCTGAGTTGGGGGTAGAAAATGCAAATGGCCATAACAGAGACAGAGAGAGACAAAGAGGGATAGAGAGTACGAGGCGAGATGAGGAGGAGAACTCTTTCTTTACCTCCTCAGCCTCCTGTTCTCTGACTATTAACTCAGATGTAGTTTTGAAAAATGCAGGTCTCATTTATATATATGCTCCAATGTGTATGTATTTATATGTTTGTATTTAACATCCGATCAGAAGTGGTGAAAAGTGCATTTATTCAATTGCAGTAGTCAAGTACAAATTGGAGGCAACTGAGGTATTTGAGTGACTTTATATTTCTAGTCCACTAGATGTCAGAGGGAACATTGTACTTTTATCTCCATCACATTTATTTGACAGCTAAAGTTAAGTTACTTTAGAAATTGAGATTTGCATACAAAACATATGACCCGCTTTTAAAATTAAACTACATAAAATACCATGTACAATAGTTAGAATTGGCTCCACATCGACCAAGTAAAACAGTAAAATGCTGCTTGTACATCAATGAACATTTACTTATTTAATTATCTTACATTTTCAATGCAGGACTTTTATTTGTTACAGAGAACTTTTACACTGTGGTGTTACTTCATTTACTGAAGTAAATGATCTGAATGTTCATCTGATGTAATCTATTATACATTATTAAAACTGCTTCTTTGTCTCCAATGCTTCACTTTGAACAGGAAATACATGAACAGAGTACATTACTCTTCAAACACAGTTCTATTTATTAGTTTAACATAATTTGCAGTGATCAGTATCTTTTTGTGGCAGAGAAATTCGCTTGCAATGGGACATAAATCCATTTTGAAAGTACTTTTAACAGATATCAGGGTATCATCTGGGTAAAAAAGGAAACTGATAATATAGCTACGTATAATGTGGATCAAGACTGGTCCAAGCACTGAGCCTTGAGGGACGCCACAGGGCATATCTGTTACAGCTGACCTCAAGTCAGCAAAACCAGCAAAGAAATACCTGTTGTTTACATAGGAACTGTGCCACTGATAAGGACCCAGGGCTCAAGAAGGCCCTGAGGTCCAGAGGAACAAGAAATTTACTGATGGCCAACATAATGTAATTTGAACTGAAACCCAGATGTGTGTCAGAAAAAGTGAAAATAACATAATATGTGTCCTGCACTTGATAGCACGTTAGCTGTGGTACAATTTCTCTTTTCTCACTTTACAGTTTATTAATTGCTGCACATGGATTGCTTTATTTTTATATGACTCCAGGGAGGCTCATAAATCTGAGAACTTATGGCAAAATGTTAAGTATAAAGCTCAGAGGTGTGGCTACCATTATAGCCACTGACATCATCTCCTCTGTAACTTTTCTGGGAAACAGTTTTTATCAACCTCAGGGGACTTTACGTTTGTACATTCATTGCACTGGGTCAATAGAAAATACAGAAATAAAGGCTGTTTATTGCTGGTAGTACAGACGGAGCTTTCATACAGCATTTAGATCTTCTGAATAAATAAAATACGACAAATCCAAATAATTTTACCATTTCAAGACCTTTCTTTGATGCTCAAAATTTTATTTTCTGAGAGGGGTTTGGAGTGTTTTTCAAAAATCCCATGGCCTCGCATTTCCTAAAGACATGT
Source organism: Trachinotus anak (assembly GCF_046630095.1). Taxonomy (NCBI): domain Eukaryota; kingdom Metazoa; phylum Chordata; class Actinopteri; order Carangiformes; family Carangidae; genus Trachinotus; species Trachinotus anak. Next base: position 3,413,008 of record NW_027273858.1, on the reverse strand, counting down.
GATGATCCAATGTAAAAATGCCAACTTATATTTCTTTGGCATAAATAAGGATCACACACTTTACAAATACAAATGATCTGCATTTATAGTAAAAATTGAAGTTGTGGTAACAAACAAAGCCAAACTCAAAACTAACCCTAACCTGCTGAGTCCTGATAATTTTATGAAAATTCATCATAAACTGAAAACCATTTGTGTTCTCTAGTTGTGGAACACAGGAAAACAAATTTCCAGAGCTGATTTCTTGTTTACTTTAGACTTTATATTCTCATTATCAATTACATTAAATCAACTTATCTTTTATTATCAAGAACAAATCTGTGTGATTAGATTCAATAAGTCTTTCAGTTTCAAGTCAAGTCCCATGGATGATTTGCTTAACTCATCAAATTGTGTACAAATATGTTTATTAGTTTATACTTCCCAGCTTTCATTGTATTTGTGTTGAAATTTTCAAGCATGGCCTCAGTACAGCTTCACAGAGCTGCATGTCTTTGATGCATGTGTTTTTAAAATGACTCACATTCTGCAGAATTATAACAGTGTGAAATATTATGACGACAGGAGTGCACTTCAAATACTGTTGATCCTGAGCTACTGTAAGTGTGACTGCTGTACTTGTGAGGAATCAGACTGTATACAACTGTGTGTACTTTTCCTTGTTTCTACAGAGCAGAACAATATTCAAATACTGAGATTATTTCACAACCTCATGCTACATCAGAGGGTTTGTTTTGGAAAATGCTGCAATGACTAGGCTACTATTCTTTCTCCCTCTCTCTAAGTCTGTCAATTAGTGATAATGGACCCCACCGGCCAAGAGAAGACCACTCCCTCCCTCTCTACTCCCTCCCTCCTTTACACACACACACACACACATACACACACACATATACATACACGCACTACTCTCTCTCTTTCTGTCTGTCTTTCTTTCTATCTCTCAGTCAGTAATAATGGAGCCCAGCAGTCCGAAGAAGATCCAGTTTGCTGTGCCTCCGCTGCAGGGGCAGCTGGACCCACAGGCCGCCGAACATGTGAGTGTATCTGAGCATGTGTGTGTGTCACAGAGTGGCGGGACGGTGTGGGTTCACGGGGCTGAATGTGGCTTCTATCTGTGATCTTGTGAGTCTTGTCTGGAATTTTCTGTGTGTGGGTGCAGAGCAGCATGTGTGCACAAGGACGGATCTTATGAAAACTGCTGTTTGTGCATCTGGTGTGTGTATTTAATGTGATATTTGAGATGAACTGCATGTGACACTTTTGTGTATTTTGCAGGCTGGTTTGTTTTCATGGCAAGAGTTTAACATTTTATGTGTTTGTGAGCCAATAATATGGAGAATTTTTATTCTATATTCCTGAAGTATTCAGTGCAGTTATCATTAAATCACCAAGAAACATGTTCCTTCTCTTCCAGTAAACACAAAGGTTTTTATTCATGTGCTTTTCAATGTTTAATCTACAAGAAGCTGATGGTGTGAATGTGACTATGCAGAAGTCAAATAATTTATTCATGTCACGGGTCTACAGCTGATTGCAATAAGTTCACGCCTGTTCTCTCAAGGGATGTAGAAAGGACTTCTGGGAAACACAGGATGTCCCAAACTGAGTGACCTTTCATAACTAAAGGTGGGAAAGTCAGGTAGAGCGATAAAATTTTAACATTACAGTCCTTTATAACATGTAATCTGTGATGTAGTTTTCTTGAATGACGTCAACAGTAATAACAAAGAGAAGCTGCTCTTTCAGACTAGATTTAATGTTGCATCAGGGAATTAAAACTGTTCCCTGTGAGATTTTAAGTGCTGATGTTTGACTTGCTGACGTCTTCATGAACTGTTTAGTCACTGGAAACCGGAAGTCATTCATTTCCAAAGAAAGTGCTAAATGAGCATTGACAGATTTGGACCCCTCAGTGGGTGTCTGGGGAGTCCCTGTGTTATGAATCAGCATTCACAAAAGTCAAAGATAAATTGTAGTAATGGTTTTATGAGATACCATCTTGTAAACCGAGTTGCTTCACCAGGACGTCGATGAATATTTACATTCCTGCTGTGTGACAGTGTTAGTCTCTGGATATGAGAGCTGTGAGCGGAGTAAACCTTTATTTTAAAGGTCCCATACTGTATAAAGAGTTTACCATGTCTTTTTCCATTATAAAGCAGGTCTAGGCTCTATATTAATACTGTGAAAGTATCAAAGTGCTCAGTCCACACAAAAATACACAAAGCTTGTATTCAGAAACTAAGCTTTAAAATAAGCCGTCAGGACTTCTGTAACTTTGTGATGTCACAGCAAAGTCACCACTCTCAGCCATGCCCCAAAGCCCCGCCCACCTGGATCTACCATCCAACTTTGCAGGATTTGGTTTCTCTGAGTGTTTACCTGAAATCTGTTATATTTTTACTGGATCGCTCAGAAAACAGTCAGCCAACCAGAAGAGCGGGTCGGAGTCTCTTTTCTGATTGGCTAATTGACCTGTTGCTACTAGAGCTCCAGAGAGAGGCCTGAGAGAGGAGTTGTAAAACTACACTGAGATGGTTTTTGGTTCTTAAAACCACAAATATATCTTCTTATGGAGATCAACACTTAAATAAAACTGTGGAAAAGTGTAAAATATGGGACCTTTAAAGAACAGTCGGTTAAATCCTTTATCTTTATCTTTTTTTTCACATTGGTTTCATTGGATTATGTAGTTATTATCCCTTTAAAATGGATCCATGTAATCAGTATTAGAACAGGCAGCAAATGTGTCTGTAAATCACTGGGACTATGGGTCACATTTTTCATTCGCAAGTTTGGAAAATTCATTTAAAAGGTAATGTTTAAAAACTTCAATATTTCAAAAGCACGAGTTAGTAAAATAACAATGAGAGCGTCATGAGTGTTTGTCATGTTATTCTTGCCATTTGCTACATGTGACAAAGTTTTGCTTTTAAAACTCTACATTAAGAAGGTAGAAAAACTAAATGGTACAATTAGATTCAATTAGATTTTGGATAATAAACTTAATTAATCTTTTAAAGTCTGATCTGTTCAGGCAGCTAATGAAATGCTCTCAGTTAAAAGTCTGCAAAGATACGCAAGAGCGTGTTTAATTGTGTGTTTTCACAGTGTAAGAACTGGGGCAATTAGTGCCAGCTGGTATGTTTAATTAACTTTTATTTGGACCGTGAGCTGAGTTTTGTTTTAAAGGCCTTTTGACTTGTTGTGGTTTTAAAGCCTCATTATTGGGACAGTGAAAATTGGTACTTTCAAACTCAAGTGTTGGATCAGGCTGAGGGAAGTCTAACCAAGTGGAGACATTTCTTAAAATAATATTTCAAAGAGGAAATGAAACAATGAAAATATCTTTGTGTGTTTACCTCAGATTCGTCGCAGAAGACCAACCCCTGCCACTCTGCAGATCTACAGACAACCTGGCACAGGTAAGACTGCAGAGAGAGAGAGAGAGAGAGAGAGAGAGAGAGAGAGAGAGAGAGAGAGAGAGAGAGAGAGAGAGTGGGAGAGTGTGGGGGTGGGGAGAACTGAAAAGCAGAAACTATAATGGAACCTTTATTAGATTTGTGCTGCAGCTTTTGGTAAAGTGATCTCAGTGTTCAGACTAGACTGATGGATGCCTAAAGAGAGAGAGAGAGAGAGAGAGAGAGAGAGAGGGAGAGAGAGAGAGAGGGAGAGGGAGAGAGAGAGAGAGAGAGAGAGAGAGAGTTTGTGTGTGTGTGTGTGTGTGTGTGTGTGTGTGTGTGTGTGCGTGTCGGCTCTCAGCTCTTATAAATCCCTCTATACAGGAACTGACTGATTGAATATTCGGCCTGATTCCATTCTGTGAGCTCAGCTCAGTGGGTCTGGTTCCAATACAGTTGTACAAAGCTCTGTAGGCGCCTGAGGTGTTTTCAAGAAGCCATTTTGTCTGTTTCTCAATGAAATCAGATTGTTAGACTCAAACACAACAGGAAGAACGGGAACATACACATGCACAGACCATAACACAACTTCAGTATCCTCAACTTAAAGAAAGAGATCTCTGCCCAAAATCTGGACATTTTCTCTCCGTTAATTTAATGATTAAGACCTAATGGAACACAGATCTGACCACAAAATAATATTCATTTGCTCCCTGGCCCAGGTTTGATCTGTGCACCAAATCTCAGGGATATTAGCTCTTAATTTTTAGGGAACAAACCACAGTCAGTCTGTACAATGGCAGCCAGCTGGCACCTGTAAAAACATAGAGTCAGTGTGCTCTTAGCCTTAAAACAAAGACAATCATCACAACAGAAGGTGCAGATGTTTTGTCTCAAGTTGTTGTTTCCTTTCACTATTTTACTGAAATAACTGCCGACATTTTGTCGTCAATAAATGCTGATATTTACAAGAAGTATCCCACTTTTGTGATGTAGCACTGACGTCTACTGTCAACCTCTTTCTTTAAAGATACATCCCCCGAGTTTTGTTTTATTTCCCTCAGAGACAAAAGTTTTCCTCCAGCTCACAGTCGATGTTTTGAAGTTCACGCTGAGATTCACAACATCAACACTGAGCCGGAGGGAAGTTTTGGAATTTCAAGTCAATCAAAAATCAGTTTATTTTTCATTTCATTTAGTTTTGTCATTTTACAGGATAAGTCTGGTGATATTCTACGTTTTTCTTTTTGTCAGTGAATCCAACGAAAAGAACAAAACCAATAAAAACAATGAATGTATCCCAGTAACAGGCAGTTTGTGTTTGTATATATATATATATATATATACAATATATATATATATAAAATATCTAATTCCTCTGAGCCACAGAGCTCCATTGTTTATAAAAACTATTAAAAACACATCACTGAGTCACACTGTTGCACTGGGTGACTTGTTCCTTCATTTCCATGAACACACACACTGTAGTTCATTTTGAGTCGAGCTAACACACATCATCCTGCTGCCCCAAATTCTCACCAGAGAACTGAATGTGGATTAATCTGCAGCTGAAAATAGTCCCCGTCAAATGCTGTTTAGCCAAAGCTGCAGAGCTCTGCTGTTTACTGCTGCTTAAAAATGAAACTTTATATTTATTAAATTAAAGATTCACATCTTCAGTATGAATATGGGCTTGTGGCCTGCAGCTGTAAAGATTGAGAGATACACAAAAAACATTTGTTGACAGTAAAAAAACACAGACTATCACCAGCCTTTATGTAACAGTAGCAAAAGAGTAAGTTGAGGGAAGTTAATAAAGTTTTTATATTCAGACAAAAATAAATGGCTTCTGAAAACCAGCAATTCCAGCTCCTGCCAAGTCACAGCTGAGTCACTGGTCAACAGCCCCTTTATTTAAAGAGACTATAATCACCTGCAGGTGTTAAAAAGCTTACTTCTCTGTACTGTTTACAGTTCCAGGAACTCCAGCACTGGGTCCTGGCAAACTTCATTTACAATTTACAAACTGCACTTGCTCTGTTCTGGTCACACAGAGTTTATCTAAGAGTTGGTTGTTTCCAACATGATCACAGCCGGGCTTCAAGCCACAGAGGAAACAAGACTATTAAGACCCGCTATCCAACCTGACCAGTGTGGTTTGAACCAGCAGACCAACAACAGACCCACTGACACTGTTAGATCCCCGAGCTCTTACTTCTGAGGCTGAAAACATCTGTCACGCAGATTTGAAAACGGCAGCATGTCAGAAATGGATCAACTTATAAAATGAGCTGCAGACAAATCAATCAAAACAGAAAGAGCTCACTGCTGCTGTCTCATCCCTCCTGCAGATGTTGGAGATCAACACAACGCCAGCGGAGACTCGCAGGTTCGTATAAATGGTTGTAAATACAAACAGATGCAGGGAAAAGTGGGGAAAACACACCAGTGGGTGAACACTCGTCTGCTATGGCCACCTTCAAACCACATGTTTGGATCGCTGGTGAGCCAGAAAACAGTCAACGTCAGAGAATAACCCCAGGATTTAATACTCATCAGTACTTATACTGAACTATATAGTACAATACTTATATTAAATATTATATTAGAATCAATATAGTTTAAAAACAAACTAGTCAAATACCAAAATCTATCTAAAATATTCCATCTGAATGGGAATAGTAATTCCAACTCTAACGTACATTCACTCCTGATTTATACCTGACATTAGACTCATTTCCTGCCATTAGACAGTTAAAAAAAAGTATATTCTTAGTATCTCACAAACTTCATAAGAGTGTTTGACATTAAAGGTTCACAGCAGACAGACACTGGAGAGAAGACAGCTTGTCTCGAGGGTCAATGTTGTCTGACCACAGTGAGATTAGGAAAGACAGCACACAACATGCTGCTCTTTCTCATTTTTAATCATGAGCAACAGAACTTCCATTGTTTTCACAGTATGTATTTAAGTACATTAATCAGCTTTGAATATTTTTAAACCATCATTTGTCTTCTTGTTTTAATGATGTGTGCGTTAACGTTTCATCTGTACAGTATTCTCTGATTTGTACTGATCTACTTGTATAACTGTGTTGAGTCAGGTTATAATACGATTTTTCTTCTTCTCTGCAGGCCTCAGATTCCTCTCAGAGGAAGCAGAGCACCTACGTCCCGCCCACCATGAAAGGTAAACACAGGACTATTTTCAGCCTGGTCTCGCATGATTCTGCAAAATGTGCACAATGTCTGTAAATGTATAGAAAGATACTACAAGCAAAGAAAGCAGAAGAAATCCTTTCCTCCATGAGGAGGTGCATCTCAGGTCCCTCTGCAATCTACTGCTTTAACAGGCACAGTTAATCACCATTAAAATGCTTTTAAAATGGGGAAACAAAGGAGTGACAAGGGGACAACAGAGATGAGAATCTCTGCAGCAGATAATGCCAGAAACAGCAAAGATGCCACATTATTCAGATACAAACTAAAAGCATTTGGCAGAATCAGCTGCAGAAGTGCCTGTTAATGTCCGTGAGAGGGCACAGAAACCGTAAAGAATCTGTCCACTGTCTGAAACTCATTACTCGTCTTTCACGCTGAAGACCTCGTAATTCTGGATTATTAGCAACAGACCCATCGTTTGTCCTTCAGGGATTAGGTGCCCTCAGAGCGGATTTAAGGCATGACCGAGCCAACAATCAGGATGTTGTTGGGAAATGTTTTTTAATGAGACACATACTAAATGAAGGTTTTTTTTAAATGAAAATAAGGACGTGAATGAGGGACTTGTTCATAAACAAATAGCGACTGCAGAGATGCATCAGTTCCTCTTTTCTCTATACAAATACCTTTTCATTCAGTACAAATATCTGTATCTGCGTCCCTCCATGAAGTTACAGCTCATCGCTGTGAGAGTTTCTCTGTACGGTCTGTTGCAGCTGTGTACACACCAGTCTCCTCCCTCCTCTCTCACTTCTTATGGTATCTGCATGTTTGCTTTCAATATGGAAGTTCTGTTTGTTTTGTTTTACTACACGACATTTGTCTTTGTCTGTGTATCTGTAGCTATATCTGGTTTCACCCCCACTTCTGTTTTCTTTTGGTCGTTCTTTAGTTCTTTAGTCTTGTTTTCGGGGTCAGATCTGTTGGACATCCGGGAGGGAGGGAGGGAGGTGGTTGTGGTCGGGGGGTTGGGGTTACTTTTGATGGTTTGGTTTCTGAAAATGAAATAGAAATGTAGTGTTGTGTCCCAGGATATCAATCAAATTGATCAGGAAACGTCATGTAAGACTTAGATTCAAAATATACGTCTGTAATTTCATTATTTCTTTGTTGATATTCTATACTTAAAGGTAGTTTGGTTCATCTGTGTATCCAATGCCTGATATCTTATTCCTCTCACGGCCAGATTAACCCTCTGAGGGCCCCATCTGACCTCCCCTATACATGGCAGTGTAATTATTTCCCCAGGCACCTGGAAAATGGCCAGTACTCTGGAGCTGAAATGTTGATTAACTGATTAGTTCAGCGACAGAAAAATTAATTGGCACCACTTTTCATTCATTCATTCATTGTTTAAGTCAGTTTTGAGGCAAAAATGCCAGAAGTTCACTAATTCCAGCTTCTCAGTGGTGAATATTTTCAAGTTTTCTATGATGTTTCTAGGAAAAACAACTATTACAATATATTAACTTCGGCTTTCGAGCATTATTCTCTTTTTTCTGACATTTTATTGACAGTACAATCACGCCACAGTCAATACCATCCTGCTATTTTATGTGCACATTAACTGAAACTCCTGACCTGGTTCTTTATGATTTAATGCACTGCACTGCTGCCACATGATTGGCTGATAAGACAATTGGATATTTGCATGGACAAGCAGGTATGCAGATGTTCTTAATACACTGGACGTCAATACAATGTCAGAAAGACGTTGAAGTCTAATGACTCTAACTTTGGCCAGAAGTTAGAGTCACATTACAATCTACATTTAACCATATATCAGCGTATAACAACGTCAGTGAGCAGCTGTGTGCCTTTAATCTGTTGACGCTTCAACACAAACTAAGAACTAACATATCTCTGACATGGCTAAAGAGATGCAACAGAAGCACTCCTCATACACAGCCCGTCTTTATGAACATTTATCATCACTGATCATTTATGCAGTGATGTTTGGAGCAGTCAATAGCTTCTGTATTTGGAAAAAGTTCTCAGCTTTCAGCCACAATACAAGCAGAGAGCACCTGTCTGATGGCTTTCATCTCTAAAAGACTTGTTGTTGTCATTTTTTTTTATCATCACTTGTGCTGAATAATTTATAAAACTGTTACTGAGATTCTCATTGGAAAACAGTGATGGACTCAAAGAAGCAGTGCAGCTACCGTACAGGCCTTTACGACAGCTTAAAGAGGCTGACTCAGCAAAGGCTTCATATTTTCTACAGCGTCTGTTTGAGCTGAAATATATGTACTCTAACAACGTGGTTCTAGTGAGTGTGTAGGGAAATGTGGATGTTTTGGGGAAAAAGGAAGGGAAGACAAAAAGGAAGAAAACCATAAGGCATATAAGTGTGTGTGCAGAGCTCTGAGTGCAGCAATGACTTAGTTCCAGGAAGTGGAGACCATAAAAGCTTTTCTTTTATTGATCCCGTCTGAGTGTGTGTGTGTGTGGATCTAGCCCAGTTAGATAATAGCCTTGTGAGTAACTGCCTATGCAACAAATGCATAGAAGGCATTTACCTTCTGTATGATCAAGTTTTTATTTATTAATCTGATTAGGTTTTAATCTCACACTGTGGTTTTACTCTACAAGAAAAATACCGTGGCTCGTTTTTGTTTGGGTCCGTATATGCTCTTGGATAACTGGAAATATTTGGAGTTTTATAGAAGAAGATTTCTCTACAGTAAATCAGTGCTTGTGTCCGAGCTGGATATTCATGGTTTTTACAAGATTCTTCTAGTTTTCTCCTTCAGTGTTAGAGCAGAAATGATCCCATTTTTTTAATTTCAGTTAAAATTTTTAAGTTACAAATGAATTTTATTTCAGTTATTTTGGTGTTTTTCCCGCTCTGTTGCGACGTGCCTGTAGTTGAAGCGTCTCTCCAGTAGAGGTGCTCTTCTCTCCTCAGAGTTTCAGCTGGGGGTGGAGCAGCATATTCTGGGGGCAGGGCTCTGTGAGACAGACGACCAGCTGAGCCCAATCACAGCGCAGCTCTATGCCAGTGCTTCTCTGTGGGCCAATCACAACGGGCCAGAAGAAGCCAACGGGAATGAGGCGGGTCAGCCGTTAGCCAATCAGGAGAGAGAAGTGGCAGAGAGCAACAGTTTCGGGGGTAAACACTTTTTTTTTAGACAGAAAAACAGACACACTTTGTACAGCAGTGTACTCCAACATAAATCTGATCATGTGTCATCAGATTTTTGTTGAATTTACCGAAGGTTCTCTAAAGGTTGTACTCACAGTGACCTGAAGGACCATTTGTTTACTGGCACACACACCATGGACTGTATGTAAAAATGGACATAGTCTGTGGGTCTGAAAAGTGAAGCCAGTGTGGAAGTTCCTTAAACCTTCATTCTATCTAATGACCGTCAGGGGGCAACTCCACTGGTTGCAAAAAGAAGTATGATTGTATTGAAGTCTATGGGAAAATGGCCAAACTTGTATATGTTTTCGTCTGGTTTCAAAAAACCAAGATGGCGACATCCAGACTGCAAACTCAAGGTTTCAAAACGGCAGTAAATGACACCAAAGACAGTGTCTCTGTTTGGCTATAAACCCAAAATATTGTGCAAATATGTTGCATTCAGATTTATTTGGAGTAGTCTGTTGGCCACAAACACACACACACACACACACACACACACACCTGAATAATAACAAACAGAAATCATATTATTTTGCGCAGCTACTTAGCCAAAAACAATTATTAATTACACAATTATGTATTTTATGATGATAAAATGTACTAAGAGACAATCTACCATTTAATTTGCTGACGTACAACTTATAACTGCATGAATCAATGTTTTTTATATCAACACTGAATCAAATGTAACATGAAAGGAGTGGATTTTAACACCGAAACCAGGATTCAATTAAACTTCTGCAGCTTTAAGGATTTTTTTAGTCTCTCTTAGCTCTTTGTTATGCCTGAGCTGCTCTTATCAACGCCTGCATGCAGCTGTTTTCAGCAAGTAAGCTCTGATAAGCCCACCGTGCACTACCTGCCCAGCAGTAAACAGCAAACAGACACAGATAGAGACTAGCTGGTGAAGAAGGTTGAACATCCAGCAGCTGAAGGGACAAATGTTTTCCTCTGTAGATGAAAACACGTCTTAAAGAAGAGTGAATGCAGGATTTATATTCAGCAGTTCTAAAGAAACACAACTCCAAATGTTGCACCATGTCTGCTTCATGGGTAAACAGGCAGCTTTCTGCTAACACACCAACCATAATAACTTTATTAGTCCGTCTGTTAGATTGATGACTGCAGCTTCAAGGTTGTGTACGTTAAAGCGTTGGCCCTCAACCATCCAGACTATGTAACAGCAAAAACACTGATGCACACATACTGTACACTCAGTCTGTCACTAATAATTCGCTCAGTGTTTATATTTCCATACTAACAACTCTGTCCTGTAAACCTGACCAACAGCACTAACTCCTCTGTCTCTCCCTGTTTCCTCCTCGTGTGGCTTTGCATGATCTTTCATTCTCTATTATCTACCACCCTCCCCCTCCTCTCTCCTCCTTTCTCAGATTTGTCATGTGACCACAAAAAGGAAGCGTCCAGTCCTGACTCCGTCTCCCGATAGCCACCTCTGCCCCCTTTCATCTCTCGATAACCAACTCCCCCTCCTCCGTCCTGCTGCTGTTCATCTGAACCCATTAACTCACTGCTTCACTCTTGTGCTACACCTAAATACTGTATGTTTATTTGGCTACAGCTCTCCCTCTCTTCCATTCACACATACAGACTCATGCAAATACTGACTCAGTGTAAATTCAAACTACTGTAGGCGAAGTTGGTGAGGTTTTGCTTGTGTAGAAATGGCTGTGAATAAAGATGTATTATATTGAAACATTTGCTGAATGTCTGACTATCCTTTATGCTTTAGTGAGTCTTTCTAGGTCGCTCTCAGCAGGGCTGATTACAAGTGAGATAGGTGGGCGGTTGGGGCTGGTGAACCACAAAATACATAAACATAAATATAGAAACAGCGGTTGTTAGCCTCTATCAATCAGTCAAATTACAGGAAATGATGTCATAATCTCCTCTTCTGCTCCTGATTGCTGTTTTTTGCAGAATAATGTTTTTGCAGAACATTATGACATCACAATGAAATCGACCTTTGACCGCTTGGATATAAAATTTCATCACTTCATCATATTATCCTACTAGACATGTGAGTCAAATTGTGTCATAATTATTGTATGAATTATTGAGTTATGGCTGAAAACATGTTTTTGTGAGGTCACAGTGACCTTGATCTTTGACCTCTGACCATCAAAAAATAATCGGTTCATCCAAGTGAATGTTTGAGCCAAATCTGAGAAATTCCCTCGAGGTTTTACTGAGATGCTGCAGAATTGGATGGATGTATGGACGGATAACATGAAAACATAATCCTCAGGCCTCAGCTGTCACCAGCACAGAGGCATAAAAACACAGGTTGGGAGTTTCAGTTAATTACCTGATATCGAGCAGCAGTGAATAATCAGGCAGAGCGGTTGTTTTATGCCTAGTTTGCTCTTTGTTTTGTTCATAATGAAGTTGAAGAGTTTAAATCCTGCAACACATCACACCGATAATCTCTCAGTATGAGTATTATAGTATTATAGAGGGTAATGATGTACACTATGAGAAATGATTGGGAACTATATATTATATTTTCTTGATGCTGATCTATTCAACTTTAAAACAAAACTGAACCTTTTTACCAATTTTAACACAGACCTAAAATGTTAGAGCTGTTAGTAGTAAAATATAAGGAACTAGAATTACTGCCTCATCTGCCTCCGCCAAGCAGCCATGTCACAGGACATATGGTAAAAGAGATCACATTCAAGAGGCCAAAACTGTGTTGTTTTTTTTTAAACTACCTTGACCTTTGACCTCCAAAATCTTATCAGTTCATCCTTGAGTTCTAGCGGACATTTGTGCCAAATTTGAAGACATTCCCTCATGGTATTACTGAGATAATGACTCTGACTGTGGCTGATAGATAATTAGATACAGGAACTAAAAGACAGACGATGCTGATAAAAATAAAATATCAGTCTCCTCAGGGGCAATTCGCCTCGTGAACCAGCACATCAAGAAACGGCCCTGGTTTTCAGAACAGTGTTTTTATTCCAAAACACCATTTTTTCTGTAATATTCACGGGAGTTTGAGGAACATTTTTACAGTATCATTACAACATTTCAGACAAAATATGTGACGTAAACCATGCAGGGAAAACCATTAAGAGATGAAAACATTCATTGTAGAAGAATGAAGAAAAAAAAGATTTTAGACCGGACATGATGTTTTGTTTGAATGCACCATTACTGCAGCAATAAATAGCATCAGAAGCCTGCCTTCCTCACATCTGTGCGACCCTGCTGTTTAGAGATCAACATCCCTTGTCACAGCATTAACAGCTGAAACGAATGTGTGTGTTTGTGAATGAGTGAGTGGTTTATGCAAGAGGCTAAATGTCCACAGATGGGATGTGCAGCAAGAAGAAAACAGGGAGGGAAAGAAACAAATGGGATCCACGGTAACGGGAAACTCTTATGGTTTATCTTCGAACCAAATTACGCTTTTTCCCAGTTTGTCAGTATCTTAGTTTGAATCATTTTACAGTTTAAATTTCTGGTTTTCTGTTATAGACAAATATAATTCAGTTTCTTTCCTGCGTCCTGCTCCTCCTCAAAGCTTTAGCAGGTATTTCCTGTTGATGCTGCGTCCAACGTGCAGCTGCACGATTTATTCAAGGGACTTTCTGTTCACCTTTCACTGCCAACAGTGACTGAGATTTATTTTGTTTTGTTTTTTTATGTCCAGAGCCATTTCAGTTAATGACTGTTTGTGTGCATGTTGTAAAAACAGGATATTATTTATCATGCATTTTATGGTTTTGTTTGTTTGGTATTTTAAAGCATATTAATGATTCAAATGGGGCTTTTAATGGCAGGTATTACACCAAAACAGTAAATTAAACCTGGATTTGTTATCACGTCATCATTTTCAAAATCAGGTGGTTTTGGTGAAGGTAAAATTACTATTTATATTGTCCCAGTCTGTTTGACATGACCAGTGGAAGCAGATCACTACAACATATGAGAGCATTGTGAGTTTAATCTGATATTATCTGATATAATATGTTGTGTCCATGTGGCCTGGGGACCTTTAGGTGGATCCCAACTTAATAATCACTCCTTCATTCATTCATTCATTCAATAGTGTAAAGTAAATGTAAGTCACATTTGTGTTTGTGCAGGTAAACTGGAAAGTTCAGTACCTGAGGAGGAAGAGGAGGAAGCCATGCCTCAGGAAGACTGATCCAGGAGAGACGTCTCAGCACAGAACATTTTATCTTCCGCACTCTGGACGACCCAACAGACGGACTCTGGTGTCCATCGCAGGTGTAGCACCTAAACCACAGGACATTGATTTGGGTGGGAGAGTTGACCTCTGAGCAGTTAAGCATTTTAATCAGAGCAGGTGGAGAAACATATTGAACCAGCTTCCTTCAGTCTTAACGAACTGGTCTGGAAACAGCCAACAGAGCCGACTCCCCTCACTTAGCACGTTCACCTCAATATAACATCACACAAGCAAAACCTTATCTTTGTTCGCCCTGTTTCAGTTCATAGTTCAACTGGAAATGGGATTTTTCCTTTAACAGAAGGAGCAAACTGATAACAAATAAATGCCATCACAACAGTTAACCTGAAACTGTTAGCACTGCAACACTTTTGGCGGGAATGTGCAACAAATGTGCATTTTTCTCACTAAGAGCTGTTTCCAGTGATGGATGTTTTGTTTATATGTCTATCATCCCTTTTCTTTTGCTAAAGTTAGCATGCTAACCAGCTAGCGCAGCCTGCTCAAACTGTCAGGTCACTTTCTGATGTCAGATCTCTGCGACGTCCAATCTGTGCCGAAGACGTAGCTCCGCTCAGAAGATCTGTTATAACCTCTTCTTCTGTACATAAAATGATGGCCGAAGCTTTTCCAAGCAAACAGCTGTTAATGCTAACGTTGGCTATGTTTCATTTTATTAATCGATTAGTTTATGAAACTTCAAGGATAGTGGAGAGTGATGCCTTTAAAGGTCTGGTTTCATCCTGCGAACTGCGATTATTCTTCTGTAAATTGATTAATTGACTTTCAGTTCTAACTTACTTCCTACATTTAAGTACTGGTTGTTTCATGATTTTTAAATAAAGGCTTGACTGTTACTCTGGTTTTAAACCACCTATAGTTAATTTAGCTAAGAGGCTAATTTCTTTTGGTCATTTCCTGCCTCAAGTTTTTAATAAAAATCCACCTTTTGATGAGAAATTTGCAGGTGCTTGACACAACACTTGCAAAATAAACAGTAATGCAATAAGTAATACCTATAACTTTCAGCACTGTAGGGATTTAAAAGCAGACATTTTGACATCCAGCAGGACAGGCACATGTGGAGGGGGCCATCTTTAATGTTTTTAGTCACACCTGTGCTGTTCCTGCTGACGTCAACATGTCTATTTTGAAAAAGGTGTTGTTGGACTATAAAGGCATTTTAGTTGTTTTTCTCAAGCCTGTAGACATGTTGCAACTATGCAGATATATACTTTACGGTTGACCAGCACAGGTTTGACTCATTTTGAAATAAACAAGATCAGGTGAGAAACCAGGTGATTTTTATTGTACTCTCTGGATCTGCTGACTGTCATTTTATTTTCTTTTGTTAATCTGTATATGCAATATGTAACCTTGTGACTTACACTATCAATAACAGCAATAAAATGTCAGCATTGATTTTGTACACAATAAACATAAGAATATGGACTACAGACTATTATTATGTCCAGGTTTAATGTCATGACTCCTTCCCTCCGGTACTGTTTTCTTGTGGAGCCTCCTGGTGGCCTTTGTATGACACAGCAGGACTGGATGTGAAACTTTCAGAACACTTTCAGCTGACTATACTTGGTTTTTAATTAATGTACAGGGGGAAACAAGTTTTTAATAAGGGTTTCTGCAGTGGTAAGACTTTTTTTAATACATAGAATGCAATTTAATACCTTTTTTTAGGGTCATAGGGGCCAAAATAAGTAACAAAATGAACAAACATCTACAGTTTTGTAGGTACAGTGTAGAACTAACATTACTGCCTACAGTCATGTCGTAGAACATGGCCTTAACTTTTGAACTTTTCAAGACCTGCAGATCCCTGTGATTCTTTGTCCTCAGAGAGACTGAGACAAGAGCCAGTCCTGCATCAGTTTCCCAAAAAAAGGCCGATCTAATGGCAGAAAGGTGATTGAGTCCTGGTTTCTTTTAAGAGCACAAGGTGCTTGATGTTGGAAACCAGTGCGACCATTTGTTTCCAAATGAAAACTTCTAAAGGCATTTCCCCATTTTTTTCTGGCATGACTAGCAATAAAACCCAATATTTATGGCACATAAATTACTGTTCACATATTAGTTTTTGGAGTAATTCAATTTACTTTTATCAACAGCAGCCTGTTGACACACAGTCACACAATCGAAACTTACTAGTTCAAATAGTTTCCCCACTTACCGGTCTTCACCTCACCTCGCCTCAGCCGAGGTCATTTGCAGAAACCAGCGTCACACACTCACAGCTCAGGTCTGACACAGCCCTAAAGTTTATTTTATTCATGTCATTTAAGTTACACGGTGGAATTAGAGACACAAAAAAGAGGTTAGAAAGAAAACAGCCACCATCCCACATCAAATGGCAGAATGCGTCCATGGATCTGTCCATACATGCTTATAATGCACACTACTGACTAGATACACAGTAGAAACCCACGTTATCTACTGTGAAGAGTAGAAACTTAATTTACTAGACTTTAGTGTATTCCTGCTACATACTGTAAATGTCACTTCACCTTGCAGCTGCTTCTGAATCTTAACTTTAAACTGTCCTGGGTAAAAGTACAGTCCTGAGTAGTATGCAGTATGAGCTCTCAGACAGAGCCCTGGTGTTAGTAATACATCAGCAGAGGGCTGGCATAAAGGGAGCATGGTTTGTGTATGTGTCTCCATATGTAGCCCTTGCCATGCCTCAACTGAAGAAAAAAAAAAAAAAAAAAAAGCAAATGAGACTGCACTTTGTAAAAGTCGTCCGTCTGTCTGGAAGCTGTCTGTCCTAAAAGGTCCCGAACAACCGTCGCAAAAATCTAAATGCTCATATGGAGAGTTCATTGGAGGATGGCCCATTGACCACAGTTTACAAATCCAGTGAAAACATCACCAAGAGTGCACATATACATATATATTTTTATATATTTATTTTTTTGTCTTATTGCAGCTCCAGGTTTTTGCAGACTTCCACAGGTCTGACATTAGGATTTAAATGTTTGTCGGCAGAGGAATTGATTAATTTCACGTTAAGTACTGACATTTAACCTCGGAGTGTAGATGGTGACCTCTCAACAGCTGCTTAGAAATTAGATGCAAAATTTCCCTCAATAAAAAAAAAGAAAAAAAAAAAAGGTGAAAACTGAAGATTTTTCAGAAGCCAGAAGTTATTTTGCAAGAGATGGTGTAAATTATAGAATTAATAAAAGAGTAGCACCTACTGGACCTTAACTTAATCAGGAGAGTTAACCAACAACAGCTGAGGGAAATACCTGCCGGTGCAGGGTGGCTGATAGCAGGACGGGGTGCACGCTCCACACGTTGTAAGGTGTATTGGGACCATGCTGCATGGTGATCCTGCACTTGAAATAAAACTGATTGGTTGATGCCTACACTGTAGTTTCACTGCAGTATTTTTTTTTTAGGTTTGTTCCCACTGTAAAAGTTCATGTGTAACCGCTTCTGTCAACCGAGCTGCCGCAGCGTCAGGCGGATTGTTCCAATAATCGTCCACACATTTAAAATGGCATTTCACCCATTAATACCCAAACACTCCACCACTTCCAAGCCCTGATACACAATGTTTAGTGTCAACACATTTGGCAAATCATCATTATCATTGTCGTCATCATAAAAATAACAAAACATGAACATTAAAAACAGACGAGTTCAGTTCACATCAAAGTAGAATACAGATATTATATCTTTACCCACAAAAAGTTTGTTTACGACTAGCTAGAAAAAAAGAAAGAAAACATCACCATGTTATACAAGTGTGTGTCTCAGGGTGTTTTCACTATGAACTCCTGAAAGATTAGTGTTTGTATTTTCATATCTGCTCAGGATGTCCGTTTGTGTGTGTGTGTGTGTGTATATAAGTGTAAACTTACATTAACAAGCAACATGTCTTTCATTATCAACACAGGAATCCTCACCCGCCCTCGTCAGTAAAAGCAAAATAACAAAAAAAAAAACCCACATCACATCAGAGCCATTTGCATTCCCAAAGTAAGCATCCAAATCCATCACCACATACAAGTTGTCAGCTGGCCACTAAAAATTCAAATCTTTCATCGAAAAAAGAAAAAAAAGGAGAGAAAAAAAAAGAATATTTTAGTGTCAACTATATATATACTATATATTTATATTTTTGTCCTTTTATACCAACCAAACATATGGTATATTATGTGTTGCTATGGTAATGGTCCCTGGCAACATCATAAAAAAAGTACAATGATTAAAATAAAGACACTGATCCCCCAACTTCATCCAGCTAGTGTGTATCTGTGTGTTCATGTTTCTGCTCATATTTGTCTAATTTCAGTGTTTTTTTTGTTGTTGTTTTCATCTTTGTGGAATGAATTGTGTGTTTTTTCATATTCTTTTGGCGTTTAGTTTAGTGTACAGCATTTGTTCTGGATTTCGAGTGGACTTGTTTAAATGCTACTCGTTTAGTGTTTTATGTGTGTCGACATTTTTGTGTGCATGTCGACACCGATGGTGTTTTTGTTGTCAGGATAGTACGTTGAGGCTTTGTAGGCATAGTTTAGTGTGTTTAGTTTGTCTTTAGTGTATGCTGTTAGTGTGTGTTTGTTGTCGTATGAGCGCTAATGGCAGACAGCATGGTGGGCCTTTTGCTGTGTGTTTACTGTGTTTTTCTATGCATTAGCGCTGATGCTCTGTTTGTAGACGGCGTGGTAGGCGTTTCGCAGCAGGACGTAGGGGAAACAGGACTCCAGCAGGTCCATGGTCAGGAAGGGAGACTCCTGCACGATCTGAAACACAACAGATGACACACACAGATTGTTACACAACAGAAATACATTAGACAGATTAATACGGTCCTCCTCCTCCTTTTGGTGCAAATGCAGAAGCACGCTGCTCTTTTCCATGTGTCAGCAAAATATTGTGTTACTGTTTTTTTTTTTCTCTCACCATGTCCAGCAGCAGGTAGACAGATTCTCTGTTACGTGTCGTCATCTTGTCCGTCTCCTGGCCGATCTTCAGCAGGCTGGATGAGGCCAGCTACACACACACACACACACACACACACACACACACACACACACACACACACACACACACACACACACACACACACACACACACACACACACACACACAGAGGAAAATGTGTTTCAGAGCTTAGTTTTTCAGTTTTGTGTATTTATTTCTTTAATAGGGACGATGCAATGAGCATGAAAGTGATGTGTTGCACAGAGAGTTTATAGTTATTGCCCTTGTTGGGCTTTCACATGCGCAGTGTAATTAAAATAATAGTTGTAGAACAGCTTATTGTGTCTCGCTCGTTATGCTTCCATTAATTTTTTCGCTGCAGTTTTAAGACAATTCATGAAATTTTAACAGGATAATGGAGCAGCAGGACCTCTCACACATCTTAATTCTAAATTGCTGCTTCCCAGTTAGGATACAATTAGGACTAGATTGTGTTGTTTTTTTTTTTTCACTGAGTAGGTTTCTCTGGTCTGATCCACGTGTATTCAGTGGTTTTATCAGCTGCAGCGGTGATAGAGACGGGCAGCAGGGACAAAAGAGCCGAAGTCCAGAGACAGAGCAGGGACGCTGCGACTGCGACGGCCGCTCTGCGACGGCCGCTCTGCTGTTTTCAGAAAAATGAAAGCATTGAAAATGAAGTTGTTCAATTTTGCACCTGTGGAGGCAAAGGGGCCAAACTGTGGGTGCTTCCAGGCCACGGCAGCCACGTGCAGCCGGGGCCAAACTTTCATTGATTTGATAACAAACTCCAGGTTGGTGCTAGGCTGGATCAGCCACAGAGACTAAGCTGAAGTGGTTGTTTCGTTGTCAGCCTCCTGCCCCAAACTGTAACCACCAATCACAGAGCACCCCCTCCCCGACTGATCCAATCTAGCATTTACCACACTCCACCTGAGCCAGCACACACTGTGCCTACACAGCGTAGCTTTATCCTTACGGTTCATCTTGTGTATCTTTAGTTAAACTTTTTATCTCCAGTCCCTCTGTGTGTGTATGTGTTTTGGTCGTCACTGTTAATTTCCTATGGTACTGATATACTTGCAATCGAATACAAATGATTTAGCAGAAGGTTGATCTCGGGTGTGGGGGTGGGACAGATTTGAGCACCCACCACACCAGCAGAAACAAACTGGTGCCTGCGTGTGGAGGCATGTGATGGTGAGTGGTGCCATGACATCACGCTTCATTTTAAAAACTCCACCGCAGCCAGAGGTGACGATGAATGACACACAAATAAAACATGTTTAATCACAAATGAAATAACTTCTGTGTGTC
Organism: Trachinotus anak; assembly: GCF_046630095.1. Classification (NCBI taxonomy): domain Eukaryota; kingdom Metazoa; phylum Chordata; class Actinopteri; order Carangiformes; family Carangidae; genus Trachinotus; species Trachinotus anak. The sequence goes on along the minus strand of NW_027273858.1, from coordinate 3,392,718 downwards.
TTACAGCCAGGAACTCTTTCAGACGGTCCTCTATGCTTCCCTTGTGGATGGTGAAGAGAGCAGCAGCGATCTGGTTGATGGCTTTGGCCAGGCAGTGGATGTTGTTACAGTGACCTGCAGGGGGCAGCAAACACTCACTGTTACCATGAGAATAAGGGGACATCATCTGTATTTCAAAATCAATTAATTCTGGGCTAATTTCTGACATGTGGCTCTTTAACTCCCACAGCTGAGACATACAGAGGTGGAACTCCCAGTGCAGCGGAGACAATATGGATCCCATTTTTTTTTTTGTACTTCATGCAGATGACAGCCATTATGTGTGAATGTGACGTGCATAAAAAGTCAGAGCCTAAAATATGTACGTGCAATTCTTAGCTCACAAAATGGTTCGCATGACTGCACTGGCGCCTTGTATTGAGATGTGCTGTCAGAAAACCAATTGCTGGCCAATATGCAGTCTGCATACTAACAATGGTGGAGCCCATTACAACTCATTATCCTTTTCAAATGTCCCTTATTAACAATGGCGCCTTTCATTTCAAGGTTGTTAGGAGGCCATGTCTTGATAATTCATCCTTGAGACGAAACTCTCTGATACCTTATCAAAAGCCTCATTTAACTACAACACTGTGTCTCGATTACACTAAAAATCAGGTTTATTTAATCAAATAAATCTTTTTACTGACATTGTCCAACAAATAAAATTAAAACAGGCCATAATGAGTAAACTGACCTCTAAAAATGCATTCGTATTTTCATTATTTAAAAAAATATACATAATGAAGATGACAAAATGTGCTTGTTTGCACATAAATGAATCAATCTGGCGGCACGAGGTCCATCTCATCTGCACGCAGAACACTCTCGTGCCGTTCATGCAGTAAATTATGTTCTCTACAATGTGTAGTATTTTCTCCTGCACTGCTCTCAGGCTCGCCACAACGATTAGTCAATCGATTAGTTGAAGGACAGAACATTAAACAGCAACTACTGTGATAATCATTAACCCTTTGAATCTTTTTTTTTAAAGCAATAGGCTCACACCGCTTGCATGTGAGAATTTGCTGCTTTTCTGAGGCTCACATTACTGTGAATTGAAAGTTATGGGCTGTAGATCAGACAAAACAAAACAAGACAAGCAATAATCCTCAGTTATAGCCTATTAACTACATTTTTATTACTTTGACAGACTGAGGGACTCATTTACTATGTCTGTGGGAAAATCTGGGTGAGAATTACTTTAAATTTCCTTTCCTGACATGTTTTTAAGTTTTTTGGGTCATTTTTGGCTTTATTATGATGAAGGGACAGGAAAGTTAGGGATGAGAGACGGAGGACGACATGCATCAAAGGGCCTGAGTCAGATCGAATCCAGACTGCTGCGTAAGGACCGAGTCTGAATGGTATGCGCTCCTCCAGGTGAGCTGCTGAGGCGATATGTTTTCAAACTAGGTAAAAATCCTCTGCTAATATTTTGTTTAACATGGTTTTCCCACATAAGAAGTAACAGGTAACAGAGTAACAGAGCAGAGAGCATCAAGATGGTTAGAGGACCCGGACTCAGATTAGGAGTCTGTTGAGACCAGAATCAGAGACCAGCAGACGGATCATAACGGTTAGCATAGTTAGCATTGTTTATTTGTTCATGTTGTTTGTTAGCTTGTAACTGGCAGTGGCTGACACAGTGCTAGTGGCTGTGCTAATGCAAACTCTCGTTCTCTGTACTGACAAGGTTTTGGGTTTATCTTTAATCGAAGGGGGTCTTTAAACTTTACAGCAGCGGGGTGTCCTACCTTCGATGGCGGGACTGTACTGGGACATCACGTTGCTGGCCAGCGTTGGCAGTGAAACAGCCACAAACACCATGAGCAGGCAGGCGATCTTATACTCCTCCTCTGGACTGATGTTCTCTGCACAGATGCATAAAGATGGTAATCAAGAGATGGGATATGATGGAAGATGGATTCAGTTCTCATTTGTTTGGGCGTGTGTGTGTTTGAGTCTCACCACTTTTTTGTGAGGACAGAGCCACTACCAGAGCGGGGTCGATCTCGCAGGGTAAACCTGCTGCTGATGACAGCTCGTAGACATTCATGGCCACCTGGAAACAGACTCAATGTTTAGGAGAACAGAAGGAGAGGAAGACAACATCTGGACACTGACAACAGGTTCAGAGGTTGTTTTATTTTCACGTCTGTGAGTGTTTCACCTTCATGTCCGTCTCTCGGGGAATGTGGTCCTTGAAATCTTCCACTGAACTGACCAGGAAAGGGATATGACAGGATAACACCTGGAGAGAGTGAGAGAGTGTGATGCAGCATCAGTACTCAGCAAGAAAACAAACCTCACATTCAAGGTAATAGCATAGGATCATTTTCTGATTGGCTCCCGTATTTTTAATATTTTTCTTTCCAAATTCATCTATTTATTGCACTTTAATTAACGTGTGTGTGTGTGTGTGTGTGTGTGTGTGTGTGTGTGTGTGTGTCTTACATCTCTCAGAGCCTCCTGAGCAAGGGAGCGGAAGGACAAAATGACTCCGATGATGGTCATCCTCTTCAAAACACTGTCCACAGCTACAAACACACAGCAAAACAAACATCAGCCAACAAAGCCACAACTGTTGTTCCAGCACATTGATCAGTGAATAAATGACAATAAATATCTCGCTAATTAATCTTCAATCAAGTAATTCACAACTGAGAATGAGCTTTACTTTCTAAGGAGTGTTATTTTTCAGCTTTTGCTGTTTTGTGTTCTGCTGTCTTTGTGTTGACTTTTAACTGCCCTTCAGTCGCCTCATAATAGTTTCACAAATTTAAATCAAGTGTTAACACAACTTAAAAGATACAAGAAAATAAAGATGTGGCTTCTCAAAGCAACACTGAGGCTTTACACAGACATGAAACGAGTCAAGACAGCACACAGCAAAGGAATGTGACTCTTCTGAGTGTGATCGTGGTTTAACATTAGTTGTCAAACACATTATTTCCTGTGGAGATTCGTCTGTCAGGCACACAGAGGATATTTAGCACGTTAGAGCTGCCACATTATCAGGATTTTGCAGCCGTGTGAAATGCTACTAAACATGTATGTATATGTGTGTGTGTGTGTTTACAGGTGAGCTTCTTGAAGAGCGCGGCCATGTGGTCTGGTTTGTCAAAGCTCGTCCTCATCTGGGTCAGAACCTCCATGTTCTCCACCACCAGTTTCTACACAGAGACAAACACACAAACTGTGTTTAATTCTATGTTGACTTCATGTTTATACTTTTAAAAAGAAATAGATTTTCAAAACTTTGCGTCAAGGCCATTTTTCATCATATGTGCAAACAGAAACCAACTGTTTCCTACTCAGAGTTAAGAGTTATATATATATCAGTTATGATGCTTTTCAATTACATTGCATCATAGTTTATCAATGACAAACATATTGATACACTCATGATACAAAAGCTACTTAATTATCCATCATATAAACTTTTAACTAAATTATGAAAGTATTTACTTTCAAATGTGTTTATTTGATTAGGACAAGACAGTGTGTTGATACAAACATTGATATAATGTACATCATGTATTAATTAGATAATCAGTGCTGGTTTCTGGTTAGACCTTTAAATTCAAGCAGGTCCTGTGAGGTTAAAACTTTATTTTATGTGTATCGGCAGAGCTCTGCAGTTATGGGTGTGTGTGTGTGTGTGTGTGTGTGTGTGTGTACCTTCAACTCTGCAACTTGAGATGAGATGTGCCACATCAGACTCTCACTGAGGAACTTCATACCATACGGCCCCAACAGCTCCGACAGAGAACGCATCTCTGTGAAATAACACACACACACACACACACATAATTAAGTCTAATTATCCTCTAGTGTCCACACATTTTATATTTACTGTTAAAAGCAGGTGGAGAATCTCTAAATGTCTTAGTAAGGACATGTATCTGTTTGTTTGACTATAATGTGCTTATAAACTACATGAGTGCACATGTGTATTATTTTGGAATACAGGTGTCCAAACAAATATTTTGTTTTGGGGGAAAAAAGGAAACCATGATGCCAACACAATTTTGTATTGTGGATTTTGTGCGTTTGTGTTTGTACCGGAGATATCGGAGTACTCCTCAGCGTTGAAAGTCAGCTCGTTCTCGGTGGGCAGGTTGACGAAGGCCTTCATGGCGGGGAAGTAGGCGATGTGTCCGTTACTGACCTGACGGAGCAACGTCTCCAGGTACCTAAATACACAAACACACACAACACTTGCTGAGTATGGATTACACGTTTTAATGTATCCTTCATTAGTAGTAGGAATGTCACCTTTTCTGAATTTTAAAAACCACATTTATTTCAGAAATAACTGTGTAATCATGTTGCTAAATCTTTTATTCCATGTGTAGGAGGTTTCTCAGTCAGCAAGTGGCTCTTTAATACACCAATGTACCAGTTTCTATTGTTTTGGTCTTGTTTGTTTTTTTTTTTTATACATAAAGGCCATTTCACTTCCTCTCCTGAACTAAGCCCTCAATTTAAAGAGAGAAACAAACAATAGCCAAAAAACATACACTCATGAACTTTAATCCAACAACGCCATCCTGCTGGTTCTGTTCCCAAAATAGCAAAGTCTGACATTTAGTTGTTTGTGCTGTAACTGAATTTCCTGCAGGGACAAAATAAAACCCTGTAACTTTAAAAACCATTTCACTCTGCAGAGCAATACAAATCACACGTTTTATCAAAGGTTATAAAAAGAGTGTCTCACAACTGGAAATCTGTGAGCACAGACTGCATATTTGAGAGGTTCTACAGTATTAGATTAGATATTTTACGCTGCCAGAGTCTGTACAAACACAATCTAAATGCATCATCTCTTGTATATTTTTCTGAAATAGCACTCATTTCTTCCAGCTTGAAGAAAAGCTTCACCTTTTACTTTTCTGGTATTTAATCTTTATAGATCATAATAGTTTTTGGAGACACCTCTGCTCTAGTTTACTGCATATTTTTAAACTCACAGGTTTAAAGTGAACGTACCAGTTTGTGTACAGACTGGTGATGGTGGGTTCACCGTGGCTGTCCAGGTGCTGTGTCTGCTGCAGGAGGACGTTGTTGAAGACCCGGGTGATGTCGATGGTGACGTAGTTCTCTATGGACTGCAGCACCGTCATGTAGGCCCGGACGCTGGTCAGCAGCTCGCTGGGCTTGGCTATCTCCTGAGTAGCCTGGTTGTACATGGTCATCCCGACTATGGACCTGGAGACAGAGGGACAGACGGAGATTTAACAAAAAAGTATCGCCATGGAGGTCAGGTCAGCAAAAGCTCATGTAAAACCTCACAAATACACACAGACAAGCAACTGTTCAAGATCTACACAACCAACAACCTGCAGAGGCAAAATTTAAACATCTATCACTCTCTGGACGTTAACAAGAAAAACTGAACAGTCTCCTCTTCTGGATGTTTTTCCTTTTTGTTCCAATCACTTATATCTGAAGGGCTCATCTTCTGAAGATTAAAGCAGAGATGCTGACTTCTGCACTGCTCACTAATGCTGATGACTATAACAGTGATGGTCTAGGAATTGATGCGTTTTCTATTTGTTGATAGCTAACTGTGTAATATCTAATTAACTTAAAAAGGCAGATGCTGCATCTAAACTGAAACAAAGGGCTGAGGGGTATAGGTCTTCACTGCGTGTGTGTTTACTTGGTAAACCGGATCTCCAGGTGCGAGGTCAGGTACTCTCTTGGTGTGAAAGTGTGCTCCCAGACCACCAGGTTGGGAACGTAGTTGATGGAGAAGCAGAGTTCAGATAACGCTGTGTGGAGTTTATCCAGACTGGAAGAAAACAAAACAAGAAGGTCGAACCAGGCTCGGCTGGAAAACTTTTAATGATCTGTGTGGAGAAGGTGGGTTTTCACAGCAACAGGGTAAAGTCCAGAAATGTAAAAACTTTAAACAGAACCACTGACACTTGGGGACGTGAGGGTAACATTGTAGAGTGCGCACAATAACAACAGCGTGACTCAATATGTACAAACGACACGGCAACAATCTGAGCTGTTTACACGAGCATTAACAGCTGTTATCATTACTACTGCATGAACAAAGATGCATGTTTAATGGTGTTAATGGGAATTCAAACCAACAATAAAAACAAGGCTATTAATCTATTATTAATAACTATGACAGAAACAACAGTAATGACTAATTAATGAAGAGAGACAAAGAACAGAAAGAGACAAAAACAGATCAAGAATTCTTCTGTCTGTGGTTACTAACTTGGTGACCAGTAGCCTGTTCTTCCTCATGCTCTCCACTCCTGGTTTCTCTCTCTCCGGCTCGCCTTTCTTCCCCGTTGCCTTCTTGCTCTTCTTGTTCACGGCCTGGCTGATGGTTTTTGCACAGTGCTTGGGAAGCAGCTGGAGAAAGACAAGTGGAAGAAGAAGAAGAAGAAGAAGAAGAAGAAGAAGAGGAGAGAGACAGGTGAAAAGAGAAAGACAGAAACAAAGAGACAGATTATTGACGTCCTGGCTGATGTTCTTCTATATAAAGTAAGAAGTGAAACCAGTGGACTGATACAGATAAATTTAAGCAGCTTTTACTGACTTGCATCAACAAAGGAATCACAACATTAAAGTGACAGCTTGTAACGGGTGTATAAAAGTCCATTTGTTTCTCGCTTGCTGCTGTGTCAAATCTTGTGACATCAGAGAATTCATTTGTAGAACTTTGAATTTAAAAGGATACGTTAAGAAAACTTTAAGACTTTAGAAACTAGCTGCTTCAACCACAAACGTGACGCGTCCTGTGTGGCAGGACGCGTCGCGTTTGTGTGGCGGCTGCAGAACGTCTTGTTTTTCATCGTGGCGCACATGTTAACAGATTAGAGCGAGCACACTGCCTCACAGCTGCATCGCCTGATCTACAGATTCAGCGTCTCGCCTATTTTTCACATGACGTGCATCTTGCAGCAAAAACAAACAGAAAAAAGAGCCTACATTACATAAAACTGACACCTTCCACTATGGTTTTCTGTGTCTTGGCTAAATCTGAATATGACACAGACATAAAAAGATATATAAATATACTGTATTTTTAACCATTTTAGCAGCTGCATGTGGAGACAGTGGTGTTTTGGTGCCATTTCTGTCAAAATTAAATCTGAAATTAATTAAAAATGAAGAGAAATCCAACATTCAAGTATCCTGCAAACTCTCCGTAGACAGATAGTGCTGGCAGAGGCAGCAATGCAACAGACCTGCCAACTGGTCCAGAACATAACTCCATATAAAACAGTGATTTGCCAGTTTTACACTTTGGTTTTTGTATGGATTAAACAAACGAGATAATAATGTGTTAATTTGTGAGCTTTAGAGGAGCTAGCTGTTTCCTGTCTTTATGCAAAGCTAAGCTAACCAGCTGCTGGTTGTGGCCTTTTATTCACAGAATTGAGAGTGGTCTTGATCTTCTCCTCTCTCTCTCTGAAGAAAGCAAATAAGTGGATTTTCCAAAATATCTAACTGCTCCTTTAAATCAGCTGTGTGTGTGTGTGTGTGTGTGTGTGTGTGTGGTCCTACCTGGTCGCTGAGTGTACATTGCTCAGTGCAGATGTCAGTGATCAGGTTCCTGGCCTGCTTGGCCATCTCATCCAGAAACATGTTACACAACGACAGGCTTCGATCCCCTATGTGGTGACGCTGCGAAAAATAAACAAAGGGACATAAGTGAAGAATAAATATGACTGTCATCCTTATTATGCGTCTACATTTGTGTCTAAATGATGTTATATGTGGTAAACATTATAATGGATTGTGTGTCAGAAACCACAACTGTGTGTTATGTGTGTGTGTATTTACCTCCTCAGGACAGAGCTCGTGTGTACAGGACATGAAGTGTGTGCAGAGCAGAGGGAAGCAGATGGAGTGACGGCTCTGGGAGGGAAGCTCCAAGCACTGCTGGAACATCTTCTCAAACGCACGGCTGTAGAAGCTACACACACACACACACATGCACGCACGCACGCACGCACGCACACGCGCACACACACACACACACACACACACACACACACAGGAGGACATAAATAAAACAAGACATGCTTCAAATTATTTACCTCAAGTAGAATCATTGTATTAAAATATCCTAAAATCACTTCACGTCTCGCAGTTCATCCTGCTACTTGTGCCTTGTTTGAGTTTCTGTTTGCATGTATAGGTTAGCGTGTGTGTGTGTGTGTGTCTCACCAGAAAATGGAAAGGTCTGACGTCTCCACCAGCATCTCCACCAGAGAATCCACCATCTTTGTGTGGAAGATGATGGTGTTCATCATTTTACCGAGCTCCTTGTGATCAGCGATACCAAGACTGGCTTTAGAGACGCTTGTGTAGGCCTACAGAGACAACAACATGGAGGAGAGTGTGAAGAGATAGAAAGGAAGAGATGGAGGGTTTAGTTACACGTAGTAAAACTCTGTGACTGAACGCAACAATCTTTTAACTTGCTCTACCTTGAGTTACTGTATTTTAGTATAATTTTTCCATTAAATAGAGATACACAAGATGTGCGGTGAAAAATACAGACTGTGAAAAATGTGTTTCCGTTGTCCTGGAAACCATGTTGCACCGACAGAGCTTCTCTGACCTTTAGAAATGAGTTTCGAAAGGATTTAAACTCTAGATTTGTGTGCGCACCTGCAGCCTGAACCAGTCCAGCCTCATGCCTCTGAAGTCAAACACCTCTCCATCCTCCACTGCAAAAAAAAAAAAAAAAAAAAAAAAAAAAAAAAAATCACACACATCATTAAAGCATCCTGACTGAACACTACACAAGATTCCGGTAACTAAGACCCTCTATCACAAGTATGAATTATTGCCGCTGCCACCTTTTCTACTATCAGTGCTGCCACTATGTAGCTCTACTGCAATATTGCTATTGGTCCTGTTGTCACTGCTGCTCCTTCTCTAGGTTTTGACAGTACAAAGTAAAGGTTTACCTTGTTTGACACTGAGAGAGGTCATAGTGTTGACAAATGAAGACATGATTATAGACTCATCCTCTGGACACACAGACAGGTTCTAATAGACAGAGACAGGGTAAAAGATAAAAGGTTAGAAAGATGTGCACTGTCTTTTAGGTTCAGCTTTCAACCAGTGCCAAGAATGTTACTACAGCATCAAGGTAGTCAGTGACAATGATGGTTAATAAAGCAAAAAGAAAGTAAGTAGATAAAAAATGGCAGCAACTTGAACTTTTTTTTTTTCTTTTTCTTTTTTTTTTAAGGTCTCATATTGAATAAAGGTAGATGTCCATGTCTTTTTTATTATAAAGCAGGTCTAGGTTCTTTATTAATACTGTCAAAGTGTCAAAGCCTCAGTCCACAGAGAAATTAACACAGCCTGTATTCAGAAACTGAGCCTTAAAATGTGTCATCAGGACTTCTGTAACTTTGTGATGTCACAACAAAGCAGTCACTGCTCTCAGCCATGAACCAAGCCCCGCCCACCTGGACCCACCATCCAACCTTGCAGGATTTGGTTTCTCTGACTGTTTACCTGAAATCGGCTGTATTTTTATTCAAATCACTCAGAAAACAGTCAGCCAATCAGAAGAGAAGCTCAGAGCCTCTCTTCTGATTGGCTGACTGACCTGTTGTTAGTAGAGCTCCAGAGAGAAGCCTGAGAGAGGAGATGTAAAACTACACTGAGATGGTTTCTTAAAACCATAAATATTTCTTCTTATGGATATCAACACTTCAAATAAAACACAGTTAAAGTGTAAAACATTTATATATGTTTATATCAAAGTATGTGCGCATGTGTTCATACCTGTACCAGTTCGTTCAGCACCACAGCATCAAAACCAGACAGGTACTGCACGTAGTATCGCTGCATCACAGGGCCGTACTTCCTGACATGAGCTCTGAGCTCCTCCATGTAGAAGATCAACTCTGCTATGTGTCTGCAAAACGCACAAAAACAAACCTGAGACTGGAGCAACACAAGCAGCCGAGTAGAAAATAAGGATGCAGTAATTCCATTAATATAGGCGGTAAATGTGTATGTTCATGCAGGTGTGTGTGTGTGTGTGTGTGTGTGCGTACTTGTCTATGAAGTCATCTGTGCTTTTCTTCTGGATGTTGTCGGCGTGCCGAAGCAGCCAGATGATCTCGTCCCGGGCAAAGGACAACGCCATGAACACAAATAACGCCTAGCAGGACAGAGAAATAAGGAAGGAAGTGGAGAGAGAGAGAGAGAGAGAGAGAGAGAGAGAGACAGATTTAAAGTCAGGAAAAAAAAACTCCCACAAGACAAATAATTCCCAGATAAATTACCAAGAGCAGTTGGCACCAACTGCCTCCCTCACAGTCTCTGAACAACATATGCAAAATGTTTACAGAGTCAGTCTGGCTGTGCAGTGATATTCTGTTATAGATTTATCACGGCTCGAAGAATTTATTGGGCTTTTTAATGTGGTAAAATCTCTCTGTTTTAATAAGCTATGGAATTTATGTAGCATTATTTAAGATGGTATAGCAGTGTTTTAAAATGGCATTATATCTTATATTAGGCTCCAATAAACCACAGAAGAGAGCTGAGTCATACCATAGGGCCATTTAGGTGAGAGGGTTTAATTTTTTAAGGTAGTATTAAAGTGGATATTCTTCTGTAACATGTGCTAGTTGTCTTCATATGTTTATGCTGTTTATATTTATTGTTGTAACAATGTTTTATGAAGGAAAATTGATGTATTGCACAAGTGTTGGTCAGTTAAAACAGTAGCCTTTCTTAAGGTGGCATATGCTGGTGTTTTAAGGTGGATTTGTTTATATATTAGGTCACAATAATGAAAGCTTTTTTTAAGCCATAACAGCACCACTTCCTTTAGAGCTGAGCTGAAACACTTATGTGCTCTCATCTGATCATGTAAAATTTTGTTTGTGATATTTATGTCAATAAACACATTATTTAAGGTGGTATTTTACTATTACCTTAGGACCCAACAGTCCAGGCTGATCGGCTAAAACAGTAGCCAGCTCCTTCAGAGCCGATCTGAGGAACTTGCGTCGCTCTCTGTGCATGGAGCCCCTGCAGAGAGTCAGACAGAAAGAGGGAGTCAGAGCCCAGCATCAAAACACACAAGCTGAAAGATTAAATGGTATTTTGACACTTTCAGGACAATCAAGAGACAAGAGGACAAAACAGTGACAGCAGAAGCATGAGAGAGAAGATGAAAGGGGAAGATGGAATAAGTAATGAGGATAAAAGCAGAGATCAGACACAGGGGAGGCAAAGAAGGGAGGATAACACAGGGAAAAAACTGAATGAGGGATAAAGGGAGGGAGAAGGTGCATTGTCTGTGTGAGACTCCCTGAGAGAGAGAGAGAGACACACACAAGAGGCTAGACACAAATATAAAGTGATGGTTAAAGAAGGGAAGCAGGAAAAAGAAAAGATCAGGAAAATAAATTCAGAAAAACAGAAATGTGGAAACGCGAAATAAAGCAATAAAATGTGATTTTTTGGGTGTGTGTGAGGAACAAAAAGTAAAGATGGGATGAAAATTGCTGCTGGGATACAGTAGAGGGATTAATAACAAGATTATGTACGTACGCATGAGACAGGGCCTGCTCTTTGCACTCTCGGATGTCGTTGATGCGTTTGTTGTACCTGGAAAACACAACGAGAGAGGATGAGTCAAAATAGTAGAAGTGAAGTGAAGTGAAGTCTTGAGTAATGGCTAAAAAGTGTTTTGTCAGGTCACGCTGACCTTGACCCCACTGACCGCAAAAATCTAATCAGTTTATCCTCGAGTCCAAGTGAACGTTGTACGTACGTATGGACGGATGGATAATATAAAACAATACGGCTGTGGCTCTGGCTGTCACCAGCGCAGAGGCATAATAAAAATATGAAGCTCACAAGCCTGAAGCGACGTCTTCAAATTCCTCATTTTGTCCGACCAACGCTCAAGATGTTGAACTAACAAATATATGAAACTAAAAAAAGCTGCAAAAAGCTATAATCATCGAAACAATGTTTGAGCAGTGGTTTGTGTACACATGAGACGCTCCTACCCTCTGATGTTCACAAACAGATCCTCCGCGGCCTTGTGGATGTGGAAGACTTCGTCCCTGAACAGACAGAGGCAGGTGGAGCTTTGCAGAGCCAACTTCCACAGAGACAACGCTGCTGCGTCACTGTTCAGCACCGCGTGACACAGGATGAAACCGACTGGAGAGAGGGAACACACGGGGATGTGTGAATACGTGCAAGGCAAAAGCCAAATGATCAACTAGAAATCAGTTCAGATGAAGGACAAAAAGTTTCTGCAGCACTCACAAACGATCCACTTCTCCATTGCGTCCAGTGACAGATATTCACACGGCATCTGAACACAGAGACACAAGAGGTGAGTGAGAAACAGATCAGGGATCAGATCATGGAGACATGATGTTACAGCTGCTTTAAGCTTTTCCAGTTGAATTATTTGCATAGACAAGCAGAGCTATAGCATCAGAAACACACGTCATGCAGGTGCAGGTGAACAGATTGAAAATGTCTGGATAAAGCTAGAATGTTAACACACTTTGCTGAAGACTGGTTATGGAAATAAGATGTCAAACATTTTAAATGCCTGCTTAGATTATGGATGGGAAAACCTTACTTAATAATTGATGAATAATTTCAATGCAGTCGTCATACTAACAGTGTCTGACTGAGCAGGGTTGAGCATGGTGGAGGGGGCAGAGATGAGAGAGAGCAGCTGGGCGTTCCTCCATTGGTCAGCCGACAGATTCCTCCTGGGGTAGACCATCTGAAGGCTGATCAGTGCATCTGACAGGGACTGCAGGAGAGGAGAGACAGCAGGAGGGAGATGAAACAAGTCCAGCAGAAGAACACTTGAAAGCGGAATTAAAAAAAAACAAAAAAAAAAACAGAAGCATGCATCCAGAGGTTGCGTTAAGACTTTCTTGGTGTCCGTCATTTTGACTGACAGAGTCATAAAAATTCCATCATAATCTATTATTACCTGTCATTTTGATTTTCATTTCCTTTTTAATAGCATTCAGTTTTCTAAAACAACATGTATGAGGGCATGCAGTGAAAAGATGAACAGAGACGCAGACCGTGCATCATTTTTCATGTCAACACCACATGAAACAGGTGAATCAATTTTTTTTCTTTTTTCTGCAGTGACAGTGGAGGAACTAAAACGCAGTCGTTGTGCTTCAACAGGCAAATATGAACAATATAATTTTACAGAATTGGAGAATTACATTTAAAATATGAACAAACTATTGACAAGAAATTGAACTGAACTCTATTGACGTGTTGTAGCCTGAACTTTCCTCCACGGATTTAACTGGATGTAAGCATCAAGGCAGATCGCTGCAGAGGCGACCGTCATCAGGTTTTGCGTCTTTGCCTCGGACAGACGACTTCTCGTGGCTGTTTTCATTTTGTTCTGAAGGCTGAACCCGTGCTCTGCTGCCATTATTGAGACTTGAATTATCAGCACCACTTCAGCCAGAGTTTTGAACTCAGGGAAAATTTCTCCCAGGGAAGTGATCAGAAGTTGGCAGGACTCTCTCTGAATGTGGGATTTCCTGATCCTGCTAGAGCTCGATTTACCATGGAAATCCCTTTGTGCCCCCACCCCTTTGTGCAGTGGTCACACCCTCCAAGGCCTTCTGTCCATAATGTGCTGTCAGCACCCGGGAATGAAGTCGCCTCCACGATGCAGTCTATGTGCAGAATGGAAAAGATCTGTGTCTGCCTGCCGGAGCATGACACCAAAGAACCTGCCGTTTAACTCTGCTCTTATCTGTCAGAATGACGGACGGCCTTCAGATTTTTCCATCATTGCTATAAAATTCAGTAAATGGCTCACGCAACCCCTGCGTGCAGCACTGTTCTGTGTATTCATCCCTGTCATGTAACATGATGCAACTTCATTTGCGAACAAAGTTATCAAAGCAACAACTGCAGAGTTATTGTTTCAGTTTTCACCACATTACTTTCACTTTGTTTTTAATCCGAATGATATTTCAGATAACTGATTAAATGAAGAGGAAATAACTAAATGTGGCACTTGAACTGCTGTGCCTTGATTTTAACAAGATTACATCTGTTGCACACATGGGAGATCAAACTGTAAACATGCAGAGCTACTTTCTGAATTTACTCTGTGTTATTTTAAAGAGTCTGTATCATCAGATAAAAGGGTAATGTCAAAAAAAAATGTAAAAACACTGAGAAAGACCCAAAGCCAAAAAACAAACTAATATTTTGTTTTCTGATTATCATAACTGCTAAATGAACACAAGCACAGCTCTCCTACCTTTCCATGTGGAACAAACTCCTCCATCATCTTCTTCAAAGGGTTTTCATAATCAACAATCATCTGGCCCAACCTGGGGTACTCCCGGTCACTACAACACACACAGTGCAGTAGAGGGTTCAGAAGTTAATACTAATCCACACTTGTTATTGTTTGTGTGCACGCTGAGCAACACCTCTGCTTGGTCAGCTTTAACCTCCTGCTGTGTGTGTTCTCTCACCAGTGTGAGTGCGTTTGTGTGTTTTAGTCACCTGGCTCCATGTGTCATCTCGTGGGCGTAGTTGTACAGTCCAATGATGGCTTTCCTCTCCTCTATGCGTGACAGTATTATCATCAGAGTGGTGTAAGTCACCACCAGGTCCAGGTAGTTCCTGGTCAGGTCAAAGTTCACCGTCTGGCAGGAGACAAAAAAAGGACAAAATGACATTTTTATAAATGGTCCCAGAGTATTTACTTTTACAGCGTCTCTTCAGCAGAGAGTGTTCAAATGCTTTGCAGAAGTTTAATGAGCATTATATTAATGTGGTTTAACATTAAATGTGACCAAAATTAAGCATCGCAATGATGAGAATCACAAATTATATTAATATCATGTGAGAGGATGAGCTAGTGAAGAGATTAAGAGCTGAAAAGGTCTTCAAGAAAGGCAAGGAAGATTGAACATGAAGCTCTTTCTCTAAAGACAACAAAATAACTTAATACCATGACTTCATTTGCACATATACACTTAAGTTTGATTTGGATATTGCATGTGGTCATACTGCAATTTTGATTATATTTCAATTAATTGTGCAGTCCTGGTCAAAACTGAACATTATTGTCTTTGTAAAGGAGGGATTTGTGGCTGAGCTGTCTTATTGGATTGTATTAGATTTTACAGATGTACCTAATAATGTGGACTCTGAGAGTATGTGCCAACGTCTTGTCTGGGTAAAGCACTTACAATATCAAAGAAGACCTGGCAGGCGTCGATGGTGTTCAGCAGCTCACACACGTGGTCCTGTTGATAAAGAAGTCCACATCAAAAACCTTCATTTGATTCACTAGCATAAATTCCTTCAGGGTAAACTGTCAGTGTGTGTGTGTGTGTGTGTGTGTGTGTGTGTGTGTGTGCGCACGTGTTTTCTTACCTTGAATTCCATGACATCTACAAAGGTGAAGTAGTAGAGAGCCAGGTTCTTCAGAATCTCTGACTTCTCCTTCTGCAGCTGAGCCAGCTGTTGCTGTAAAACCACACGTCAGAGTGTAAGTGTGTGATAAACACAGTCTGTTACCATTTACTGCCTGTTTTTTGTTTTTTTGGGTTTTTTTTTTTTTTGCAGTTAAGTTTTTC
This sequence comes from Trachinotus anak, assembly GCF_046630095.1. Classification (NCBI taxonomy): domain Eukaryota; kingdom Metazoa; phylum Chordata; class Actinopteri; order Carangiformes; family Carangidae; genus Trachinotus; species Trachinotus anak. The sequence goes on along the minus strand of NW_027273858.1, from coordinate 3,377,041 downwards.
TCCTGAAAATGAGGTTTCTCAGCTTGTGTTCCTCAGCCCAGTGACTGTCCTCCCTCAGTGTGGGTTGATTCTGTAGCACACAGGCTTGATATGTACATTACAACGACTAAATGAATATTTAACTATATGTGACTGCTGCTTTACTAATGCAAGTTGGTTTGACAGATGCTGGGATCTGTTCAAAGTCTCAGAGCAGCTCTGAAATAAACACACACCAGTTCTTCTCATAAAAATTCAGGCTGCGTTCAACCCAACACGTAAATTTCTTTCTACATTACATTTTTTTAAAAACTGGAGTGAGACATAACTGCAAATCTGTAATTCCAACCCTACTGTCTAAAAATATCCAATTACTAAGTTTCCCTTCAGGGATCAATAGAGTTTATCACGTCTTGTTCAAATTAATGACAGTTTCTCTTAATTTTGATTAAATTAGCACCATACTGACAAATTACAGACTGTTACTGAATAATTAATTGCTACTAAAGCTTGAAAAACTCATGCTTTTCTTTCATTAATGCAAACTGGGAGACTTACGGATCCCATTTTAAAATCCCAAATATACAGTTACTTTACTTTGGTGAAATATTTCTGTCATCTGAACAATTTTCCACTCACTCATGATGAATATTGTCCGTGTGCCATAAATGCAGTGACATTCTTCAGTTATGTTTAATTTGGATTTTTTTTTTTTTAAATTGCTTATGTGATTTTTTTTTTTTTCAGCTTCCAAGCAGCTCGTGTATAAAGTTTAATGTCCCAGCTGTAAAGATTGTGCAAAAGAATAACAATATTTGACCAAAGTAAAATCTGACTATCAAAGCAAAGCCAAACCATCCACCCACCAGTGTCCCGAATATGTTTTCAAGGTTAGAATTCAAAGACAAAAGTGAGATGAGAAACTCAGCCAAAGCACCAAAAGGCAAAACATCTCTCTGTGTTGATATATCGGGAAAAGTTCAGCTGTGGATTCTGTGTTTTCTTTCAAAACATGAAAATAAGTTCAGCTTTAAAAGACTGTCACATCAGCCTTTTAATGGGATACAATATGTAAAAAAGTCAGAAAAAGCAACGTGAAAGCTCTACTGTAGCTACTAAAAAGGAGATTCTGTTTACATGACAGAAGCCTGAAGCATATTGCATGTAAATCAAACCCAGCTCCGACGCAGAACTGCAGCCTGAACCAAAGCTGGTCTACCTGCTAAAGTGGGAAAAAGTGTAAGAAATGACATGTGTAGAAGAAGTGTGTGACGCTGCCGCTGCACCGAGGAGCTGAAACCTCTGTCACCAGGTGGTCAGAGGGTTTTCTGTCCTTTCTCTCCAATTTTCAGTGGCCAATTCTCCTGTATGGTGGTTTTTGTCCGTGATAACTGACAGATGCTGTGTCTCAGTTCACATAGTTCCATATTCACACTTGCTGTTTTCAGTGCATAAGTGTGTTCACATTGACAAATACTGCGACGTGCAAGTACCTGCATGGTGCACTCAAAATGGTCAAATCGTGGCTACTTAGCAGAAGGGGAGGGACCACGTTAATTTTTAAAGTCAAGTCAGCAAAGCAGCCGACAGGTGGGCGACAATCGCCATCACCTGCTGCTGTCGTCATTTCCAGTGAGCGCACAACTGCACTGTTTGATTTAGGACAACACGCACTACGCCAGTGAGTATACTGTGTAAACTGAAGTATGCAACTTGAGACACAGCAAGAGGCAGACATGTCTAGACAACAGTCAAAGACAGAGTCAACTGACAGACAGCAGATTAGCATGTCCACTCTTTAAAACACTCCTTAGTGCAGGCAGTCAGCTAGTTATTCAAACAGCCAGCCAGTTGGTCATCAAGCCAACTAACCAACCAGCAGTCAGTCAGTCAGTCAGCCGGCAAACCCGGTAGTTAACCAGCCACACAGTCACTCAGAGGATGAAGGAAAAGAAAAGTAAAAACGCTGCCAGCAGAGAGGAGAGAGAGGAGGAGGCAGAGCAAAGCAAAACACACTCCAAAAATCAGCTTAAAAAAATTACATTATTGCAAAACTTAGGTACATGAACTAAAATACAAAAGTTACAGAAACTTAGATACAAAAACTTACCAAAAAGCACAAGTCCGGAATAAGCCAAGTTTAGCATGCAGAACACAAACAAACACAGAAACAAAGCAGAAAACAACGTAAGAGACAATATCTGCACAGTTACACTGAATAAAGCAGTTAGCTACACATAGACACACAAACTTACACACATTCTCTGTCTCTCACACACACACACACACACACACACAGACACACACACACACACACACACACACACACACACAGAGCTGTTTGCTAAATGACAGTTCCACATTAACACAGAAGCTTTGAGCTAAGCTAACAAGTAAAGCTGAAAGAAACATTTGATGAACAATGACTCCGTTTAGTTCACTCAACAAACCTGGACACACTCTCTCTCTCTCTCACACACACACACACACACACACACACACACACACACACACACACACACACACACACACACACACACACACACACACACACACACACACACACAAAACAACAACCACAGTCTTGTTAAACACATTCACTCATATAAAGATGACAAACTGTCCAGGGACACCAAACAGTGGCGCAAATCTCTCTCTGTGTGCAGAAATAAAACTGAAGAGGAAACACAAATTCATCTAACTCTTAGTGCGCACAGATCTCGTGTTATGTTATGCGCTGATTTGATCAGTTAATGAACATTTCTGTCAAACAGAAAAAAATGACCTGATGTCACTTTTGATAATCCAGTCCCCAAACACCTGCAGGTGAAAGAGAGAGGCTGCTATAAATTCAGTATTTCAGTTACTGAGACTAATTAAATGTTAAGGCCTCACTGTTTAACCTGTGGTGGCTGTTGGTGATCATTTGTGACATTCAACATGATTGATCACTTAACTGAATAACACTAAACATTGTGACTGATTAGTAGCTGCTGTTATTTTTTACATATTCCACTGCCAACTCACGCAGCTGTTACAGAACATATTTTGTTAACTGAATTAGAGCTGCGATGGTTAATTGATTAATTGATCAGGAAGGAAATAATTGCAAATATTCGGGTTAATTTAGGTAATTCTTCAAGTAAAAATGCCCCAGAGTTTGATGGTTCCAGCTTCTCAACTGTAAAAACCTGTTTTTCTTGGTACTCAATTTCTTTGGGTTTTGATCAGACAAAACAAGGAACACAATGATGTCGTCCTGTGGTGTAGGATACAATAATGGACTTTTTTTTTAATTGTTTTGTGGTTTAATAGACTAAAAGATTAATGATCAATCAAAAAAAATATCTATAATTAAAATAATCATTAGTTACAGCCCTTAGTTCAATTATGTCAAAGTAATATAAACAGTAGTTGGCATTTCACAGTGATAAGATATTATTTACAGCCACTAACATCCTGATACATGAAACAGCAGCGCATCAAGTATTTATGATCATGTATATAGTACAGAATGTTTTTCTATGCATTTTCCATCATGCTCAGATAAACCTGTTAATTCTTTTAGTGTAGCTGAAGAACTCAAGTTCAAATGTGACAATTTTCCAAGTGCTTATTATTCACCTATGTTTAAAATTTGAAGACATCGCCGTGACATCATGCACCTGAAGAAAAGTCACCCACACCCAACACTCTTTCATTCTCATTCGCTCTGAGCTGTACAAACACTACCACATAGACATACATGCAGGCATACTTACATTATTATTGCGTGTCTCCACAGCAGGAAACTTCCTGACGATAAATTTAACCGCAGACTCCAGGTTCTTATCAACCAGATAGGAGGGCTTAGCCTTGGGATCGCCACATGCCTGGAAAGGAAGAGGAGAAGAAGAGGTGAGGAGAGTCAAAATAAAAGACATGGTCAAGTACACAACTAGGCTCTTTATTCTTTAATTCAGAATGATTTTATTTCTTTTAATCTAACATTTTCTTTCCTCATGGTCAGGCATGTTAGATGTGTGGTCATCGCCAGGGAAACATTTAGTGCTTACAGTGAAAACTGGTTTATCCCGGGCCAGGATATGGGGAGGGGCTTGAGGGGTGAGGGAAATCACTGACATTCAGTGAAATTTCCAGACCAGAGGCAATTTCAAGACATGAAAACAAACACACACACAAAACTTGATGACGTGTCCTGTGCAGTCTAATTTGACATTTAGATGCACATGTCAACAAGGAGATTTGAGAAGTTACACATGATCAATAGGAAGGTTTCCACTGTTTGGAAGACTGTGGGTTTCATGTTTGGATAAACCAGGTTCAACTGTGGTTAAAGACTCAGCAAGAACTGAAGTGATCAGTGGTTCTCAGCTGGTGAGCTGTGGAGAAACGTTAGAGTCGAGCCTAGATCAGAAAACGCTAATATCAAATACACATAGAATAGAACACCTTTATTTGATAACACCTATAATTGGATGACATGCTGTGTTTTCTGGTGCTGGTTGCACAAAACACCTTGAGTTTTCTGTGTACGTGTAATGCTTAAGGTTTAATATCTCCTTAGCTGAAGGAGTTACTTAAGGGTGTTGCACAGAATCTCTTAAAAGGTTTCCTTAGTTATGGAAAAAAAGTTATTTACAGCAGTAATACAGTTTTTACTGCGGCGAAATTCTAGTGTTTCCATAGAGACTGTTTGTTTGCTGTTTACTGTTAGCTTGTGATACTTGTTATCATTTTTAGGAAGCTGGCAACACTAAAGAAGAGTGCCGTCATCTCATCCTCCTGTTGTTTTGACCAGAACTTCACTCTGTTCAGCAGACGGTCAGAGAGTTAAACTCAGTGAGTGACCCGGCACCCTGCTGAGCTACCTCAACTATACCTGACCGGAAAAGATCTGTTGCATGAAAGTGTAGAGCAACCATTAATAACGAAGGAGCTGGAAGAGCACGGCAGCAGTAAGGAGTGATCCAACTCTAGACGGTCATAAACTGGTCAAATCTGTAATGTAGAATCAGTTTCTCATTGGGTTCTCCCACTCTTCTTGGGATAAGTTCATTTTCTTCATTTATCACCATAAAAATGTTGCGCTTAAGACAGAGTCAGACGTACCTTTTGTTTTTTTTCCTTAGTTTGGTTGCTAAGGTCTTTTGTGCAATGGTTTAACTAATTTAAGGTGATTCCTTAAGTGTAAGACCAAAATAAGGAGAAAACCTTAATACTTCAGTGAACATTTTAAGGAAACCTTACAGATAAGACTTAAGGGTGCTTTGTGCAACCACCTCAGACTTGAAGGAAAATCTTAACTTAAGGTGATTTGTGCAACTGGCCCCTGACCCTGACGGTCAGCTCAATTTTTTAAGCAACCAAAAACTTTTAACTATACAGACATGTCAACAAATGCAACTATTATTTATTATTAGTCAATTAATTGATTAGTGGATAGAGAAGGCAATTGGTTTATTGGTAGTTTATTGACTGCTTAATTGAAATACCAAACATTTAATGGTTCCAGCATCTCTTGTGATACTTCTGAGTTTTAGACTGCTTTGATGACAATACAGAGGGCTCTGTTCTGTGGTGTTTCATAAACCAAACAATGGATTAATTGAGAAAATAATAGTCAGATTGATCAACAATAAGAATAATCATGAATTGCAGCCATAATGTGAACCATCATAAGTTGAACCAACGGTTATCCACACCCAGAACGGCTGAGAACCACTGAGAGAGTCCCAGGTGATGAGAGGGTTTCAGTTTCAAACTGTGTGCCTGAGCCATCACTGGTTAGTGCCACTGCACAACAGCCAGCGTGATGGATGGTAGAGTGAGGAAGGGACTGAATGAAACAGAGCAGAGAGAGAGAGAAATGCACAGAGGAAGAAAAAGGGAAAGAGGGAGAACCTCAAATAAAGGGGGTACACAGGGGTCAACCGATAAATGATTCCAGAGAAATGGCAGAGTGAGGAAAGAGAGCGAAAGCTCTTTATCTGAGTGTGTCCTGTCGTCTGCGCCTACATGAGCTGAATTTTCTGAAGAACATCAACATTTTCATTATTTCACTGCCTCGTTCTTCTCATTATTATTCACATCTATTCCTCTACAGGTGTTGCAGTATCTGCCTGACTGCCCTGACTCTGGCAGGAAGCAACAGCGCTCATGCATTATGGGTAGTGTAGTAGTGAATGGTGAGGAAGATGTGGTCCATGCATGTGCCATAAACAGAGTGAATGTATAAAGTTTGTTGGCTGCAAACACAGGGGAACAATCCTAGAAGAGGTCAGTGCCGTTGACCGTTCTGAGGATTCAGTTCCTTGTGGTTCAGGTTTAAGTTTAGAAAGTGGAAGCACACATTTAGAAAGGCCATAAAAAGTAACAAGAAGTTACCAGAAGTGCTCCGTAGGACAGAGAACTATGCTATAAACGTAACGTTTCTACTCGCAATTACATACCACAGCTAATGAACCAGCAGGCTTTAAACAGCACCACAACCAAAAACCTGGATTTCAGTTTGCATGGTGCTGAAATGTTTCCAGCATCAGCCAGTGCAAAATGAAACCAGACAGCAACACATGCTAGTTCACACAAGCACAGTAGGTAACTGACTACCTGGTTATTACAACAGGATGAAACACAGGCTGCTAATTCTGCTTTTGTTGAGATGATCACTTTGCGTTAACACCCTGAAAACTTTGCACAGTAGTAGTCGCACTTTGCGTTGTGGTATCAAGTGCAATACACCACCCTGCTGACAATGGGTGTGGTCAGTGCAAGAGACCTGGAAACTTTCAAACCTCTGAAATCAGTGCAACAGCACTTTTCTGCTGTGGAGGAATTAAAGTTTCATCTTTAAATTTCCAGATTAGCTACAACAGGATCAAATCAGAGCCACTGTTGAGGAAGTTGCTGCTTTAACTGCAAGTTTGAGAAGAAACACTGATCAGCAGCTGCTCCCACTTTGCATCTGTTGTAATTCAACATGGGATGCAAAATGGTGCCAAGTGTAAAATAGGATCATTCTTCTAATGCATTAAACCTAACAGGAAAAAAAGGCCTACTCCACAAGCAAAATCAGCTAAATCAGCTAAACAATACATATGATGCTAACTACGTAGCCAACACCCAGTTCACTTTGTCTGATTAGTCTGTTGCTGCAGCCAGTTCACTCACAGAAACAGGCATGCTGAGCTCACATAGAGCCGGGTCTGAAACACACCCACTACTGCAGGATCTCAAACACAAAACACTGGGACACTTAGGGGGGATTTGACACAGAAAAAACACACAACACTGACATGATTTCAATATCCATCAATGACACAGACTGGACCTTGAGTCTCAGCTTGTTTCCTTGCAGCCACTTCTCTCACACCTGACCAGATTTCCAACTTCAACAGTTCTCATTGTCAAGGCCATTACGTGTTGACTCAACAGCCACTGGCCAAAGAAAATCTGTTTAGGTGTGTGAGAGGCAGCCTGAATATTAACTATGTTACATGAGAAACAAGGAATCAAGATGGGACTGTGAAATCCATGCAATTGCAAAAGCACAAGCCTTGATTTTTTGTTTTTTGTTTTTTTGCCAACACAATTCTCATCTAATGACAAACACTAGCCTTGTCCTACACAACAGACTAGTCTCTACATTGGCCACTAAAGTGTAGTTACCCTTTGACTCACGCCGGGGAACTGCGGAGTAAAAAACACTGTCCGGTTAACACTGGAATACTGACTGAAGGACTGTACAAGTGTTTTATCATGTTTTAGCCCAGACTCAAAACCTAAGGTGACAGTTTTTTTTGTTCTGTTGCGGTGCTTTTCTTCAGACATTAAAGTTGGTTTCTTGCATTATAAAGTGGACATTTTATAATGCAAGAAACTACCAGATTCACAGTATCCTCATCATCATCACTCCTGGTTTGATTTTCAGTTTGTGGATGTGATGCTGTGCAGCAGCTGACTCGTCAATGTTAGGTATCAGAAATTCCTACATGCGCTTGAAAGCAACAAAAAGGAATACCATCACTGTCTGTTCTGAGAACTGAATTACAGATGACAGTGACGTGACTGTGACAAAGATATAAAAACCTATGCTTTGAATCATGATTGGCAATAATCTAAAGTTATAGTTATATATGTATTATTATTGGGCTAAAACATACAAAACCTCTAAAAGGATACTTCAAAATTGTTTTTATTACACTAGAGACCTAGCTTAAACTTTCTAGATATAGCCACACCATTACAGCATCTCATCATCTGATTTAGCCACAGCTATGTTACTTTACAGTTATTATCTTACTTTGAGAAGAACCATTTTCTGTCATTTGTATGGCATGGCACTGTCCATTAGTGGTGGTGGTGGCTAGTGCAATAAGCTGGCTGGCTGGGTTTGGGTGGGGTGGGGGGCTGATGGAAGGATGGATGGAAGGAGGGGCGCAGTGGATGAAGGGACAGGGCATGGGAATAAGCTGAGATTCAGCAGCGGTCAGGGGGAGTAAGGGAGCTGTTGCCTGGATACCAGAACAGACCTTAGTCTCGCCTCCACCATCGTTTCTCCACTCTGGGCAGCAATTAACAGCTGAGCTTCTCAATGGGTCCCCACATTGACCAACATATGGCAGGGGACTCTGGAATAGATAGCACTGGGCCAGGGAAACCTACATCTGAAAACTAATTACGGCTGCTAATTACTGGATGAAATATTTAAACACCCTGTGGCACCTTTTCAGCGATTCTTCAAAGTCCCAGTGAACCACGCAAAAAAAAAACAAAAAAAAAAAACAAAAACAAAAAACTTGTCCTTGCTGTGATGAATTTGTTTTTGTCCCATCATTCCTCACCGTGTGAGCTCTCTCATTTTCACAAGGAGGGATTAACTGCTGCAAAAAGAAAAAAAAGAAGAAAAGAATGGACGGTCTCACGTGATTAGAAAGAGAACCACTCGAGACCCACTACAACCTGCTAAGAGCTGGCAGACTTCCTGGACCGCCTGCTGGCACTCCAATACTGTTAATCTTCACTCATCCTTTTGCATTTGTCAGCATTACTGCACTTGCTCTCTACCAGCGTATCTAAGTGCTTACTGGGATGATGCAACTGTGAATCTGCTGCCAAATCAGGTAATTAATGAGGTAGAGTTTCTTCACAAATCAAAGAGGTGTGATTAAATGGTGATTAACTGGTGGCTTCTAATTACCAGAAGAAAATATAGTCCAAGTGAACAATGTGGATATCAATTCATAATATTTCTATGGTTCATGAAAACAGATATTTTAATTAAAATATCAGGCTTGTGTGAGGTGCTGTGGATTTAAATATCGTCCTCTGGCATATTTATCAGTGAAAACTTAACCATGTGTCAACTGTTTGACTTATTTTTGGTATTCACAAAAAAAGAGCATCAAATCCAATTCTGATTCAAGCTTTGCAGACCAATAAACTATCCACTAATTTATCTGCACTAAAAAGGAAAAAAAAGCTTTCTTTTCCCAAATAGAGAACAGAAAAGCAATGTGCATGTGAATGCTGCATCATAAATTAAATGAATTACACTTAACTGTGGGTTGGGGGAAAAAAACTGACGGTGAATGAAGCCCAGCCTTGCTCTCAGCATTACAGATTCAAACATGAAGACGAGTGAGGCACAAAGGAGAGGACCAACAGATCAGTACAGGTAGCCAGGAACAGGAGGGGAGGGGAAGGAGGGAGGGAGGAAGAGGAGGGAGCTGAGGAAGGGTGAAGGAGGGAGGGGGTTTCATCAGTGGAAGGTGATAAACTTTGCAAACCTTCCAAACTTGTCCTTGCTGCATAGGAGAGGGGGGAAGCATTGGAACGGAGAGAAGAAGAGAAGAAATCAAAACAAAGAGCCCACCCAGACAAACTGCTGGATCACTGGTGCAAACACTCACAAACTCACACACACACAAACACACACACGTCTTAATCAGCTGCTTTCACACAGGTGTTTTGTTCATATCTGAGAGTTTAGTTAGGGACAGCCACTGTGGAATTTCTTGAACACAACACATCAGAAAACAACACATGCTGCGCCAACATGTGACAATATTAACACTTGTTTTAACGCAGGCTGTCTTGAATCTAATACAAGGTGTGGTATTCCTACCTACGCACATAGACACAATGAAAATAACACAACCATTTTAAGACTGTGGAAATGTGCTGAAATAATATGTCTGACACTCCGGCTGTCAGCAGCTCCACTGTCTTATACAGAACAGCGTCAAGACTAAGTTTGGTCCCTGCTGTTTTCACTGGCTGCGATATTTGCTCCACATTTCTGCTCCATGGCTGTTGCTTAGTAACTGACAATGCAGCGCTCCCTCATCGTTGAAGCGTTGGGGGCTTCATTGCTCCTGATGCATGTTTCATTTTATCATTTCATGTTTCCACTGATGTGTAGCAACACGATGCACTTATTTCTGGACACAGGAATCTATGTACCACTCAAGTGTGTTGTGTTTCAGGGAAATGGAGCAAAAGCAGTGTTCAAGTCTTAGAGGGTTAATTATGGGTCTCCTAATTCTATGTGCAGCTTGGCCAATAGATCATATTATCATATATTGATCAGTATCAGTGTTTATTGTAATTTGGTTGTTAAGAAACAAGAAACTGCTGCACAGCAAAACCAAACTAGGTTCAAAGAAAAAATGTCTCCTTTACATAGTTTGTCCACCAGAGGCGACTGACAAATACAGGGATCTGTTGGTTTACGTTACAAAAAACAATTTAGGCCAATACATCTTCATCTGTTTTTCTTAAACTCCCAAATATTCAGTATCAGTTGGACAAATTTTGTCATTTAGCTGGATATCTTTCAACTAATGCTTCAATGATTAGTCAATTAATCATTTAGTTGATCAACAGAAAAATAATCAGCAAAATTTTTTGTTTATCAACTAAATGTTTCAGTAATTTATCAAGCAAAAGTGCAAAATATTCTACGGTTTCAGTTTCTCAAATGTGAGGATTATTGTCACATGTGAGAGTAAATTAAAAATCTGTAGCTTTTGGACTGGTGGTTGTCACAAACAAGCAAATTGAGGATATCAATGTGAGCTCTAAGAACATTTAGAAAAAAATGTTTTAATGTGTTATGACTAAATAATCAATTATATCTGACAAATTGTTGGTTGCATCCTGCCTCTCAATTAAAACTTCACCAATCCAGTCCAATTCATCAGATCAGGATTGTGACCTGAACAAGCAGATCAGGTTTTGGCCAGATGTGACCGATCCAGGAATGTAGTGTGGATCGGGAAATACGTGGAACGCCAAACCAACGCAAACCTTATGGAACCACATGCGTGTCCAAAAAGCCTGCAGCTGTCCACAGTCATGGGAAGTATGTCTGTGCCTTCACAGAATCCCTGGGTGATTACAACCCACGATGAGGCAGTTCAAGCAACATAACATTGGACTTATTCATTTACACTATGTAGTGCAGAGTTTCTGCCTTATTGTTACAGAGAAATTATGTTATAATGACATAACATCTTAACAGGTGTTTAGAGCAGATTATAACCAGGTTGTTTTAACTTTCAACGATTGTGTGAACATTCTAATGAAGCATTAACACGATTAAATCCACATTGTTGACTGGTCGGTTTTCTTATCTGTTGACTGTCTTCTTGGGAAGTAGAAGAAAAAGCAGGAGCAAGTTAAGGAAAACAGACACAAAATGGGTGAGTTGTTAACTCTCCAGTCATTATACTTTACCCACATAATTTCCTCTCAACGTATTCAGAGGCAAATTTGGCAGAAAAAAACGTATTTAACATTGACTTTTCCAGTGAATAACTGGCTCTGCTTTAAACCAATGATGACAAATTGACTCCATTCAGTTTTTCTAATAGCACGTATTGCATAACAAAAACTACTCTGTATTTATGTGTATGCATTTATGTGTAGTAAGAGTACATTACTGAGCACTGAGGAGACACAGGTATCTCTCAGCAAAGATTTTGGGATAGCACAAACTTAGAAGTCTGCTACCAGTTAAACCACAGATGTGCAGTAATGCCATGGAGACAGTCTGCAGGTTTTCATCCAAAGCAAACACTACAAAGGGTGATTTCACTGATAGAGCACATCCAACCAGAAAGCAGAAACTAAGCATCTGGTGGAAACCTGCACACTCACAGCCCTCAGTGGCACGACTACCCATTTGTTACCCAAGTCACTGCAACCGAGTTAGGTCTCCTCAAATCAAATAGATTAAATAAAAAATATTAAATGTACTACATTTTCCCCAGAGGAACATGCCATGCAGACCATGAGAAATTAATGAGGGTATCAGGCAATTTGTCCTTAACAGCTCATAAAATGCCCTTAAAATTACAAATTAGGAGTAAAAAATGCCCCTAGTAATCAGGGGTGCCCTTCATTAAATGTCAACCTGTAATTATTCATATGTGACTGCAGCTACTGTTGCCTATGGGCTACCATAGGTAAACCAATGACCAGGCTACACTTCCCAGTGTATTCTGGGTAATCTAAAAAGACAAGAGCAGATTTTGTTCACCAGACAACAGCTCTAGTAAGTAAGCTGAATAAAGTGGTAGAGAAAGTTGGCACCACACAGTCAGTAAAAGAAGAAAAGGGAAATATCTTCTTCTGTTAGACCTACTGAGAGTGTCCAGCCACAGGTAAGAACAGTGGTATACTGCATTATGCCTACTATGCACTCATTGAGCACTTTATTAGGAACACCATATGAATACTGGGAAGGGCCTCCCTTTGCTTTGTTGGAAACAGTCCTGTGAGATTCTGCTCCATGTGGACAAGACAGCGTCACATCATTTCTGCAGATTCATCAGCTGCCAATCTCCTGTTCCACCACATCCCAAAGGTGTGCTACTGGATTCAGATCTGGAGACTGAGGAGGACTTTTGCCTTGTGGAGCATTATCCTGCTGGAAGCTGCCATAAGAAGATGGTGACTGTGGCCACAAAGGGAAGGACACGGTCAGCAACAATACTGTTGTATTCAAACCATGATTCCTTGGTATTAAGGGGCCTAAAGGGGCCAAGAAAACCTTCCCCTCACCATTACACCACCACCAGCCTGGACTGTTGACACAAGGCAGGTTGGGTTCATGGATTCATGGAGTTGATGCCAAATTCTGACCCCGACATCTGCTGCCTCAGCAGAAATCCAGACTCCAGACCAGTCTTTTAATTGTCCGGTTGTGGTGTGTCTGTGCCAACTGCACACTCAGATTTGTGTTCTTGGCTGACGTGGTCTACTGCCGTTGTAACTCATCCACCTCAAGGTTCAACATGATGTTCATTCTGAGATGCTTTTCTCTGGTTATCTGAGTTACTGTAACCTTTCTGTCAGCTCCAATCAGTCTGGTTATTCTCCTCTGACCTCCCATCAACAAGGTTTTTTTTGTTTCTAGCTCCATTTGGAGTGAAGTCTAGAGACTGTTGTGTCTGAAAATGGGAATCAGCAGTTTCACAAGTACTCCAACAAGCTCATCTGGCACCATCAATCATGCCATGGTCAGAGTCACTGAGATCACATTTTTCCTCCATTAACTGAAGCTCCTGACTCTATCAGCACGATTTCATTTACAGGTGTTCATAATAAAGTGCTCGGTGAGCGTGTAAGCAAATTTGTTTCTGGATCTCCCTCCTGAAACCTGTTTATCTGCATTAAGTAGATTAACTCCTGTGAAATATAATGCGCTCCCATGCAAAAACCCTTCAAGAAACACAACCTTTGAAGAGTTAGAACGCCCTGTTTTATCCAGGATTGTGTCAGGGAGGCGTTTGTTTTGTAGACATTTAAAACTGACATCTAAAAAAAAAAAAGGCAGAACAAGCTCCAGCCTAAAAATCAACATTGCATTCAATCAAATCTCAAGAAAAACTAAAACATATAACAAGCGTCTCAAGTGTGGTACCTATTGTGAGGCTGTAACACTAAACTGCCTCTTATTATACAGGTGTTCGGGTTGCTGCCCCCCCCCTCCCCCAAGCCTACTTGCTGGTATTTAGAGAACATCAGGTCTAGCTGCTGAACACATTTCACTGTCTTTACCCCTCACACACAGGGACTATTCTGCTTTTTAACTATAGTCATGATGAATTGGAAAAAGTGTAGTTTTACTAACTGTGTACTACCTTAGAAGACTATGGGGATTACCTGAGTTTAGGCAAAGTTAAGGAAAAAAATACATGTAAGCATTGTGTGCAAGACAAAATATGATGTTAGAAGGTCCACTGGCTGAAAGATAAGCACAGCAAACAAAAGCTTTAATGCCTCTCAGCCAAGATTAATAAAGGTGACTGTTACGGAAACAGGAACAGATTTTAGGGTTTACTGCAGCTAGTCAGTGGTTTGTAATGAATGAATATACTGAAAATGGAAAAGAACATTGTTGTGATCTTAGATGATTATATTATCATTAGTGAGCATGGGTCGCTCTATCCCAAAGGCAGAAACCAAACAACCAAGTCTGTCAACTGTGTTGTCATTATAATAAAGCTACTGCACTTATGATAACTTAGAGAAAGCTTTGTCAGCACTTGATCGGGGTTATTTCTTGGGGAGTTTCAGAAATAAAGTGATTAAACTAGTCTCCAAATTACGACCCAGGGTGCTGAAATCAGTCCAGAATGAACCCACTGATTGTATCACAGATTACGGTCCCAGTTCTTTCATTTCTACCTTTGGGATGCAGCTGTTACTGGATGCTGGAAAGTTTGCTTATATCATAAAGGTAAAGAAAGTATATATATAAAAAAAAAAAACTTATGAACAGCATTTCAGGGTGGATATGTTGAGAAGCCTTATGGTGAGGCAGATCAGGATAGATATGAAGATGATGGGACAGACAGAAAGAAAAAGGAAGGAAGGAAGGAGGAAAGGAAGGGCGTGTTAAGAAGAGAAATTAGCAGCAGAATCTCTGTGATTGTGTCTGACTGCTCATACTGTTGTGTAGCTTCTACAGAGAGTAAAAACAAATGTGCTGACAACAGCAGGTTAAAACTTTATATTATACTAGGTTTTAAGTTCTGCTGATAACTGGCAATTTTGATTGAGAATCAAATTAACTAACTGCTGAACACTATAGGACCTCTCACATAGCAATAAATAGGAAACAGTATGGGCGTTCAGAGAGTTTAACTTCTACTCTGTACTCTCTAAAACTCTGGTAGGATATGACTGACCTCTTTCACTCTCTCCCTCCTTTTTTTTTTATTCATCACACACACCCAAGCACAAAGGCTCGTCCCACACAAACAGACCCAGTACTCTTTTCCTCCCACACACAAATCATTAGTGTAACATTTGAGCAACACATTTAAGAGTCAGTAACATTAATAAATGTGTTATATTTTACATTACTATTTCACTGTTATAGTTTGTGGAAAAAAGGTCAACTTAAAATCAAACTTTTTCCAAGTATATGTGGTGAAATGATTAATTAATCAATCAATTCACTAATTAACTGATGAGTCCATCATGGGTTCCAAATTTTATCAGCTAAAATTAGTTATCACTTATCAATTTAAGTCATCAACCTCCTGCTAGATATAGATAGTGTTTGCAAATTACAACCTGCCATTCTAGGTTTTTATATTTTTACATAGTATATTGAATTCTTTAGGTTTTTTTGATTGTTGGTCAGTTTTTTGTCATCATATTATATTCTCATACCAGTGGTGGAAGAAGTATTCACATATTTTACTCAAGTAAAAGTACAAATACTAAAATGTAAGATAGTTAATTAAAAGTAAAAAAAAGTAAAAGTGCAGGAGTATTATCAGCTAAATGTACTTGATGTATCGATGTAAATGTATTCATTCTGCTGTAAAATGTCCCCTGTGGCCGTTATATCATTATGTATATATAGTGCTTCCCAAACTGGGGGTCAACCCTTCAAATGGTAATAAGATAAATCTGAGGGATGAGATGATTAATAAGAGATAAAAGATGAAGAAACAAAGTTCTGACACACAATTGTGTATTAATAATCTGGACTTTTCTCTCATGCTAAATTTTATTTATATAATAAATAAATTTACCTCTTCGGGTCCCTGATAATTAAATGAAACCATGTGAGAAGTTGAAAGATGACATGCCTTTTTGGTGCAACTGCTGATAATTCAGACATCAGAAAGGTGACACTGGTTTTCTTTTCGAAATGTCACAAGCTAAAATCTGGTTTTATCCTTGTATTTTATTAAGTTATCATATGATTTTAATGTAAAGCCTCCTGTGTAAATCCGAGTAGCAGAGCACTTGAGCAAATTTTTTAGTTACTTTCCACCACTGATTATAACTTGTTATGATGGATATTTAGTGGTATATTTCACCACTAGCTAAAGTTAGTGATTAATCGAAAAAGGACAAATTAATCGCCTCTGTTATCGCTTTATTTTGTAATAATTGAGCAGCAAGCTAAGTCTAGCTAGCTGCCAGTTCGGGCAAAAAGGAAAAGATGAAATTAGGTTACATATAACTGACTGTTTTGAGCTCATAACCCTGAGTATCAGCCTGCAGCTGAATGTGTGGGTTAGTGTTTTGGTGTGACGGTGTGTTCGTGAAGCAGAGACGACGCCCGACTGGTAGCTTAGCCAGCGGCCGCCGCCATTAACGGCAGCCGACGGTAGCTAGCAGCTACTGATGCTACTGCAGGCCTGACGGTTTCAGCGGCTTAATTTCACAGTTTCAGTTTCGGCTATGGTTTCTATTTAATTCCCACTCACCACAATGTTCATAACAAACGTCTGTGTTTGTCTATAATCCAACCGAAAATCAGTTAAATCGTAAAACCGATAGACAACTTTACCGCAAGCTAACCGACAGCTTGTGGCTAACAGTGGCCACATCCTGCTTCCAGGGGGAAATATTTAGGATAACTTAGATGTTTAATGACGCATATTTACCTGTTTAAATGACATTATTGACAGTGGGTAACACAGAAAATACCAGGATTAATTGATGTAGACATTGCAGAGCAGTCGGTGCTAGCTAATCAAGCATTCATACGGTCTCACTAACGTTCACACTGACACTCGTTTGGGATGCAGGTGCAGATATTATCTATTTATCTAATGGGTCTGTTAATAGTCACAGGTTGTTAACGGGGATATAACTGTGTTTATGTGTGTGTGTGCGAACCTTTTTGATATTGTAAACACGGGTCAACATCCCGATGCCTCTGTCGTTGAGGATGGTTAGCTTTTCTGCCAGTTTCTGCTGGCTGGGCTGGATCACTCCCCGAGACATCTTCTCGCTGTTCGGTTAAATCTCCAAATCAATCCAGGAAAAAAAAATAAATATCTCAGATCTCCTTAGCCTCTGGTTCCGTGAAAGGAAGGAGAAAAAAAAGAAGCAGTGATTGGTGTAGTTATTAGATTTCGCCCATGTTAAAATACTCAGGGACAGCGGTTTCCTGTACTCCACCCCTCCGTCTCCCTGCCTGTTTTTTCGGTCACAGGGAAGAGGAGTTGTCCTGGTTTTCACAACGAGGCTGGCTCCTGCTGCGTTCAGGTGTCCCCTGTTAATAGCAAAATCCTTGATTCTGATTCAAATCAGAATCTGATGCTGAATTCAGACTAAATCAGAATCTGCTTTATTGGCCAAGTATGTTTGATTCCGGTTTCTACACAGTACCAATAACAATGAATGGAGAAAAACAAAGATAAAGCAACATAAACACATCACTGTTATGTACAGGCCAGTAGGTGAAAAAATAAATGAATAATTAATAGACACATATCTCAGAAAAGATATCCTCCATCCTGTTGTGTGTTAAATAATTATCACACAGAAAACCTTGGGCAAGCTAGTGTTTCTCCCATCAAAGGGGAACAGTTAGGAGATCACTTATCAACAGGTCAGACAATTATTTTCTTTAATATTCGATTAATTGTTCAGTATATAAAATGACAAAGTATAGGGCAAAATGTCCCTCATTATTTCCTGACGCCCAAATTAACACATATATAGCTTTTGTTGTGTGACCAACAGTCAAAAATGTTGAGTTTACTATCATATAAATCTGGAAAACTAACATTCACATTTGAGAAGCTGGTACCGGTGAATTTTTGCCATTGTCTTAAAAATGATCAATTAATTGTCAGCCCTTAATTATTTCTCAATCGACAGATCAATTGATAATTTCTACCATTTCAGTCTTGACAGAAGTCCTTATGGTAATACGATTGTGAAAAAAATGACATACATACTACATTTTGAAATGATAGATAGATTTGGTTCAGTGTTCCCTAGTGAACCCGTATCATTTACTATCTTACTCGGGGTCACTGAACGCATCACGCTGTTGACGCAGCTTCCGATTCAGCTGTCGGGTCAGTGTTGTCGCTTTTGCTGCAGCTGTAGTGTGTGTTTTTGTTCCTCACACGTTTTAACCCTGTGACAAAGACTCTCACAGCAGTAATGTAAGCTCGGATGCTATGTGGGCGTAAAGCACCGACGGTCTAACGCCTTCCGGGATTTCACTTTTAAACCATTTAGGCCAGGTGGGTGCACTGAAATGACAGCTCCGTGGTTTGGTTCAGTTTCAGCCATTATCAGCAGTGGAAGACATGCTCAGATGTTCTGTTTAAGTAAAAGTTCAGCAGTCAAAATTTCACTTGTGTAAAATTACAAACGCAGAATGCAGAATGGACCGTTCAGAATAATTATTATAGTCTATACCAGTGGATTGGAATTAATGATGCATTAATGTGTGCATCACTTTAATGTAGTAGCTGGTAAAAGTGGAGCTAATTTTTTGTAACGACACACTGCTGGGTAAATGTAGTGCAATAGAAAAGTACAATATTTACTGCTGAAATAAAGTGAATTAAGGGTATAAAGTAATGCAAAAATACAAATACCTCAGAACGAGTAAACCTTCCTTCAGTGGCCAGTATCTACAGATGTTTAACACTTTAAAGGGCACTTTTCAATTCAATATTTCACTTTTTTTTTTTTTTTTTAAACATTGGTCAGCTGTTAAGAGTAAATGCCCCAAAAAGTTTAATGTACTCACTTATATTCACCGTTTAGGTTGCTATTCCACTGAAAAAGATAGAGGTTGTTTATTTTATTTACTTCCTCATCACTGGACATAAACAAATCCTCTTGGTTTTGGTGTGACTAACCTCATGCTGCCTTCTGTGTGCAGCTGTAAACCCTGCTGTGATGCATTCACTGGCCCAGGAGATCCAGGGATTCTCTAAAAACCGTCTGAAGAAACAGTGCACACACGTTACCACGGTGACGGGCAGGAGGCTGCTGGAGAGGAGGAGCGACGGAGGAGAGGGAGAGGTGGAGCAGGTGGAGGAGCTGGAGGAGGGGAGTGGATGTGGATTTGTAGAAGATAACAGTCTGGACCTTCAAGTTGGTGTCGTTAGACCCTTCCTACTGCTGGGTAATTTATAACTTCTTCTACTACTATTATTACTACTACTACCACTAATAGTGTATTAATGTACTAATACTGCCACCGACTGCTATTAGTACTACCACTGTTACAACTAGCAGTATGCACCTTACTACTGCTGCTACCTTTTGAGCACTACTACTACGACTGCTACTATAACTTCTCATGCATCCACAACTAGTACTTGCTGTAAATCAATTTCAGACCATTGCTATTACTACAACTACATCATATAATAATAATACCTCTGCTATTAGTACTTGCAGCACTGTCATTATTATGATTATCACTACTACTACTTGTGCCATTGTCTGCCACTATTAGTAATACCTCTACAGATATTACTTTTGTTAGTACCACGACACCTATGCACTAAGTACCACAAGGGTCACTATCACCCCTACTAACTGTTCAGCTGCTGATAGCATTAACTTTACTACTATCAGGGAAAGGAAGAGTACTTGAATATATTGTAATCATGATTTTAATATAATTTAAGTGACTGAGTAAGCATTTGTTACTTTACCATTTTAATAAAATAACCAGACTCCAAACTCCAAAGGAATCCCCCTGTAAAAAATAGACTTTTAAAGCCGTTAGGGCTGTTCTCTGTTTGCTTTTTCAATAGTAGCTGTGAGCAGTACATCAAAGATATATTGAGTTAGAAGCAGAAGGGCAAAGAAAGTATTTTAAAATATATTTAAAACTTAGAATCTTGATTAAAAACCTTTAGGTACAGCCACAGTTTCAGTAATTTGAGTCCTTGTAAGTCTCTGTGATAAAACACCTAAAACTCAAGGATCACTTATCAGCTTTTGATTATGTTTTATAGCCTTCTTCAGCTGAGGTGTCACCGCATAATCTAAGAAAGGAGCTTTGGTCTTGTGTTAATAATAATGATAACGAACCTTATTTGTACAGCACTTTCCAGAAAGCGAGTTTACAAAGTGCTTCACAGACATAAAAAAAAACCAACAACAAAAAAAAAACAGTGGTGTAGTCATGATATAGAGAATAGAAATAAAAGACAATGAAATAAAAACCTTCAAATGATTAAAAAAAGGCATAATAACAAACAGAAACTAAAGGTATTTTAGAAAAATTAGTTTTTCAAAGAGTTTTAAAAGAGGACTCTGATGTAGCTAAGTAGTTATATTCTTGTAATTAGTTATTTCCCACTCATGGCTACAACACTACTCTTAGCTATTACTAATTACTACTAATTACTAGTATTACTACACCTACCTCCATCATAACTACTACTACTACTGCTGCTACTACAACCATGACAACAGCTGCTACTATTCTGCTATGACTTCCAGCTAATAATAACAATGATATGTCTCCAATAGTGTTTTACACAGACAGATGTTACGACATGTTAACGGCCGCACAGTGTCAGTTTCAAGCCTCAGTGGAGCTTGTGATGTGTTCAGTGTCCCGACAATATTAGCTTCATTGTGTCTCAGTAACTCCAGTATTCCAGTCCACCAAGGCAGCGGGTCATGGTTTGGTCCTAATAATAAATAAATAAATTCTTAATAACGAATAACTGAATGTCATAGTTTAAATTCGACTCAGCGTGGTGATCTGCAGTGCAGCAGGAGGACACGGGCTCACCCCCCCCCCCACACATGTCAGCATGTGTCCATCCTGCTGAAGTGTCCTTGGGCATGACATTGAATCCCCTCCCAGCTCTGGGGTGCCGTTTACTTCTGCAGCTATCCCCGCGCTTTGACCTCACTGCTGGAGAGAATCAAAAGGAGAATTTCTCAGCAGAGATCAATGAAATATTACAGCTGTTAGGCTCAACAGAGGTGACTCCTTTCCATACAGTGCGCCAGTCCTTCTGTAATAACATCAAACTGCTATATGAGCAAATCATTCTCTGGGACAGCTCCACCTTTACTGTAGATATCTTGCACCACATCCATGGTGACATCAGCTTGTTATGACACCTTACGGGATCAGCTCTTTGAGAGGTTTGCAGTAAACTACCCTGTTCTGACAAGCTTCCCCAATACTGTCGGAAACGCCTCTTTGTCATTGTGAGTCTCTGACAGGCTGCCATTGGACATTGTTTTTTTTTTCCTTTGTCTGAGCCCATTTCAGGAAATCATTCAACTCGGCAAACAGCATTTTGTCTGATACTCCACACAGTTGTCATATAAATTATATATGCCCTGGGAGACTGGAGTGACAAGCAATATTCTATGATTTAAAGGTCCCATATGTTACACTTTTCCAGTGTTTTATTTGAAGTGTTGATCTCCATAAGAAGATATATTTATGGTTTTAAGAACCAAAAACCATCTCAGTGTAGTTTTACATCTCCTCTCTCAGGCTTCTCTCTGGAGCTGTAGCAACAACAGGTCGATGAGCCAATCAGAAGAGAGACTCTGAGCCTCTCCTCTGATTGGCTGACTGTTTTCTGAGTGATCAAATAAAAATATAGCAGATTGCAGGTAAACACACAGAGAAACCAAATCCTGCCATGTCCAGGTGGGCGGGGCTTGGGGCATGGCTGAGAGCGGTGGCTGCTTTGCTGTGACATCACAAAGTTACAGAAGTCCTGACAGCTCATTTTAAGGCTCAGTTTCTGAATACAGGCTGTGTGCATTTCTCTGTGGACTGAGAATTTGATACTTTCACAATATTAATGTAGAACCTAGACCTGCTTTATAATAAAAAAGACACGGACATCTACCTTTACACAATAAAAGGCCTTAAAGTATCTCTTGTATTTACAGTATAGTATTCTGCCATTCTTTGGTTAATTCTAGTGATGATTATTATTTTGACATGCACATAAATATGACCAGTACAGATGGGCTTACAGTGCAGACATCACAGAATTTATAAATTACGAATAAAGCATATTGTCATATTGTCATATTGTCCAATGAAAACCATTTCTCCAAAATATCAACTTGTTTTCAAGGAATAATTAGACGTTACCATGCCCGTGTCTGTACATTAACTATGACTCTACAGCCAGGAGACAGTTCACAGTCTTTATGCCAAGCTAAGCTAAGCAGCTGCAGCCTGTAGCTTCATATTTACCATGCAGACATGACAGTGGTAGCAATCTTTTCATATTGACAGGAAAGCTTTGTGACAAGTTAACCTTTACTGTTCTATTCTGTAGACATCAGTCAAAGAAAACAAGCATGGAATTTCATTGAACAGTGGAACTTGTTCTCTGTGTTTGTAACAATAAAGTTTTGAATCTTGGAGCAGATTTTTTTTTTTTTAGATAATTTAGTCAATTTTAGGAGGAGTTGTTTTTTAGTTTTAGTTTCTAGTTTTTATTTTTTTTTGAAAACCTGAAAATGACCAAATATAAATATTCTCACTTGAAAGCAGCAGTATGTACAGTACTTGTAAACCACAATCAGTCAAAAATCAAATCAAAGTCAATCAAAGCACTAAAAGGCTATTTAATTTGGGGTGAAGTTAGCTAACTTGAAGACATTCAGAAAAACCAGCAAATTAAGCCAAATGTTAACAAAAACATTGTTTTATTTCTAAAGATCAAATTTAAAGAATATTTTAAACACGTGTCACTAGGAAAAAAGATATGCCATCTCTGTTTAGCAGACTGAATTTGGTCCCATGTCACACTTGTATTTAAAAAATCCCGGCATCCTTGCATCATTTCACAGATGTGTCAGTTCAGATCTTTCCCTCAGACACTGATGAGGCGTGTGTGCTGGAGCTGGCTTATTTCCAAAGACGCTCTATCCTTTGGATTTAGATTTACGTCTCAACCCCATGAATTTGGCATTATGTGAAAGTGGCTTGGCTAAAGCAAAGAGTGCATATTTTCTACTTTTGAAGGCAGCAAGCTGCTGCAGAGTATCCACTGCGGAAATCTGGTCGAAGCCCCACGATCATACTCTGTTTCCTGCCCATATGTCTCTTTCACATAATTATCCAGCTCCTGCTCTTTAAGGACTACCACTGCTGTCTTCACGAGGAGTTATTTGACAAATTGAAAGAGACTGTTGCTCATTTTGTTTTAACTGTCTCCTTCAATGATTATCTGCTTTTCTCAGCTGACACAGTTGTCCAGGCTGGCTTCCTGTCCAATCCTCTCATTTTATTTCCTCCATTAGTCTTTGACCTGCTGCATTAGTCATTCAAACTCTTGCTGCTATGAAGCCTGTTGTCAAGAAAAATGCCTTCGCTCCCTCTTTTCATGAAAATCATAAGATTCCTCCTCTGCAGCTGTAGATAATATTGGATGTTTATTTCAGCAGTTTTCTAAGCCTTTACTCTTGTGCTGCTATACAAATCATTTGATTCCTCTCTCTGCTTTTTCTGTAGCTTTAAGCCATTTTACTTCTGGTTTCGCTGACTGATATCTTCTTGTGTGTGACAGCTGTTCAGAGAAGGGCTTCTTACTAAGTGATATAGGTGCTCATATCTTGCAGATTTTGCTTTCTTTTGCTTTTTGCTGTTGTGGGGGACTTTCTTTTTTGCCTTTATTGTGATCGATGCAGTGAGAAAGAGACAAGAAAGCTAGGGGAGAGAGAGAGAGAGGGTATGATATGCAGCTAAGGGATTCGATTTCAGCTACCAAGGCACCCCTGAATTGACTGATTTTTAACAACTCTGTATTTACAGTATGTGGGATCAGACTGCTCTCTTTTTAAGACACCGATTGTTCCCTGGGTCATTTTTAGTAAGAATAAGGCTGCAAGTAAGTGTTTTCATTGTCACTTGATCTATTGATTATTTCTACAGTGAAGCCATTAGTTGTCTAGTTTATAAAATGTCAGAAAAAGTAAAAAAAAAAAAAAAAAAGTAAATACCTGT
The DNA here is from genome assembly GCF_046630095.1 of Trachinotus anak. NCBI lineage: Eukaryota > Metazoa > Chordata > Actinopteri > Carangiformes > Carangidae > Trachinotus > Trachinotus anak. The sequence continues at coordinate 3,352,812 of NW_027273858.1, read as the reverse complement.
ACCCAGTCTTTAGATCACTTGTTTTGTTCAACTGAGTCTGAAATCCAAGGACATTCAACCATAAATGATCTAAAAAAAACAAAATAAATCCACAGATTTTAGAAGCTGGAGGAAAACAAATGTTTAGTATTTTGGTTTGATAAATAATTAAAAGTTTTTTTTAGTTTATTTACTTATTGAATAGGGACAATCTGGAGTTATGTGTTCCAGAGTTGGCAGCTCTTTATGGAGGAAAACTGATTATTATAAATTTAGACCTGCAATGTGGTGTGTGTGTTGCCTCTGATTATATCTGGTGAGAGACTCTGGGGCTAAACTGTTGATACATTTACAAACTAATGTAACAAAGCAAAGATTCAATGCCTCATAGTATAAGGATGTATAAGGATGAATTGATTCATAAAACTGATCAAAAATGCTGATTAACTTTGTGCCAATCAACACGCTAACTTTTCACTTCTGTTCTAATTACATTTTGGACAGTTTTCACAATGCCAGCACCATTGATATCATGGTTGTAACACTGATAATGCTGTACAGATGAATGAAGTAGTATAGTCTAGTAGTAGAATAACATTTTAAGTGGTAAATATCGTTTCTCTCATGTAAAGGAAGCATTTTTTAAATAGTAAAATTTCACCCAGCAGAGACTTGCCCTCCTGTCTGTCTTCTCATTGGGTCGTCTCTGTCTTCTCAGCTTCTCAGGATGCAGCCCACGACATTGACACCCTGCAGAGACATAAGGTCAGTACAGAGGGATCAATAGAGCGGGCATGCCCTTGCCTTGCTGTGATCGTATGTGTAGTGACATGAGATTAGAGGCAGCCGTGTGGGTGTGCCTTTCCTGGGGGTCAGCAACAACCAGCAAACAGCCAGAGGAGCTTCATGATTCATGCAGTGACGGTTTAGCTCAGCAGAGGGAGTAAATGATTACAGTAAGTCTCTGCGCTGCTTCTCCACATCAGAGAAATGTGACTACTCCTCTCTGCAGTGGCTGCTCCCGGCACGAGCATATTGCTGCCTGTGCAGTCTCAGGATGATGAATTGGAGAGATTACAAATACCTTTACTTCCTGTTTCTGGGATGAAACCTTGACTGCGTATTAACCAAACCAACCAGATGTTCCCAGGGAGCTGTTAAAGCTCAGGAGACTTGACAGCAGGCCCAAAGGACACTTAATAAAAACCTGCTCTTACTAGTAAAACATTTACAAAGATTTAATAGTATCAGACTGAAAAGGCTGCAGTAGTAAAGGTGTGCTTTGTGAGGAAATTAAATCTCCCATCAAGACAGTCAATGCACAATGAAGACATTTCCATGCACAGTCATATCCCAGTTTTAAGGTCTAATCTGGGTTTTATCATCTTCGGGATATGACGTTTACATGGAACAGAAGAAAGTTGGTTATCCGTCTCCCTGTTTGCATGATTCTTCTATTATCCAGGTTTCCGATCATCTGCATCAGTGCTACGTTTGACTCTTCCACGCGTTGAACACATCATATACACATTTCTGTGTCGGCTGACTTACCTCAGCAGCCGAGGATAAAACCCAGTTTGGTTTCTGGCTGTCTGAACTCTGCTGCATTTGCCACTCTGCTGGATTTAGCTTCTCCATCTAATCTTTAGTAATGGATGAAAAGAGCAACAAAAAAATGCATCATCTGCAATGCAGAAGTCAGAGATTCACTTTTTCCAAAAGGCTGATCATAACCAGGATACTGGTGCGCATGTAAACACGTTTAATTAGCGATGAAGTATGTTGTACAGCATCCTGTCCTCTTATTAAAGGGAGAGGCTGCTGTTATTCTATATTTTTATTGTTGTAAATCCTTAAAACCAGCTCACAAATATACATATATGCAGTGCAGTGATTTCCTAAAACAGCTGAGCAGTGAATTTGTTGGGGTCCATTTTCAGTGGTGGATTAATACACGTTTGGTTCTGTAGTGAGTAATTCCAGCAGAAGGGCCACACATGTGGGATCAACACATGATAATGAAGAAACCTGTCACCCGGTGCAACAGTCCGGCTGGAGCTCTGTGGCACAGAGGGACAAGATGTATCAGGCTTCGGATTCACGCGCAATACTTAGTACAACAGGATCAATTCGTTGTTGGTTAGGTGTTATAAGTCATCCACAGGCAGCACACATCAGTGCGAGGCTGAGATGTTGAGGAGGAGAGAACCTCGCCCTCTGAGGTAAGCTAAATTTAAGTGAGAGTCGACAGATACTGCATAATGAATCAGAGCCATCTGTCTTATTTCCCATTTCCCCCCCCTCTCCCTCTTTTTCTCCCTCTTACTCACTCTTTCCTCTTCACCCCCCCGCCTGTCAACCTTCATTTTCCTTTCTCACTCCATCTTTCTGTCCTCACGCTCAGCCGTGTTCGGATCGTGTCATCGATATGGCTGACAGACAGAGAGCATCTCTCTCTCCTGCCGAAGCCAAAACTGCCTTTAAAACAAAAAAGTCAATTCCCAAGGGTCATCTGCTCAAGGAGTTTCATGTCTCAACGCCCCCTCCTCTTCTTTGTATCTGTCAGGTGTCTCATGTGCTAAATGTGGCCTATGGAGTCAATAACCTGTTCCCAGATCAGCTGGTGTATAAGACACTCCAGATCCTGGACCTCCCAGACACCGACATCACTTCATATCTCGGGGAATGCAGCTCCTTCATAGATGAGGCTCGAGCGCAGGTACACACACACACACACACACACACACACACACACACACACACACACACACACACACACTCACACAGGATTAACGTGTAATCATCTCTTGTACACACTGGCAGCTGACAGAGGTGTAGAAAGCATTTAAATCATTAACATAAAGTAGTAATGAAATGTGAAATATTCCTTTACTTCAGATTTCTTTCTTGCTGCCGGTGACAGAGAAGACACCACTCAAACGTCCGTATGAAGCTACTAGCAGATTCTAAATTAGCTTGAAACTGGTCCCGGCCAAGAAATAGTTTATAAGCCCTTGTAAGACGACTAATTATCATTTTTACATATCCGTTTCTGCACAGACAAACAAACAAAGACACAGGGTATTATTTATTGAGCTTTAGAGGAGCAGGTAGGTGGATTTCGTTGAGAGAGCCAGGCCAGCTGCTTCCAGTCGTTCTGCTAAATTAAGCTGATCAGCTGCTCACACGACATAATTGACACGAGAGTCGTCAGTGTTGTCGACTAAGTCTCGAATGAATGTGTTTCCAAAAATTTTAAACTATTTCTTTAAGTCAGAATCATCAATATAATATCAAAACTGCTGTCAGTCTTATGTGTTTATGTAGGATATAATTGGATTAATACATAACTCTGATATAATAATATTAATATTAACATTAATATTAACAACAACAACAACAACAACAACAACAACAACAAAAATAATAATAGTTACACAGTGATTCACAAAACCAGAGAAGGCCAAAGAGCCTGAGCAGAATAAAAACAGTAAAACAACATCATTAAAAACATGATGTGTGTTTTAAGAAGAGATTTAAAAGAATTAATGAGTAAGAGTGTGGGGGCTCTAGAGCAAACCCCCGGTCACCCTGAGGCACAAACTATTGTGACTGCAAAATGAGTTTTGATTTCAGTTGTAAGGATAGTTCTCGCATTTCATATTCACAAAAAACCTTTTTAAATGATGACAATGTGATTTTTGTTGGGCCTTATACCAAACAGGCTTGTTCCTTTACATCTGGCGAATATGATTTGTAGGCCGGAGGATCTCTGTAGCACCACACTTATGGTGGTAACAATGCACAATATTGTGACACATTTTATCTTTATCAAAGAAACTGCAGCTCCTGCAATTTGGATATTGCACTTGGTCATATTGTGATTTTGATTATATTTGGTTGAATTGTGCATTTAAAAAAAAAAAAATCATTATCGGTTTTTCAAAATTCTAATTTGCCAATTAATTAGTAAAAACTCCATCAGATAAATGTTGTGGGGGAAAAAAGAACAATATTTCCCTCTGAAATGTGGTGAAGTAGGAATATAAAGTGGCGTGTGACGGATATATCCAAATCAAGTACAAATGCCTTCAAATTCTACTGTAGTAAATGTACTTAGGCATTTTCCATCCCTGACAGATGCAGACACACAAAAACAAGACACACACAACCACAGCTTTATGGTTTTACCTGGTAAAAAATGCATCATATCTATTTAAACATTTCTGGAACAACTTTCTCTCAGGAGGTTCCTGCAGCCTGAAAATGCCTCCTTTTATATCCGCCGGCTAATTTAACATGTCAGTGTGCACACACAGCTATTCGGCTACCTGACTGTGATGCATTTACACACATCTAGCAGTCAGTTATCTGTAACTCAGCACAAAGGCAAGGTGGGTGGTCGGAATACCTATTAAAAGACCATGCTGGGGTCATTTAACGTTGAAAGTCAAAATGTTCTCCGCTTACGCTTTAGTTTTCCCCCTCATGCTGGATGCAATAGTTTCTAAAGAGATTATTTCCTGGCATTTCTTCCTGTGTGTATGTGTATGTGTATGTGTGTGTATGCGTGTGTGTGTCTAGAGATTGACCGTAAGCAGAACATAATGTGATGTGAGCACTGATATGAAAACACTCAACTCGAGCGCAATGAAATAACAGCAAAACAAGAAACTCTGACAAAACCAAATTAAGTCTCCATGTTTGCTGTGATGGATTATCTAGCTCAGGCAATTTTCAGTCTGTAGAAGTTTTATGTTTTTGTTTTTTTTTTTTTCTAGAAGAAGGAAAACAAGACCTGATATGTAACTGCGCTGAGTGCAGACGCCAGCACAAATATAACAAAGCAGCAGAGATACCTTTTTGATTGATGGAAACTTATCAAAGACTCATATCATTCTCTGTACTTGATTAATTTATATCTCACATATCTTGAAAGACAAGCACAGATAACATGTCAACTACAGCATCTCAAGCGCTGTATGTGTGTTCAGCCAATTTGACTCTTCTGTCCCTCCGTGTGCACTGATTGACATGTAAAATATAAAAAATGTGCTTACAGTTTGTGCTGCGCTCCATTTCCAGCCTGAGAAGAGACTGTACTCTGTGATGGGGAGGCTCCATGTTGAATAAAAAAGACAAATGTGTCAATACGCCGGGCTTCAGTGCTGAGCCGTGGGCCTGCACGCATTGTCTAAAGATGTGGCTGGAATTTTAAAAGTTCATTTCCAGCCAGGCACTCTAGGCAGTAAAATAATTACATCAACATTAATATTAATCATATGACAAATTTTGACACACACAGACAGCCTCAGCCGCAGACACAGACAGATTTATTCTCGCGCTACACGCTCTGTCTAACGCTGCTGCTTTCAGGGATGTTGTAAAGTCAGAAATTGCAGACTTTCACGTGGAAAAAGGCAGTGAAATGACTCCTGAAGCTGTGATTTTTGCTGACCTGATGTGAACGCCACACTCATTAAAAAACATTAGCGTTATTTGGCCTTGTGGATAATTCATTGTTCAGAAATGCTCTGAAACTCATGCTACAACCTCAATACTGTGGAATTCAAGAGAATGCTGTTTGTGCTGGTGAAGTGTTGCACATTATATTCAAAAAGAAAAAAGTTTTCAAGTATTTCTGTCTGTGGAAAGTAGTCTCTATGACTACTGTTCACAGGGAGGTCTGTGAAATATCCACAGTAACCATGGCATTGCTTCTGGCAGGGACTTTTCAATGTTTGGAGCACAACAAATAAAAATCCTTTTACCTCCGTTTTATTGGAGTGGCAGCAGAAATCTCAGAAGATAAAATTGTACAACTGGGAGAAGAAATTTTTTTTGTAATTAGGGTGAACTCACCCTTTTAATCTGGCAAACTCCTGTAGCTGCATTCATAGCATACTGGTTATTTAAACTTTACCATATTATTAAGTTGCAAAATTGCAGGGGGAACATAATGTTAAGTTCAGACAAATCTACGTTTTTCCTAACATGACTACTTTATTCACTTCATATCATTTAAACTGTAATTATGTGCAGCCAAGTGGGAAAAATGTTCCTATCAGCTTCTGACTTGTAATTCCAAATTGATATCAAGAATTTCTGACACCAACAATATGTGAAAGGAATTGCAGATATGTCAACAAACTGCAAATGAACCCCACTGGCAGTTAAAGGTCCCATATTGTATTGGTTTTATATTAATACTGTGAAAGTATCAAAGCCTCAGTCCACAGAGAAATGCACACAGCCTGTATTCAGAAACTGAGCCTTAAAATGAGCCGTCAGTACCTTTGGAACTTTGTGATGTCACAACAAAGCAGTCACTGCCCTCAGCCACGCCCCAAGCCCCGCCCACTTGGACCTACCATCCATTGTTGCAGGATTTGGTTTCTCTGTGTGTTTACCTGACATCTGCTATATTTTTATTTGATTACTGAGAAAACAGTCAGCCAATCAGAAGAAAAGCTCAGAGCCTCTCTTTTGGTTCTTAAAACCACAAATATATCTTCTTATGGATGTCAAGACTTCAAATGAAACATAGTAAAAGTGTACAATATGCGACTTTTGAATCAAAATCCAATTTTAACACTAATACAATCAATCCAGGTCACTTTATAGGAGCTGTACACTCTTTGTTTGTATCTGGTTTCATTTTGGCAATAATTTCTCTTTCCATAGGATGGTGTGGTGTTGGTCCACTGTAATGCCGGTGTGTCTCGCTCTTCCTCCATTGTGATTGGCTACCTGATGTTGAAGGAGGGGCTGCCGTTTGATGATGCGTACAGCCAGGTGAAGGTGGCGAGGCCCTCCATTCGCCCCAACCCTGGCTTCTACCAGCAACTTCAGAGCTACAAACCATAAGGGACTACAAATCAAATTTTCAGCTTAAAAGCACAGCCTTAAAGGACTGTAACACCCAGATCTTAGTGTCCTGCCAAACGCTGGAGAGCCTTAGGGTGGCTTTTTGTCCTATATAAGATATTTTTCTAAAATTCTCTTTCATGTCTCGTTTCTTGGAGATTGATGGAAATGTAAATGGACGTTCTCATCGGAAAGAGTGTAGATTTTTTTTTCTTATTTTTTCTGTGAACTAATTTTCCTATAACAATGTAATTAGTTTTCTTTACTGTCAATAAAGACTTTACATTGTCTTATGCCAAATGCCCTCAAATGTGTTGAGTGTGTTATTTTTAACCTTCTGTATCTTTTCTCTAAATAGTGAAAAACTCAAATTAGAGCTGTTAAGAAACTGATTTCCTATTAGATTTGTTCATTTTGAGGGCACTTATTTTCTTAACAGTATAGATTGTTTTCTAATTTAAGATGTGTCAGTTTTCCTGAGGTTCAAAATTGCTTTCTTTCTCAACTATACGAACAGCTACACAATCAATTATAATGGCTGCCCCTCACCGCTGCATCATCTCTATCAATTTCACAACTTTGCAAAGTAGATGCACTAACCTGGCTCCCTTGAAATAATTAGTTTGTAATTAGCTCGTTAGATAATGAGGGAGAATCCAGTTGGCTCACATGCTAATCAACAAATGCCGCTGGGATGAGCTCCTAACACTCCAAACTCACAGCACACAAAGGTGTCGTGTCCTAATCTTCACTGTTTAAATGGAAATTAAGTCTGTAGGGCAGATGTGTGTTTGTTGTCCAACCAGCTGTGATTATTTACTGATGATTATTGTTGCTGATTAATGTCCAGGGTGTTGGAATTAACAGTGAAATGCATCTAGAAGATATTCTGCACACAAAGCTGCACGCCATTTAAATACACTAGTCCAAGCTTAGTAAGGCAGAAAATCAGGAAATGCATGTTCTGTGTTATATACTGTACTGTGGTGTAATCTGCAGTGATACACTGAAAAAACACAAGAATTACTGCCCCCATACACAAATGTTTTTGCACAAAAGACTTTTCCTGTAGTGCCACCATGACGTTGCAGTTTGTGGATTTAAGAAAAATGTTTCAACAACCATTGGATGGATGACCATGAAACACACAGATATCCACGTTGCTCTCATGATGAATGGTAGAAATTTCGGTGATCCTCTAACTTTTAATTTAGCGCCGTTATCCAGTCAAAATTTGAATTTTTGCTGGTTTTTGGCCAAATATGTGTAAAACCAATGACATCCTCATCGCCCTCTGCTGTGCTCTAGCTAATTAGCATATATCAGTATGCTAACATGCTAAGCTAATTTGGTGACCATGGTAAAAAAAAAAAAATTATAGCAGCTAAACATTAGCCTGTTAGCACTGTCATTGTTAGCCTCAGAGAGCAGCTAGCATATAGCTGCAGACTCTCCCCATGTCCGCACTACAAGCTAATGCTGAGCAGGGTTTTACTGTGCAGTGTGAATGGAGTATTTTCAAACTTGAGGCAGCATGCAGACTAAGCTGATTTCTGAATGCTGCTGATGGCTGATGACTATTTAGTTCATTCACTTTTTTCATGCTAATGATTGTATCTCGGTGTAAAGGTGTCTCATTGCAGGGCTGATTCTGATTTTACAGTCGTATGTTTAACCTGATACTAATATAAACAGTCAGTTATTCTGTCTTAAATTAGCCTGTAAGTGCTGCACATAAGGTTAATAGCAACACACAACGCAACCCGTTATTTATTAAATAACGGGTTGCTAAGGGGTTGCTTGTTTCTGTGGCTTTCATGGTCTTTTAATAAGCTTTTTAACGAGAAAGTAATGTACTGTGAATCACAACTGTGCTCTCATTCACCAGCGGGCCAAGCTCCACTGCCGAAAGCTACTGGTTCAGTGCAGTCTGGTCACTTTAAAGAATCTGTGTTCAAGATTTGTTTGTACTCAACACTTTGGGCTCACACCTGGGAAAAAAGAAATACATTTGGGGTTATAGTGAAACATCAGCTCCAGAAATATCTTAGAAATCAAACCCTAAACCCCAAAAAGAACAAGCAAACAACAAGAAAATCTTCCTTAAATCTTAGGAAAACATTTTGATCTCTGTTTGTGAAGTTTAATTGTAAGTGTCATTTCAAAGTCGCAGTTTGACTGACATCTGTTGCACATACAGCAAATATAATTTCTTGTTTAAATGATAAAGCGTGCCCACTTTTGTATACTAACTGTATGTAGTATATACAGTTTAGAACTTATAGACACAGCTACAGTTTTATTAAGCCCATATTTGTTTTCTTTGTTTATTGTCATGCCTCTGATTGTTTTTTCTATGTTGCCCAGTTGTACATTGCCTTTAATTAAACTGAAGTCAGTCAATATGTGTGTTTTCTGTTTTAGTTAATAGAATTTCTTTTAAGTGTTGCATATATGTGTCCTCATTTTCTCTCATATTATTGCACTTGTTTGTACACTTGTCTTATCGACTTTTCGAGGCACTCCCATAAAAGCCTCGAGGCTTTTTTGCCTCCACTTGCACATTGTATGTTTGTTTGAAATTGTTATTTTAAATTTGTATGTGCAAATAAAATAAACTGCTGAAGAAGAGGTGTCTACACTTTATATTAGTATTATTCCCATATCTTGCATCTGACGTATCACCTCTTTAAATGATGCATTTGTGCTGGATCTCTGCTCTCATCACAGACCATATTTGTCCCCTTTTTGAAAATGTGGCTTTGTAGTTTGTGTCAGTTGCAGGCTGCTGTCGCTCAGGGGAGGCAGAGGGGTGGAGGTTGGGTCTGTGCCAGAGACTTGGAGGAGGAGGCCAGTCCTGCCAAATTGGTTGCAATTCCTACCGGTCCTATAAAGGTCATAGATTATTTAACACCCCTTTAAAGCCATGGACTGATTGCAAAGAGCAGTCCTCTGTCAGTGTTAATATCTGAATATCTGGAGCCCATGGCTTTGTTTTTCACAATAAATGTACACTACTGTCCTATGAATACACGACTCTGCTTGTGAAAGACTTAAGTCTTGAAAAACAGGCAAATAAAATACTGCACCAGTGTCTGACTGATGGCCACAGAGCCAATATGCAGTCTGTGATAGCACTTGAGTATTGGGGAGTTTGGCCTTTTCTTTGGTGTTGTTCAATGGTGTATCACTGAGGAGTATCTGCTATGAAGCCAACTGGGTTTCCCCTGACATTTTTGTGACATTTTACCGTCTGGATGTGACGGCCCACAGTATGGCACAAGCTGTCCCATCTGCAGGGTCTCATAGGGTCCAACCACCATCTCAGTCTGTGCATGCCCGAATATGAGAATATTAAGAGACAGTAAGAGCCAGGTTGCATACAGGATGATGAATAATTTCCCCCCAAAGCGGTACAGTGTTATCTGGCCTGTTGGTTTTCATTACATTTGATGAACTGCAGAAGTGAGCAACGGAGAATCCTGGTTTTTTCTCTTTCCTCTGTTTTTTTTTTTTTTTTTTTTTTGTGTGTCTAAAAGCATCACACTCACCAGTGTGAAGGGAAACAAATCCAGTCACAAACAGGACTAAATGAGCAGTGATGATATTATTAATACAAACATTAATGAAGTGTTGTTTTTTTTTTGCTTCTGTCTGCTTCCAGTTTCTTATGAGTATTTCTCAACAGTATGAGCACATATGCATATAAGCATGGCAGCATGCATTCCATCTGCATTTATAAAAGAGCACATTATCATGTGTAATTATCACATGTAAATCAGATGTAAATGTTAGTGTCGTGTATGAATTTACATCTGTGAATTGAATTCGTTTAATTAGGTCAAGTGTTGATTTTACGGTGTATGATTTAGGTCTAAGATCTATCTATCTATGAAGATTGTTTATATCCATTTCAAATTATGCTTCTGTGATTAAACTGCCAGTGGAAAGTTGATGTTACTGTTTTCTTTCTTCTTAGCAAATACAGAATACAGATGGTTGACAAAGTAAAGGATAAAAATGAATAAATGAATAGAGAGACACTGAATGGTTTGATGAAGGAATGAAAATGATGTGAATCACATGAAATGACCTTTGTAGTCACCACTCATATCTTAAACAGCTAAGAATTTCATTTTTCACTTAAATGAATGACCTAAGAATAAATTTTCAGCATTTGTCTTTATAATACAAAATTCTATTTATGATGTGATTTCTCTGATGTACCTTGTAACCAGCTCAATTCCTCTCTGTTTCAGCCAATTTCCTATTATTTCATCTCTGTTCATCTATTCATATCCTATAAATATACAAAGTGTCTATTTGCACCTGGGTTAAAATAGTCACACTGCAGATATTTGGCTATTTACACCCAAACCCCTCCCCCTGCTCCCCCTGCAGGGTTGCATGCCACCTCGTGATGTAAGTCGATAGCTGCATGTCTCAGTGGCTGACGGTGCCATAGTGGGGTGCAAATCAAAGTTAGGGTGCATTACACACAAAATACACAAAACAGAGCCTTTCCAAACAGACTTTGTTTTCTTGTCGTTTGTATAATTCAAATTAATGTGCAGACTAGTTCTATGGTTAGCTAACACAGTTAGTTTAGCTAATGCTAGCAAGATGTTGAATATGCTACTTAATTTAGGGTTACGGTAATTTGGGTGCAAATAGCACTGTTGTCTACAAACACCTGGGTGCTGTCTGTCTATATATACCTGGGTGTAAATAGCCAAACTGACTATTAACACCCCAGGTGCAAATAGTATATAGTCCATAAATATTTTAGATTGTTTATTTCACACTGAAGATATTAAGGATTTCACACAATTTAAATCACCATCACCGAAACATCAAATGAGGGAACATCTTTTGAGAGAATGGTGTTTTCTCCCTCTCGCTCCAAGATCCAGACTTTATGAAATTTAAGAGAAGAAGCACTGAAGCTGTTCTGAAGGCTGGAGGTGGACCAGCACCTCACTAACACATACATGTATTTCTCTTAATTTGCCAGCCATCTGTATGTACTATGCACCTTCTACTAAAGACAGAACTACATCTGCTCACCAAGAAACTGCAACAAAGCACTTCTTCTTCCACCAAAATGTGCAGATAGTGAAAAGGAATTGCCCCACATTAGCATTAGTTTTATTTTACTTCTCCCTGTGGGTGCATGTGTGATATATTATTAAATAAGCCAGGCATCCATTTAACACACAATATTATTATTATAGTACATATTTTAATGATTTCCCTCTTATCTCCCCAACCACCAAACAGAAATCATAATCCACCAGCAGCCCCACATTATCTTGCCATTGCATTACAATAGATACATAAAACATTTCATAATGGGATACAAGGGGATAATAAATGTAAATAAATGCACACATTTATACAAATAAAAACAAACCATACAGTATGAAATAAGGAATAATCCACAAGAAGAATTGAACAGGGAGTAAAAAAGTTAGATTTGTTTTTGTGTAAAATTAATCTAGTGGAGCCGAGGGGAGGGCTTTAAGCTTATAGTATTGGATCATGGGGCCCAAAGTAGAGGGAAATTTATCAGATAAGCCTCTTACTGTGTATTTTATTTTCTCAAAGCTCAACAACAATATTCGGCCACTAAACCAGAGAGAGCGACTCTGGGGGGTCTTGACAATTTCCTGTCGCAAGAAAATCCTTCCATGAGCCAACACCGATGCAAATGTAGTAATTCAGAGTCATCCAGTGAGAAACAAGACAGGAATTGTTTTGTTTCTTACTGAATGAAAACTAAGTGGGGCACCAGAAAAAAAGCAATCTCAGCACTGGCTCAGGCTTTAGTTATACATGCAGTAAGTGTTTCAGATAAAAATAATATGTGTGTGGTTTCTGCTGGGATACCAAGACATCCTCAGTATCTCATCAGCGCTAAATAATGTAGTAATAATAAAAACTCCAGACACACTCGGGGGATGAGAAACGTAAAAAGCCAATGGTTCTGTACTTTTACAGAAAGTTGCAAACTGAGCTGCGGTGGAGCTTGTGCAGTGAAGCATCGCTTGTTGTTCGCTCACAAGAGTCTCAGAGTCAGAGTCTGTCCGAACTGCACAGAAATAAAGGTGGGATTGATAAGAGGAAGAAGAATATTTGATGAGGACAGAGCTAAAATAGATTATAAAATGAAAGAATTAGTTGTATCTGGAACTTTAACGTAGTAAACAGTACCTTACTGAATATATGCAGCCTGTAATTGTGAAGGGTAAACTTTTCTTTTCTGGGTTTATGGATACATTTGTCTCTTATACTTGTGTTTTTCCCTCCCTAAAGGAAGAAGAGCACAAGTTTAGATACAGACAGAAAGGATTAACTGGAGGGCAACAAAATAAATGCATTAACCAAGGTGAAATAACTCACTCTGCCGTCACAGACATGTGGATAGAGCCCAATCTTAAAAGCCTTTTGGATCAGAGGGTACTGTAGATTCTCTAAGTGAACTGTAATTTCTTATGGATGAAAAGAATGATCTATTTTAGCTTCTAAGCTGAAAATTAGGCTGTCTGGACTACTCAACTTACCTAAACAGTTTTCTCTTGTAACGCGTCTGGAGACTATTTCACATACTTTATTTCTTGCATCTTGATTTTTGAGATTCTGTGTGAGTCAGCTCCATCTCGCCTGCCTGCCCAGCTCCTCACTGGCATCATGCAGAGGTGCAGTATCTCCCCTTCACCGGCCTCCCATAGAGAACTGATTGTAAGGTTCTGTTTTTTGTTTTTGAACCTCTACTCCTATCCCACTTTTAGGCCTCCTAGATCTTCTGCCAAATTACTCCACGGCCTTTTTAATTTGCAGAGATACTTCAGATGATTGGCTTAACCTGGGGATTTGTTTTCTACCTTTCTGACCTCTTGGTTATGAAGCTGTGGGTGGTGATGTTGCCTCATCCTTAGATCTCATGAACTGGAAAGTTGAACTGTAAGAAAAGTAGAATAAGTAAAAGTATAAGTAAAAACCTTTCAGTAAAGAATCTTTTATATAGATATGATTTGATTCTGGTGAATTTTGTGGGCAACATTTGTGGTTTTAATCAACAAATCCTTCACCCTAAATATATCACTTGTCATTGACTTTTAAAGTGACCCAATGACCCAAATGACTGTTTTTAATCTGGTGCCCTGATTGGTTGGACACTGTTACAAAATAATTCAATAACTGCTCTGATCTGTGATCTGCTTCGGTTAAAGGTCCCATTTTGTCTAAAGGTAGATTTCTGTGTGTTTTTGATTATAGACCAGATCTAGGTTCTATATTAATACTGTGAAAGTATCAAAGCCTCAGTCCACAGAGGAATGCACACAGCCTGTATTCAGAATCTGAGCCTTAAAACGAGCTGTCAGGACTTCTGTAACTTTGTGATGTCATAACAAAAGCAGTCACCACCCTCTGCCACGCCCCACCATGACCCAATATCCAACTTTGCAGGATTTGGTTTCTCTGAGTGTTTACCTGAAATCTGCTGTATTTTATTTTTATATACACTCAGAAAACAGTGAGCCAATCAGAAGAGAGGCTCAGAGTCTCTCCTCTGATTGGCTCACTGACCTGTTGTTACTGGAGCTCCAGAGAGAAGCCTGAGAGAGGAGATGTGAAACTACATTGAGATTGTTTGTGGTTCTTAAAACCACAAATATTATTATTATATATATTATTATTATTATTATTATTATATAAATATTTTATGGATATAAACACTTCAAATAAGACACAGGAAAAGACCTTTAAAGTTTGGGTGGTGCAGACATTTAAAATTTTTGGTTGATTGGGATCTCCATCAATTTTACATATCAAAGTCTGTTTACAGGTGTTGAGGAGCACTACTGCATATGTGGAAAAAGCTGTATAAAGCCCTTTGTGGTTCCAGAGGGAGCTGTGTGAAGTCTGATAAAATATCGGTTGGGTCTGAATTCTTCTTACTTCTAAGTTTGAAAATAAAAAAAAAAAAAAAAAAACCTGGGGGTGTGCAGTAAGAACGAAGTGAGCATACCAGACCTCTGCAGCATGCTCCTTATCTCCACTTGGTTATGGTTGTGGTCATGGTTAAAAGAAATCAAGGTTGTTGTGTTGGGAGTGGACAGAAGTCAAACTCTCTCACCCATCCACCCCAACCTCCTCCCTAATGCTGCGCCACTACAACATCACGCTACCTCCACCTTTGTTAAGTTGCTATGATATAATCACAGAGTATTATCACCTGACCTTGCAGTTCTCCGAGATTTTTTACCTTTCAGCTTCATGTTTTTATTCTCCAGTCTACAGCTTAACTGTTTGGCAGCTGTTTTCAAAGAAGAATATCTAAAAACCCAGTGATTGCTACCTGCCCGGTGACAAATGGCAGACAGACAAAATAAATCACTATCTGGTGACCATAGTGGAGCATTTAGCTGCTAAAGATCCAGATACTGTCTCAGGAGATGGAGGAGAGTAAAATGGAGCTAAAAGGAGAGTGATCATTGGCTGGAAACACAACTCTAAATAAATGCTAACATTGCTTCTTGTGTGCTACATGTGCAAATAAGCATTAACAATAGATCACACGGCAGTGTTGTGTTTGCCTCCCAATGACCGAAAGAAATTCATTAATGCAGGTTTTCAATCAGACATGAGTCATAATCCACACGACTGCTGGAGGTTGCTGTCAGGTAAACTTCATTTCAACACGAGACGCAGGCTGTGATGTTCATCATGTATCTGTTTGCCTGAATGTAAATTTAACTACTCAACACTTAATCATGTTTTCTTCTTCTTATTTTTATTTGTTCATGCTCGTGTTTGTATTTAATCATGTGTTTCCATATAAGGATGAATAAAACGTAGTTTCTTTTCATGCCAGCTGTACAGAATAAACAGCTCCAGCTCTCTCTTCACCTTTATTCCTCTCTCTTTCCTCTCTGTATGTTTCCTGCTTGCCAGTAGGTGGAGCTTGTCTCCTTTGGCTTGAGAGAAAGAAAGAAGGAGGGAGAGAAGGAGATGATTAAAGAGAGAAGAAAGACAGCAAGAGGAGAGGCAGAGAGAGATGGAGGGAGGGAGAGAGAGGGAGGGATGGGGAGGAGAGAGCAAGCGTCAGCACTCCATGCGTTAAAAGGGCAGATGGTAACCGCGGGTAACTGAGGAGCAAACCACTCTGCTGGCCACAGAGCAAGAGATCAGCAGAGAGAGGGAGATAGAGGGAGGGAGGAGAGCGAACACATGCAGCGCAGCAGAGGAGAGGAGAGGAGCATCTGAGAGGAAGCTGCACGCCTGCTCTGACAGAGGGAGGAGAAGACTGAGTACTTCTTCTCAGCACTAACAAGGAGGCAGAGAGCTGAAAGAGACGGAGGGAGAGAAACAAAGACAGGGACAGGAGATGGGGAGATACTAAGAGGAGGGAAAAAGTATCCCTCCCCTCCACTTAGAGAGATACTGAGACAAAGAGGGAGGGAAAACAAAAGCGGGCTGGAGAGATTGTGAAGTGAGGAGAGGGAGGCAGCGGACGGGAGATAGTTAGACGAACTGCAAGACTGATCAATGAGCGGCTGAGATTTCGGGAAAGAAATTTAGACTCAGCAAGAAAGACAGAGAAGTGAGAGAGGGAGGGGAGTCAATGACAGGGAAAGATTGATGAATGAAAGATGGGGGCAAAACATCTGGAGAGAAAAGGACTTAAAGAGAAATATTTAAAGAGAGACAGAGGAACTAGCGGGAGGCAGATTTACGAAAAGAAAGGAGTAGAATAAAAAAAACATTTAGAGTGGATAAGAGTGGAAAGAAAGGAGGAGCAGAGGGTAAAATATTTAAAAAGAGACAGAAGCTGAGGGGAGAGGAGCAGAGAGTCAAAGAATCACCGGCAAAAACTTAGAGAAGAGAGAGAATAAATCAGAGCAGCAGGGGAAACCTGTGCTCCACGTTTTCTTTTTTCTTTCTTTTTTTTTTTGCTATTTCTTCCGCCTCTACTTTATAAAACAGAGGAAGAGGGGTGAAATGAGGAGAGCAGGAGAGAGTTGAGGAAGACAGAAGAAGAAGAAGGAGGAGGAGAAGAAGCAGTTTTCAAGACTTTTTCCAGATAGATGAAGAGATAAACAGATAGATATTTAAGCATATGAAACCCAACTATATCCAATGGCGTGCTACTACATTGTGATCAGTTCCACCCACCTGCGTGACGGACAGCTGAGGAGCATCAAGGGGGTGTTCAGAGGACCAATAGGAGCCAACGGCCAACGAAACACGGTAAGGCCTCAGGTTTTTTTTTTCCTAGCACTTCAGTTTGCTGTGAGACAGAAACAAAAGCCAAATTGGAGTGCTTTTATTTTGAAAAGTTTAAATGTGTTTGACATCCAGGCTGCTTTCAGAGAGTCGGTTCTGTCTGTTTCATCTTTGAGTCTACCTACGTCTCACCGACAGAAATCCGGTCTAATCCAGCGTGTGTGTCTTTGTGAGCGTGATTGTTTTTATTTTCTGCATCAAAGAGAAGGCAGGAAGTCATTACCTCTAAATCAGCATTACTTAAAGCACTGCCACTCACTTGATTGTCAGGTCCTTAATCATCATGTTTGCAGAGTTAATTAATTGCCACTTCCATTAGGTTAATTGACTCGGTATTGGAGGCAGAAAGAGGCAGATCGGGGGTGGGGAGGGTCCCCCCCCGTCTCTTACACTAAGAGCTCCTCTGGCTCCGTGTCTGTACTTAAACATGTTCGGCATCTTGCTTTTTACCTTGGTGTTTGATGTGGGAGGTCAGTAAAATGTCAAGAGGGTTTATTTTTCCCTCTCATTAAATACATTGCATTTACATTTATCCTTAGTTTGGCACAACACTTCTACTCAAAAACACGCAGAAGCCACATGTTCACACACTTTTCTGCACAGTTTCTGATTTCAACCTAATTTTCTAAATGTCAATAAGATGCTAAATAAAGATCCAGAGCTTATTTTGCCTGGTGTGATTGAGTGAAGTTGGATCATATTCTGATGTTTAAAAATAGAGCTGAGTGACAAATTAAAAACCAAACTGCATTTTATTGAAATCTGAATGAAAACGAGTTCAAGGGAATTATTTGTGTGCGGCGTCCTCAAGCTGTGTGGGAAGGTTTGAGTCGACCAGATGAGTCAGACGCTTCCTTACTTTCTTCCTCGTAATCTAAACTCCAACTAAACCTTGCTCCTCATTCTCCTTCATTCTTATTGAACGTTACAGGCGAACATAATTACGGCTAGTCCTAGTAGGCATGCACCAAAAAAAAATTCCTACAGGCTTCAAAAAAAAAAAAAAAAGAGACATGGGATAAGACGTTGAGAGGTTGTGTAAGGACAGTGCTACAATGGGCTCATTAAAGCACTTGCTCCTCCTTTTACAAGATATGAAATTAACTTTACTCATTTTCAGTGTAGCCTATTATTTCAAATTAAAACACTGGTTTTGGTTTTATCATCATTACAGTCTTTTTTTTTTGATCACTGAAGATAAATGTAAGAGAAGTGGTGGCTGATGACGTGATGATGTGAACGCAGGCGGGCGGCTCAGTATTTGTTCAGTCTGACCATTTTGCCTCGTGTGAATCGCTGTCAGATCATATTTCATTTCTACTTGTGTCAATAGTTTTAACAGCCGCCATAAATCAGAAATTATGATGACACGTCACAGTGAAATGATGGGGCCATAAGTCTTCAGGAGTGACTGGCCCACAGTAAATCAACAAGGCGTCTGACTTAGCCTGTAATTAACTAGAAGAGGACACAATAGAGTTGGCGGCAGCAGTTATCTGCTCTGTAACGGTTTTGTTTTATTAAACAAGCAGCAAAATGCAAAGAAAGAACTTCACACGTGATGTTGAATCTTTTCATTGTGACATGAATACTGCATCACACAGCTGGTTATGGATTAAAATGAAAACTAATGGTGAAAGTCTAGAATCTGGATTACACTGTTATCTTGATAAAAATGAAGTATTTTTAAGCCTTTGGCACGCTGCACCTTTCATGATCCCCATGAGGCAGTGAGTGAGTGTTAATAAAAGATTCGTGATCACCAGCACTTTATTTTTCTTCAGTTTAAACCCTAATTAAACGCCACTAGAGTGAAACATATAAGCTTTTTCTGCTGTGATCACAACATTGTCTGTTTTCAGAGGACGAAAACAGTAGAAAAATCACCTCAGGAGTAAATAAATTTCAAATCAATAGTTTTTATAGGAACTCAGCACCACAGCGTCTGAAACCATCACAAGTCACTGCTACAAAAATAAAAAGCATTGTCTGATCTGGCACAGCTGTGACACAGGTTTGGATGGGTTTTAGAAGATAAAGGGGTTGGGTTAAAATGACTGCTTTGTTAAAGTTATGGGACCGTCGTTGTCATGGTTACAATAACAAGCACTTGGTTAAGGTTAGGAAATGATTGTGGCCATGCCGAAAAAAAGACAGTGTGGACTGTCAATCACTTTGTCTGGGCAGTGAAGCGTTATTTAGTAATGCGTTATAGTAATGTTGGAAATGTAATGAATATAGAACAATTACCCACATTTACCTTTAAACATTTAATTTACCTTAAAGAAACCCCACCACATAACAAAGTGCTTTTGCATCCACAGACTCTGGATGTGAACCTCAGTCTCTGGTGTGACACTCGTGCTCTTTGTGCATCACCACCCGCCACCTCGGCTGCCGTTAATAAATGTAGCGCTTCATTCCTTCATTAAACAATAAGTTGCCTCTGAACGCAACACAGGCAGTGATTTTGTTGCCATCACAACGTCTTGTTTTCTATTCTACAGTGCTAAACCCAGAGGATGTGATGTTTAGGTGTGGACGCCTCAGAGTTGTTTAAAGTCTCCTGGGCTGAGTAATGAAACAGGGTCAGGTTGGGTAGTAAAGTAATGGAAGTATTTAGTAAGTGATGATATTTTCAAGTCCTTTACTCAACACTGATGGTAGAAGACAGGACGTTAACAGCTGTTTGCAGTGTCAAAGTCAGAGACTGTAAATAAAGATGGACGTAGCCACAGGTTTCTGAGGAGAGGTTTTGAAGCTCAGAGTGGGCTGCTCTGCTGTCGCCATCTTGGCAGTGCCTGACTCCGCCCCTAACTCCCAGCTAATCAAAAAATGGACAAAGAGGTGGAGCAGAGACTGCGGTAAATGCTCGTCTGTGGCGTGCATACACTCACCCACCTGTCACTCAAAGCTGCACACCTTCTATTATAGATACCTTTAAATGAATGTAAACAGGTGAGTTATATAAAAATTCACTGCACAGTTGTCATGAAGAAGGAAATTAGCTCTAGAGACCAAAACTTTTTTTCACCAGACTGTAAACATATTTATTTCTGCTGTAAAGTTGGACATTTTAACATGAGTCTATGGGGATTGACTCACTTTTGGAGCCAGACTTGAGTGGTCATTAGAGGAACTGCAGTTTTTAGCTCTTCAATGTTGACTTCATTTTTCAGCCCTGGAGGTTGCCGCTTGGTCAAAGTCCGACATTTTGCTGTTCCACCCATTCTCCCCCTGATCACACTGTTTCCTCCTTTGCTCCTGACAACCAAGAGTCCGAACTCTACATTCACTCGAGGTCTTTGTCACGTGATTGTAAACAAATGTATTTGTTGAAACACCTCATTCCGTTGCTTTTCTTGGTCTCAGATTCCCTCTCTCTTTTTTTGGGTTCTTTCCAACTCCTCTCTGACAAACTTCATGGCTGAGGCCACTTTTCTCATTAAAGACTGTCAAAGGAAGTCAAAAATAGACCCTCGCTTACTAACACATTAATTATTGTGCTTCATTAAAAAGATGACAAACTAATGAAGCCATTATAACACCTTTAACAAGGTAGAGCTTTCAGACTTGTTAAATGATACAAAACTCAGCAAACATAAGGTAAAGTTTCCACTGCTAACACAATACCATAAATAAATCTTCTTTAATTACCCACAAGAAAGTGGAGGCATTTCAAAGGCACGTATTCAATTCTGTTTGTCACCTAATCCAGGAATAGAAAGCTTTATCAAGAGATTTAATTGGCGAACAACCACACATGACTATCACCAGTCACCTTGGATCCTTACACCGAGCTAATTTTATCTCCAAGTTCTTTTAGCACAGGCAGGTCTGATGAAATTGCATGAAACAATCAAGTCTTAAAAATTCAAATAACATGCTCTGTGCACGGGAAATGAGAAAAGGATTGCATGAGAGAGACATGAGCAGAAATAGACGGCGGAGTCTGAAGCCAGAATAGTGTAAAGTGAGAGTGAGGAGATCAGTGGGATGGATGAGTGTCTGCAGTTTCCTTTTAACTCCAGTGACTCAAAATTCACTCCCATGTTTATGCTAAGATGTTTGCATTTTTTTCTTTCCCCTCAATCACCAAAGATTTTCACTGAAATAAACCGTTTGTGTCACTGGACTTAAAGGGACTCATCACATTTTAGCTCCTTAACTACAAATAAAATATTTTACATTTTTCTGAACGATTTTGAAATGAAGTGGGTGCAGTTTTGGATTTATTCAGACCTGTTTCCTGTAGAAAATCATTCAGCAGACTCTTAGCAGACTTGTTTGAGTTGTGTGCATAAATTATGGTCATTATCACAGTATGCTTGTGTGGTAACACAGTTTAAGAGCAAATTCAAACTCATCATTATTTGTATAGCACTTACAACACATACAATACAGTTGATACAAAATGCTTTAGAGCAAAGTCAGAAAAAAAGAGGAAATATACTTTATAATACAGCCTTACTCTGTAATTTTGAATCAGGTGATAATAACATGCTGGGGAAGAGAAGAGGACCACAGGGAACAAGGGAGAAACAACTGGGCAACAATTGATAACAGCAGGTTTTCTCAGTTGGATGCCAGATTTTCTGTTGGGGCAACATTAACCTAAAAACTGCCACAAGCAAAGGGGTAAAAGCTTTTTTTTTTTTTTTTTACTGCATTTCATCCATTACTATGAGGAGCAGCAGGCTCACTGTAGTCAAAAGCTGGTGGACTAAATCAGCTGCACAGTGGGCTAGTGTTAAATCTGTTAAGTCCACTACAAGTACGTCGCTGTAATCTGTAAATGGTTGATTATGAGTTGCTCATTATTCCAAGATTTGTGCCCTTTTTTTTTTTTTGAAGCTACAAAAAAACTACAAAGTCCTGGAAGATTTTCACACAGTTATGGTAGCACATTACAGCTGAAATACGTTCTATCATACTTTATGGGCTCTGCAGCATATCAGTGTTGTTTGCACCATTTCCTCCAAACTTTAGTTTAGCTTCCTGGTACTGCTCAGACAGTAGCACCCCAGGATTTACAAAAAACAGCTTCCTCTAAAATACCCAATTATTGCACCCTTGTTCCCCACAGGCTTGTTTTCTTCAGCTAAATAAATGTACAAAAAAAGAGACAAAGAAGTCTTACAGATACTTCAACAGAAATACAGGAGCAAGTTAAGACTGAGTAAAAGGAAGGAGTCAATTCCATAGTTTTTCCAGGACGCAGTGTTAGACAGGAGTCTTTGGTCAGAGGGTCTCAGGTCTCTGACTGTGTAATAAGAGGAGCTTTGATGTGTACAGTAGGTGGGAGCGGACAGGATAAAAGAAGTCTGAGTGATGCCAAGATATAAGCAGGTGGATGTGAAGACATGGATGACTCTCTTCAAGTCTTGCAAAATAAGATGCAGACTTGATGTTGGATGGATTACAAAGAGACAGGAAGTGTCAGTCTGCTAAAAGATTTCTATGTCTGCACAGATGCCTGAATCAGGCCAGCTGTGAGTGATTTGTGGCAAATTTGTGGCTAAAACACTTGGAATTGTCCCATAAATGACATTTGTGAAATGCCTGTCATGTCTGTACGGCAAACATGAAGCTAAAGCCGGCAGCTAGTTAGCTTAGCTTAGCATAAAGACTGGAAACAGGGGGAAACAGCTAGCCTGGTTCTGTCTGAAGGTAATAAAGCGATCCACCAAGGCCTTTCAAGATCAATAATTAATGCAATGTGTCTCCTTTGTTCACAAAACTGAAGTGTAAAAATGTCACGTTGAGGTTTTAAGGGGAGCGATGTGTCAGAGTATTCCTCGGCTGTGAGCAGCAGCTTCTTAAAGACTCTGCTGGTTTCCTGACAAGTTCAGGGCAACAACAAGACTCCACTTCATTCTTGACCATGGATTTTTTTTTTTTACTAAACACTTTAAGGACATTTTGATGTGCTGGCATAAAAGCTGAGATTCAGAGTTCCTTCATCACCTTGGAAACAACGACTGGAGAATACAATCTCACTACAAGGTCCGTCTAATATCTATTTTGGAGCTTTTGATCATGTGACCTTGTGTTGAGATTATTTGATCAAATCACTGGAATATTTTAAAACATTATATTGATGGATTACGGCACAATGGGCCCCTGGGACCAGACATGTGAAAGGCCCCCACCCTTTCCTGGACCCGGACTGAAAGAGACACACAGTGACCGAATGCGGCTGCTGTTTGCGGTTGTTGTGCATCTCTTTGTAGATGCTTTTTGTGTCTTTGCAGCCGTTGTCTCACTTACTGGAGAATTATAGAGGCCATGAAATAATGAAGGAAGTGAAGTACTCACCATCTGTATTTTCTTAATTAACATTTTTCATAATTCATTCTGATTCATTCCTAACAACCTTCCCTGGTCATTTAAGATTTGAGTGCAATGACCCTTTGAGCAAATGTATTTTGATTACCTACATCTTCAATGTGAGGAACACCTGAAAATATAAAGTCCAGCTGAAACCGCTGTAACACTATAGTCATCATATTAAACTGTATTTCAGCCTTACTTCTCATTTCCTGTGAATTTGCGACACGTTGCTGTTGGACAGGTGAGCGTGTTGCTGTGGCAGAGAGCAAACACATCTCATGGTGCCTGCTGATATCACCCTCCTCTCTCCTCTCAGAAGGAAAACAAATCATTCTAACACCCTGAATCAAATGTTTTTTTTGTTTTTGTTTTTTTCCTGTACCTTGATTGCTTGAATGTGCCAAAGATATTTGGGCACGTTGCCTGTGTCTCTCTGTGTGTTACTATTCATGCTGTCATCACAGCTCATCTCAAGTCCACACTGGGTGGTCCAACGTCTTCATTTATTCAAATCATCAACAAGTGTACATGCATCCCACTCCTATGTTCCTCACTGTGTGTGCTCGTGTTTAAATGTGCTTTTATACAGTAGATCAGGTAGTTCACAGCAACTCTGCGGCGACATT
The DNA here is from genome assembly GCF_046630095.1 of Trachinotus anak. Lineage (NCBI taxonomy): Eukaryota > Metazoa > Chordata > Actinopteri > Carangiformes > Carangidae > Trachinotus > Trachinotus anak. Next base: position 3,328,717 of record NW_027273858.1, on the reverse strand, counting down.
AATTCATGATAGCCCACCAGCTGTCAGGGAATTTTTCACACCTTTCCCAATATCAGCAAGGCCAGAGTTGTGTTGCTATAGAAACATTGATTCCACTAAGTTAAATAACGCTGATTTTCTACACCTTACTTGGTAAAAAAAAGTTGACATCAAATTCCTTCTGAGCATTTAATTTTCTCTCAGCAGAGATATTTTCGAGCAATTTTTTTGTTTTGGATGCTTCCTGTGCCGGGTGTGCAAAGTGCACACTTGCTCTCGAGGAAGCTCCAGACTAAAAACAACAGTAAAAGAAAGGACTAGTTAACTGTGGTCTGGGTTGTTTTCTTTATCAGAGGTCTGTATTTAGTGTTGAGTGTTTTCAATTAAACCCACAGGTGCTGCTGGCTGCCGGCTAAGAGCAATAATGTCCTTGAGCTGCTGGGTTTTAGTGAGATATTCTCACTTGGTGTTTTCAGCTATTTGACATCAGGCCTAACAGCACCCAGGACGCTACTGCACGATAACCCACCGCCTCTCAGCCCTTAATGCTGTAAACCTGCATGTGTGTGTGTCTGTGTGTGTGTGTGTGCGTGTGTGTCTGTTATGAGGTTTGAGCTAACTCGCCAACAACATGGCTCCTCACTCCATAAATTAGCACCGATGAGGACACTCTGTGCACGTGTGTGCATTTGTGCATGTGTGTGTGACTAAGTGACTGTGCATGTGTGTGTGTGTGTGTGTTTGGTTGTGAGGGAAACGGTCAGTCCGTCTGGGTTTGAGCAGTTACGCTTGTGTGCGTATGCAAGCATGTTTCTCTGTCTGAGTGTGTTCCATAGTGGTGACTTAAATGGCGTGTGTGTGTGTGTGTGTGTGTGAGTGACAGAGTGAGGGTGTGTATTCAGTAGTTGTGAGTACATGGTGTGCTTCACTGATGTGTGAAACATCAGCTATGACTATGGAGCCATCTGCTCCAAAGGGAGAGATAGAGTGCAAGTGTGTGTGTGTGTGTATTTCTGACACAGTTTGACTGCTTGGCTGAATGTTGATTTTTGTGCATGTGGGACATCATAGAGTTTCTGAGCCGGAGTCTGACTAAACTAAAATACCTCCTGAATATTTTCAAATCTGGATGAAACTGTTTGTGTCTTTTACGTGTTAAAATTTACGTCAGCTTCTTTATTCACGCAGATGCAAATACGTTTTGCAACCCGATTACGTTTCCTATTAACCGTAATGAGGAAATGTTTACGTACGTATGTATAGAAATGGTTACGTATTTGTCACAAATATGTTGATACCGAGCGTGTCAATAAAATGCTCACTGACAACCTGTTCATTTTCCACAATATCCACTTGTAGTGACTACAGCATCATGAAACTGTTCAGTTCACATGAGGCTGTAAAAAACGAGCCCAGAGGTCGTTTGTGCAGCAGCTTATTATCACCCATAGTAACATTTTGTTGCTAGGCGACATCTAGTGGCCATAGTAATTATGACAGGAGCAAAGGGAAAGTAGGTACACAGCTCTCAGTACAGTCTGTGTGTTTATTATTGTTACCATGACAACTAAGATCCGATATGCCTTCTACCGGTTGTATCAGAGCGTTGCTGGTTGTTCAGGGTTTAGAAACTTGCAGCAAGAGATGGAAGTGTTACGGTCCTGTGCCTTATACAACAGCCATCCACCCGAAGAGCCTCCTGGCAAACGTGTATATAATAAATGCAGCACTTCATTCATTCATTCATTCATTCATTCAAAAAAAAAAAAAAGAAAGAATCCATCAGCCTCAGCTGTGAATCAGTTGATTGACATGTGGAAATTTACCAGGAGGGTGTCCCCAGTCAGAGAGGTGTGTGTGGGGGTGGGGGGGGGGGGGTCTGAAGCTACCCAAGCATCCAACAAGCAGCTTGTTGTACTGGCCTATGGTAACAGTGGTGCAATGCTGGAAAAATGAAAAAAGCAACATCAATGATCTTAATTTGACTTTATCTCAGTGAAATCCTCTGTACACTTCTCCCTTCAAGGTGGTTTATGGTTTACTGTATGTTGTTGCTGAATTCTCACAAAGTAACTATCGTAATTTTAAATGTGACTACCCAGCACAGCAGTAGATATTCATTTGGCTAAAAATGCAGTCAGAAAACTCCAGGAACATTTTTCTGCTTTTCAGAAAAAGCTGTAACATGTTCAGTGGAAACCCACTGAGAGAAGCCAGGGGAGGGGGCAGGACTGTCAGCCACAATATGTCGAGCACTATTACCTTTCTGTAGGCAAGAAGTGAAAACTTTCAAGTGTTTTCATACATAAAGAAAGACAAGACACAACCATCACCTTTTAACCTGTGAGCACCACAAACAGTACATGATACAAACCATGGTTTACAGTTTCATTCTGTTGTATGAATCAAGCACTAATGAAACACTGGCTCTTACCGATGTGTAAAATGTAGGCACAGGGAAAGAAAACAAGACTGTAGAGAACAGGGAGTAACGATGTTTTAGACATGGGCGGATCATGAGAAAATGAACCCCTGGGCACCGACAGGTAAAAGGCCCCCTGCCCCTCTTATATAGTGACCCCCCCAAACTGAAAGAAAAACTAAATGACCACATTGTTTGCAATCATTTTTCACCTCATTGTGGTCATTTTGTATCTTCTAACTGAGCTCTATGACTTTTAAACGGCCCCCTGGCCCATAGACATATATGCAGATTGTGCATTGACCTTTTACTGCGATAAATCGCCGTTGCCACCATATTGGACCAGGCAAGACTGCCCTGTGATGAAACGGGAATAAATGGAGGAGTTTTGTGGATAAAAAGCACAACAATGTTTACATTTCTCAACCGATTCCAATGAGTCGTATTTATATTCAAGTGTTTATGATCTACGAGGAGTAAAAACTGAAGTTTTGGAGGCCAATGCTTCGTCTGCGATATATATATATATATATATATATATATATATATATTTCTATGTCCTGACCTCTTAGGCCATTGAGTATGTGCCAGTAGTCCTGTTTGGTAGTTGATCCACGACTTTGGAAATCATCAAATAAAATCAGTATTGTTGAAATATTTAGTACCTACAGGCTACAGCCCTGGGAAACCAAACTGAAGTTTGGGGAAAAAAGGTGTTAACAACCTTTTCTTATTGTGTAATTAAAGTATAAAAAGGGGAGAACATCCACATATTACATTCCAGCCCATTGTTGCTCTGTTACACTTGATTTTATGGGTTTGTACAATTTATTTCCAAATATTATCCGACAAAGTTTCTTAGAAAGAAACACAATTTAATATCAATTTGAGGTAAAAACAGGGAGTGATCATTTGGTACACTTCCAAGTACAATACAATACAACACAAATCAGCATAAATACAGGATGATTTCCAACGATAAGTGAACGAGTGCTAAATTTTTGCTGGGTTTAAAATGGAGCAATTTCTTTGAGGAAAATTCACCTGGAATAATAAACACAAGACTTTTCTTCCACTGTGGCACCACCTAGTTTAAGTACCAGCCGCAACCAGGAAGTATTTCATTGACAGTGTTTATAATACCGTTTACGTACATGTCAGGGGTACTTCACATGCAGCTGAGTGGAAGACCGACTTTGTTAAAACAATGCTTTTAAACCCAGATGAGCTTTGTTCTCTCTCATGAGTCGTGAACTAGGAAATGTTCTCATGTGCTCATAAAATCCCCCCGGGTCACATTTGCCACTGTGTCACGCTCCGCGGAGCAGCTCCCACTTTTACATCGTGACGAGCTCGCAGGTTGTCTGGCTCAAACACTCCCAGGAAGGGAATCAGGCGGCGTGGCCCTTTAAGAGGAACAACACCCTGAGAGATTTTTTTCTTTTCATGCAGAGATGTTCTTAATGAGTTGTGGGGTGCTGAATGTTAAAGTATATATTTATGTAGCACGGTCGCTACTCGATTGCCATGGAAACTGAGGTAGCATGCTGGAGGTGAGTGGGCGTCAACGCGACTTGGATGAACCCTGCAAATGTGGTGGGAGGGACGGAGAGAGAGAGAGAGAGCGAGAGAGAGAGAGAGAGAGAGAGAGAGAGACAGCGTGACAGAGGAAATAGAAGCAGATGGAGAAAAGTAAGAAAGAAACGCTGAGATGCTCAGAGAGAAAGTTTTGATTCTTTGAGGAGTTTGCACGTCTCGATTCTAACTCCACCTTTCCTTCCTTCCTTCCTTCCTTCCCCCCCTTCATCTCCTCTCCTCTCACTCTTCTCAACAATCTTTGTCCTTTCAATCACTCTCCTCCTCTTTTCCTTTCTTCTCCTCTTGACATTGACAATCTGGCTTTTTACACACTTTTTCTTTCTTGCATCACTTCTCTATTCTCCTCTGCTCGTTTGTCGTTTCCCTCCTCTCTTTCCTCTCCTCCCCCATGTTAATAACGCATTTCTACTCCTCTTTTTGTCCTTTAATTTTCTCCTCTCTTTCTGCTCCTCCGTTTCCATTTTGTATTTCCTCTTTGTTTCTCCTCCTTTCACCGACACATTGGCAGCCTTTCTTTCACCCCCCCCACCTTTCATCATTATCTGCTGCTCCTCTTATCTGCCTTTTCTCTCTTCTTTCACCTGTTTTCTCTCCTCCCGTCTTTGTCTTGTCTCCTTGTTTTAAAGACATCTGTGGCCTTTCTTGGCCTTTCTCATTTTTTTTGTCCTGTCTTCTCTTGTACTTTCCTCATTGTTTCTCTCCCTTTTCTTATCTTTTTTCCCCTTTCCTTCCTTCCTTCCTTCCTCTCCTCTCCACAAGACATTGGCAATATTGCTTTCCATGAATCTCCTTCCAACACCTTCCCTTTCTTCCTCATTTGTTGCCCCTATCCTCATCTTCTTCTGTCCTTTCTCTCCTGTTTATTCTCTCCTTATTTCTTTTGTCTTCTCTTTTCTACTTTGCTTTTCTTTTCCTCCTCTGATCACTCCTCTCTTCTCCCCCTCCTCTTCCTCTCCTCTCTTCATTCTCAGTTTAGTGAGCAGTAAAAACAACGATAAAATAATAATAAAAACAACAACTGTCCCGAGATTATAAACCCATCTCCATCTGGATCACTCACACACACCCTCACACTGAGAGACACACACACACAAACACACACTGAGCCGGATAGGAAGTCAAACAGAAGGCCAATAAGACACGCTCGACTGGAGGCGACTGCAGCGTGTGTGTGTGTGTGTGATGGAGAGAGAGATAGAGCGAGGCCGTGTGCTTGAACAGAGAGAGTATTCACCCCTGTCATTGTGTGAACCTCATGTCCTCACAGCCACCGGAAGATGAGATAAATCCTCAAACATTTCCGTCGATACTCCAGGGAACGTTTCAGACGAAAGACACCTGGAAGTTAGGGGGTGGGGGGTGGGGGTGGGGGTGGGGGTGGGGGGGGGGGGGGGGGGGGGGGAGTTCGGAGGAACCAGTGATCAAGCTGAAACCACTGCTGTAATTTTAAAGACTATTTGAAGATTAAAAGCAGCCTGTAATTTTTTTTTCCTGTTTGAGTCATAAGACACGTCCCGCTGTCACTTTCTTTCACATCCTGGGACAGTTTTTACAGCTACAGGTTTCAGCAAATGACTTTATGAAATTATTAACACAAACCTTGAGTATGTGTGTGTGTGTGTGTGTGTGTGTGTGTCTGCCTGATGAAGTTAAATAAGCAGTGGTGCAAAAAATGATGGCAAAAGGGACACATCTGGTCATAACAGCCCAAGGGACACACACACACACACACACACACACACACACACACACACACACACACACACACACACACACACACACACACACACACACACACATTTGTACATCTATACTTGTAAAGACTCCAACTGGCACGCAGTAAAAGTAAACCCAAGTCTGTAGGCCTACCTTAATGTAGTTCTAGCTCTAACCCTACAACCAAGTCTATAGGCCCTTTGAAGAAATGTGGAGCTCACAAATTGCTGCTTCTTCCCGAAGATGTCCTCAGACTAATTTTTACATCATCATCGTCATTATCAAATAATCACACAATGTCACTGGAGCTATTCTGTCGAGGAGCTGAAATCTGAAACCTCCTGCACCTTCACAGCAGCAGATGTAACGGAGAGACTGACGAGGACCCAGATTTACATTTGTGACTCCATTTATAACATCATGCAGATCTGTATCTGGATACCTTACCTCTTCACATCAGGCATTATTGTCATCACAGTTCTGCCTGAATTATTGAGATTGAATCTCAATCACACAATCTCAATATGCAAATCAGGTCGGCAGAGATGCTGGACTTGTCAACAAACATGATGCATCTTGGAAATCAATGCTGCTGTATGGCCTCTATTTATTTCTCCCTTGTCAAGGAAAGGATCGTCTGTAGCTGTTTGCGCAGTAGAAACACCTGCATTCAACCTGCATTAGCATGATTTTTTTTTTTTCTTACCTCATCCAGATAAATTATCCCGTGATGATAGTCTACATGTTAATAAGATGTGCAAATGGTGTCACTGTCTCGCCTTGCTGTTGTGTTAAAATGTTGTCGTGGGCCCGTGATGATAATTTACTGCTAAATATGAGAAATTACACACATCTATGATATTATGGAGATGTAAAAGCAATTCCACAGCTTTTTTCGACATATTTCCCAGAGGAATGAGATAAATAGCAGCACATATACAGTACATGTTCTCCCATATAATAACAAATTTACCATACACAGCACATAATATTCAAAATCAAGACAAGTTGCACATTTCAGCTTTAACGTTAGAGTCCGAGTGATTGACACTGTGACAGTGACACTGATTTACTTCACTCAGGACATGTAGAGTCAATGATGGAGACTTCAGGTTTTCAACCCCATCTCCTCTACATTATGTTTATACACAACTAATTAAACAGCAAATACACTGTGGAGAATAGAAATCTAATGCAGACTAGATTACATTTTCTAATTTCATAAGGAGGATGTGTTGTTATTTTACATATTGAAAGTGTCACACACAATATGTTTGTTTTCTGTCTAAATGTTTGAAAACACAATATCAAATTATAGTGATTTTCATGGCTATGTTTAGACTCTCACAGCGCTTGGTTAAGGTTAGAGGAAGTTCACAGTAGCCTTGTTTTCATGAACCTGCTTAAAGCACAATGTGAAATGGCGAGCTTAAAAATGAGTCATGGAAACACCTGAATTACATAAAACTCTCAAATGTCGCAAAGAAAATGTGCACGCTTGCATTAGATTGTTCATCAGACGATCTGGCAAAGCAATATTTGTTAAAATTGAAATGGAAATACTTCTTTAGCAAATCGTGGAGCCTGTAAATCAGGCCCCGAGAGGCAGACTGCTGAAAATCCATCGCAATGTTTAACTGGAACGATGTCGCAAGAGGAGAAAATACCGCAAGACCACAAGACCACTCACAACTGTGTTTTGTTTACTGTGTTTTTTTTAAATTTTTATTAGTATTTTTGGGCATTTTGCCTTTGTTTAGAGGACAGTGGAGACTGACAGGAAGCCGGACAGATAGCTGGGGAATAACATGCAGCCAAGAATCTGGCCGGTCGGACGTTGACCCTAAGCATTCTGCTATCGGCTCGCTGCTTTGCTGACTTGTCTAAAAAAAAATAAATAAATAAATCACTTTTATTTTGCACAAAACTGCAATGGAAACACAGCTTATGATTGTCACCACAACATAGTTGAGAAAATATTGATATTTCAGATACTAAATGCCACATTTTCACACGTGAATAAATGAATAAATGAATGAATGAATACTGTTATTCCAGTGTCATACAGTAAATGGTGTCTAATCCAAAAGCACGTAAACATATGGCACTGGATCCATATGTCATCCCTGAGTCAAACTCCTTAGTGAACACGTGTTTCAGTTTATTTTACCACATATTTAGATATACAGCTGACATTTTCAGGAACAGCAAATGTAAATCTTACTTACTAATCTGAGAAAGATGAGTCAGATCATTTTGGAAAAAAAAAAACAAAAAAAAAAAAAACCCACACACCAAACCAGGGCCAAAGCTGAAAGCAACAAGCTGCATCGTAGATTTAACTTCCACAGTGAAGCCTGGTCCCGCCCTCCTCCCTGCAGGGTCATGACCCGCTCTTATGTTTCGTGGATTCCTATACCCCGGTTATCTCTGTTCAGCGCCTGTAAGCACACGTTCACTACAAGGCCTCTGAGCGGAGCGGACAGCGTCAACACTGATGACCTACAGATGCCCTTGCTCCAGGGCACCTCGGCAGTGTCGGGCACTGTTGATACCCGAGATCAAACAAGTAATTCCTCCTCCCGCTCAGTGGGCTTTCTAAGAGGAAAGAAAGATAGTCAGATATTTTGGCACTCAGGCTCTGCTCTAATGACACAGCAGACGAGCAGATAGCATTGATCAGAGTGACCCCTCTTTCTAAATCAATAGAAATGATCCCATCTAGATAACATTACACACAATCAATAACGCTCTGTGTGTGTGTGTGTCTGTCTGTGTGTGGGTGTCTGCACTGATGACCTGACCTGTGTCTTGGTGAGGCTACCTGTGTGTGTATGTGTGTGTGTGTGTGTGCCTAATATAGTTTTGAGATTGCATTTGTCTGTGTGTATATGTGCATGGGTAAGTGTGTGTTCATGTGTGTGTGTGTGTTGGGGGTGGGGTGGGGTGGGGTGGGGCACCTTAAGGTCAGCCAAGGTGAGGCGTAATGGGACTCTGACCAGATCCAATCTGGGACCACTTGTGGCAAAATGAATTGGCCTCACAAGGAAGCTGAGTCTATCCCTGAGTGTGTGTGTGTGTGTGTGTGTGTGTGTGAGTGAGTCTGTCCTTCTGTGTGTGTGTGTGTGAATGTGCGCCCGGCTGTCTATGTGTTTCTTGGAGCGTGTTTGTATATGTGTAAAGGCCATGCTTGCTGTGGAAAACTAATCTAATTTTGACAAGTTCGCACAGACAAAAGGGCACATTTATTAAAAAAAATAAATAAATAAATCACGAGGCGCCACATTGGCTTTGTACCTCGGAGTGTGTAGACGCTCGCAGGCTGAACTCGTCGAGCCATTTCACACACCAGCCGCCTCTTTGTGACCATCAATGATAAGTGTAAAATGCCACATGATTGGTTGTGTCGCATTGTGGCGGAGCATCTCCGTCTCCAGCCCCCTGGTTCATCGCCTCCTGCTCGACCGCTGCGGATCAGATGCAGTTTTTAAATCCTCAGATTCTCTCAGCCGCCTGTTGACCGCCTTGTCACTGATAGTGGTTTTAGTGATGTCTAGACGTCAAGGTTAAAACTGGGCTAAATTTGGTTGGGAAGTGAGAGGACGTCTCGATTAAATATAACAGCATTTACAGACTATGTCTCAGTGTGTAGTTAGGACCAGTGGGTTTACTGTTTCCTCTTATATCCACAACGTTGAGGAAGTTACCTTAAACACACAGCTCTACAAACTCCCAATTACTTCACACTGCAAAGCAAAGCTACCATGAAGAGAAATCTAGTTTAGTTCACTAAAGCTACAACACACGGACTGTACCGAGAACAGTGTACCAACCTTTGTCACCATGGTTACTATGAACTGTCATGCCATAATTAGGTTTAGGAAAAGATGGTGATTTGGGTTAAAATAAGTGCTTTCTCAACATTAGACCATCTTTGTTGTCATAGTTACAATAACAACAACGAACGGTCATGGATAATACAAACAACATAAACTGCTACAGTCACATGGGAATCGAACCCATCCATCCACCCCAACCTCCTCCTGACTTGGACTTTGTCGCTCTATAAACTACGTCATCGCACTTTTCCCTTTGCTCCTGTCATCATTACAACGGCCGCTAGTTGTCGCCTAGCAACAAAACGTAACTATGGGTCATAATAACCTGCTGCACAGTCGACCTATGGGCTGGTTTGTTATAGAAAGACAGTCTCAAACTTCAAAAAGAATGATGAAATTGACAATATACATATAATATATATATATACATTATAACAAAATATGATACAAAAAGTCACATACCTACTTGTTCACAGGTCTTATATAAACCAGAAAAAAATAAAATAAATAAAAATTCCCCTGAGCATTATTCATGTGAAAGTGCTGGAACGTCAGCTTTGGTTTTGTAAACAATAACTGTTTAGGTATGGCTGCGGTGATTCCTCCTCAGGCGGAGGTTTATCCATGATGTTGTCACTGTGCGAGCACTGAGCAGCACATCCACTACACAGAGATCAAGTGTCTGGAGGTGACGGCCTGACAGATGCATCGTCTGGGCCGCCTCCACAGCGGTCTGGGCCGGTCAAAGGAGGTTCAATCACAAGAGAGAAGCAATGGAAAAATACAAATAAAAATCATTCTTTTCTTTTGATGGCCCAAAATTGTATGTGGTTTCAGTAGTTACCTGCACAAATAAGGCAAAAGAGTAATTGAATCAATATGCTGATATGAATATAGTTGAACTACCAGCAAACTAATGCAAAATTTAGTTAAACTACAAATTGAATTGCATGAAGTTCACTACAACACTGTTTATGTTTTCCTGCAGAGAGGACAGCGAATAAACAAATGATCAGGAATGAGAGTTTGCACACATTTGTATGCATGAGTTTAAGTGTGTGTCTTTTTCAGGTCAGTTTGACAACCTTGGTTCTGTCACAGAGCAGAAACAAACACATTCACATTTTAGGAACAATCCAGAGCCTCCTCCTCACCTGACCTGCCCAGGTGTTCTGGGTTTCAGACAGTAAGGTGCTTCATCCAGCCTAGACCTCCTTGTTGTGAGAGGACAATGCTCAAGCCGCACTCCATTGAAATGCTTTCTTTTGAGTGTCAAATATTCACCATGTGGTCGTGAAAGGTGGCTCTGCGGAGTCTGTGGCTTTTTTCTTTTATGGTGCACAACAGCTGTAGTCAGTTTGGAGCCGCAGCAGGTACAGCGGATTTCAATGGCAATCCAGATTCACGGCAGAAAAAAAGCTTCATAATGTCCACAGAAATTTCTCAAACCACTCCTGCAACAAAATCCACTTCCTCACCATTCGTCTATATGTTCATTATCAGTGCGGCCAGGATTAGCACTCCAGGATTAGTGTAGACATGTAAATTCAGTCTGCTGCAAACCCAGAGCTGAGTTTCTCATTCTATTATTCTGTGCCAGAGATCTGATCTTACATTCATGGGTTCAGCAAATTGACTGAAATAGGCTGCAACAACAGGCCAGCATTTGTTATTACACAATCTACAACACACACTGCACATCCCAGAAAATATGCAGATAGGCTACAGGTACGCACTACAACTCACACCAAACAGAACTTTTCAACCCCACCAAAATTGTCATGAAGAATTTGCAAGAGGCTCTGATCAGCAGCAGCCGCTGTCTCACAAGATCTCTGCAGAGATTTGATTGGATCATTTATGAAGGATTAAATAATACATTACAGACACAATTAACATATGAAGAATAATCAGGCTGGCTCCAAATCAGCTCCATACCACTTTGCTATCATGGGGGAAAAAAATGAAACTAGGATGTGTCAGAATAATTACTGTGCACCTGGCAACACTGTTCAGATGCTCTGTTTCTACACAACAGGGCAAAAATAGCATCACTTCCATGACTACTTCCATGTTATCACCGACGTACAACTCCTAATCTCGTGATATATCGGCACGTCTTCCAAAATAAAAGCTTTTTCTGATCTGATGCCTCCTATCAGCAGGAAAACATTATTGCAATGCCTCTCAAAACTAGGGTCAAGGTTCGATTTTATCAAATCTGAATCCACTTATCAAATTTAAATCCTTTCAAGTCCCTCATCAAATCTTGTTTACTTCAGCTATCTTCATTTACGGGCGACTGAACGTATAAATAACTATGAGTAAAACATTCAGTTTTGATTTATGATCACCTCTCTGTTAAGAGGAAACGCTGCAACCTCCTGATTCACAAGAATGAGGTTAATGAGCTCATGATCTGAATTAAACATTTAACTGGAACCCTCCAGGATGTAACATGAGGCAGTCAGCTGATCACAGAGAAGAGTCTTCAAGGTGTTGAGCTACGAAAACACTGGTTCACTGGTGGTCGAGCCCAGTCAGTGGTTGGGAGACAGCAAATTATCCAACAGGCTAAAGATTCAGATGATGGTGGTCATTTTAACCAGGGAGAGGAACGGTCAGTGCCGGGTATAAATGAGAAGCTGCTAATGTTGCCTGCATGTTTTCAACTTTGGTCTTGCTAATAAAAAGTAACGAGGAGCAGTGAAAGGTTCAAGAACAGACACATCAACATCTGAGCCTAACTAATCTGGGTACTTTGCCAACGAGAGGTTGTAAATCGCAGTTACATAAAGATTCATGTGACCGTTTTCTGGTCCCCCATTGCTACAGTTAAGGTTTGATTAGGTTTAGGTGCAAAACTGAAATGGTCATGGTTAAAATAAGTAATGGATGAAGTGGAGGGAAATTTCATTGTCATGGCTGACCCATCCACCCACCTCCAGCTTTTCTCTGTCAGTAGAGTAAAATGTAAACATACACCATTTTATGGAGTTTCACAAATGACTGATATGTTGTTTTTTTTGGGAGGACAGTCTCTGATGTATTGGTGAAGTGATGATTGTTGTAAACATGATTATGCAGATTAACTGTGGAGAAGTTTCTGTGGATGTTCTGTGACCGTTGTGAATCAAATCCGACTACAGACGCCAAAAGCTACAAACTTTCAGAGCTTCTTTCAGATTAGTATCTGATGCTGAATGGATAGTTTTTCAATGGAGTACTCCAGTAAACCGCAGGGTCACTGTACTGCCTGTCCATCTTGTGGTAGACTCACTAAATACGATGCTTTTGAAATATTTCAGTCATTCTTTCACCGCAGCTTGAACATCACCTGTCGCAGCTTCTCTGTCACTTCTATTTCCGGCTTCCCACGGTTTCCCTCTTTTCTCACCACGTGCCACCATGCAGCGTGGAATGTAAATAAACCAACACCAAGACGCCACAGCCAGCACACACACACACACACACACACACACACACAGATTTGTATGCGGCAGCGAGTTTGACCGTGTTTCTATTTCGGGACGTTCGACTTCTTTGTGAGTCTGCTGCGCCGCCTTTAGAGTGTTTCTTGGTTGTAAAATAAAGGCTGCGGATACATGTACTTCTCCACAAAGATTTGTTAGCTCTCTCTATTACAAGGTGTGCGTCTGAGTGTCTCTGTGTGTGTGTGTGTATCTGAGTGTGTGTGGAGAGAGAGGCAGAGATAACATTGTTCTCCCAGAAATCTATCAGCGCCAACAGGATTGCTTTTCCCCCAGCCTCGCTTTTTCCTGTGTTTCATTCCTGTTTCCATCTCCCCTGCTTCGTCTCTCTCTCTCTCTGTCTCTCTCTCTCTATCCACTGCCCCCCCACCCTCCCCCTTCTCGCCCCCACTTCCTTCACCACCTACTCCTCTCTTTCCATTGCTCACTCTTCCCGAGCTCTCCCCAAACAGAGCACCAGTTGCACTTTATAACATCTAGTTTAGCAGCTGCCCACCAAAAACAGAGACACACTGGGAGACAATGGATAGCCAGGCTAACTCGGGTATGTGTGTGTGCGTGTGTGTGTGTGTGTGTGTGTGTGTGTGTGCGCATCGGCATGTCTGCGAAAGCTATCTTCTCTAAATGATACTCTGCCTCCTCTACCCCTGACAGAGAGAGAGATAGATATGAGGACGGCAGAGAAATGGGAGTCGGGAGGGAAGTGGTGAGGCGGGAGACAGATGTGAAGATGAGAGAAAGGGAGAGGAAAGAGAGGGATGAGGGGGAAAGTGAGACGACGGAGGAAGATACTGAGGAGGGGAAAATGAGTGATAGAGGGCAAGAGAATAAAAAGAGATCTATAGGGATTAGGTGAGAGGGAAAAAAGATTAGTTATGGCTGGTGCAGATGGGAGACAAGAGAGATCGAGGTAGGGCGCAGCAAGGTTGTACTCTGCATTTGTCAGTTCAACTCAGAATGTATAATTTGCTCATGTGGGGGGCACCACATATGACAGGGGGAGTGAGCGGCCTGGGAGATTTGATGTATAAGTGCATAAATGTCTTTTATAAATACATGAACCAGTAGTGCGTCTGAAAGCTGCAGCATGAAGCAGTTCTAGCTGGACTGTGTCACAGGATAACGCTGGTGTTCTGGTTGTTAAGACCAAAACCAACCATGTGTTAGTCAGCTCAGTTTAGCATAGACTGTGTATAAAGATGGACGTGGCCTCCGTGTTGTCACCCACAGGTTTCTGAAGAGAGGTTTTGAAGCTCAGAGCGGGCTGCTCTGCCGTCGCCATCTTGGCAGAGCCTGACTCCACCTAACTCCTGAATAATCCAAAAAGAGGTGGGGCGTGTGTGGAGTAGAGACTTCTGTGCTTGCTGGTTTGTGGCACCCAACTGTCACTCAAAGCAGCCATGCCCTCAATTATAAATAACTTTAAGCCTTAATAAAATTCAAACAGGTGAGTTATATAAAAATTCACCCTCTGTTCTGTTGTCATGAAGGAGGATAGTAGCTAAAACCGCTTTTTGTACCAGGCTGTAAACATATTTACTTCTGCTGTAAAGTGAGCATTTTAACATGGGAGTCTATGGGGATTGACTCAGTTTTGGAGGCAGACTCTAGTGGTCATAAGAGGAACTGCAGTTTTTAGAACTTAGTACCAGCTTCATTTTTCAGCTCTGGAGGTTGCTGCTTGCTCTCAGCCCACTGGTTCATCATGTGTTTTGCTTATTGTTTGGATGTTTGTTCTTCACAGTGGAGAACGTGCAGTTTGACAACAGAAGGATGAAAGGTCTTTGATGATGTCACATGCACAAGCACGTGACATCATCAAAATTAACTTGCACAGATATTTTAGAAATTGACAGTCAGGATGGAGATGGATGACTGAGTATACATACATTAGACAACACAATAACCATTGGAGTTATGGTGGTAGACAATCCTGCAAAAAGAGCATCAATTGTCTCATGTTTTTGTACCAAAGCAAACACAGACAGCAACCAGCAGCAAGCACTGTTTATATGCAGTGACATTTGAAGTGAAAAGGCCAAAAAATGTGGAAAAGAGCTCAGAGTTTGGGTCAGATCCTGGATGGAGAGCTGTGGGCAGTGAGCACTGTATAGTCTACAGAGGGAATTGGATGAATCACTATTCTTCAATGTTCTTTTGTTTATTCACAGATGAGCAAGATACAAGTGATGTCTTCAGTTGCTGATGTCAGTCACAAATATCAAACAGAGACTGGAAATGAAGACTTAATTTTACAATCTCTACATATCGCACACTACATGAATTACCAGCTGATCCAGACCTGGTCCAACTTGGTCCAATCGGTTGTCACGCCCAAATCATATTCATAATCAGCTCAGCTGTGTGTGTCCTTGCTTTTACACAGGAGACTTCTATCCAGCAGTTACATTTTGAAATGAAATATTTAGCATAATCACAGATTCGGGATTTTTCTGCAAGTGATTTTAAGGTTTTATAATTAGATAATTGAACTTCTTTCTGATGAACAAAAAAAACAACAAATCACTATTGCTAGCATATTATATTATATGTCTGGAGAGGATTTTTAAAGGTCTATATTTTGGGTAATACATGAGTAATACCACCAAGCCTAAGATGAGAAGATCAATATACCGTTTGTACTTTTTTCCCTTAAGGCTACAAAAAAATACCACAATCATAAAGGAAACACATTCCTTTCAAATGTTAACTTTTATGTAACTAAGGAAAACATTGTTGTTCTCAGATTGACTGCCATGACTTGTTCATAGGCCCAAGGTTATTTTAACCTTTTTCTCTTCTCAACCACACAGGACCTGAATTTCAGACACAGCATAATCAAACTGATGTTCATCACATTGAGCTACATAAACAGATCAATTCAGGATTTCTTCTTTGGAAAGCCCTGCAACCGAGTTTCTGTTTTTCAAGTGTGCTCTATTAACGGAGTTGCTTTTTGTAACGTTTCAAAGCTTATATTGAGAAATTTAAAGCTGCATTGATTCACCAACAGCACATTGTTATGAATTACATGTTAGTAAGCAGTTAACAATTTACACATCCAGCAGACACAAACCAACATCTGGAGTTGTGTTTGTGTCCACGTTCTTCTTTTAGCTCTGTTTTGGTCTCTACCAGCTCTGCAGAGTGAAATCTGTCTAATAAGTTGCAAAATGTTCAGCTGTCTTTGCAGAGAGTAACATAATCTTTATGTAGTTTTATATCTCCTTTCTCAGGCTTCTGTCTAGCTCTGAGCCTCTCTTCTGATTGGCTGATTGTTTTCTGAGTGATCCAATAAAAATGTAGCAGATTTCAGGTGAAGACTCAGAGAAACCAAATCTTGCAAGGTTGGATGGTGGGTCCAGGTGGGTGGGGTTTGGGGCATGGCTGAGAGTATTGACTGCTTTGTTGTGACATCACAAAGTTACAGAAGTCCTGATGGCTCGTTTTAAGGCTCAGTTGCTGAAAACAGGCTGTGTGCATTTCTCTGTGGACTGAGGCTTTGATACTTCCACAGTATTAATACAGAACCTAGACCTGCTTTATGATGAAAAAAGACATGGACATCTCACTTTACACAATATGGGACCTTTAAAGTTGGTTTTATTGAAAGAAACAGTATTGATTTACTGTCCAGCCCAATGTGTAAATGTGAAAATGCACCATAGTATCTATCTTACATTTATCATTCACTATTCAATTGCTTGAATTTTACAACCTGAACTGGCTGAGCTGACAGCAATTTATTGGATTAACTATATTTATTCTACTCTGAAATTTATAAGCTAAATCTCTGATAGAAAAATAAAAATTGGTCCTGCCATTATAGGTTTAGGGTTTAAGTAATTATGTTGCAGGTATCTCCTGCTAGGAAGTTAGTAAACCTTTCTAATTGCAGTATTGGATTGCTCATGCCTTACTGCAAACCATTAACTAAATGTCTGAGGGGCCAGATATATGCTGTGAGGTAGTTAATTAGAATGGAGCAATGCCAGCGGTTAAGACATCCCATAATATAGCTATAATGCCGGAGAGATTTCGGATGAATAACCTCTCCGACTTGAGGAGAGCGGCTCTGGCTTCCAGCTGCATTTTCCGACGTCCGAGAAGCTGGATGTCGGATATTAAAAGTGTCGTGGTGAAGCTTTTTCACGGCTTCATTCATCAAGCTGTTCCAGAGCCTTTCGTCTCCGCTTCACTATTTGCTAAATAATTCCCAATCTGAGCTGAACTCTTCCTTCCCCCTTCCTCGCCTCAGTGTCTCTGCCTGTCTTTTCGTTATTTACCCACCTGCATTTTCTCTCTTTCATCCCCTTGTCTCCCTTCATCCCTCCCTCTATCTGTTTTAATCTCCATCCTCCTCCCTCATCTCTCTATCTATTCGTCTCCATCTCCTTCTGTCTCTTCATTTCTATCTGTTCCTCCCATTCTCTCTAGTTGCTTCTTAGAAATTCCTTAACGGCACTTTTTTTCTTTTTTTTCTGGGAGGAAAGACAGAGATTGATGGAGTGAATGGCAATAAAGAGACAGGAGGAGAGAGAGGGAGTAAGAGTGAGGAGGAGGAGGAGGAGGGGGGGGTAATAGACAGAAAGAGTGAAAGAGCAGGGAGGGAGAAAAAAAGAGGAGAAGTGAAAAATCTCTGAGCCATAATCTTCACTCAGCCTGGAGAAGCTCTGCCAAGCTGACCACACGCACACACACACACACACACACACACACACACACACACACGTACTGTGTGGGCTAAGTTTAAGACAGAGTGGAAATCAATGCAACCACTACCACTATGCATGATAATGAGAAACACTGTGCCTGTGTGTGTGTGTGTGTGTGTGTGTGTGTGTGTAGGAATGTGTGTGTGTGTGTGTGCTTGTGAGAGAGGCAGTATGACAGAGGATGTGTGCATAAAACGAGCATCTGTTTGTGTGCGTGTGTGTGGATGCAAGTGGATATCTGCAGAGTGTGTGTTTGTGTGTGGTCTAATCCTGACTAAGCCTGTGGATGTGTGTGTGACTCTGATACAGAGTCGTAGGCTGATTGGTGTGTCTGCCCTGTGAGTATGTGTGAGTGTGTGTGTGTGTGTGTGTGTGTGTGTGTTGTATATATGTGCACATGTCTATAGAAGTATGTGTGTTCATGTTGCGGCCCCTCTGGAGGTAAACCCGGCTGCCTGAATGCAGTGAGGGAGAGTTCAGGTTCAACAAGAAGTCACTATATTAAATGTGCAGGGAAGGGGCAGGGGGTAGGAAGTGAAACTAAGCCTCTTCCCAGTCATGCTAGCGTTGCTCGGGCAGTTCAGGCGGACATCGGCTCTGCCAGCCCGGGGAGGTGGGAATGGACGTGGAGGAGGCGGCGGTGGCGAAGCGAGGCAGGGGTGGTTGGAGGTTAAAGACAGGGCCTTGTAACTACAAGCAACACTAACCTGTCAAGATCCTGCGCTTGAAGCCGGGATCCAGAATCATTATTCCTGGTCATGCTGCAAGGCTCCAAGAAATCCATAACACCCCGGCCGAACCTTGACGTGTTGGGCAGTTCATCAGCAGTTTATTCCTCACATTAACTGCAGGAAGTCAGAGATATACGATGGTACAGCTAAGATGTCTGGCTGCCATAGGGTGGTACATTAAGGTGCTGCTGAATATGGGTGTGAGTTGTCCTATGAATCACTTTTCGCTTCAGCAAAATATGCTTTGTGTGAATTTTAATTTTGACAGAATTATATTTCCCTTTAGACAGATAAAAGATCAATAACTTAATAAAATAAAGTATTTGCATAAGTATGTTTTCTTACTGGTTATACCTACAATAAGCATGGGGTGACCAAACCATGGTGAAGTTACTGTCAAGGTTAACGCAACAAAAACCTAATGGAAAGGCTTCTATCATTTTTTCCTCATTAAATGTTTTTTTGGGAGGAGGGGAGTTTTCCTAAGGTCATGAGGTGTCGTATGATGAACCAACGGTAAAGCTAATTTCTGATCAGTTTTATTTTTTTGCTGCATAAATAAAATTGACTTCACTTGAAAGACTGAGGTTATAGCTAATACTACCTGCCTGCTGATATTAAATTGAATATTATCAATACAAAATGATATTGAGACATAAAAGACGATAACAATACAAGAAATCAAGTGTATCAAGGGATAATCACCATCTTGTTTTAAAATAAAAAAATAAATAGAAGAAACAGTCACCTAACATGTGAATTACATCAAATCTACATGTGTTGTGCAGCCAATGATTGATACTGATGTTAAAAGCTCTCTGGTAGTGGTGACATTACTATTTATACTAAAAGTTAACAATAATTAAAATAAAAGTAAACATTAAATAAAATAAAAAAATTTACATTCTTAATTTCTGTTATCACTGCAAATATTTAAAGATCATACAATTTTATCATTTTATCATGAGGTTATTTTAAGAATTTTTTATTTTAATAGTGCTACATCAATATTTTGGCAATTTTCTGAAACATATAATGAAACATGTTTGATAAAGACCAATTAAATTTTCTTTCTGTAGAACTGAGACCTGAGACCTGAGCTGGACATTTTACAGCTGAACCATCTACTAGTCAGCGTCATAGAGATGCTGCCTCTAAATGACCACCGATAATCTTTGTATTATTTCTGTGCCGCGGCTTTTGTTACTTAAAGATTGAAATACACAGACACCAATATATCTACAAGAAGATAATACTGGTTGATATATCAGCCTGATAATTTATCACTCTAACTATCTGACTGTGCTTCTCCTGTATATGGATGAATGAAATATTATTATAATTAAAGTTTGATTTAACTAATCCAGATATTGTACTGCCTACTGCAAGAAACAACACTTGTCACTGTGGCACTAAACATTTCTGCTGAACATAAATTATCTTAACATAAATGTAAATCATTGCATTCATACCGTGGTATCGCTCTGTCCAAGCCAGAAATCACTTTCTAAACTGAACCTCTGTCAAGACGTTTTTTTGACGGTAATTTGTTCCACATGAGTCTAAAATCCCAAAAGAAACCAGAAAAAAAAAAGATCCCTGAATCTCAAGCCTTGCTGCAGCACACATAGACAATTTCTACAATGTTTTAAAGTGAAAATATTAAAATAGCCAGCAAACAAAAAAGCATTTAGTCCGACTCAAACTCAGTGTCTTTATTAGAAAAGGATCTAAACCCAGAGTCAGCTGTGTGTATATGTGTCCCTATATATGTGTAAGTGTTTGTTTGTATATGGCTGATGTAGTTGTGTGAGTGTGTGTGCGTCGTATGATTGTGTGGATGTGGGGTGCGTGAGTGTGATTTGTGAGTGTGTCTGTGTGTTAATTGGAGGGCTGTTGTCTTGAAAGATCATCCATTTGTCTCCATCTGGCCCTCTGGCTGCAGATACCTCCCTGCTACATCACACACACACACACACACACACACACACACAAACACACACAATCACATCCACTCACAAGTGAACAGTACATCCACTCGGCACTGATGTTTCCACTGCGTGCCAAGGTCCTCGCCCCCTGCACTTGAACCATTTTTTATTTTTCCAGGACAACAAGACTGACAACATTTTATCAAAGCTGCCACTCAAACACATTTTTAAATCTTCATCTTCAATCAAATGTGCCACTGTCTGATCCCCGGGTTCTGTGGTCTGCAGGATAAAAGCCTCTAATATCAGCAGTGCGGTGGGGGTGGAGGGTGTTCAGCTCGCCCACTGGCTCGTTTTGGAGCAGCCTTGCCTCTCATTTATTTAGAGATGGAAAGGTGACGCTCAGACTCTCCATTAAAAACACAAACAATTGCCTCCTCCTTTCATCCAGCGTGAGCAATAAAGTCTCAGCCTCACATGAGGTAACTGCTAGAACTGTGAGATGAAATGAGTCCTGCGTTGAAGCCTTAGTGACGAGGGCTTTCCTGTAAACACTCAGGGCAAAATACAGTGTGTGTGTCTGCACGCATTTATGTGTGTGTGTGTGTGTGTCTTGTCTAATTTGAACAATGTTTATTCATAGGATGAGACTGTTTGGCTGGAATGTGGGTCGTGTTCACGAAACAACATGGCAAACACTCTCGAAAGTGATGCAATATTAATGTCAATATGCCCGTCTCATTTTCATCTCACTGTCTCAAATTTGGTGGGACGTCTTAAAGAGGCAGTGCTACGGTGGCCCTGAGAGCTCAACTTAAAAAAAAAAAAAACATGCAAAAAGACAAATTCAGAGAACATCTTCATCAATATGATGTGCAAAGACGCACAACACAACCACATATACAAAGGCACTACAAATACTCACAACACAACGGAAGTGTTTCCAGGGGACACAACAAACACACAAAAACTACATGTATTATAATATCTATATCATAAGGACTACAGTGGCCCTGAGAGCTCAAGACACTTCAACTTCAGAAAAGACATGCAAACAGTACATACAGAATATTATAACACATCCATGCACACTTGTAAAAAATCATTATTATAAATAATTGAACAACAAGGCATATAGATGTATATATGACATGTACATATAGTGTTTCCCCTGGAAACACTATATGTATCCCAGCTGATATTGGGCGAGGGTGGGGTAGACCCTGGACAGGTTGCCAGTCTATCACAGGGCTGACACATAGACAACCACACACACTCACATTCATACCTACGGGCAATTTAGAGTCACCAATTAACCTAGCGTGCATGTCTTTGGACTGTGGGAGGAAGCCGGAGAACCCAGAGGGAACCCACACAGACACGGGGAGAACATGCAAACTCCACACAGAAAGGCCCTTGGCGACAGCGCTGCCACTGTACAGTTCACTCAAAAAGTGATGATGGGATTACAACACAAATACAGATTCAAAAAAAAAAAAAAAAGTTCATCATGCATTAGAGATGAACTGGAGTGCACAAGTGCATCAAAGTCTTTTTGAAAATGAACCCACCACAACTTCTAAAGTGGAACTCTGACTTTGGTTTTTCATTACTCTCAGCACACTTAGACACAGTTCCAAGAACAATCCTCAGAAGACGGATAGAAATAGAAATTCAGCTGCAAACAAGGACAACAAAACTGGAAGAAGGTAGGCACACATAAACATAAGCATTATGTACATACAAATAGGTGAAAACATAGAAAACAATGTTTCTATCTGTTTCTGTAAATGGTAAAGGAGAATACAGTAGTGAAAGAATTCACAGTGCAAATAGTGCTGGAATAAATATTGAATGAATAATGTAATAGACTACTTTACATACATACTGTAGCCAGTTATGTGGGCTACAGTGTGTTTGTGTTTATCTCTTGATTTATGTGTGACAGTGATGTAGGATAGGCACGTGTTACTGCACGATGTGTGTATGTACTTAATCATGTGTAGGTACGGTGGATGTTTTAATGTTACTGGGTTGTTACACTGGGATTGATTTGTGGCATCATATGACTGACTTAACTGTTGCCAGAGTGATGGCAGGTGGAAAGACACTGTGTCTGGTTGTTTTAGTGTATAGTTGTTCTGTAGCACCTATGGAGGGGAGGTGCTGGAGCAAGGTGTATCAAGGGTGTAGAGATCACTTTAACAAGGTGCAGGTAATAAATACAACCTCAACTCTTGTCCAAGAGAAAATCCAGTCTGAGAAAATCTCAGCTTGGATCTGAAAGCTACAAATTTTTAAGCCTGTGTTACAAACAAGGGAGTAGAATATGAGAGACTTGGGTCTAACAAAAAAAAAAAAGAAGCCATCAAGAAATGTTAAATCCATTATATCATCCAGCAGCTTGACCCACTAAAAGTGAGGACATCTCAGCCTCTGCTGCCTTGAGTCTGACCTTTCTCTTTCAGATCTGTCCTTTATGAGCTCCAACGTTATGAGAGTGCAACACTAAACACTTGTAACAGCACAGAACCTCAAACAATCCTGTTCCACTAATTTTATCTGACACATCAACTCAATTTTAACCTAATAAGAACAAATCATTTTACAGCAGGTGTGACCGACTCGAGGTGCATGCTGCCTAACGTGTACACTAGCTTACTTAATAATACTGCTCAATGAAATGAAGACATGATTCATATTGTCAGTAATATTGTTATTTTCCTGCTATTACAATAAAAAAAATGCTTTGAATCTGTTGCAGAATGTCAAGGATTGCAAGAGAACCAATAACAGTGAAAATTAAAAAAAAATAAATCATACTTTTCTCTACATAAATCTTGTTTATTTTGGGGCATCTCTAATCTTCGCTGCTCATTGTTGAATACTGGATGGTTTTACTTCCTAAGGTTTGTTGTTTAAAACTTTGAAGCTCACAAGCATGTGGCAAGGGGTTGCAAGAAGGTACCTCTTTGCTTTAAAGAGCCACGAGCCAAAAGGTTCAGAGCTAGTGGTCTACTAGCAGTGAGGGATCAGCAGTGCCCGGACAGAGGGACGAAGATCATAGTCCTGCAGACAAATTAGGTCGTAAGTGGCAGGAAAGCACAGATGAGATATGAGATGTAATATGCAAATGTGGAAAGGTTCATTTGTACTATGTTCAATTCTTCAGTCAGTGACTGCAGAACAAAAAAGGAGGTAAACTTGAGCGCACAAACCACAAGATAGATGCAAAAAGCAGAGCAACAAAGTGTTACTTTTGTTTTCATTATTTGACTGGACGGATGCGCGAACATGCTTTGCCCTGTAATCAGAGTTCACACAGAGAACAAAATTCACTATTTAAAAGCAGCTGGCATTAAACACAACTTGGCAATCTTGCCGCTATCCGGCCTGCGTGGGAGCACGCTGAGGCACAACAACACATACACAATGGAGTTTAACCCATATGGTTTCTGAAGCTGAAACTAATATTTTAAGACCAAAGTCACCAGCAGCAGATACACACTGCTTGTAAAGGTGACTATTTTTATCAGAGCTGCGATTGTTTTCATTATCAAATAATCTCATGATTGTTTTCTCTATTAATCAATAAGTATATTTAGCCTATAAATAAATCCAATGATATTTCTGTTGTGTAAATGAATGTATTCAAGCTGCTTGTTTTGTTCAACAGAGACTGTAAAAAACAAGCTCTTAGGTCGTCTGTGCAGCAGGTTATTACAACCCATAGTTACGTTTTGTTGCTAGGCGACATCTAGTGGTCGTAGTGATGATGACAGGAGCAAAGAGAAAAGTGCGGTGACGTAGTTTATAGAGCGACAAAGTCCACGTCAGGAGGAGGTTGGGGTGGATGGATGAATATGATGCAGGAGAGCGGTGTTCGGTTCCCATGTGAAAGTAGCAGTTGATGTTGTTTCTATTATCCATGACCGTACAACAAATTTAACCACATTGTTATTATTGTAACCATGACAACAGATGTGTAATGTTGAGGAAGTACTTATCTTAACCCAAAATCACCATCTTTTCTTAAACCTAACCAAGCTGTGACCTTTATTTTAGTAACGACGGCGACAAAGGTAGGTACACCGCTCTCAGTACAGTCTGCGTGTTTATTATTAAAACCATGACAACCAAGGTCCAATACGCCTGCTGCTGTAGGGGCGCCATTTCAGGACACGCTCCTGGGGTTGGTATCAGAGGGTTGAAGGTTGTTCAGGTTGAAGGACTGGTTGGTTCAAAACGATTCAGTTCATAAATATAGAAAATAAAATTTAAAAAAAAAGCTAATTCAGTTACATGTTTAAAATTTTCACTTTAAAAATAAAACAGTTGATTACTAAAGCTGTAATTTTCTGTTGAACCGTAAATCAATGATCCAGCAGCTCAAACATGTAGTTGCAATTTGTCAGTTAAGACTTTTATTCTTGTTAGTCAGAAAAAAAAACTCTGAAACAACAATGGATGCTTTTAATTTAGCTTCTACATTATATTAAGCTTAAAAGTGAATTAACCAGCCTGAATAATGTAATTATTCAAAGTCAAAAGTTGGCAAAGTAAGCAAACTGGTACAAATGTAAAAGCTTTTTTTAAATTAAATTATGGTTGTTTCCAACACCCCTCCATCCACATCTCTTTTTTCTCTCACAAAAGAAAAAAATGAAAGTGAAGTGGGAGGGTAAGCCTGTGTAATTAACCCACAAAGTACACTGAAGACATCAAAAACCCTCTTTACTTCTTCCTTTATCTCTCTGTTTTTTCCTCCTCCACCCCTGTCTGTATCTCTCCATCTTCTCTCTCGCCGTCTCTCTGAAGTCCAGTTGCCATATCAGACGGGCTAATTAAAGCAGCACATAATGAGAGAGCAGGAGAGGAGGAGGAGGAGGAGGAGAAAAGGGGAGGGGAAGAGGGAGAGACGGAGAAGAAAGGAGTCATGATTCGGGGAAGTCACATTCCTATCAAAGGAACGTGCTTCTCAGACACACAGCTCATTTCCTCTTCCACTGATCCTCACTGTAATGCCGGGTTTTCTTCCTCTTTTGTATTTGATTTTTTTAGCGATTAAATAATTCAAACCAACAGAATTATTAAATGCACACATTTGGTAACGTTCTGATAATGAGAAGCAGATGTTGCCTGTGGGGTGTTAATTTAGACTAGTTTTAAAGTTAAAGGAATGTAACGCGCAGCCTAAGGACCTCCCTGGAGAGGGCAGGTCGGCATTTGAAACACACGAATCCAGTCATTTTAAATCAGCTGTGAGAGAAAGGTACCTGATGTGGGGGGGGGGGGGGGGGGGGGGGGGGGGGGGGTCCTTTTGCTGTGCTATATCTGAGTCATTATTAAATGGTAGGTGGAAGTGGAATGAGGCACAAGTCCTGCCTGGGATCTACCTGGATACAGTATGAGCTGCATGTTGATGGAAGGTATAAAAAAGGAGCTCAGCTGTAAAGAGTCAGACTCTGGTTCTTAAGACCCCCCCACTGCTCTTACACAGGAGCAGGACACCCAGACTGTGAGGGGCATGAAATGCACCTCTTCATCATTCTTTTGCATTTTTTGTAGATGTTTTGCATCCCTTTAAGTCTTTTGTGTCATTTGGAGTTTCTTAGTGGTCATTTTGCATCTCTGTGGTCCATTTGAGTCTCTGTGGTTGTTTTTGCATCTCTTATAATTGTTTTGTGTCTCTATTTCCGTTTCCATTTCTGTTCCTGTATTTCTTTGTGTTCATTTGGCATCCCTTTGTAATAATCTGCTATCTTCTTGTTTTACATTTTGTGGGTCTTAGTAGATGTTTTGCTTTCCATTTCCATTTTGGATTTCTGTGTAGCTGTTCTATATTTGTTTGTGTCAATTTTGCACTTTTGTATCCATTTTGCATCTTTTTGTGTTCATTTTGCATCCCCTTTGTAGTTGTTCCGCATCTTTTTGCATTCATTTTGTGTTTGTAGTTATTTTGCATCGCTTTATTTCCATTTTGGATTTTTTTGTAGTCATTCTATGGGTCCCTTGTGCATCTTCTTGTAGCCCTTTTGCATCCCTTTGAAGCCATTTTACATCCCTTTGTAGTCATTTAGCATCTTTTTGCATTCATTTGGGTCTCTTTGTAGTTATTATGCATCTCTATTCTCTTGGCTGTCATTATTCCATATCTTTGTGACTATTGTGAGCTTTTTTCATTTCTTCGTTATCGATTAGCATCTTTTTCGTGGCCATTTTGCATCACTTTGTGTTATTTTGCATCAGTTTGTGGTTGTTTTGCATCAGTTTGTGATGGTTTGTATCTCTTTTCATTTCTCATTGCAATGACATCTATGGTGGCCCTGTTCAGTAATCCATCCGTGGATGTAAACCACAAAGAGGTACTCTGCGGTCTCGGTTCAAGTGAAGAAAGAAGTACATAGTCTCTGAGTGATTTTTGACTCGGCCTTGTCTCTGCTGCGTGGATGATGATGAAATGACTTGAAAGATGAGAGACAGACAAAGAAAGACAGAGATATGGAGAGGCAAAGGGAAGAGACAGTAGGAGAACGAGACAAAGACTGGAGACACATACGGACCCAGAGACAATAAGGAGGATGTTATTCCTGCATCATTACTTCAACACCCATTCTCCCTCTACTGTCTCATCTTCTCGTTTTTATTATTCGCGCCCCTTCTCATCTTTTCTTTCTATTATTCATCCTTTCTCTTCTTGTCTCTATCATTAGTTTTTATCCCTCTGTCTCTCTCGCTATCTGTTGTTCAGACACTCAGACAAATGAGCCATGAAATATTCGCCATCAAGAAACAGAGAGAATTTTAGTGTGTATGTGAGAGTGTGTGTGTGTGTGTGGGTGGCAGGCTGTGCACATGCATGTACATGTGTGTGTGTGTATGTGCATGTGTGCTGATTTTGAAGCCTGTCAGGTTTACTAGCTGCTCTGGAAGGTAGCCCACCTGTGTTTGATCAGACTTTTGTAATCCAAAAAAATAATTTGGCAGATACAAAATCAAATTGGCAGCTAAAAATTGTGAATTCACTAGCTGCTGTACAGCTGACCAGCCAAGGAGAAAGGATGTTTCATGGCGATCTCATCCAGAAATCTCACTGGCAAATTTACCAATTTAAGGCACAGAGCTGAAAAATGGGCACTACTGTTTGTTACAGTCTGATGGTAAAGATTTAGATCATATCTGCTGAACTCTCAACAGTCACTTCACCAGGTGCTGAGACCTCTGGCTTACAGAACTCTCACTGTTTATTTAGTTTACTCAATTCTGTTGGTTCCACGTCTGATCTAATCTGGGTTTTTGCAGTCCAATATGACTGGGTAAAAGAAAAGAGAAAGTATGAGGAAATACAGTATCAGAGTGCATCTGATTGGTAGAGTATGGCGGCTAATGCTGGGATCAGACTTTAAAATATCAGCCTGATAACGGCCTGAAGCAACAGACGCTGCTGGTGTGAGAATTGCTCGATTTGTCCCGAGTGATGTGTCAAAATTAAAGATGAGAAAGATGCCTCGCAATGTCCTGACAAAATGAGTAGTACGTCCGAGGCCTTCTGTGACATCAACCAATGGGAGCAAAGCAATATGGAAATCTCAGTGTTGGTGCTGTCAGATGAAACAGTGAAACTGTCCCTCGATTAGGTTTGTATGTTGAGCAAGTTGTGACAGATGGCGAGCTTTGATTGGTCAGTCCCAACACGTAGTCTGCCATGTCTGTAGGCCAAGTCATGGCAAGAATTTATGACTCCGTGATCACCCAATCTGACTCAGTAACAAACCCGAAATCTCTCGCGTAGCCTGATCCTGACATTTATGAGCTGACGCACTGTCACCTCAAGGTAGTGGGTTCAAACCTGAGGCCTTGATTTTGTGTGTGTGTGTGTGTGTGTGGAGTTAACATGTTCTTCTCAAAAACCAACCCACCCACAGAGTTCAGGTCAGGTGAAAAGGAAACTCTAAATTGCCCATAAAGCATAAATGTGTTTGTCAGAGCAAAGAAAGGGTAGTGGAGATGACCTGACCTGAAAAAGAAGCACAGTTAAACTGACTGCTGCATACAAATGTGTCAACATAGTTTGTCTTGTACTGTTCCACTTTGTATGAGGCGGGGGGGGGGGGGGGTAGTCATCTTGGCTAACACTGGGCTTACTTTGGTTCAGAAGTAAGTTTGAAATGTTTGGATTTAATTGACCATATCTTAATTATTACTTACTCAACCAAACTTAGCCTAGTTTTAACCTCATTTGACCAGCAAATCATCAAGCTAATGCTAACTGTCTCTTGATGGCGGCTACAGACTTTGCCACAGACCTGTTGATGTTGTAGCAATTACCTGGTTCCTGTCAGAGGTCAGTCAAAGTTCTAAATGACGCCATATCCTCAAGATAATTAGGTTAAATTGTTCTAATTAACCAGGCACTGAGGGGACAAAAACACTGGACTGAACCAGAAGACAGCACACACACAAACAATCTAAGAAAAACTGCCTGAAAACTGTTGACTCATCAAGGACAAAAAATTGATTTTGGAAAATTACCTTTAGCAAAGGCGTAGTTGGCCGTTCATCCTCGATTTTGGGATGTACAAGCCTGTTGGCAAAGAGTTGGACTTTTAAACTTAAAATTCATCATTTGCATTATATATCCTGTTTGGATGCGCTATTGTCAAAGAGAGTAAGGACCATCAGTTTAAATTTTTTTGCAGCACAGCCCCGTTCCAAATGTTACTCATCCTCAACCTCTTTATACAATATGCATAAAATTCTGCATTAAGAACATTAAGCCAGAGGCTCTGCCATATGTTTGATCCCTCATGTCTTTAGGCTCCAGCCCACATTCACACACAACAGCTTCCCTTGTGTTGGAGACTCCACGTCCAGTGTCTGAAGATGTTCTGGTCCTTGACACATGCTTTAAAGTCATGAGCCATCCATCCTCACAGAGAGGAGAGAGACACAGATCTCTTCTTGACCTCTAACAGGCCTTGTTGCATGTATTACTACGCCCTGCGTTCACAGCTTTGATGCTGGACTTCAGCTCACTGTGGGACAAATTACACTGGATCAAAAGCATCTTTCCAGTTGCCATGAAAATTGACAGACTGGTATCATTTTCTCCCACCAGCTGTGAAACTTCGTTATAATTATATGAATGTCATGTCTGTGCTGGAAGAACGTAGCTTGTGGTTGATAACCACTTTAGCATCCCTCCTAAACTTGAGATCCCACCCCACAGTGCATTCCTGTACCAGTCTGTTTTATATGTGAACCAGAATCACCACCACAGTCCAGTTGTTTTCAAGATGGCTCCTGTTATTGCCAGATTCACTGTCATCAGATATAGATTCACAGAAATGTAGCCTAAGTTAGCTAGTTAGCTAGAGTTAACTCTTTTTATGAGACTGTCCTGTAAAAAAGGTTATTATGACCCACAATTACGTGTTGTTGCTAGGCGACATCTAGTGGTCATAGTAATTATGACAGGAGCAAAGAGAAAAGTGCGGTGACGTAGTTTATAGAGCAACAAAGTCCACGTCAGGAGGAGGTTGGGGTGGATGGATGAACATGACACAGCAGAGCGGTGTTTGATTCCCATTTGAAAGTAGCAGTTTATGTTGTTTCTATTATCCATGACCTATTTTAACCCAAATCACAATTTTTTCCTAAAGCTAACCAAGCGCTATTTTAGGAGACACTCCTATGGGTCAGATCAGAGGGTTGAAAAAAATGACCTGTGTGGTTGTTCAGGTTAGAGGACTGGTTGCTTTTTTTTTTTTTTTTTTTACACTGAACTGTCTGCAGTGTTTGCATCATTCTGGCAAAGATTTGTTCAGCAGGGAGAACTGGTATCCATCTGAAATTCCCTAAATCGATGAGGCTGACATGAATGTTTTCCCATTTGGCTGCCAGTTTTCAGGGTCTGCGCAATATTTCCCTGACTGTAACCTAAATCTTTCACATCTTTCACATCTAGCTGCAGAAAGCACATTGTTCCAGCAACTTATCAAATATACAAACACAATTCCATTTACAACAACCAAATACTGACTTCATGTAGTACAAATGGAAAGGTAATGAATGAATGAATACAGTACATAGTTATGATTATCTAGCATACACAAACCACATAGAGCAGTTAGAGTCATGGGAAATAATATAATCTCACAAAAGACAAGTGTCTCAGTTACAAAGGTTGACATTTTTTTTAAATGTCTACAATGCAAAGACTCATTGTTTCAACAACAGCCTGCAGAAACAGTTCATATTTTTCGGCCTGCATCTGAGGAACATCCAAGCCCCCTGCTGTCACACACACACACACACACACACACACACACACACACACACACACACACACACACACACACACACACACACACTCCTTAAGTGCTGGTGTCAGCAACAGAATCCAACAACAATAACAAAAATGATGTCCAGAGAAAACCTCACTGCAGCACAGTGGGCAGCTGGAGCACAGACACATCCAGTCAGCTCAGGGGGCTGCTCAGCCTTTATAGTCCCAGTTGGAGCTGCAGCTGCTGGGCCAGAGCAGCAGCAGCAGCAGCAGCAGCAGCAGTTTGGGCCTCTGCCTCTCTTTGTTGCAGTCCCTCAGTGGCACAACTCTAACCAACAGCTTTGACTCTGACAACATGTTAAAAAATGTGAAGTACTCAAGGGGGTCCCCTGAGCACCCAAATTGGGAAGGTGCTTTGGCTGAGTGAAAGGCAGCAGCTCCACCAGCTGAGGGAGCAGGAGTGTGCTCCTCAGAGGCACAGACGTGAAGAGCAGCCAAATTATCTCATGTAGCTCCTCCACCATCAGCTGACATCAGTGGACAGCGGAGGTAAACTAAGCTAACTTACCTATAGTGGTAAACAGGACTTTATTATCACAATCGACTGCAAACCCTTCATTTTCTTCTGCTGAGTCTTCATATCTTAATTAGTTCTTCACTATTCACTGCTGGCTATAAAGCCCTTATTGTCAACAGTAATAAAAACTGTTCAACTATCACGAGAATCTTAACATATTTTCAGTCGTTAAAATTCATGTGGTATCTCTAATGAATCCTATCCATGAGATAATGAATCTGAAATTCTTTTTGTGTGTTTGGTCATTAAGGTAACTATGGATTCAAAGAGAAGAAGGCCCTGTTTGTAATGTTATTAAATCCATGATGGGAGGTTTCAAATATCAAGTTTTGCTGTCGGGGGGGGAAAATCTTCTGATGAACTCTTTCATCAAATCAGTATTTTTTTGCTGTGAAATTACAAACAGTTTCTTCCATGGTCCCATATTTTACTCTTCTCCTGTGTTTTATTCGAAATATCCATAAGAAGATATATTTGTGGTTTTAAGAATCAAAATCCATCTAAATTTAGTTTTACATCTCCTCTCTCAGGCTTATCTCTGGAGCTCTAGTAACAACAGGTTGGTGAGCCAATCAGAAGAGGGAGTCTGAGGCGCTCGCTTCTGATTGGCTGACTGTTTTCTGAGTGATCAAATAAAAATATAGCAGATTTCAAGTAAACACTCAGAGAAACCAAATCCAAACCGAAACCAATCTCACTTTATACAATATGGGACCTTTAAATGTATCATCTTTGCACACTCTTTACTTTGGTCCCTTACATTATTTCTTTGTGTCATTAAATCTGACTCATTTGACACTTTTGTCCAAAGTAAATTCCAATAAATGGATTAAAATAGGATGAGAACAAGATCTAGATATTCAGAATAATTGGAAGTGCATCCCCCTTAAAAGCATGTCTGAAACCTGGGCTGTTCTGTCCATATTCTAAAACGGATTAAGACTGAATTAAGCATTTTCCTTTGCATTTGTGGTTATGTTACTGTCCTTGCTTGTAATCTGTTTGCCTCCCTTAAAAACTGTCTGGTTACTTTACATACATCTATGTGAGTCTGTTCGTTCAACTTAGAGGAGGAAGGTCATTCTGCTCTTTCATGACCCTCGTCCAATTTCTGGAAAATGAACAAGAGATATTTACTCAACTAACACACCTTGCAAGGTACTCATCAATTCAACCCACACAGAGAAAATTAAGGAAACAAAACTTTTCCTTTGTCTTCAAACAGAAGATTTTTACATCTGCTTTAGCTAAAGAGAGCTGCTGCCAGCTGGCGTCGGTGACACTTTCTAAAGTACAACAGCAGGTGGTTTGTTTATGTGTTTGCGGGTCTGCTATAATGTCTGGATGTCTTCAAAACAAATTAATAAACTCTTATTTCCCTCTAGAAGACCAGAACAGGCCACTTATAATATAATATAATATAATATAATATAATATAATATAATATAATATAATATAATATAATATAATATAATAGTTCCTTTTATCTGAGCTGAGTGGTGCATTTGCTAACATGGAAGACGGTGGTGGTGGGAAGGTTGACCACTTGTTTTCTCTTCCTTTCAATTACAAAAATGCACTTAATCTGATTGTTTGAAGATATTAAGCACACACATACACTCACATATATACATATATATATATATATATATATGTACACACACATATGCATGCACACACAAGCACACACTCATTTCATTTCACTTCATTTCCCTTTTAATTTAAACCTTTATTGTCCCAGAAGGATTATTTTTGATTGCTTCTGGACAGGATTTATGATCAAAAATATAATAGCTCACACATAATAATACAGCAGCAGGAACAGTATACAGACACAAAATACATGGATAAAATAAGAATAGCTGTGGAGTCAACAGCTCCACATAGGCCAATGAAAAGTTGATTATCTGTGGAAAATATGATGTTCCTGTGCTGATAAAAAGCTGCATCATTTTGTCTGCTTCAATTCAATTTAACTGCAGTAGGGGTAAAGTAATCCGATTTTTTAAATTTTTGATAAGGGACAAGGTACATTAAAGGTCCCATTATATATAAGATGAGATGTCCATGTCTTTTTTGATTATAAAGCAGGTCTAGGTTCCATATTAATACTGTGAAAGCATCAAAGTCTCAGTCCACAGAGAAATGCACACAGCCTGTATTCAGAAACTGAGCCTTAAAACCAGCCGTCAGAACTTCTGTAACTTTGTGATGTCACAACAAAGCAGTCACCGCTCTCAGCCATGCCCCAAGCCCCGCCCACCCGGACCCACCATCCAACCTTACAGGATTTGGCTTCTCTGAGTGTTTACCTGAAATTTGCTACATTTTTATTTGACCACTTGTCATGTGATCTCTGAACCTCTCTTCTGATTGGCCTGAAAGAGGAGATGTAAAACTACACTCTGATAGTTTTTGGTACTTTAAACCACAAATATATCTTCTTATGGATATCAACACTAAAATATTGGACCTTTAATCAACATTCAAATAACGTCTAATGTACCTGAGACAGCCAAGGGGCTACAGAGTAATACAATCTGAACATTAGTTAAAAACATTATTTTAAAAGCATATACAGCCTATATAATACAGTTAAATGATACAGGAGTATAGTCATGTTAAAGGTGGATAAGTACAGCAGCAGTGTTGGCATTGTTGGTTCTCAGTAAGCAGTTTCTTGAAGTTATACCTAAATGAATAATGGGATGGGGACTCTCTGACTGAATTCCATTGATGTGATGCTCTGAAGGGAAAGATGAAGCCTGGCTTGATGCAGTTTTTTTTTTGCGTGGGATTGTGCAGCCCCCCCCCCCAGCTATACCTCTAGTGGCTCTGTTTGCAGTAGATTTGAAGTTGATGAAGGCAGACAGAGTGGGAGGAGCTAAAGCGTACATAATCTTATAAACTCGGCAGACATTTTTGTATTTGATGAGGTTTTCCCAGCTAAGAAGATTATGCTTCTTTAGAATATGGTGACGATGAAAACTGAGTGGCTTCTTCGTTTCTAAAGTGCATGTGTGTATAGTGATTCCAGTTTGTGTTAGACCGACTTATCAGACCACAGGTGATGTGGGGGTGAACCACTGAATGGCTCTTAGCTGATTGAGTTGACAGGAAGTTTCTGGTAAACCGTCTGAATATTCTTTAACTCCCGAATGCTTTTACCCAGAGGGCTCACACTGCTCTCGCAGAGACAGGACAGTGTTCCTCGCCATGTGCTTATCAAGGGGTGAGTCAGGTTTTCCTACTGAAGACCAGTAACCTTGGCTACTTTTCAGCGAACTCTGTGATCTGTTTTTATTGCTAAATGCTGTTGAGCCAAGCTGCAATTCAAGACACTAAAAAGTATGTGGTGAACATTAAAAGAGCTCACTCGATGCAGAGCTTCCCTACAGATTATATGTCTGATTGTGTTCTTCTCAACACAAGGTTTGCAATCAACAAGACATTTGTCAAAAATTCAATTTTCTTGCATTTTATCAGAGCAGACTTCAGGAGAGAGTTGTGACCTTGTTTTTAGTTTTTATAGCAACACAATGGTGAATCGGCCACAACACAGGGGCACAAGGTGCTCGACATAAAGGCCGTATCCAGTCTCTCCCTTCTGAAAAAGATTAAAAATGACCTCACTTGACCCTCAAACTTGATAAAAACGTCTATCTACATACTGGCTGCAGTTAGTCATTAGTGTTAAGAAAGTACAAGCTTGGAGAAAGAACATAACCCTGAGGGAGACAGAGAAAAAGAGATCTCTCAGTAAGAAAGTCATTTACAGGAGCTGCTCATCGAGCATGCGAGGCTGGAAGAAAAAAAAAAGCTGCAGAGGAGCTTCACTTCACAAGTCTTCACACATCAGACTTATCAAGCCAGTTATAAGACATCGAAAATCAAATTAGTTACAGCCGACAGCTTTGTTTCACCAAAAGTAATACATTTCAAGATATTGAGTCGGGCGAGACATCCTGAAATGTAGATTATTTGATTTTTATTTATTTTTTTGCTTTTATCATATTTTTTTTCTCCACAGTCACAACTAAAAATATAAAGCTGAGTCCAAATGAAAAACCCAGCTCTGCTAATTGGATGTTAACAGTCAACAAAACATAACACCCAACTCTGAAGCCCTTAGCAGATTTTAGGCTCTTTGAGCTCATTGTTTTGGTTTACTGGTTGAACATGGATTGTAGCAGCTGGATCGAGTGAACAAAACCAAGAGTGTTCATTGACTGCCAACACAAGAACGACAGAGGCTCAAAATAAACAAGGCTGGTGAAGAAAGCAGATATTATTCTCGGTTTGGTAGCGACCAATCCAGGGCTAAAAGTTGAGCAAAACGCCACGTAGCTCTGTGTCTCACAAACGTGTTAATAGGGATTTGTTTGCCAACATATGAGCCATAAACATTTTATAAGACGATGGTGTCAGTTCTTCTGTCCTCTGGTGGTCAGTGAGTATGTTTGTCACGTTTTGAGTAATATGAAAGTGTTTTTACCTTTTATTTAAGATTTTCATTGTTTGGCATGGTCAGGTAATTTATGATTTCTGCAGCTGTGGTCTGACAAGGCTAAAAAAGGAGGCATCCTTAGACTGTGTGAGAACAATGACCAGTGTTAGTTTAGTGCATGTCCCACTATGTGAGATGGGTCTAATAAAATCCTGGTTTGCAGTCTTTGGCAGATTGTACAGTATCAGTTTCAGGCATGTCAGATTCTGCAGTGAGTGCCTGGTGAATTGTAGCACTGCTATGTAAATAGAAAAAATAATATTAGAGCATAGGTGAATCATCAGCTTGCATTTGAAACAGGGAGAGGAGAATGTAGGCTCAGTCACAGCGAGGGAAAATTTATTTATTTTTTTATCTTTTTCAAAAATTGAGCTTTTGAGATGTTGCACTGGTGAGCATATTTAGCCTCATTTCATGTCATATCCTGATTGGCTGGTCTGTAGACAGGGATTGTAGAAGAGGTCTTGTGAGAATTAGATTCTACTGTACGTTACTGACACTGTCAGAATGATGCTGTCTTTGGTTGCTGAAGCCACAGATCGATCGCTCAGTGGACGTGTCTCATAGTCTGATCTATTACTACTGTTTAGGACAAAGATTTTACCCCATTTCTGTCCTGATTGCCAACTTTCACCTCAGACGGCCCAACATGGCTCAGTGTAAAAGGAACTTTTCTCAGACAAAAGCTGACTGAACCTCTTGTGGAGGGACCGGATTTTCATGCTGGTAAATTATGGTAGCTGAACTGACAAATCTGTCAGTTTTTCTGACTAAACATTTATTTGTTTAGTCGAAGTTTCAGTTCACAAACTGTGAAAAATGCAAATCACAACTCCCCGACGCCATCCTAAAATTGCTTGTTTTCTTCAAATAATCAAAAACGCAAACATCAAAACCACAGAAATCTTCAATTTACAATATAAACATAATAAAACCAACAAATCCTCACATTTGAGAAACGGCAACCAATGAATGTTGGTGTTTTTATTTGGTAAATAACTAAATAACTTGATTATTGATGATCAAAATGTGGATTATTTTCTGTCAATTGACTAGTTTATTAACTGACTTATTGTCTCAACACTAAAATAGATTTTAAACAAGAACTTGATGATGTCATGTTTTATATCACCTACCTGTGTTTTAAATAGTTGTTTGCATGGTTTATGAATTAGAAAGACATGTTATCATCAACATATATTGAAGGTTGAGTTTTTTGACACATATCACGTCCAGCTCAGAAGTTTCTCAGCCGATGTTTCCCAGACTAAAATCATGTGGTAAAAACTGGGCTTGCAAGATGTGGTCTGGACTTGGGAGGTTTGGTTTTTTTTGCCTCACATCTGTGCATCTGAGTTTGTCCTGCAGGTTCTGAAAAATGCATTCACACTATGGGTCCCAAAATTTTTCACAAAACTCTCCCTCAGCTAAAGTTAACAAAAAAAGGAATGAGATTTTAACATGGCAACAGGACAATACGTTTTTTTTTTGTTTTTTTTTTGCAACGCAGTGCGCAGAAACCTTCCTAAATTGTTATGCGTTTTAATTTGAGTCTGCTGAACAGCAATTTCCAAGCTATCCAGCAAGCCATGTTTAATAGACATCAAAACCCATCTTCGGTGGGCTAATGCAACCCAACAACATCTTTAATGACATAATGCAAACCAATGCTGTCTTTGATTAAATAATGCAAATGTAATGTTTCGTTCTGTAATAGAATAATGTAACATAAATTCGTTACTTAATGGAATTATGGGAGCAGCAGTAATCACTTGTCTGATGAGCTAATGCTGAGTGAAGGAGGAGATCCCTGCGGTAATGGCCAGGGATGGTGGCTGTTCTGGGACTGCGAGGGCTTAAACAAGGTTGTCTGCATTTCCCTTCTGCTTTTGTCACTGTCTTTCTGTTTGTCTCCATCTGTCCTCTGTCACATTTTTAGTCTGGCTCGTTCACTGTTTGTCTTTCTGTCTCGGGCCCCTCCTCCCCCTCGGTCTGTCTCCTAATAGCCTCAGAGTTCGGGAAGCTTCTCCACTGCAATTTTTAGAGACATAAAGTTGGAAATTTCCAACTTATGCAAACTGTGACGCACACACAGACACACATAAAGAGTGCCCAGACCTCTGGTGAAGGTCGTGTCACAGATTGAATGTTCCCTACTTTTAAAGATAAATCAATCTTCCATTAATGGAGATTTTGTCTGTGTGTGTGTCTCTCTCTCTGTCTGTGTGTGTGTGTGTAAAAGCCTAAAAGTAAAATCCAGCATTTCTACATCTGTGAGTGAGAGTGTGGGCTTAAGACACACATTAAAAGATATGCATGTATATGGGTGTGCAGAAATGTGTGTTTGTGTGTGTATTCACATGTGTGTTTTTTTGTGTGTGTTGACTCAGACACTCAAATTGCTGATCAATAGTTGTGATTGAAGGGCCCATTAGCCATCGGAAGCAATAGAGACAGCATCACTCCACATGACAAACTCTATGATTACACACACACACACACACACACACACACACACACACACACACACACATATTCCTACCTTACCAACTGGGGACTGCCAAACCGCACCGACCAAAACTGCTTTTGTAATTTTCAGCAGGATTGTTTTTGGTACTAAAAACAGAATGTGAGACAGACTGGTGGCTTACAATCACAAACAAACACACCACACTACTGAAGGCACTGCAAGCTTCTGTCTGTTAGTTTTCATTTTTGGTGTTGAACCCACATCCTCAAGCATTCCTCTAACATTCAGAGATATTTGGTCAGAAACACTTGAGTCTTTCTTCTGAGTGTTGGACTTCAAAATTCACCAAGGACTGAACCCAACCACAAACGTTTCGGTCTTTGGTTGTTTGCCTAATAAAGATCAAAACCACATCCCCAACACTTCCAAGCACTCCTCTAACAGCCTGAGCCAATTTTAAAAAGACACTAGACCAATAGTTGTTGGAGCCTTTGGATGCACCTCAGGATTAAACCCAAAACTTCAAAACTTGAATGGTCCTATAATACAATGACCCACCTTACCCTCACTTCTTGAAGCTTTTGACCCTTAACTTTCGACGTCGGACTTGAGCAGGCCTCTGACACCTTGAGGCAGAGGCTTAGGACTGTTTGAGCAGTATTTCTTAAACCTTTTGTGCCAGTCTTTTCCTTCCTTCAAAATTGAATAAGTTACCTGAGGACTGAACCCACAACCTCAAAGTTTCACGAGTCCTCTAACACACCTGAAACATTTGGTCAAACAAATATGAGCCTACATACTTAGAGCCTCACTTTGGGTTTTGGACTTCAAAATTCATTGAGCCTCATAAAAACTGAACCTCAGAACTTCTGAGCAGTTCTCAAACATGCTGAGCTATTTAGTTGAGTTTTGTGTTTTTGACTCTTCCCTTTGGGTGCTGTCCAAACGCAGGTCATGGTGACCAAGCAGAAAGAGTAACAGGGCCATTCAGAAGTTTTGAGGTTGTGGGTTTAATCCTCAGGCACCTTGTTGCACTTTGAAGTCCTGCATCCAGAAGACAGACTCATAGTCTATGAGAAATAGAGTAAGTGCTGGTGGTGAGAAAGCTCAGGCAGTTAGTGGACCGGTTGACAGCTTTAGGGTTGTCAGTTTGATGTGATGCATTGAATCTTGAAGTCCAATAGCCAGAGTCAGACTCTCTGAAAAATCAGAAACTGGCCTCAAGTGTTCAAATATCTCAGGCTGTAAGACGACGACTCAGGAGTTTTGTGGTCTTGATTTTGATCTGTGGTGAATTTTGAAGTCCAGTGCCCAAACCATTCAAAGAGGGTCAAGGCCAGAGAGATAAAAAACAGAGGGCTATGTGAAGGTAAACAATGA
This sequence comes from Trachinotus anak, assembly GCF_046630095.1. Lineage (NCBI taxonomy): Eukaryota > Metazoa > Chordata > Actinopteri > Carangiformes > Carangidae > Trachinotus > Trachinotus anak. The sequence continues at coordinate 3,289,072 of NW_027273858.1, read as the reverse complement.
GTGGCTAACATTTTGGTGCAATATGGAGAGTTTAGAGAGAAGAATGTGTGTAGACACACACATGCTTGCAAAGTACGATTTTACTTAATTACACTGCATTGGCCCTGTGCTGAGTCTCTGCACCCTGCTCATGCTGTTGTGGGTCTTTGTACTGTGGGCCTGAAACTTTTATCATCATGGTCCAATGACCAGGGGAGTGGAAGTGAGGATCCTTGTTCCTGTTACATGCATCAACAAATTGTTTTCCTATCAGTAGATACAAATACATTTTAACTTCTGGTCGGGGGAGTCTTGGTGAGACTGGAAAATTTTTAATTTCAAGTAGAAGTTTGATGTCAGATGTGTCACGAGTTTAAATGAAAAGAAATTAGCTTCTTTTACTTTTATTTCTTACATTATATTTTTATTCCCCCACCTTCTTCATTTAAACAGAGTGTGAAGCTTTAAACTTTAAGACAACAAAAAAAATAGTGTTTAAGGAGCCTGGTTCCCGCAGTATGCAGTTTGTTAAATAGTACCCCTGTAGTCTTGTGCCTGCTCAGAGCTGCAGGCCATTTGCACTGTGAAAGAGTGTGTGAATGAGTTGTTAAATTCCCAGCTCCAGCCTGCAGAGGTAGCGCTGAGTATGAACTTTAACACTCAAGCACCTGGAGGTCCCCTCTTGGCTAAAATTAAAATAAACTCAAAATAGAGGTTTAGAAATAATTACAGCATGATTTACGGCATGGCCAACGGTGGACCTTTAAAATGTCCCCTGTTGGTTCATTGGTCCACTGTTGGTGGTAGGACATACACACACACACACACACACACACACACACACACACACACACACACACACACACACACACACACACACACACACACACAAATTGTAAGACAGGCAACAAATTAAAAGCTCGAGTATGATGAATATATCCCCATAAACACATTTTATGACCTATACTGGCTCTTAATGTACTTCACCTTTCCCACCTACACTGGGATTTTTTTTTTCAAAACGTTTTGTTTTCAGTTCGTTTTTATGCCCAAGTCATAATTTATAATTACACAAACAAGATCTAAAAGGCACTTTTTTCCGTTTTTGTCTGATATGTCACATTTTTTATCTCTTGACCCAAAGGCTTGTGAACTTCATTCCTGAACATACTCTTACTGACATAATCAATACTGATTAATCTTGCATTTTTACTTGACATTGAAGGGTATCTTCCTTGTTTTCTATTAAGTGTAATAAGTTACGATAATAAGTTTACAGCTGTAATTAACAATTAGCCTGGTCCACCGCTCAGCTTGTTGTGCTCCTCCTTTACTGTGTACAACAGTGATCAGTATTTTTCTGAACAGCTTTCAGAAGTTCAGGACATACGACCTGAGTTAAAACAGAGCTGCTCCTTTAAAATAAATTCTGAATACTTTCTTTAGTTGAAATCATTATAAACTGAAACTGAGGAGCCATGTTTCTTTTAAATGCTACAAGACTACAACAAAGGCAAAATACAAGAAGTGAGACCTCTTTCTCCTCTTCTTTCTTTCTGTCCATCTCTCTCTCCTTCCAGGAGGACGGGGACTCCAGTTTCTACTGCGAGCTGTGCGATAAGCAGTACGTGAGACACCAACAGTACGACAACCACATCAACTCCTACGACCACCACCACAAGCAGGTGAGTCACACCACCCTAACAAGGCACCCAGGGGTCTGGTTTATCCTGCCACACAAAACCTTAAACCCCCTTGACCAAGGTCGTGGATTTGTTTCATCCCGGAGCCCCAGCGAGCGCCGGCTCCACTCTGGTTTCTCTTACACAACACAACACACTGTGGTCGGCAAAATCACACAAACACAATCTTCTCTCATGATCACTAGCGCTGGGAGCTGTAGCACTTCTGCTGACGGGTTCTGATACGTCAGCACTCAACAAGCAAAACTGAGTGTTGCATTTTGACAGCATATTTGTTTATATTTTTACTGAAGGGTCTGGTTTTCAGGCTTTAAAGCCTCCCTCCCTCCTCCCTCCTCCCTGCTGGGGGATACAGGAGCATTGAAGGGAGGTTGTGGAGGGAAAAACATGAAGCAGATATACTGTGTGAGGTGAGAGAGACAGGTGCCTGCAGGTAAAAACAACAGGACGTCAGCAGTTTATAACATTATCCCTTTAAAATGAGCAGAATTCCTTCTTGGAAATATTGAATTTTATGATTTTTGCGTCAGTGAGAATAAACATCATAACGTCAGACTTCAGTTTGCTGTATTTAGCAAAAAATTCGATAATGTTGTTTCTTTTATCCATGACCGTTAAAAACGAAGTTAACCATGTTGTTATTATTGTAACCATGACGACAAAGATCATGTAATGTTGAGGAAGTACTTACTTCAACCCAAATCACCATCTTTTCCCAAACCTAACCAAGTCAGGACCATTATTACAGTAACCATGGCGACAGAGGTAGGTACGCCCCTCTTGGTATAGTCTGCATGTTTATTACTGTACCCATGACAACCAAGCTCCGCTAGGCCTGCCGCCGTAGGGAGGGAGAGGGTTGATGAAAACGACCTGTGTGGTTGTTCAGGTTGAAGGACTTGTTGAAATTTTCATAATGTGTATAATCATAGAGAGTTTTTATGCATATTGTCCATCCCCATTTTTATCTGAAAAGAGCAAAAGAAATAATCAATGTTTCATCATGTTTTGCTCACTTTTGCTGAATCATAGCTGAAATCTCATTGATTTATTGTCTGTATTGTAACAGGCTGACGATTTAATCAATATGTACATTGACTGTTATGACTTGATTTTTTTCACCTAAGGCCTTTTTCCTTTAGATTCAATTAAATCTTACATTGGTAAATCTATAAAATGCCAGGAAAAAAGAATATTATAGCTCTATCAATACAGCAAAACAATAATGATGCCAGTTATCCAGGCATTTTTATAGGCTCAAATCAATAGTACATATTGCACTGATTACATAATAAACACAGGTTATCAATAATAAACTCTGCATATACATAAAAAAAGAATCAGGGGACTTGTCACATCTGATTCTGTCTTCTTCTCTTGTCATTTTCCTCTTTTCAATGTAATTTTAAGTGTTTGTTCTTCCATAGTTTGATGTGGAGGAGGGTGAGTCTGAGAACCTGCAGCTTTCAGGGTGTTTACTAAATTATAGGTGCTGCTGGGAGGAATGTACTTGCTGCAATTATCATTTGTTCACTTGCAAGCGATGAAAGAGGCCTAATATTTTTCACAGTTAGCCGTGTGTCAGACTTATTAGGTTTACCTGAGGATGCAGAGCATTTAGGGCATATTGTTTGAGACTGCAACACTTGCAGGAAATGGATTTTCTAGCAGTAATATTCTCCTGCCTGCACACGCACACACACCACACACACACACACACACAGAGCTCAGCTGCCCATCTTCTGGTTCACGGTCAGTCAAAGTCTCATCTTCTTTTGGAAATGAAGAGATTTGCAGTGAGGCTATGACAGAGTCCGACAGAGAGAAACAACTCTTCACAGTTTATCCTCAGTGATGCTGCTCACAGACGCTGTATGTTTTGTAATTGAATATATAATTTGTACAGTGACATCTGTAAGTAGGAGGAAGGTGACACATTATCTGCTGCGTTGTCGCTGTTTTCCAGTATCCTGGATCTAAAAGGAAACAATGACCAGGACGTTGAAGTGCCAACTCTCAGACAGTATTTTCATCCACATCAGATGAACTGTGGAAGAACTGTCAGCTTTTTCACACACACCGCACTGGACTCCTCGCTCATTGGCTACTTAACCTCAAAGACACTGCTCATTTCAAATTAAATGTGCTAAAGTACACAGCAGTCACTGTTCCTAAACTACACTACTAAACAAGGGTCACCATTCCTCACACACAAACTGGTTTTCGTAACAAATGAACCTCGCTGTACTTCAGACCTGCGTGCACACAGTTTTCTGGAGCAAGCTGAGGGCGATGTGATGAGACAGTGTTTCTCAAACTAAAGGACCTGACACAAATTAGACTACAGAGCCCTATTTATTAACATTTTCGCTTTTGGATGTTTTATTATAGAAAGTAGTTAGCGCTGTCGCCTCACAGCAAGATGGTTCTGGGGTTGAACCCCGGGCCAGGGGCCTTTCTGTGTGGTGTTTGCATGTTCTCACCACATCTCCGTGGGTTCCCTTTGGGTACTCTGTCCAAAGACACGCACGTTTGATTAATTGATGACTCTAAATTCCCCGTAGAGGGTTGCATCAGTAAGGGCATCCGGTATAAAACCAAAAAAAAAAAAAAGATAGAAAGTGTTAGAAACCCACAACCAAACACATTCTGCCATTGTGTTACTTATAGAGGGAATTATAGTGAAAATAAATTAGTCCCCCTTTTTGTTCATTTCACTGAATGTGATATCATTGCTGGGGTCCACACAGTGATCTGCAAAATGTCAATCAAAGCTGGATTTATAAACTAATAAACTTATATCATTTGATCATTATTTTCCTGATAATCTTTTCTCTTTGGCTCTGAGCTCTATAAATGAATGATGACACTGTGATGATGTTTACAGCTGCAAGTGATAAATTAATGGTTCAGGCGCTATAAATAAATAAATGAAGTAGGCATCTGTTGATATGCAAACAGATGTTCACATCCATTTATGGAAAGCTGTGGGAGTGGAAAAGAGGCTCGTGCATGTCCACCCGGGTCTACAATGACCCACAGGGGCCTTTAAACCAGACCCTGTGTCAGAAGGGCATCTTCCAATATTCATAGTTCACTATTTAATTGTCTATCAATTCCTTCATGGAACAGCTGCACAGTGAGCACCACACACATACAGTAGGACTATATTAAAATTAGCAAAAGCAATTTAATTTGCTACGTAGGAGGGAGGGTCTTTCAAGTGTTTGTGCCCGAGGGCCCATTGTCTCATAATCAACCCATGAGCTGGATATTTTACATTTGAAATATGCAGCATCTCAACAAACAAAATTATACACTGACGCAGCTCCCAACTGACACAACCTAGTGTCTAATATTCAAGGGAATATATTTGCGTTAATAACTGCATGGACTCAGTTTGCACTATGGATCTTTGTCTGCAATCTACTACTGTAAACTACTGTATAAATGTTCCTTAGTCTGGGAGAATAAAGTCTTTAAATAGAGACTTTTCATCTTTGTAATTTATATTATTTTACTGCTTCAACACTTGGGTAAACTGTGAATTAAAAACAACTGAAACCGTCAGACGTCTGAGTATGAATGTGATTGGCCGTGCGTCAGTTTAAAGTTTAGCTCACATGTGAATCTCCTCGACTGGCCGAGTCAATCACAAGATTTCAATCTGACTCTTCTTGCCGAAGACCAGGATAAAGACAGACATACCCCACGACGAGCAAGAGCTGCAGGCTGCTGCAGTGAAGGCCTGACAGAGCATCACCAGGGAAGATAGAAAGCATCTGCTCGCGTCTGTGGGTCGAAGACTGCAAAGGATTTTCCACAAAATAATAAACATGATGATTTTGTTTGACTTTATGTTAATCTGACAAATTACTTTTGAATCCCGAAACTACAGTTCACAGTTCTTTCTATATTGATGGAAAGCCACTCAAATTAAAGCTGAGACTTGGCACTTTGATGTAATATCCATTTATTTCAAACTCAGTGTGTAAACAAATTATCACACAAATATCAACTGTCTTCAGCCAGTTACACCATGAACTTTAATAAGCTCATAATATCCACTGTTTGCTGTGACTATCATTCGAGTATTGATTGAGCTTTGTGGTTATTTTTAAAGCCACAGTCTGAGCTGTTGTTGCACTGGTTTGCAGTCTATTGTGAGGTTTCTGTCACTTCGTCCACCCCACGCACTGTATGTACACTGTCTAAGAAATGCTGAGGCTACAGTGCAAGCTTAAAACACACACACACACACACACACTGCATCTGTCTCCCTGCCTGTCTCTTTGTCCCTCTGTGTTTTATCTGTCTGTCTATTTTGGTCTGTTTATCTATTTGTCGGTTTCTCTGCCCGCCTCACTGTCTGTCGGTTGTCATCTGTCTGTCTGTGATATGAGCCCACCGGTATATTGTTCTTATTATTATTTGTGACACACACACACACATAAACACACAGTATCAGTATCTCCGGCTTGCAGACAGCTTGCAGACAGAGCTCAGTAAGTGAATTAAGCTGGTCTGGCCTGTACTAAAGCTGACACAGGCTGACTTAGTAAGCACACATACTGTAAACACACACACACACATACACACACACACACACACACACACACACACACATAAACTTTATTCTCACACACAGAGCAGATAAAGAATAGCAGAGCGGAAAGATAAACTCCCACACACACACAAACTAAACATGACGATGAACTTATTCAGACATGATTTCAATGTTGTCGCCCCTCGACCTCTTATTTCTCCTTGTTAAAATACTACTACTACTACTACTAATACTTCTCATAATAATAATAATAATACTAATACTACTACTACTAATAACAATAATAATGATAAAACTGTGCTTGTCTCACAGCGGCTGAAGGAGCTGAAGCAGAGGGAGTTTTACAGAGCGCTGGCCTGCAGGAGGCAGAGGAGACGCAGGGAGGAGAGGAGAGAAGAGCGAGTGCTGAGGAGGCTCCATCAGCATGAGGAGAGGAGGACAGGAGAGTGGTGAGTGAGGACCAGTATCACTCTGTGTTACAGCTGTCATACCTGTGCTGGAACAAGCAGTGTTACAGTCCAGCTTAGATGTCATGTTACTCAATTGATATTTAAAGCAACTTGATATAAAAGTAATTGTTTAAACATGCGCTTTTTTTTAAGAATAAATTAAAGTAAATGTTATTAACTTACACTGCAGAAAAGAGAATGTTGAACATGATATTTTCCTCTTGATTAAAACAACAAAAGGCCAAATAAGCATCATCCTCTGTCCTGACTGACCTTTCACTGTGAGCAGCTCAGTATTTCAGAAAACCTACGTTAAGATTTCCAGTATTTAAAGTTTTAAAGCTGCAGAAATCAATATTTCATATCAACAGTGGATTAAATAACTGTGCATAATGTGAAGGTGACACAGAGAATTATCAGTTCCCATCAGCTCTGCAGAACATTTCAGCATCTTTTAACTCACTGGTTTTGTTTTATGGGTTTATTCCCATCACTACGGTGGCCCTGAGAGCCCAATACACGGCAACTTGAAACACTTAAACACAAAGAAATTCAGGAAACATCTTCATCCATCTGACAGCAAATACTCACAACACAACCAAATATAGAAACGCGGTGCAAGTAGCACAGACGACAACAGAAGTGTTTCCTGGGACAGACTTGTTCAGTGTTTTGTGTCCTTAAGTTGCAGCGTGTTGAGCTCTCAGGGCCACCGTACATCACTTTGATCAGCTGTTTCAGACTCACTGTCCACCACCTGCTCAGCACCAAACTACACAGACACAGGTGGTGACCGACTGGTGAACGTGGTGGAGCCGCTCAGGAGCCAGATATTTCCCTCAGGAGGTGGTGGAGACCAAACACAGAGCTAAACACAGGGTGAATGTTAGATTTACATTCAGCTAAGTCCAATATTCACCAGAAACATGTCTCAAAATTAATGCTAATATGTGCTGGAATTTAATATACGCATAGGCTATATATATGGTGCGAGTAGTCATAATGGCTTCTTCTGGCTTTTACCACAGCGCTCTATAAATAAATTCAAAACAACAACAACAAGAAAAATTATTTCTGAAGAGGTCAAAGGTCTAGTAACGCTTGTAGCATAAAGAACTTGCATTTCAGCTTGTGACCTTCATCAGGGTCATCCTCACAATGAAGTTGTCTTTTATAAATGGTAGGTAGACTGTGTTTTTCTAGGGTTAGCGACCACCCAAAGTGCTGTAATACTCACCACATTCACACATTCACACATCACATCCATACACTGATGGAGCAGTTGGGTTCAGGACTGGAGGACTGGAGGAGCCGGGGAATTAAACCACCAGCCTTCTAACCTTCTGATTAATGGACGACCAACTCTACCTCCTGAGCCACAGCCTCCTCCTTCTTTACACAAGTGCTCCTGTAGTTTTTACCTCCTCAGACTCATTCATGCAACCTGGAAGTAGGTGAATCAGTGCCAGAATATTTAGATCTGTCACAACGGAAGCGCCCATATTTCTGACTTTCAAGTGTTGCATTCAATTGCTGTTCATCTTTTTTTTTTTAAAGAAAGTTCAGCAAGTTCATCTGGCGAGCTACCAAACAGGATTTAGTTCCGATGGCACATGAATGCACAATTTCAGCTCAGAGCTGCAAGTCACAACTTGAAGATGCCCACGCAAAGAGAGCGTAGGTCTCCGCCAGAAAATAGTCCCTGAAGACACAATCAAACATCTCCGACTTCTAAATCCATGCATGAAAGTTTGAATTTTAATGTGGGTTTACTTTGGGAGTGTGGGCCTACGCATATTTAAAAACACTTGATGTGCTGACTGACATTTGGTTTCTCAGTGTTGTAAATGAGTAAGAAAGGACATGTCACTAACCAGCTCCCTGGTTACAATGAGCGTTGGCACAGCAACCAATAACATGCGTCTTGCTGTGCTTAATGGGGATTATTAGCATGGCTCTGTAAAGTGCTTCTGACCAATCACGTTGAGCGGCTGAACCCTGTCGCTCCACACAAAGTTGCGTGTCAGTGTCGGCTGTCGCTGCCATTTTCAGATTTGCAACAATGCAGTCTGGCTCCTGGCACAAAGGGAGGCCGAGGAGACGCATGGCCAAATTGATTTTCAGCTGGATTTCAGCTCTGCTCTCCTCTCGCCCCCCTCACCACTTGTCTCCTTGTTTCCTCTCCTTTGTTTTCTTCTTCTCATTTCATCCTCTCCTCTTGTTTTTATTTGATCTACTTTTCTTTTTATCATTCACTTCATCCTCACCTTTCCTCTTCTCTGCTCCATCATTCCCTTTGATTCATCCTTTCCTCTTTTACCTTGTTGTTCTCCTCATCTCTTGTCTCCTTGTTTCTTCTCCTCTTCTGTCCTCTTCATTTGTTTCCTTTTGTCCTTTTCTTTTTATTTATTGTTTCTTTCTCTCCTTCCCTCTCCCTTACTTTTGTCCCTTCCTCTCTTTTCCTCCCCTCTCATACTCCTCACCCTTTTCCTCCTAATCTTTTTGTTTCCTTGCATCCTCACCCTGACTCTTGTCTACCTGCCCTATTTACTTTTGTTCTTTCCTCCTCTTTCATTTCCTTTCCTTCTCCTCCTAATTTCCTTCCTTTTATCCTTTTATTCTCTCCACTTTTTGTCCTCCCCTCCTCCTTTATTTCCTTTCGTCCTTAATTCCTTTCCTTTTGTCTTGTCATCATCTCTCTCCCCTCCTCTCCTCATTCACTCCTTTCCTTTCTTTCATTCCTCCTCTATTCCTTTCTATTGTCCTGTCCTCTTCTTTTGACTCCTTTCCCTCTCCTCTCTTTCATTCTTCCTTTCATCCTCTCCCCTCCTCTCCTCTTTCCTTTCATCCTTTTTCCCTCTTTTTGTGTGTTCATCCTTTTCTCGCCTCCTTTTCTTTCATTCATCTTCTCCTCTCTCCCTATCCTCTTCATGTTTCCTTTCATCCTGTCATCCTCTCCTGTCCTCAGCGCTCCAGGTTCCGGTCCCATGTTCAGATCCACCACTGTGGCGGTTGATCCAGCGAACCAGTCCAGACCAGACTTTGTGCAGAACTGGGCCGACATCCACACGAGCGGCACCACACTGGGAACAAGTGAGAACTCTTACCAGCTTAAAAGCCATGTACTAGGCTGCTTAAATAGTTTATGAGCTTGTGTTTGGTTTGGTGATGAGGATATCACTCCTGATATTGAGGGATTAAACAGAGTGTGGTCTGCTGCAGTAATGCTGAAATATTTTTATCGACAGTCAACTTTAAAAAAGAAATGAACAGATGAAGATGTGCACAAAATAACAACAGGAACATGTTCTAGGCAATTATACACAATGTAAAAATTGCTCTAGGGGCTCAGAAGCATTTGTAACATCAGGATTTCAGACAGAAATCAATAGATTTTAAAAGGAAACTGCAGCAAACTGTGGATTTGCTGTAATAAATCAGCACAGCGCTCCTGTGTAGTGTAGTTCAACTTTAGGGAACTCTGACGCACAAGTTCCTGCTGTTGACCAATTGAAAACGATCTCGACAGCACTGACCTTTGAGTGGAGAATATAGGAATACTGTCGCACCACCCAATATTATATAACCCGGAGCGTAAACTGCTCCAGGAAAGAGCTGCAGCACACTTTGCAGTCATGACACAGGAGAAACAAACACTTTTCCTTACATTTAAGGTGGATTTACAGTTGTGTGTTAAGGGGTTTTGGGTGTAGCTACAAAGCCGACATGTAGCCTCTGCATGCTCCGGCATACAGCTGAGGTGCAAAGCTGAGGAAAGTCTCACTTATCCTTTTTTCAGTAACACATTTAGCAGATCAGAACATAAACACGGTGACGGCACAGCAGCAGCAATGTGACACAAGACGAACCTTCCCGTCATCTTTATATCACTGACGAAGAAAAGAGCATCAACACAGTTAGTGTCAGGAACATAATTAAAACAGGACACATCATCATCACCCATGATTCATCTCTGTAGGACTCAGGTGGCGCTATCAGCAGGTGAAATCTGTGTCGTTAGCATCTACTGTATGCACATTAACTTCATTAACTTATTATTATTCATTCATTTTTATTTTTATTTTTGTTTTAATTTAGTTTGTATTAGTTTCAGTTGTATTTTTTGTCTTTGTGTGAGATTCAAAAAGGTCAGAAGAAATTATATTGTGTAATAAAAACTCAACAAAACATCATTTTCACAGATGAACAACCATCGACAAAACACAACTATAAAAGATGTGTATGAGTCTGTGTGTTCGTGTCATTACCCAGAAAAATTCAACACAATAAAATGTAGATATGGACATACATATGTAAACAGACGACACACCTCAGATTGTGTTTGTGAGGTGAGACGCAGGTCGAGTCAATGTGAGAAAAAAATATATAAATACAACAGAAAAACCCAACAAACTTTGGTTGGTTTGATTTGGTTCATTGTAGTCGATTAACAACACAACACTTGACATCAATAATGTTGTTTTGGACACTTAAAGTGCACATGTACTGGTCGTACACTGAGAGCCAATCAGCTGCAAGATACTGCAGTTTCAGTCATTTCGTTAGTTTCAGTTAACGACAATAACCTTGATGTGCCACTGTGTCACTTTCTGATCCGACTGCATTAGAAGATTCACAGTTATTAGCACAGAGACCTTTATTATCTCCACTTTCTCTAGTCATACACTCAAACTATGTGCAAAAGAAAACTGCATTCAGTTGCCAGTTTTTTTTGCTACATGAAGCTTGAACTAAGCCTCAATGTTTGGTTGATCCCATTTATATCAAAGCGTGTAGAATAAGTATTAGCAACACCTCTCAGTATAACCGTGCAGCTCAACAGCACCACAACCACACAATAAACTGCAGACTCCAAAGTGACCATGAAGTTGAATGAACACCTCTCTAAAACAGGATTTAGTACAAGGCTGTTGTATTGGAATGACTTAGTTTGAGTTAGACGTTCTAATAAACTGGCAGCTGAGTGTATATAAAATATCAGCCTGTGTTGTAACAATGAGCCAGGAATAATATTTTTCAGTTAAATGTGTCTTTCAGAATTTGTTCTGAATCAGGAGGTGATATCAGCTCCCTTCAGTCCATCTCATGTGGATTTTATGGTGCAAGATGGATTCCTTTCTTAAAAATAAAGAAAGCATCACGTGAAATTTGGCAGCAGCCTCTGCGGTTTCAAGGAAACAATCAACTGTCAAAGTGTCTTTTCTGAAAACACATCAGTTACATATTCACTGAAGTTTTCTTTTCTCGTTTTAAACTTGAAACCAATGGAAAAGTTCGACAACTCCATTTAAAGTCAACTCTGTCCAACTGCTAAATGTATTTTCACATTTAGTATTGGAGGAGTAATAATTCATTTGCAGGGCTTCTTTCTAAAACTCTAATATTTAACAGAACAGAAGAGAGAGGCACATTATGGATTACTTTTAAAGTTATGAGTCATCCTCAAACCTTCACTCAAGAAATAATTGTCTGAATCATCTGCCTCCCTGACTTATAGGCAGATGAATGTCTGGCAGCATGTTGTGCTTCAAACTGGATATACAAAAATGGATATTACATGTTGGAATAAAACCCTTAATCTTAATTTTTTTTTTTTTTGCCATTTCTCAGTAAACCATATATTCATCTCTGTGCTTATGTTTTTCTTAAGTCCATCCTACACCCACGAATCATATTCAATGTGTTAAAAGCAACAAAGGAGTAATGGTGAAGAGCCAGAACACTGAATAAATGCATAAGCAGCTTACTGTATGGGAAGTCTTGAAAATGAAAGCTATTCTTCTACACGTATCCCCTCCCACTCCTTTCTTTAGAGTCAGGTTAGGCCGATAATCCTGTTATGTTTTTCATGTAAATGTAAGTGGTGTCAGCTGTTGTAATCCTTTCTGCTCTCCCCTCCATCTAGAGCCTCAAACCCCGCTGATCCAGCCCTTCCTTCCCCTGGACCCCGCACTGGAGACCAGACTCCTGAGCAACACACACTGGGTGTACAACCAAGTGGACGCCAACAACACAGCAACTGCTGCTGCTGCTGCTGCTGCTGCTGAATCCTACATCCTCAACAAGGCCCATCTGGACTACGGTGACCAGACAGCTGCCACCATTACGCCCACGACCACCACCAACAACAACAATAACAACAACATCATGAAGGCTGATAGCTCAAATGTCAACACTTCTACCAACACCAGCCACTTTAACAAGATCCCTTGGGCTCATAATCATTTAAAGAACCCTGTTACTCCCAATAACATCTCAACAACTGCCGGTAATGCCACCACTAATGCCTCCATTCTCAACAAAACCACTGTGACCAGCTTCAGCAAGAACGCCGCCGCCGCCCCCACCACCACCGTGACTAACACAACTAGCATCAGCAGTAGCAGAGCAGTGCCTGGAGCATCGGATGTCCAGTCCGTACCCAGCAGAGTCCGACCTGTGTCCTTCTCGCTGCCTAAAAGGAGCTGTGTCCTCCTCCACCAATCAGCAGCTGTTTTCATCCAAGCTGGGCAGAGCTCAGGGTTGTCAGGGAAGCATGAAGGGGTGACAGTGCAGGAAAGAACCAAAGATCTGGGGGTGAAAGTCGCAGATCAGCAGCTCAAATCTCCAGTATCTGCAGACGTGGATGTTGTAGCCATGGATCATTTTGACACTGGAAACCAGTGCAGTTTGGACAGTAAAACTGCAACCCAGCACTCTGAGGCTGGAGCCAGTGTGTCTACTGAGAGGGGAACTGGAGGACTCTCTGGGACTGGAGCCCAGGTTTCTTTATGTAATCGCAATGGGATCAGAGTTGAGGACTCTGCTGTCAGTGGGCATGGAGCCCAGCTCTCCTTATGTAATGACAATGGGACTGGAGCCCAAGTCAGCAGTGGAAGAGGGACTGGAGCTAATCTTTATTTAAATGATGGGATGACAGACAGTGTGAGCACAAATGTGGCTCAAGCTTCAGTAAGCAGAGACAGCGAGGCCGAAACTCACGGTGATGTGGACAATCGGAGAGAGTTAGACCCCACCCAAGAATTCAAAGACCTGCTTTGTCCCACTACAAATCAGCCTCAAAAATGTATTTCTGTTTTAAATGAGACCAAAGAGCTGAAAGAATCAAACTCCGCTGCATCAAACTTGGCTAAAGAATCAACTTCTCTGCCCCCGAGTCGCCCCAAAGAGCCGTTCTGTCGTGTCCTGAGCCGAGACGGCAGCAGGGTTCTTCTCTGGCCGTCGGAGATGGTCAGCTACACCAAAACTTCACCCTCCATCTCCTACAGTGTCAACCCGCTCCTGTACGACTTCAGAGCACATAACAGGGCCAAGGAGGAGGGTGAGGACAAAAAAGGAGGGCTGGAGGAAGGCAGGGAGAGAATAAAGCCATCTGTGATCAAACAACCCAACTGCCAACAGAGGCAGGATGATATGGAGGGAGGAAGGGAGGTAAAGATAGATGAAAGGGAAGAAGAGGATGAAGGAAGACAGGCAGGAAATCCTATGGAACTTGTAGCCCATTGTAGCGGCGCCGATGCAGCTCTGGATCGCTCCGGCTGCCGTGATGAAAGCGCTTTAAAATTCGTTCCCGTTTCCGCAGAGTGCCACCTTGCACCGACGCTGGGCCTTCAAAAAAGGGGGAAGAGGAGGAGGAGGAAGAGGAGGGGAGGGGTGAGGAGAGGAATGAGGAAGAGGGGGAGAAGGAAAAGAGGAGAGAAGACAAATAGAAAAGACTCAGACAGGGGAAGACGGATAATAAGTAGTCTTTCTGTGAATCAGGTATTTGAAGAGAGGTTGAAAAGAGAGGGCACCGAAAAAGAGGAGCGGAGAGAAAAAGGGCTATTAAGTAATCTTACAGCGCATCGGCTGGTAGGAGGGAAAGAAAAGAGGATGAGGAGGGAAGAGAGAAGGATAACAGGAGATCAGACAGAGCGAGAGAGGGCAGGTAGAAATGACGAGAAGAGAGGCGAGCTATTAAGTAATCTTCCTGTGAATCGGTGTAATCGGTGTAACCAGCTGTGTCTGCAGGTGAAAAGGGAGGCCAGCCAGCATCAATCCCAGCAATCAGCCTCCGGGTGGGGCCAGGGGCTCAGAAAGCTCCTCTGCAGGGGTGTAGCATGTAACTCAGTGATTAGCCCCGTCCCTGAGTCTGTTATAGACACGCCATGCTGTCCTGCAATTACACCCGACCCTGCTCCGAATGACAAAGAGACGGGGGAGATGCACAAAAATACACAAGCGAGGAGGGAGGAAGGGCAGCGGGAAGAAGAGCAAAGGTATCTGAGGAAGACAGGGACGAGAGCCGCTCAGGATGCCGAAGAAAACGTGTGTAACCTAGCGATTAGCGGTGTCTCTTTTCCCTGTCGAGACGCAGCACGCGAGCCAGAAATTTGTCTTGTTCCCGCGCCTCACAGGAAAGCAGCAGGTGATCCAGCGATTAGCCTTGTCTCTGCTCCCTTTAGAGAAACAGCGTGCAGTCAAAGACAAACAATACCTGCAGGACACAGTGATCCCGTTTTAGGCCCAGCCCCACGCTGCTCTGCACCACAGACAGAAACAGAACCGAGAATTAGATCGGCCTGTGCAGCTATGACCCTCCCTGGCGATGCGATTTCAAAGGAAGTGATGTCAAAGGGAGCAGCACCAGCCGGCAAGAGGAAGTGGGAATTGCCGGAGGCTGAGGCAACACCGAGGAAGAAACGGAAAAGGGGAAGGAGAAAAGCCAGGAGAGTCATCAGAGCCTGTGTGGGTTTGACCTCTGACCTGAGCGTAGATGAGGCATCTTGTACGCAGGACCTCACAGAGGCACTGAAACACGACGGCAACGAGACCAGGACACTTTCAGACGACGGCAGCGCAGCTGAGTGCAGCCCAGATGATGAAAACACAGGCTGCCACTTTCTCTGCAGGAAGAACCACTGTCTGTGTCACAACACAAATGACAGGGGGGGAACATTTAGCCGTAACACCACTGACAAACCGGATAACTGCTGCCGCTGTGATGACAGAAGAGGCGGCGCAGCTAATGACTGCAGTCAGTTCAGCTTCAGTCCGTCTGGGGAGAAATCGTTCAGTGACCGTCACACCTGTAACACACCACATGATCTCTGTCGGCGGAATGAAAAGGCTGATTCTAGCATCTGTCGTGCTGTGGATGAGAATCAAAATAACAGCTCTGACGATAACGGCACAAATTTCAAGAGCGACAAAGACAAGGACTCGTCTCCTGATCACGTGGATGAGCTTCCCTCGGCTAACGGGGGTGACACCATGGACACTCCTGTGAACCTACTGTCAACTGACTCACTCACCTGTAGCACTAATGACACACACATTGAGCACTGTCGATGTAAAAACAAGCACACAGAGGGTGAAAAAATGTCCACTGACTGTGATTCCAGCAAAGACACTGATGAAACAACTGGTTTTTGTGGGGAAACTACAACTCGGAGCGACGCTGGCAACGCTGCAGACGACTGTAACCGCTGCCGTATCTGTAAAACCAATGACGCATGTAATCACAGCTGCGGTTACAACCACACAAATAAGAAAAGTGGCCACAGCGAGGAGGATAAAACCCCACAGCAGGGTCACATTCAACACCCCTCTGATGCAGCAGTTGATTACAGTACCCGCAGTGGTGTCGAGCAAAGCAACGGAAATGTGGTCGACGTTATCAGTAATCACCTCGCTGACTGTAATGTTGTGGATGACAGTAGCGGCAGAAAGGAGAGGAAAGATGCCATACATACGAAGCAGAGGGGGGAGGAAAGAGATGAGGAGAAACAGACAGAGAGGATGATGAAGGTGAAGGAGAAGCGAGAGGAGTGGGAGAAGGAGTGGGTGAGAAGGAAGGAGAAAGAAAGGGAGGAGAAAGAGAGGGAGAGAAGGAAGGAGGTAGATTTCTACGCGGAGAAGAGGCCTTGTTTCCCCCACGCCCTCCCTCCTCCGCCGTGCATTCCCCTCCACGCTCCCCTCCTCCTCCCGCATTCCTTCACCTCCTCCTCCTCCTCCTCCTCCTTCTCCTTCCATCACACCATCATCCAGCATCACCTCTCCCTCCTCCCACCTCCGCCGCACCTCCCTGTTCCTTCATACCCTCAGCTCCTCCCCTCCTTCTCCCCACATCTCTGCCCCCTCACTCTTAATCCGCCTCCTGCTCCTCCACCACCTCCGCCGCCGGTCCCTCCCTCGTTCTACGCCTCGTCCCCCATCTCTCTCCTGGACGCCCCCGGTCCATATCCCATAGGGACGACGTTTCACCCGGTGCAGAGTCACCACCCGTCTCTGTATCCTCCACCACATCCTGCAGTCTTGCCCTTACAAGTGTTGTTCTGATTTTTTTTTTTTTTTTTTTTTTTGAAGAAGAAAGAAATAGACTCATGAAAGGTTCATTTTCCTATTTCCAAGGAAAAAGTTGTCAGCTGGGTGAAAGCAGCTTTTATGTGTCATTACCTGCGTACTCGAAGTGAGGATGAAACGCGAGGGGGAACAATTTCAGGACGACTTTAAGCAGAAAAACAAAACCGGTCTTTCTTAAAAACCAAACCAAAATCCTCCAAACACTCCAAGCGCTGATTCACACGTGTGAAAAAAATGACGGCTAATTATCTTCATCAGTCGCAATCCCGCTCAAAATGAGCCTCAGGTGTGCAGCCAGCGGGATCGTGGTGGGGATACACAGCTGGGCTCGTTTCCCTCAGCAGAAATCAGTGGATGCTCCTGTTTTGCATTTTAAACCAATGATTTGCTTGCAAGGCATGTTGGAAATTTTATGGTTTGTGACTTTAAAAGACAAATTCACCCTTGTACACTCTAAGATATCTTCAATCCGTGATAATAAATGCAGGATTTTTTTTTTCTTGTTGAGATTTACATTTTGTTTTTCCCCCCTGAGAGCTTCTACTACAGCTTTTCCTGTATTTCCCCAACTCATTTTTGAGACAGTTGTTGTTCTCAGCTAGTGGTCAACAAGAGCCGATGACCTGCGTGACTTTCTAAGCAAGCCTCTGTTTTTCTGCCAGAAATAGAAAAAAAAAAATCTAGGGTTTCCTCCATCAGTCTAAAAAGTTGAAACAAGATCCTGGAGTTTCCTGTCCACGACTAACATTAAAATAAAATGTATAAATCTGCTACTGTAACAAAGATAAAACAATCATCGGGTCCGTTTTCAGTAACAAAATGTGTCTTCTGCTGCATTTACTAGATACCATTTAAACTGTAATTATGAGTTGGAAGAAACACATCAGCGTCCTTGTTGCAATTCCAAGTCTGAGATATTGGGACTTTGTGATGGCTACGATATCTTACTTGGCAACTACTGAGCTGGTGGCAGCAGAGCCGCCATCACTGGGAGTTACATAAATAAAATGCAGAATTAAAGGGGAGCTCCGCTGATTTTACACATCAAAGTCCATTTACAAGTCATGAGGAGTGCTACTGCATATGTGAAATAAGTTTTGTGGCTCCACAGGGAGCCGAGTGAAGTCTGATGAACTGGGGCTGTGGCTGAAGTTTGAAAAGGAAAGAAAAAAAAAAAAGTGCGGGTATGGAGTTAGAAAGAGGACAGCTAACCAGACCTCTGCAGCCTGCTCCTCATCTGAGGCTAGCAAGCTCGCAGCTACATTAGCCACTACTACAGCACACCTGAATCTCTGACCGAACTGTCAGAGGTCAACTTGCATTGTGGGTAATGTAGGTGCCAGGATCTAATAAGGGTGAAGACTTAAGATGGTCTCTCTGGTTCTACTGCACTGATTTGGTCCTTTTCTTGAATAAAATGTGGAGTTCTGTTTAAGCTTATTTCACATCCCATAAGGAACCAATTCAAATATACAACATGATTATAATGGATAATTTAGACGTTATTTTCATTGATCTGGTTTAACAATGAGGCTGTAACCTCAGCTACAGAAGCTCTGTATGAGCCTCATTAGAGCTGTAGTCACCTGAACACTGACAAAATAATATTTCTCTCTTCTGTGTTGATGTTATTGTCCAGAACAGTAGTAAAAACCAATTTGTCTTAAAATGTGGACAGGAAAAACACAAGTATCTTGATTCAGCTTCTCAGAAACAGCAAATTAAAAAGCCCTCTATCAGAATTTACATGAAGTTGTGGTTTCTCCGCTTTATGCAGAGAGGGGTGTTATGGGTAACTGTGGGTCTGACACGAGCCTCACCTTGAGACACACCTCCAAAATCACAACAACGGGTCGTGGGGTCGTACACACTTGAGCTTCAAGCAGGCTAAATTGGTTGATGCAGCTCCTGTGGGGAGGCGAAAATACATGTAAATTTATAATCCATACGAGTATAAAAGAAATGTCTCCGAGCGGCAGCCATGCAAATTCAACCAAAAAGCAAACCTCTCAAACTGCAGAACAGCCGCGTCCTTATTTCTTTCTACACTGCTCAGTATTTAGTCTAAATCCATTTTTTTTAAATGGACACAGTTGCTGAACAACTCTTTGCATAAAGGCCATTGAGAGACGAATGAGAGAAAAGTGAATTGATGATAATAGTAAAAAAATAAAATTAAAAAAAAAAATAGCTACAGGAAACCAAAGAACATTTAGAAAAGAACTGAAATCTTTGGAAAAACATCTGGTTTTCTCTGTTAGGTTGAATTGACCGTGGCATTTTAAAGCTGCAGTTTGATTGATGTCTAATAGACCAAGGTTGAGTCTGTTCTATTAGCGTACAATAGAAAACTATGTTGATTTGTTGTATATGGACAGAAAATCAGCAAACTATGACAATTTCTATATAGTACAAACTGTGCCCTGTTAGTTTGCAGCATAGAAATGGGAGACACTGCTGCCTAGATGCTGTCATTAGTGTATTACTTGGTATCTCTGTATATTTCTCCCTGTGTGGGTGTTGAGTCAGAGCAGACTGTTAAGTTTAGAAATGAGCCTTTGCTCTTTGATTTTGAGGGACTGACTCCAGCGACTGACCTTTACTCTTGACGTTTTCCACTGTTGATTTTCTGCCATCTCTCTCCATTGCAGCGGCACTAAAAATATCCCCAGTGTGGTGGATAACTTTACATTTAGTGACTCACCCAAAGGAAACAAAGGCCAAAACACACACAGAGTGTGATTCAGCACGTCGTGTGACACGCTCGGCTTCAATAGCGCCGTGTCCCCCGGGAGAGGTGTTCGTGGGGAGAGATGAGTGGTGATGAAATGTAGGAGGATTTGATTGTCAGGCAATCATGAAACAACCGTTTTTTGATTAAAGCCCCACCACCCCCCCGTTGTTACTCGTGGGTTGCTTGTTGCAGCTTGACAGGTGAATTTCCGCTCTGGGTTCTGCGACGAAATAACACGACTGCTTTGTGTCTATTCATTCAAATGCAGGAAGTTTAAAGTGTCTCTTCGTACTGGCACTTTTCCATCTGAGCAGCCCCTCAGGGTGGGTTTTTTCCTTCAAAGCTAAGGGGTTAGTGTGAATCCGCCCCTTTCCTTTGTTCAAATCTTTTCTTTTCAGTCTTAATGCTCCCTACTTTGTGCCATCAAGTGCGGCAGAAATACCTCACAATTAACAAACCGTGACTGCCCTGTGTGTTCATAACTCCAGAGAGCCGCTCCTGTCGGCGTGACACTCGGCCTCTCAGAGGTGTGAAAGGCAGGAGTAACAATGAGGGAAGAGCAGAGTAACTCCCACACTTACTAACACATTTGTTTTTCTTCAACCTCTTCGCTCGCTCCTCTGAATTTGAACATCTGGCTGCGATGGCTTTGGGCCATAACTGACGGCGTCTATCCATCGCAGCAACTTTATTATTCTGGGGCGAGCAGCGAGAACAAACAAAATATAGCAAATACAAATATGCATGACGACTGAATGACAACAGGGGGAGTTTGTGGAGGGGTCACTGTCCTCATTCGCACTGTAAAATACTTTAGTGTATTGGTCCCAGAAGCCTGGACACACACACTTTCATCATTACAGTTCTCAGTTGCAGCTGCTGATTCCTCACCAGATGATCCCCAGTATGTTGGGCACGTCGCCATGGTGACACTACGGAGCCCACAGTGGCGTCTTTGCAGCTTTTGCTTCTTGAGGAGTTTATGAGCAGAGGTAGCCACATGAAACTCACAACTTCTTCTACTTACAGCTCCGAGTGCAAGAAAGCACCAGCATCATACTTATCTGGTGTAACGCTGCTCACTCGCTCTCTCTCTCTCTCTATCTGTAGCTCTGTACCATGAGGGGTTTGAAACTATATGCTCTATGTAAGCATATGGTTTTATGTATTATTGTGATAAAATGGTGTAAATTAGAAAAGAAAAAACCTGTTATTAAATGTATTTTTGTAGAGAAACCTCAGTTGAATGAGGCACAGTTTTTGTATATGTCCTCTGACGCTATATTAGCTAGTAAATGAACTCAGCGCCTTCTTAATTTGTCCTCTTGTTAAGCTGTTTGTACATATGTTCTTTAAAGACCTTGTAGTCATTTAATGGGTTTAAAAGGCCACATTTAAGTTACATCAGAACCGGTTTTGATTTTCCCAGTTTTGTCAAAGAAATGTCTTGAGATCCCGATAAATTAATATTTGGCTACATCCTTTGTGTAATCTAATTTCAGCAGACTCATATCCACAGATGTTATCCCTGCTAATATAATAGGTCTAGTAAATCCATGGAGAAAAACAAATTACTCTGGAAATTGAAATAAATCAGTAGACTTGATATCGGAGTGTTTTGTTGTCATTGTTTTTCTTTCTTATAAGGAAATATATATATATATATATATATATATAAATAAATCACCTGAAAATGACTTGCTTTCATTAAAAAAAAAGTCTATTATTAAGAAGACAAATCTGTGAATCGATACCTTTTACTGCCACGTTCGGCTGTAATTTCCCCTGTGTGTGAAATAATAAAAAGAAGAAACACCAAAAAAAAGACAAAAAGAGTATGGAGCGCATTCAGAGAATATTGTAATCACTTTTCAAGTTGAAAAAAGAAACGTCTGTGAACTAACACGCACTCCCGCAGTTGATCAGATGCTCTGGGACTGAGACCTGTGTGTGTGTGTGTGTGTGTGTGTGTGTGTGTGTGTGTGTGTGTGTGTGTGTGTGTGTGTGTGTGTGTGTGTGTGTGTGTGTGTGTGTGTGTGTGTGTGTGTGTGTGTGTCTCCAGTAAGCTCACAGACAGCTGGGACCATCATGTTCAATGACTAAAATAGCGTCAAAACTCAACATGTTCAACACCTGGGGCTGTTGTGAGTGTGTGTGTACAATATTAGATTAAATGTGCACAATATTTGTGTGTGTGTGTGTGTGTGTGTGTGTGTGTGTGTGTGTGTGTGTGTGTGTGTGTTAAGGGTGTGGAAGTAATAAACATTGAGTGTGACAAGTCAAGTTCACTGATTCAACGGTTCTCTATAATTTGTTCAGGTGACCTTTAAAAACCAACAGAAAGCCGTCTGACATTAAAACTTGACTGTATGGAATTAGTTTCAAAAAAAAAAAAAAAGTGTGTGCAATCTTTCTGCCCGGAGCTTGGCCTCTCATGTTCTTTGTGATTTCATTTCACTCCACACACACTTCCCAGCAAGTTTGATGGATGTCTCGACTCAGGCAGGCGCTCGGTGAATGAGTTAATAGACTCCTCTGTGCATCAGTGGCGGCGCATTATCGTCCACTTCCTTTGCTCCAACCACAGAAACTACTCAGACGACGTGTTAAGAAAACCTCGGAAGTGGCTGATTGTGCATTTCATCGGGAGCAAAGAGACAAAGCTCTTCAGAAACACATCCATTAATGAGCCATTGTGGCTGCTGTCACTCTCTTTGGGGTTAACGAGAAACAAAACGCTGAAAAATTGATGATATTTGTAAAACGTTGAAGTGATTTATGTGGCTGAGGATATTGAACAATATTGCTCATGGCTTTTAAGAATACTTCACAGGGAGAAGGAATAAATATCTAGTGTAGAGGAGTGAAATTATACTTCAACAAAAGAGAAGATACTTATAATTTAAAAAGGCAGAGAAACGAAAACCCACATTCATTCAAGTTATCTTGTGTACACAGCCTTGGACATGCAGTGGTGTAGAAATGCTTTTACTGAGCTCTGAAAGACAGAAACACTACATGGCCAAAAGTATGTGGACAATTTCTACTCTTCTTTGTTGCCATTCAGCCACAACAGCATTGGCGAGGTCCAACACAGATGCTGAGTGCAGATGAATCAGTTCTTCTCAGAGCTGTTGGATGGGGGTGAAGGTTCTGTTGAGGACCATTTCTTCATGGGCCTGGGCTTTGTGCAATGGTGAGGATGTCATGTTGGAACAGAAACACTGTGCTACAAGGCTGGAAGCACACTAGTGTCCAATATTACGTTTTCCTTCATTGGAACTAAGATGAAATAATGAAAAACAGCCCCAGGCCACGAGGGGATGTGGACTGTCAACATTTCAGTCAGACTGTAGTGTAAGTGTGTACTTTATGTAAAACATCCTATTCAAACATGGTAAATATACCTGAGACTGTCCTCGTGGAAGCTGCTCGATGTCACACACGAATATGAAGTGTTTTCTCAACTGAAGCTTCACACTCGGGTTGAGGTTTGGTTAGAATCAGGCACAGAAACAACTTGGGAACAGTTTGGGTTCAGATGACAACTCAGTTAAAGTTAGCAGAGCTTTGTTGTATTAACAAACGTTTTAAAGGTTAAGGTTAGTAGCTCTGTAATAAAGTCACCTGAGCTGGTACGTGTCTATCTAGGAAGGTAGAACCATGTTGTTTCTTTGGGGTTTAATCAGTTTTTAAAATGTCTGAATTCTTTTAAAGATCAATAAAAGAGAAAAACAAATAAATACGTACAGCAGGTAAGATGCGGAGGCGTTCAAGTGTCGATCTGTACAGTACAATACACAATACAATTAACCGTTTATTAAACCCCGTAAAAAGTGTTTGAGCTTTTCACATTGGCCAATACATTTTGTTTTGTTGTTTTTTTAAAATCACATCAGTAGGATTTAGTGGTGAAATCAACAGGCGAGTTTTTCATGTTGCTCTCAGTCTGTTAAACAAACTGCATAATGTAATCAGACACAGCAGCTGAGACATTAAAGTGCAGACACATCCAGACACTAAATCAGACGTGTTAAATGATGTTTGTTAAAATCACAGTGAAACTTTTTTTTTTTTTTTTTTTTTTTTTTTTTTAAAAGGACCCTAACTCGCTTCCTTAGGCTGATGCATCTCTTTCAGAGAAGAGGATTTGGGGGCAGACGATGACGGTGAGATTGAAGTCAGAGGATGAATTTAGGAATAAAACTAAAGAAAAGTGGTTTAGTTTGTTTTTTGCTTTGCCGGGCTGAAGAGCTCAGTGGCTCCAGGGAACATACAACTTCATAATCATTTTGTCTTGGACTTGGCGTTTCAGCATCCTCACATAGGGATGTCTGTGCGTTTTTGTGTGTGTGGGCTTACAAAGAGCCACAAAGACAGGCTGGGTGGGTGGTAAGTACATTTACTGAAGTACTGGACTTAATTCTGAGGTACTTTTGGGAGGGATTTTGGAATACTTTTTCTTTTACTTTTTGTTTCTCCACAGCATCTATCTGAGCATTTACATTTAGATTTTACAAGCAGCATCAGATAAGGTCTGGAAATGAGGTTGTCAAGTTAAAATGATAAACTTTTTTAATGAAACCTGAGTGGAAACACATCTATCTAATCTAAATATTACAAGGACATTTTTACACAAACAACAAAGTGCAGTGGAAACACATGACATACAAAAACACAAAAGCAAGTGTCTCTTGAAATAGCGCCCGTACAGCAGCAGGCGTGCTAGACCTTGGTTGTCATGGTTACAATAATAAACACATGGACTGTGCATAGAGTGGCGTACCCACCTTTGTCGCCATGGTTACTGTAATAATAGTCATGGCTTGGTTAGGTTTAGGAAAAGATGGTGATTTGGGTTAAAATAACTATTTCCTCAACATTAGACATCTGTTGTCATGGTTACAGTAATAAGAACGTAACGTAACACTGTCGAAAGGTCAAGGATAATAGAAACAAAACTGAGTGCTACATTCACAAACATACATTTTTATGTTTGCATGATGTTTTCTACATTATTTTTTGACCTGAGCTCCTTTAATGATGTCATCATCTGCCCTCTTCTTCTGCTCTGGATGGAAACCTGGCGAATGACTTTCAGAGACGATCTAAAGAGAATTTCCTCAGCCTGTAAAGGAGTGGTAATCCCTCTTTTGTTGAGTCTTAAACATTTTTATCTCAAGCTTTGGAGATTTTCATGCTTCAATATTTCATTTTCTTCACATCTGAGGATTTAAAACTGTGACAGAGACCAATTTTCACAACGAGCTCTTTAAATTGTGTCACCAAATTACTTTTTATTCCCAATTTTTGCCAAGTACAGTGTTGATGCAGGACTTTTATTTGTAATGCAGCATTATTCCATCGCGGCGTCACTAGATTAACTTCAGGGAAGTGGTTGATCTGTGCGATCCTCGAGGCGTTACCTCTGCGTGAGTGCACCGACACATGCTGGATGGCTGGTAATGGCTGTGCAGGATGGGCCAACTTTTCCTCTCACAGGAAGTCATGACTCAGAAAGCCCCAAAACCACAGGGAAGCAACAGAAAGCAATAACATTTGTTCTAACATTTTTGATCACTCCCGCTACTGTGCAGAAATGGGTCATGGCTGCCAGAGACGCATCAAACATCTTGTAGTCGTCTGAGTCAGTGGAATCTCTGATGAGCCTCTTTCACCACGCTGTCAACACCGCTCTCCGCTTTTCAAAGCTGACAATGTTTTAGTGCTGAGGAACTAAAAAGTTTTTTAGCCTTTCCACTTTTCTGCTCATTTATGATGACTGATTGCATCTCACTTCTCGCCTGGAGTCACTGCTCCTCTCTCATCGCCGCTGCTGTTTAGGTGAAACAAAAGGTTATTTCCGATTGAATACCTCTCCACTGCGCTTCCATCGCTCGCTATGTAAAGTGATTCATCATCTGTAATCAGCCCAACTACTGCGCCGTTGTCTGTGAGCTTAAACACTCACACTCATCCTGGGATACACAACCAACTGTGAGCAGAAAATACAACACAGGGAGACGGAAACAGCCTGCGCTAAATAACCAGAGTGGTTTGGGTTTTTTTTCCAGCTTCCCTGACCAACTATTTTCTTCCCTTTAAAAAGTCTAAAACCCAATTACACCAAGTTTGGCTCTGATTAAAATTCAGAGTTTCTTGGGGGTGCGATTGATCTGATATTGAGCTGCAGTCCAGAAAAAGGGAAATCACTAACAGGATCTTGATTTGGCCATGATCGACCAATACTGTTTGACTGAGGAAGTGTCTGAAACACGCTGAATGAGTGTCGGGGTGTTTTTCATCAAACTGTTGCATTTCCTTTGGAGAAAAGGATTCTGCGGGAAGAGAATCACATGAGGAGGCATCTTCAGATTAGTTCAGGGATTTTTCCTGTGCACAAATAGTCCAAGATTTTTTTTTTCCAGATATTACATTTGAAAAAGATTCATATTTGAAGACTAGATATAACTGTATCCACAACATTAGATATTCTAGACCAGAAATCCCCTCAAGGGTCCCTGGGGGTTCCCAGCAAAAAGAGGAATCATTTATTTTCACTGTATTTCCATCCATAAGTAACACAATGTAACCTATGACCAATACATTCTGTCAAACACTTTCTGTAATAAAGCAAAAATCTTGTCAGACACTGGGACACAATCTTATCAAATGGGGGTTTTTGATCTAATTTGTGTCCTTGATGTGAAAGAGTTTGAGAACCACTGCTGCAGAGTATCACTGACTTCTACAGAGTCTTATTGGACAAATGTGGCCCCAAGGCTGCGAGACTAAGATGCTGTCTTTTAGAGTTAGTCAAGTCTAAATAGGAAGTCCAGCCTAACCTTCGGGAGAGTCTAACACCTCACGTCAGAGGTAACAAATTCCTCCACGAAGCGAGATCCTGTCGGTCGCATCAGAAGTGCATCAACATTTGAACGACTGAAACAGACCAAATCAGGGAAGTCAAGGTTAGTAGCAGGGTCACTTCAAGTCTTCATGAGGTTTCCAAAAAGAGAAAAAGAAAACAGTGAAAAGTCAGATAAATGTGAGAACCTGAGAGAATGAGTATGTAACCGACAGACAAGCTGCAGCTTTAATAGAAGTGATTCATGTTTCACTTCACCGAGACAAAAAGCCTCAAGGATGAGGACTTTATTTTTATAGTTGATTAATTTGCCATGAGTAATTGATTAATTGTTTGATCAATATATTATTAAAATGATGCTTGTTATAATTTCCAGAGAGCTGTTTGAATGTCTTCTTTTATTTGACCAACAGACTAAAACCCAAAGATTCTTTATATCATATAAGACAAGGAAAAGCAACTGATTCTCACATATGAAAAGAAACCAGCAAATGTTTGGATTTTTTGCTTTAAACACAACTAAAATTATTAATTATCAAACTAACTGCAGAATCATTTTGTTTTCTGTATAGTCCTCGGTTCAAAATCATGTTTATAAGCAGTTCTTATACAATTTAATTAATTCATCATTGTAATCAAGTACTAAGCTGATAAAACATGTTTTGAGTTTTTAAAGAGGATCCGAGAAATAATAATTTCTCATATTTATCACATTTCAGATGTTACTGTAATTGTTAAAACTGTTTAAAACAGCGTTGGGCTTTGTCAACATCTGCCACGGTTCAAGTCTAACCTGCAGAACTCACACTTTATTGTTTGTGCAGGGATCTCGCAGCCATGAAATGAAGATCTCACAGACTGTCACACCATGAAACAAAGTGCAAAGCGAGTGTTTTAATCATAGCTCGGTGATGAAATGCCGATGTGCCTCCTGGCTGCGGTCGCTGAGCCGCTGCCAGCGCTGTCAGCACAGGTGGCGGTGGCGCCGGCCAGCAGCAGTGGAGTGATTACGGTTCAGGAGCTGAGTGGATGAACTGGCCCGAGCTGAGAGCTGCATGTCAGCTCAGTGAAGCTACAACTTCAGCAGCGGCCTGAAAGCTTTTGCCTGATGTGATGTTAATGTGCTGATTGTCAGTCTCTTAAACTGCAGAACAGGTAGGTGGACAGGTCTGATGTGCCTTGAGTATTTTAAAATATGGTTTTAAGAAATGTGGTCGCTGCGTTCATCAAGCAGTCAGAGTGTCTCAGTTACTGCTGTAGCTCTTAAGAGCTGGCTGTGTCATAAACACTTCACTCTTTATGCTGTCGCCGTCGGTTTCACTAAAACGCGGCCACAACTGTTTCTGCTGGGTTGGAAACTCGACAGATGAAGGAGCTGTGGCACCTGGACATTTTTATTTCAACATTATCCTTTTAAAGGATTTTTTTTTTCTTTAAACGTCCCATATTTACACTTTTCCTGTGTTTTATTTGAAACACAAATGTACAAACTTAATGTAGTTTTACATCTCCTCTCTCAGGCTTCTCTCTGGAGTTCTAGTAACAACACATCAGTCAGCCAATCAGAGGAGAGGCTCTGTGCCTCTCTTCTGATTGGCTGACTGTTTGATTGTCTGAGATATCAAACAAAAATGCAGCAGATTTCAGGTAAACACTCAGAAAAACCTAATCCTGCAAGGTTGTATGGTGGGTCCAGGTGGGCTGTGGGGGGTATAGCTGAGGGCTGTGGCTGCTTTGTTGTTACATCACAAAGTTGCAGAAATCCTGACGGCTCATTTTAACCATAGAATGTAAATAAAGATGGGCGCAGCCTCCATGACGTCACCCACAGAGCAGTATTAAAGCTCAATGAGCTGCTCTGCTGCCTCCATCTTGGCAGTGCCTGACTCCACCCAACTCCCGGCTAAGACTTCAGTTTGTAGCAAGCATCCCTTCGCCCACCTGTCACTCAAAGGCGGGCACGTCCTCGATTATACATAACTTTAAGCCTTAATAAAATTGAAACGGGTGAGTTATATAAAAATTCCCCCACCATACAGTTGAGATAGAGACTAAAACCGTTTTTGTACCGGGCTGTAAACATGTTTATTTCTGCTGTGAAGTCTTTGGGGATTGACTCACTTTTGGAGTCAGCCTCAAGTAGCCATTTGAAAAAATGCTTGGTTTTAAGGCTCAGTTTCTGAATACAGGCTGTGTGCATTTCTCTGTGGACTGAGGCTTTGATACTTTCACACCTGGAACTGCTTTATTATAAAAATTTTTAAAAAAGACATGAAAATCTCACTTAATACAATAAGAGAGCTTTAAACCTGGAATTTTGGTTTAAATTGCTGCTTTTCATAATCACATTTCATTGATAATACTTTTACTTTTCATTTACCTCTGCTGGTGAATAATTCGTGTGACCTAAACTCACCTAAACCTGACCAAATAAAAAACTTTCCATTTTCACAGTAACTGGTCTTCAGCTTCTTTTTCTCTCTTTGTGTTTTTCTGCTCTGCACTTTCAGACTTCTGCTCTCTGTCATTAAAAAATGATCTTCCATACTGGACTCAGTGGTTGGCTAAAGCTTCGGAAACACTTCATTAACTTATTATACATCAAACTGAATCTGTGTTTATATTGTTCGACATGTATTTTCTAAATAATAATATTTCTTTCCAGCTTTAAAAAGTCACTTAATGGTCCACGGGTTTAAGCATTAAAGTGTTTCACAAACCGTCTCTGTATATATAGAAAGATTTACACAGGATACACACACAAACACACACATCCACACAGAGGCTATTTTGGCAGTCAGCCCCTCTTAAAGCCGTAATCCATAGTGATTGAACTGTGACATCCGAGCTAAAGCTTTACAGATGACAGTGCTGAGCTTCGTCTCTCATTTAACTGCTGTTCATTCATCAGCTTTTCCCCTCCAGACCACCACAACAATAAATAAATAAAAATAAAAGATGGGGAAGTGGCTTCAGGCCTGCAGCTCTGGTGAAGCTGCTCCTGTTCTTAGGTGGGAAAATAGTAATTGAGATGAGCTCAGGAATAGATTTGTGAACGCTGATAATGCTCCCTAGAAACATCAGTGACATCTGCGCTGCTTCGCCATGTTAATGATGACTTATAAAACAGATACCCCTCATCCTCCGCTCTGATTGGCTGAGCTGAAACTATTGTTAAACACCCAATAAACGTGCACCTGTGGCCACATAAATGCTAATTTAAATGTTAATGCGCCAAAAGAAGAAGACCAGCACTTGCACGGTGATTGGAGCTTAAGTGCTTGATGGGAGGATTTGTTTATTACAGAGGAATAAGAAAAGTGTTGCATTTATTCAGCATTTCTGTTACAGCTTGTTCTGTAGGAGAAACAAGGCTTCACATCTCCGGCTCAGCCTCTCGAGCTTTCATCACTTAAAGCATCGTCACATTAACAGTGAAAAGAGCCACTGTGGTTGTATTAACAGCAGCTTTGGTATTTTTATAGTCCCTGTCTCTTTTTTTTTCCTTGCTGAAATGAATGTTATCTCAGTGTCTGTGGCTCAAACAATCATTACAAGAGTCTGCGAAGTCGGTCTGTCTCTGTCTGTGGTGCAGCGCTGCAAAGTGTCGGCTGTTGCCATTACTGATTAGAGGTTTCACTCTCTGGACTCTTGGCTGTGGGGGAGGACTGCGCACCAGCTCCTCCTCAATTACATCAAAACACAGAGCCGAGGAGGGGAGCTAGCAGAGAGATGAAGGGGGAGGAGAGGAGGGAGTGGGGAGAGAGGAGACCGGAGGAGCAGAAAATTAAAGAATAAGCCATGAGAGGCCGCAGTGATTTCAGTAGAAAAGTCTTTGTCTTTTTAAAATCCTGTTAGCTGATTTAACATCAGAGTAAAGCAAGCTGTCAAGTGGCTTATTGCTTCTTTTATTGCTTGTATAAAATTGTCTTACACCAGTGTAATAAAAAGCACTGCAGTAATATGAATCATAAAGCTCCAATATGAAATATTTGCATATAAATAAATATCAGTTTTGCTATTGTTTACGGATATAAGAGCGGTGAGAGACGGAGGTGAGGAGCCGCAGCGCTGTGTGAAAGTACTGACTGCATGAAAAATGAAAAAAGAGAAATATGTTCCCCCGACATGAAGTGTGTACAGCAGACAGCAGTACATACAGTCTGAGGTCTGACAGTGAAATTGCAAAGCACAGAGTCAGAGTGTGGAGGCTGAGCCGGTGGATCAAAGTGTGTATTTACCTTCAACTCCTGTGACCTGACTTACATCCCAACAGATGCCAGGAAGGTTTCCTCTGTCAAGGAAGTTTTCATTTCAAATCAAAGGTTAAACTCATACGACTCCATTATGTCAGTCTCCTCCTCCCCCTCAGCCGAGGATTTAGATGTCTGACTTTAACTGAGGATGTTTGACCTGCTCAAAGCTAAAAGTCAACTAAACTTGGATTGTTGCAAACACATGAAAAAACTGTGTCCACTTCTGCTCTGGTTGAAGAAAACAAGCAACAAGAAAGATGCCACTTTGGGTTTTTGGGAAATGCCATTTAAAAAAAAATCAAGAAATCAATCGAATGAAAATGACGTGATTCGTTTCAACATTTCTGAACTGCATTTCAGAGTTTGACTTCATTTCTTGAAACAGCCATGGTGCGAGATACAAAGAAAATAAAAGAGCACTACCGTGGTCGACCGATTACCCAAAGAAAAAGACGTCACACACTGACTTTCTAAATGATCTTTAGAAACTGCAGAGCAAAAATAGCAACAGAGGTGCTGCAGAAAATCCACGAGGAGAAGACAGAATGTTTCTATATGATGTAAGAAAAATGTTTTAAAAATTTACATAAACAAGTCTGTGAAAACTGTGCAAACTCCATCTGCTTATGAAGATTATATGATGTAATTGAAATCCACAAAACAGCTGCTAAATGGACCTTACAGTCAGGTTATTTAGTCAAATGTCAAACGCAGCCATTGGAGCTATTGTTGTCATGGTTACAGCATCACTACATTAACACTGTTTTAATTGAGGCTGGTTGATGAAATTTCAGATTACACACTGATGAAGGAAGAAAAGAAACAGTAAGATTCTCACATCATGACCAGATACTGTCAATAGTTTGAGTTTGGTGTCAGTCAATAATTTTTCTCCCATGAAAAGATTGAATGTTTGCTGCTAACGAGGACTGTGTGTCCAGAGCCTGACATGTCTTCCTCCTCTGTGCTGCAGAGCTCCATTGTTACCCAAAAACCATTAAATATACATCAATGAACCACACTGGGTGACATGTGCCTTCATTACCATGAACACACACATTTTCCTACTGCCCCAAATACCCACCACAGCACCAAATGTGGATTAATCCGCAGCTGAAAATAGTCCCAAACTATTTCCTCCTGTTTGAGTAACAACTGCTGTAAGCTACAGGGGTGGGTGGTTGGGGGTGGGGGGGTTGCACCCTGAGGAGGTCGTCCGTCTATCACAGGACTGACATGTAGAGACAAACAACCATTAACACTCACATTCACACCTACAGGCAATTTAGACTACATCCAATGACGTTTTCATTTTAAAACGGCGTAATGGGTAACTTGTAGCTTGTAACTTGTTACTCATGTTGCTTTCATCACTGGTGGTCGAGGCTGATAAGACCCAATCAGGGAGCAAACGGGTGTGACTATAACCTCATTTCCAAAGTTTCACCAGTTAACCTGCATGTCTTTGGATTGTGGGAAGAAGCCGGAGAAGCCAGAGGAAACCCACACAGGCACGAGGAGAACGTGCACATAACTCCACACAGAAGAGACTTTTTAAAAAAAAATGAAACTATATATGTGTTATTAAAGATTTAGATTTTCAGTAGGAAGCAATGAATGTGGGATTGAGAGCCACAGACAGAGTAGAGTGTGAGGAAGTATTAGGAAATGTACCAACACATTGTTGGTTTTGTTATATTAATGGGTTTTGTTCTCATCTCAGCAACAGTTAAACAGTTTAATTAATAAACTAGTGAACAATAAAAGAAGCAGAGCCGCACACATAGATTTTACTGTTGTTCACTGTGAAACTGAACTAAAACAAAATAAAAATTTGCTCATTAAAAAAAGCTGGACACTTTCAGCTCTGAACGTTTGGAGCATTTATGCTGCGTAACCACTTGGTCCAAGACTCCTGCATTATTTTTAGGGAAGCTGTGCACTCGCCTTTTCTACCAATGACAGCACTTCTAAACCCAGAGTCTGGACTGCTGTGTTTATTTCTGGTTTCATGGTGAAGTCTGTCAGGAAGAAAAAAAAAAAAAGATTTATCTGGTACTTTGCAAGAGCTTCTAACACGATTCAGCCAATCAGAGCCGAGAGCTGCAACTAACCACTACATCAGAGAGAGTTAATGGCACGAGGAAGATGGAAGGACAGAGTACCACGAGGCATGAAGAGGAGAAGACATTACTTTAAGTGGAAGGGGGGAGGAAGAGGAGGAGAGCGGCATGACACAGAGAAGAAGGAGCTGGAGAAATTTGAAAATGGTGGAGATGGAAGGAGGAAGCAGAAAGAGGAGGAGGAGGAAGAGGAGGAAGAGGAGGAGACGGAGCGTGAGATGTTCTGCTGTCTCCACCAGCAGATGCTGAAGGGTCCAGCAGCACACACAGCAAAACTCTCCCAGTCCACTGCCAGATAAATAGCTTTACACACACACACACACACACACACACACACACACACACACACACACACACACACTCAAAACTAAATAAATAGCTTTATACTCAGCAACAGCCAAAGTGGGTCAGACATCAAAGTAGCCACTCGAAAAGCTGCTGGAGCTGTCGACACACAAACACACACGTCGGGCACGCACACACTTGCTTACTCCAAATTGCTACTTGAACTGTCTACACGCTCGCTCGCTCACACACACACACACACACACACACACACACATTTGAAGACACACACTTGTGCTTACACCAAATTGCCACACTCTTCTCCTCTCTTTCACCCTCGCTCTTCCTCTTCTTCTGTCTCTTCTCGTCACACACACACACGCAGAACCTCTTGCGTCTTGTAAATTGCAGCGAGCCGGTGCCATGGCTGACCAAATAACAGCAATCAGGAAGTCTGAGTGCTGAGGGACAAAGGCTGCCGGCCACTTTGGTTAGATACACACACTCTGTCACACACCTTCAGCAGTAAGGACAGTGTCCTTTCACTGAGCGGAGGCTAATAGGAGGGTGGGGGTCAACGATGGGAGGAACGCTATCAAACAATATTTAGACATTTTTTTTATACCAGCCTTGAGTCAAACGGCTGTAAAATGTCAAAGAGGACGCTTGGAGTGAACATTTTTTTGGTGTTTCAAGGCAAATTTAACATGACATCTAAAAAAAAAAAAATGTGAAAAAGAAAAGTTTTATGAAGCACAACCAACAACCCAAAATCCAAACTCAAGCCTCATTAACAAGCTGGAACCAGGAAATGGTTTGCTTTTAGTTTGAAAAATTACTAACTGAATGATTAATGATTAATGATTAATTGACCAATCAGCTCCACTGTTCCACTGGTCATCAGTCCTGCTGACTGCTAATAAACTTGTATTTCAGGACTTTGTATTTCTCCTCCTTTAATTCTGAGAGGCAAATATTGCAATTTGTTCTCTGCTACATTTATGTGAGCGCTACAGTCACTCTTCAGATTATGATTTTACAAACAAAACATGTGACTAGTATATGAAATATGATGCTGTGTTATAATTCAACCTCCAAAAACATATAAAGCAGTGT
This sequence comes from Trachinotus anak, assembly GCF_046630095.1. Classification (NCBI taxonomy): domain Eukaryota; kingdom Metazoa; phylum Chordata; class Actinopteri; order Carangiformes; family Carangidae; genus Trachinotus; species Trachinotus anak. The sequence goes on along the minus strand of NW_027273858.1, from coordinate 3,254,627 downwards.
AAACAGGCTTCATCTTAACAGCCTCAACACCAAAGAACTGTTTACACACCTTTATTTTTGGGGTCTTTCAGTACACCGTATTTTCTTAATACTTATGTACTTTTACTTTAAGAGAAGCTTTTATGCTTTTCTAGATTTTCTGTCATATATATGATGTGACAGTGTCACAGTGTCCGTAGTAAATGTAGCCAAGGTTTCAAACAATGAGGTAAACATATGTAAAAGTAAAGAGACAGAGGATCAGGTGTCAGTCAAACATCATGCAGCCATCTGCTCCAAGCACAGCACGTTCTCAAAGACCAGTCTACTTGAGCAGTATTAATGCAGTCCAGCATACAAATAACCAACGCAGGTTTATTTTACCAAAAAACATTTTCCTGAGAGCAGATGTTTTGTATGTCAGTCAGCATTTTAGCTCATTTCCCACACGTACAACTGTTAACAGGGGCATATAAAAAACGTATATACAGCTTGTGACTGAAAGATTAAAACCACCGTTATGTCACATAATGGCCACGTCCTGCTGTAATCTTTTGTTGCTGCAGATGCTGATGCTGTCCGACCTCATACTCCAGATCTGATTCTGGCTCAAACACGTTGATTGGAAGTTCATTTACGTTCTGTTACTTAGTTTTAGTTACTAGTTTTACACTGGTCAGAGGATGAGGCAGGTGAACTGCCCCTCGGCAGGCTTCTGGATGTTCAGCCCCTCAGAGGGGAGAGTGGGCTTTTAAGGAGGCCTCTCATTAAAGTGTTCATCCAATCAGCTTGAACAGCCATGAATGTTGAGAGTTTTGCTTTGTTTACACTATAGTGAGAAGACTTTGTTATTGAATTAATATTGCTATTAAAGTTCAGTCCATAACTACAGCAAGATTTCTGTCTTGGTTTTTGGGTTGTCAAAAACAGAAAGCACCATTAATGTGCTTGATCTATTACAAAGTTACTTTAAGGTCGATTAAAAATATGGCAAACACCTCATCACATTAATCTTGGAAACATAAAATCATAAATAAGCGTATATGATTAACTGTGCAGATCAAACCTGACTCAGACATAAATATCAACGTATCCTTAACTAACCCTCTGGAGTTTACTCCTCTCTCTTCTGCACATTTAAGAAGTTGTGTTTTCATTGAAGTCAAACTTTGTGTTGACTCTCTGAGCGCGATTATGATACGTTTCTGAATTTAGCTCTTGTGAGCACAGGCATCCCATAACACAAACAGGCGGTGATTTATTGCAGCAGACAGCCAGTGTTTTCATTGTCAGGAGGTTGGTAATAGGAGCCAGTTGAAGAGTGAAAGAAACATTGTGTTGCTTTGAGTGTAGGAACTATAGAGCGGAGCGCTGCAGGAATGTGTTGTTCTTTTCTGTCACCCTCCTCACACCGCCCAGCTTCCACTCCAGAGCTCAGCACACCTCCACAGGATCTGGACTCGGTCTTACCTCCCATACAACTGGCTGACAGCCCCACACGCACTGTAATGCAAAATCAAGAAGATGAAATTAATTGTTTCCTTTAGACTGATTTTGGGTGGGATGTTGAATCTCTGCATGGGTGGATTAGTAGGTGGGCAAAGTACAAAATAATAAAACTGAATGTTATAACATTCTCCAAGAATTTGTACGTCCAAGATTTGGCTAAACTTATTTTCTAAGAGGAAAAGTTGTGCTAATTTGTTCACAACTGGTTCAACTTCCAACCATTGATTCACTTTTTTTTGTGGTGTTGAAGGTTTGTATTTATTTATGTTGCAGGACCGGTTTGAGTGATCAGTCATTTCCTCTTCTGCTGGATGTGTGGTCTCAGAATTGCCCCTGTGCCTCAAGCGGTGCGCTGGCTTCTTATCAAAAAACCCTTCATTTTCCCTCACCCCGTTCACCTGGGAAAGAATCACCTCAGCCATAAGCCGAGGCACCCACAGTTCACCTGACGGCGGCCCACGGGGGCACAGGAGTCGCGCTCAGGCGTGAACACACTGTCTGACAACTCAATGAATAAAATGAATAAAATGGCTGCAGTAATGACTCGAGTGAGGAGGCTGCTCCACTCCACTAGCTGTAGAGTTTTATTACTGCAAGGAGAAGAAGATTTACCAAAACAGGTTAACCTGAAGTCAGGAAATATTTCAAGCTGAAACTTTTGATGATGGACAGACAGAGCTCTGTCAACTTCAGGCTTTCATTACTGTCATTTTGATTAAAGTCTAAGAGAAAAAGTCTCTCAAAGTCTGTTGCTTCTCTGACTCAGTCATTTTAAAGTGTGTTGAACAGTCCATATAGAAAAAATGCATTAAATCCTAATATCTGAAGCAGGAATCATCACATTTTTTTTTTTCTAAGAAAATGACTTAAACAGTAATATAGGAATAGTAAAATAGTTGCTGTTGCTCAACAAATCGATTAATCCACTAATTATTGTAACATTACATTGAATGTCAGGCAAAACAAGAAGTTCAGCCAGTGGTAAGTTACATTTTAAAAAGGTACCACACTGAGTGTTTTGATGCAACCTTGTCTCCTAAAAAGTATATTTAAATGTAAAATGACTAGTTTGCCACAGAAAATACATTTTGATGGAAATGCAATTGCAACCAACATGTTTATTAACAGCTCGTCCAGTTATGCTCGCCTCTCTCTCTCTCTCCTTTTTCTTGGACGCCCAGAGTGATGACAGTGAGATGACAAATACATTTTATGGTGATTGTGAAACAAAACTGTCAACACAAATAAAGCATTATTTACATTTAATAATCAGAGTATTTACTCAGAGCACATCTGTCTCTCTCGCTCTCTCTCTCTCTCTCTCTCTCTCTCTGATTTGATGAAACAAAAAAGACGTGCACGAACTGATGCATACTGAAATCATACTGGTCCGCAGACACACTTTTAAATAACATCGCATCATTTTAACAAATGAACATGTACATCATCACACAGAGCAGAGACAGAGCGGAAAGAAACAGCTCATCACAGCTGATGCACAAACATAAACAGGTATCTGCTGCTGCAGACCAGCAGCCTCTCTTTCACTGATGCCTTCAAGGTAATGAGTTGGGCATCTCCTTTAATGCAAAGGGCTATTTACTCCATTCGTCTGTGGCACCAGTATATACTCCTCCGTAAAACTCCAAAGGTTTCCAAACTTGTTCTTGGTTTATTGGAAGTTTATGTTTTCACATTGTGTGTCAGAGGATCACAAACCCTCACACAGCCTCCTGAGATTTGAGTCATCATCACCTCTGTGACACAGTCTCAGCCAAAACTGACATTATCCAGGCTTGTAGTTTCAGCCTTTGCTGCACAGCTGTTGTATTGTTGTATTATACATTAGACTGAACGGGTGTGTGTGTGTTATTGTGTCCAGCCCCTGTAGCAGTGCTCCCCTGCTGTTCCGTGCTATTGAGGCAATAATTGCATGATCTCACTTTGTTTTACACTGTGTGCACAGCCTTACATTACCCCGGTATTTGCTCACGGTGCCATTTTACAGCCTCAGGAATTATGCATACTGCTCTGTTACTCTTATAACTTACTTGAGAAGTTTATGCTTTCATCAGCAGGATTCAAAACTGGACGGAGCCTCACTCAGTCTGTTCAGAACTCCCTATACCCTAGACGCTCATATAGATCCCTGCTTGGTATGCTGCACACCCTGCTAAAATAATTACAGAGCAAATATATAATTCCTTTAATCTATTTAGGTGTAATGCTATTTATAGTTGATTATATCCTATACCTCCTGTTTCTGATTTCATCTGTTATTTAGCACTGTAGCAATTTCCTCAACACACATTCTTGTAATTTTACAATGAATTCGGACTCCATCTGTCTCCTCTACAACTCCCCTCTCCTACTTTGTTCTCTCCATCATCACCTTCTGTTTTTTGTGACTGCTTGAACCCTGACCGACATTGTCCCACTGTTGTCATGACGACAATATGCGGAAGTTTAAGTGTTGTAATTGTTGCACAGATGTATTTTTCATGCTGTTATGTGTCTTCTCCCGAGGTGCAGAGCCTCTCTGCCGGCTCTGCTGCAGCCCCTCCGCATCTCTCACCCGGACCACTTCCTTTCTCCCTCTCGTTCATGTCGCAGCGAGACAGGACTCGTGTCCGTGCTGATAGAAATCAGTGGCTAATGAGCCGTTATGTTCTTTTACTCCTTTTTGCTGTTTTGTAATTTTCCTTTGCCACTTGTCTTTACTATTTTTTTTAGACTTATGTTTTTATTTGCTTGTTTTCATGAAAGCTGTAATCACTACAGTTTAGCAGAGACTGGTGTGATGTCTGTGTTGTTCAGCTCTCAGCCTTATGCGTTTGGACTAAACGCCCATCACTATTATGGGAAGTTGTTTATGCAAAGATTAATTTTTACAGTGATGTGTGTTAACCAAAGGGAAAATTCAGCATGTAATATTTTAAGGGCTGTAACTAATGATTATTTTCATAACTAATCAATCTGCTAATTAGGGCTGACCTGAATGCTTTGAAGCTTCTGCTGTTGTCATGGTAATCAATGTCCAATTCAGTATCTGAATGTTGTTGTGTTTTTATTATTATCAATGCATTATCACAAAAATCCCGAATAGACCATGAAATAAGAAATAATAATAATTATTATTATTATAATATTCAATGTGCATCAAAATCAATTATTATTAATTATTCTCAGATAGGGACATTGTGGCACGTGACTTCATGACAGGCTCACAAGTTACAACAACGCTAAGATGCCAGAAGTCAAGCATCGGACATAACTTCCAAATTAACTAAGATGAAACAAGCAAATCACTACTCTGCAAAGAGTTTGGCAAATAACCTGAAAACTACAGCAAATTGTCTGGCTACGACTCAAATTTTCTTTTTTCTGTTATGGCTGATGTCAGTGTGACCTGCGTGCTAATAAAGTACAAGTCTGATTCTTGTCTTTGTCCTCTGAAAACATCTTTAAAATATGGAGCCAAAACATCCATCTTGAGGCTCAGAGTAGCTCCTCTGTTGCACAGACCGACATTGCCTGTTAATTCAAGAACAGCTAATTAATTAGTTTATCAGCAGCAATGCAAAACTGCCAATGTTACCTGTTTGCACCTTCTCAACTGTGAGGATTTGCTGCTTTTTTGAAATTCTATGTGAGTGGGATTTGGACTGTTGAATGATACACAATTACTCAATTAAAGTGCCACTGTAATTACATTGATAATGAAATTAAGCAATAATTAGTTGCTGCCTCATGACACATACAAGGAATATGGTTTTGGTAATAAGACAAACACCCAGCTAAATAAAGCTAAACACAAAGCTAGACACAAAGCCAAACAATTATGGTACGCATAAAAGTATTTTATGAGGCTGCAACTAAATATTATTCTCATAATCAGTTAATCTACTTATTATTTACCTCCTTAATGAATTCATTATTTAGTCTAAGGTATCAGAAAAAAAGTGAGACATGCCTAAACTAAGGACCAATGTGATGTCTTCAGATTGTGAGTTTTGTCTAACAGTCCAAAGCCAAAATATATTCAATATACTATCATATAAGCAGCAAATCCTCACATTAGAGAAGAAGAAACTAGCTACTGATTAGCATTTGTCCTTAAAAATAACTTATAGGATTAAATGAGCTTCAAAATATTTGCCAATTAATTTACTGTGAAATGATCATTTCAGTTCTACACATTATTATCTACAGGCAAGTGCATACGGACAACAGCTGGACAACAAACATACAGGTCACACTGTTGTTGTACACCGTATACACAGTGGTGTAGTTGTTTCCCTCTGCAGATCTGGCTCTCACTGGCATCATGGTTCATGCTGTGTGTGTTTTTTTTTTTTTACATCCAGACTGAAAATCCAGATAAGCTATAATTCTCCTTCACAATCCAAACATGAACCCACCAAACAGCTTCTGTTTTAACTCACTGTTTTAAACAAACACACAACAGCCATTCTGAAATCTATCAAAGAGCAAACAGGAGAGTAAACTCCTCCACTGACAGTTGCCTCAACAGGGTACAGTGCTGCCACATGACAAGTTGTGTGTTTTGAGTAAAGCGCACAAGTCTCACTTTTCTTGACAAGAAAAACAAAGATCAGAAAAGCTCTCATGTCCTGTTGTTATCCTGCCGCAAACCTAAAGCTAAAAGCAACAAGTTCACTCTGGAAGTTTGTCAAAGTATTCTGGAAATCGAAAAGTAGAAAAGGAAACTTGAGAAAATATTACACTTTTCTGATAAAAGTTCCTCTTGAGACATGTTGTAAAAATACTCTGCTATGATTATTTTTTTGTTTAACATATTTTTCCTACATAAAAAAAGTGGGGAAAAAAGGAAAACTGGGGCTGGAAACTCATCTCCTCTTACTTCCCCATTGAGAAATTCAGGATCAGGGCTTGTGCCCCGCCCACCGCTAGTTTGACAGGTGAAAGAGCAGAGAGTGTTAGAAGATGGTTAGAGGAGGAAACATCAGAGAGACTCAGCCAGACTCAGATGAGGAGTCTGTCATGCACCTAAATCAGAGACTAGTAGATGTATCAGAATGGTTAGCAAAGTAGGCTTGTAACTGGCAGTGGCTGACACAGTGTTAGTGGTTGTGCTAGTGCAAACGCTTGCTCTCTTGCCCCGCCCCCTCCCCCCAGAAGTTGACGGGATTGGTTCCTGGAACCTGCTTTTTAGGCAACTGTCATTGGTTCACTGCAGTTCAAGGTGGAAACACTCAGTCACAGCGTTGCCTTATTTCACTCATGTATTAAATACCATATGGTCATGATAACAACTTTTCGTCAGAGGGGGTGTTTAATAATGTCTCAAAGTCTGGCTTCTGTAGCGGTGTGAACATCAGCATCACTAAAATATGAACCCTAACGTTTCACAGATTAATACAGAATGACACAGCGAGTGAGATCTGATTATTTGCTTATCAGGATTCCAGCTACAGCACATATTTTTTTTACCATTTCCTGCTGTCAACTATACTGTAAAGAGACGGACAATGATAAGTTCGTAGTGCTGATACATGAAGAATAAGCTCCATTCTTTGCATGTGCTTGAATTTGCAGAATGAATCTCAAACAGAAAAATGAACCAGACCCAGAATGGCAGCACATCAGATTTCTGCCTCGCATGCACCAAACCAGTGCTCTTTCCATGGCAACCGTATCAGTGGCTGTTTGGCAGCCGCCCGCGGTGTACCAACCAAATGACAAATCAACAATGTTGATTCCATCACACTTCCACTGAGATGACTTTCATTCCTGTCTTTGTGTGTGTGTTTTTCTCTGTGTGTCTGTCCACCAAGATATGTCTACCACGGATCAAGATAGGGAGGCTCAAATAAAAGCATAATGCTAAAAGGGCCTGTGGGCTGTAAACGGAGAAAAGAAAATAAGAGTGTAGGTTTAAATTCAGCTTTGACAGGAAGAACACAGTCTGGATTACACAGAGTAAATGCATTTGTTCCTCCATCATGGTAGAAACAAATGATTCATACTTGGAAGATGAATTCACATCTTTTACCTAATCATAAGTGACAATCCTTAAGTAGAAGCTGCAGTGATTAGTCGATTAATCAATGAGTCAACTGAAAGAAAATTGACCTGCAATATTTGCATTCCCCAGCTCCTCAGACACGAGGATTTGGAGCGTGTTTGTATTAGATACGATAGCAAATGAAATCATTTTTGGTCACTGTCAGTTGGCTCAAACAAGGCTTGGGTGAAATCCCAAATTTAATATCTCAATACAGTCCAGCCCAAAAATCATGATACACAATTATATTTTGTATTTTTTGTTTTAGTTGTTGTTGTTTTGTTTTTTTTTACAACAAATCGTACTGTTGGATTTTATTCTTTACCAATTTTTAAAATAAAATATAATTCAAATTTAATATAAAACATATAATCAAATATTTCATCAACTTTTTGACTTTTCATACAAACAAATAACAAAATAAGTTGCAGATGAATCGATAAACATTGTTATTTTACATTTAGTGCATAATCATAGGAGAAAAGTGAACATGTGAGATACAAATGTTGATTATTTGTCAAACTGTAACACTTGGGATAAACTGACAGTTTGCACAAATATCGTTTTCTGGTTCCAGCTTCACAGATTTTGCGTCTTTGCTCTGATTCATATCTTTGTAAATGGATGAATGGATGAATCTCTGGGTTTTGTTGACCACAAAGGCAGTTTGAAGACATCACACTGAGCACTGGGAAGTTTTTTACACATTTTACAAACCAAATGATTGATGATGAAATGATCAAATAAATAAATAATTGTTGATTACAGCCCTTAGTTGACATCTGGGAAGAACATGAGTGGCTGTAACAGAGACACAGCCAAACAAATTTAACCCAGCCTCTCATCTCTGTAAGTGAAATATCTTTGGGTCTGAACAAGCAAACAAATGACGCCATTTAAAGAGTTCACCTCCTGTGATGTATGATTTTTGGTGATTTCAGCACTAAAAAGCTGATTCATCACACCGCTGCCATGTTCGCAACCCCTCTTGTCTAAGCATTTGTGATTTTGGTGCCAATGTCAGCGTCGACTCGCCTGAAATCGACCACTCAGCTCTGACTTCCTGTAACTCTTCACCCTCTGCTGTGGCTGACAATCACAGCAGCAGCTCATTAGCAGAGAAGCTGCTGATGTGAAACAACAGCCGGAGCGGCCTGTGGACTGGTAGGTGGGAGGCAAGCACTGAGAAGTGAATTGTTAAAACTACAGCAAATGGAGGAAAAAAGAAACTTCACAGACGTATTTCACTCATTGTTCACCAGGTAATTATACCTTATAAAACTGCAGGAGAGTGAAGGCTGTTACTCCTTTAATTAAACAGTAAAACATGTCATACATATGCTCCACAGTGTCCCACACAGCCAAATCTCTGGGTAAAATGGTTAGAAAAGCTTCAGCTTCAGAAAATTTAGGGAAAAGCATCACAGAGCTGTGTCAGCAACACCCAGGTTCATCCTAAACCAGCTGGCCCAATCAGAAGAGGATATATTTTTGATTGATTAACTGTTTATTTGAGTGTCCTGCAGCTTTCTGGTGCCCAGCTCATATGGGTTTACAAGACACTGAACCGTAACCTCTATGGCAACATGACAAATAATCATATACACTTCCAAAAATTAGTCCAGAGAACAAATCAAATCATTCAATTAGATTTCAAACAGTGTCCTCGGTCTCAGCTGCCAAGCATCTCCTATAAATCTCGCCAAAACAAAAGCCTCTACATTAAAATGCCAACACAACTTATCAACATCAGTCGACCAAAGCAGATCAGGAGTCTTCATTTGGATCCTGTCGAACAAATATTTTCTGATGTCTGCATAAGGAGGGTGATGGAATATAAAATGAAATTCATCCTCAACAACTCTGACATCACATAAAACACAAACGTTGCTCTTCAGAAATGCTTATATTTACCTCGCTCAACTGGCAGTGGTAAAGTACCAGGTCTTAACTGAGCACACAAAGACCTTTGCATTCTCTGCAAATGTAATTTAACAAAGAGCAACAGCCAAAGTGAAAAGTCCAACACTTGTAACGTCATCACTCACACCACTGTGTCACAGGCATTCGCAGATGTAGCACTGGCCCGTAGACACATGTAGATGAGTTTTTCTGATTAATTTCTGAAGCTGCTGTAAACTGCTGCTGTTTGGATAAATTACACCAACATCTGAAATCAGCTCTGTTATAGTTATACATGTTGATTCCTCGAGGGATCGTTGGCAGGCAGATAGAAACAGAGAAGTCACAGATGTTCAATAAAATCAGTAATTATCTCCGCCCCCCTGCACTCACAAATGACAGAGAGCACCGCCCTGTTTTACAACCTGACGCGCATCATTTACCGACCAACCAACCAAATTTTACCGTGAAATCAGAAAATGATCATATAACATAATTTATTTTGTCAGTACAGTATATACTGTGTTATAAATAATAAATGTGCTTTTTAAAGGCAAACTGTGGAACAGAGATGAGCTGTGATAATATCTCCAATTTATGCTGCACAGGCACTCAGCAGGTTTCTGTACAAAGGAATTACCTTCAAGCCACTGACAGTGATTTTCAATAATAACATAAATACATGGATAACAGTAAAAGTGACACTCGCACTCACAAAAATATGCAAGTATGTAAATATGCTGCTTTAATGTAAGTCACTAATGTTAGTGGGCTGCTTGTCCTCCAACATGAACAACCACAGGAATGTCTCCTGATATAGCGCCACTACAGCAGCAGGCGTACCGGACCTTGGTTGTCATGGTTACACGAATAAACACTGTATTGTATGTAAACTGCATGGGAATCGAACACCGCTCTCCTCATGTTCCTGTGTTTTGTTGACCCATCCATCCACCACAACCTCCTCCTGACGTGGACTTTGTCACTCTATAAACTACGTCACCGCACTTTTCCCTTTGCTCCTGTCATCATTACTACCACCACTAGGTGTCGCCTAGTAACAGAACATAGCTGTGGGTCACAGACGACCTATGGGCTCGTTTTTTACAGGAAGACACGAATGAATCTGCACAGGTTGAACTTAATGAATCTGTTTCATTAACGTGCAGAGAGGAGGGGAAAACGGAGAGAGGTGAGAGACTGAGCTGCTACACAATGTCACTCAGACGGTCAAACAACTCGGACTCCAGCGATCACTCAAGTAACACCAGGAGAAAATATGCTCCTTGTCTTTTAAGTTGTTCATGTGCACTATCACTGTAATCTGCCTATGTGCTGTGGTAGATCAGCAGTAACGGAGAATTTTGTCAATTTTGATTTTTTCTTAGTTTCCCCTTTTTAGACTTTATAATTTGAATCGTAAAATGGATTTCAAACGGTGACACCGATGCTGTATTATATTGATATTTCCACATTCTTAAATCATGGGAATAATTACTGTCTCCAGTTAACACCTGTGAACTCCCCGTTTGTATTCGCTTGATTACAATCCCTTGTGGGATTCAAACTCTTAATTTTCCGTCTTAATTCATCTTTTCAACCTGACAAACACGGCAGCACACAAATGCCCTAAAGTCCGTCTGTAGCACTCCACCTTTCAGGAGGCTCCTAACAAAGGCTAATTTAAAATTAAGAGAAGTTAATTATTTTGTCAATTAAAAAGGTCTATCCGTTTCTACGAGATTCTGGTTTCGCTGAGTTGCGGCGTCGCTGACAGCGATGCGACGAGAAGCTCTGCAGTGTTTCCTCATCTTACAGCCAAATGCTGCCATGGCAACAGTGAGGGTTCAAATCCCACCTCTTCCTCTCCTCCTCCCCTCCTTCTCTCCTCTCGATCCAATCTTCCCTCCCAGTGAAACCATTAAATTATCAATCCACAACCCCCTAAAGGTTCATATCTCCACCTCATCTCTCTCCCTCTCTCTCTGTCAATATTTACAGAGTTTCTCATAGACTCTCTCAGGTAATAGTGTCTTATTCCCAAAGCTCTGCACGGTGCACACACATGCAGGCACAAAACACACACACACACACACACACACACACACACACACACACACACAAGCACATGCAGAGGCAGGCAGTTGTAGCAGTCAGCAGGGGCAGTTAGTTGAATAGCTCTCATTTAGATCGAATGGCCATTCCACCCTGCCTGTGTGTGTGTGTGTGTGTGTGTGTGTGTGTGTGTGTGTGTGTGTGGTTTCGATCTTCATCCATGTACATGTACTTGTTCAAGTGGATGCATGGGATTCTTTGCACATGTGTGTGTGTGTGTGTGTGTTACACTGATAGCTCACTGTCCCTTCAGGTAATCTCATGGTTGAGAAGAGGGGGAGATACAGAAAAGGGAAAAAGAAATATTCTGAGAGAGAAATAAAGACAGACAGAAACATCCCTGCTGCAATAACGAGAAATATCTAAGCTGACAATAAATATGTATATGCTCCTGTGTGCAGGCAGCACACTGATTTACTCCTCCGTAATATTCACCTCTCTCTCTGTCTTTACTTCCTTTCACAGCTTAGTTTTACTGTTTTCCTGTTTGTTAGTGATTTACTACCAGTTCATTTCCTCCTTCTCTAGCAACAACATCATTTACCTTGTTTCACGGCCATTCATGAGACGTTCCTCAGCACGTCACACCAAAGGCCAAATGTCACCTTTTTTATTGACTTATTAAGAAAGGTTAGCTTTAGCAGCTCTTTACTTACCCGTCTTATCAAGAGCTTCAGACTCTGTTGTGTTTGCAATAAAAGAGGTTATAATACGTCCGCTGAGCAGCGCTACATCTGCAGACACGACACAGTCTGACTGGGCCAGGGCTAGCTGGTTAGCATGCTAACTTCAGTAGAAGAAGAGAAGTGATAGAAATAAAAAAAAAGGGGGTTGCTTTCCACCACTGGAGACAGCTGTTGGCGAGTAAAGGAACGAACCTTTGTCACGTTTCTTCTGGACTGGTGAGGAAACAGCTGACATTGGCTAAGTGGCAATAGCGAAAACTTACATATAGCAATGACAGCTCCAGCTCCATTATTAAATGTAACGAGTCATTCATTCAAAAACTACATTTGTCATCACAATATAAGAAAACAGCCTTGTACCACTGTATTATATAATATTTCTATTTAATTCGTAGGAGACAGAGTTGCCCGGAGAGCAGTCTTGACTTGCTGTACAGTCATAAAGTGGTTTTTCTTCATCATACAAATGATTTTCCTCTGTTTATCATTGTGTTTGCCATTTTCTAGTTTTCCTTTGTGCTCCTGCTTTTTTTTTTTTTCCTTTCTTTTTTTTTTTTATGTGCCCATCTGTTGATCTTGGCAAACCTATAACGTTTGATATATTTCTCTCTTCATATTGACAGACAACCCCACCTCAATCTAACTCTCAGCTCTCAATCAACTCTGAGCCACGTCTGAGCTCTTTTGTGCATGAAACTGATGCTGAATCAGCACAAAGCCGCCCAAGAAACGTCTGCTAGCCAAGTGTCCAATTACTCTCGAAACCCTGAACTTTGTGCACCATACTTTCAATATTGTTGCAAAGCTACACACTCCATTATTGTATTTCAAATTGAATGTGGTGAAGCAAAAAGCCAGAAGATTTAAAAAAAAAAAAAAAAAAAAGAAAAGAAGTGTAGCTATAAAAATACTTACAGTCTGGACTGGAGGTGTACATGCAAATGAACTCGCCGACGCATACGACAAACACTCCTACATATGCACGCGTTGTACGTATGGACACATAAACAAAAACCACATATGTTGAAATGCAGACACAGACCTACACATACAGCAGAGATTCAGCCACAGCGGTCACGTGTGGAGCAGAAATGGTGGAGAGAAGCAAGTGAAAATGATATCCCAAGATGTTAAATATTTAAATCCCCAATAGTTTCACAGCTGGTGCCAGCAGATAGCAAAATCAAACATGCAATATGGTGTGGGCTCACACACACACACAGACACACACACACACACACACACACACACACAGACACAGATATATTGTCAATATATACACTTTATAAACAAGAAGAAATTACAGAATGTTTTCATCAGCAGATTTTAATGAATATTTATGACTATTGGAAAAACACGGTGACCTATAGAAAAGAAAAACACTCTGAAAACAGCTGCTGAAAACTTAAGTTGACAAATAAACAATTTGCACACTTAGACTTATTAGGCAAATTTAAGAGAACTTAAAAACTTATCTCACCTGACCAGACTGTTAGAAATTTAGAAACTTCTGTTTCTCCTTTTTTTCACAGTCCCTTTTTCTTTATGTCTCCGTTATTCTCTCATCTTCTCCTTTTCAATTTTGCTATTTCATTTTCTATCAAGCCGTATTAATGTGATTCTGGAGTCACTGGTGCCTAAGCAAATGATTATACAGGCCAGTACCAAATGAAAGCAGACAGTTTGATGGGCAACAAGTCAGCCGTATTGAACACCAGCTCGTCAGCGCCCGTATTAAAACATGGCAGATGACAATTATCATACAAGGGGCTAAAGCCGAGGCAGCTGTCAAAAACGACAGGACAAAGGTAATTTCTAGACCGCAGGGGACATGACAAACCCTCCTGCCAGCTGCATGATGAGCCGTGTGATGGCCTCACTGAGAGAGGTCTGAGGTAATTACATAAGAAATTCCAAAATCTCTTTGATGTGGCGTTGTGACACGGCTGAAGGTTTTTTCTTTGGCAGCAGGGGCAGCAGGTAGCTGTGAGTCTGCAGCAGCAGCGTGACCAGTCAAATCCGCATTAATTAAATGAGCTGCTGCTCTGCTGCTGCCTGCCTTGCCAGCAACAAAACAGCTGATGAGCAGAACCTGATCATGGATCAATGCTCAGGCCTCTCTGTATCCAGGGAGGAGCAGGACTGAGACTCTAGTCTAAGCCGTGACTGACTTAATTCCAGTTACACGACTGATCAGTTTGACAGCCCCGCAATGACAAGAAAGAGAGAGTCAAGGGCAAGACCAAATATACCCACAGCTCCCAGATGAAAGAGTAACTCCACTATATCTTGTAAGGTAGAAAAGCTTTGCTGCACTGACCTCTATGGGTTGAACAGTATCAGTGTGTTGAACCTCTGATCACACATCCACATCCAGGTGTGATGATGTAGTATTGTACCGTAGTGCAACACCACATCACTGCAGCACAGGATGTGGACAGACAGTGATGCCAACGGCTCTTTGCAGATGGTTCCTACCAGCTAGCGTTATTTGTATCCTCAGGGGGAATATAAGACTACATTTCAACTTTGAACTATTTGTTGAAGAGGTTTCCGGTGTTTTATTTGAAATGTGGATATCTATCAGAAGATATATTTGTGGTTTTTAGTCTGAAAAACCATCTCAATATAGTTAAAGATCTGCTCTCTCGCGCTTCTCTGCAGCTCTAGTAACAACATGGCGTCTTGTGGCAGTCTCTGAGCCTCTCTTCTGATTGGCTGGCTGTTTTCAGGGTGAGCCATCCACAGGAAATAACTTCTAGCTTGGCAAAACTACAACCAGTCCTCCAATCTGAACAATTTACAGCTCGTTTTTTTTCAACCCTCCCATTCAACCCATAGGACCTTGGTTGCCACGGTTACAATAGTAAACACGTGGACTGTACCAAGAGCAGCGTAACTGGTCACTATAATAACAATCATGGCTTGGTGAGGTTTAGGTGAAGATGGTGATCTGGGCTAAAATCAACACTTCCTCAATATTAGACTGCTGCAGGGAAGCAACTGTTTTGATTTTTGTAACATTGGAAAAAGACGGGAACTAACTAACTAGCTGTCAAAGATCCTCAGACTGCGGCTTGTTGTGTTGTTTTTTCCTCTTCGGTGCTCCTACCACGTCATATAATACACAGATGGTTCATCCAATCACCTGCCAAGTTTTTTTTTTGTTTTTTTTTTTTGAAACATCTGCACTTTTCAACAAAGTGTTCCCAGATGGTTCCGTGTAACAAAACATCTGGCGCGTCAGATGTGACCATTAAGACACATTAATCCAGTGATTTACTCCAAATTACAGCAAAGTGTAAAAGTTACTCTTTAGAGCAGCTCTGAAGTGATCACATGATTGATCACATGTAAGCTCAGAGAAGGAGTAGCCAATCAGAAACAGACTGACCCTGCATCTGCAATAGTGTAAAGTCTTTAAAAACATTCTTGCAGTCTTTTCAGGGTTATGTTATTCTTCAAGAACACACAGAAATATCTTCTTTTTTGTGTGAAAGTATTTAATCTCTAGGAATAATTAAGATGGGAAATTAACAGTTAAATAAAGATGAAATAATAGGAAACAACATTATGCTCCAGAACATTCTGCTGTGCTGCAGTCAGATTTACTTTTACAGGTTTTGGTCTCTTTAGGGATTCACTGTATTATTGAATTGAATAACAAGTTATCAACATAAAGTGACATGGATGGACAGATGTGACAAGATTTACTGGACTAACATTTAGGGCTGCCACAGTAGTCGATGTTACACGTCGTTCAGGGACACACTAAATACTTGTCTACCGACCTAATTCTTTTTCATTTTTATTATAGGCATAAACCCATTTGGTTTATTTTCTTGATCCTATCGTGCCTACGTTCATTCAATAAAAAAAACTCTAATTTGGAAATAAAATACTAGTTATCAATACTTAGTCCGAAGCTACAATTATAAACTGAAAGTGTCTGCTCCATGCTGCAGCAGAGCAGAGTCACATCACAGAGTGGTGGAGTCTCATGTGACGAGAGGAGTGACAGTGGTGGAGGATTTGCTGCCAAAGCAAAAAGCAAAAGCACCTATTTGGCAGCATTTCAGATTTAACCCAGTGCCAGAAGGGAACCTGATAACATTAATGAGGCAATCTGCAAACACGTCTGCATCTGGAGGCAACACTTCTGATCTATAGATACCAAGCTGACAATGTCCGGTGTAATTGGTAACACCACTGTTGTCATGATTTTATTACTCACTGTGGGTTCCCTACTTATCAGTGACACGAGAGAAAAATAAAAAGTTTATTGTGTTTCTCTCTGAAAGTCAAAGCACAGAGCGCCTGTGCAAACATTTTGTACCTCAAACCTCTGATGAAAGTTATCACCAACATCTGCAATTATTCTGTAGACTTTTAGCAGCTTTTTATAAATGCTGCTTCCCGGCTGCTCAGTCATGAGCCTTAAACTGACACCAAGATACTGAAGAAATTTGGTTTTATACATATGAGTAAAACCTAAACCGCAATAGGTTCTTATGTTCCCAACATTTTGTCTTACAATGCAACTAAAAATCAGTGTTGTTCTGTGTCTATTTATGGAATGATAAAAAAAGGTGGTTTTAATATTTTTGGACAAGGATTTTAAATCCAAAAGTCAGTAAAACCCTCTCTAGCTGCTGGCAGTCCTGTCTAGTAACTGTAGGAAATGTCTAATTGAAGTGGGAGTCGATTATCCAGGTGGGTGGAAAATAAGCTGCTGAAAATAAAAAAGCCACAACATTTACAACATTTGCTAACAGTTTTAGTGGCTCACCCATAATTGTGATTGGTTCTGGCAAACTGCAACATAATGGTTTGTTGGTTTGTCTTTTGTAATCTACTGGAAATTATCACAACCATTCAATGCAGCCTGTACTGGAAACCATTAAAAACCACTGCTAAAAGATGTAGTGCAAACCATTAGATCATTGTCCAAAAACCCACGAGAAACCAGTGTGCAACAGATCTAATGGGTTATAGAGGCTTTTAACAGTTACAGTAATATTTCTATAACCATGGAAACAACAAAGGTTTATATAATGGTCTCTGATATTTTCTTTTTTCAAGGTAAGTACACAAAAAGTTAATTACAGCGCTACAGAATAACTCCTGGAACACAGTGAACATTACAGACTGACATTTAACCATCTAAGAGGTGCAGAGGTCGACTTTTTCATTTGTTTCGCTGGAGAATAGTTTTACTGTACATTCACCCACACGAGGAGATAAAAAAAGGTCATGGTTTCTGAGATCATTTACCTGAAATATTGAAAAAAAAAAAAAAGAAATAAAAGAAGGTTTTTCTATGTTCCTGCTATTTGGAAACTACTGGCTCTTGAGTAAATTTTTACTTCATATTAATTTGGCAAAGACATTTCTGACACATCATCCCAAGGTTGATTTACTTAGTAGATGACTGACTAAGACAGTTATTCATTTGGTTTATAAATGTTAGAAAATGTCTATCACAGTTTCATAAAACCCACATTGATGTATAGCCTGTTTTGTCTATGAAGAGGCCAAAATAAAAAAATAATAGGTGAAACATGGTGAAAACGTGTGTGAAACATCTCTGCTCTTTGTCCTTGAAAGTTAATTTTTTATTTCATTAAAATGTATAAAGTGCAGGAAACCGTGAGATGTAGAAAAGACGAGTCGCACTCGTGCTGCTGTTGAACATTAAACAACAGAAATCTCCCAGTCAAGTCCCTTTGTTCTGATCCAGGTCTTTTAACACTGGGAATCTGCTGATACATACTGTATATTTACTTAAAGGTGGACTGAACATGTATCAGACATGTTGAAGTAACAGTTTTATCTTCTTTAATCTGACAGACATGATTTTTCACAAGCTACCTGATCTGAATGAGAGGCCCTGGTTCCTGTTTATAGGTTTAAATTATGGATATTAAATGTAAGTTTAACTCAGATGTGAACATCTAGAGTGAAGAGGTATCACTCTGTTGGGAGTTGTTGGAACAACAGAGACACTCAATCCACTTGCAATTGCACAGTGGTGTGACAGAGTGGAGGTTCTTTCCACACAAACAACCTCTGGTTGGTTTACAGAGAGCACACAAACCTGACAACAAACAAGTTTATTTTTGGCTTGTTATAAAGAATTCATGGTGACAGCTGATGTAGGTTCAGCAAAGAAAGGATCAGATTTTAATCATCTTTAATTTACCTGATGTGATCCATTATAATATGACTGGCCCTGATAATAAAACTTTAGGATTGGCTTGGGACGTCCCGATTAAAGAGTGAAACCCACACTCGTAAATTACAAAACAGTAACTGAACAATGCTGCTACAAACAGAGCTGAAGATTTTAGGTAGTAAATTAACTTAATTTGCTCCCAACCATATATAATGTATACGCTGCACTGGACACATGTGCAGCAGCGTTTACAACTGTAAAGTGTGATTTTTATTAGGTGGCAACATTACTTTGTGTTTGACCTTCATGCTGTAATCTAGACAGATCAAACAAGCCCTCCCACAGGGTTCATCTGCAGAAAGTGGTCATGTTGATAATATCATCATTTCAATGAATAACTGTGCTCATGAACATCATTTAGCTCATTGTTCAGCAGAGGCAGTTTAACTGATCATTACCAATAAAGAGCCAGATGTTGCTACTCGTTGAAATCAAGTCAGTTTAAAAGAATCTAAAAGGCCTTCCTGATCGGTATTTATGCTTCTGATTATAGTTTATTCTGATCAATATCTGCATCTGCATTGTACGTGGTTGTTATGTGTTCCTGTCTTTGTACATGTAAGTATTGTATTTGCTGTTGTAAGGATGTTTTCATGCTGCTCTCTCGACCATGTCTCTCTTGAAAACGACATTTTGATCCCAGCGACACTTTTACGTTTGCAGGTTACAGAACATTTAAAAATAGAGACTTTCAAACACAATCAGGGCTTTGGCTGAAGAATCAAGGCAATTACCATCATCACACAACTGAGGAGAAGAAAAATCTAACATACAGAACTTCTTGCAGAACTATTGCAGACATGGGTACATCCAATATCATTAATTATTTTGCCAGGTATATAATCTCACTACTTCTCCTACTGAAACCAAAGCTTTCAGATTGACGCTTCATTCAGACTGGATTTATTTCTCTGTGGGAGGTGGGATGGTTTTAACATCCCTCGAGCTGGTCAGTGATTTTAATCGTATCTGGGGAACATATGTGGGTAATTTTTCACCCACACCCCAGCTGTAATTACAATTACCTCCTGTTGTTCAGTGGCCTCGCTGGTCCTCCTGTAATTTGAAGTGGATCTCTTGAGTTTATCCTGTGAGAACAGCTGCCTGTCCTTTTACTTTTTTTCTTTTTTTAAATCAGCTCAGTGTGAAGTTTGACTTTTGTTTAAGAGTGGAAGAAGTAAAAAATGACTTCACTAATCTGACAGATGGAGTGTGCCAACACCAATATATAGGCTTATTAGGGGACCAATATACAACCCAGCGTCACGCCACCGGGTTTCAACCCACGAGAACAGAAAAAATTAAAAGAAAAAAGCGAGAGCTCATTAAATGGGCTGTTGTGGTGTCGGCATTTATTTACACTCTGGCAAATTGGCACCATTAAAAGCACGACGAATTAGCTATTAGCAGTTGGTGTTTGCAGTGAACCCATGGATGTACAGACAACTATTGCTGGATTACTGTGATACTGAGGGAAACTTTAAAACCTGATAATTCTCTTCTTCTATTCTTCCTTTCTATGATTTCTAAGGGGATTTATGTTTATTATGTCTGTGTGCTTATGATATTTACGTAAGAATGACATGAAAGACAACTAATGGCATCAACATGTGTCAGATTTGAGGTATGACTCCCTCCATGTCTCCCCCCTCCACTCCCCCCCGGGAGGCTTTTGTCTCCCTCTTTTGGCTCTGTCCTGATGAATGTCCCTGTCTATTACAGACCATGTCCTGTAATTTTCTGATGGTCAAAATGCCAAGCAGAACAGTGCGTTAAATTACCAAGGAGCAGGGTGAATATTCATTCCCCGGCTCCTCCTGTAATGTTAATCCTGACTGAACGGGGCTTCGGAGATGGTTCCGGTTCAGTAATTTACGTCACCCAGATTCACCCTGAATCTGGGTGCAGGAGGTGACGCCATGACACATGAATCTATTACAGCAATATTCAAACTACTGTGGAGAAGTGTCTGTTAAACACACACACACACACATACATTGAATTAACACGCATAATTCACACGCACATACACACATACAGTATGAACACACGCTAAACACGCACACACAGCTAATCCCTTCCCCTCGTATACACACACACACACACACACACACACACACACACACACACAAAACTCATTCTCCATTCCAGTAGCTTGCCGTCTGGAACTTATCGATGGCTGATCAATACTTTCTGATCGATTGGCCCTATCACCATGGCAACCACCATTTAGCCCACTATCTGGGGCTATTCATTATAAAAGCCATTAAGCCGTGTGTGTGTGTGTGTGTGTATGTGTGTGAGTTATTGCTACCATTAGAGAAGCAATAGGCTCCTGCTGTCTGTAAACTATGCTTCCAGAATCACAACACCGAGTTCAGCAGCAGCCACTTCCTGCTTCACACACCACGGTTTCGTGTTTTATTGTTCATATGTGACATTAAAGGCCACGAACATTAGACTGATTTCAAAGAGAGATTTCTGTCTTTGTGTTTTTCCTGTGCTCATGAAGCAGGAGGATCCTCCTTGGAAAAGCATCAGTGTTATATTTCCACCTACCAATCACATTTTAAAAGCTCAAGGTACCAGTACACCCTGTCAGACCTGCTGGCCGGATGATTGGACAGCATTAGAAACTCCTCTCACACCCTTACTACGTCGGATTAGCGGGGATCTGTGTTCAACTTTCCAAAACCGACAATCCGACTATCACACCCACTTTATGCTGTGATTAGTCAGCTCTGCGGAGGTGAGTCAGGACACTGCATGTGAGCTTCTCCCTGAAGATTTGCACCATTACCCCATTTTTCAATGATACTACACTCTCTCCCCTCTCTGCCTTCAAGTATGGCCGTTCAGATCAGTTATAAACAATTAGGTTCTCTTTCTTTTTCTATACCCCAGCTCTAAGGAATGTGATTCTAATGATATTGTTCCCTACTGTTACCAGGTAAAAATAACTGTCAGTCAAATCTGATCAAACCAGATGTTCACAGTAGTTTTGGCCATCTAAATTCTTATTAAAGGTCCCATATTTTACACTATGTCGGCATTTTATTTAAGTGTTGATATCCATAAGAAGATGTATTTGTGGTTTTAAGTAAAAAAAATCTCCTCTCTCAGGCTTCTTTCTGGAGCTCTATTAGCAACAGGTCAGTGAGCCAATCAGAAGAGAGGATCTGAGTCTCTCTTCTGATTGGCTGACTGTTTTCTGAGTGAACAAATAAAAATATAGCAGATTTCAGGTAAACACTCAGAGAAAACACATCCTGTAAGGTTGGATGGTGGGTCCAGTTGGGTGGAGCTAAAAGTAGACTGCTTTGTTGTGACATCACAAAGTTACAGAAGTCCTGATGGCTCATTTTAAGGCTTGGTTTCTGAATACAGGCTGTGTGCATTTCTCTGTGGACTGAGGCTTTGATACTTTCACAGTATTAATATAGAAACTAGACCTGCTTTATACTCAAAAAACACATGGACATGTCACTTTATACAGTATGGGACCTTTAAGTTAGAGCTTAAGATGTTTTTTGTTACTTTAACTTGTTTATTTGGCCAGAAATTCTTGATGTTAAAACACTGGCTCCCAGCCTGGGAGTTGGGACCTAGTCTGATTCAAACAGCTCTAGTGATACGTCTCTTGATATCATGGATGAATTAGGAGAACTGGATACCATGTTCTAAGATGGCGCCTGCATTTTTGGCCCACAAACCAGGAGCATTAGTTCTTCCCCACTGCAGACATTACAGACTTTCTTTGGCTGAGCCAACTCCTTCCTGCTGACTCACTGCATGCATGAGTGGCACATAAATAATTTACTAATATGGCTCTTGAGGACTTTTCAAATTTTACTCAACATACGGGATCAAATTCTGAACATACGAGGAGTCATTTTGTGGCACATGTGATGCCCTGAAAAAATAATTCGTCATTTTACAGCCATATGTTTGTCTTTGGGCGTTTTGCATCATGTGACCTGCAACCCAGCTGTGGCCACTGCACCAGAATCACTCACATAGCTCAGCACTGCTGCTCAGAGGTTGACTGACAGGTGTGTCTTCCAGTTGGAGAGACAATCAAACCAGAGCTCTGAAGAAGGGATGACATGGAGGGATGCTTTCTCCGGGGCCAGACACACAAATAAATCTCCATCCATTAAAAACAGCTACAGAAAATGGGCCACAAATTAGTTACATGCATCAGTTCAACGTGGCTTTTTTTGTTTGATCAGTGTGAAAAATGCAAACAAACCGCAGGATGGAAGTGGATGTAACCCCCCACACAGAAATCAGATCGCATGAACATCATTTCACACTGAAACAAAATAACATTTCCCTGATTATCAGGCTAGCTGGGACCTCCTGGTGGGTCAAATCTGAGGGTTCACGGGGAGCTTGACAAGCAAATAAGAAACAATTCAAAAATGAGGTTTACTTTTAGATGTTTCTCTTTTTTGTTGTTTTAAATGTGAAATAATGGACAATTTTGTCTCTTGAGAGCTATAAAAATTTGAGATGGGAACACTTTTGCTGGTTGGGTTCACGTGCAGCCTGTGACAGGGGGCTACATATAGACATGGCCTTGTGTTGTGTCCTATTTCTATATCTATTTGTACAAATCTTCAGCTGCTGATCAGCTATATTTGAAAATACATCCTCTACAAGGACAGTTTGCTTTTTAACATCATTTCCACTGTGTTGTGTTTGAGCCCAAACCATCAAACTGACCAGAACATATCAAGCACACTGTACACACAGACTGAGATAGAAATAATGAGGTCCACATGCCGATACGCATTGATTCGCATTGTTAATGCATGTGATTGATTCATTTTACTGTCACTCATGTGTGGCTTGTGGTTGAACCTACAGTTTTTGTCAGTGCTTTCAGACCCGCAAAACAGGAATCCTATTGACACGATCAATACAGCACTCTGACATTTTCACTATACTTTGAGTGTACAGAGCTAATTGGCCTGCTAAACCCTTGTCAAATTCTGCCTGCCACAACTGATCAGTGGACATCAAACCGCAGAGACTTCAGGACGATCCAATAACTCACAATCCAATACAGTGAACGCTGAAGTGGAGGGTTAGAGGTTCGTGCTACTGCACAGTAAAGTACGGTGCCGTCGTCCCTTTTTTTTCATGTTTCTATTATTGCCAGCCCGGCATGTTTTTGCTGCTGCGAGCAGACGGGCCTACAGAGGTCACTCTCAGTTGTTGAGGTCCATCTGTCCAGTTTTGAGATGTCCCCAAAAAGCAGACTGTCCTCACATTTGCTCTGAATATTCACAGTCCCCAGCAGATGATTCCTAACGCCCGACCCTCTGGAACATCAGGCCTAAATTTCCACTTGTACACAAGAAAAATTTTAATCTAATGAACAGATTGGCATGAAATTTACTCAGCTTGTTCACGCTTCAGAGAGAACGACCTCTCTCCATTTTGGATGCACTACGAACTGTCCTGTAATGTTACCCTCAAGAAAAAAAAGGATAAAAAAAAAGAAAAATCATTATTATATATTATTCATTCAGCTTACAAATTTTGGAGTATGGCAAGTAAAGAGGGACTAGTTTCAACACTCAGGGACACTTTTTTATTTCTAAAGTGAATTAAATGTAAATGTTTTGCTCTGTGGAGCTTTTTAGCTTTGTTGAACACATTGTTTTGGTTTTTATTGCAGAGCTACTGTATGGTTCAGTCTTAGTGCTTCCAACCTCAGTTTCAGCAGCAACAGGCAGCTATTTTCTCTCGCTCTAATAAATCCAATGAACCCAATTGCTCAGCACCAAACAACAAACCAGAGCCGGAACGACTGGGCAATTCAACAGAGAATTAATTGGCCATGTGACAATTGATGGATAATTAATGTAATTTTTCAAGCAAAACTACCAATAAATTACAAATTATAGCCTCTGGAATGTAAATATTTGCTGGTTTTCTTTGTGATAAAAAACTGAATATCTCTTGAGCTGTTGCTCTGAACAAACCTTGACTTTTAGAAAACTCTGATAGATATATTTCACCTTTTTTGAATGGATTAACAACAACAGATTAATCCATAATGAAAATCATCATTAGCTGCACCTGTATGGCAGACAAAGGTAGCAACCAGCTGGTTGGTCTCAATTCAAGAGTTGCTGGAGACCAAAACAGAGCTAAAAGGACAGTGAATATTAGACTTAGATTCACCAGGTGGACAGAAACAAATGCTGCTCTGTGTCTTTTGGATGTGTAAACAGGCAACTGTTTGCTAACATATTAGCCATAAGAAAGATAATGTCAGGGCTGTCAGCTTCTAAACCTCAAACAACAAATTACTGCAAAGAGACAAACCTGATGCTCTCAAACTAAATAAATATTAGCAGCCTACAGGATCAATAACAACAGGTCAAAGGACAGTTTCATCTTAAGTCGGGCAACATGTTCAAACTGCGGTAGGAGGTTGTGTTAAATACTTTATTCTTTACAAATAGAATTAGTACAAAAAATATTTAAATTAAAATCTTTCAGTCCAGAACAAAGAGGGCTGCACCAGAACACGTGTTCAAACTTTGTTTGTTTAGGAACAACTGTCCTAAAACGCAAAATATTCAGTTTATTATCACAGAAGATTAATAAATCAGTGAAGTGAAAAACTGGAACTACAACTTAAACATGTAATTATCATTATTAAGTATTATTATGTTTAATTTATAATAATAATAATAATAATAATAATAATAATAATAATAATAATAATAATAAGGGATCATCTAACACTACATACAGTGACAGTTGATTCCTGCTCTGCCCAGAACATACCTGGTTCTGGTCTGGTTTGTATTGTATGGTGTTGTACTGTAGGTTTAGATGATCTGTGGCATTCATGAGTCACATGATGAGCAGGTGAAAAGACACACAGCGAAAATAAAAGCATATCTGTTTCATGAGACAGGCATGAGTCGGACAGGTTCAAATAAAAACATCTACACAAACCGTTTAGGTGCTGCTTCGCCTTTCAACATGAATAAAACGTTATAAGAGGAGTGAGGGCTGTAATTTGGTGAGAGCATGACATGTCCCAAAATTAGACACCAACTGGTGACAAACTACTCCTTCGACCCCAACACGATCCCGTAAAAACAGATTTTTAAATATCACTTCAAGGCAGGAGAGTGTGATTCAGAGGGGAGAGGGGGAGGTGAAGAACAGTTAAAAAAATAAAATAAAAACTGACTGGATTGGCTGTGTTTCTCTGACACACACAAACACACACACACACACACACAGTTTACTCCTCTTATTGCATGCTGAATAGTTTCACTGTGATGAAGACTTTCCGATACAAGGCAAGGTGTGTTTATGAAACCCTTGACATATGGGAAAAACCATTGCGTATGTGCGTGTGTGTGTGTGTAAGTGAGAGAGAGAAAGACAGAGAGAGAGAGAGAGAGAGAGAGAGAGAGAGAGAGAGAGAGAGAGAGAGAGAGAGAGAGAGAGAGAGAGAGAGAGAGAGATAGATGGTATTTAGTCTCACCAGCAGATAAGGCCAACTGGACAATTTGGCAGAGACAGAGGAGAGAAAGTATATTTGTATGTGTGTGTGTGTGTGTGTGTGTGTGTGTGTGTGTGTGTGTGTGTGTGTGTGTCTCTCACAGTAGGAGCTTGTCATGCCCAGTTGTCTATGTCCGGCAGATTTCTACTCCCCATGGGACACACACACACACTCATACACACACTCTCACTCCCCCTCTCTCTCTCTCAATCCCTCACACACACACACACACACACACACACACACACACACACGCAGTGCCCTTCTTGCTGACACTGCTTTTTAATATTTCACTACATGCAGGGCCAGCCATATGCTGCCCTGTCATACACCTACACAGAGAGAGAGAGAGAGAGAGAGAGAGAGAGAGAGAGAGAGAGAGAGAGAGAGAGAGAGAGAGAGAGAGAGAGAGAGAGAGAGAGAGAGAGAGAGAGAGAGAGAGAGAGAGAGAGATATGAACACTTGTACCAACACATTTTTGCATTGCTGTATCTGTGTGTCATTGAAAAACTTCAGTCCTAAACCAAAACCTGCTCAATTATCCTG
Organism: Trachinotus anak; assembly: GCF_046630095.1. Classification (NCBI taxonomy): domain Eukaryota; kingdom Metazoa; phylum Chordata; class Actinopteri; order Carangiformes; family Carangidae; genus Trachinotus; species Trachinotus anak. Next base: position 3,228,063 of record NW_027273858.1, on the reverse strand, counting down.
AACTCAAACATCCACTGAAATCCCAGAATGTTCCCGTTTATAACGAGAACTACATCTTTACCGTCTCTGTGAGGACACTTGGCAGAGATGCAGGACCACTGACTCACACACACACACACACACACACACACACACACACACACACTCCTCTAACACCTACAGTTTGTTTTGTTGTCTGCAGAAAAGCCTTTCTGTTGCATTTTTGACTTTGGTTCTTACACATTCACTCTGCCCAATTACCAGCAAACCAGAGCTTGTAAACAACTGTGGAAATGACTCAGAAGCACCTCCTGTACCGGAGGAAAAAATATCTGGTAACCTGTCAGCTCATTTTGAGATTTTGGCAGTGGGGAGGAGGAAGGTTGTCTCTTCTTCTTGCCATAATTCGCTCTTGAGGAAACAGCTCAATATAAGCATCAAGTGTTCAGGCTGTTGAAGCTGCTGTCTGTCAGATGCCAACATCAATTTACTTACAGTCATAAACTCTGTGTTTCAGGCTGTTTTCTGTTGTAGGCTGGCATTACGTTGTCACTCTTAATATCTCAGTTTGAATGTCATCGTTCTCAGCTGCCCAACCAGACCTGACTGAAAGAATCTACACTGAGCCGCAAAAGGCAGAAAATGCTTTTTTCTCCCCGTTTTGCCCCAGATCCAAACTAAACTAGCATCACTCAGACGCCCAAACAAAGCTTCTGAAAAACATCTCATCAACACCAGCCTCATGTGATCATGTGGACAGCGAAAACCTGGGAAGAACTATAACTAGAACCTTGGCCACTGAGTGTTTTGAGGTTTTATTTTCTGACTACAGACAAACTTAAGACAACAATAAGACACTAAACCTTCACAGTTGTATCTGTATTTCTTTGCTTTAAATTCAGCCTGAATTAAAAAGAACTAATTTCCTGAGGTGTGGACACAGTTTTGCAGACGAGAAACTCAAATCCTGCCGCAGTCTTTGAGGAAGCGTGTTGTTATCTTTAAAACGTTCTTCACACGTCAGCGCCTCCCAGATTGTGCACACATTTTTCCTCTCGTTGTCACTCAGAGGCTTCTGGACTACCTCAAGTAACTTCATTTCTTTAGAAGCTTTCAAACCACTGTTCAAAGAGGGTTTATACAGTATCTACTAATAGCAAATGCTTCCTTGTGAAGCTTTGATCTACCTCCTCATGATAATGGTTTTTAAAGTAAAACCGAAAGCTTGAGAAAGAAAACATCATTTTTTAGAAAAAGTCAGAATTCCTGGTTTTTAAAGTTATGTTTCAGATTTTGAACAAACCACTCTGGACATGCTCGATAAACAGGTCCATTTAGCCACACATAGACCATTCAGTAAAGGGATAAAAAGAAAAGAAATCAAAGAAAAGAGTTAGAAAACAAGAGAGAGAAGCAAAGAGACAGAAAAAAAAGAAAAGAAGAAGAGGAGCTGAATTCCTGTGTCTGACGTCAGAGGGAAATATCACTCGTCCACAGTTTAAGTTTGGCCTCAGCAGAAGTGCTAACGCTGGAACTAAAAGTTTGAAGCTCATGAGAATCTTTCTGGGCTAAATGAATTATTGATATGAGGTCAAGTCAGTATGAGATCACACTAAGGGATGGTGGGGAATCTGTGAGCTTAAAACAGAATACCAAAGCTACAGAGTCTGCATCAGATGTATGTTTGTACTGGTGGAGGGGGGGGTCCACCTTTTCCTCCCCCTTTGCTTCACAAATTAAACACTAATAACATTTAAACACTGTTTGTTCTTCTGTTTTACCGAGATAAATCTGATCATTAGGGGGATTTAACAGTGAGGACATTCAGCCTGTGTCAGCGCGTGGTTGTTAGACAGCGATAACTTGACAAAGTCAGAGCGGTGTGTGGCATCAGTGAAGGAGGCTGACGGGGGTTTTGGATGTAGGATGCAGTCATCTGCTTGTGCCTACGGTTGTTGCTGTTGCTGTTATATTACACAGACGGAGCAAACTTCCTGATGAGCCGCAGCGATGACATGTTTTTGTAGGCTAACCTGGATGTTAGCATCATCCTGGTTCCCTCGATGCAATGGGATCTTTCAGCAGCATCACTGAATGATGTTTGAAGCCTAAATACAATCACCAGAAGAAGTAAAAACTAATGTTATTAAGGTTATAAACCAACTACACCACAGTCACATGACTTCAGTGTCACCAGCACTGAACTTTGACTTGTAGTTTGATTTAGCTCCGGCCTCTTCTACTAAACCCTTTCCTCTTACAAAGTTAGTAACAGTTTGTAAGAGCGCGAGTAGAAACACAACTGACTGTAAAGATGGACTGGTGAGGAGATCGGTTTTCATATTCAAAGTTTTGTTTTTAGAATAAAAAAAATCTCTTGAGCTTGTGTTAACACAGGCCTTAATTCAGCCATCTAACCAAAAACCCATTCAAAAAACCCACAGACTTCAGGATGATGGAGCAGAAAGTGCGAACATGTTAACTAATTTCCAGGTTTCAGGACTCATTCCTGCAGCACTTTATTTTAGCTACTTTCAAACCTTGATGTTTGGCATGATTGCTCGGTAGCTGACCGATGATTAATCAATCAAAATATTTGCCAGTTATTTTTCTGTCTAAACTAATTGGCTAAATGACTTTCCAGCTGTGATGCATTTATTTCCCTCATATAAAGCCCTTTCAGCTGTTTCTGTATTTGAAGATGACACAGAGACACAGTTACACTATTAATGTTTCTACTGTTGAATTTTGAAAAAGATAAAAATGTGAAAATACAGATGCTGCAGGTGTTCCAAACTCAAAAGGCATCTATGATGAGCCGAGTAGTGGTTTAAGTTGTTTGTGCCCCAATATTCAACCTGAAAACACATAAACAGCGTCATGGACCATCGTGGACTTAACTGAACCAGTGTCACCCTAAACTGTCAAATGAAACCAAAAACCAAACAACGGTAAAGAGATATATAGAAGAAAACAGGTAAATGGGTAAGTAGTGTTGGGTCTCTGAGGTGCAACCAAACGATAAAATCCCTCATTATCTGCTGAAATTAACAGACTTGTTCCCTGTGGTTTTGGAGATCCCAAACAAAATGTGCCACAGAAAGTTTGAATCCAGTGTCTTTGAAGAAACTTGTTGTTTTTGTAAATCTTTTCAAGTGTTCTTCAAATGTTCACACCTCCTGTATGTGTTTGTTCACCTGCTGGGATCTCCTAACAGGTGAGGACAGCTCTGCAGGCCCCTGCATCCTCAGAGAGATATGAAGTGATTTACAAGGTTAAGACAGTTTATCAACCTTTACATTCGTAGTAAACTCATTTTTCCAGTACAACTCATTTCTCTCCATTCATCCAGATTTACTGTAGAGCATGCAGCACTTAAGTCAATGTATTCAGAAGAATCTGTCTGCAGGGTTAGAAAATTAATTTTGTTTTTGGGGTTTTTTTCCTGTCTAGTACGCTTTGCTTTTTGTGAAGAACATTGAATTTCATGACCTCTAAGTGAGCACTTAAAGGCATCCCGCTCTATATTAAGACCAGCTGAACCAATATTACATCTGAGTCAGTCTTTAATAGATTCTTTGATTTAGATTTTTTTTAAAAACATCTTTCAATAGCTTTTGATTAAATGTCCAATAACCACAGTTTGAAGCTTTGAACAATAATCAGGCAAGGTTTTCAGCCCACATCTGAAAATGGAAGCACACCTGTGTTTTTCAAAAGAGAATCAGAAATACAATCGATCTGAAAGGTCATTTCAATGGTTCAAAAAATAGCTGCACTTACAGGATGCTAGTTCTAAGTTTAACTGGACTTGGAAATAATGGTTTGACTTACAATAAGAGGGTCCTGAGATTGAGTCCACTGTTTGGAGTGTTCATGTTCTCACCCAGCCATTTTCATCCCATAACCCTAAGAGATGAAGGTCAGGTGTACTGATGCAGCTCAGTTTGTATGTGAGTAAACCACTGGACAATTTACGTTGTGGTGACAAATTTGCTGGATTAGATTCAGAGGCAACATTTTTTTGAATGAATGCCCTGCAGAGTCAGTGGGAGGAGGTCAGGGTGGATGGCAGGTATACAAATCGCAGAAGTTTTGCATCTAACAGGCAACAAAAGAGATGAAACACTACCAAGGAGAAACAAAATGACCACAAAGAGACACAAAACATCCAAAACAGATACAAAATGATCACAAAAAGATATAAAATGACCACGAAAAAACACAAAACAACCTTAAAGGGACATAAAATGACCACAACGAGATCAAAACAACTACAAATGCACAAAAATTACCACACAGTGACACAAAACAACCAAAATAAGAGACAAAAGAGAGACAAAACGACCACAAAGAAACACAATGAAAGCACTCTGGTTGAGGTAAGGGAAAGCTTGTGGTTTTGGGTAAAGGTTAAGAAGACACTGAACTTTTCCAGTATTAAACTAAACCACTGTCTTAACCAAAGGCTGCCAATGTATAAGCTCAACCATACAGAGCTTAGTAATGCTGTAGAAGCTATTTGTCAGATATGTTCATTAACATTTCCTCATTGTGTTAACAGAAAACCGTTGGCATGACCTTACCCTGAAAACATATTTGCTTTTGCAGATTAGCTGCAAATAAACACTGCGTCTAGAAAACAAGATTCTTGAGTCCAAATTATCTCTGGGTGTCAGTGTGAGTGTTAACAGCTGTAAATCTGAGTCAATCATGCAACAAACTTTTCAGGGTGTACCCTGCCAAGCACATGCTGTATCCTGCACTGGATTAGCAGTGATGGCTGGACAGATGTGGTTGTTGTTTCCTTTAATTCTCATCACAGTCTGAACTGCTGACTAACCTGGCACAACCCAGCCCGTGATAAGCAGAGCTGTCAGTCTATTTACAGCTAAAAGAAGAATGAAGAAGTTCATAACGTAAGTCTCAAACTAGGCTTGAAATAACAAAGACTCCAAATGTAACTTGGCAGCAGTAACAACCCATTTATCGAGCGTTCACATTTAGCCCCTGCTCTCTGCAGCTTTGACTGACGGCTGTAGAAATGATGGAGAAAGGAATTAGAAAACTCCCAGCTTGCCTCCTCCGCTCCTAGCGAGGCCAAATAAATCATGCCGTCACGGTAAATGACACAAGCTTGTCATAAACTTGACTCCAGTTGGAGAGTTTGCCTCCTGTCATGAGGATTTAATCTGATTTTATTTTTATGTTGCTCTCTAATAGCAATGCAACCTTGTGAGCGAGTCACCACCAAGGGAGACAATAACAATAATGCCTCCCTCTGGCTCTTGCTGTCACAGTATTGCCTCCTGTCGAGTTGTGGCGTTTTCACCCTGTTTAAAATTCAAACACTCTGTCTTGACATACCAAACGCTTTTGTTGAAGTGTTAATAAAATTCTAATCAATTTTTTTGTCTCATATTTGTTATTAGAGGAGTCTCTGTCCTGAGGCTCTACGAGAGAGAGTATTTAAATATCTGTTCAACATTAACCAGAATGACAATACAACTTTGTAAGTTCTAATTAGCTGATTTGTTTTTAATAATATCATTAATTTTATAAGTAAGTCATTAAGTGCTGGCCAAAGCATTGATGGAAATAGTGTTATTATTTTGAAAAAAAAGTCCAGTTTTAACAACCTGGATTTTAGTATTTGTGGTTTTGATTCCTCTCAGTTATGAAAACATTTTATTTTCTACCTTAAGAGACAAAAAGACCAAAAGCAGATGTAAAACTACCATTACGAAACACAAAACAAACACTAGAAGGGCTCTCACAGAGCTCAGACCTCCACCAAGGCTAATTTCAAACAACATACACCAGACTCCAGAGAAAAAAATTCAAATTCATAGTAAATGAACTGGATCTGCCCCAAAATTTATCAAGTTCTTCCTCGAACAAAAACCCTTCTCTTCACCAAGTTCAGTGCAAATCAGTTCAGTACTTTTTGCGTAATCCTGCTGACAAACAAACAAACCAGCAGAGAAAACATAAGCTACTTGGTGGAGCAAATAAAGAGACACAGAAGACACAAAGTGATACAAAATGACCACAAAGAGACACAAAACAATGAAAGAGAGATGCAAAACTACCAAGGAGACACAAAATGACCACAACAAGACACACCAAGACCAGAGAGACAAAATACTTCAAAAAGAGACATAAGACAACTACAAACACCTCTTTCAGTGTGGGATCCTATATAAGAGTTTTTTTTACCTCTTTGTGCTCAGGGGCCTTTCTTCTCATAATCTGTCTATGGTGTGTGTGTGTGTGTGTTTGTTGACAGTGTCAGAGAGCCTTTAGGCCCTGTCCCCTCTCCATATGAGCTGAATTTATGGTCCATATTTTATCATATTTATCACACTCATAACACTAAAACTAACCTCGGCTGACTTTGATAACTCTGCGTGGTACTCATGACTAGGTGTGTGTGTGTGTGTGTGTGTGCGTGTGTGTGTGTGTGTGTGTGAGCGAGAGCGAGAGAGCGAGAGAGAGAGATTCTGGGTTTGACTTTCAGAGCATCTGCTGGGTGCAGACATGGCAGGGGGGCACAGGTGGTATATTGTTTGTACCCACACACACACACACACACACACACACACACACACTCACACACGCTGATGAAGCTCACAGATGCTGACCTTGTACGAGGCCAGGCTCCTGGACTGTCAGCACTTGTCACACACACACACACACACACACACACACACACACACACACACACACACACACACACACACACACACACACACACACAAAGATGAGATGCCCATTTACTTGGGGCTTGTCAGAGGCTGCCATCCTTCCCAGTGGGGGTATATGTGTGCTGTGTGCTGAGAGGGGGATCGAGGTGGGAGTATTGATGAATAATGCTGCAGGTAATGAGATGGGTGATGATGGGGACAGAAACGTGAGCAGCCAGGAACTTGTTTATATGTACTTTGCTGTCTTATAACTTCTTGAATAATTTGTGAAATTGGTGGAGAGAGAAAACCTCGCACACTCAGAGCCGCGACAACTATTCACATGGCCCAGCAGTTATCATCCTTAAGGTTTTCTAAGGTGCTCTCAGATAAGCACTGCATTGTGCACCAGCCCCGAGGCACAGTGCTGTCTGAATTGCTCCAGACCCTCTGACACAACAGATCAACAGGCCTACAGACGGATTACTACAGGACGCTGCTGCAGACTCAAAAAAAGCATGGGTCTATTATGGCAGGGACCAGGAGAGTGGATTGTAAAGCGTCAGTAAAATGATAATAAAATATAACTACACCTCAGCCACCTGAAAGGTGAGGTTGCTACAGTGTCCTCACCACCCCTGGCTGAGTGACACAGATCTCCCACAAAAGGAAACAAAAATGACCATAAAAATAAAAATACAGTTACAACTCAGCCACATGAAGGTGGGGTTGCTGCAGAGCCCTCACCACCTCTGATGTCTCAGTGTTTAATCTGCTCAGGACCAGCTGTGTTGATAAACATGTGATTAATCAGTAGAAGAAGCCATAAAGCAACAGCATCATCCATGAGAAAATTGACTATAAACTATCAAGCAAAATGTAAAACCCTCACTACATCTTCTCCCTTGATTCTGAAGCTTTACCACTTGTCTTCATCCTCAATGTTAATAATCATTAATTAATTGCTCAGGTGATTCCTTAAACAGCTAAATATTCTCAGTTGTGGGGATCTCCTGATTTTCCTTTGTGTTTTGTGATAACAAACTGAAACTATCTAAGTGTTGGTTGAATAAAACTGACACATAATCTTGTGTGCTAAAAACATAGCAATAGGCATTTTTCACTGTTTTCTTAATTTTTATAGCCCAAACCCACAGTAGGGCACACGTACAAGTTCTCCACCAGAGTGGGACATAAACCACTGTCACCCGCTGCAGTCCAAGACAGTGGACAGTCTCTCAGTCCATCTGCGGGACCAGAGACCTGCCTGCAGGCAGGGAAATATGAAGCAGGACGAGCAGAGGCAGCAAATAAACCTTCAAATCAAAACATTTCACACATAATAAATAAATAACACTGTTGTCTGAACGAATACTCCACATGAAAGCAAAAGGTGTGATTGGTTGTGACACAATTTGTAAACAAACAACAGCATTGTGGGTGAAGAATAGCAGTAAGCGTACAAATCTCCAAAAGACGAATTAAAATGGCGGAAATCACAAATCACAACTTCCAACCAGGACTTTCATAATAAAATCAGAGCAGAAACAGGATGCAGATCGTGGATTGTGATGATCTTTTGGCCATATTGCCCACCACGAAAACAACCTAGGTTTCCCAGGAAAAGAAATGATGTTTACCTTACAGAAAGTACTCAGATTAAAGCCCTTGTCTTATAACAGTCAATATAACAGGTGTATCTTGTGTGAATGTACTTGTCATGCACCTCAACCTTCGCACTTCTCTGTACCAACAGGCTCACATAGGCCAAGTGAAGTGTATTTAAAGTACAGCACACTTCGAGAGGAAATTACACTGACCACCAGCTGCAGACTGGAGGATTTAAAATATTTTTGTGTATATGTCTCACTACCTTATTAAAATTTCAAACATTAACTTCTGTAATGTGAGGGGTTACGTTCTCCTACCCTCTCCTTTGTATCTTGCTTTATTTAACTACATCTCAGTCTGACTGGACACTGCACCCTCTCTGAAAGCCCCTTTACTCCACAAGAGCAAATGACATTACTTTTATTATCCTCGATATAAACCAGACATGTTAATTACACTTGTGGTTACAGACTAGGTCCAAAATTACAGCCTGTCAAGAGGAAAATGGCAGTAAAGTTTGTCTTTGGCAGATAAATCAATCAGGGTCAGTGAAACACTGGCTGACTGTAAAAGATGTTAGTATCTGAAAGCCTCCATTATATTCAGTTATTGGTTATAGGTCAAACTTTGCTGTCTGAACTGTATATTCTCTGTTTGTAAACCAATCAAAACCAACGATGACTCTGCTTTAAACAAGCTTCTGAGACATCTTCCCATCTGCCTGCTGTGTGGATGTTAACTAATCTGATGTGGGTGATGTTGATACTGTTGCACCATAGATCTGTATTTCACAAATCTCTCAGTGGGCTTTACAATCCGTACAGCCAGCCCAACAAGTCTTACAAGCACCCATATCAGCAGGACGACATCAGAACTGCTACAGATCACTGCTGAATAATAGATCTGTTTTAAGATGTGAGGTTTAGATACAAAACTAACTTGGTTAGGTTCAATAAAATATCATAGTTTGGGTTAAAATACAGTCTGTACTTCATTTAAATTAGGGGAACATGTTAGTTAGGTTTTAAGTATTGAAAAAAAATGTGAATGAAAGCGAGACAGAACCTTAAACATCTCAAGAGAACCTTTCAATAAATGTATAGCACCTGTGCTGAAGCTATATTTTTCACAAAACTGTAACCATGTCCTCTGGTGTTAAAGAAGACACTCTTCATTTCAGGCAGGACAGTACATCTCCAATAAAGAAATCCACTGTAGAAAACCCTCCAGTAAGTTTACATGCAGGTTTCTACCAGCAGCAGCTCAGAGAAACTGTTCACCAGCAAAACGTTGCTGTAATAGATGCAAAGCAGCTGTTTTTAACCTAAACTGCTCTGTGTTTGCTGCCTGGTGAAGAACATAGTGCAGCTACTTCAATGATGATACAAGCTACTGTGTGTTTTGAGTTATTCTGCAGTTTACTTTACAGAGTACAATTAAGTGTTTTTTGACAGCTGGGGAACCTGGAGCACAATGGGTTACAACAACTGAAAAAGGATTTGGCAGGCTTTACTTAGCCAATAGCAATCATTTTAAAAAATGCAGTGATCGGTCCAGATATTGATCCTGCAGATCAGCTGTGGATATAAAGCTCTGAGAGCCTGCCCAGAACAACCCCTCTAGCTGATGGAGCTCTGCAGCTCTGATAGAAGCAGCTGGGGGTGAAATACCTCAGTCAAGGGCAGTGCGATTGTAGCTGCTGAGGGAGCTTTCAGAAGTGCAATCCAGAACAACTGGTTTTATGAAAAAAACATAAGCAAGAGGAGATAAAAAAAACAACATAATGGATTTAATGTTTTGTCTAGGTTTGGCAGGACATTTTAACGTTTCTCTGCAGGAGTGGAGGAATAATCAGCTGTTCTTGGGGCCCACAGTCACTTACATTTACTTCAAAAACATTGAAAAAACACTTCCAGGTTCGCAGCAGACACATGTAATATTATTTCACTCTGTGTCCAGGGTCATACTTTCTAAGACAAATGTTCCTGTGTCTGTACATATTGATACTGAAAAAGCCATTCGACCTACAGGGGGAAAAAAAAAACACTCAAAACAGGATGAAACTGATTGATAAAATTGATTTTACGTACCATTCCCCCCTCACTGTGCAATTTATGCCAGTGTCAAAACCTCATCTGGTGAATGTGAATGAGGATCAGAAACTACAAAGCAACAGTCAATGGTCAATTACTTAAGTGCAACTGGTGCAGCTCAGTTGGTGGGTGACCTGTATATTCACATATTCAAGGACTCTTAATGTGATTAATTATGATCAATAGACAATAAAAGGCCAAGTAAATAAATTGCATATCCTGTGATTTGTCATAAGTTTCATTTTGCTCCTAAAATAAATCAGAAATAACACAAATATCATGTTTTTCAACCTTTGTGCCTATGAACATATGAATATACTGAGGTTTATTATTCAAACCATTATATTGTTTCTTTACTATAAATTATTTCTGAAATAATTGATCGATTTACTGTTCAATAATTTACAGCTCATCTTTGTTTTATGTTACTGTAAATTAAAATGTACATTTCACTTATAATTTTTTAATTGTCATCTTTGGGTATGTGATAGTTTTGTTTTATTCTTTGACATTTTTTTTAGATTACATTATGAAATTAATCAGTTAATCATAAAAAATAAATGTGAAATAATAAATAATAAAAATAATAACAATTGTAAAAAGTGGTGCATTGACCAAAAGAAGAAAAAAAAACATACCAGCAATCATTTAATTTATGATTGGCTGACACGTGTCCATTAAAATCACCTCAAACAAATGAACCTTATCGTAAGTTAAATGGAAAAAATGTATTATGATTTCAACACAACCCTTTGCTGACATGGGATAAACACAATAACACGTTCTGATACAGAAAATAGAGAAAACACTGCCTCGTATCATGTGTTATTGTGTTCATCTCCTGTCTACATGTTGTGCCAGATTGATCAAATCTCATATTAATTATAGATAAACTATCATCATATATGGTTTTCTCATAGTTGGAACAGTGATTTTTATTTCAATAAGGTCAAATGCTGAAGCACATGTGATGTGATGGTCCCTGAGTGGCTCTTTGTGACAAAAGTAAACACCAGTGTCTGTGTGTTTGTTTAAATGGGGCTCCAGTGGAGTAAAGTTTTTTTTGTTTTAAAGATTTTGATCAGTACAAGAAATGATTGAATAAAACATCAATAAAGTAGATGTCATGTGTGAACAATACAAAGCGGGTATTACTGCTCTTTTGTTTGGTCCTTGTGGAGTTCCACTGAAGAAAAGCATTTCCAGTGTCTTCAGATATCAGCATCAAATTTTGACAACTCTTTCTTTTTGCATTGCACCTCTGATTACCCATGACAAGCGTGGCTGTCACACTGAGGCATTCAGTGACTGTGATCACTCAGCAGTCATTAGCAGCTGCAGCAGTCACATGTTGGGCACTCATGGAAGTGACTGCTCCTCTCCTTGTGGCTGTTCAATTAGCAGCATTTGCATTTTGCTCTTACACCTGAAACACTTATCCCGGCTGCTCACCATGCATTGCAAAAATTCAAAATGCTTCTGTATTTGTGTTGGTTTGTCTGTTCTTACTTACTTTGGAAACACGTATATTATGTCAGGTCTTAGTGTGTGTTAGAAAAACACATTAGCAATTTACATAGGTACCTTTACTAATGCAGTGAGTGTAAGTCGTTATGCTTTTAGAGAGGGCTTTCAATTCAAAGCAATATTTTACGATGACAATTTATCAAATGGCGATGTGATAATGTGAAAGGGATCATTCATACTGACATACTGTAGCAGCAAGGAATTATCAGCTCAATCTGCAGCTCCACTCGGCTTTACGGAGCTTTATTGACTTTTAGCTCATTATCTAGCTATCCAGCCTGCAACTTCACTGTTCTGGTTCACTATCACTGCTCTCATACTGATGTTTTTGGCTTCAGCAGGCAGCTGTTGTCAGTGGAAAAGCTTTAGAAACCCACTGTGCAGTACCTGCTCACTGCCAACCAGAAGACAGACACAGTCAAAGACTAGAAGGTGAACACAGTGAAGCATTTAGCAGCTTAAGAGCCGGATATTTCCCTCAGCTGCTAAAAGAGGATGAATATTAGTCTCACATTCATCAGGTGACCAGAAACTGACTCTGACATGAACAATGATGTTGACCGATGGTGCTACAACTGCAGGATGAGTAAATAATATGTCAATGCTTTGTTTACATTGTGTTTTTCCGGTGTCCCCAAGTGGAGTTATAAATTATGATTATTTTCTGTATTGCTCAGTACAAATAATTAATAAGAGGTCCAGTGTCAGCAACAGAGAATTTTGTGCAGGTGTATTTAATGCAACATTGTTTATTAATAAGGTAAATGTGGCAGTTAACTGGGATATTGATTTCAGGGTGAGTTGCTCTTTTCTACCACAAATCTATCCACAAAGTATCAGCACATGTATCGAACATATGACTGATACACTCTTCCTATCAATACACAAACAATAGACAAACAGACCAACAGTATCCACATCAGCTGAGACACAAAAGACAGTAACAAAAATTCTCCCAACCAACTACCAGGCCCATATTTGTCAAACGCGTTTAAAGTACCAACTTCAGAGTAAAAAGTTCTTGGCTGAGTTTGAGCCAGAAAACACATTTATTAAATTGTTGATCAAGTGAAGAAATAATAAATAAAATTACTCTATTCTTATTTGTATTGTTTCATTAGTACCATTATCATCATTATTATTATTATTATTATTATTATTATTATTATTATTAATATTATTAGACACAAAAAACATAAGAGTGACTGTCTCTGTAGTCGACTGTAGTCATCAGGATGTAGTCTTTACCTCTTTACACAAATAATTTTTATGAGTTGGATAAAAAGTGATGGATTTTTCTTTTTTTATCTTTCACTTGAGTCCAAAATTTTACCTTTAACAGTTTGATAAATATGGGCCCTGACCTTCTGCACAAGCCTTTAATTATTCTCAAATCACTCACAGTCAACAGGCGACTGAAGAACCAATGAATGCAAAACTGAGGAAAGTCAACATTCATCCAAAGCCCTGCAGGTCATGTGTCCCTGTTTATTCTGCAGCAGTAACATGTCACAGTAGGTCAACACAATATGACCTCTGTAAACCCAACAACGACACACAACACACATCCACGGCGGGACGTTTAAATATCAGCAAAGAGCAAAGAGACAGACTCACATCTGACGCTGGAGCTCGTCCTCTTTTCCTCAGGCGAAGGATGTCCCACGTGTTGAGTCTCCTGTGGACGGAAGTCCTCCTCTCCTCACTGTGGAACTAGCTCACCTCCAGTTCACCTCCTTCCTCCTGTCTCCCGGTCCCGCCTGCTCCTGTCTCTGAACATGTCTAATCAACGACCACCAACTTCACCTGGTGTCTTTGGCACAGCAGTACCACACCTGCCGTTAATCAGGGAGGGGCGCTGTTTCACAAGCCCAGAATATTCCATACTGTTCCACAAAAAAAATAATTATATATATATATATATATATATATATATATATATATATATATATATATATATATATATATAACTTAATTAAAATGTATAAGCAGCAATTTAAACATGAAAAGTGAATACCTACAGCCTCTATGGCAGGGGTCCACTAGTTTTAGTGTGGTTTATATTCAGGGTAATTGGGGTCTTGCTGTGGGTCTCAGGTCTACAGTGGTGGACTGTAACAAAGTGCATTTACTCAAGTGGAATTCTACTTTACTGCATTTCACAGGAAAATATCATCCACTATGTTTATTTGACACCAATAACTACCAGTTATTTTGGACATTTATAACAAAATAGATAGAACACTATAAAATATGATGTATAATTAAATATTAAACTATAAAACAGTGTAAAAAGGCAGACAGCTCGGCCCCCTCTTGGCCTGCAGACCTCTTCTGGCCTTTCTTCTGGCCCAGTATACACCCAGTTCCTTGGCCTGTATCTGGCCTATAGACAGCATGACTGTAAGATGCTACTTCCACATTTGGACCAAATCATCCGGCTGTCAGTCAATATCAGAGGATAACAGCTGGACTCTGCCCTGATGTGCAAGTATGTGGGCCCAGAAGCTTCTCTTTGCTACGTGGGTGTGGGTGTCTTGTTTTTATGGTGGGGCGGATGACGTCACTAGCTGTGTTGGTCTGGTGTTAGCCCAGTTAGCCATGTTCCTGCTACAGTCCCTGTAATGCCTCTAATGTTGGGTTAGTGTCTCCAGCTCGTCCTGATCCCTGGTGTAAACAACGGCTGCACGGCTGAACGCACACTGAGTCCAGGGTGTAAACAGTCCTGGGATCACAGAAAATGTATGATTGTGAACAGGCTGAATTAATCTGTAGAATTTCTTATGTTTGTGGCCTGTTTGAATAAAGTTTTTAAGGGAAAGTAAGAATGTGTAGAAAGAGACTGAATAAGACTGGATTTTCAGGAACAGGTGGAGCTAAACTACAATGATGGTTTTGTCTAATTACTCCTCGACTGACTCTTGTTTTTTCTGTTTTTTGTAGCCTACCTGTTGAGCCTGCACGACTTATGCCATTTTTGTTCATATAAGTATGTAGAGTTTGGTTAAATCACATAAATTTGGAAGGTAACTAGTAACTACAGCAGTTAAATAATATTTATAACAACACAAGTAAGTTGCATAAGATGGAAATACCTAAGTAAAGTGAACAAAATTGTACTTAAGTAGAGGATTTAAGTAAATGTGCTTGTGTTTCAAATTTTATTATAATATTAAATCCTTGGGCTCAGGAACGTTTATGTGATTCCATATTGTCCTGAAGTCGTCAAGCATTAAAGTCTTTTTTAGTTTTGTCATGTCATGTTCTGCTCATAGCCCATGGCAAATTAAATAATGAACTCAACCAATTTATCCAGAAAAACATAAATTAATTTGCAAAGGAGATTAGATTTGGAAGTCAGTGAGAGGATGTATGAGGATGTTGGTGTTTAAAATTAATAAAGAAATGGAGAGTCTCTCTGAGAGGGGTCTGTGGTAGCACCTTTAACAGTGGCTGGGAGTATCGGGCACAGGTGTTCCCAGTTGTACTGCAAGACCAGAAAAAAAAAGAATAAAGACCAGGTTCACCAAACTAGGCCAAGGGACCATGTAAGTCCAGACTGACTATAGCCCTGCATGAAAAACACAGCCCTGTTCTGCTGAGGCCTGTTCTGTGGCCTTGCAGAGGACAAAAAGTTTAACCTGGCCTGACTTTTTCTGGACCAAGGCACAGTGTCATCTGGCAACATACTGTAGTAGCCAGTCAGACGCTGATCTTTTAGTTATTTTTTATGGGTATAGTGTTGCCCGGCCCGAGCTGGATTTGAACCTGGGCCTCCACTGGGGCACCCCGGTCGGATATTGTTCATGCAAGCAGACGCTCCTGGTCCATGACTCTGCAGTGAGACCTCTCTGCTGATGATCAAACAGTCCTGATCTCCATTCAGATCGGCTCTGCTCTGACTGTTCTCAGGTCCCTTTTGGATGAACTTCTTCTTTTGAATTTTATCCATGCATGTTTGGTTCGTGTCGGTTTTCCACATGTTTGATGATACACATGTTGGCGTGCTGCAGTTACAGTAGACGGACGTTCAGCAAGTTCTTCAGTCAGCCTTTAATTTTCACCGTAGCAGGGAGCTCGCACAGGAAACATCTTTTATCACCTGCTTTAATGCAACATGTGACCTTACAGTTAAAAAGAAGCTGGTCATGCCAATAGAATAAAAGTGGTGGGGACACACACACACACACACACACACACACACACACACACACATCTGAATGCTCACACAGATGCAAACATGAGCACACAAAAAGAAATACATGTGCCTCAGATCCACTATACACACACAATCAATGGAGAAGCACACACACTCTCTCTCTCTCACTCTCTCTCTCACTCTCTCTCTCTCTCTCTCTCACACACACACACACACACACACACACACAGCATTTCATTGGGGGTTTGATCGCCTCTCTATGTCAAATCAGTGCATTCCTTATTAACAGCCTTTTTCTTCTCTTCCCTCCTGTTTTCTCTCTCTGATCTTTTTTCCTCTCTTTTTTCCTCCCGTCTTCACCTCCCCTCTCTCTCCCTCTCTCTCCCTCTCTCTCCTCTCTTTTCCTCTCCTCCCTCCCTCCCACTCCTCTGTCAGAGAGCAGATCTGCCTGAATAATTTCTTCCCCCTGGACCAGCTCTGCTCTTTAATTCATGAGCCAGAGTGTGAGAGAGTGTGTGTGTGTGTGTGTGTGTGTGTGTGTGTGTGTGTGTGTGTGTGTGTGTTTCTATGTGTGTGTCAATGAGGGAGTGGGATTGTGTCAGAGAACATGTGTGTGTGTATTTGTGTGTCAGCAAGTGAGAGAACAAAAAAGAGAGCTAGTGACAGAGAGTGTGACACTGACTGTGTGTGTGTGTAAGCGAGTTTTTTTTTTTTTTTGAAAATCCAGAAAATGTAATTGTGGTGTTTTGAGGTCTCTGTATCCTCATTTGTGTGTGTATATCTGCATATGTGTGTGTGCACGACAGTATGTGTACCAACATGCATGCAAGCTCTGTGCTCGTGTGTGTGTGTGTGTGTGTGTGTGTGTGTGTGTGTGTGTGTGTGTGTGTGTGTGTGCGTGTGTGATCTTCTTCAACCACAGAAAGTCTATTTTTAACTTCAGGATGAAACTGGCTCAGAGTCATTTAGAACTGACTCCTCTGAATGAATCACTTGCTTCCATTCAACATTAAGCTCCTTCCACTTCTGCTCAGATGAATCATTTACTTCTTTGCCACTCTCAAAATTAATCTTTTAGCGCTTTACAAACGCTCCCAAATTAATTATTTGGTTTATTTCAGTTGTTCTAAACTGAGCCATTTAGCTGATTGCAGATCTTAACTGAAACGCTCAGTTCATTAAAGCGGAGTTCATTTCAACTCTAATCAAAATAGTTTGAAGCACAGGACGTGACTGGACTTCACAAAGGGATGATTCCCTTTACTTACTCAAAGTTTCAACCAACAGTTTATGTGTGTAAATTATCTTCCATGTTGCTTTAATAAAAACAAAAGGACACTCAAACACAGGCATGCCTGCAGGGCCACGACAAGCTGTGAATGACAGCAGGTGAAATGTTCATCTGTATTCTTTTATTGGTAATAACACGAGCTCGAGTCATGGATCTGAAACTGATTTACAGGTTTCATTTCAAGCCGCAATAAATTTGCCTTTACTGTCTGAAATTCATCTGTTAATATTTCAGAAACACAGTTTATTAAATCCTTAAATCGTAACAATTTATCGAGCAAACGTGACATGACTCCTAACTCTAATCGTAGTGAGCTTTACCACCAGCAATCATCTGCTGGTATAGGCATAAAATATATATTTATATATCTTCTTCTTTTTTTTTAATAAGTGGTGGATGTCTAATTTTGGACTGAAAGTCTTTTTTTATTTAAGGGAAGGAGTCTAACTATCTTCGGCACTTTGTAATCTGTGAACACTCCTCTTTGATAATCTGGACTAAGAATTGAATCAAACAATTGGAGACTCATGCAGTATTTATTCTGTGTCGTCGTTTCTCCTTATTACTGCAGCCTTTTATGTGCACTTCCTTCTCCGAAATGCCTCTGCAAAGGAGGTGCAGAGTAGTTTTTGGTGCATGATTCTTAACTGTGTCTTTTGGTATCAATAATGAAGGAGGGCTGCATTCAACAGTGAGACAACGTATACATTTTTAATGTGAAGACATTTAGTTATCTGTCAAACATGATCTAATCTAGAAGAGATTCGCATATTCTTGACAAGTGCCTGATATGAGGAAATACCCACCTAATAAAAAGGAATCACGTGTTAATTACTCACGTGTATGCAATGTTTTGCATCATTTTGCATCAGTGAGTCTGACCTGACAGTTTTTGCCCTCTGCCTTATTATGTGGCTCTAACTCCCCTGACGATCCATTCAGTAGCTGTTCTGGTGATTTCGATTACATCACATGATCTTCCTCAGCAGATGGAGTTTGCACAGGAATTGTAAATGTTCAAATTTCTATTTTTTTCCTTAGCACTTTATGGACTTCTTGCCAAAGCTGGTTTATAAGATTAAGTTATATGTTCATTCTTGACCTTGTAAACAGCAGCTGAGGAAGCAGTCTCACCACGAGCTCCATTTAGTAGTCGTTCTGGAGCTTTCAGTCGTATCAGGTGATCTCCAAAAGTTGTCTTTTCTGCAAGCCAACTCACAACCACCTGCACAGCTGCATGGCACACTTGTCTCCATTTTCATGGCAATTTTTCTGTGGTTGTTTTTCTGGCTCTAGCACAGGGAAGGTAATGTCACAGTTTTTAATCCTGCAAAGCTCTGATTGGCTTGGCTGTTTTTTTTCCTAACCAGTGAAACGGCTTGTGTCCAAAATATGACTGGCGACTGGCACGGTGCTGGTTTGAGCCAAGAGGGTGCGGTTTCCTCTCCATTTCAATTCAGCACACAAACCTACACATCACTTATGCCAGCTTCAATCAACAGCTTGTGACAGGAAACAAAATGCTGCGTGTACCAGGGGCATCGTAAAGAAAACTAATAAACACATGTTTCATCACCAGGTTTGACATGGTTGAAACGAAGTGGAAAAGGTATTTTACTGTCAACACTTGAATAGAAAAGATGACATTAAAGGTTACTACAATATCTTCACTTCCTGTTGTTGTGTAGTCATCAGCTGATAGAGATTTAGCATTGTAAGCCACGCAGAAACAGCACAGGCATCAATGATTAGACAGATTAGTAAACTACATTTAAAATCACTGAAAAAACAGTGACTCCAGTTGCCACTGTTCATCTCCTACACTGACAGCTGTAACTCTCCTCTGGCCTGGCTGCCTGCATGGACAGCGAAACCTCTGCAAATGGTCCAAAATGCAGCAGCACATCTGCTCTTCGACCAGCCAAACACAAGCTGATGTCACCCCGCTTTTCATAACTCTCCACTGGCTCCCCTTTTTTTACATCTCCTCTCTCAGGCTTGTATTTGGAGCTCTAGTAACAACAGGTCAGTCAGCCAATCAGAAGAAAGACTCTGAGCAGTGACTGCTTTGCTGTGACATCACAAAGTTACAGAAGGCTCGATTTAAGGCTCAGTTTCTGAATATAGGCTGTGTGCATTTCTCTGTGGACTGAGGTTTTGATACTTTCACTGTATTAATATAGAGCATAGACCTGCTTTATAATCAGAAAAAACTGGGAGATCTTACTTTATACAAAATGGGACCTTTAATGCATCTGCAGCCCTTTTGCAGTTGTGTCAGGTAGAGCTGAGTGTTGAGGCACTAATCCTTGAAGACTTGTCCTTGATCTATTGTCACTTGATTGCACAAAGCGTCTGCCGCATGAATAAATGTAAATATGACTCAGATGTCTGTAGCCGAGTTTTGATTTAAACATTGTTAATGTCAAATTCAGCTTTTTGTAGCTTTTTATCTGAAGCCTATTCAACATTAGAAGAGCTGTCAAGTTGAGGTTCAAAGTTTATTCTTGAAAACAGCAGCTACGAAAACAATCTCAGCACAAGGTCCATTTAGTTCCTGTTCATATCACATGATCTCAGTTTGCCCAGTTGTCATGGAGATGTAAGTGTTAAAATTTCCATTTTTTTCTCTGCTCTCGCAGAACTTCTCATCCATGTTGACTCCATATGCTAATGAAGATCATGTGGTACGATCGAAAGCCCAAGGCAGCAACTAAATGGATCTTGCGGCAAGATTGTTTTCTGTTCTATTATGACCTTCCTCATTAACGTTCCCATTGTTTCCAGTTATCAGCCGGTAAACCACCACCCTCCATTCCTCCCTGAATGACTCAGTGCAGCTCAATTCCATCTTTATTGTCCCCTGAGAGGAATATGGTTTGCAGATGGAGTTAACAATAAAATGATGGAATAGAAATACAAACTAAAATAAATAAGTGCAGAAGGAATGCAATAAAATACATAGGTGCATGAGTAAAAACACAAAAACAGTTTTATGCCACAAAGAAGAGAATGAGCTGATAAAACCCTGCAGGGAGTCAATAGCTGAATATACTGCAATAAAAAAAACCTCAGTCATCAGTGCTGCCAGTGATTCCACCAAAATGAATTGGTGCTAGCACTTATGACTGACAGTAATAAGGTTTACAAACAGCTCTATTCAATTGTGAGAAGGAGTCTAGACATCTTTTTTTCTGAAGTGAGTGAATAATGGGACAGCTAGTTATGGGGGGGAAAAAATCCTCCTGAAAACACTTTAACATTGTCGGAAAACAGACAATGGAAAGTATCTCAGATTTCTTGGTCCATTTTGACTGTTTCTGTGGAGAACTGTGGATGTTATGAGATATTTCCAGAGCAGCTACAATGGGTTTTTTTTTTTTAAAAAAAGGGGAGAGGGGGCTACAAATGCACCACAGATTTTTTTTTCAGTTATCTAAAACATCAACAGTAGGCTAAACATCCTGTCAGTCCCTCAGGATTATCGAGCTCTTAGACTCTTCATTTTGTGCAGACTTTCAACTGTCACACACAGGGAGAAAGAAATCCACCAAGAGAGGAGGAATACACAACAATCTCTCCACCGACAGTAGCCTCAAGGGACCAGAGTACAATGCATCCAGCAGACGAGGTGTGTTATCAGTAAAAGGATACGATTCTCCCCTTTTCTCTCAAGGAAAAAAAAGTGTTCTCTCGCTGTCAGTATCACTGCTTCTCCTGCTTTTGCTCATTACCTGAACATAAAACTTAAAGCTAAATACAACAAGTTCACACATTCTCTTGGGATCGTGGAAAGTAGAGGAAATCATCTAAAGTAAATGCAGACATGAAGGCAGGTTAAGGGGAACATGGGATTTGTCAAAAAGAAAAAAAAAAAAGAAATTACTACAACTCCAACACAAAATAACTGCTGGATTGCCAGGACTATCACAGGCTGATGAGATCTCAGTGGTGTGCAGTGGGTGAGGTGTTGGGAGGTCTGGGTGTTTATGCAGCAGTTTTTCCATCTACAGCAAAGTTTTATTTTCTTTCTTAAAGAGCAGGTAGTTATCTGGGTGGGCCTGGTTGGAGACAATCTTTTCTGCCCTTTTCCTTGCCCCCGGTGTCGTGCAGCTCCTCGATGGGTAGCAGCTGACAGCCGATGACCCACTCAGCAGTCAGCAGCGCAGACAAGGTGCTGCAGTTTGTCCTTGGAAGCAGGAGGAGGGCGAGGCAGACTGACAAAAGGACACTTTCAATTATTGCCTCGGAAAGAAAAATTGGTCTGAGATAGGTTGTGTGGTGTCAGGTTTTCTCAGATGTCACAGGAAGGAGATCAACTGTTGTGCTTGGCTAATTAGGCAGATGTTTTCTTTCCAGCTGCAGGCGTTAGTTGATTCAAGTGCGTTTATGTGTGTGTTTGTGTGTTTGCAGGCTGCATGACATGCATGCCCTCTGCAGAGAGATCGATGCTTGTATGAATATGAAGAAGGCGGTTATAGGGAAAAATGGTCTTGCAGCAGATATAGTGATTTATTAGACCACTCACACACACACAAAGACTCTCACAGAAGGAGAGGAAGAGGGAGTGGGAGCAAGAGACAGAGAGAAACACAGAGAGGAAGTTTGCTCGAGGCAATATTACCCACTTCTGTTGTCTTAAAATCTAGCCCTCAGCCTTGTATTCAGGAGCTGTGTCAATATAGGTTATTACACACACACACACACACACACACACACACACACACACACACACACACACACACACACACACACACACGGTGGAAGGGCACCATGCATGACAAACATGTTATAAATAAATATCTCCACATCACATGAAATGAAATAAAGTCACAACAGAGGATGTGAGCAGGCGTACGGACAGCAGAGAGGATGCTAACACACAGTCTGATAACACGTGTGCAGCCAAGGATGCTGTCACTGGAGTAAATTCATTGTCTCACTCTGGGACTCATTAAAGCCCACTACTAGTACGGTCATTATGTGGGCACCCAAACTGAGTAACTGTTGTCCCCTACCCTCAAAAACCAAGGCTCATTAAAACACACAAGAGCAAATGAGAGCTCAAGAGGAGCAGGCGTGTGTGACCCATTTTGGCTCGTGACTGTGCTGTACAATAGTTTTCTATACAACACACACACACACATCCCGCACAGTGCACTGGCCGCCACACTGAGACAGGGTGTGGATGAAGGCCACACATGTCAAATGTGCCAACTGAAATCACATTAGTAACTTAAGTGAAATCTAATTAAATCAAGTTGAATCAGCAGCTGAAGCGGTAAAACCCCTGCTGGTTGGCTCTCTGCCCCGCAGCCACGACACGATCTCACGCTTCTGGTTACAAACGGGGTTTTTCTTCTTAGTAGGGGTCCAAACACAAAGGACTGCGGCAGCCCTGTTGTTGCTGTTGTTGTTGCTCTTATACTTTTTCTGCTTTTCCCTAATTTCCCCCCAAAGCACTTGGAGCTCACAGACCGTACAACCTACACAGCCAAGGATTCCAGATAGGACGGAATTTCATCCCCAACTCAGGCACTAAAAGTCATGCCAGGGGTGTCTTAATTGCAGCAGCTTATACAATCAACCTATTAAACAGAGGCAGTAAAATGGTCTTATATCCATCGACCAGATGCTGGCTCTGCAATAACCTTTGTTATGCTTAGGACAATTATTTGTAAAGCATTTACTGCAGAAACACGGTTCTTAGTTCTCATAATTTCTTGTAACATGCTGAATCAAGTACACGCTACAACTTTAGTTTATGCTGCAGAGCATTTTGCAGCATATTGAATTTACATAATTGTGTATTTGTGTAAACCCCTCCTCAGTCATTGATCCAATCATCTTTAACTATGGCATTTAGCATCTCTGGACCCCCATGATTCAAGTGACGATTTTTTTGACTCTTTAATCTTGGTCATTTGGTTTCTGCGGGTCAATCATTCTGAGGGTCTAACATGAATCTGACAAAATAAACTGTTAATTATTAGCACAATTATAACATAGTTAGAAGCCTAATTACAACATCTTACCTCTGCAGACAGCATTTCAATGAATTTTGCATGTGGGTGGCTCTCTAATAATCACATACTCGTAACTTGGAATTTGACATATTGAGAAAATTAGTCCCGTCATCAAGACTTTTCCAGTGTATATTCATGTCCATTCAGCTGCTTGAGGCCAGTTGCTTCAACAGACTACATCTCTCATGCAAGCTCTCACTCTGACATCAGCCACATGCTCTCTGAGGGTATATGCTGGAATTTTGGTTGTACTCCATCACTTCTGGAGAGTGCGTTACCTCTCGCCATCACTGACAGATGTTGCAACACTGACACCTGGCGGTTAAACAGTAAAACTGCAATGAAATTACACTGAACCCAAAGTAAAACACCCCATTACTCCCCTTTGCTTTGAAGTAGCCAAATAGTTATAAATAAGGATATGGAAGATCATTCTCTAATGTTGAGGATCCTTTTCTGGTGCTGTATACGTCTTTTTTTTTTTTTTTTTACTCTACTGCATGTTTTTCTATATCGTAAACATACTAGACTTTAAATCACGTATATTTCTTTTATTTGGCTGTATAATCTCTGTGATCATTTGTGCTCAGTGTTACAATATTATTGGCCTATTTATTTTGTCTATTTTGTCTGACTTGCTGTAGCAATAATTCTGTGCAGCCTTTTTGGTCAGGTCTCCCTTGAGTTCTACCCAGTGAACAAAGGTTTTATTCTTCTAAAGACAATTTGAAGAAATAAATATGTAAAATTAAAATATACATGAATGAATGAATGAATGAATGAAAGTAACAACAATGTCTTAATTCCCCAAGGCTCCACCCTCAACAAGATCCCTATTTTAGCCTTTCTTCACCAGTTAACAGGCAGTTTTACAATTGATTTTAACATTTTACTGATTACTTCAAACACTTCATGGTTTTGCTCCCAGTTATATTGCTGAGTTATTGCTCCCTTTCAAGCCAGAGCACAGTCTGTTATCCTCAGGCAGGGTTCTTCTGGCCGTTCCTAAGTCCCACCTCAAGAATTAAGGTGTCTGGGCTTTTGCAGTAAAGGCTTCTCCTCAGCTCTAAAACTCACTGATCTGAGATTTGTGGACTCATTATCTTTAAAAACACTTCTTAAAATTATAGCTATTTTTAAAAAAGGCCTTTCTGTAATTGTTTTTTTTTTTTTATTATTTTATATTTGGAGTATTTTACCCTCTTATTTTGCTTTATTTCATTTTAAATGTCCAGTTTTACTGATTTCTAGCTCTTAATGTTGCAATCCTGTTGAAAACCATGTAAAGCATATTGTAATTACTTTGTTTTTATTTAAAAAATAAATAACATATTAACAGCGTTAATAAAGATGTCATGGGGTCCACTTTAAGACGCAATTTTGGGTTATTCGCTTACTTTAATTTTTGTTTCTTTAGTTTTTATTTTTGTTTTAGCAGGTTTTAGTTGGCTGAACGACGTGGCTTCCCTAAGGACTACGGTACCCATCATGCCTCTCGGGCTGCGTGATGACGCCACAGAACATCAACAACTCACATGTGGCGTACGGGCGCCGTTGCTGTGCCGTGCTAGCAACAACTGGGTAATGTGGAGCCGACGTCCCAGCTGAAACACCACATTAAAATAAATACCACACAGCCAAGTCCACGCGTTTTGTACACAGCGATACCTGAGCCAACATGCCTCCGAAGAAACCCGCCCCGGCCGCGGGAAATAAAAAAACTCAAGAGAAGAAAAAGGAAAAGATAATTGAGGTAAAAAAAAAATAACACGAGTTAGCATGTCGGTGTTTAGCGGTAGCCGACCTGCTAGCGTACCGCACTCGCTCAGTGCTAACCGAAGCTAACACAAGTGCTGACGAGTTAACCTTAACTTAACACTGGTTTTTGGGCAGTTGTCACCGTTAACCAGTCACACACTCCTCAGTTTGATTAGTTTGTTTGCCTCCTAACGAAATCGCTAATCACTTCAGCTCAATATTAAGCGAGCTAGCCAGCTGTGAGGAGGCCGAGCTGCTAACAGGGCCGTGCCGCCGGAGAAAGTGTGTTTAGATGTTCTGTTGAGGTTTATTTGTGTCTCTAAAGTCCGCTGCTAAAATTAGAGGCTTTAACACGACGTGTTTGTGGTGTTTAAAATGATTAGCTTGACTGTTGTTGTACAAGAAATGGAAGCAAAGGGCGGTGCAGTGGGCCTGCTTCTGCTCGGCCTCCAGGGCAGACGAGGCAACAGATTCGAGGCTCTTTCGGCGCCGAGTTGAAACAGATGTAGAAGTTTTTAGTTATTAAACTTTATTTGTTTTTTTTCCCCACAAATGTGAGATTACTGATAGTATCTCTAAAAGCAGTCGCTAACCATTGTCATTGCCACATCCCTCTGTCAGTGCAACCATACCTGCTGGTCATCGTTGTTCCTGCTCAGGCACAGATTTTACTGGAACTTAAGTTTGTTATTGCAGATCTTTGAGAAAATTATCTATCAGCTGATTTCACAACAGGCATAGATACTGAGTCCACTGTGGTGATAACACTTCATATGTCATCTATGGTCTATGGCTTGAAAACATAAGGCTATAAATCCCATGAAAAGAATTGTATTGTCTGTTTATCCAAAGCCTGACATATCTCATTGCTCTATGACTTCCGCTGTAGCTCAAAAACCATTAACATCACATAAAATGGTAATCTGTGGCTGAATATAGTCCTTCGAGACATGCTAGTTACTTCTGTTTGAGTAATGTTTGTCTATAAACTACAGTGCCCAGCAAATGTAGGAAATTACTCAGCTTTTTATTAATGACTAAGCTACTTACAGCTTCAGTAGGAGTCAGTGGACTTGGGGCTGAGCACCACAGATAAGATAAGGCAAGTCAGAGAGATCTGGAAGATGGTCTAGCATGTTTTTAAAATCTAACTGAAGCAGATAGGAGTATGTTAATTTTGCTGAATTATAAACAGATTAAGAAATTACAGATAGCTGCGATCCAGTGGTTGCTAATAACTTAAAGTGTCATATTATAGCAATGTGACATAATGAATGTTGTTTCTTTCATTGTGCTCAGAAAAATGTGTGAGAGTCGTGTGGCTTAAATCTAATTATGGTTTCCCTGAAATCACTTAGTAACCACTATCCACATGTAGGTGATAATATGACCAAAGCAAACAGCTGTTTCAGCCTTAATTTAAGGCCCCTGTACACTGTGTGATAACAGCGACCTCACAGGTTCATTGTATGTCCCACTGTGCGAGATGAGTCTGTGTCCAGACTGAATGATCTCAGTTGTGAGGCATGTGAAATGTGTGATGAATGTAAGTCACAGCACTGCAGCACAAGAAAAAGATGCTGCAAAAAAACAGGCAAGTTTTTAAACTGTTTTCAAAAATGGTGTTTAAAGTGCTGCATCACTTCATGGTTGGTTTGTAGACGGGGTCGTCTGCAGCAGCGGTCACATCGTGGGTTTTGATACTGTCGGAAATTTGACACATGCTGTCACCAAATCTCTGAATCAGATGGTGGATCTGTGTCACAATGCGATGTAGTAGCACTGTTTTGGATTTAAAACCAAAGATTTCACTGTGCTTCTAATATGATTGTTAACTTTCTTCATAGATAGGTCAAAATTACACAGTGCATACAGGGCGCCTTGGAGCCCTGTGCTGGGTTCCCCCTTATCCTTTGTATTTTATTGGTTTGTAATTAAGGAAAATAAGTGCAGGAGCTTCTTATAAGATTGGAGCTTCTTGCTTAGGGGAAATTGTTGTAAGTTAATTATGAAACTGACAATTAATTGACCTGTTTTTGTTTTCCTTTTCTAGGACAAGACATTTGGCTTGAAGAACAAGAAAGGGGCCAAACAGCAGAAGTTCATCAAGAACGTTACTCAGCAAGTGAAATATGGCCAACAAAGTGCAAGACAGGTTGGAAGGAAATTCCTTCTTCTTAGTATGTTTCTTTCTCCATCCCTTCATACCTCTGACTCTCTCTTGCTTGAAGCGTTCCCAGAGCACATGTACTTAACCTCTCTGCTCCTTCTACCAAACAATTTGAAATGTCTGCTGTTGAACTGTCTCATTTATACCTGAGGTGGATATACTGCTCTGCGTACTCAGATATGTTTAATGAATCAAACAACTTAGCACTCACTTACATCTTTGTGAGCTGACTTGATTCAGAGAATCTTAAAATGTATTTACCATCTCTGTGTGTGTGTGTGTGTGTGTGTGTGTGTAGGTTGCACAGGCTGAGGCAGAAAAGACCGGTAAGAAAGCCGATAAGAAGAAAGAGTTGGACGAACTCAATGAGCTGTTTAAACCTGTAGTCGCTGCCCAGAAAGTCAGCAAAGGTAACGAACATGACTGAGTATTAACTTAGCTAATGTTACATTTTATTTGCTTTTTGCTGATTGTTCTTGTGTGTGTTCAATAAATTCTTCTCTCTTTTCTGCAGGCGTCGATCCAAAGTCAGTGCTGTGTGCGTTCTTTAAGCAGGGCCAGTGCACTAAAGGTGACAAGTGCAAGTTCAGCCATGATTTGTCAATGGAGAGGAAATGTGAGAAGAGAAGCGTCTACGTGGATGAAAGAGACGAAGACCTGGAGAAAGGTTAGTGTATAGTGTAGGTGACTTGTATAAGTTGTAATCATGTATATTATGTCATCGTGTTGAGCGACATCACATCATGATTTTTACTTCTTGTAATGTTGTTGATATTAAGCATTAAGCTGCCAGTTTAGAGAAGCAGAGCGATGTGCTGCTGTGGACAGGGTCAGCAGAAAAAACGTGATTTAGACACTTTTAAAAGACGCCAACCGAAAAGTTACATGAAAAACAAGGTCAATTTCTCAACATCTTTGCTTAAATAGCCTCTTGAAATTCAGACACTCTGTGAGCACCAGGAGTCTCAATGCAGCCCTGCTGCAAATCCCGCCCTCACTGCACACAGACGCTCACAAACACTGAATGTTAAGTGATAAATTAGTACAGGCACCAATAAAGTTTATTTAATAGCTGCATCTGCAACAAGCAGCACAGCTTAAGTATGAAATATACAGACTTCATAGGAGGAAACTGCAAACATGAAAGCGCTGCAAGTGACTCAAAAATAATCTTGTTACACAAAATGGCCACAAATGTCACTACTATGCAACAACAGCTTAATAACGTGTTGAATTACACTGTTGAACAGCTCACCTCTATGAATTATGTTTAATAATGTGTCTGCTGTGTTCAGACACGATGGAGAACTGGGATGAGAAGAAGCTGGAGGAGGTGGTCAACAAAAAACACGGAGAAGCTGAGAAGAAGAAAGCCAAAACACAAATTGTAAGTTTGCTCTGATGATGGATAAGATAGAGGTGGATATATGGAGGGAAGTGGAGATGTTTTTTGTTTTTTTTAGCGTGATTGATGCTGATCAAAAGTCCTGGATGCAGAGAAATGAAAACAGCCCTGTTAGTTTGTAATAATGGATTATATTGAACCAGATCTGACTTTTTTGAGTCAGAAAAAAAAACCTGTTTGTTTCAAATAGCAGAAAACACAAGGAGTCCTGTCAGTGGTGGATTCAGTAACTCAGTCATCTTGTGGCTGTTTGTCCTCAACCACGTGGAGCAGCAACAACACCAGACGTTGTCTGTTTTCCCTTTTCGCTCCATGTGACATTATCTACTCTGTTGTGTCGTCCCCAGGTGTGTAAGTACTTCTTGGAGGCCATAGAGAATAATAAGTACGGCTGGTTCTGGGTGTGTCCCGCGGGGGGCGATACCTGTATGTATCGGCACGCCCTGCCACCCGGCTTCGTGCTGAAGAAAGACAAGAAGAAGGAGGAGAAAGAGGAGGAAATTTCGTTGGAGGAACTGATAGAAAACGAGGTAAGGAGGGATGCAAAGTCTGCTCCTGGCAGTTTGCAAAGGAAAAGAAATAACTGTAATATAAGTCTTGTTATTGATGGACTGAAAGGAGGGAAAGTGAAGATACCTTCATCCATACTTGGGCTTTGCACTCGTGACCTGCATCTCAATAAGCACGGTTGCAGCCATCATGTTGGTCCATGTGTCCACAAATGATAAAGAAATTAATTTACTGAAATAGAAAATGAGAAATTGTTGATTTATGTGCAGAATAATTAAAGGCATGTAGCATTTAGCTCCAGCCTCTACTCCAAAACAGGAGATTAATAGTGAGCTCAGCTGATGTGAACAAACGGTCCTTCAGTTCGTCAGCTGGCAAAGCAGCTAGTAGGCTACTGAAGGGGAGTTTAAACATAAATACACAACTACTAACCACAGCTGGTGCTTAGCTTCTAGCAGAAATGTTGCTTTAAATCAGAACAGTTACCAGGATGATGCTGATTAACAGAGCATTCTGTAGGACGCTGCCTAACAAGTTGTCATTAGCACCAGTAAGTAAAGTGAGTAAACTTAATTTCTGTTGCACCTTTAAAAACAGTTGCACAGGGCTTTACACATACACATTAAAATGTACTACAGTAAAATACAGTAAAACAATTTTGAGATGGGCTGAATAATTTGAAGAAGAAAGAAGGATGAGCTTCATAAAACAGAATTAGATAAGTACCATACCCATCTGTACAGATAGACTGGAACCCAAAGAAAGATCATCGATCAATCAAAAACAGCACAGATCTGAGACAGTTTAGATACATAACCAGAAAAGGTGAGGACGTCCAACATGGCTACCACCCGGGGTTCTCAGGCGCCCTCCAAATACTCTGTGTGGTTGATTTTACCCTGGAGGGTCTCTTTACCGTCCACATCCTGACGTCTGTCTCTCCCCTGCAGCGAGCAGCTCTGGGTGCCAACGTGACTCGCATCACCCTGGAGACTTTCCTGGCCTGGAAGAAGAGGAAAAGGCAGGAGAAGGTTGGAACATGTTTCAACATTTTATTAATGTTGTTTGACACGTTTGTCATTGCAGCATCATAGATGTTTATTTTAAATCCTTTACATTTTCCAGTGGAATTTGTTTTCTTATGATACAGGAGTTTGTTGTTTGGTTGTTTTTTTTATTCCACAACCAAATCATAAGCTTAATAATCAGTAAGTGAAATACAAAAAAAGTAACTGGCTACTGTTGATTATCAGGTGGACAAAGCAAGGGAGGAGATGGAGAAGAAGAAGGCTGACTTCAAGGCTGGAAAATCGCTAGTAGTAAGTCTGGTTCCAAGTGTAGTGGGTGGTATTGGTTACAAGTATTCTGGACAACGGTTTGTGTTTCTGTTTATAGATGTGGCCACTTTATGAGTGTACATGTTGTCCCATGTTACTTTCACAGTGATACAGGATTTAATTAAGTATTTGTGTGTAGGTGAGCGGCCGTGAGGTGTTCGAGTTCCGTCCAGAGCTGGTCGATGACGACGACGCTGAAGCCGATGACACTCGCTACACCAGCGATGAAGATGAAGGCGATGGGGAAATGGTAATTCTGAAATTATCAACAGTTTTCTCATCTATTGTGTCCCACAGTCACAGAGTCTGCTCTGCTCCCCGGCACATGAGTCTTTGTATGACTTTAATATTGTCTGAACACAGTTTGCATTGTTGGTGCAAAATATTAATCAGTGCATATCAGTGTTGTGAGCAGTCAATCAGTCAGTCAGTCAGTGAGTGAGTGCTTCCACATTTGAGCAAATTAATTTTGGTTGCACTGTGAGGTCGCTGTTGTCAGGCAGGTCCTGAAATATAAGTAAAGTTTTAAGCACTTAAAACTGAAATATCCCAGTACTTCATTATGTACTTCACAGTGAACAGAGGCAACAAGTGTGTTCCTGTGGTGGCATAAAAATGGAGGGGATTGTGGAAATGATCCTCTAAATCAGAGGTTTTCAATTAGAATTTACTTTTTATTTAGTTTTTGAAAAATGTGTAGCTTGAGTTTCCCCTTTTTAGTTTTTTGTTAACTCACATCTGAACAGCCTCAACATTTTATTATAAATAAAGTCAGCACATCTTAACAGTTAAACAGCTTTAACTCCTCCCTTCCTCTTTCTTTCCCTCTTATATTCCACCACCCCACTTATTTCTGAGCAGCATCATGTGACCAGGCTCTGTGAAAATGTAATGATTCTCAATAATTTATAGGTAATAGGTCCAGTCTGGGCGTCGTGGGTCCGGACCCAGACCACAGTCCACCTATTAGTGACCTCAGCTCTGTACAAAAGTTACCACTCAGAAATATCTACATGCTTGAGATCATGGCTGCTGCTGAGTGAACCATAAAAAGTGCATCCTGTTAATTCTGGATAAATTGAAAATGACAGATGATGTAACTGAGTGTTCAAAGTTTCATCACAAATTTCCACAAGTGTAACAGCAACAAAAGTCACTGCACAAAGTGAAGTCGGAACAGAAACTGAGGCTGTAGGTGCTGTTCATAAGAAACCTGGACAGTTTCCACATCTGCAAGATGAGACTGACAGACGCCGTGGAGTCTCACCCATTAACAGTGTTAATTCAGCTGTGTCAGTGGTTTGGTTCAGTCCCCGGACTCAGACTGTTGCTGTAGTTAATTCCTGCTGAATTGCAGCTGCCCGTCTTTTCACACAGTAAATGATTTGCCGGTTAATTACTTGCACCTGTTGCACACTTGTTTGCTCCTTTAGTAGATTCGGGCCATAAATTAATCCATAACAAGCTTAATGAACAAGAAAACATGTTTTTTTTGCATTCATCCTGTTTTTATTCAAATTTCTTAATTAAGCACAGTTGGGCTTTTTGTCCCTTGATTAATTTCCTGGTTCTCTTTTTCTGGTAGTGAAATATTATTGTGTAAAAACTTCTGTCCAATTAAAAACTGTTTGGTTTTTGGCATCAAGTTCCAGATAGTGTAGAGAAGTTTGTCAGATAACCTGATACTGCTAACTACAAATGTATTCACTGGGTTTATAACTGTTCATCTTTATGATGAATTAAATGACCGGATTGCTGCATTTAAGGCAACACAAGCTCACTAACACACTCTTAGTACATGATACCGTTCAGTATTTGTTATTATGAAGTAAATAAGAAACAAATGGCAACATGTACAGGAAATCTAAAGAAATTATATCATATAACACATCAACAAAACGGAGGAGGATGAACAACTCAGAAGGAAAAAGGCTGTCAAAGGCACACAGGTCATTTCAAATGTCATTTACTAATAAGGCCTAAATAAATAACCTTTATTTTGAGAGTTTAATTCATTTAACACCATTTGGACAAAGATACATCTGCTTCCTGTGAAGTCAGGGTGCATGAAATTTCCTCAGTCGGATCTCTCCCTGAGGCTGATCCATCGTATGTTTTATCAAAGTCTCAGTACAGCCAAATGCAATAACCAAATTGCAGGAGGTGCAATTTTTTTTGATAACGCTACAGTGCATTACAACATATCGTACACAGACGCTCCGGCCTACAAATCATATTCTCCAGATATAAGAGAAGATCCTTGTTTGGTTCAAGACCCCAGAAAAAGTCACATCATTGTCATTTATTTATTTTCAGTGAAAATGAAATGCAAAAATTACCAATGCCGCTAAAATCATGACTGATTGCAACATCTGTCAAAATAATCGTTCAGCCCGAGGAGGTTAGAAAGTCTTGATTTCAAATTGTCTTGAACGCAGCATCGCACCAACTCCTGCTCATGTTTCTGTTGTAGTTTTACATCGATGCCAGTTCTCAAATCACAGACTTCTTGTGTGTTAGATTTCTTGTGTTTGACTCATCTAAACCTGCCGTCCATCTTTTTTCTCTCAGATTTCTACCACAGAGGTCCAGGACATAGACTTATCTCGTTTTGTTCCACAAGAGGTCGACAACACAGGCATTACCGTAGCATCCATGGACCGTTTCACCTCGAGGAATAAGAGTCAACCAACAGAGGAAGACGATGGTAAGAAAAACTCACCGATTACAAAATGCGGTTTCTGCCTAGTTACCATGGTAATGCTGTTTACATCTGTATGTAACCACTGGGAACATTTTATTCAAATTATAACTCAAGATGACTCAATCAGAGACAAATGAGCACAAGAAGTTCTTCTGATACACAAATTAACATGATTAAAAAATCCTTCTTTTTGTTCTTCCCTGCTTCCTCCTCTCCTCCTCCTCCTCCTCTCTACAGAGGAGCAGCTGAACGAAGCTTGCGGCGGCGCTGAGGCCAACGGGCTGTCAGGAGCAGAGGGAGGAGGGGAGGACGGAGGAGGGGAGGAGGAGCCGGAAGAGGAGGTACCGGTGGATGAGAACCTGTTCACGGGTGAGGATCTGGAGGAACTCGACGAGGAGCTCAACACACTGGCGCTGGAGGACTGAGAGGGAGCGCAGGAGGTGGAGGGCGGGACGGACTAAGTGACAAAGGGATGGACTGATGGATGCATGGAGCTAAACAACAAAGAGACCAGATGTTTGAATGATTTTAAATTTCAGAGACTCCAGTAATAAAGCCTGATTATATCATGACATCACTGCCTGTCTCTGCCCCCTCTGTTTTCTGTACCGCCCCTCTCACAGCCCACCGTCATCCCAGACTGTCTGTCCATCCGGTGTCTAAATTTCCACAGCTGGGCCAATTAGGGTTAACCAGGGCCAACTCCACATGAATGTTGCTTGTCACAGTTTCTCTTCGGCTGCAGCTGTTGTGCACTTTTTGTGGCTCAGCGCTGGCTTACGTTGAAACTGAAATAACTTTAGATGAATTAGGCTTCGAGTGCTTCTCTACCTGATCACTGTTAAATATTGAACATGGTGATTTGCTGAGTGAGACATTAACAGGGCGTAAGAATCAGAGCACTACACCTGTGAGAGTGCACTGCTGGAAACGGCTTCAATAAACTCAAGGTTATCGATGGATGTTTAAAAGAGCTTTTGTAAACTGAATTTATACAAAGGGGGAAATGAAGGGGAGCGCTTCTGCTGTAAGAAATCTGCTCGGAGCGTCACCTGCTCTTATACCAAATTAAAAGCTGTGTTTTGAGGATCTTAGCACTTTCATCATTCTAGTGGAGATTTGTTTTCCCTCAACAAATCCATCATTTCATTTAAGTGTAAGTTAAAACTGTTGAAAATTCTTGTGTTATGGAAAAATTTGTGTAACTTTCAGAAGGAAAAGTCCAGACCTAGCTTCTAAAATGTCAGCGGTGTTTCTGAGACCAGATTAGTGCTGTAACTCAGCCCCAGCAAGTAAACACAAAGATCCCATCGCCAGCCCAGTATTGTAAATAATGTTCTCATGAGTTGCCTCCTGAAAAAATAAAAGATTACTGTACATCCAGTGTGTGTCTCTTCTTGGATCAAGTCCCGGATAATTTCACTTAGCAGTTCAAAGTTTTCAATATACAATTTACTTTTGTAAAAACATACTGGCAGTTGCTGTTTTGTTTTGAAATCATAGATAAAAGTTGTTTCAACCTGCTACCCTCAGGTTCCCATCAAACAACACTACAGAGGACAGAGGACTTTACTCTTTACTGCACAGAAACCAACAGTACTGCAGCCACTGCAGATTTTTAAACAGGACAAGATCAACAAATGATTAAGCTTTATTTACATACACAGGTGTGTATGTAGCCGAACAGATACATGATTCAAATCTGATGAGATCGAAACAGGAAAGGAAGACTGAATCATAAAAGGATTTTAATCATCAGGGAGCGTCCAGGCCAGACAGTGCACCTCATACTTCTAACACTGAGGCTCATAACTGTGGTTTTGACATTTGACATCATGAAAATATTAAAACGTGAACTGTTGACAACAGCTAACTGTCCAGTCATTCATCAGGCAGCTTCAAAAGAAGAGATGAGACAAAATGAATAGTGGTTTGAACTGGTTTTTATTTTGACTGAGACAAAAAAGAAATTTACATTTAGTCTAATAAACACAGTTGTACTGAGATGAACATGGGATTACAGGGCACACCATTCTAGAAAAAAGGAAGGACCAGATCTGAACTACATAACTGTCTAGATCCAGCTTTACAAATCCTATTTATTTTTAGTTTATTAACAGATTGCAGCCTCCTGCCCAGTTTTTCCAGAAAGTGTTGCCAACCACCTAAACTACAGTTAAACCGAGATGTTTAAACTTGAAATAAAGTGTTCATTGTGTGCTACTGCTGTGGCTGTACAATGTTAGTCCAGCTGACAGAAGCCAAAAGGCGTCAAGGTTGAAACTACCTACTTAAAAAAAAAAAAAAAAGCATAAAAGCATCACAGTGACCACAAACTACACACACACTGTTTATGGTGCTGCTGTTCACAGACTGTGTTTGATTAAGACTCCCACTGTAGTAGTAGATACTACTGTGCCCTTCTTATATCACTGAGTCACAGCAAGGTCACTGACCACAAGTAAGGTCAGACAGGTGTCAAAGGTCGTGTCAGAGGTCGGAAGAAGGTCTTGATGTCGGTCGGTCTGTCAGGTCAGGTGTCATTGTGTCATGACAACAGTCGCCTAGGGAACAAGAAGCTGCAGTGTTATTCACAGGAAGAGAAACAACTCAACTGTCATCAGTTACTTGTTGACATCTTGTCAGACTACGGAGCGATTTCCCTACACAGGGTGAAAACAGGTTTACAGGAGAGTACAGGTGTGTGGAGGACTGAAGGGGCTCACACACAGACACACCTTCACTGGGAGATCAATATATTTTAGATATTATGTCTAAAGACAAAATATTTCATAACATACATCTAACACCTCCTAATGGAAGCAGAACAGTGGTGTTACACTTGAGTCTCATAATGTAGCACCACTGTTTCATCGTAGAGGGAAAGCTCTGCTAACATGCTCAACCGAAGACAAAGATATTATAGTACAGTGAAGTCTGTTATTGGAATGTAAAGCTGCAGACACCTGGTCCTCCACAGCTCATGACTTCCTGTTTTCCTCAGAAATTTTATTTCTGGTTAAACTAGGATTTTCTTTAAGCTCAGATGGACACTCCATTATGTACTTTCCTCTTCATTTCCATCACCGCTCAGCTGAGCTGCTCTGTGTGTGTGCAGCTTTCACAAACCATGTAATGTGCTAACAACACATTTACAGTCTATGTATAAAAATACTGTTACCAGAATAAAAAACACTGTGGTACCTGGCACTTACCGCTCATTTCTGTCACGTGCTCCTAGTAGGTACGGGGTCGTTTGTGAGACTCCTCTCTGGGAGGGTCAGCCAGCATCACCTTCATCTTTACTCCGTTGACGACCCGACCATGGAGCGCTGCCATGGCCTCATCTGCACACTGAGAGGTGAACAAACGGGGGGGGGGGGTTATTAAGAGAGACAAACTTGATTTGGTTTGACACAATCTGAAGAGTCCAAAGACAAAGACAATGACAGAATGATGAGGCACCTGGTTCTCTAAATAAATACCCTGCTTCTGTTTGTCAGTCACTCAGCTTTTCCCCTGTCTACCTCTCTTCATCCCTCCATCTTTCACTGCCCATTTATCCCCCCCTACAGACCGTCTCTCCAACCAGTCTACTAAACCTCCATCCCTGTTTCTACTCAAGTTTCTCTATCTGGTTTGTTTTCAGCTTCACTTCCATCAGTTCAGAATCTCACCTGTTTGTCAGCATACTTCATGTATCCAACTTTCCTCCCTGGAACCAAATGGACCTCGATGAGTGAACCAAAGCGACTGTGGAGACAAACAGAGGGAGACACAGTGGGAGGAAAAAACATTTAATTGTAATGCAGGAACATTTGTTAGTGCCGATTGTCTGGAGGACTATTTTAATAGCAGCATTACACTGTTATTTAAGAGCACTTAGCTTGATGCAATCATCTGGAGCAATTTGAAGCAACTGAGCTTATGAGGTGTGATCGATTGAACCTTTCACCTCCTGGTTAATGGACCATTATTCTTACCATTTGGCCATTTTGTGACATAAATATTCAAAACTCAAAACATTTTTACAATGTTAGAATTAAGTAAAATTATGAGCCAATCCATAGTACACTTACCAGAAAACATCCTCCAGCACATCCGGGGGCAGCGGGGAGGGGCTGAACACGACAAACAAGCGCTCCTTGCTTTTGCTGTCAGGTGGAGCGAGCTTCTTAAGCGGGGGCAGGTTGACATCTGTCTGAACCCGGGACATTGGAGAGACAGCAGAGAAACCCTGGAGGAAACGGAGAAAAATATTCAGGCTCAATGATACAACTTTAATACAGTGTTTTTATTTTTGTTTTGTTTTTTACACCTCACTGTATAAAACATATCAGCTCCAAGGTTAATCATGTTAAGTCTTGTGTAATAACCAACTTTTATTCTTATTAATTATTTAATCTGTAAAATGTCATTAGTGGCAGGAGGCCTGGAGGAATAATTACCCAGAACAGCTATTAACTTTGAGATGTTATTTACCGGGTGAGTTGTCTCCTAAAGTTTAAAGCAAGGAAAATGATGAAAATATAGAATAACTTCACTTCCACTTATTAAAAGGAAGCATGTGTGTAAATGCATAATTTGATGAAGAAAAAAAACCTACCTTCCTGTGCTGTAGGAATCAATAATATGCAAGAACCATACATTTTATTGCTACATTACAGGTTCAATAAATGTCTAAAATATATGAGCTGTCTGCAGAAATCTGCTTTTCTTCAACAGGCTTTAGACTTTAGAAGGAATTTGAGAGTGTTAATCTGATGCAAACAGATCATGTGACCATTGCAGAGGTGGCAAAATAACTCAATATGACGAGAAGGGTGATCCGATACAAGTTTTTTTAAACCAGGCAGTGATAGAATGCACTCACAGGAGGTTTCATCACTTGGCTGGTGGAGGGTCCGTTCCACACTGCAGACATCATCTGGGTTGCAACAAACTGCATGGCCATGCGACCTACAGGACTACACACAGAAACAAACACACAGGCTGTTTCAGGCTGTTCTTCAGTGGTTCAAACTGATGAAACTGATGAAGCTGTTGCTGTGTGATCAAATTACTTTAGGGGAGAAATAGAGACAGACATATTATGTCTAGTATGAAATACAGGTTAAACTATGTCCGTGTGGCTTCGTAAAAATGTTGAACACACGTTAGAAAGAAATTACAACACTGTGTACATTTGTCAATCTGTCCTTATTTTGTCTCTAACATTGTTTTTAATGATCATTTTCAACCTTTGGGAAACTTTTACTGAACATTTGTGCTGCATACTGACAAATAAAAACTTTACTGGTGACTGTGGTCAGTGATATTTGACTCTGACCTCCATCCACACTGCTTTTAAACAACCCTGGTTGTCAATCATTCACATGTGGTTTTCCTCTGTGTCTTTCCTGTGTGATGCCAACACCACAGCTTTTACTGCGTCAGACTACACACTCAGCTGTTTAGTATAGAAATCGAGCTCTCTCCTTGTCTTCTTCATCAGGGCACTCTCAGTAAGGACTCCCCAGTCACTGTGGCCCACAGGGGACGATTCACATTC
This sequence comes from Trachinotus anak, assembly GCF_046630095.1. NCBI lineage: Eukaryota > Metazoa > Chordata > Actinopteri > Carangiformes > Carangidae > Trachinotus > Trachinotus anak. The sequence continues at coordinate 3,189,256 of NW_027273858.1, read as the reverse complement.
ACCCATAAATATTTGACAACAACTAGAACGTGACCATGAAGATGTGCACAGACTTTACTGTTAATTATCAGTGACATTTTATCACAATTTTTTAATTAATGGATTTAATTAATCAAAAGGGCTTTTCTGCTCCATGCCTCTATTAACTTCTGGCCCTGATGCAGAAACGCTGTAAGTGTATGCTGTTATGTAAATTCAGTATATACATGCATGTGTGTGTGTGTACCTGCTGCGGTCCTCTCCATCGTCAACAAAATTTACTACCAGTCTGTTGCCAGGTGGATATTCGAAGCCATTCAGCTTCTCCTTGGCGTAAACTGCTGATCCCAGGTTACTGTAACGAATCAGCGCATGACCTGAGGGCACATGACGGACAGTCATCAAAATGAACAGCTGGAACACATCAACATTCACAGATTACATGAATTACAAAGTACAGTAAACCAGTTCACTAACCTTTGCTCATTCCATAAGCATCTCTCTGCAGCTCGCAGTACTCCATACCAGGAATGATGTCAAACAGAGCAAAAATCTGCTCCTGGGTAAGTGCGGCACGCGTTGACATCATCAGGCACCGCGTGAAGTCACCGGAGCGGTAGTCCATGACCGGGTAGTTCCCAGGATCAGCTGCAGAGGGAAGAGGGACACCAGGGTCAGCAACAGGACTGAGACCATTTACAGACAAAGGTTTACCTTATTAACTCACTACACTAAAACATACGACTGCTGCTATGACTGCCCCACTGATCTGAATGAGGAACGTCAAATAAAAAAAATAAAAAAAACTGTTCTTTCTGTGCAAGCTTGAAGACATCTAATGTAACAACAGTATTCTTTCTTGTTACCCCCCACCCGACACCCTGTTATCTTTGTTGGTCTTTTTCTTCTTTAAATGACTGAGCAAGAATTCTAATTTGTTTGTATTCAGTCCCTGTATAAATGGTGCATAACTGATTACTGAATCATCTGCATCCTCTGTGGCTCATAAGGCCACAATGAGCTCCCTGAATAACACATAACTCATTCGAAGTTGGGCTCATCAGCTGCTTTAATTTGTGCTGTGGCAGAGAAGTCTTTCACTTTTTGTTGTTTATCTCAGCTGGCCAATCGTGGTGTGACATGGGTGTAATTGTCAGATTGTCAGTTTCGGAAAGTTAGAGAAACGGTCGGATGCAGCCCCCCCAATCCAATGTCAGGATGTGTGTGTGTGGGCAGGGGGGGCTTCTGAAGCTTTCTGACCATCAGACAAGCAGCTTGGACAGGGTATATTTTACAAACTAGCTCTGAAATAGAATAAAACAGCCCTAAAGGTCCAAACCTCTGCAGTGTATCTGTAAGTACTTGCCACTGGTTACTTATTCTGAGCAGGTAGTGCTGTAAAATATACAAGGTTAATTTATTATAATAATAATAATAATAATAATAATAATAATAAAAAAATGAAATACAAAAAATGTCTTCCCAATTGCCATCTGACTGAATAACACAGGAATCAGTGTTGCGTCTCATCAGTGATGGACTTAGCTGCTGGTCAAACTTAAATACAAACATAAAATACTGAATTAAGGTGTCAAACAACAGCGTACCCATTGGGAAGTTGTACTGGTTCATGGAGTCAGCACCACCCATATATTCACCTCTGGCGCCTCCCCCGCTGTAATCTTCTGTCACTGTAGCCTTGGTGCGAGGTTCAGCCAGGATGGCCCTGTAAGCTAATAACACCACCATCATCACCATCATCACCATCATCACCATCATCACCATCATCATCATCATCATCATCATCATTGCCACAGTACTGAGAGACAAAGGCCCTGTTCAGACCTGGTATTAACATGCGTCTTCAGGGATCCAATCACAAGTGGTCAGCTTTATGCAGGTCAGTTCACACCTGCCTTTAAAATGAGACTCGAGTGACCACTTGTGATTGGATCTCACTTTCCCTCTTCATATGCAAATAAACAGGTAGGTGTAGTTGTTATCAGCTGACAGACAGGTCTGTTGTCATTGTGTGTGTGTGTGTGTGTGTGTGTGTGTGTGTGTGTGTGTGTGTGTGTGTGTGTGTGTGTATGTGTGTGTGTGCGAGAGAGAGAGCGAGAGAGTGGGACAGAGGGGTTGAGCAAACATTCTGTTAACTGTAAAGTACAATTTCTGGAGTAAAAGTTAACATCTCTCAGTACAGTTTCTTGCTGCTACTTCTATTGCAAATAATGAAACCATTAAAAAAAAAATATGGCAGTCTTACTTTTGTCACAGTTCTCTATAGCGAGGGCAGCTTGCGAGGGTTTGTAGTATCTCACGTAACCCAAACCTTTACTTTCCCCTGTAAACTTATTCTTGATTATCACGCAATACTCAATATCACCATATTCCTGAAAGAGAGACAGACAGAAACAACAGACAGGGATTAAAAAACTGGTAACACGCTTTACACATTGTTTAATGTCTCTAGTCTCATAAAAACATGAAACAGCAGTTAAAGCCAATATACGGTATTTTAGGCTTTCAGCATTTATTTCATTTAAGGACATAAAGTCACAAATTTAAACAATTAAAGTTAACACCACACCACAAAGATCTAATGTCCCTAATATTTTGTATCTTGCGTTGTGGTCTTGCTTTTACTATAGATGTAGAGAAGGGTAAAAGCAGAAAGGACAGAAAGGACAGGCAGAAGCATAGAAAAGCATAGAAAAAGTATGTGGCAATGTGACAAGGAGGTGTAGTTACTTTGAATGTGTTTTTGAGGTCCTCCTCTGAGAAGGTTTTGGGGATCATGACAAATATCCTTGTCAGCTCTTCATCCTCAACATCCCTGTGCCTTGTTGAAGACCGTGATTGGGCAATAAACACCTACACAACCAAGCAGAGAGGGAACAAACAATTGGTTATAGTTTCAGGCTAACAAGACATTCAGAAATTTAGAAAAAAACACCCATAAATGATTGCTTTTAAATATTTTTTTTTCAATTAAAAAAGACTCCTGGTGCTATCAAGGAGGAGGAGAACTAGTTTTGCTCCTATAACAATGCAATGGAGATTAATGGAAATGAATCTGGTTAGGCAAGATAATCCACATTCCTTGCTATTTTTTCCTCAGCGGCTGTTTATTCTTTTCTGAGGTTGTGGAATATCCTGAATAACTGAGACATCTTGTTCTAGATTAACGACTTTCTGTTGAGTTTTGTGGCAGTTTTCTTTGGTTTGGGTTTCAGTCATGTTTTCCTTCACCCTAGATGCGCCTGGGTGGTCGCAGAGGTGCCACAGACTTTAATTTAAAAACCTCAGCAAGCCATACATGACCTGTCTGCATGTCCAGACGCTATTAGGAAGAGGTTAGGGTAAAAATATTGATTTTATAATACGGGTGAACTGACCCTTTTTAATATCGGTCCTCAGTGTTGCTAACGGTAGCACCCCTGTGTAGCATGCTAGCAGGCTACTGACCACACGTATATTGCGATTTGACTGTTTCGGCTGAAACTTAAAAGCGTTAAAGACAAACTGAGCCGATCCTGTCGACCAGCCCCAGCTGCCCGGCGGCAGCAGCCGTTACCTTCACAGGTTTGGTCCCTTCCATCAGCACTTTTCCGTGCATCTCCTCCATCGCAAGACAGGCCTGCGAAGACTTTGAGAACTTGACATAGCAGATCCCTTTGGACTCTTTTGTCTGTTTGTCTTTGACAACCCAAACCCCCTGAATGTCCCCAAACACGGAGAAAGCTTCCCGAAGCTCATCTTCAGTTATGGACCGACTTGTGACCACGAAAAGCCGGCTGTTGGGAGGGTCGTCGAGGTTTTCGGTGCTCTGTTTGGACGGGTACTCCTCCATGTTTGCTTCCCTCCGAAGAGAACGCTGGCTGTAGCCGTTGGTGCTGCCTTCAAATGCTCGTCGGAACTTCCTGTTTCAATCTGGAGATTAAAAACGCTAACCACCTAAATTTAGATAATCGTTTTCCACAGGTTGGCCATGAAATAACCCCCGATTATTAATATAATGTAAATAACTTGCTTCCAAATAAACCTTTTAAGATCTAGGAATAGTGGTTTTTAAACTAGATCTGGATCTTTATGGGCCTCAAACCTGGTCAAGATAGGAAAAAAAATATGTGAAATTGACTGATCTGCCAAATTACCAAAGATTCACCTTTAAATGACATTTATCTTGTGGCTTTTTATCATATATTTCTATTATAATTTATTTTACTTCTTGATTTAAGTTATTTATTTGCTTTGTTTTTTCAGAGTGTGGCAGTCATGTTCTCAGGTGCATTGGAATATATTAATGTCATGCTCTAATCTGCAGATACCTGTTTGAACTTTTCTATTCAACAAAGTGAAAAAAGCTACTGTTATCTTGGCAAAAGGGTTTTATTAGTTTAACGGCGTCAGTCAGTTCCCTCAGCTGTAAAGGTGCCAGAGGAGCTGATAGTAGTGGACAGTGAAGGTTTACTGCCATCTGCTGTGCAGGAGCAGCCCTGCACTCCCTGCTGCAGATTACATAGACTGTAAAAAATACAGGAACATGATGCAGAGAGCTTTTGTAACTCATGTTAAGAAAGAAAAAAGTTTCACCTCAATATCTGAACAGTGGGTTTCCCAGGCCTGTTGCATGCTATTTTACCCTAGGTTACAAGAAATCATATACTTCATGCTGTCAACGGTAACAGAGGCCTGTGGGCCTTTATGATCAATACAAACAATAACTTATTTATTTATTTATTTATTGAATAAAGCTTATTGCGTCACTGACCCACGTAACACACAGGCTACATAAAGCTGTCAGCTGACGATGTGGCGTCAGAGCCTTGTGACTTGTTTGTTGTGAGGGTGTCCAGAATGATCTGCATGTGTGTGTGTGTGTGTGTGTGTGTGTGTGTGTGTGTGTGTGTGTGTGTGTGTGTGTGTGTGTGAAACAGACATTGAATGACCCTCTTGAGGACAAACGTTTAGATTTTAATGGACAGCCTGCATCGCTATTGTGGCACAGATATTAATACTTTCACTATTAGACATTTCACAGAGTATCTTAAATAAACTTGTGTTTATCCATATACATTTTATTAGACAGAGATATGGAGTTCTGAAGACAAGTCCTACCAAGTCACCTTTGAGGGTGTGACCCATAAACTCGAACCGTCTCCCCTTGGAGACCATGGTTGGTCTGCTTCATGTCCTTTACATAAGTGAAAGCAGAAAATAATGTAAAAAAAAAAATACAATTAAAACTCATTGAATCAAATCCAAGTATTATCAGCAAAATGTGCATTAAATATAAAAGTAAATACTCATTCTGCAGCAGAATGTCCTCTGTAACCGATATATTATCACATATGACATTGTGAGATTGTAAATACTGGATCAAACAAACATTTTTATCTCTTTGGGCCTCAAACTGGTTTAATCTTGAACAATGTTCAGTCTGAAATGCACATGTATAATTTGTGCAATAAGTGTGGTGGAGTGAGGAAAATACTACTTCAAGTACCTTAAAACTATGCTGAAGTAAAAAATGTGTCATATGGAAACATACCTAAAACTGCACAGATAGTCCTGAACTCTATGAACTGAAATGTAATTGTCAAACTAAATGTTTTGTGTAGCTAAAATGATCAATACCTCGGTTTGCCCATAACAACAGTTACGAAATGTACATTTTAATGTATTCATGTATCTCCTTATTTGGTCACGTCAGCAGGTGCCTTCAGCTCCACTATGGAAACTGGGGAATGCGACAAGAGCCAGGAGCAGTGCCAAGACATTTTCGCTTCCTTCCATGGAGCCTTGTCTCCTCTCCTACGAGAATAACAATGAATAAGCAACATTATATTTAATGTTTTTTTTTATATGACCGTTTATAGTCAAACTGTCAGTGTATATCTGAGGCTTGTATTCCCGAAAGCCAGGCGATTTCCACTTGAAATGGAAGCGCTTTAATCGGTTGAGGAAACGTCTCGTCGTAGAAATGGGACGCGGAAGAAATCGCCCATCACGTGATTGCACGATGACGTCAAAAGCCGGTGCCGCTAAAGCGAAGTGACCTTCTTTACGACCGCCATAAACTGCTACCGGCCGAGAGGAGCATCCGGAATCCGCTAAGGAGCGATTTTAACCCGACGCATTTTAATCTAAAGGTAACGTTTGAACATTCATAATGAGCTTTTGTTGCCAAAAGAGGCTGGTTTCGCGATTTCAGTGTGAAATACTAACGCTTGAAATACAAGAGAAGAGGATGAGCCGTGACGGTAGCTAACGTTAGCGCCCATGTTGGTGAATAGCTCGGTTGCTCTCTCCGCGTTGAGTGAGGTAATGAGCCTGGTCCGTCATTAAAAAGCAATGGAGCAATTTAATGTTTAATTATTTCCCCAGACTCTTATGTTTAAGCTTCCTCTACGTACTCAGAGTCTTTATGGATGCGGTGAAGCTAATGTAGAAGCGTCGAGGGAAATATTCAGATCCCGACATTGAAGCATCCTTGACAGCCGGAGTGGGGGACACTTCCCCGGCTCATTTTAACCTTACCGGCAGGCTTGTCGGGCCTAGCTATTTCTCAGTCAGTGAGGCCGGTCAAACACAAATTTGTCCGTGAATACCACTTATATTAGCGATATGTAAATGAGAGCTGCGTCCAGTTTGTGGTGGGAAGTGCTGAGTGTCCTTGATGCTTCATGAGAAGGCAGCCGGCCATGTTACACAGGCTGACCGGGCTGCGGTGCCTTGGCTGATTTTACCTTTTTGTTTTCTTTCTGCAAATTGTATACTGCATAACACAGAATGAGAAAATGATATCTAACTCTAACCAACGTTAACCATCTGCTGCAGTCCTTGTAATCACGTTAGATGGCCTCTGGCTGCCTAAATCTAAACTAATTAAGCATCACCTTGTAGATACTTTCTCTATTCTCAATATTACTGTTGTAAGTGGCTTTTGGACGCAGGATTTTCTGAGCAATAGGTGTCTCATCTGACAGTCTTGGTCTTGGGTGCACACTGAGGTCATAATGGGACAGACAAAATTTGTAGCCCCTTTGAATTGTTCCCCTAGTGACATTTAAACCCTGTATAAAACATAAGACTAACAAATTAACTGTTGTAGTGATTGTTAAAGAAAGACAAGCTGATTTAGCATAAGTTAACTTGCTAGTTGTTCAGTTATAGTTATTTATTCGAGGACATGAGAAGCGAGGAAACACATTTCCCTGTAACACCACACTTTAAACCGGCTCGTTTCGACTCTGTATCGGCTTCCTTTGACAAGATCGACACATCGGAGCTAATCTGTTTATTAAATCCACCAGTTACTCAACACACACGGCTGCTTGTCTCGCAGAGAAAAGTGAGCTAAGGCCGCCGGTGCTCGAAAAGAGGAGAGGCTATTAAAAGTGATATAACGGAGGCGAGGTTGACGTGTTTTAAGGGTCATCCGGTTCTTCACTTCCTTGTACGATTTCCTTGAAACGACCTCGGCAGGCTGCCAGTGCACACGGGAATGTCACGACCTGTTTAAGGGCAGAGTGAGGAAAGCGGTGTTACAGGTACAGATAAAGCTGTCACCTTAAACGACCTTCACAATATGGCGCCGGCAGTGAAAGAGCTTCTTGCCATATCCAGAGTCTATGAATAGAAGTTACCATGAATAGAGGATGTGTATTTATGGATGCAAATTCACAGATGCATGTTTATCATTTTGGATTCTGCCATTTGTTCTTTTTTTTTAATGACTGAATTTCTGTGTTTTTCCTGTTTTTTCTTTCTGTTTGGCCTCACTGTGTTTCTCCAGCTGACTATGGGAGACGTTGGCAAAGGAAAGAAGGTTTTTGTCCAGAAGTGTGCTCAGTGCCACACAGTAGAGCAGGGGGGCAAGCACAAGGTGGGCCCCAACCTCTGGGGTCTGTTCGGACGCAAGACCGGGCAGGCAGATGGCTACTCTTACACAGATGCCAACAAGAGTAAAGGTCAGTTCACTGGAACTTAAAATAATTCTGTATCCTAGATATAGATCAGGTGAAGAAGAGGGCATCATTGTTTGAAGCTGTCGTCAAGATATTTTAAACTTTTCTATGTAGTAAGGACGATCAACTGCAAACTGCAACATCTCTAAAATGCGGCTAGAATGAAGCTAGTGCAAAGCAGAAGTGGTTAAATCAACATGGTCTTAATTAGACCTTTATTAATTATTTGATTAATCATTTAGTTGAAAGGTATCTATTTTCATAATTGAGTAATTGTTTCAGTCCTTCTTTTTTTATTTTTTTTAAAAGTCACAATGTCAACTTTTCTGTTTCTGTCTTGTCAAACTTGATGCACATTATAGTAAACTGAATATCTGGGTTTTGGACTGTTTGTCAGAGAAGACATTTGAAGATTCCACTTTGGTCTGTGGGTAAATTATAACAACTATTGTAGTGTCTCAATTTTTGAATCAAAGGTTTAAAAAAAAAAAAAAGGTTTAGTTAAGGTTACATCGTCAAAGGTTTCTTTTTCCTGAATCAACAATTCAAAGCCAAATCCTCTTATCCCTGCTTATCCCTCTTAGTTGCCTTAAGTACATCTATGCAGCTTTGATCACTGATCAACTGTCTTTCCTCAGGTATCGTGTGGGGTGACGACACCTTGATGGAGTACCTGGAGAACCCCAAGAAGTACATTCCTGGAACCAAAATGATCTTTGCCGGCATCAAAAAGAAGGGAGAGCGCCAGGACCTCATTGCATACCTTAAATCTGCAACATCATGAGCTAGTGATTAAAATCAGAATATTTAATGTCATTTTATGATGTTTTTTGTTTATTTTTAGGCTCGCACATGCTAAATATATGGTTTTATGTTTAGTCATTTGCACAGAAGGTTAATTTATGTTGTCTTGGCTTAGAAAAGTGACACTTCTTGTGAGCTGGTGAGTTCACAGTAAGCGTTACTTCCTCTTTAAGGACATGGTGTGAGCAAATCGTTCAAGTGACCAAACATAAAACTAGTGTTTTTTGTTCTTTTTTGGTGAATCTGTATTTTAACTCTAAAGAAAAAAAAAAAACTAATCACATTATTTGAAATTGCTGGCCCTGATAGGTTGTCTGACCTGTCACTCATTCTGTTCTCCTTGACAACATGTGTCTGGTACTTCCTGTTAGTAGAGCCATTGGCCATCAACCTCATTTTTAAAACTATAACACAAAAGTTATCTAATATCAGTTACATCAGAGTGATGCAGGGTGGAAATCTTGGGATGTTTTTGGTGGTTGACTGGTGCTGACACTCAATCTACTCCCACTTTTCATGCCAAGTGGAGTTTCTGACCTTTAACAAGGACAGACACTGAATTTTCTGTATTCTCTTGTCTGTCCTTATATATTGGCCCACAGAAACTACCACTTGCCATGAATGTTCTCTAGATTCTACAGACTGAACAATACCCCTTGTTGTGTTCTAGGACTCCTGACAGAGCCTGATCCTCCTAGGTCACTGAAGCAGCCCCTCCGAGCTCCTGTTTTTATTTCCTGTCTGTCATCAGACTCTGCACCTTTTTAAAAAAGAAAAAAACAACAGTGTGCTAATGGTGACACTGAATTTGCCTCGTTACAGCTAAGAACTGTGGGGTATAAATATATTAATGCCTTCAAAACCACTTCTACCACCACCATACTGAGGTCCCTACAGTGTGAAATCAGCTGGCATACAATCACCATGCCTAACAATGTTTGTTGCTACTGTGTCGTATAGAAAACTATGAAGGGCACCATCTGGAGTGAAGGAAGATTTTGTTATTTACCTGGTTTCACAGGCCTGAAGGAATATTTTAATGTTTTAACTTATTTTACTGTAAACTGACTGAATCTGTAAAGTATTTTGATGGGGTTGCTTGCTGTCAGTGTATACACAGCAATATACCATATGCACTTAGACCATATTACAATGTGGTAGCTATTTTTGTGTGGCTGTGAACAGGATGGTTGCAGGATCAATTAAAAGATAACGTCCAGAAATATAAACATCACTGGTTGTCTCTTCATTTATTTTTTTCAGTAAAATTCTTACGTATCTTAGACAGTAAAAAGTACTTTTTTTTTTTTTTTTGATGTCGACATCATTCGAGCAGAGCAGCTGTTAACAGATATTTATATTTATGTATTAGCAGATTCAAAATGCTGCACGTTGCTTTGTCTAATGGAACATAAGCTGAAAAGAACAAGTTTTGTGTAAGAATAAGCAAAAATTACAAAGCGTAATTCATTTGTTTAATTAAAGCATTAACGGGCAAATTTCCACAATTATCTGCAGCTGTGTGGATGTTTAACAGATTCATTGAAATGAGAATAGAGCCCTGTTGAATATCTTTATTAAATCTTGAGCAAAACCACTGAAGTCCATCATGAAGTGACAAGATGACCATTTGTCGTTCAGTGTATTTTTTTAAAATCAACTTAAGCCTGGCTGCTCCTGATTCTTTAAACAGGACAAACCGCTTGGGAGTCCTCACTGTTATCTGGTTAAAAAGCTTTGAGTAGATAAGATCTGGACTAAACCTGTGAAAGTGAGATTTTCTGCCCCTTTGTCCTGTAAATGCAATCAAAGCAGAGTTGATTTCATCACTCCTGGCTGAGCTGGACTTAGGTCTGAAAATCACACCTGGTTATAAAGTGACTATGTTATATAATCCTCCACTGCTCCAAGCACTGTCTTTCTAGGAAGTGAGCCACTGAGGGCAGCTCGGGCCCTTCCTGCTGTCACATTTCCCCTCGGTCAAAGCTCAGTTAACAGCAGAGACGTGACTGGATCTGTCTGGATCTGTCTTCAAACAACCTCCCTGGCTACGCAAAGCTGAGTAAATGTAGTGATGTGCGCTGTTAGGCTGTAAACTCATGAAATTATACGAGGATTTAGTTTGCGGAAAACAATAATTAAGATAAACAGCTGTTGAGGGTTATTCAGTTCTTTCAAACTGTAGTTATAGATATGCCTGCAGTTACTGTGCATGGTTTCTCATAAGGAGACAAATTTTATTGTCCATACATTATGTACTTATATTTAAATAGTTGAATGAACTAAAAATGGCTGTAGAATATGCACTAAATGTTTTTTTTTTTATGACAACATAACAAAAACACAAAACTACAACATGAGTTGCAGAGTTTTGCTGAACACAAAAATGTTTTGTTGTCTTAACATGAAACTGCCATAATTTTCTGCTTTTACCGACTTATTATTTTCTAGTGCACATACTTGCAGCCTTGGCTCAATGCAAAGCTTAATGTTGTCTCTTAAGCTGGTTTTGCATAATCCTGCACATTGTGGTTGTACTGTCATGACTGCAGCATCATTGAATGAGAGGATTTACTGCACATATACATGATTACTAACTCATAGACATACCATTCTCCAGCCAGCAGCTAATCCGCTGCTTTGTATGAACATTGTCCTGACTGAGAGAACTTCTTTTGTGATTTGACACTATAAATTAAATCGACTTCACTTGACAGCTCTGGGTTTGGTGGTAATAGTGAAACTATATCAGGTGTAATCAATGCAAACATATATGAGACTATGGAAAATGTTGACGGCTCTGGGTTTGGTGGCTGTTGTGTAGTACAGTGCCCCCTCCTGACAGATATAGGACCCTGCCTGTGTAGATTCACACCAGTGTTGGCATTTACAGTAAAACTACATCAGATGTAATCAATACATACACAAAGTCATTTCAGACCATAGAAGATAGATCATAGTGAGGAAATCGTGTCTACGCCAGAGTTTTATTTGATGTAATGTGTGATGGTGTGTGGATATTTTTTCTTCACATGTGGTTTTAATCCTCTTCTACCTTATAAACTAAGTAAAATATAATTGGTTGTGATACAATTTGTAAACAGCTTTGCAGTTGAGGAATAGCTATGAACTGACGCACACCCCCCAAAAAAAAGCGTCAAAGCCGCAGAAAGGCACGAATCACAACTTCCGGTCAGGACTTTCACAATTAAATCGGGGCGGAAACAGAATGTAGGTCGTGATTAAAGTCGTGGATTGCGATTCTAAGATTAGTTAAAGTGATATTCTGTTTATTACACTTATTTCAAGTCGTGGCCATCACTAATGCGTCAGAAAATGTGATATGATCATTTATATGTGGCTTGAATATTATGATTAAATACTTGTTGGGAAACTTGCTTTAATGTGAAGGTAATGTGATGTTATAATGAAGTAATCAGGGACAACTCAGCAAAAACTCTGACTGATTACTTTACTGACCAAAGCTCTACAAACTTTAAAATCCCACTTAGACCACAACCAAGCAATTTAAGGTTTAACACGATCTGTTTTTGCAGAGAAACGTGAACATATGTATGTTAGGTTACCAGCAGATTTTTTTAAAAACAAGCTGTTGTTAGCTGTAGCTAGGCTGCTATTAAATATCACCATTGCTGGTTGTGTTTGAAGTAGTAATTTTATATCAGTCAGTTGTACCTGCACTATATGCCAACTGAGGTTTAAATGGATGATTGATAAATCTTTTATGTCCTTAAGTCCTCAGAATACTTCAAAACATTTCATAGTGAAAAGAGGAACTGCTTAAAATGTCATTGTTCGCCCTGCAATGGAGAGTCATTTTATTAGTCATTTATTTATTTAGCTTATTTGAGAGTCATTTTGTTGACACTATAATAGAGTTACACTGTGTTTTCATAGGGCTGCCAGAATCCAAGTCAGGCCAGTACCTTATGCTCCTTCAAAATCAGCAAGAAACTATAACTCATGAGCATGACTATACCCCAGACCTGTGTGGGCCAAAATTAGGCTCCACATCATTTTGAGCTTGTAAAGTGATGTTCACAAACAATGCCATTGTTTGTAGCTGTAGATCGACCTTTGTAAACCTGTAAAGTAAATCTGCATGAGATTCAAGTTTCTCCATGTGAAAAAAATGTGCTTGTGTCAAAGTGAGAAAAAAAACAACAAAAAAACGCACACACTGTGAATCAAAACGATGAACACATGATCACTGAGGTTAAACAAAGATATTGTAAAAGAAAAAATGGTTTTGTCAACATCTGTGAACTGATACCGGTGCAGTCTTCATCTGCATTTCCAATCTGAACAGACCTGATCAACACGAGCTGCTCCATGGGCCAGTAAACAGCATTAGCCTGCGCCTCACTGTTAGCCTGTAGGAAACTGGTTTGACTTGTTATTATTCCTGCTGCTTGAGTTGAATCCTATTACAGAGAGTTTTTAACTTCCTTCCAAGGGCCAAAGTAGGAATATTGCTTGGCTTCCTCAAAGAGCCCACAGTGAGGAAAGTGAAAAAGCTAATACTGATTTATGCCAGTGTGTTTATAATTAAACTGTGGATTAACTACCTACCTACCTACCCCTGAGGGATGTGGATTGTGAGAATATGCAGGTCCATGCAGACATGCTGGTCGTCTTTTTCTTTGCGCTCACATCCACGTCTCTCACCGCCGGCTGTGTGGTGCTTAATAGAGCAGATTTGCCATAAAACACGTTAATTCTGCAAATTCTACATAATCGTGGCCATTTTTCTAAACAGGCAGAAAGAACACACATACAAACACACACAGACACAGTAAAACACACACCACTGCAGACTGAGAGCATAGAGTCGGTGGATGAGGAGAATTAAATGGGCCCTGGGAAAATGATTATACATTATGATTGATGTTTGGTGGCCCCTGCTGTTTAATAGCTGCTACTGCAACTGATACAGAAATATACTGTTAAGAAAAACCAGTTTCCTCTTTGAACAAGGAGATTCATAAAGTCCACATGGTGGGTTATTTTTCTGAGCTTTCATTCACATCACGTGTTCTTCACCAGTGAACGGACTCTCTCGTTGAGAATACACTCTGTGTTAGAACATTAGAAAAATACATAAAACAGAGGCTACACCTGCTGTGTGGGACTTCAGGGGAAATTTAATTTAAAGTGGTTGGTGAGTTGGTTGGGACCCTCCAAAAAATCACAATTAGATTATTAACAGGATATATAACCAGAGAAACTTCTGCAGAAAACTTGTGTGAATTTTTTCAGAATTCCTCTAATAATTTTATGCATCTCTCGCCTTTTCAAGACGACACAAATGAATATGGTTGGTCATATGTAGACACTGGTTTGGTTTAAGAGGTCATCAGTTGGGAATCAAAGATTTAGATTTAAAAGGTTAGGGCATATTGTGACCTCTCTGTAGTTTACTGAAGGCGACCATGAGGCGTTTGAAAAAATGAAGACTGGTGGAATAAGATTTAATGAGTCTGAAAATGAGACATAAAAGGAAGATTTCCCTCATTGAATTTCATTTTTCATGTAAAAGTATATATCAAGAAAATATTATTAACTAAATCTAAAGAAAACTAAACCTGATGAAAACAATTCCAACTAAAATGGTATGTGTTAAAAAGGGAGCATTAGGAAGGGTTGCCTTGTTTTATCAGTAAGAGTAAAAACAGGTAACTGTCCCTGTATCTATCTGGGAACAATAAACTGCCTCTTGTCTCTGCTTCCTCTTTGATTCAGAAAAAGAATTTTCCTTTTATTCCTGCAGCCCCTTAACGTGGGAAAATCTTCTTTCAATGCTTCTGAACAGTTATTTTCCTGCAACGGCGGGGGATGTTACTGTCCTGGTGTGACCATAGTTACAGTCGTGATGACAACTACAGGACGATCCCATCGGCCGCTGCCAAGCCGTGCTCATTTGATTTGAGGCGAGCTGAGTGTGAGGGGAGTACGCGCAGGATGTGGCCGGTGTCCAGGGGATTTCCTCGGCCTGTGACTGATTCCAATCTGCAGAGCTCAGAGACACATTGGCTGATCTGCTTAATGAGAAAACAAGTAGGAAAAATGAGAGACAGACGGATATTGTTGCTTTCAGATTATGGAGAAAGAGAGAGGAAGAGCATTGCTTCTGTCACTGTAGCCTAAGCAGACTTAAAGGAATATTAATTCTCTCACCAGCTGAAGAAACATTTTGGGCCCTTTGTACAAAAATGAAGCTTTCCATTCACCTTTTCTGCATCAGGAGGCAAAAACAAGCTTTTTGTGACTATAAAGTAGAGACTGAACTTCCACCAAGTTTACACTAGATGGTAGCAAATGCCAACAGCTTTCCCAGGCCGTTCTTTGTCATTTTGCTATTAAAACACTGTTTTCAACACTGATGTTTTTTGTTTTTCACACTGTAACTAATGCACACCCCCCCCCATTCATGTTGCACATTGCATTATATCTATATTTCTATGATATTTTTTCACTTTTATATTGTAAATGATGTGTTGTAATTTTTTTGGATTTATATTTTTTTAGCTGTCTGACCTGCAGCACTTGCTTTGCTCAATCTTTCTTTATATCATGATCGGGCTCATGCTGGAGGAGGAATGTGCAGAAAATGATTGAGCTGATCAGCTGCTCCTCTGAACTCTGTATTTCATGATCCACAGCACATTTAAGAAAGCTCGGAAAGCCGAGGTGGTTAAAGAAGCAGGTTTGCTATCTGAAAGGTTTTTTGGCCTGAATCCTGACTGGACAAAAATACATCGTGGCATTAAAGTCGCAACAGGGAAATTCCATGGTCTTGTGATGATGTTTTTACTGCAGCATTGTATGTGTAGTATTTTTAATGTCCCTGGAAAAATTTCAACAGTGTAACTGCTTTGTCATTTTTGCAGTGGGTACTAGTTGTTCTGCCCTGTAGTTTTACAATATCTCCAGGAGGGGTCAGCAGCGCTCAGGTTTCAAATGTGTTCAATTGTACAGTAGCTACTAGATGCTGTGGAGTGAAGTCTCATTCAGAACGTTTCAGCATTTCTTACTTTGTAGAGTTAGGCTGCACGCACAATATATTACTTCACTTCACTTTCATTTTTGATTTTATAATCTGCACATGTCAAAATCAGACTTGTTGATCTCATAATTGTTACAGTTCGTTATAAATTGGAGATATTTAAGACTCTTTAGCTGCAGATTTTAGATTTCTAGATTTCATCACAATTTAATTTAAAGTTTTCAAGGTAAAAACAGTTCCCATGTGCTGACAACAGGACCAGGAGGTTCATAGAAATCCAGACCTGGTAATACATTTTGTAATCGTAGAGTCAAGTTTTAAAGCAAAACCAGGAGAGATTTATATCAACTGAAAAACAGCCAAATGCTGTGGACACTTGACTAACAAATAAGTGATTGTATTTTCCTCTATGTTTTGCTTAAATGAGGCCTTAACAACCTGGCAAATCTAATAAAATGTTTTTTAAAGGATCAGAGTATGTTCAGTCACCGTGATGTGGGGTTGGATTGCCCGTCTGATATTTCCCCCCGCGTTGCACACCACTTGAAGTGAACGTAATGACTGAATGTTATCTGTGCAGATAAATGTGCTGCTCCTTTGTGTAAAATGTGAATAGCTGTCAGCCTTGTGCTGCATCTGCCAGCTACAGCGTGTTCCTGTACTTAATGATCTAATGCCACTAAGACACATTCCTGTGCACATGGTACACGATGTCTGAGTCCTTATTTGATATCATTTCAAGTTAATACATCCATTCAGGAAATCACATTTTTCCACTTGTGCCATTGATGAAGCACACACACACAGTCTCATGTATGCAATCCAGACATTTGTGCAGACAATGCAGAAAATCAGATTTCTCTCTGGTATCTGCCAGCTCACATGCTATGTTTGGCCCCTTGCATGCAGATTATACGGACTACAACACACACTCACACACCAGTGGGGAAGAGAACTCCTTCGCCTAATTAGGAATAACAACAAGACCAAACTCTAAATGATGCTTATGTTTCCCAAGTCTTCCTTTTTACAGTGGCAATTACAACTGTCTAACCTATTGTAATAATTCTAATAATTCAGATCACAAACTCAAAAAATGACCCACAAAATGAGTTATGTATGCACAATTTTAATGTTTTTTCCCCCCATTGTTGGTGCATAAACTGCACAGTGGTGCACACAGCATGGTCATGTGGCTAATGGGCTAATATGGCATGCAATCATCTCTTTGAAATTCCACACATGCCTCAGATATCTCTACATCCACCCCCTAAGGCATCATCTTTTATAGAGTTGGCAATTGGCCTTTATTGAGTGGATGAATGTTCATATTTCTGGGGGGGGGGGGCATGTAGCTGGCTCACATCCACATTTCAGTTGTTTTTTCAGCCTTCATTTTTCTGCACAAGAGGGCCTGCACACCTGTTTCGGTGCATTTTCAACAGTTTCACATGCACAACTGCAGCAGCTGCAGCAGTGTGCAACCCTGCTCCTTTCCAACTCCACCTGGGCGTGAGCGAAGAGCCTTGCTCAAGGGCACCTTGGCGGAATATACAGCGCTTTTATTCATCCACCCCCACCCCCACCACCGCTCACCCACACGGCCGTGCCCCCTCTCCTCTCTCCAGCCCCGCTGCTCCTAAACACCTCCCCAGTCTGTCACACCAGGCTCCGAGAAATCTGACGTGTTTTTCGCATTTCCTGCACCGAGAGAGAGACGGAGACAGAGAGCAGCGTCGGCGGAGGCGGCCAGAGGTCTGTCCACGGGAAGTTAAGCTCAACAGCGAGCGGCAGGAACCCCTCTTCACCTCCCTACCCTCCGCCGGAGTCTGCCCCTCCTCTCCCGCTCCTGCTGCGGTTGTCACCAGCCGCTGTCTGGTCGCGGCGGTCCGGCTCTCACATCCCCGTGGCGCCGCGGCGGCTCCCAGCAGGCGTCTGGAGCCTCCCACCCCGCCGCCTCACGGTGCCATGCAACACGGGCCGGTGTGTCCACGGCGCCCCGCTACAGCTAACGGAGCTCATTAAACCCACGCAGGTAAAAAAAACCAAAAAAAGCATGACAGCCGGACTCACATCTGGGGCCTGTGCTCATGTGTTTTACTAACTGTTCACATTTCTTCCTCCACTTCTGAAGGAGGCTCCCCGGGTTTTTTATTTTTTATTTATTTATTTATTTTTTATTTTAATTTTTTCAGGAAATGTGTAGACGTTTCAAGACAAGACAGTAATTCACACACATAAAATAAATAAATAAATAAATAAATAAAGGGTGAGCAGTTGGCGTCTCCTCCGTCATATTCCAGCGGAGGGGCCACGGGATCTGCCCGGAGGACCACCGGCTGAACGCGGCCGCCGCTCCGCCCGTCACAGCCGGGGAGGTTCGCTGTTGTGAAGCGGCCGAGGAGGAGAGTTGAGGCGGTTTCAGCGGAAACGACTTACGGTTCAACTGCCGAGTGTTTGGGGCCGGTTCACCGCCATGGTGGTCTTCAACGGGCAGCTGAAGATCAAGATCTGCGAGGCTCTGAACCTCAAGCCGACCGCCTGGTCCCTGCGCCACGCCGTCGGCCCCAAGACCCAGACCTTCCTCCTGGACACGTACATCGCCCTGAATGTGGACGACTCCCGTGTGGGTCAGACCTGCACCAAGCAGAAGACCAACAGCCCGGCGTGGAACGACGAGTTCACCACGGAGGTCCACGCCGGCCGCAGGATCGAGCTGTCCGTCTTCCACGACGCGCCCATCGGATACGACGACTTCGTGGCCAACTGCATCATCCAGTTCGAGGACATCCTGCACAACAACACCAGGCACTTCGAGGACTGGGTAAGGCTCCGGTGTGACCCCTGAAGCATGCACACACAGCCGGCACTCAAACCCCTCAGTGCAGACACAACAGTGGAAAAAAGCACTTTATCATAATCATCATTGTCATTATGGAGGTTCTTAAAAACACAGTTCCTCAGGGATCATCCTCATAGTGCTTGTTTATTTCACCAACAACCCAAAAACAATATTGATTTGATAAGAGTTAATAAGAGGACTGATGTGCTCAGAGTAGTGGGTTGTAATTATAACTTGTTTTGACCATTTCTTACTTTTCATGCTTTTTATTTTGGTCTGGCAGGAATGGGCCTCCATACTGAATTACCACATTTTACTGCTAGTCCAGTTTTACTTTTACTAAAATTCATCTGAAACAGCTGATTTATTGTTCACAGTCGATTGTCAGAAAAATATTATCATGAAATATCAAATATATTGATATTTCTCTGATTTAAACCTGAATATTTCTGCAAATCATAACATTTGAAAATGGCCAGAAAACGGAATATTTATCACCTTAGGGGCTTAAATCTTAAAACTAGTTTTTGACACTATTAGGCTACAAGAGTCAATAATGTAGAAACCATTTAACACTTAAACCATCACTTAATATTCAGAGAGCCCCGGCTCTCAGGACCCTCAAACTGGTTGGTAACTCAATATGTCCATGCAAGCTTTAACCAACAACTACTCTAGCCTGATAAATTACTTTAACCATGATAATATTTTCTGTAAAAGTAAAACTGTACTAGCAGTAAAATGTGGTAATTCAGTATGGAGGCCCATTCCTGCCAGACAAAAATAAAAAGCATGAAAAGTAAGAAATGGTCAAAACAAGTTCTGATTATGACCCACTACTCTGAGCACATCAGTCCTCTTATTAACTCTTAATTCTGGGGTAAATGTCCTGACATTGACTCAATATCTTACATCACTGACTGTGTATATGAAAGAAATGTTTTATCAACCTAATATTTTGAAATTTGATATTGTTTTGAAATGGCCACTGTCTCAAATTAGACGAGTATGGTCATAAATTCCTGCTTTGACACTACAAGTTGGACCCCACTCGAAGTTTGTAGACTTGCTCACAAGGGTCATAGTGGCTTGGAAAGGAGGTGCTAGCGACCAACCACTCACTGCTCCACCTGACAGCAGCATCATTCCTCTGTGCTCCTACTGAGCAGTGTCACTGAGCACATCTCTGAAGCTGTCAAACCCGGAGAGAGGAGGCAGATAAATCTGACTCGCGGGTCTTTGCCGGGACGTGGTGAGCCGTCCCAGATGCTGCATCGGTTGTCTCTGTCTATGACGCGCTAAAGTAAGTCGGAAGAATGAGCAACTGTTGCTCATTGCTGCTCCTGTCGCCCTATAGATCACATAAGTACAGCAATTTCTAATATATTATGTAAGGCTCTGACGATTAGTCTATTGATTGATCAGCAGTTTGGTAATCAGTTAATGGTTTAGGTCAAAATGCCAAATATTTACTCTCTCCATGGTTTCAAAATGTGAGGATTTGCAGCCTTTTTAAGTTCATGTCATTTTTAACTGAATTAAATTAACATGGCCTTTCATTTTACAGTGACGTGCACACTATCCCTGCCATGGCTGACACACAGGCTTACAGATGCACAACATGAGTTACCCCACACACACACACACACACACACACACACAAATATAGACAGTATATATCCTGTTACCTTTGTTGTGCTCTTGTTAGCCGAACTGGTGACCCACAGCAGAGCTACAAAAGAGGCAAGAGTGGGCGTGGGGCTGGCCACACACATGATACATGCAAACATACGCACGCAGCAGCATGAAGAATCTGTTCATTGTTGTCTGAACCCGCTGGAGCAGATGAATGTTTGAGTGTATTATTGATGAGGCCATCAGGTCCATTAGAGACGGAGGCAGAGAGAGTGAGAGAGAGAGAGAGAGAGAGCTGGGGAGAGAACAAGATGAAAGAGAGGCAGATGATGAAACATGAGGAGGACAGGACGGAGGAAAGAGGGTACAGCTCCCAGCGTATTCCTCACGGCGGAAATCTTAAAAGAGCAGCGACGGTCAGGGCTGCAGGAGCTGTGTGATGTTTCTCATGTTCCGACAGTAAAGGTTCAGTTCTTGACTTAAGATTTTGGAACAAGATGAAAGTGACTCTTAGTTGCCGCTGATGTTCTGGTGGCTTTAATTATCTGCTGTAGAGGTTACAGTCATATCTCAGCTCCGTTTTAGCAATCTATGAGAGATCCTGTTGAAACTCTGCACTCGTTCTTGTGAGAAAAAGACAGTGTGTTGATGTCAGATCCCTGAGTTGACACTTGTAATACTTCCAAGACATTACATTTTAAGCCTTAAGTAGTTACCTGGATTTTTCTAAAGGTCTGTAATTGATTTATAGTCAAAAGACCCTCAAACTGGTGTCGCTATCTAATCCGTTTTCATTCAGTGGAATAAAAGGAAGTTTTGATCTGTCTTCTCTGAGCTTTGCACCTTGTGCTAGTGCACATTTCAAGGCGTTCCCGTGGATATTCAACGTTAAACATGTCTTGACTTAAACTGTATCGTGCGTTATGTAATCTCAGACAAAGAAAGACTTGACAGCACATTGAAGGAACTTAACAGCCTATGCAGTTTCCCAGTGAGTAATGTTCGGTTGTGGAGTGGGTTGTCATCCTCTTCAAGAAAAAGCAGAGCCGTTGTGGAGGCTCCTGAAGCTAATGTCTCCTAGTTTTCTACAGAGCCTTAACAACTAGTGATTGTTTGACATTCCACGGACTCTGGCACTCATGAAATTTAGGGAAAATACAAACATGGCAGTTTTCTTCATGATGAATAAGGCCAGAAAAATTGAAGTCAGACTGGTTTAAAGTAGCGAAACACGATTTACTGTGATAGAGAGGAGGGACTTCCATTGAAGTCAATCCAAAAGATGCACTGTAACAGTCAAAGGAAGGTGTCTCACTCTTTCTGCCTGGTGCTGCCACTGGTGGCTGGAATCTGTACAAAACTTCAGACCGATTCAAACGGAGAAATAAAGGCGTGAATTTGCTGTTGAGACCGAACTAAACTCGTGTTAGTTCAGAATGAACAGCCTGCTGATCAACAGTCTGCCTGCAGGTCTGCTTTGCAGGGTGCAGACTCTGCTCTCAGGTCAGGACAGGATATGCATGCAAAAAATATAAAATAAAATGTGGTAGACACTTACAGTGGAAGCAATTAGCCTACTATTGTAGCTTGGTAAAAGGCAACGATTGTGCAGCTCTTCCTCAACGTTTTTGGCTGGTTGGTTAAAGACTGCTCGGTGTTGTGTCCTTAATTAATTTGAAACGACAAAAAACGGTTGGATGGTGGGTCCATGTGGGCTGTGCTGGCGTCACAAAACTTACAGAAGTCCTGACGGCTTGTTTTAAGGCTCGGTTTCTGAATATGGGCATTTCTCTCTGTTTCTCTGTAGATTGAGCATTTTGATATTTAACAAAGCACCAAGAGCAACAAGACATGGAAATCTCACTTTCCAGAATATGGAACCTTTAACTTTCTATGCTCACCTTCCTGAAAAGTCGGTGGACTGAGAGATGTTAGAGCAGGAATATAAGAATGAGAGAGAGAGAGAGAGAGAGAGAGTGTTTGGAAGTGGGCCACGTGGTTTAGCATGGATCCAGTCTATAGAGTCTAGCCTCTGTTTGTTCATCTGCCAAATTTTACTGGATTTGTAAGATGTGCTCAGAAACGTCTCTGACTCTGTCTGGTCCAGAGTCAACAAATAAAAAATGTTTTTTAAAAGTTATTCTTTCCAAATATAAAACTTATTCCACTTAAATGTACAGAGAGACCATTAATCTTCTCTTTAGTCCATTTGGGATGTTGGTCAATCACCAAAACTCATTTCTTAAATGAGAATATCTCCCTGTAATAAAGATCATCCATGATGATATTGTGAAGGGAGCTGACAGAATGCTTTTACTTTTACTTAACTTTACCATTAGGTTGATGGAGGATCACTTGGCCTCAAACCAGACTGGAAAACAGGCACTTCTGAATACAATTCCTGATTTATTTGTTATTTTTGGGCTCAGGCTAGGTCGCAGATTTTGTGTCTGTTCCCATACAAAAGTACAATTCTTGCTCCAGTGCTTCATAGCAATGTTGTGTACTAAAACATTGCTATGTTTGTAGATGTTTTACTGTTTAAATGAAAATGAGTGTGTTACTTCTATGAGCTGTACACAGGGTCACTTCCCACCTGTGTATGACAACACAGCAGGTACAGAGACTTCCCCACAGGGAAATAGTTACTCAGCACTTTGTCATTTATCATGTAGCACAAGCTCTCACTGTCTCTCTGTCACACACACCGTGGCGTATGCTTTAGTGTTATCATGGAGCAACACGGTTCTCGTCATTTATGTATGAATAAACAAAGGCGGATAAAGTCAGGGTTAGTGCTGAATCAGTCGATTACATTAAGATCATTTGGCTTAAGCACCTCTCAGTAAGCGCCTTTGAATATGGCCAGGGACAGGAAGTAGATGTCTTGGATGCGCCCTCTCAAACAAACAAACTCCCAAACACTGTAGCTTCTCCACTGTGAGGATTCAAACCCAACAGCTCGGTCTCTGGATGCTTGTGATTATTATGTTTTCACGCTTTATAGACTAAATAGTTGATTGATTAATTGAGAGAAAAATTCAGTGGAGTAGTAAGTGGCAGCTGTGTGTTAGACTGAAAGCACCTGAATGCTTTACCAGTACCTGTTGTTTCTGTCTTTCACACCCATTTTAATACTGCTTCTTATCTGATAACATTTTCCTCACTGCTGTAATCTTCTTATGTTTTTTCCTGTTAGTACAGACACACTGTGATGAGACGGTCCGGCCGACGGAGGATTTTTTCTTTGCGTCACTATCTGTGCTCACCCTTACTGTTCCTGGTGCCTAGTAACCTTGACAACACTTTTTTCTACAAAAAGTTAACGTTCAGTTGTACTGTTAGGTGTTGAATTGAGCTGAAACCCAATACTTAAATCTAAAAGTGTAATCCTCCGACTCTCTGTTGGTGTTGTTTGCTGCCATACCATTTTCATTACTGGTGCGCAATGCATCTTGGGATAGGTTGGGCCATGAACGGTCCACCTGTGGGAGCCTTCGTTGCCCAGGAAAATCATTTGAAGGGGCCTTGTATTCTCTGAATGATGTGGCCCCTGAATTGGGACACAGCTATAGACACAGGGGCCCAGCAACAGTGCATACAGTCGTCTTATTATACATTTTCAAGTGTATTTTATACTTTGCCAACTTATCTCTTGGTGTAAAATAGTCCTTTGGGTTCAAAGTTTAGGTGGAACTGAACTAATGCACAGTAGCATGGAAACAGAGGTGTCATGTGGTGTTTGTCAGAAGTGATCAGAGGCAGACATGTCTGTTGAGAGCGTGTGAACAGAAACCTTAAACCCAAGTTGTGACAAGTACCTGGTAATGAAAAAAAACAAAAACACGAAACTTAAGATGAAAGTCAAAATGTCACCGTTCTCCTGCAAGCCTGTACACGGTCTCTCAACAATCAACTTCAGCAAAATGATACCTGCTGAGCTGGTCACATTGTTAAACACACAGAGCACTGACACACACACACACACCACACACACTGTCATATTTGAGCTCATTATTCAAGTGGGCGTGAAGAACAATATGCTACGATATGAAAGTGTGTAATGGATTGTGGAAAATGCTCTGGAGGCTCAACATTGACTTGCTGAAATGACAGCATACGGGCTGTTACTATATATGGCTCCCACCATTTCACCCATTCACTGAAGTGCCCGAAGAATAAAACGTGTGCACACTTGTAAGATTTACAACTGTATGCAAGCAATTATCCCACTTGACAATGCGGAGAGCTTTAATTTTCTCAGTCATGTGGGAGAGGCGTACTGTTCCCTGACACTCCAGTGCATTTCCTGCCTGACGAGCAATTCCACAGGATCATGCGTTGGTTGTTCCTGTGGCTCTCACAATTCATTAGCAGGGCACTGTATCAAACCTCAGCCCTGCATTGAGACCAACTGTAGCAGCAAGTGTTAAAAACGTTCATGTACTGAAAGCTGGCATCAGATGTCTGGTGAGGTTTGAAATATTGTTTTTTTTTTTGTTTGTTTTTTGTTTTTTATTCAACTAGTCCCTGATTTAAATTTTTTTAAATGGTAATTTTAGCTTGTTTAATAAAGCCAAAGTTTTGCAGAAAAACTGTTAATGTTAATTAACATTAATTATAAAAAAAAAAAAACGTGTGTGTTGGAACTGGAGGGCAGATATTTTTTTTAATTGATACCTACTCACAGGAAGACATTATAAAATGCATGTTTTCATCTCCTACACCTAATAATTTTATCAATAAATACCTTAAACTGGGGATGTTGCATAGAATTGGGCCGATATTCGATAATATTGTGATATTTCCCTCCCTATGTTAGGTTTTTCATAATATTTCTTTTGCAGTTTTGCCGTGCTGCAGAGTCCAACCCTCATTTACTCTACATTGTACTTTGGCATGTGAAAAATAAATCTTTGAACTGCTGTTTAGTGGCAGCATTGCTTATACCTGAAACATAGATATACAAATATACAAAAATATATTAACTAAACTATATATTATAAATAAAACACCTTAAACATGAAATACAATAATAGAATTATATATTAAAAAAAGAACTGAAGATACTGAACTGAGAGATTACATTTTTGTTGTTTGTGTTGCACCACAAAATGTAAAGTGTAATATCTAAATCACAGAAGCTGCAATTTTTTTGATAAAGGTAAAATGTGTCACATTATACGTTACAATTATAGGCCCCGCCCTACAAATCGTATTGTCCAGATAGAGGAACATGCATGTTTGGTACAAGTCCCCACAAAAATCACATCATCATTATTTTTACATATTTTTCAGTGAAAATGAAATGCAAAACTGGCCACTCCACCTGAAACGGTGTCTTATATTACAATTGCAATATCGTTTAGCCCCAGTAAGGAACACAAAACACAGAAGCACCAAAGAAAATACCTATGGACAGTCCTGACGTTGTGATCCAATGAATCACAGAAAAAAAAGGAAAACCAACAAAACTTTCTCTTTGTCTTGCAGTGACCTGAGCTTTAAAGTAACAGGCCTCATTCCAGCTGGTGTCTGATAGGTAAAAGGACTTCTAATGAGCCTGTATTATTTCCAGTTAGACCAGTAAAATCCAGCAAATATCAGCCTGATTCTGGGCTTCTGGCTGAGACTGAGAGAAAAAGGAGGAGAAGGAGAAGAGAAATAAGAATGCAGTGACTGATGGTCATTAGACATGAAAGGGGGATCAGATTCCCTAAATCTGCCAGGAATCTTTGCTCTTCTCTGAACAGTGATTTCATGTGTAGGCAGCCGCCTTGTTAGAACTTGTCATTGAAGAAAGAGGCGAGAAGAGAGAGAGAGAGAGAGAGAAAACAAGTGTTTGATTTTACTACACAACAGGCAGCGAGAGAGGGGAGGGAGAGACGGACGGACGAGAACAAGACAGGGTGTTGAAGTAAGCTGTCTAGTTTTGAATGGCCGAATGAGGGGAGGGATGGAGGGGGGAGGAGGGAGGGTTGGACAGTGTTTGATCTTGCCATGATGATTTTACAAATTAATTTAATCAAAGCTCGTCCTACATCTGTTGAAATGTTCAAAAACATGTTTTTTCCAATCAACAACAGCAGTGAAAGGAATGCTGGGATCATAATTTTTTCAACTAAATGTTTTGTGGTTGCATAAAAGCATGAATCATAAGTTTGAAAGATTTTATTTGCAATCTTAGAAGGATCAGTCATGTAACCCTGATTTATACTGAAGTGCCAGTAGTTGCATTTAGCATGTTTCAGCTCGTAATTTATGTATAGTTAACATCACACGTAGTCAGTCAAACCTGCTAAATCTTTACATTTCACAAAACTGTTGAAACTTGTTTGAGTTGTGTAATCCATCCATTCAGTCAGTCTGAATTAATGCTGTCTGCAGATTTGATATGTTTTGAATCAGGTTTTGCAGAACAGACTCTCACTAAATCAAAATGTATTAAACAACTACAAAAGTGCTTTTTCAATAGATTTTTTGTTACCTTGACATTTACAGTATTCAGTCCTGAATTATACTTTCACACAGGCTTTCACACAGCCTTAAAGCCATGTGAACTGGAGCAAAGATATAAAGTAGGGCAAGTGTGTGTGTGTGTGTGTGTGTGTGTGTGTTTACGTGTGTGTATGTGTGTGTGTAGTCCAGGTATTACTCATGTTGTGGGGACCTGAAGCTGTTCACACAGTTGCATTATGGGAACCAAAAGCAAATCCCCTTAATGTGCATTTTTTTTAATGCAGCGTTCTTTTCGGTCTGAACCAATCATGCAGAGTAGGTAACTGTCTGGGGACTGTTTTTGTAATTTGATTTATTAAAGGTCCACAGAGAAATGCACACAGCCTGTATTCAGAACCTGAGCCATAAAACCAGCCATCAGGACTTCTGTAACTTTGTGATGTCACAACAAAGCAGTCACTGCTCTCAGCCATGCCCCAAGACCCGCCCACCTGGACCCACCATCCAACCTTACAGGATTTGGCTTCTCTGAGTGTTTGCCTGAAATCTGCTATATTTTTAATCAATCACTCAGAAAAAAGTCAGCCAATCAGAAGAGAGGCTCGGAGTCTCTCTTCTGATTGGCTCACTGACCTGTTGTTACTAGAGCTCCAGAGAGAGGCCTGAGAGAGGAGATGTAAAACAACACAGAGATGGTTTTTGTTTCTGAAAACCATAAATATATCTTCTTATGGATATTAACACTTCAAATAAAACTCAGGAAAAGTGTAACATATGGGACCTTTAAAGTGAGGCCACGTTTTAGTGTTGTGGTAAGGTTAGCTTTAGTTTAAGATTCGGTTAAACGTTAGGGTTCGGCAAGTAGTAGTTGTGGTTTAGTTTAGAGTAAGTCTCTATAATGTCCTCGGAAGTCATGGAGACATTACTGTGTGTGTGTGTGTGCATGTGCGTGTGTGTGAGAGAGAACCCCGAAACTGGTTTCGGTTAGCATTAATCTGACAACATGAAAATGCTGCTTCTTGAATCCACGGCAGTGTGACTCAGGCAAATATGACAGTGCCTGTTTTCCTCTGTCTGCTCGTTGTGCATAAACTGACATTTTTCAGATGTAACTAGCAGGTGCTCGACAGGGACAAGTGTTGGAAAGGAGATGTTGTGCAGACAGAGGAAGGACATGAACAGATATCATTTGCCCTGTGATGCTTTAGTCACAACTCTTCTAATGATTAATTTTTTTGAAGTGGTCTTCACATAAGTACTTCCCTGTCAACACACATCCCAATCAGGTCAGAAGAGATACAGTACTTCACATAATTGGTTGTTTCTTTAAAGAGCTAAACACAGGGAACAAAACAATACTTTCATTTCTGTCGCTTTTTCCTGTGCTTCTCTCTTTTGTTCCTTCTCTCTCACCGTATCTCTGGCTCTCCCTCCACTTGTACCATCCTCACATCGATTCTGAGTCACTGTGCCAAGTGGATTAAACCAGCAGCTTTTGCCACAACCAGTTGTCTTTTGCAAAACGTCTTCAAAGACATTACATTTGTACCCAAGAAGTGAGCGTCAAGCTTGTGCGCTCCACGGCTGTAAGAACAATGTAAATCATTCATGCCTGTTGGGATAGGCTGTTTGTGGTTAGAGCACAGGATCAGCAGTTGATTCACTTTTTCGTTTGATGATACTTTGGGCAGATTAGATGCTCTTCAAAGGCTGAGAGGTGGCTGAGGGAAGCTCTGTGTGTCTTAAATGCAGCACAAACAAACAAGCGATATGGGATCTAGAAATTGTTTTCAATCCAACATTAACTTTGCCCAGACGGCAACGATTTGGCCCACATCATCTTCGCTCAAGTGCCTCATTAAAGTTTTATTGTATTTTGTTTTTAATTGCATGCATTAAAGATATTGACATTCCTTTTTGTACCTGCATTAGGTCGTGAGTGTTATCCTAGTTCCTAGTTATCTGACGTATATTATTGGCACAGTGTCAGAACATGTAGCCAAAGTACAGTCTAACTCAGATTCTCTTAATTTCCAAGGTATAGCTATGTCTAATTATTTTAACTGGACATTACATTATTATCTTAACTTGTTCTGGTAGTAAAATGATTATTGATTTATTCTTGAAGTCATTTTTTAAAAGGTAAATGCAAAACCTTTACTGGTTCTAGCTCCACAAATGTGAGGATTTGCTGCTTCTCTCAGTTGCATGGAAGTGCAAATGAAAAGTATTTGGGTTTTGGGCTGTTTGTTGGACAAACAATATCAAGCCATCACATAAAGCTCAGGAGCTCATTTTATAGGCTGAACTACTTATCAAATCATATTGTAATTGATATATGAGTCAATAATGACAGTAATCATTAGGCTTGGGCCGATATTCACTAATATTGAATATCGCGATATTTCCCACCATATGTGATACATGTATGTTGTTTATTTATTTATTTTGCAGTTTTACAATTTGCACAGTCTGCCCTGCTGCCGAGTCTGACCCTCATTTCACTGAGCCAGGGATTCATCCGGGGGACGGGGTGCAGAGAGCCAGAGTTTGCATTAGCACAGCCACTAACACTGTGTCAGCCACTGAAAGTTACAAGCATAAACAAATAAAAGATGCTAACTATGCTAATCATTCTGATAGCCTACCTCTGCTAGTCTCTGATTCAGGCTCCTCATCTTAGTCTGGGCCTGACTGAGGCTCAAACATGTGGCTGAGTCTCTCTGATGTTTCCTCCTTTAACCATCTTTTTTTTTTTTTTTTTTTAAAGATATTTTTTTGGGCATTTTTTGCCTTTATTGACAAGACAGTAGAGAGTGACAGGAAAGGGGCAGAGAGAGAGAGAGAGAATGACACGCAGGAAAGAGTCGGGCCGGTCGGGAGTCGAACCGGCGCTCAGCTGCTAAGAGCATCCGCTCATGTGGTACGTGCCCTAACCACTCCGCCATCGGGCCACCCCTCCTTTAACAATCTTGATGCTCTCTGCTCTTTCATCTGTCAAACTAGCAGCGCTCACAAGGCCTGATCCAGATTTCTCTGAGAGTAGATGTGCTTCCTGCCCAAGTTTTTTTTTTTTTTTTTTTTTTTTACTTTTTTATGTGTGAAAACGATCAAAATATTATCATAGCAGAGTTATTTTACATAAGTTAAAACATGTCTGGAGGGAAACTTTAACATTTTGGATATTGCCTACGCCTGCTATTTATTAGTTGCAGCCAATATTTATTGCAAAATTATTATTGGTACACCTCCTATCATGTGTGTTGCTCAGTCTGATAATATATAAAGAGACAGAATTATAATACACTAAACAAACAGCTGAAATACACATCTAAGATAAATGCATCTCCGATTTTAAGTGTCAGTGCTCTGGTTGCCAGCTTTCTCGCTCCCAGCCGGGGCTGTAACACTGTCAGTGTGATGTTGCAACTGTGACAAAGCCAGATTGCTGTGCGGTTGCCCCGTGGTTAGAAGCGTCAACGATCGCGGTTCTGCTGCTGGAGCTGATGGCGGAGACGGAAAGGAAAAAGTCTGCTGAGACAGAGAAAACGCAAGCTCAGCTTTGACGGATGATGTAACAAGCGTGACACATTGAAAAGTTTCATGTTAATAAGGGACGTCCCCCTGTCGCTGGAGCAGTTACTGTATGTGTTCAGTCATCCGAGGAATGTGGAGCGCTCCACTGCTCCACTGCAGTTTGTAATTGAGCTTTTGTTCTAATGCAAAGACACTTGTGCACCAGAAAGGTCAAAGCACAAGAGCAGCGTTTTGGGCCTGGCAGTGGTTTCCTGTCTTGCTCAAAGGCACATCAACGAGACACAGCCATTCAGTGAAGCTACGTGCTTCATAGCTTTGATTAAAAACACTAGAAATTAAGAGTGGTATTTTCAAATTGTAAGAGCTGCGATTTTAAACATATGTAACTAAACTGATCGACCCCTTTGCGCAAAATTACTATATATAAATAGATGATATTAATCTCATAGCCAGTAGAGATTATACCAAGGTTTCCCTGTATTACAGTAAAACTGGATGTATTGTTGCCATTGTTGTAAAGTAATGAGCAGAACTATGTTGTGCCAGTTTTGGATTTTTGTGAGTTTTGTTTCAATGTAATGATGAATCTTAATTTGTCAGG
Organism: Trachinotus anak; assembly: GCF_046630095.1. Classification (NCBI taxonomy): domain Eukaryota; kingdom Metazoa; phylum Chordata; class Actinopteri; order Carangiformes; family Carangidae; genus Trachinotus; species Trachinotus anak. Next base: position 3,158,399 of record NW_027273858.1, on the reverse strand, counting down.
TTTTTGATTGACTGGAAATTCTCCTCTGGTTTCTTTTACTCATGTTACACAGAATTTACTTCAAAGGGAAATATTTGCGATTTCCTGTTCATGACTTCACACACATTTCAGCCAACTGCTGTGTCAGTCAGGTTAAACAATGTCTTAACATTGTGAAGAAAGTTGATTTTTCTGGATTAAGTGACAACCTGTTGCCACATAAAATGTCAGCAGTATCCGGCTGTGGCTCAGGAGGCAGAGCGGGTAGTCCACTGGCCCCTACTGGCCTGGTGTAACTCTGTTGGGATAGATACTGAACACCAAATTGCCCCAGAAGGCTGTTCCGTCAGTGTGTGAATCTGATGTGTGGGTGGGTGAATGTGTGATGTATTGTAATGCGCTTTGAGTGGTCTCTAAGATTAGAAAAGTGCCATATAAATTCATCCTTACGGCTCATCAGTGACATATCAAAACCTTTAGTTACATGGTCAAATATCAGTGACCAGCAGTTTGTTATTATCAACAAACACAGCAGCACTGAACCTGTGGATTATCTTTGTCAATCTTGATTATCTTTATCAAAATGTTTGGTACAAGCTTAGTCGAGCTTGTTTAACACTGCGTACTGCTGACCATAAATACAGAACAGGAGCGACGAGCACCTGGATGTAACCTTACGTCCGACCTTAAAGTTGCACCACTTAGACTTAAGCCCTGTACATGTTGTGCCTGGGTGCAACTTCTACATCTAGTATGGAGCAGTTGTAAGTTGGAAAGTCAGACTGGTATCCATGGTAATAATAACAGGGAAAATATTAATCCCACCCAGGAGGAAAAACAATGACGGCAAAGCGTCTTGTTCACAGAATAAATAATTAAAGGGTATTAAGATGAGACAGGCCGATCTGTGATTGGACGAACCCACTGGACGTCTGTTTGGACAGTGAGATGACACAGAGGTTTCACTTCGCTCAGACAAGCTCTGAGCTAATGGAGGAGCTCTACGCTCAACTGCAGCATCAGACAGAAAGGCAGTGCTGTCCCCGCCCTGCAGCTGCTGACAAACGCAGCCTCTCAAAATACTGTGGGCGATATGACTGATGCACATCAGACAACTGCAGCAACAATGTCCGGCTATTAGAAAAGTGTCCTTGCATCTCCAGCTCCGCCTTAAGCATTATATCCACCCACCCACCCAGTGCATTCAACTCTTTATGTTTTCTTATTTCATTACAAGTAAAACTCATTTTCCTTTTCTTTATCCAGATCTCGCAGCTTGTTTGAAGGTAGAGGTTAGAGTGAAGTGTGTTGCTTAGCAACAATGACCACTTTGTGTGTGTTCATGTGAGTTAGTCAGGTTTGGTGCACTTTGGTGTAAATTCAGATCTCAGAGTCAGGTGTAGCTAAGACCGGCGTAACAGTTAAGACCTAGACCAGCTGGTGCACTCCTCTCCTGGAGTTTATCAAAAGTAATCACAGTTTTAAAAACAGTTTTTTCATTTGTTCAGTCATACCTTCCTGTTTGGTTTTGGAACTGAAAAGATCAGGTGGACCTTCACTCTCTTGTTTAAAGCACTTCACTGTTTTCCTTGCCGTCCAGTTTGGTTTCCTTCAGCCTCTGTAAACTCTCATGCAGATGGAGAAGAGGAAGAGCTCAGGCCTGCTCTCGTCCTGACCCTGTTTCCCTACGGGCTGTAGTAGAGGGGTGTCCTCCCTGCAGACTGAAGGAAACAGGGGCAGGACTGTGTGTGTACATGTGTGTGTTTATGTGAGTGCGTGAGTCTAAAAATAGAGGCAGTGTGTTTGAGTCACACGGTAGGCCCTACTTCCTGTTTTCACTGTCCAAGTTTACTTCCCAGAGAAAGAAGGGAAGAGGGAGAGAGATGTCTCCCCAGGTACTCCCCCCCACCCCCCCGTAGCCTCCGTTATCCTTCGTTTATCCGCCGTCCTGTCCGTGTACAGTGTGTGACTTACAGTACGGTACAGTAGGACACAGTTGCACAGATATGTGAGGAATTTGAGATGAAGAAATCCGCTGCGAGTGCTTTTCCTGCTGCCGCTGTCAGCACCACTTAGCATAAACACAACTTTTCACAGCGACAGAAATGAGATAAGACAAACTGTTGCGCAGCAGCTGTTATTGTTCACTCGGAGATGTGATTCATTAAGACATCACAAGTCAATTTTGGTGATTTGGTGAATCTCGTCTATTTCTAATGAAGACTCCTGCAGTTTTTGCCTCGTCTCTCATTGCTTCCTGTCTCTCTTGTCTATTGTAAACTGATGGATGGAAGTTTAGACCTGTGCTTTCAGGCTGAGGCACAAAACATTTAATATTTAAACCGGCATTCAGAGAGCATGACCCACACAGTAGTCAGCACACTCTTCCAAATCTTCTGAAATACAGTTTTTCTGACTAATTCAAAAATTGAATATGCAATGTTAAAACACACAGTGATCGAGCATCAAGTGTTTTATTGTATGTGTTTGATCATAGTTCATGAGACAAGATGGAAAATGTTCCACTCTTGCAGTTTGAATTAAACCTTTGAAACAGTTTTCATCTTTTCAGAGTTTCTCGTTGCTTTTGCAAAGTCTGTCAACAAAAGTATTTTAAAAAATGGACCAGAAGACATGAACTCCTGCTGTAGATATACTAACTGTTCATTCAAAAATGTCATGGGGTTGCGTACCCAGCGCTCATCTGTCGCTCTGAGGCTTTGGATGATGAATGGTGTCATCACATGCAGCAGTAATCCAATGTAATGGTGGTTTGGATTTTTGTCAACTAACAAAATTGAAGTGCGTTTGATTTCTTAGCCTGTGTCCAATCTTAAGGACTTATTGTTCTGACTTTAAATCCACTTTGGCTCGCAAAGTCAGGCCAGCAATCAGGGTCAAACTGAGAACCAAAATCCTGATCTTTCACCAGACTCATCTGAGACACAGAAATTATCTCATTTCATCTTCCGCAATGTGATGATTTGCTGTTTCTTGTTATGTTTGTAAAGTGAATATCTTTGGTTTTAGGCTGTTAGATAAAATAAAGACAAAATCATCTTGGACTCTGGGGAAAAAGCAATGAATATTTTCTATAATTTATTCTAAAATTTCTGCCATATTTCATAGGCAAAGCAATTAATCTATTAATTTTGAAAACACGATTAATTGCTGAATGAATAATCATTAATTTACAGCCCTAGAATTTAGCATCTCCAGGGAGAAATCCAGATAAATCACCTGGAAAACTCATAGTGGGATACGACCATGAGTGATGATAGCTTTACCAGTTACCTCCCCTGCTTAATTTATCAGGGAGACATTTGCAAGTTGTTAATGAGGAAGTGTCATGTCAGCCTAAACATATTCAAGAGAATAAAGGCGCTGATGTGATATTAGCTTTGACCAGAGAGTGTGTGAGAAAGCTACACACAGAGTCAGAGCCTCAGAAATGTTAACAATGAGCCTCAGCAATGCCCTGTGAGTACTGACATACTGTACAGCACAGAGGTATAAATACTTCACATCGCTTATGTAACAATTCTAAATACGTTTATAAATCATAATTTGGAGCAGGGAGGTGAAACATCTGTGGAATGTCTGTAACGTAAATCTCCGGTGAGCTCCACACGCCAGAATTAAACTTAGTAAGGAGCCGTCTTCATTTCCTCACAAACAGGATGAGAGGGGAGAAAACACCCTGTCATTCTACTCACCACACACACTCACACACACGCACACACACGCACACACCCACATTCATTACACACAAAAACAAAAACAGACATACAGCACCAGATGGATCATTTCATGATAATTGCTAATGGACAGCCACTTGGAAGCACATTTAATCCTGTCCCGTTTTTCCAGACTAAAGATTAGAGCTGCAACATTAAGATAATCAACCAACTAGTCAATCAGATGGAACTTATACGGACATTTTAAAATTTATTGATCAGTTGAGGAACTAACAAGCAGATTGATCAATGATGAAAGTAATTGGTGGATGCAGCCTTAATGAAAACACCTACATGCTGATGATGTAGAAAAATAGCAGGTTAACTGTTGTATGGGTGTGGATGAGCTAATGAGCACAGTGCATATTTTTCCTTTAGGTGTCATGAGGTTTAATACTGAATGCAACATGATCAACACTATACTGTCTGTTATTTACATAGACAGTTTGTCTTTTATCGTCTTTTATGTCGTATAAAGTGAGATTTTCATGTCTTTATTGATTATAAAGCAGGTCTAGGTTCTATATTAATACTGTGAAAGTATCAAAGCCTCAGTCCACAGAGAAATGCACACAGCCTGTATTCAGAAACTGAGCCTTAAAACAAGCCATCAGGACTTCTGTAACTTTGTGATGTCACAACTATGCCCCAAAGCCCAGCTCACCTGGACCCTCCATCCAAGTGTTTACCTGAAATCTGCTTTATTTTTATTTGATCACTCACAAAACAGTCAGCCAATCAGAAGAGAGGCTCAGTCTTTCTTCTGATTGGCTGACTGACCTGCTGGTGCTACAGCTTCAGAGAGAAGCCTGAGAGAGGAGACGTAAAACTACACTGAGATGGTTCTTGGTTCTTAAAACAGTATTTAGGTTCCATGATATGTTGGATATTCACTTTTACAGCCACACTACGTGCAAATATCACTCATACGAGCAGAATTTGTCTGTAAGTGGCTGGAGAGATGATTTCAAACATTCACTGGTTTCTACCTTCACTTCAGTTCCCCCACACGTCCTCCTGTCTGTCCCTGTGTGTGAGGATCAGTGGGTCTGTAGCTGTAGGTCTGTCTGAGGATACATGCAGCCACATGATTCCAGCTTGACTAAGGCTCATGTGATACTGTAAAAGCTTTGGGACAGCTCTGTGTGTGTGTGTGTGTGTGTGTGTGTGTGTCTCCCGGAGGAATGCGTCTCAGTGTGATTAGGTTAAAATGAAACTCATTAAGCTTCAGTTGACAACATGTGACGTGGATAATTGAATCTTTGAATTAACCTCAGTCAGAGATATGAAAGAGTAAAAATCCTGAAGGTGCCTGAACATGCTCGGAGGCCCTCCTTTTTCTGGGGCACCTGATGACCTTGTTGCTATGGCGACCATTCAAGCGGCAAAATAAACAACACAAACAAACAGAATATTCACACTACCTTGACTCGAGGAAGGTCGCCTGCTTCCCTTCACATCGGCTGGTAAACATGCAGCTGCAGTTGAACTGAGCTCACCGCAGAGCTTATGCTAATAAATTTAGCATCAGTCATTAACATCTGTACATCAGGTGGTCTGACATGAAGCATAGTGACAACTCTCCGTCAAACAGACTTGTCATGGAGGTCCTCCAATTTCCACCATAGTTGACAACCCAAACAGGACTGTGCTCACTTCTCTTCCTCTTTTAAAAAACTAAGAGATTTTCCTTGATGGTTCTAAAGTTCAGATCATGGCTGGATTCACCTTTTGGGGAACCCCTGGGAAAAATTTGCTACCAGGTCCTTTGCAAAATGAGGTAATAATTCAGGACTGACCTAAGTGGATATTGTACTTGAGTTGTGTGAATTCCTTGATAAAATGAATTAAAGGTCCCATATTTTACACTTTTCCAGTGTTTTATTTGAAGTGTTGATCTCCATAAGAAGATATATTTATGGTTTTAAGAACCAAAAACCATCTCAGTGTAGTTTTACATCTCCTCTCTCAGGCTTCTCTCTGGAGCTCTAGTAAAAACAGGACAGTCAGCCAATCAGAAGAGAGACTCAGAGAGACTCTGAGCCTCTCTTCTGATTGGCTGACTTTTTTCTGAGTGATCAAATAAAAATATGTCATTTCAGGTAAACACAGAAACAGAAACCAAGGTTGGATGGTGGGTCCAGGTGGGCGGGGCTTGGGGCACGGCTGAGAGTGGTGACAGCTTTGTTGTGACATCACAAAGTTCCAGAAGTCCTGACGGCTCGTGTTAAGGCTCAGTTTCTGAATACAGGCCGTGTGCATTTCTCTGTGGACTGAGGCTTTGATACTTTCCCAGTATAAATACAGAACATAAACCTGCTTTATAATCAAAAAATCAGCGTCATGTGGTGCGTTCAAGGCCTCGATGCAGGGCCACCTGTGTTCTGCAGTCTGGTGTGTACAAAGTCCAAACAGACCCAATATAAATCTTTAAGAAGAGCTAATGGTGGACTAATGCTTCTGGTATGTTTTGAGTGTGTGTGTGTGTGTGTGTGTGTGTGTGTGTGTGTGTGTGTGTGAGTGCAAAAACTAAATTGCACAGTATACAAGGGAACTGGCAAAAGATCAGGTTACAGTATCAGCTAGTGTGTGTAGTGTATGTGTGTGTGTGTGTGTGTGTGTGTGTGTGTGTGTGTGTGTGTGTGTGTAGTGTATGTGTGTGTGTGTATACACTTGTGCACAGGATGATGTGTTTATGTTGCTGTTTTATAGTAGATGAGGCCAAGTTATGGTGTAAATGTTAGCATCAATGTAACTTGTATGCCTTTGTGTTATCTTATAGGTGAGTTAGCGTGTGTGTGTGTGTGTGTGTGTGTATGTGTGTGCGTGGGTGTGTAGGTGGCTGTACGTAGTAGAAGCAGATGGGTGTGTGGGCGGTCTCTTCCACTCTCCTCCCCTCGTGCTGAGAGCGAAGGAGCAGTAAAGATGAATACTGTGACAGTGCTACAGAGGAGATGAACGTATTGAGAGCAGCTTTTCCTGCTCACTGCTGCCAGTGAAAGTGTTAGTGAACAACATTTCACTTCACTGTAGTCATTTTATTAGTTAGCATTTAGCACTTCTGGTTCCCTCGTCCTGAAGTCTGTGGTTTGTTTTTTTTTTGGCTGAAATAAGGTCTGTGGTTAACACAAGCTCTAGAGATTTTCATGTTTTATTCTACGACATAAAATATGTCAGTAAATACCCCCTTTGTGATTCTTTAAGCTTTTATGTCTCTTACAAAAGGCTGGTCACTTTTGTAAAAGAGGTCAGAGCTAAATCAAACTACAAGCTGAAGTTTAGTGGTGGTGATGTTGAAGTCATGTGACCGTGGTGTAGTTGGTTTATAGCAGAAGTAAAACATTAGTGTTTTACTTCTGCTGATTGTATTTAGGCTTCAAACATCATGAAGTGGTGTCATTAGTGAAGAGGATCCTGCTGAACAAAACATGTTTATCACAGAGTTTATTTTCCAAAAGCTGATGTAAAACTCCCAGTGGCTGTTAAACCAGTGTGAAGCCAACTTCGGGGTTGGTCTACAAAAATACGTCATCCCTGCAGCACTCTATTGGTTTGAGTGTGTGTGGTTTTGTTATAGTATACACATTGAGCTCTAATAAGCTGAAGCTGCGATCATAAACTTTATTTTATTTTATTACGTGTGTGTGCTCAATTTTTCTTTTGATGTTTTCAATTTGCCGTTTATGTTGTTTTCATCTTTCACTTTCATCCTTCATTGTGATCCGCTCTTTTTTCGCCTCAGTTAACTGGAGCCCATCCTTCAGCTTATCACATGTTTTACAGAAATGTCAGATTTGTCAGAACAAAATGTCCCTCAGAGCACATATCTTACTCTCAGTTTGATGACACAATTTCATGAATCCTATTATTAGGTATTATATACTCTTATATATCAACCACATTGGCCTCAAAACTTTGTAAACTTAACAAATATTCTTTCCTTTTTTTTTCTTTTTGTGGCTCCATAGTTGTGTCCATCTGGCCCCTGGTCTCTCTATCAATGTCTCTGACTCTCCCTTTCTGCAGCCCCCCCCCCCCCCCCCCACATGTATCATCAGCCCTGCCCTGAGTCAGTTAGAGGTTAATGTTCGTTTCTCCTCTCATCTCTGCTTCTGTCTTTTCTGTTATTACATGTGGCGATCTCTATCTCCACCTGTGTGCAACCACAAGGAAACACTAACTGCCGCATTTTGTGCAGATGCACATAAAGTACGTAGAGATATTGGTAGAGAGGACGTCAGTGTCATGCGTGTGTAAATGCTTAATACGAGTTATTATGAACCACATTTTTGGGATGATGTAATCATACGGACTGAGCTTTACTTCTGCCTTTGAAATTATAGACTAAAAAAAATGAAAATGAAATGGACCAAAAAGTAAAGAGGTTTAGGTCGTGGTGAGTCAGGGTCATAAGTAAACATAGTCTCACACAAACTGCGGTTGTGTAACATTGTGAATACATTGAGGATTGGCCACAAACTGAAATAGGCACCTTATATATTTCAGTGCAACAGAAAGGTCACTTTAAAGCTCGGTTTGAGCACAATCGCTAGCTGCAAGGGAGCTTTCAGTGTGTGTCTTCGTTCACTCACAGTCTGAGCTGCAATCCTGCACAAAGAAAAGCAGTTTTTCAACAGACACCATTTGGTTTTATGGTTGTTAAATCCAGCAGGTTTGTAGAGGTGAGATGCAGCGGGGCATGTATAGAGCTAACACCAGTGTTAAGTCAGCAGCTGTTGCTTGTATAAAAATTGTCTAAAAATCAATGTGCAGCAGAATAATGATTGTTTTTCTACCTAATTTTAAAGGTCCTATATTTTACACTTTTATTCAAAGTGTTGATATCCATAAGAAGATATATTTGGGGTTTAAAGAACCCAAAACCATCTCTCTCAGGCTTCTCTCTGGAGCTCTAGTAACAACAGGTCGGTGAGAGAGGATCTGAGTCTCTCTTCTGATTGGCTGACTGTTTTCTGAGTGATCAAATAAAAATATAGCAGATTTCAGATAAACACTCAGAGAAACCAAGTCCTGCAAGGTTGGATGGTGGGTCCAGGTGGGCCATGCTGGGGGCATGGGTGAGAGCCTTGACTGCTTTGTTGTGACATCACAAAGTTACAGAAGTCCTGACGGCTTGTTTTAAGGCTCAGGTTCTGAATACAGGCTGTGTGCATCTCTCTGTGGACTGAGGCTTTGATAACTTTACAGTATTAATATAGAACCTAGACCTGCTTTATGATCAGAAAAGACATGGTCATCTCACTTTATACAAAATTTCCTACATAGGGCATGTGGGACATGAATCATATAAAATTGTGGTGTTTTGTTTTTTGGTGTTTCTGTTTGGGGGAATTTTTAATGAAAACAGAATCTGAATCCATGTTCAGATGAATCCACTCAGCAGCACTTCCCCTAATAGGACTCTCTGTGCCAGGGACAGATCCATGTTCACAAATATTGACTGGACTCTCCCAGGTAACTGAGATGTTTCCTGCTTTAACTCAGTTCAGGCCACATTCAGGCTGTCAGCCAGAACAGTGTTCAGTTTTTGTAGTTAGAAACTGAACCTTCTCCTCACACTATGCTGTGTCGTCAGTTTTTGTTTTTTGTTTTTGAATGGAGGCTAATCGGCACAATCAAAAGCTGCTATGTTGTTTCCTTGTATTTTTTTCTCTTCACCTTCTACAAGAGGAGCCCCTGCTCACTGTGAACTGGATGAAGAGCATCAACTTGCAGCGGGAGGAAGAGGAAGTTTTTGATCTGTCATCTGGATAAAAATCATTTTAAGTTGACAAAATCTATATGAAACGAAAACAGGAAGCCGTAACCATCCTCATGACGGTTTTCCTCTTAGTATTGTGTCCATAAATTCTCATATTTTATTCATTTATAGTCAGAGAGTGTGTGCGTGCATGTGTGTGTCAGCATAGCTGGTGTGTTCACAACACTGCAGCCAGCATCAGTTATTCAACAGGGACAAATTAGGCATAGACAGACACGCGGCTAAACAGGAGGACAGGCATGAGTGGCTGCCGACAGGAGAGTGTGTGTGTGTGTGTGTGTGTGTGTGTGTGTGTGTGTGTGTGTGTGTGTGTGTGTGTGAGTGTGTGCGCGTGCGCGCGTATGCTGGTTTGTTTGAAGTAAATCTAGTGCATTAGCAGTAGGAGTGAGTCCAGCTGTATAAAGTTATACTCCATAGCCTGAATCTGTGTGTGTGTGTGTGTGTGTGTGTGTGTGTGTGTGCGCGCATCTCTCCCTGTTTTTATTAATTTATGATGAACAAATGGACACACTAAATAAACAGACTGTAGCACATCAACTGTAAAAGGTATTAATTTCATTGCAGCCATTACTGCTGGGCTCTGCGGGGTATTTCAGAGAACGCTCTGCAGCCTGCTTTGTTTGCAGCTTTCCCTTCAGCGTGCACATGGACCGTTCCGTCCTGTCGTTTTATCTTTGTGAGGACCAGTTTGACCTTTACACCTCCAGAGTGAGGACATTTGTGGACAGCCCTCCCTTCTTTAAAAGGCTGTTTAAGGGTTAAGATGTGGTTTTAAGGTTGAGGTTAAAGGGTCACTCCACTGATTTTACACATCAAACCCGGGTCATTAGTCACGGTTAGCACCACTCAGCCTGTGAACACAGTTGTGTAACACTGACTGTGGCTCTGGAGCAGCACCCCGATGATGTCATACTGATGTTTATCAGGGGTTATCTCATTATGAACTTGGAGACATCAGGTTTTTAACTCAAAACTTGTGTTGAGATGTGGAGTTTGAAAGATGTGATTGTTTACCAAGAAAGGGACCCGATCACGTTGCATTATGGGAAGTGTAGGGTCGAATGTTTTTAGATCTCGACCCATGATCAAATATCTCTGCTTCTGCTGCACCAGTTTTTGTTTGCTTTTCATCTGCCTCTTGCAAGGCTCCGGCTTTATGGAGGTGCAGTACTGCGTAGTGTGCATCAAACCACAGAAGGGTAAGACACCCCTGTTATCTTCTTTTAGAATATGTACATTTTGAATAACAATATAATATGTACACAAGAAGTATGTTTAAGATAACACATTTAGAGGCTAATTAAATCATTAGAGAATACAACTTTGTTATTATAAAACTAAATGTAAAATATTGTAAAGGGGCATCTTACCCCCCATACCGAGGAAAGAAGCCACTGGGGGGCATCATGCATCATTTTTATGTATACAAACTTAACATTTATGCATATGATTCACATTATTTTCAAATTTTGATGTTGCTTTTAACATCACATAACATATATTTTAATTTGCGCATTGTTTTTCGAACAATTTCATTTATGCTCATTAATTTTAAATTGATGGCCAGAGACAAAGAGAGATTTGTTTAAAAACATTTATTCATTGCTATTTAAATTACTGACATAAGAATCATGTTAGACACATAAGCAAGTGAATAATTAAAATGATATAACATCACTATAGATGCTAAGCCTACACCATTAATGCTAGCATGCTAGTGCTACATTAAGCTAATTTAGTTAGCTATGATGTTATCAGCTATTTAGCCTTTTAAACTGACAATAATACATCTTCTACTATTGGTTAGCTGTTATGTTATTGTGTTAGATGTGCATATTTTCTCAGAAATCTACCAAGGCTAGACTTTTCAAAATCAACTTTCTTTCACATTTTACAGAGGAGGGGGTTATCTGACCCTGGTTTACCTTCCTTTTTTTTGTAACTTAGAGCACAGAGCGTCAAATATTGTCTGAAAGTTGGCATCACATGTCAGGATACTCTGAATAAAGCCAGACATCACATTAGTGCTGGTATCAATCAGCTGGTGTTCATCATTTAATGAGGCACTATTTCAAGAAGGATCCTCACAAGCATAGCAGTTCTAACATGTATGTGTGTGTGTCTGTGAAGGGTCTGCAGTGTGTCAGTCCAGAGGCCGTGTGCGCTCTGTCACTGAGAACAGATAAAACACAATGTCCTCCCTGTTCTCTCTCTCTTGCTCTTTGTCCCAGTGTCTCTCGCTCATTCTTGTTTTGATTTTTCACTCTTGGCATTTTGATTCTCCACATCAATGCGACTGCTGCTAAATTTGAAATTGCTGTTTAAGTGTCAAACACGTTTCATCTCTTTCATCATTTTCACGTGAAGTGTCTTTGTCCACACTGAGGCACTAAAACTGCAGAAACACACACACACATCTTTCTCTCTTTAATCTTTTAGTTGAGGTCGGATGCACAGGTGGTTTTCACAGGAAAGTTTCCTGGATCTCAGGAGGTTAAAATGGACTCTTTCTGTTTCAGTTTGGCATCTTAAAGCTCAGTTTCAGTTTTCACCGATTTCCACAGAGAAATGTCTGGATTTTTCTGCCTCCCGAACCGGTGCCAGCCAGGACCAGAGGCTTATTGTTTTTGGGTTCTCTGTCCGTCCATCCTATTCTAGACATGTTACCTCAGTAAGGCCTTGATGGACTTTCTTCAAATTTGGCAAACTTGGCAAATTTAGCAAATTGGGACTCAATGACAAACTGATTAGACTTTGGTTGTCAAAGGTCAAAGTCACGGCGACTTCACAAAACGTGGTTTTGGCCTTGAACACAATATCTCCGTAATGCCTTGAAGGAAATTTGGTATAAACATTAACTTGGTCTCTCACAAACCACTTTTTAGTCATTACTGAAGACTTCACACAGCAATTATGACAGAATTTCACACAAATGGTTTTTATATGACTCTGGATAAACAGGGATGTAAACTGAAACCAGTCTGAGTGGCAGAGGAATACAACAATAATTTTTTTTTTTTTTTTTGATTGAAGCAGTTTTTTGCTCCCACTGAGGCCGTTCTCTGTCTGTTGTTGGATGTTTGATGCCAGTTTGAATGTGGACATATAGACAGATAGAGAAGCACCTGGAAGCACTGGCACAGAAGCTGAGTGATGTGCTGCTGCGGACGGGGCCGACCACAAAAACGTGTTTTAGCCACTTTAAAAAAATACCAGTTTAAGTGTTAAATGTAATGTGTGTGTGTGTAATGTCTTTTTTTGAATAGTTTCACCACTTTATGGTTCTGTCAAACAGCCCTTTTTTTTTGGGACTACATTTTGGGAACTGCTGAGCTATGATATTACTACGCACAAGTGCAACTGTGGTGTGCACTGTATTACTCCGCAGATCAGCTGTTTGAGTCAGCAGAGCTCAGTGTAGGTGAGCTTGTGCGTAGTTCAACGGTTGAAACAACATAGTTCTGAATCAGCTGACTGTAGATAACTAGCTCACACAACCCCACAGCAAATAACCACAACCATCACTTAATGTTTGTGACTTAAAGTAACTGTCTTTATTTTAAACTGGGCTTTGTCTTTGTCGGATACTGTAAGTGAGAAGTGGATCTAAAAACAGAGTGTGTGTGCGTGTGTGTGTGTGTGTGTGTGTGTGTGTGTGTGCGTGTGTGTGTGTGCCCAGTATGTCTAGAGTGAGTCTGAGCCATAAGTTCAACAGTGTCATGTGCTCTTACTTCAACCTTGAAAGGCTGTGGGTATGTTTGTTTGTGTCTGTGTGTGTAAAATGTGTGGCACTGTGTATATGTGTGTGTGTGTGTGTGTGTGTGTGTGTGTGTGTGTGTGTGTGTGTGTGTGTGTGTGTGTGTGTGTGTGTGTGTGTGTGTGGGGGGGGACAAAGCCAGCAGGTGTGAACAGGAGTCATCACTTGTTGAAGGACCTTTATTTTTGTACATGCACACACTAACACACTAACACACACAGTAAGGCTCCACAGTTAAGTCCAACAGACACAATCACGATGTAGTGTTTTTCAGCGATGCAACATGTTTTTACTACACAACTGCATGTTTGACTTCATGTGGAGAATAACACAATAAAATCTGAACATTTGAAGCTTTGTTTACTCGTCAGTTACATTCATTTATCGATTTATCCCCCAAAGTTTAATGTGTAACTGATAAATAATCACGACATGTCAGTATTGAACAGAATGACTAATCATCATACACACACACACACACACACACACACACAAAGAGACAAATGCATAACATGCTTAAGATGCATTAGGGCGGGGGAAGGGCAGGGGGGGTGTGGGGGCAGGATGGAGGGAAACCTGCTTTATTGAGTTAAAGCCTGCAATTTAATTTCCTTGTGTGTGTCTGTCTGTGTGTGTGTGTGTGTGTGTGTGTGTGTGTGTGGGTGTGTGTGTGTGTATGTGTGTGTGTGTGTGTGTGTGTGTGTGTGTGTGTGTGCATTGATGTGTGTACAGTTTGAAGATGTTCTCAAAAAACAGGATAAATGAATTAGATTTGACTCCATGTTAAATATGCAGCACAATATGCACACACTTTTACACACACACACACACACACACACACACACACACACACACACACACACACACACACACACACACACACACTTTTACACATGTACACAAACACACACTCTTGTTTGTCACATGATGAAGACCATGTGATGTTTGAAGTAGCTGAGCTACACCTTCAAATGAGATCAGTCGGAACAAAAGCAGCGTTTGTTTAGTTCAGTTATTAATGTTGTTATTATCGTCCTCATCTGGTTTAATGAGCAGGTAGGAATAAATAACCTGAGACACACTGTGTGATGCACTGTGGACCGCCTCAGCAGTAGTAATTTCAAGTTGCACATTAAGCAGGTTAATGGAAACGCAGCTTCTGTGAAGTGTAGACTAACAGAGGAGTGTTACCCTTTGCAGTATCTCTGTGTTCAGCATCAGTTTTTATGTTTGGTTTTAAAATCACAGATGTGTTAGACAGCTGGATGTGAGACTTACTCTTGTTTGGTGTCGTCTTCACTGAAGCCAAAATGTGTCCAATTGACGGACATGTTTTCTTTTTAGGTAGAAGCGTGAACACATGTATTAAAGGAACTGACAGACTAAATAACCTTCTAAATGTCGGTTTTAATACTTTGTTGGGCGATTGCCCAGCCCTGCCATTTTCCCACAGACCACCATTGTAAGAGAGAGGGATGTAAAACTGCTCGCTGGACATCTTGATCTGCACACAGGATAAAATTATTGTCCTTTTAAGGATGAACTTTTTATACATTGAGAATTTGATATTTTAAAGCTGATAGGATGAGTGGACCAGCTTGAAATAGAGAAAAAGCTTTCGGGCCTTTGCACTGGGTGAACAACAGTGGGTCATTCAAACAAATGGGCTTCATGTCAGGACAGTGTCCATGTGTTTAATCTTCCCAGAATCCCAGTGAATTATGTCCACGCTGGATGATTCTGCACTTCACGGTTTACATCTGACTCTCATGTAGGAGAGTAAAGTTTTTGTCCAGTCACAGACCTGCAGTTTTCTTTTTTATCAGCTATTACTGATCTTTCCCTAAACTTCACCATCCTGTAGTCACCATGCATAGATACTATAGAAAACATCTGGTGATGGAGTCAGAACAGCCCAACACATCTGGACAAAGGTGAGCTGGGCACTACAGATATGACAAAAGAACAAAACAATGACGAAAATAAGGAGTATGTTAGTTGGAACCTGTCGATTTGTTTGCAGTATAATGATCAATTATAATGATCAGTTGTTATCAAAACATGTTGCACACCTGGATTCACAACACCGCGTCCACACGCACTGTCCCTCTTCCTCCACTGATAAAGAGTGTATCTCTCTCTGCACACCCTCCTGTGACCTCTGACCTTTGTGTGCGTACGGCCGCCAGCAGGGAGGAGGAGTAAAACTAGTGCCGTGCATTGGACCATGTGTAAGAGGATGAACACGCGCCAACAACAGCGGTTGGACACACACACACCGAGGGGCCTTTTCCTTCCTCCGCCGGCTCTATATTTAGTGACATCTGCACCTGTGTGTCTGAGCACGCTCAGCAAGCAGCTGATGAATGGAGGGCTGTGACCTCAGAGGAAGGGAGGCGGTGTGTGTGTATTTGTTTGAGATGTTTGGGGTCCACACGGTCAGTTCGCTTTTTTCTCTTCTTGTCGGCCTCATAATCGTCATCATAGCTGGTTTATTGGTGACTGACAGTGTGGCACTGCTATGAATTATACATGAATTCTGTTTCATGTATTATCTCATTTCTCTTTTCATGGAATGGGGTCAAAGTGGGTGTACTGTGTAAATCAGCAGAGCTTTAGGAGGATGGAACTTATTACTTTCCTTTTTGGTAAATTAATTATTGTTTTTGATTGATTAAGTCTAGAAATTGTGCTGGATGCCCCTACACAAGATCCCAGTGCCCAGAGTCCCACCATGAAATGAACAAAGCCAGCTGGATTTGTTCACAATGAAAAAAAGCATCTGGGTTAATGTATTCTCGACTTTTTTGACGTGGCAGTTTGTGACTTCTTGTCCCTGGATTTTGCAAAAAAAAACAAACACAGCTTCACATTGCAGAAGTTCCCTTCCTGCTTTCCTGTCCTGATGTATTATCATAACCCAGGGGATCAGATGTGAAACGATGAATTGATTAATAGGTTTGGGCTAATATTCAATAATATCAAATACTGCAACATTTCCCATCATATGTGATATATTTCATAATATTTAATTTTTAATTTAAATTTTTTTGCTGTTGAGTCCGACCGTCATTTCTCTGCTTTCACTGCTTTCACCCACAAACCATAATGATATCATACATCATGATAACTGGGCTGGACTGTGTTCACATGATAAATTTTGAATATCCCCCAAGTTTATCAATAATCGATTTTCAATCTTCAGCTAATTTATTGTCAACACTTTCTCTGTTTCCTATCATAGTAAACTGAAATTTAAACACATGGTCTTGGATGTGTGACATTTTATAGACTAAATAAATAATCAAATTAGATCATTTGGTAATGAAAATAATAATTAGCTGAAGCCCTGTCTGGAAAAGTAGCTCTAACTAAAAAAAGAAGTGGTTATACTCAAATTAATAATTTACTTACATTGAAAAAATGCTTAGATATTTAAAAAGAAGTAGATCAGTGTAAAACAATAAAAAAACTTCTCAGTTTTATGTCCCCAGGCAGCCAAAAGATGTTGCTGCAAAATATCACTGATTACTGTAGAAGATGCAGATGAGATGTAGTTAATAGAAGCGTTTTAACTAATAAACTCTAACTAATAAAAAAATTAACATTGTTTTTTTTTTTCAGATTTTACATAGAAACCAAGAACAATGAGCCGTAGCCAGCTTCCACTCCTCCACTAATAAATCACAATGTCAGTTTTATTTAGTGTAATTTTAGTGTGTGTGTGGACGCAGAAACAAAACACTTCACTTGTACAGTTGTTGACACACCTACACGTCGCCTTCCAGGATCTGACAGAAAGACAACGCTGTCTCTTTGACTGACGCTAGCAACAAAAACAGCCCAAATTTCTTTATCTGGGCAGTGTTCAAGTCAGTCGTCCCCCCAACCCCCCCCCCCTTTGCCAGATTCATGGTGACGTCCTGCCACTCTCATATGTCCATCTGCCACAGCAACTTCCTTCCTTCCGTTCCTTCTTCGAGAAAATGCAGATAGATGAGAATAATTATCTTGTTAAACCTCAAAATGCTCGCAACGTACTGATTATACTGATGATGAAAATCCATTGGCGCCCCCCCACCCAAAAAAAGAAAACACTGGATATGGAAAGAAAATGTGTTAACCAAAAAAATCAGGCACCCCCAACCCCACCACCCCACCCCACCTCCCCTCACATTGGAACGATCCAACAAACTTTCTCTGTCCTCCCCCTCATCCGTCTCGCTCGCTCTGCTTTCCATCTCCCACTGTATACTTTACTGAACCCACGCCTGTTCGCCTTCACTGCACCAAGTCTTCACTTGGTGAGTGTGTGTGTGAATGTGTGTGCGTGCGTGTGTGTGTGTGTGTGTGTGTCTGCGTGCAAAGGGGGATTATGAACATTGTGGGTGGTACAAGCTGCTGGTAGAAGCTCAGTGAGCCCCTGCCCGATGCCCACTTGCTTTCATGAGATGAGCTCAAAAGCACTCAGGCCTGCACACAGATACACACACACACACACAAACATGTATTCACACACTTAATACACACTCAACACACACACACACACACACACACTTTGCTGTATACTTTCATACACGTGCAGACACTCAATAGATTGCAGAGCAGCAGTTTTCTTCGCTCCCCAGAGCTTCTCCCTGACCTGAACACATTCAGACTTCAGTGTGTCTGAGTGTGTGTGTGTGTGTGAAGCGTATGTACATCTATGATGTGTGGGTGTGTGACAGGATATGTGTCAACCTCTACTTCGCTGTAAGTCACACACCACAGTCTTTCTTTTTCCTCCAACTTTCTCTCTTCTACATGTTACAACATCATCGCTGTGTCGCAAGTGATGCTGTGAAATTTTGGCCAAACAGGATGTTATGATCAGTTTCCCACAGGTTGGCCACTTGTAGAATATTTTCCTCTGATACCAATGCATCACATCACAATATCATAGAAAATGTTTGCAAAACCTAAAGTTTATATGGAAGCAAATCAGTCCCATAACAATTTGAATTATATCGGCAACTGAATTCATCATTTTGAAATGTAAACACCACTGAATGCCTAGTATTTTAAGTCATTTTTAATTTTTCAAATTTAAAGTTTCCAGTAGATATTTATTTTCCAGTGGACATTTATTTTTGGTTTCTCAAATTCTGAATTCAATTTCAAATTCAAGTGCTCACTATTGAAACACTATATTCAAGTCAAATTTAAATCAAGTGAAAACTCCGGTTGCTTAAATACACTTGGTCAAATTCAGGATATAAAATTCAGGGACGCCAAGGAAAAGCAACTGAGCCTGGATGGAATCAGTCTGTGTCTTTATGCCCATTGGTTCCCTGCTCCCTGTGAACGGGTGTGCAGTGATGCCTGCAGTGACGGCCGAGGTAGTGGTGTTAGCATTGTGTGCTGCTGCTGCAAAACTTTCTTTGACAGAGGTGATTTTAGTCGTTTTGCCTGAAAAGAAAAGTCCAGTCCTTCTTCTCCACCACCTTCATTCATCCTTGTTTTTCTTTCTGTGGTCGATCTGAGGTTTTCTGCATATTATAAGTCAGAGGTTTTCCCCTTCAGATGAATGAAGGTTGCAGAGGGAGAGATGTCATGTGATGCAAAGATACTGCAGGAGGTGAAAGATAGTTAATGTATTTTTAAACTCTTAGCATCTGATCTCTGCAGTTTGCCTCAAAATCCATTCCTTGTTGGAGTCATAACAGATCTGAACAGACAGACATTATAACCTCATTTTTAGATTCAGTGTGACTTACACCCTTCAGAATAACATTATCTCTGATGTTCATTGTGGATAATCGTCCATAAATCTGCCAGAAATGAAAAAAGACACTGCTCATAACTCCAGAACTTCTTCTTTTCTTTAGTATCAAATTAAACCAGTGATAGTTAGATGGAGTTAGATACATCTGTAGGTACAAACAAAACAAAACAGCAACTGCTAATAGCTAATCAATATATTTTTTATATTAAGGCCAAATATTGGCTTAATTTGTAGCCCACAGAAAATATACCACACCAGCTAAGAAGAAATAAAGCTAGAGAGACCAGTTATACTCAATTACAGCTAATTTTATACTCATTTGTACAATAAACTCTCTCCACTTGTCTCTCTTTCTTTCTCCTTCCCCTCATCCCTCTTTACTCTCTTTCTGTCCTCCCTCCTCTTCATTTGTCTGCAGATCGACCTGGAGCCGGAGGGGAAGGTGTACGTTGTTATTGACCTGTTAGGATCTTCCAGTGAAGGTAAGAACTGATTTTTACATGAAGGTAATGGTCGACTCGGGGCCAAGGTCAGCTGACACATATGAGTCACAGCAGTTATCCTCGTCTGTCCTTTTGCTTAATGACACAAAAGAGCTGCTGTGTAATCATCGCAAAAGCTACAGGTCTAATCTCCCCTTTTTTGTGTGTCTATTTCTGTCATTTTATTTCTCTAGATTATCTGTTGATGAGGACAGCAGGTTTTTATTTTTTGTCTGAGTCATTGTGGCCGTCGCAGCTGATGCTACCTTCTGAGTTCCTCTTATTTCTACACTAGAAATATACAACCCACAATTTCCACGTGAATTTATCTGGAAGTGGTTTTTGTATGATTTGTTTGACAAGTGGTTGTAACACAGGATGTGTTCGTGTTGAACAAGCTTTGGATGAAGTTTCCCTCAAGATAACTACATGAATAGAAAATATTGAAAAGTCTCTCTGTGACCAGAAAGACCATGAAAAAGGTTTTAAATTGCATTATTGAAATTGGTGAACGCTGCAGAAATCCTGCAAAAGCTTTTGTAAGCTTGTTGGATTTAATCATTATGGCATCATATCAATGAGCAATTAAAGGAGGCATACCGTATCTTATATATACATAAATAACATTTTACATTTGTTTAGTTGAAATTGCAGTTAATTTCGGCAAAGAGTACAAGAAAAAAATCATAAATTCTCTAAAGATAATTGATAATAGATGGAAAAAACACACTTTATATAATGTAGTTTTATTTAAATATCCATAAATAACATTTCTATATATACTTAAGAATGAGGGTGGGCTTTTAATGCTCAGTTTAATATAATGATATATCTCTGTCGAGTTACACAGTTTCCCCTCCAGGGGGTAAAGATGCAGTATACTTAAAAACACGTGTCGCCTCACTGTCAAATAAAGAGCCTGTGTGTGTCGTACATGTCTGAACAGACTCGGAGAGCCTGAAGCTTCTGTTGCAGGCACATGAGCAGAGCTGTAAAGATGAATACAACCCACTGAGTTATAAACATCCATCTGGTTCAGGGAGCAGAGAAAATAGAATAAATAATAAATATAATAAATAAAAGCATTTTGTGCTTTTAACAGTGACGCCAACAAGTAAATGATTTGAATACACATGAGACGGAAGTATAAACCAGTTCTAATGAGTTTGTGTGGTGAATCAGCCTCATATCTACATTACAGTCATGCTTGTTTTATGAGCTTTATACACCACATTAATGTGTTGTTGAGCCTTTAGTGGGAATTTTCAGGAAGAGAAGATGGAACAATAATAATAAACATATTTGTGTTAAAGAAAACCAAACAAGATAAGAGAAACTGCCTCTGTAACTCTTGATCATTTATTTGCATTGATAAATCATCTTTTCCAAAAGCAAGTACAAAACACATCAGACACTTTATATGGAAAACAAGAAAATAGAAACTGCAGAACAAACAGAAACATGAGCAATAATATAAATGTGTTAAATCAAAAATTTATCGTTCATAAATGTATATTTGAATTTCCATAAGACAGCTGTTTTCTGTCTGAGGCTGACGTCTCCCTTTGATGTGCTGTGTGTGCGTGCGTGTGTGTGTGTGTGTTGTCTGAAGTGCTTGTGGTTTTGCAGTAAAAGTAAAAGCTGTGTGTGTGTTGAGTAACACTTCTCTGCAGCCTCTCTGTCTCTCCATCTGCCTTTCATTGCAGATGCACTTCAACATGGTCTCTCTCACTCTGATATACTGAGTAAAAGTAGCACCTTAAGAGCTTGTCATCTTTTGATAAAAACTTAGCTTTTGATTAGGACTTCTCTGTTTGTGTGTCTGCAGTCCTGATTCAGTCTGTCACTGTGTGTAATCAACACCATTACATCAGGAAATAGACACATTTCCTGTGCATTTGTATCAGTCCAATACAGTAATGATGCCATGCTGTAAATAATAATAAAATGATAAACTTTATTTACACAGCACATTTCATGCATGGAGTAGTGTAGCTCAAACTTTACAACAACGTGAAAAAATAAGAACAAAATCAGGAAAATTGAAACAAAATCTAAATCAAATGAAAAACAAAAGAAGCAGATCTGATAAGAATAAGAACAGAATATGTGAAAAATAGAAATAAAACGAGAAAGGCAGTTATGACAAAATATATAAAGGATAAGAATAAAAGAAAGAAAGTGCTTTTCATTAGCAGTTTATTGATGACACAGGGTTCAGTGTTTGACTCTTCGCTGTGAGATCACCTCATTGTTTATAATGTGAGACTTTGTGCTGAGAGACGACATCAGGCTGTGATATCTTCTCCTCCAGGAAGTGGCTTTATGCTCACATGTCACAGGCTGTGGATGAGAAGGACGTACAGTGAGGAACTGATCTGATACGTTGCATCGGTTCTGTATTACTCCTGATGCTAACATCTGTCCACACCACTAACAGTTTGGTTCTTGTCCAGATACGGATGATCAACGTTAAATATATTGTAACACTAAAAAGAAACAAAATGAATTACTGTAATTTTAAAAATGCAACTTTATAAACCTTCTAAAACCAAAGCCAAACTGTCCCTACTCAAGGCTGGTGAGGTATCAAACCTCACTACTTTTTTATACAAACCAAAACGGGACATTTTCTGATGTAAATCATACATTTTAAACCTAAGCTTGAGTTTCTTTAGGCAAAGTTGTGTGACAACAACCTTTGACATTTGACCAGTTTGGTTTTTATTATCAGGTTAATATTTTCCTCAAACTAAAGTATCTTACAAGTGTCATTTTGGGGTCAGTCCCAAGACTAAAAAGAGCCCTCATATCTTAAAGGTCCATATTTTACACCTCTCCTGTGTTTGATTTGAATTGTTTATATCCATAAGAAGATATATTTGTCCAGGTCCAGGTGGGTGGGGCTTTTGGGGCATGGCTGAGAGTGGTGACTGCTTTGTTGTGACATCACAAAGTTACAGAAGTCCTGACGGCTGGTTTTAAGGCTCAGTTTCTGAATACAGGCTGTGTGCATTTCTCTGTGGACTGAGGCTTTGATACTTTCACAGTATAAATATAGAACCTAGACCTGATTTATAATAAAAAAAGACATGGACATCTACCTTTATACAATATGGGACCTTTAAACATAAGGATAAAATATGACATTGCCTTCCAAAATGCCACCTAATTATCATGAGTCATGAAGTGTACTCTGTGGTTCAGGTTAGGGGAAGATGAAGAGATAGGATGTGAGCTCTTTTTTATTTCAGATGTCCTGTTGGCAGCAGGAAGACATCCAGTGTTATAAAACTAGCACAGCAATGACCAAGGACGAGAGCACACATTAGCTGTGTCTCTGAGTGACTAATCCTTTGAGCCTGCATAGGTGTGGAAATGTGAAGGAAGCATGAACACACACACACACACACACACACACACACACAAGCCCAGAGAGATCACCTGTGAAAGACTTCTAAGGAACATAGAAAGAGAGAAAGAGGCTGTTTATGCAGGAGGATCTGACAGACGTGTGAACAGGCTCCATGGCTTTTTGTAGTGTTTACAAATGGATAAATGTAGTTTGTTGAATCTTGTCACAGCTGTGGAGCATCTCCTTGGATAGTGATACTGCAGCAGAAACCTGCCAGTCTCTGGCCAACTAACCAGGGACAGCAGGGTTCAGGTCAGCTTGAGTCATTACCATATAAACTGAGTGTTGTTCAGCAGTCAAAACATTGTCTGCAGCAATGCACAACTGCTTTGTATGGATTTGAACTGGTTCTGATCCAACAAAAAGCACAGTACATGATCAGCCATTGTTATTGTTGTGCTGCCTCAATGCAGAGACTCTGTAGATACAACAAATCCCTCCGCAACTGTTTTCTTTCTCAAGAATATGACTGTGAAGATGAAATGGAGAAGAAAGCAGGAAGAAGCACTTCAGGACGTTCAGACCAAGAGCGGAGAGAGCGAAAAAAAGTTCATGGGTGCTCTGACAAAAAGATCACATGACAATCTTCTTGGGTGGAATCAATTATCTCATGATCTTAATCACGATCTGCATTTTGTTTCTACTCTGATTTTTCAAAGTCCTGACCAGAAATTGTGGTTTGTATCTTTCCACCTCTTTGACATTCTTTTGGATGTTAGCTCGCTGCTGTTCTTCACCCACAATGCTGTTTCCAAATGTGTCACGACCAATCACACTTCTTGCTTAGTTCATATGGAGTATTTGTTTGGACAGCGCCGTTTTATTTATGAGGTGCTATATGTAAGTGTTTTGATTTGGAAGTTCAGTCCCTGCTGCCCGGCTGCTCCAGCTTCTTGGCACAAGCCTCGGGTTGTCCTGCCTGCAGGCAGGTCTCTTGTCTTGTGGGCAGACTGTAACCTCACCGTCCCGTCCTGCAGCTGGTGACAGGGGTTTTTGTTCTGCTCAGGTGAACAGCTGGTACATGTGGTGCTAAACTAAACTCGTCAAGGCTGCAGAGCAGAGCAAGGACTGCAGTCGCCAGCTGCAGTCAGTGGGCTAGTAGCTGTTTAACAGCTGACGTTGGGCCTGGCTGGACACATTCTGTACGATTAATGTGAAAAGAAGATCAAATGTCGAAGTAAGATCATGCACGAACACACAAGATCATCATACAAGATCATCAGAGCGCCCACCTCTACTCTGATGCAGGTGATGTCGATGAAATGGACAGATAGCATCTTTCTTTAGAATGCTAGGTCTTGTAAACTGTATAAAGGCTCTGCAAAGCAAACCGACATGTCAGCTAGCATCTTTGTGCTAACTGAACACAAGTAGGATATAAGTTATCGACATTAATGTTACCGGCTGATTTGTGTGCTATGGTGCCAGTTAGCATGCACTTCCCTTCTATTATCACAAAATATATTATAGGCTACACTTCACTAACTCTCCTGGAACAACTACAATGTCAGCACCTTTGTTCATGCATCGTTTTTATGCCTCCACGTCAGCAACAGCCAGGGCCGGAGGCAATAAGTTTTCTGATTGTTCGTCTCACTCTTGTGAACACAATATCTCAGGAACGCCTCGAGGGAATTCCTTCAAATTTGGCACAAACTTTCATTTGGACTCAAGGATGAACTGAACAGATCTCCAACTTTAATGAGCAGAATCTTTATCAGAATCCAACAAATTTAAATACATCTCTGGGAGTTACAGTAACACAACAGTCAGCACAACAGCTCTTGTTTTAACACATTTATCAACCACAAGTAATGGATTCGTTTTGTGCCTTTGGCTCTGTGTCCGTCCTCTTCACCCTCAGCCAGAAACTTGATTTGATCCTTAAGAACCAAAATCTGAACCACTGCAACAACAAATCAGCCTCTCACTTCGCCAGATGTCTGCGACTTTCCCACCTTTTCTCAGGATATTACTCCACCGCCTCAGCGATGACAGAATCTACTTTTACGAGAAATGTTAGTGTTTGTGTGTGCGTGTGTGCGTGTGTGTGTGTGTGTGCGTGTGTGTGTGTGTGTGTGTGTGAGTGCGTGATTACGTGTTAGAGAGACATGACTGAATGGAAGAAGAGAAAGACAGAGGGAGTTAACCGGAGGTCGAGAGAGGGGGAGGGGGAGGGCGGGGGGTGATGAATTGATTAGTAAAGTGGAGTGTTCTCTAATGGACCAGTTACATCATCGACAGAGGGAGTGATAGAGAGAGAGAGAGAGAGAGAGAGAGAGAGAGAGAGATCAGAGAGTGACAAAGAGGTGTCATCAGGACGAGGACTCTGCAGGAAATATCACTTCTCTTTTTCTCTTTTATAAATTTATTAAATGATTTTTCTTTCTGTGTCTCTCTGCTGCTTTCTCCATCTGCAGTGACATACAATATATCTCTATATCGCTCTGTGTGTGTGTGTGTGTGTGTGTGTGTGTGTGTGTGTGTGTGTGTGTGAGCGAGCGAGCGAGCGAGCGAGTGGCTGAAATTGCAGTCATTACTTAAATGTGTTTGCATAGCAGAGAACACATGGACAAACTGTCAGGCCTGAGAGCTGCAATCAACCTATTAAGCTTTAATACACACACACACACACACACACACACACACACTCTCAGCCTTGCTGTCCCCAGGATGATAAGCCGCTGCCTGTTGCTAAAAGCGGGTGAAATATTTGTGGTTCTGTTATCCACGTTCTAACTTACAGAATAAAAATAAAATATGAACAAATAAATTCTTGCTTATTCTTAAATATGTCCCCCTCTTACAAGCACTAAGCTAAGTGCAGAGTCTGTAGAGCGTGGAGAAGAACCAGTAGGTTTCCATTTGCGTTATTAGCGCTGGATCAGCATTAGCATTAAGGTGCAAGAACTGAAATCACCTTCCTTTCATTTGAATGAACATGAAAGTGAGAATTGTTATGATTGTATCCCACAGTTTAAACATTATCACCACATGGACACATCTTCAGTTTAGACACCGTCAGCGTCAACGCGCCTTAAATCTCAAATAATTTGCTGGTTGTTAAGAACTCTGATGACTTTGGTGTCCAGTACCTTTTGGTTCATGTCTAAATACGAATAATATTCACATTTGTTTCAGTTGTGTGATAATCTACAGATGTTAGCATACTAACTCGTTAGCTTAGCACTACCGCCGCGTTTGTAACCATCATGCAAATATGTGTTTCTGTGGTGGACAAGTTAAAATGCTGCGACGAGTGAAGACGCCCAGAATAAAGTAACAATCTGACCCTAAGTCAAGTTAATGCTTGTTATTGGATATATATAAAAAAAGGAAGCAACACCACCAGCCTGCGTGAACCTTTAAATTATGGATGAAGACCACGAAGAGTACTGATGAGTACTGATACACATCACTGTCTGCCCACCAGCTCATCTGTCAGACATTTCAGTCCAGAACGGGGTTGGCTTTTGCATTAAATTCTCCCAAAATAGAGCTTTTTAAAATGAGCTGAATTATGTTTTTTAATTTTCTCGTTGTCTATGATGTCACTGATTGTAGTTTGTCACAGTGACGCTGTGAGAACGTCGATCTATTTAAAGTCTTAACTTTTGGGGTTGTGATGAAGACATCATGGAGGAGCAACATGCCCCCCCCAACCCAACCCTGAACCCTTCACAGTGGAAAACACTAAGTCTAACACTGTTGCTAGGCAGCAGTCATCAGTTGCTAGGTGATGGTGATGGCGTATAGTGTAGAAAAGACTGAGGACAGGCAGAACAGGACAGAGAAGAAGGAATGCACAAAAAAGTCCAAGAGGCTGAAGAGATGTGGAGCTGAAAATGTCGAGTTTGTCTCTGAGCGACAGCTGGAAGGGAAGGACACACGAGCCGAGTGAGAAGAAACGACCACTGTCTGTCGTCTGAGACTGAAGGCAGACGATGTTTGATGATCGATCATGTCCCTGCAGTTATGAGGAGCCTGATGCTCAGTTCAGGGAGTGGAGGATGGAAACATGGCTGCCACAGTGATGAGGCCTGATGTCCACTCAGTCAGTTATGTCACTGTCACTGAGGGAAGTGTTAGAGCACTCTGCAGAATATATTTAATATCTGATGGGCCGCCAAGGTAACGTGAGTAATGAGTGGGAAGACAAATCATTTGCAGTTTGATGAAAATGTGATTATTAAAAATACATGTTTTAATATGAAATGATCTTTGAAAACATCAAAAATGTTTAAAAACTCCTTTAACAGTTTTTTTTTTGTTAGTTTCTTTGTTTTAAGGCCTTTCACTGTAAATAAGCCAATGATAGAAACTTTTATTTTGTCACCAGCTGGACCACATATTAGCAACAGGAAGAATTAAAAGGAAAGAGTCAAGAGACAGATGGTGAATTGACAAGTCATCTCTCCCCTGTCAAACAAAAAAGAAAAATTGAGCCTCCCCTGCTTTCAGTTCAGTCCCGAACCTGCGATTATTACCATTAGAATAAAAACGGCTCTGAGAAGGTCTTATTTGGCCTCCATATTGTTTTGTGGTCGGATGTGGGCCAGCAACATTTTTTTTAATTTTCAAGTGGGCCATGAGTCGGAAAAGGTTGGACACCATTGATGTGAAGATGCTCTCCGTGACATCAGTGTGTCTGACAACAATAAGTTACCATCTGCGCTCCATGTTTCCTCTAAACAAGACGGTGTCTCCGTTTCATAGCGCAAGTGTAACAGTTGTATTTCTTGCATCAGATTTTTGTGAGCCACTTACTGTGTGTGTGTGTTTTTACCAATGGAAAAACTCTCAGAAACTTCAGGGACAATCAGGAATCTGGGAAACTGAGGCATCAGAACCTGTCATGTTTTTTTCCTTTACTCTGTGTCGGTGGATGTTTTTGTTTATTTGTCTTAAGACAAAATACAAAAGGAAATACAAAATACAGTGTAATCATCTGGAGCTGCAGCGATTCGCCTTTTGGTTTTAGAATTTATTATTCAAACTATTTGTTGTTTTACATTTTCTGTTATTTTATTCACAAAATGGTTTATCAATTAATTGGGGAGACAATCTGCAGATTGATTAATAGTGAAAATGATTATCAGTTACAGCCCAACGTTCATCCATCCCAGACTGTCTCTGTCCTCTCCGTATTTACATTACTGTAAAATAATCCGTCCCTCTCTTTCTTTCTCACACTTGCTCACCCCGTCGTGTGTGTGTGTGTGTGTGTGTGTGTGAGATTAACACAGCCAGAAAGTAATTGAAACCTGTGCGGTTCCACTGGGGGAACCGTCTGTGATTAATCAGAGAGAGCAGGAGAGACAAAGCCGACACTGTGACTGACTGACTGAAAAAGAAAATATCACCAATGTGTTTAAGTTATCACTGAAGGTGCAAACTCCTCATCCCTCACTGTAGCCACACAGTGTCTCCACCATCTAGTGGCTACATGGCGTAAGTGCAGCTTGTGCTTGTTTGTAGGGTCACACATTTTCAGTGCAGCTCATGCACAGAAGCTTGGTTCATTTTTATGAGGCTCTTTCAGACCCTCATACTTTTCTGTCACACTAATGTCTGTTATATCACATAACTGTTTTGTATATTTTGTGTGTGTGTGTGTGTGTGTGTGTGTGCAGTTGCAGCAGACTCCACCGAGAATGAGGAGCGTGTGTTTCGGCAGCGGATGCGTCCCAGGAAGCGTCAGGGCGCCGTCCGCCGGAGGGTCCACCAGGTCAACGGACACAAGTTCATGGCCACCTACCTGAGACAGCCCACATACTGCTCCCACTGCAGGGACTTCATCTGGTGAGGACACACACTCCTACCTCTACACACACACTGACTCAGTGAAGCTTTGTCCACTAATTCATGAAAAAATTGAGATTTGTTGCACACATACAACAGTGAAAACATCTATTCACACTCAGATGTATAGAGGAGATAACAAGTTTGTTTACATGCACTTTCAGCTTCCTGCAGGTACCACACTGATTTTTACAACTTAGAAGCTCTAAGAAACTCTACAAGCTAGAAAAGCGACTAGATTTCTGTCTGAGAAACCTGGTTTCTTCTTCATGTAACAGTTTCTAACCATGTTTTTAACTTTAAGTGCATTAAACATTACATACATACACAAAGGCACTCTTCGGTCTGCAATAACCTTAAAAAATACCAGGCATGTGTAAATTGGTGAATAAATAGTGTGGTAGCGAGTTAGAAAAAATCATTTTATTGACCAGCTGCATGTAAACAGACATTTTAAACCAGGTTTTAAACGTGTCCTCTGGTTTCCTGCCTGAGCACAAACCTTGTTTACATGTGAACACGGCGGATGCTGTGAAGTGTGGAGTAATAAACAAAGGCAGCCGCGTTTGTTTCCATCCCAACAAACTGCCTCAGCATCACTCACATGGAAGCCATGTGGCCCCCGATGCTTGTTTTTTTTTAATGAAAAAAAACTGTGTGTGCCTTTTCAAAGTAAAACATTAGATTTTTATGTAGAAGTTTGAGAAAAATATGGGGGTTTTTTTCTGGTAACTGTACGTTAGACTTATTTAACCAGACAGAAGAGCATCAAATTAAAGGCACAAAGGTTGTCAGTAACAACTGAAACACATCTGCTGTTTATCTCCTCTCTGTAGGGGCGTCTTAGGAAAGCAGGGCTACCAGTGTCAAGGTGGGACATTTTTTTATTTATTTTTTTTTAAATTGCTGTTGCTTCTTTACATTCCTGTAGTCCAGTATGATGTGAAGATAAATAATTGTCAAGATTATCAACAGGAGGCACTTACAACACATAAGGCTGCCCTGTTAATGTCTTTCTTCTGTATTTTTGTGTGTGTGTGTGTGTGTGTGTGTGTGTGTGTGTGTGTGTGTGTGTGTGTGTGTGTGTGTGTGTGTGTGTGTGTGTTTGTGTGTGTGTGTTCCTCCCGCAGTGTGTACCTGTGTGGTCCATAAGCGCTGCCATGAGCTGATCATTACCAAATGTGCAGGGATGAAGAAGCAGGAGGACACAGTTGGAGAGGTACTGATCTGCAACTACAGGCCGTTTCTAATAGATACAACATGTTTATTTTTAATGCTTCACCTGGAACAAACACCAGCTGCAGTTAAATGAATGTCTGAATGTAATTTGTCACATCAATGATTCCAGTTTGAAAGATTAAATATAAATTAAATAAATATGGGCAGATTTACATTATAAAACTATCAATTAAGATCTTTCCAGCAGGTTATCAGTAGGATGTTATGTAGAGTATCACCTTATTTCCCACCAGATGCAATATTTTTCATAATATGTAACAATAACAATGTATCACAACAGACCAGACGTAAAGGAACTTGCTTAAAAAAAATCTCATATTTTTTGACTTTTACACCCTTCCCACTGTAATTGTGACTCATATAATCACAATATCTACCAAAATAATCATTTATCAATTATCAATTTTTTTTGTACTTCAGCATGTGACAAATAAAACTTTGGACTGCTGTTTAGTGGCAGCATCACTTATACCTGATTATGCATTATTAAAGAAAGCACAACAATATAATTATATTATTAAAGAAACCCCCACCTCCACCCTGCGATAATATGATATGTATATTGTGATACTAGCAGTGTGTGGATGGTATCGATACATTAAATGTTGGATATCATCCAGGCCTATTAGTATTAACATGTGCTCACTTTCCAGTAGGACCTGATGGCCTGTGATCAGAACTCCCTGTACACTTGTGGGATTAAAAGCTTTGCTTAAAGGGGACTTTGATGGGCGTCTGGGTGGTGTAGTTGTTGCACAGCTTTTCCTTTTTGTTTCCACCAGAGGATCTTTGTTGCATAT
The DNA here is from genome assembly GCF_046630095.1 of Trachinotus anak. Taxonomy (NCBI): domain Eukaryota; kingdom Metazoa; phylum Chordata; class Actinopteri; order Carangiformes; family Carangidae; genus Trachinotus; species Trachinotus anak. Next base: position 3,127,642 of record NW_027273858.1, on the reverse strand, counting down.
AATTCCCATTCTCTCCCCTCTGCCCCTCATTTCCTGTCATCCCTCAACTGTCATCTATTAATAAAAAGCATAAATTACCAAAGAGAATGATGAAGAAACTTCATCATTGTGCTCGAAGGAACAACATTCACATTTCCACCTCCATTCTCCTGTAGAAGTGTCTCACTGTCCTTTTCTGTCTCTAACAGCCAGTCGGTTCCCAGAGGTTCAGTGTTAACGTGCCGCACAAGTTCAGCATCCACAACTTTAAAGTTCTCACCTTCTGCGACCACTGTGGGTCTCTGCTGTGGGGTCTGCTGCGACAGGGACTGCAGTGTAAAGGTCTGGACAGACACAGGGCTTCAGTCCATGTGAAGCAAATGTAGACAAACATACTGAAGTCGTAATCACAGCTGTGGTTGAGCTCACTTTCCCCGGCCTGTGCACGCTGACTCTCGCTCTTCCTCTGTGTGTGTGTGTGTGTGTGTGTGTGTGTGTCTCAGTTTGTAAAGTGAATGTACACAGGCGCTGTGAGAGTAATGTAGCTCCCAACTGTGGCGTGGACGCCAGGGGAATCGCTAAAGTCCTCTCTGACCTCGGAGTCACACCAGACAAGATCTCCAACAGCGCTCAGAGACGGAAAAAGGTGACTCACCCTCAAGAATTTAAATAGATCGGTAGCTGTGGCAGTTTTTTCTCCAGCAAACACAGTGGAGAAGAAAAACAGTAGAATTAAAGCTTAAACATCATTTCTAACTTTTAAAGTTCCTCTAAAGTTTTAAACTATGTAAAAATCCCACATAAAAAGTGGAAAAAAGCAGGACAAAGAGGAAACACCAGCCACATGTTTGAGCCTCAGTCAGAACCAGACTCAGATGAGGAGCCTGTCATGCTCCTAAATCAGAGACTAGCAGACGGATCAGAACAGTTTGCATAGTTAGCATCTTTTATTTGTTTATGTTGTTTGTTAGCTTGTAACTGGCAGTGGCTGACACAGTGTTAGGGGTTGTGCTAATAACTATTTTGCTCATGATATGTCTTGTAATACGTTAAATAAAATGCCATATAGAAGGTTTAACACTTGATTTTCATCAGAGGGGGGGCTTTAAATAAATCCAAATGAAACTTATCCTCTACACAGAGAAATCAGTTGTAAAAACAGAAACAGAAAAAAACTGTTTACATTTGTTTATCATCTTGACTTTGATCAGGAAAGTCAGGAGGGTTGGTGAGAAAGTTTTACAGAACAAGATGCTGATGTGTGGACAGTACGCAGAGAATTGATGATGATGATTATAGTGAAAATGGTAAAATTATTGATGAAGATGACAGTGATGTGTTGTGTGTGAACAGCTTCCTCAGGGTCAGGACCCCCAGCAGCAGATATCAGGGACGCCTCAGACAGAAGACGATCGGTCCAAGTCCGCCCCCACCTCCCCATGTGACCAGGGTAGGAGGAATTCTGACCAATCACACGCAGACTTTAAATTTCAAACGCATCACGCTCACCTTATCCTTTGTCTGTGTCCAGATGTGAAGGAGCTGGAGAACATCAGGAAGGCTCTGTCATTTGACCACCGCGGAGAGGAGCACAAAACGCACCCCATGTCCTCGCCCTCCTCTGTTGCCACGGTAACTGGGGACAGCCATGGAGGGACAGGCCGAGGAGGTGATGGAGGCGGCGTTGAAGTGGAGGCAGAAGGGAGCCGTGCAAACGGAGAGGTCAAAGGTCACAGCGCTCCGGAGGCTAAGAGGATGAACCTGCACGACTTTTTGTTCATCAAAGTTCTGGGAAAAGGAAGCTTTGGAAAGGTGAGTGTATGACCTTTGACCTTGGGTGAATAAAAGAAATGATGCACGAGACAATGGAGGAACAAACTGATCAAATGAGACACAGACAGGGAGGAAGAGAAGAGACCTTTCTGACGGTTGTGTGTCATGTGACCAGGTGATGTTGGCGGAGCTCAAAGGCAGCGACGAGGTCTACGCCGTGAAAGTGCTGAAGAAAGACGTGATCCTGCAGGACGACGACGTGGACTGCACCCTGACCGAGAAACGCATCCTGGCCCTGGCCAGAAAACATCCGTACCTGACGCAGCTGTTCTGCTGCTTCCAGACTAAAGTAGGAACTCACACCCACGCACACACACACACACACACACACACACAAACACACATGCAGACATACTTTGCACCTCCAGAGGGCAGCATCAGGCTATGTTTAAATCTGCAGCCTCCAGTTGAGCAGCTCACAGGTCCCACACACAAAAACATCCACACAGCTGGAAAAATCTTAAAATGCACTTTTACAAAATTATATTTGGCAGCAAAGTGAAGCTCAAAGGATACATTTAAAACTTCTAAGTGATGCCCTCAGATCTATTTTTAGTGAAAAGAGATTAAAAAAAGACCAAAATGATTCCAATATGAACATATAATGACTATTGTATGTACTGCAGAACAGAGTCGTTCTTCACTTTATAGTTTTAACATGAGAAGAACAACAGCTTTAAACTGCAGCCACTACTACAGCAGCACCAACTGCTCATACACTCCTCCAGTCAGACTATAAAGAAATATAATAACAGCAGTGTCTTTGGTGTCTGCAGTTGTACATGTTCGTGTCCATAAGGAAGTATGATTGAGCCTATTTAAGTTTGAATTCATTCATTTTCAAGCCATCAGTTAGCATCAGGCATCTCTGTGCATCTGTTCTTTAGAAATTATGAGATCTTTCAGTTTTAAGCAACAATGAAGGTGTTTACCATTCCTTCAAAAAGGTTCATGTTCACTTTCATTTTATTTTAAACCTGTAGTTGCCTTGGGTCAAGTCACATGAAAAAACTAATGTTTTTTTTTTTCCAGTTTATTGGACACTTTCAGCTCCTCAGGCAGATAAAAAAAAACCTATAATGACACAGTCTGTGAAGGAAAAAACACTTTTAGGTTGAACTCTTCACATTTGATGTTTTAACTGAGGCTGTAAGCTGTAGACCTGTAAACATTTCTACCAGAGAACCGCTGGTTTAAAAAAGAATTATATAAAATAATAAATAATAGATTTGTGCTTTTTGAAGAGATACTTTAAGCCTCTGGCTGCGTGGTGTGTAGAATGTATTGGTTTTTATTTCGCCACCCATGTGAAGTACCTGCCTCGCGGCTGCGTCATGTGATCTAGAGATTCAGCGTCTCCTAGTGAGTGAAAACAGACTTGTTGATGTCATTTTGACATCATACCAACCACAAGACATAAACTGACACATTTCACTATAGTTTTCTGTGTCTAAGCTGAATCTGAATATGACACAGACATGAAAAGATATTAATATATTCTTTAAACATTTTAGCTGCATGTAGAGACAGTGGTGTTTTAGAGATAGTTTGTCAAAAATAAATCAGAAATGAATTTATAATGAAAAGAAAACCAACGTTCAAGTATCCTGCAAACTGTACGTAGAGAGATGGCGCTAGCAGCAGTGACGCAGCAGACACACAGATGGTGTGAACACACACACAACGCAGCAGGCAGCGTGTTCCTGGTGTCAGTCACTTGCAACATGAAATAAATTAAAAAAAAAACAACAGAACTAGAAGATGTAAGGTCAAAGGTGAAATATGCCCCCAGCCATTAGGCACATTAAAGGTTTAACATGTCAAACTTCCGAGACCTCCAGTATAATCTTCTACAGCTCTCTATAACTGTAACTCAAATAAGAGAACACATCACACCCTCTCTTTATGTTCAGCTTCACACTGTTGGTCTCCAGCCTCTCTCTTCTGTACCTGGTGGTTAAACGCTGTAAAGTGAAAATGCTTTTAAACAGACTCAGATATTTCAGCTGTGGCAGGAAACTGTCGTCAGCTCAGAGGTTTGATGTGTTGAACCTTGAGAAAACAACAACTTCTACACTGGAGTCATTAGTGAAGCTCTGCTCCCCTTCACTTCCTGCTCTCTCCTTCACACTCTTCACACGACAGCTCTCCCAGACCTCTGTGTGTTTTGTCTATTGTATGTTGCATAACTGTTCCTGGCGGGAAATGTAGAGAGGCACTATACATATACATGTGCGTGTGTGTGTGTGCTTCCTCCAGCTTGACAACTTGCTGAAGGAACGGGTCACATATTGTGTTGCTGTGCCGAGTCCTTTCAGTGCAACTTGAGCCTGACGGTGCTCTGAAGGCAGCACAGGTGTTAACTTTTATCAGCCAGACCTCAACAAAACACGAGCTGCACAAGTTGTCAGCAAGATTTAAGGAGACCGACTGAGTGAAGCCTTCTACTTTGTGATCACTTTTGTCTGGAATCAACTGATGCAACACTGAGGTTTAGAGTTTTTCACCTTTAGATAAAGAATTTAAAGAAGTTTCTGAATCTAGAAAAAACAGGTAGATTCAGAGAAATGTTTGAGTTGCTTCTGGCCTTCACCTGTCTGAGCGGTGGATAAATGAATCCTGTGAAGAAACAGCATTCATGCATAGAAACCACCTTAAAGGTCCCGTAATGTATAGGAGTAGATGTCCATGACTTATTTGATTATAAAGCAGGTCTAGGTTCTATATTAATACCATGAAAGTATCAAAGCCTCAGTCCACAGAGAAATACTCACTTCCTGTATTCAGAAAGTAAAACGGCTTAAAACGAGCCATCTGGACTTCTGTAACTTTGTGATGTCACAACAAAGCAGTCACCACTCTCAGACATGTCCCAAGCCCCGCCCACCTGGACCCACCTTCCAACCTTGCAGGATTTGGTTTCTCTGAGTGTTTGCCTGAAATCTGCTGTATTTGATCACTCAAAAAACAGTCAGCCAATCAGAAGAGAGACTCAGAATCTCTTTTTACCGATTAGCTCACCTAGCTGTTGTCATTGGAGAGAAGCCTGAGAGAGGAGATGTGAAACAAATATATCTTCTTATGGATATCAACACTTCAAATAAAGCACAATGTCCTTTAAAATGGTAACTCAATGTGTTCTATAGAAATCTGCATCAAACGATAAACAGTGCTGTCCCTGGTCCGTCCCATCAGAAAACACACATTCTGGAAGGAGGTTTGGCATTTGTTTTGGATGACCTAGGTTGAGTGGTTTTCATTGGTATTGGCAGGGTCCAGCTTTCCCATGTGGGGGTCAAATTACACACCTAGACCAAGAGTTTCATGGGAAATGATTTGAACACATACCGGACGTGATCTGGAAGAAAAACATTGTAATGCAGAAGCCAATATTTGACCATGAGCACAGTATTTAAGTGTTGTAGTGACACTGTTCAAAGTCTTTTGTGGTCTTCTTTATTAAAGCAATATGAAATGAAATATCTTGAAGAGAAGTGGAGGTGTCAGATTCAGCCCTAAAGTTTTATTTTGAAATGCAAAGAACTGCATGATCGGGGTCCAATCATATCCAGTCTTGTTTGAAGACACAAACCTTTTTGTGAGAAGTGATGAATTGTTTTGGGAGCAAACAGGACACAACAGGTAACTATTAGTGAAAAAGACATGCAAAGATTAAAGGTCTCCTCCTGTTTTCTGCAGTGGATCAGTGGGATTTAGACACGAGGAGGAGGAGGAGGAGTTAACTGTGGCTAAACAGGACATTTTGTGAGCTGCATCTTTTGTTTATTTTCTCATAATGCTCTGAGTCCAGTGGTGGCGTCTCCTGTTCCATTTATTTATTCCTGTTAGTTTCCTTCAAAGCAAACACAAACATGTGCAGGATGGGGAGAGAGAGAGAGAGAGAGAGAGAGAGAGAGAGAGAGAGAGAGAGAGAGAGAGAGAGAGAGAGAGAGAGAGAGAGAGAGAGAGAGAGAGAGAAACTGTGTCCTCAGATACAGTTTTATTTTGTGATCTTTTTAGCTTCATTATTTTTAGCTTCTTTTGTTTGTCTTATTTCTCTCCATAAGCCTGTCTGGTACACACACACACACACACACACAAACACACACACACACACACAGGCAGTCAGAGGTGATTGTGATCGTGTTCTTGGACAAAACAAAGGGACTGTGACTCTTACATAAATGCTTTGATCCTTATCAGAGACATGATGTGTATTCCATATGCTGTGTGACCCCGCCCTCACCCCCCGCCCCCCACCCTCACATCGGGGTGAGGGCAGTCCCGATGTGATCACAGTAAACAAACTGATATATATGTACTATGTACAGTATACATCACACACACAGAGGTCAACAGGGGTGTCACATTTCACCTCTTATATAGTGTTGATGTCATATTAGTCCAACAAATATTTGTCCAACGTGGACAGAGCTTCTTCAGCTCCTCACCCATTTTAACCAGGGGCAGTGAACACACCACCCTCCCTCCATCCTCACTCTAACAAACCTTAATCTGAGCCTGAGGTGACATCTTCACACGTCATGTTTCGTCCAACAGAACCGAAGGACATGCAGTTTACTTGTGTGTAAGAATCAAGAATGTTTGACTTTCAGCTTCACAATTGACTTAAATGATTAATCGATCATCAAACAGTTGTTAATGAGGGCAAGTTGACTGATTTCCATTAAAATTTATTGATTCATTTTCCGCAAATGTATTAACCGATTAACTGACGAACTATCGCAGCTCACTGTCAGCACCTCGTGCTCCAGGTCTCCTGTGAGGAATCACAGAGATGTACAGAAAAATAGATACAAAGGTGAAAGATGCATAATGTCACCAGGCTGTTTCTCTGTTTGGATCAGTTTCTGTCTAATCAGATTCTGCATTCAGTGCAGCTGCATTTTTACCTCCCTCCCGACTGGTTGTGCACTGAACAACCCTGACACCCATTTCATATTTTCATCTGTCGTCTCTCCTCCTTTTCTCTTTTTCTCTCATTCGTTCAGTCGCTCCTGTGAGTCTCCTCAGGGGTTAATGTACTGAACCTGCAGACGTCTGTGTCCAGACATGTTGTGTTGTCAGAGTACACCTTTGCATTGTACACACACATACACCCGCCTTCAGGTGGTTATGTCAGTGTTAACTTTTAAAACACAGCAGTTCTTAAAATATATTAAAAAATAAAAATGTTAAATTCTACTCAAGTAATAAAAGCAGCTACAGCTTTCCCCTCTTTATGACGTATTCTCTCATTTGTTGGGTATTATTTATTTTTTTACCATAAATGTTATTTAGGATTTTTTTGTTTCTTAATATTCTTATTATTATTTTTGTTGTTACTTTTTTTAGTATCCCTATCGTTGAAGAAGCCGTTTGTTGGACTGTGACATCATTATACTTACAAAAAAAGTTTTTGTACTTTTCGTGACCTATGTTCTACCTCACCTCCTCCCTCCCCTCCTCCCTCCTCCCTCCCGTTCTTCTTAATCGACTGTGGGATCGCAGCCGTGTTCCCTTATCGGCCTAATTACCGCCGAGAAATGTAAATAACATTATACAACAGTAGCGCCGGGGCCTCACTCCGCTCTGCACACAGAGGCTGAGCGGAGAAGTGTAAGGCAGGGGGAAGAAGTGAATGAGGAAATGGAGAAAGAGAGAGAAGAGATGCAGGAGGATGAGGAGAGGGTTAAGAAAAACAGGGAAAGCTGGTTCTGGGCTGTGGATTGTCCGTATTTGTGATAATGAGGCAGCTGGTACAAAGAAAGGAAAGATGATAAAAAAGAGGAGAAGTAGAGGGTGAAAGGGTTCGGTTGAAAAAAAAACAAAAAACGAGTGAGGTAAGGAACAGGACAGATTACAGCGAGGAGCGAGTGGTTTTTGTAATGAGCTGTAATTGGTGAAGATCAGAGGCAGCCAGAAACCAGCCAGGTACATTAATGAAGCTTTGTTCTCCTCCACTGAGGACAGAGAGACACATGGACCCACACAGGAAGATAGAAAGACAGATAGAGAGGAAGACAGACACAGGCAGTGGTGCTCAGAGTCAGGACGGTCATACAGATGTGGTGGATGACTGGAAGCAGAGGTGGAGAGCCAGCTGTTACTGTCATGGCTGCGTGTGGATGTAGATTTTGTAGGTGTCAGGGTTTTACCATGAACCCATAAACTTAATTAGACCGTCTTTTTTTTAAGAAGGAAGAGATAAATGCAAAAGTGAAATTCAGTAAAATGATGAGTCACATGAACATGGATTAAAAATTAAGATTTATACAAGATTTTTATCACATATTCTATAAACTGATGGGTTCAGGGGCCAGCTCTGGTCTCTGCCTCCCACAGATCATTTTCTAAAGTCGTCTGTGCCTTTAAAATCAACGAGCTCTGCTCATGAGCTGGAAATAATCCACACAACACACGTCATCTTTGTTACAGAGGAATCCGAACTTTCACACAGGAATAGAAGAATGAATGTCCTTCTTTTCCTCTAACTTAGGGTTGTGACATAATTTACTGGTATGTGTGTGTGGTAGTGTTTCCCTGTGCTGGTCCTGGATCAGGTGTGAAGCAGTGAAATTATGTAAGTTACATGCATGAATACATAATTTGTACTACTCTCACAGTGATGCTTTCTGCTGGAACATCTGGCGGTCGCCATCCTTGAGCCTTGGAGCATCGTTTGTCTGCACTGTGACGTACCTTTGGACCAGGTGCTGAGGCTCAGGTGTGTGTTCCCTGATCCTGATGCTCAGTCAACTACACTAGAAGAAAGTCAGACTGTGCGTGAGTCCAGTCAGAGTCAAAGAGGCAGCGAACAACACACAACGAAACCAGTGGTAACCAGTATTATTGACTGGTTACCACTGGTTTCTTTGTGTGTCCAGACCTCCATGAGCTACTCTCTCATCTTTTTAATGCTGAAAGCTCCTCAGCCTCCACTTTGTGCTTTTGTACTTTGGACAGGGAGGACATTTTTACAGCTCTTCACTCCTTCACTGGGCTGTTTGAGGGTGTTGGGGGTCAGGATCAAGTTAGATTGAGGTGACAGAGAGTTTAAAGGCATTGCCAACTGTTATCCTGACCTCCGCTTGAAGTGGTCCTGTGGCGCTGCTCTTTATTGACTCCACCACAAGAGGTCACTTGTCAGGAAAACAAACAGTAAATATAATTTAGGTGATAAGGGTTGAACAAACAAACAGTGCTGTGCCTCTGTTGACAGCCTCAAATAAAAGTGAAAGTCTCGGATTACGAAATTTCAGTAAGTGAACATGTTGACCTTTGTTAAGGGTGAATCCACCTTCAAAAAGCACAAAACTTTGTGCCTTCCATCCACCTGTCCTCCATGTTCCCAGCCAGCACACACAGTCACGATGTGTAGACAGCGCACACACACACACACACGCACACACACACACACACACACGCACACACACACGCACACACACACACACGTGCACTAACAGCATCATCACACATACCCTGCACAGGACAGAAACACACCAGGCATCATCCACCTTTATTCTTAAAATCACACAGACACTAGCTCTCTCCACTTGACCATGTCTTTATAAGGAGCTGTCTTTCCTGGAAGTCGACTTCTCATGAAACAAATCAAGACAAACTACTCACATCCACAGCTGCTTTTTTTTTTTTTGTTAATGCAGTGCTTTAGTGTTTTTATGGGAACCAGGAGTAAGAAGATATTCTGTGGGAGAACCAGCAGCCCACAGCTCGCACTGAACTCCTGTCAGCCTGAGTGAAGAACGACAGTGAGGGTTGAATTTTGCATGCAAGAACAATTAACACACACACACACACACACACACACACACACACACACACACACACACTGTAGGCACATGCAGGCTGCCCGGCCAAATATGTGTCAGTCTTTAGCAGTGGAGAGTTGGTTTTTTTTTAAAAACTACAGTCATTAGTGGAGATGTGTTTGCTGTTCTTGGGATGTGGTTCAGGCATGCACACACACTTTTGTAATGCTATACTTTGGAGGACCTTCATTGACATAATGCATTCCTTATCCCTCTAACCTTAACCAAGACCTGGACTTGCCTAAACCTGGCAGGTCAGGAAAAATTCCTAGAAATCACTTATATGGGTTGATCTGGAGGAGGTGATGATGTATTCTTTACTTTGATTGTATTGTTGTATTAGACTGTGTATGTTTAGCTAGGTTTACCTGAACATCCTGGACTGTAACTGGGGACATTAAAAATGCAGTAATCGCAGGAACTGGGACTTCCTCCTTGCAATAAAGTATTTTTGTGCACGATTACATTTCCCCATATCACTGCTTTATATGCATCATTTGTAAAGGAAGTTTTGAGCAGCTGCTTTGGTCCATTCTCCATGTAAACAAGTGCGTTGAAAGTGGTTCCAGTTGGGAGCAGGTTCTTGACTCCGCCCACTCATTCTGGACGACTTACACATACGTTTAGTTTGTACCTGTCGGACGGTGAGCGGCTGTTCGGCTTTACGAGACAAGCTCAACTTAACTGTAGGAGTTTTTTAAGGACAAACATTGTTGATCTGGCTCCAGGGCCACACACAGACACACACACACACAGACACACACACCGACTCGCACAATACACTCTGTCGTCCAATTACAATCATTTCCTGCTGCTATCACCAGTGAGGGGAAAAAAGAAAAAGAAAGACCCCTCCTCTTAAAGGCAAAGTCCACACACATTGAAATGAACTTGAAAAAACAGATTAATTAATTTCTGGAGATTGATTCTCACATTCACAAAGAAACAAATGTGATAAAGCCTCTATCAAACATGGTGAAACAATAATCACGCAGTGTGAAGATCTGAATCACCCGGGCTCCGGGTTGTGGTGAATGAAATCGCTGAGTGCATCTTTACTGGGTCGGCTCTGTGTGGTAATGACCAGCGGCCAAACGGTAATGGCTCATAATGTTCCGAGGAAAATAGGGCAGCAATTCACTTTTTTGTTTTTGTACACGGACAAAAGTTCAAACTCCTCCTGCTCTTGTGTGTTTTTTTTTGTTCCCAGTTTTTGACTGATTTTGATGAGTGTGTTCACTGAAAGGAGTTCAGATTGTAAAGGTGAGGAGCTGCAGTCTGTGACATCTCAAACCAAACACACAAATTATATGTTGTTAAAGATTCAAGGTTGCACAACTGCAGATGTGGAAAAGCACATTTATTCAAGTACATTAAAATAACCTTCATTTTATCTGATTGAGATCTTATTTTGAAAGGAGCGCAGAAAAATATTTTTCTTTCTTTCTTTCCTTTCCCTCCTTCCTTTACTTCCTTTCCTTTTTTCTCTTTGCTTCCTTTTTCTTTTTTTACTCCTTACTAATTTCCTTGTTGCTTTTTCTTCCATTTTCCCTTCTCTCATACTCTATATTTTCTTTCATCCTTATTTCCTCCTTCCTTTCCCTCTTTCCTATGTTCTTTCCTTTCTGCATCAATTTCTTTTTCATCATTACTTTCTTACCTTCTTATTTACCTTCTTTCCTTTCCCATCTTTGTATGAAAACTATGGAGTATTCGGAGAATGAAATATCCAAATGTCCAGTAACATAAACCAACAGTGAATCTGTGTCTCTTCAGTATCTGAGCACTTTGACTTTAGACGTCACATCACATTGTCCCGCTGATACTTGTTCACGTAGGCAAAATCCTGAAAACAGTATTTTACTTATTTGGGGGATTACTTCATTGGAGTGTGTGTGTGTGTGTGTGTGTGTGTGTGTGTGTGTGTGTGTGTGTGTGTTTTAGACAGTGAAGACAGAACATATGAGTTAATGGCTTCAAGTTTACATAAGGTGCAAGTTGGGACTTGTTTGACATACATTACAGCAGGGTGGCATGGAGAGGACACAGACACACACACACACACACACACACACACACAAGCTAGATGTATGCACACAATGCTAAGATAACCATCAAGACATTGTCTGTGTTGGATTGTGGGTCATCTGGGTGTGTGCCTATAGAACATGGAATGAATGCATGTACAGTGTGTGTGTGTGTGTGTGTGTGTGCGAGCAGTGGGAAGCCAGTATCTGTACATTTGTAATTACACTCAGGAAATGTTTATTCATGTTTGATTGGGTGGGACCAGCCGGGACTCTGGGTACATTTAAACAAACTATTTCGACATCCTGTTTAAAGTCGCTTTCAGGAGGAGCAGAGAGAGAGAAAAAACTGGCTGAGGTGGACCGCCCTCTACTTATGTAAGACTCAATCCTGAGGCCCCTTTAAACTGATACCAGAGTTGACAGAAGGAGCCTGAGGTCAGCTTTAAAAACACTGAGAGTGAAAGCAGTCAGATCAGATGCCTCCAGCTGCTGTGGGTGAACAGCTGAATGAACTTTCAGGTCAAACACATCAGTTAGAAGCAGTGTTGTTCTATATGCAAGTAGGATAAATGGAAATGGCCACTATAAGGTTTACTACACCAAAAATACATTTTTGAGTATCACACACTGGCCCCTGTCGGCTTTAAAGATTGTCCTCAGTGATGCACCAGTATGATTTGGATTGGAACCAGTACTGCAGTTTAACGGGTGGATTGGGTACGGACCAGACGTGAGCAGTTCACATTAAATACACTTTCCTCATCACTTACTGTATGTATCAGGTGCATTCACCTGGCCTCTGTGTGATGCCTCTGTCTCTGGTCAGGTTTGTGTTAACAGCAGATTTATTGCACATCTGCATTCGTGGCATTAGAATAAAACGATCACCACATGGAGAAATACTCTGTTCAGTTTTTAGATGACAGTTTTTTGTTCACATATATTAAAGGTCCATATTGTATAAATGTAGATGTCCGCTTCTTTTTTGATTATAAAGCAGGTCTAGGTTCTATATTAATACTGTGAAAGTATCAAAGCCTCAGTCCACAGAGAAATGCACACAGCCTGTATTCAGAAACTGAGCCTTAAAAACAAGCCGTCAGGACTTCTGTATCTTTGTGATGTCACAACAAAGCAGTCACCACTCTCAGCCATGCCCCAAGCCCCGCCCACCTGGACCCACCATCCAACCTTGAAGGATTTGGTTTCTCTGAGTGTTTACCTGAAATCTGCCGTATTTTTATTCGATCATTCAGAAAACAGTCAGCCAATCAGCAGAGGGGCTCAGAGCCTCTCTGCTGATTGGCTCACCTGCTACAGGTCCAGAGAGAAGCCTGAGAGAGGAGATGTAAAACTACACTTAGATGGTTTTTGGTTCTCAAAACCACAAATATAAATTCTTATGGATATAAAATTCAAATATGGATATTCAAATTCAACACTGGAAAAGTGTAAAATATGGGACCTTTAAAAATCTACACTGTACCTATCACATTTAATTGTGGTTAAATTTTGCACCTTAGATGAAACTTCTAACATATAATAATGCAAGAGACAAAAGGAAATCAGGGTTATGACTTCACCAATCCTGTGGTTTCTGTTTACCATGAGTCACCCTCTATTTAATTGTTTTAAACAGAGGAATACAGGAAGAATACGCAGGATAACAGGAATATTTCCCCATTGCTGGTAATGTGAAAAAAGGACTGTTTGACTCATTATCATCACAATGGTTTCATGTTATCTGGAACTGCAGCTCCCATTTCTGATGAAAACAGTAATTGTTTTAGTAAATTCTTTTAAGATCTACCTACTATCCCCGAATTTTCTAAAATTCTGTGACTGAAGTGCATTTAAAACAAAAATACTTGTAGAAAATTTTCACCTGTTCACTAAGAAAAAGGATCACACCATTAAAGGTTCTAATGACACCGGCTGTTGATGATGGATGGATTTGAGAAGGAGAAGCCATCAAGTCCCAGAAAGTGTGAAGGGAAAGATCGAGGGAACCATGAAGCAGGCAGGCGGAGAGTGGGTTGAACTGAGGCTGAAACTTTGGATTTTACCTTTTTAGTCTCAGCTCAGTCGAAGGATTATATTCACCTTTACACACTGAATGTAAAGCAAAGTTAAAAAAAAGGCTATTTTTAATATTTCTAAAAATGAAAAGCTGCCGTGATCAATGATTTTCTCACATGCTAAATGTAAAATCAGAATCTTGAAATGAACAGGTACAGCTATGAGACGCAGCCTTTTGAATCACTGTCCATTTCTTTGATTCGATCAACAATTTAGATTTGGTCACCAGACTGTGAGATGCAGTTAAAAGGACAAAGTGAAATGCACATATTCTCAGGTATTGTGTCGTTCAGTCTTTGTTTTACAAACCCTGTATACACCTCACAACAAGTGGGCTTCCCTTAAGGTGGTGTAAACACACTGAGGCCTCAGATCTGTGAACATACACACACATATGGTCCATACATACACACTGTTTGTCACCTTAACCTCGAACCCTGAGGGCTCACACAATGGCTCTGAGGGACTCCTCCTCATGGGTTCTTATATACAGAGCTATTTATATCACACTCCCCCAAACACACTCTCTCTCTCTCTCTCTCTCTCTCTCATTTCCTATATGAAGAGAGTGAGCTGGAATTCAGGAAGGGGTTCATTTTTCCTCTGAGCCCACTTCCAGTACCAAGAGAATAGAGCGAGGAAGGCGCGGGATAGAGTGTGTGTTGTTTGAGTGTATGTGTCACAGGAAGGGGTCCAGTGGGAATGGAGACAATCACTGTTGGTCACATGGTCATGATTTTTGTGTTTTTCTTACTGACTGTTTATGTTAAGTTATTAAATGTGGCTTAAATTTATACTTGAATTTATAGAGTCTTTAGTTTGTCTCAGTGGTAGTGATATGGACAAAATTAATACTGTACTCGAGTGTTAATAGTGTTTTACATGAACAAAATTTTACAGTTTTCAAAACCCACATACAAACAAGTGTGTAAGCTCTCAAAATAATTTTATTCTATGTAATTCATTAATAACTAACCCTGACCCATTCCAGGTGAGATCATTTACCACTATAATTATGTAGCTATGAAATTTATCTTTGAAATTAAGTAAGGTTTGAAAATGTTTTAGGTAATGAAAAATGCCCATCACAGTTTACCTGTAACATCTACTTGTGATAAATACACAACAAAGGGCTTTTGAAAAATGTGCAACGGAAAGGAGTCATTTGTAAGTTTTGCTATTGCTGCGTAGTCAACGTTAGCATGAACAGCTGTTTACTCACCAGTGTAGAAGAAAAATTGTGAGTTCAGCATAAAACTTCATTCCTTCTGAAGTTAGCATGCTAACCAGCTAGCTCTGGCCCTTCCCGGCCGTGTCATCACTTTCCAACACTGAGTCACTGTAGCGTCCGGTCTGCTCTGAAGAAGTAGCGGCTCAGAGGACGTATTACAACCTCTTGTCTTATGAACATAACAATGGCTGAAGCTCTTGGCAACACTGTTAAGGAAACAGCTGTTAATGCCAACGCTGGCTATGTAGCAATAGTGAAACTTACAAATAGCTCCTTTAAAATAAAGTGCTTCATTTGACAAAAATGAAATTGGCCTAAAAAGTGACGTACCTTGACTCTCGCTATTTCTTCTTCTTTTGTTTCCTCCAGTTAACATCTTAACAGTCTCAACCGTTATATATAATAAACTATCTCAACACATTGTACGACTGAACAGCTTTAACTCTTCCTTAATTCCTCCTCCAGTGCTGTAAAGGCGACAAAAGCTGTGCCAGTTAAAATAGAAACACTCAATAAACACACAGTCATTTGTAGATTTAGGTCCAGATAGACTGCATCTGGACATTTAAAGATTTCCCTGACAATCTTTCACTATAATTTGATCTTAAAAAAAAAAAAAAAAAAAAAAGCATGAAGGAAAATAATTGTTAGTTCCACCCTGTTCACATATCAATACTAGTCCAAATTCAATGATCCTTAAATCATCTGTGCAGCAGATGCTCAGATGCTGAGAGAAACTATGAGAAACTACCATTACTGAGCTCTGTGTGTTTGGGCTACAAAGGTGGAAAGCATACAGTCTTAATCAGGTGGTATTAGTTTGGCTTTCCCTGTGCATACTGTGTGGTCTCCCCTGAATTATGCACAGCTCCCCCATATGTCTATATTAAACACAGGCTGCAGGCCTGGGTGTTTGTTGCCATTAGATACCACTGCAGTTATACATCACATGCGGAGTGAGTGACTTTCTGTCTCCGTCTCTTCCTCCAGGACCGCTTGTTCTTCGTGATGGAGTACGTCAACGGGGGCGACTTGATGTTTCAGATCCAGCGATCGAGGAAGTTTGACGAGGCGAGGTCCCGGTTTTACGCTGCCGAGGTAACATCCGCCCTGATGTTCCTGCACCGGCACGGAGTCATCTACAGGTAACCACGCTAACAGTGTTAGCATCAAAACTTCAACGAGTCACCGTATATTATCCACTCAGGCCTCTATGGATGACATTATGTTCTTATTTTTACCAGATTTGTGTGAATATAATTTGGGTTATTACCACATGACAGTGGCTGTAATTCTTTTCCGCAGTTTTAACTCTGTGCCTTTAATCATTTGATTTGCTGTGAAGCATGAACGTGCTGCTTATTTGATTTAGTGCTTCCAGCTGAGACATGCGTCTCCACTACAGGACATATAAGAGAAATTCCAGGATAAAAGAAAACTCAGATTCCCAGAATTAATGAACAGAAATATTGTAAAATTAGATAACTGAAGGGCACTTCACAGGAATGTGTACTGTGCTTCATTATTCTTTGAAAAACTGGGCGGGGTATGACTGTGCTGCCTGTGTGGTCTAAATCTTCCAGCTGTGTCACAATTCTTCCACAGCATTAAATGAACTGCAGTGGGACGAGAAGCCTCCTCGGTGTTGTCACTGTGTTGACCAGCAGCATTCACCTCTCTCCTCCTCTTGTATGTGTGTGTTTTCACGTGCTCATCCTGTCAGTGGTGTGTTCGCACGTTTCACAGAATAACTGACCGTGTGATTTGTGATCTTTGCTGCTGAACTGCTGAACCGCAGGCTGGTCTGACAGCGTTTCAGTTGGCTTTGATGTGACAGTTGCAGCAGATGCACAGATGTTTGTGTCAAACTGAAAGCGAGGAAGCATCATCACTCATCATCACTGACCTCTTTAATTCTTAAATTTAATTTTGTGCAGACGTCTATATTCCCAGCAATCCTTTGCTTTTTGTGGTTTTTAGCAACATGTCTCAACATCTTTCAGATGGATTGAAATGTAATTTTGGTACACACATACATATCCCCTGCAGGATGAACTACCATAACTTTGGTGATCAGCTTAACTTTTCATCCAACGCCATGATCAGGTTGCCCAGAACTTCCAAACTAATGACATTCAGGTTTTCTGTCTGTTTCATCCTCTGGAAAGCAATATCTCAGTAACGCCTTGAGGGAACTTCTTTAAATTTGGCACACACATTCCACTTGGACTTAAGGATGAAACCATTAGAACTTGGTGGTCAGAGGTCAAAGGTCACAGTCACTTTGACCTCACAAAACACAGTTTTGTTCATAACTCACTAATTCACACACTAATTACGAGACAGTTTAACTCAAATTTCTGTAAGGATAAATTAAAGCGACAAAGGTCAAAGGTCAACTTCACTGTGACATCATAATGCTTTGCAAAAACACCTCTGGATAATGCTGTAACTCAGGAAGGGGAGATTGTGATCATATCTCCTGCAACTTCACTGACTGGTGGAGGCATTCAGGCATTCAACCATGAGTCGGTAATTATAGTTTATTAGTGTTTTGGTTTTTTTTTTAATTCATGCTACAGTCACAAAATCCTGTGGTAGGTCTGTTTGATTTCAGACCACTAACAAACTAAAGGGGGATCATAAGTAGATGAAATAACCAGTTCATCACCACCACCTTTCAGCATCCTGTCATGCAGTGAAATCTATGAGAGTTTCTTTTAAATGTAATGAGTAACTACACTCTCCCTGTCTGTCATTTTAACTGGTATCAAGCTGTAGTATTTATACAGTATCTGTGTATTGGGCTTGAAACGAAAACACTGAACATGCAGAACTGTTTTGCTGAGCTGTTGTTGGCTCTAAACCCTTCAGGAAATTGACAGAGGAAAAGCTGATTTGAACACAAAGAGATGTTTGTCATCAGGTATTTGTGGCGTGTCCAAGCACAACGAAGAGCAGTGGCTGAATAATAATAATTTTCTTTAGTCATGAAACTCAAACTTGTTGACCCTGGAAGTGCTCTGTGTTCATCTGCAGGTCCAGATTATCATCATCAGGTACTATTATCTGTCTGTGTGGACCCATCAGTCATAATATCATTGTCAACCCCTAGCAAACACAGCGGGTCCCACAAAAGCAGCACGCAGCTTGAATCATAACACTATTGTGACGGACGCAGACTCAGTGCAGGTTCAGGCTGTTTGCTCCCAGAAATAACTGCAATGGAACAAAAGTCAGTTTCTTCTTTCCGGTGTTTTCTCTCCATCAATCTGAGGTTTGTCCCTATGTTTGGATTCTCTCGTCATGCAACCTGTGTGTCTGTGTGTGTCTGTGTGTGTGTCTGTGATTTTGATTATGGCATTGTGTTTCCTGTGCACTGACAGTTTTAATCTCATGTCTTAACAGTATATACAAGGCACACTTAGGTTGTTCATAATTAATCGCTGAACCATTAACAGACAATAATAACTCTGACCGATAAATACTATAGGTTAAACAGTTATGATGGGGTGCCCTGGTGTGGCTCACCTGGTAGGGCGCGTATCACTAAGGCTCAGTCTTTACCGCAGTGGCCCAGGTCTGGCCCAAGACTCTTTGCTGCATGTCATCCTTTCCTGTCTCTCTCTCCCTGTAGCTATAATAACAGTAAAAATGCCCGAAAAAATAAATGCATAATAAATCCCACCTGAGGGTTATTCTCTGGTGCGAGTCTGGCATTTAACAGCCTGCACACCAGGCTAACCCCACAGCATGTTGCTATTTCTGAATAAAAACCAGTAGACAAGCTGAAGACTGAGGCTGCCTGGCCTGTTTATTTTATTTTGAGGTTTAATGCCAGTCTGACTCTGTGTTACGTGAACAGTAGCCTGGCTGTTCACACCAAGAGCGCATCCCCCCCACGCCGGACAAGAAGCAATTCTGCTCTTTTTCAATCATATGTACATCTGATCTTTATTATCACCAATTTATATCGTAGAGCTTTTTATATGTTCCTGAATAAGTGGGACATTGCTTCTTCTGCTAATGTTGTGTATTGGTATTTTTTTAACAAGGTACAAAAATATTTTCTATTTAAATTGTTTTAATCTTGTCTGTTAAGACAAATCCCTGCCTGGTGTGTTCAAGTTTGTCTTGACGTCACTCAGCTTTTTTTTTTTCAGCCGACTTAAAGTGACAACTGTCTCAAGCTAATGCTTTACTGAGTTTTGCTTCCTAAAATCAACCAACCCTGAATATTGGTGATTCAAGACGAAAAATTTTACCTCTGGACCCAAAATGAAATTTGACCCGCATTACACTGCCTGATAAAAGCTGCATGTTAACAAATAGGCAGGTACTCATGCAGGTTATAATGTCTCCCAGAGGTATGAGCCTTTAATAGTTAAGTTAACTGGTTCTATTGTTGCCATTAAACACTGGGTCCATTTTCTATTGACTTACAATGAAAGCAACTATTTATATAATAGACAAAAAAGTCAACTACTTTTGTTGGATTGTGTGTTTGTTGCTGCAAAACCTCATGTTTGTTTGACCAAAAGAAAACAAACTTGTTTAAATTATATATTACAAATTACAATAACCAAAACCACATTGACATTAGAGCTGGTTGTTTTGTTCCCAGTCTGTCCCAGTGCTTGATCCAACTATCTGTGTGTGTGTGTGTGTGTGTGTGTGTGTGTATCTATGTGTTTGCTCCACGTACCTGCCCTTAAAAGTCATGAGTTATACAAAATAATGCTGAGAAATCCTGACGAACAGACACACAGTCACCACAATGAGGAAACCTGCTGGGAAGTGATCAAAGATGAATGGTGTATTGTTATGTGTTAAATAATTAAAGGTCAGTGGAACGTGACAGAATATGCTAAATTCCTCCTCTGGCCTGTGTATTATTCCTTTAAACACTCTATTGTAATTCCGACTTTTGTTCCTCTTGTGTTTAAGCTTTATTTCCTAAAACCTAACAATGATGTGTTCGCTGGGTTTTCTCTGTTTGCTCCACTTTCCTCCCACAGTACAAACTCAAACCCCCACTGATCAAACTTGCCCAACATTTCAAACAGCTTTAAACATGTATACTTAATGTGAATCCTGTTATTTGGTTGCTACAGTGATTTATTTTGCCCAGAGGGCTTAATAAAGTCTAATTTTGTTTTATCTGATCAGAATAGTGCGAGGTATGTTTTCTTTGTTTTGGCATTCGGACAGCATGAAATATAACCAACATCAGCTGACTCAAAGGAACAATAACAACTTAGCCAACACTAATCAGGGGCTGTCAAACTGAATGCCCTGTCTTCAGGAGAACTGTTTACCTTCTGTAATTCAGCTATGGCCCCACTTTCAAGTGCCTCAAATGTTTTATGTTTATAACATTTGATTTGTGAGCAAACAAGCAACAATCAGCTTAAATCTGGAAACCTTAAATTACAAAATTAGAAAAAATATACAAAACCCCTTGTGCTGCATTAGGATTCTGATTGATGGAGGGAAAAACCCGGCATCCCCTTTTTTCAAACAACCAAATTCACGAACCAATTAACAGAGCACAGACAAAATACTGACAAATGTAGAAATCCTTAATGTGAAATAATGTACCTGAAGCAATTGGAAACAAAAAAAAGCTTTTTGAGAAAATTGAAGGATAAAAATGGTTAATTTATTAGTTCAATTAGTTCACAAGATTTGCTGATATTGACTTTTTCCCACCATGTGCGATATTTTTGATAATATTGAAACATCACTTATACCTGACACATAAAATACAACAATATCATTATATTATAAACCCCATGATATTTGGCCAGGACTTTATCAAGATATTAAATTTGGGATATTTCCCAATCCCAGACTGTGATCCTAACATATCTAGTGTTACTTTTTTGTGAATAAGAAAAGTAACAGTGTAGGTATAATATTTGAAATATTTTACATTAGTACATTTATAACCATAGATTTATGAGTAAATAAGAAACAATCAGCTTAAATATTTAAATTACAAAATTATAAAATGCTTTATGTATTATTAAAAAAAAAAGAAAAAAAAAGAAAACTGAAAAATAAAATACAACAATATTATTATATTATACCTGTACCCGGTAAGATGTTAATCATTTACAATACAATTAATTGTTTCATTCTTAGTCTCATAAAACAGAAATGTACACAATATATGCAGTAAAAAGCAAAGAAATCCAAAACACAGAGTAAATCCAGTCAAGGACTGAGGATGTGAATGTGGAAAAAAACTAAACCACTTTATAACAGGCACAACAAACAAGATGTTGCATAAATTTAAGCATGACACAAGATAACATCACAAAAGTTTCTATAACTAATTTCCAGAGGATGTGAAATATAAATCTACATTTTTTAGTTATTTTGGCTACATGATCTCAGAACAACAAATGTCCAGTCCAGCTGGTGCCAGCTGGACCAGGACTCATTGTTTCACACAGTTTGTGCCACAATGGTTTTATTAATGAAGAGTGGGGTTGTAATCATAAAATTTCAATGTTGTGAATATGTGTATGTGCTCCTGTGGTGTCGACACAATTAAATCCAAATCAGTCATCAAGGGTAAAGCCAAAAGCTTTCAGATTTATTGTTTTGTGTTTGGTTTTTATTGGTTTTGGCCTCATGATCAAGTTCGACGTGATACTCCACCCAGAGTCTGTCTGTCACTGCTGTACTGGAGGCTGATGTCCGCGTTGAGTCGTGTCAGTTGCAATTTTATTTTTTTAAAAGTATGCCCACAAGGATGAAAAACTATCCACAGATGTTTTCTTTTCTTTTTATGTCTTAACATCACAATGATTTTTTTTTGTTTGTTTTAGTTTTGCAAAGTCTGGTGTTCAACCTTCACTTCAGTGCTTTGCTTACAGAACATTGTACCTTGTGATGTGACAAATACAAATTTGAAGTGCTATTTAGTGTTAGCATCACATATACCTGAAAAATGAAACACATTATATATTATTTTAAAAAATGGCTGAAACATTAAATACAATAATATAGCCTAATTGATTATAACCCTGAACAATTCATTGTGTTGAATTTTTTATTTTTATTTTCAGCCTCTTTAGGTTCACTCGTCAGCCTGGCGAGCATCACAGTTTAGTTCTTATCTTTATTTAGCAGATTCTCAGAGTTTAGGAAGTACTGGGCTTGTGATAATATCAAATATCATTATATTTCCCACCATATGTGATATTTTTCCTAATATCCTACACATTGTACATTGTACTGGGGCATATGATGGTTGATGAGTGGCAGCATTGCTTATACCTGAAACATAAAATACAATAATTATATATTATTAAAAAAACAACAGAAACATAAACTAGAACAATATAAGTATATTATAATTGATAATGTATTTCACGACTTTATCAAGATATTCAATTTTGCTCAAGCCTGGTGTGTTCTGTATGTAACAGAAACACAAACTCTTAAAAATAAATCCTTCACCACTTTTCCTTTTCAACCACATAGGCTCATTTTTGAAGTTGTGAATAGTCCATTTCCAGTCAAATCATATCGCATAAATGTTGGAATGCCCAACTGGAGTATTTTATTTGAAGGTATTGTGATATGATATCCTTGGCTTTTTTCCTGAAGTGTAAAACACAGACTGACTCCAAACATTAAGATTAATGGTTCAGTCTTTCAACACTGTTTTCTCTGTGGTGCTGTTTTGATAGTGCATATTACTCTGTCAGAGGCTGGCAGGGACAGATCACACACTCTCTGCGTGTTAATTCATGAAGGCTGAGTTGACTCAGCCACCTGATTCTCTCTCTCTCTCTCTCTTCTCTTTCTATGTCTCTTGCTCTCTCTCGTCCCTGACCCACTTTGTTGAGCAGAAGAAGATGAACAACAAGTGTTTTGGGAACATTATGTTCTTACCCCCCCAACCCCCACCCACCTCTTCCTCTCCTCCCTCCCTCTCTGCCTCCCTCTCCTCGCCACCCCTCCCTCCTCCATCACTCCTCTGATGCTTGTCTTTTTTTTCCCATCAGCCCCTCATCTATGCTCCCACCACGTTACCTTTCTTTCAACATTACTGGAGTCTATGAGATCACATATAAGGTGATGTTTAGATGTGATTCTGTTGGCAGAGCAGGTTCGTACTGGTTGGAGGCCAGATATATGTCTGTGTGAACACATTCAAGAGTGTGTCTACAAGACTAAAGTAGAAGATCAACACAGTCTGTTGTACACTTGTTGTTACTGGGGCTGGGTATCTAACCTCAAGATAAGATTAGATTATGAATTTCATTTTTTAATGGCAGAGGGTTTTGTAGATGTTTTGTAATGTTTTTTTTTAAGTGTTGTAACAGCAGGGTTTATAAATTGACATGATGATTTGTTTTAAAGGTCCCATATTTTACCATATTTTACAGTGTTGATATCCATAAGAACCAAAAATCATCTCAATGTAGTTTTACATCTCTTTCAGGCTTCTCTCTGGAGCTCTAGTAACAACAGGTCGGTGAGCCAATCAGCTGCCTCTCCTCTGATTGGCTGAGTGTTTTCTGAGTGATCAAATAAAAATCTGGCAGATTTCAGGTAAACGCTCAGAGAAATCAAATCCTGCAAGGTTGGATGGTGGGTCCAGGTGGGGCCGTGCTGGGGGCATAGCTGAGGGCAGTGGCTGTATAGTTGTGACATCACAAGGTTACAGCAGTCCTGATGGCTCATTTTAAGTTCACAGTTTTTGAATACAGGCTGTGTGCATTTCCCTGTAGACTGAGGGCTGTGATGCTTTCACAACATAGAACCTAGACCTGCTTTATAATCAAAAGAGACATGGAGATCTCACTTTATACAAAACGGCATCTTTAAACAAAGATGCAGAACCGAAATGATATCAGGGAAACAACATGAACCAAAGAAAAGGGTTCAGTCACTGATAGTTTAATTATCCAGTGTTTAGATATTAATATCCTCCCCCCATGTTTTCATATAGATAAATATACCAGTGGCGACAGTTTGTGTATGTTTGTATGTCAGACCAGATGTGTATTTGGATCATGTAGTCACAGAGGAGGCAATGGAGGGATGGAGTTGAGAGAGAGAGAGAGAGAGAGAGAGAGAGAGAGAGAGAGAGAGAGAGAGAGAGAGAGAGAGAGAGAGAGAGAGAGAGAGAGAGAGAGAGAGAGAGAGAGAGAGAGAGAGAGAGAGAGAGAGAGAGAGGTTAGCTGTCACAGTGCACAAGGGTTGCCGCTGAGGACGTAATGGAAAAATCACTCAAGATTAACATGAAACACAGGAAATGCTCTCAATTGAGCCTGATTGCCTTATGTGTGTGTGTGTGTGTGTGTGTGTGTGTGTGTGTCCTGACAGGGCTGATAGAGCGGCTCCTGTTTATTGACAGGATTTCTTGAGTGATATTAAAGCTCCTCTAAAATAACATGAAGGTGATTTCCCCGAGCGTAGGAAAACAGTGACAGTGACTGGATCAAATCAGCTGCGGCTTAAAATCAAACAGTCCCACAAAATTCCCTCCCAGCAGCATCTGTCACTCAATTTTCAACCTTGCTAACATGAAATGGTGATGTTTGATCTGTCTGGTAGATGAAATCGACCAAATCAACAGTCAACAGTGTATTTTCAGGTCAAATTAGAGGAGCAGTTCAGCTGAAATCCTAAATGTTCTTATCTCTCCGACCCACCGAAGTGATAATATCCTGACATTTATGTTCGTGTTTCATTGTGCTGTCCTCACATGTTCCTGTTCAGGAGAAGAGGTTTAATTGGAGTCAACAAACCGTTTTTCTCTCCCCTCAACTATCCAGTTCCCTCATTTATTTAAGTAGATTTAAAGCTGCTTAGATCACACATTTACCACACTGTGATTATCAAATACAGTCAGGTTCTTAACAAGCTGAACCTTTTTTTTTTTTTTGCCAGTGAATTTTTGCAGAAGCCCGGAGCTTGTATGCAAACAAGCGTTAGGTGAGAGGCGACGGAAACGCTGTGTAGCCTTAAATGAAAACATCCTCTAAATGTCACTTTTTTTCTTTTTGAAAATCTTTATCCTAAATATTTATGACATATTTTGGTTTTGATTTCATTTTGGTTTTGATTTATATGTTCTTAAATACCAACAACAATATTAAAGCTTGACCAAAACAACATCACAACAAAATGAGAAAGGGATATCATGAGTTAATGAAATAGGAAATATTTTTTTAATCTTAAATTTGTGCTGTTTTTATTTTCAAAGAGAATTGTGCCAGGAAATGAAAAACTAATATAATCGCAGGCTTTACACAGTCATTTATCTGAATAAACCAGTCGTTGGTTGAGAGCACAGAAACTTTTAAATTCCAGTTTAAGTATGTTGTGTATTCATTAACATTTATAACACTAGAATAACAAATAATCATACCAATAAATAACACAAAGAATAAAACACATAAAATAATAGCGATACATCTTTATGCAGAGCAAAAAGAAAACTGAGAAAAATTCAGTATTTAGGCGATAAGTCATTTGAGGATGTAACAGAATTAAAGAAAGATTATATAATTTTTACCCATTTCCTTGTATGCAACATAGATGGTTTGCTTTACTTCTCATCCTACAAAAACCACAACAAACGTCTTCAAATAAATAAATATCATTCCATTAGTGCATTTGTACACCTGCAGCCACTTAATATTGAATTTTCCTGCAGCAAGGTGATGTGTAATACAAAGATTAATGTCCGTGGCCATTTAAATTCAATCGCAAATGCATTAAATTGATGTTATTTTCCTGCCTTGCTGCAGGCGTGCAATTCAGATTTAATGTGCTGGGAGTCGCCTGGAGGTAAGATATGCAAACAGGCAGCCAGGGGGTTGCCACTTTAATTTTTCGTCTGGGGAATTACAGAACAAGTCTTGCTCTTTCCCTCCTCAATATGAAGCTATCAATGTGCCTGTTAGCAAGGCACACTCTCAAGGTGCCCAACGGCACAAGACTTTGCTTGTTTTGGGGCTGCTAAGGGTGATGAAAGTTTTGGATTTCATGCAGAGTTTAGCTGCATTTGAGAACAGTAATCATCAACCTCTCATACTTAAATTTCATACGTCTTGAGTGATGTTCAGCCTTTTAAATTGAAGGTTTGGCCATTTGCGAGTGTAAAAACACTGAAAACTCAAGAATAGTTGATAATGTTTCGTATTTTTTGTCACCTGAGCCTGACCAACACTTGAACTATTTAGTAAAAACTTGGTTGAGAGCCAAATGTCAAGGTCCGCTGCATCTATCATGTCGTGTTATTTTTCCTTGAGACTCTAGGCACATTAGCATACCATTCATGGTTTAGCTTTGCACGCGATCCAGATAACCTGCCATAACCGCTGCAAATTGTTTGTCATCAATCAAATACTGAACATGACAGTAAATTACATATTATAATGATCGCATGTAGCTGACAAGTTATAACATTGTAGAAACAAGAATCAAGTAGAAGTATGTTCAGTTCAGTAGATTTAGAGGTAGAAATTGGTTTGATGAGTGGTACTAAAACTGTCAGGTTGTTCCAAAGTCTGAGAACCTGGGAATCTCCATTTGGGACAGGCATGTAAAAACATACCAGTCTCTCACACAGCTCAAAGCCAAACCACTTACTTTCAGCTTTGTAGCTGACGAATAAATTCTGATTTATTTCAGTTCATATTTTTTTTAAAGAAACAAACAGAAAACAGAACAAAACTAAGTATTGTGTATATTTTTAATCTTAACAAATGTTTAAATTTAAGATCAAGTTCAAATTTTGTGTTTATTATCTATGACATGCATAATCAGCAGGTCTTTCTTTCTCCTCTTTTTCTCACAACTTTCTATTGTGCAGTCAATAACTTGTCAGAGCCAGGCATGATGGGACAGAAAAGAAACAAGCTTTTCAACAACAAATCACTGCAGCTCTCAAACAAGCCTGTGAAGCTGCCTTTTTATTTTGGGGGATTACAAAAACAGAACAGTTGCATAAGATCTTGACTTGAGAAACACACACACACACACACACACGCTCCCTAGCTTGTCAGGGCGGCTGTATTTTTGAAAACTCTTCGGGCTGAATGGCTGCGGTGGCTGCATCAAGATGATGTTGACATTTTTGTAGCGATCAACCATCAAGCCCAGAGCGGCTGCATTCATGACCAACCCAGTCATCTCTCAACACTGCTGCTCTTATCGCTCAGACTCTCCCGCTCTCGCGCTCTCTCCCCTCCATCTCTTTCTCTCATTCAACCCTCAACTTTCTCTCTTTTCCCCTCCTCCTGCTTTTTTACCCACCCCTCCTTTGGTACAGATAAGAGGCCCAATTTGTTTTCGATGACAAAAACCCTGTGGGCCTGTGAACCTTGTGAATACTGATAATTGCAAATTCCATCTTTTTTTCAAATATGGGGTCTTTTATGAGAAGCATTCATCACACAAGAGCACATGCGAGGTCTTTAGATTAGAGCGAAACATTAAAAATGAAATACTACACTTACTTTCAAAGTCAGTGGAAAATTTTTTGTGATATTACTAATAATGAAAGTTTCCGTTGCTTGTATCATTATTTACCTGTACAACCTTCCCGCCCTGCAGAGACCTAAAGTTGGACAACATATTATTGGATGCGGAGGGTCACTGTAAACTGGCTGACTTCGGGATGTGCAAGGAGGGAATCCTCAATGGAGTCACCACCACCACCTTCTGTGGGACGCCAGATTACATCGCACCTGAGGTGAACCCAAAAACACACAAACAAAATCTTAACAGCTTTTTCACACATATGGACTCTCATTAGTGTGAGGTTTGTGGATGTGTTAACTCGTTAACATGTGATTTACATTCTCACCTCACAGTCATTTTCTCCCATTGGCACTATAGTGGCACACAGAGTAGTTCCTGTCTGGAAAATGTGTTTCTACGCATCATTTTAAATTCTTACAGATTGTTAAAGTTGTATCATATGGAGAAATAAAGGGGAAATTGTTGGCCATGACAAAAAGGATTGGCTCCAACACACCTCTGTGAAAGCAGAGGTGTGTTGGAGCTCAACTGCCAACAGCTGTGCTTCAGTTTCCCGAAGGCACGGAAACGAGCGTGACTGGTTGTCATGTTCGACTGTTTGCAGATAATACTGTGTTCTGTTTAAATGCTTCGAAGACGACTGCTGCTCCCAAAGTTTAGCCTGTTTGTGGGAAGTTTTGGATGTCACAGAGCATTTGGATGTTAAATATGATAAAACGTACATAAATTCAACCAGCTTACTCAAATCAAGTCCCCTCATGGAGTGCTGCCTCAAATCACCAGAGGAAACTATCCTGATTTTTATAAGAGTAACAGCAGTAGTCCAGCTTCATACCTCTCCATCTGCGTGATCAGATTTTACATAAGTTCTTCAAACTTTCTTTCATACAAATGCTTTTTTTCAAAAAAAAAATGTTTCTGTGTGTGTTTAGATCCTTCAAGAACTAGATTATGGCCCATCAGTGGACTGGTGGGCTCTGGGGGTGCTGATGTATGAGATGATGGCAGGCCAGCCGCCGTTTGAAGCCGATAACGAGGACGACCTGTTTGAGTCGATCCTCCATGATGATGTCCTCTACCCCGTCTGGCTCAGCAAGGAGGCTGTGTCCATCCTTAAAGCGGTCAGTTAGCAAGTGTTCATACTTCAGTGTTGTCGACAAAAATGAGCATGTACTGTAAATGTCATTTCACAGATGCCACCATTATTAGTTAATTTAGACAGGTCATCCTGCTTCAAGGCTTTCACACGGCCAGTTTGGTCTAAAGTAAGAAACAGTTTGTTAAAGAATATGGTAACATGAACACTTCTAAGGCCACTCAGATTTAAATTAAGAGTTAGTTTAACTGTGGTACACTGTGGGGAGTTGTATCCGACATGATAACATCACTGCTAACATTTTTTGAGTAAGGAACAGACCTGCAAACTGGTCTTGCTACTACAACTTTGAGCTCAAATTACTGCAAAGAACTCTTCCACATTCAACCATTAAAATCTACCCAGACTCTTGGACCCTTTTGCTTACGTATCTCGACTGGCAAATCCTGTTTTTATTGTATCACACGTTTTACTACCCTGTGTTAGTGGCACTGCAAGGCATTCAAAACCTTAAACCCCTCTTTGGCTTGATCTTCCAGAACCTAGATTTCCTCAGAACACTTGCAGTCTTTGTTTCTTTGCTTTTTCATTGTGTTTCCTACAGAAAACTGCAGTTAATACAAGCACTGAAGTTCTGTTTTTGCACATTATGAGCAATTTAAATGATATCCAGCCCTAATGGACCAACTGGCTGTTAGAGAAGGAATCATGGAGGTCCTGCCCATGTCTTTCCGTTTGCCTCTCTGCTCTTGTCTTGTGTTAGTTTTGTGTTTGTCTCTTTCTCACTGTCACATGTGAGAGAGGATGCAGCTTTTTTTCTCAGTGTCACATGTTGATCTGTGTTTCCTGTTCCTCCGCTGGAAGAACATTGGATAATTCCCTCTTTGTTTGATTCCATTACTTTTTTTGTGTGTGTGTGTGTTATTGTGTGTATATGTGTGTGTTTAATGCCACTTGTCCATTTGTATATTTGTTCATTCAGTTTTTCCATTACAAGCTTTGCGTTTACCTTGGCTGTTGGTACGGTTTGACTGCAAAGCCTTGTGGGAAAGCGTGTGTGTTTATGTTGGACAATGTCTTGGACTCTGACCGGTCACTTGACCAGCACCCTGGGCTCTGATTGGACATGTCATCCGGCCGAAGGGCATCAAGTCACATGACAGTAGAAGTCTTCCAGCTCAGTCTGATGCTCAGAAGCTTGTTCAACACTCATCTAGTTTTTAAGTATTTGAGGAAATCCTGAAGAAATTAAAAGTGAAGGAGCTGTTTTACAGTGGCTCCACTGTTTCCATATAATGTGACATTTCTGGAACTAGTTTGTATAACTTCAATGGGTTTTTATCTCAGACCCAGAATTTTCTTTTGTTACATCATCTAAAGTCTTTATTATAGTGTTTATTTCGATATTGAATCTTTTAAAATCCTTTTTCCTTTGCTTGTTTTTTTAGCAAAGAGCTGTGTACAAACATGTTGAGCTTCTCATTTTAGCAAGTGCTGACTGTAGCCATTTCATTGTAACTCCAGGCTGTTGTCTGATTACTATTATGGCTGCAAGCCAGTGTGTGCAGAGTTCTGCATGGGCCTAAAACTGAGACCTAAAACATGAGACCCAAACTAGATGTGTACCTGCTTCTGCAGCTTTACCTCACTGCCGAGTTTGAGACATGAGCCAGACCTGAGCCCTGAGGCCATATTTTTGCCTTATTTCATCCATTAATGACTGTTAGCTCATTAGCATCGCATATCTACTTGCAACAAATGAGTCATTTAGGAACCTGATGAGCCAGTGAAGAAGAAAAAGTACGACTTTCAAACATAATGGCTAACACACTTTTGTACTGGTTGCAGTAGAAGGGGAATGCTATGCTGCGTGTGCTTTGAAGGCAAATCTGAACTTGTTACTGGGTCAACACAGTTTTAGCTTAAAACTATGTAGATGCTGAAGTCTGCAAGGAGTGATGCATCATCTGAATCACTGAGCTCCTCCCCACTGCTGGAGAATATTTGCTCATCGAGGTCATTAAGTTCATCTTTGGCTAAATCACAGCGAAGGAGGAACTCCTGTTCACAAAATTCAGTCGGCAGATCACCGAGATTGTGCCTGTGAATCCAGCCTGTGCCAACGATTTGGCCTGTGCCCAGTTTATCGGAGTGATATCAGTCAACCTCCGGGAAGAGACTGGTGACAGAACTGCCCCGTCACCTACCTGTCACTTATGATAGATGGTGCCACCAACGTCTCCTCCAAACAATGTGAGATTGTCTCTGTCCATGTCGTTGATAATGGAAAGGAAAAAAAAACATGTGCCTGTGCGACCAAATGAGAAAGTTGGTAGTGCCAGTGCTACCAGTGGAGCCCTGCGATCAGGATCCACTCAAAACCACAGTCAGCCAACAGAAGCTGATTTGCAGATCTAATCTAATCTGATTTCCTAAAGAGTTAAGAGTTAAATCTAAACACGTTATATATTTGCCTGATTGCAGGCTTTCAGCCTGCAGCACATATCAAATACAATATCAGGACGTGTAGTAGGACAGAGATGCATCCTTACACACTGATGCTCCTCAAGATGATCAAGGCTTAGGTAGAAAAAATATGTAGGTATGTGTGTTTGGACAAGCGTCACGCTCCACTGGTGCTTTCCACTGAACTTGAAAGTGATTTTTTTTTTTTTTGTTTTTTTTTTCTTTGACGCTACAAAAGTTCCTTCTGAACAACCTGTGAACATTCGTCATCAAAAGTATTTTTGGTCTCTTGATGATTGCGTAAAATGTTCCCTGCTTTAGTGTCTGAGCTCTGCTGCTGTGAACAGGTAAAACAGACAGACAGAAAAGCCCGACGTCCTCTACAAAGGATGGATATGAAAATATGTATTTTTAACTAAACACTATGACACTCAGTAGACTTGGCAAATTACAGATTTATTTATTTTTTTAAAGATGTGATCTCAACATGTGATACATTAAATCTCAGTTGTTATTGCTGTTGCTATTAAAAGTGAATGTAATTTTTATAATTTAAATAGACAGTTCATCCAAATCATTAAATAACATTTTATTTCTTCTCTGTCTCCTCCTCTCAATCTCTGTCATTTTTTCTGTCACTTCTCAGTTCATGACTAAGAGCCCTAACAAGCGTCTGGGCTGTGTGGTGGCTCAGGGTTTGGAGGAGGCCATTAAGCTCCATCCGTTCTTCAGAGAGATCGACTGGACGCTGCTGGAGCAGAGGAAGATCAGACCACCGTTCAAACCACGCATCGTAAGTTCACACACACACCAAATGTGAAAAATAGTTTCTGTTTGCAGAGAAAGAGGCAAAAACACAAACATCATTACTGTTCTGTTGAGTTCATGTGTTTGCTATTGTTAGATTTTCTCACCAGTTTCTCCTCTACAGACAGAAATATTCTTATGATTAACAGTCATTTGTTTTTTTTTGTTTTTTTTGCTCTCAGTCTGTGGAAACCTTCTCTCTTCTTCATTGTCTTCCAGAAAACCAAAAGGGACGTGAACAACTTTGACCAGGACTTTACCCGCGAGGAGCCCGTCCTGACGCCAGTGGAGGACAGCATCATCAAGCAGATCAACCAAGATGAGTTCAAAGGATTCTCCTACTTCGGAGACGAGACTGTGGCCTAGACGCACACACACCGACACACATACACACGTGGTTAACCACATATACATACACACCACCACCACTACCACAGCACACCTAAAAAAAAAAAACAAAAAAAACAAGCAAAAACACAGTATTTAAAGAAACGTGGCCTCTGGAATGAGACCTCCTGAAACCCCCCCCAGTTCTGACCTCTCCAGGAATTATA
Source organism: Trachinotus anak (assembly GCF_046630095.1). Taxonomy (NCBI): domain Eukaryota; kingdom Metazoa; phylum Chordata; class Actinopteri; order Carangiformes; family Carangidae; genus Trachinotus; species Trachinotus anak. The sequence goes on along the minus strand of NW_027273858.1, from coordinate 3,095,216 downwards.
CTAGACCACCTGTATCTCTCATTATGGTTTTTGTGCTCTTGTTGTTTGTCCATTTGTGCATATGCCATCAAACTGTATGCTCAAGCAGCATGTGAGTGCAGCTCAAATACTGTAGGAAAAAGGCCCCAGCGCTCCTGTAGTTGGTCCCGATGTATTTCTGATGCAAGCAACAAAACCAAACGCTGTGTTTTCAGAGGAGTGTTTTGAAGACGTTACACGGGCAAAGTCATGGGCTGTTAGTGTATGTGCGTGTGAGAGAAAGATCATGTGTGTACATGAGTGCATGCATGCGTAGTGGAATACCTCTAGAAAGAGTAGGACTGTCATTCCTGTATACGGTGTGCTGTATCCTTTGTCTATCTGTGTTTAAAGAATGTTTTTTCTTCCCTAAACATGTATGTGAATGGAAAAAAAAAATCATTGAGCTAATGATTGTATTTAAAGAAAAAAAAAAGGTATTGAAAAGTACTTTACTCAGTATGAAAAAAAAAGATGTCAGGAGGAGATGCAAGGAATCAAAGATTCTTCTGATGAAATCATGATGAAGTTAGAATTTTAGTCTCAGTTTTTGTCAGTGCTTTATTTTAAATTTAGGAAAAAAACGGCAAATTAAATGTTAACTGAAGAAGATGCACCACAAAAGCAACACTTCAACATTTTGAATTTTACGTTAGTTTTATCTCAGCGGTTGCGCCGTTTTCTCTCTCCTTATTTTAGCTCTGATGTTCCCGTTCGTCATTCAAACCAAACGGTACCATTAGCCACAAGCTAACAGACCTACAGTAGCTCACCACTGGGAGTGTCCATTGTTTCAGTGAGGTATGTTTACAGTGTTAACACGCTGTTTTTCATACAACTTGACTCTTGACATAGAGACAATGGTCCAATGAAGCCAAATAATGAGCTGAAGCCTAAAACTTTAAAAAGACGAATCGTTGAAGAGCTTGTTGATGAAACTCTCACTGCAGCTTCTGGAGCAGAAAGTTTGTAGGTCAACTCCTTAAACCCCCTCATGACCACTTCATCCTTGAAATGCTTTGTGTGTATTTGTGTGTGTGTGTACAGTAACAGTGTACTGGACCTACAGTCTCTCCCATGACAAACCAAACCCCCATGATTCCACGTTAAAGTCGTGGATCATACACAGGTGAATGTGTTAGCACATGTGACTGAATGTGTGATAACTGAATGTATTTGCTCTGTGGTGTGTGTGTGTGTGTGTGTACATATGTGGAGAGTCGACTTTGTCTTTGTCATTGTCATCATATTTCTTTTTTTTATTTAAAGTCTTTTTTGTTGTGTTGTTTTTACTGGATCGTCTAGTTCTTGCTGACGCGTCAGAAACTGCACCTCTCTGCGCAGCCTGGACACCGAGGTAAAATGCGTTTCAAATAAGAAAACGGCCTCTGAGGTAACTTGAGAGGTGTCGCTCCATGTTGCAGGTCAGGTTTGTGACTTCATAGTGAACTGAAAAGAATCCAAACATCTACAAGAGAAATCCATGTGCAATACTCTGAAAGAGTTTTTTCATTGTTGTTTAGTTATTTTCTGTTTTCATCCTCTCTTTCTTATTTTTTTTTTATTTAGTTTTTCCTTCCTCTGTCTTTCTCTGTAGCCTCATTCACAGTCATATTCAGGTACAAAGAGACAACAAACACACTCACACACACTCACACACACACTGTCAACATTTCAGTCGATCAGCCTGTTTCCCAAACTCCTCTGAGATACAATCACATGCAGCCGTCATGCATTAGTGAAAACATTTCGACAGCTATAATAATGAGAGGAACATTCAGCGAGCAGAGTGACACTTATTAAAAACACTTTCTGCAGCAGCTGGAACGTGAATATTCTGAACAGGTGCAAACAGCACAGGTGAAGAAAAAATAAGTTTGTGGTTATTTATTCTTTTCTATTCTTGAATTTACCTTTATTTTGTATTTACCTTTATTTCAGCTCTGCAGAAATAGCAATACTGAAGGTTGTTAGATGGATGGTAACACCTGTGTTGGTAATTTAAATGGTAAATGCATTTGCACTTATATAGAGCTTTTCTAGTCTTACTGACCACTCGAAGCGCTTTACAATACTTCCCACATTCACCCACTCACTCACACATTCATGCACACAGCCACACACTGATGGGTCAGCCATCAGGGGCAGCGTGGGGTTCAGTATCTTACCCAAGGACACTTCAACATGTGGCCTGGAGGGATCCAATCACTGAGCTTCTAATTAGTGGACGACCTGTTCTCCCTCCTGAGCTACAGCCGCCCAACAATTTCCTAGAACTTTCCTGGAAATAGGCAAAAAAAAATGTTCCTTTTGGTTAATTCCAAGAAAGTGTTAGTGTTACTTGAATCATCTTTAATTGATGTGAAAATAAGAATTTGTGCGCAGGCAGTGATCAGTGAATAAAGAATGAAAATGTTCTCAGTTTTAATGGAGCTTTTTATCAGTATAATTATTACCAAGTGGTCCACATGGTTCTTTCTCCTCAGGAAGTTATTAGGAACTTACAAGCCCTTAAAATAAGGTTTTACAAAACAGGAAAAAAAAAATTCTCAGGAAGAGAATAAAGAGAAGAAGAAGTGAGCTGAACAAATCTGAACGAGTCAGTCCCAAGCACTGACTGTGTGTTGAGCTGCTGCGTTAACAAGTCACACATATGTAAAGATGAGCATACGGAGGTCGGCAGACGCCCGCTGTCAGGAAACCAGCCAAATCCTTAGGGCCAGAAGGAGACAAAGGGCCCCTGATGGCCCCGTAAACCTCCTGTAAAGACACTACACAGTGTACTGCTGTTTCCCCAAAACCCCCTGAACTGGGGCCCCTGATGATGTGTGCTGTAGGTGTACCCATTGCCTTCATGTGAAGCATTTAGGGAACATCTGTAAATTGTAGCATCACTGCTGGAGGTCAGGTCATCATGATGGACATTTTTTCATGTCCTTAAACAAGTGGGTTTAGTTTTCTGATGGGGAAACAAATGTACAGGAATAACCACAAGTGTCATTTGGCAGATGCTTTTATCCAAAAGCGATTTACAAGTGTTCTCCAGTCTGGATGTTAAGAGTGAAACTCAAATCATGATTTTACACCAAGAGTTACCACATCACCTGCCAGACGACCGACATCATGGCAGCGCTGTACATGTAGCAGTAAAAACACAACACATGTAGCAGCAGCAGAGTGGAAGATGTATTTCATACAGTAGCACAAACACAAATATGGCAGATTTAGGACATTATAAAGAGGCTTGCTGCCAACCAACTTCCACAGCGACATGTTTATGCTATCTGTCATTCCTCTCCTCTCCTCTCCTCTCCTGTTGCATCTTTGTTTAGTCTTAATTTAAAAATGTCAAACTGTTTGTCCCACTACGACCCAAAAAGGATGTCCTCTCCCAGAAGTCCTACATGTTAAATGCCAAATTCTATTTCCAAATTTTCCACTGAAAACTGCTTTAGTTGACTGTTTGTTGTAGAGGAAAAAAAATACACTCCATGTAGGAAGCTCATTTTTATTGTATTTCACAGCAGTGATGGACGGAGTTGGTATGTGGTTGATTTCAAACAATGGAGACAGTATTATGATTTCACTTACAGTATCAAACATTCATCTTCCTTGGGTCATATGCAGAATGTTACTGTATGTACATGTGTCTTTTTTTTTTGCAGTCCCTGTATTTGTGAAGCTTCGTATGTACATTTTGTCATCTGACCTGTGGTTTTGTTCCTTTATGAATTATTTCCATGCCTTACATGTGTGTTTATGTTATGATTTTTTTTTTTCTGTTGCGCTGCGTGCCAAATGTACTGTACTTTTAAAAGGATGTGAAGGTGTATTTTAATTTTTGAAATGAATTAAATATCATGATGTCAGAAAGAAATTTGGGTTTGTTTGGTGCATTATTTCTATGTCAGGATTTATATCTGAATTTCTTTTTTAATCCTCATTCCAGAGGCAAACCAGGCAAATGCTCAGGGCCCCCACGGGAAGAGAGGCCCCTGATGGCCCCTCATATTTTGTATTGACAACTAACTTAAACCTTCCATAAAGATGCAACACAGTGTGTTGCTTCTACCCCAGAAGTACTTCCTCTGATGATGTCTGGTGTAGCTAGCTTCCATATTGGCCACATGTGAGGTGTTTAGGGGACATCTGTAAATTGTACCCTCTATTGATAATCTGCAAGTGAGACTTTAGTGGACACCTGGAAATTGTAGCATCCACTGATAGTCTGTATGTGAGGCGTTTAGGGGACATCTGTTAATCAACTGATAATCTGTTTGTGAGGAGTTTAGGGGACACCTGGAAATTGTAGTGTATCCACTGCCTCATCTTGATGATTTCAAAGAGACCAGATTGTGTTTTCAGTGAAAGAGATTTTTATGTTATGTTATGATTTGTCCATTAAATGTCTTGAACATTGATGTTTACAAGATACATAAACTATTTAAGACACGAACATACAGTGTAGAAAACTGGAAAGTACCAAGGGAGTTGATGCCTTCACCAGTGCTGCAGACATGAGATGTGTGTGTATTAACCGGCCTCTTCAGTTCACATCTTTTCCATCTCAAATGTTTGAGAAGTTGACACGGGACAACGCGGTTAAATGCCAGGAGCCGTTATCTGTAGCTCAGCTTCTGAAAAATGTGGCGAGACCTGCTCTGAAACAGATTGTTGGTGGGAAACTGAAGCTGGAGTCCACAGAGGGAGAATCAGCAGCAGTTATGACACTGACCACATAAAGCCTCAGTCCCAGTCTCATGAACACAACATGTTTGTAAGACACTGAAGGTGTTTGTTCAAAGTGTCCACTTGGACTCAAGGATGAACTGATTCGAATTCAAAAATCAAGGATTCAGACGCTGATTATGACACAGTTTAACACAAATGTCTAAGAAGATAAAATTATGAAGGTCAAAGGTCAACTTCACTGTGACATTATAAGGATTTATAAAGACACTTGTGGCCATTATTCAATGCTGTAGCTCAGGAAGAGCAGGTTATGACAGTATTTCCTGCAACTTGATTGGTTGGCGGAGGAAAACAACCATGACACCCGTCTTCTGTGTCCTGTCAGTCAGGTGAGACCAAATGAATCTTAAGATGCTCTCATCAAAGTTTTAAACGCTGCTCTCTTTTCATGTTTTCATCTTTTATTATGTCACATGTGTAATGTGTCTAAATGTGTCCTGCGCCCTGACGAGCAGAGTTCAGTGTTTTGCTTCCGTGTAAGCTGAAATGTGCACCATGGTTGTGACAAATGAATCTGATCCTGATTTAAATGCAGCTTGTTCTTCTTCTCAACACTATGGATCGGTGCAGTTATATGACCTGCATGTTTTATTTTGCTGCTTTGTGTGAAGCACTTTGTGATGTGGGTTGAGAAAAGTGCTCTATAAATAAAGTTTATCATCATTATTATTATTATTATTATTATTATTTCAACATTTACAGTCAGTTGGTGACAGTCAGCTGCATCTTAAATTAAATCTAGTTTATGTTCTCAGTGGACAAAGGCAGAGAATCCGAACAGTGAAACTTTAATAATAAGAAAATCTGTATATGTGTGATGCTCACATCTACTGTCGTCTTTCATGAACTCCTAATGTTTGTGTTTCATTTTGCTCTGAAATAAAAATGAAATGAAAACGGAGCCTATAAGCAGCAGACACACACACAGAAAACGCCTCTGTGTTTCCATCAGGTGGATGTGTCGAGGTAAAACAGGCATTTTAATCTGCTCCATGAATTCAGCGGTTGTGGCTACACAGCTGGGATTCCTCCTCAGCAGCAGTTTCCTGATGAGTGTTGTCCTGCTCGATCATCCACTTGTTGAGTTTCTGGCTCCAGCCGCATATTTACTGTAAAATGATGAGAGTGGAGTCAGTGAACTCTCTGCGGGAAAACCAGCAGAGCTGCAAGGATTAGTCAGTTTATCCTTTTTTAAGAAAAAAAATGTCTGAGGTGTTTCTGGGATCTCAGATATGAGACATTTTCTTGGTCACATCATAGTAAATTAAATATGTTTGGACTCTGTTGGGCACCTGGGTGATTATAAAGGGCTCGTCTCACTATTTGCTGTCATTTTTTAAACAAATATATTTTAATTTGATTGTGTTGTGAGTATTACTGAATTGATGAAGATGTTTTCTAAACGTGTGTATTGTCTGTTTGCATGTGTTACCTGAAGCTGCAGTGCACTGAGCTCTCAGAGCCTCGGCACAAAACAATGAACTGATGCATCTGCAGGTCAATGGAAAATAAAACTGATCGTTAGCTGTGTTCCTAAAATCAAAAGAGAAAATATCCAAATATCAGAATCAGAATCAGTTTTATTACCATTATTATTATTCCTGTGGAGCCAGTGTGATCTTTTACAAACAGGTTTTCTGTGGAGTATTTCTCTAAAGCACAAAAAGGCTGGCTGAAGACATCATGTGGGTGAGGTTTGGAGGAGCTCTGTGCTCAGGTGGTGACTCTTCCCGCTGATTGCACCTGTTGCAGGCCGGGGACTCACAGGTAGGAGCGCAGGAGCCACCGGGGAGGGCGGGGCTGCTCAGGGGGGCGGCTCCCGGCGGCGTTTCCAGCCAATCGGCGGTGGGGGACTCGGACAGCGGCTGTCACGGTGCCAGCTGAGCTTCAGGTCAAAGACCGAGCAGCTTTGGGAGTTTTCAGATCAGCAAGTGAGGAAAAGTTGTGACAAGCGGGACCTGCGGGCGGCTTGTGTCGGCGGCAGCAGCGGTTCAGCGTCCGGCGTCAGCCTGTGCGGAGAGCTTCTTCTGCGGGTGAGAGGCTGTACAATCCTCGGCAGTGTTCTGAGACTGTACGGCCCCGACCCCCCCTCCAGCCTGGACGGTCTCCGTCTTCTGGACTAACTAACACTAACGCAGGTTTAATGACAGGATCTGTCAGAGAGCTCCCTCCCTTCGATGTAACACCCACTTCTGTTATTTTTTATTTTTTTTTACTACTTTTGACTCTAAACTTGGACTAAACTCAGACTGTCGGGGAATTACAGCGGTGATTTGCGCTTAGGAGAAAACATGACGGCCGATAAGGAGAAGAAGAGGTAAGACACTTCATTTATTCCTCCTTTTTTTTCCTGCCGCAGCTTTTAATTTCCCGTGTGTGGTGAGTTTATGGACCCGCGGCTCGTAAACGGAGCCTGACGCTGCGCTGCGGCGGCGCACAGGGAGCCGCGCTGCTGCAGCGCTGCATGGGGCCCGGGTCTCTGCTCTCATCGCGCCTCTTATAAACTACACTCACTTTTTTCTTTCTTTTTTTTTTTTTTAAATGAAAGCTTTGTGACAATGTTAATGTGTATTTAATGCATCAATTGCGGTCAGGTAAGTGGTTGATTTGGTTTTGGTCTGTAATTGACAGGAGGTTTGGTTTGTTTTCACCGGGTTCAACCAGACTTAATTCAAATTTTGGATGTTTTTAAATCTGATGCAACCTTAAAGATCTGTAGGAACAGTTTCTCATTAGTGAAAACCTGTTAAAAATCAGGTGGAGGATTTTTAAAAACTATGACTTATCTATTATTTAAGTAGCATTTAAACACATAAAGCTCCTCTTCACTGCTATAATCCCATGCTAAGTGGTTCATCTTACATTTGCAGATTATTATTATATCTGTGTCTATACAGTGCAGGTCATTGGGGGCTAAATATCAAAAGGTACAACACTCACCTGATTTTTAAAAAAAAATTTTTATATGATTTGTTGAAGCTGTGGTTTCTCAACATGAAGCTTCAGTTTCCTGAAAGTCTTCACAGAGCCTCAGAAGACATTTTGCCTCAGCAGAGAGGATGCAAAACAGACAGTTAAAATACTCAGGTAGCACACAAACAGAAGCCTTTAGTCTTTTAAATAATAATAGTTATATTAAAAAAAACAATAACAGATATGTCTACACTGAGTTTTGAGCAGGTCATAACAGGAAAATACAGATATATTTCCTGTTAAGTGGCGCTTTGAGGACAGAGTCTTGACCTCTAACCTCCTTTTTAAGAGAAGTCAGCTGTCTGTGTGAGACAATCACCAATCAAAGCCATTACAACAGGTATGAGAGAGATTTCTAGAAGTGCAGGTGTCTTGTTTTAGCTGTAAACTCTGCTGTCATCGTAGCAGAGATTACAGCTGTCCAATCACCACTTGGAGTTCTTCCAGATCGGAAAAAAAAACTGCTGCCACATATTTGGTGGATTAATTGGCAATGTTCGCACAGCAGCCATGAAATGTTCCTCTGCTTAGTCAGCTGACACACTTGCACTGTGTCCTGTAACCAGCTGGTCAAATGTGAAAGTATTCAGCAGCGTTCACCTGAGGATATTTATGTGATATCAGATCTGACAAGGCCCTGACGCTGTGTTCACTTAATAATTTAGCACCTCACCTGATTTTTTATAAATAAAAGTGTGTTTCCTCTTTTAAATCACTGACATCACACACAGGTGCCGCCCTTTCTCTTGGTTGTTAATTGTTGTCCCGTGGTGATGAGGTCATGGGCCTAATCTTTCATAATGATGTCTTACAGGTTTAGGTTTGTCCAACTTCTCCTAACAGCTAAAAAAACAACCTAAATGTAACTGTCCCTCTCTGCTCAGTCAGATCACAGACAGATGTTTCATTTGAGACATGGAAAAGACACTGAACCCTACAAAGGGGACATTTAATGAAGAGATTCAGAGGAAATATTTATGGGATGAGGGAGAAATAATCTTTACTTCTACTTTCACACCACTAGGAGGAGAAAATTGATTTCAGTCAGCAGAGATGGTTTTGCCTGACGCCTTCTTGTCTCTCCAGTGACCCCATTCTCTCATCTCACAAACGCTGTCAGATCAGGCCTAAACATGAACAGAGCAGGTATTAAGACAGACGACACACACACACACACACACACACACACACACACACACACACACACACACACACACACACACACACACACACACACACACACACACACCGGACCGTCTGTCGTCAGGGATGAAAGCAGGTGAAAGACAGGGAAAGATAGAAAACGACATTAGGCGACAGAAAGTGAGATGAGTCCAGGAGCATTTCCTCCGGCTCACTGATGCCTGTGTGAATCCACCCGAGAGCTATCGGCCATTTTAGGGAGGAAGACCTGCAGGTGTGTGTCTGTCAGGCTGCAGATGAAAAGCGTCTGTGTGTGTGTGTGTGTGTGTGTGTGTGTGTGTGTGTGAGTGTGAGAGTTCACTAGTTTTTGTCTCCTCGTTGATGTGTTGTGTATTTCCCTCTGTCAGTGTGTTTGTTTTACACAGTAGCGCGTTGTCGCTGCTGCTGCCTGGAAGTCATAATTCTGCTGATAAGTTGTGTGATTGATGACGGCTGCCCGACAAACACACACCGTGTTTATTTAGACTACAATATTTCAGATCGGTTTTATTAATGGGAAAACTCATCAGCTCCTGTTGACATGAGAGGATGAACTCGCTGGGATATTTTCATGTGAGCATCCGCTGACTGTCAAGCTGTTTAAAGGAAAACAAATGTATGACTTTGCTTTTCTTTTCTGTTTTAATTCCCGTCAGGACCACTTTGTCTCAGCAGGAATGTGTAATGCACAAAGTCCAAAGATGTGAAAGTCCCAAGAGCACAGCCAAAAAAAAAAAAAAAAAAAAGTTAAAACTTGGCACCTCAAAGACTCAGTAGAAATGACACATCCTGATAAATGGGAATAAAAGATGAATCATTGTGACATTTCCTCTGTTTAATCACTTGTTTTCTCTTTAAGGACACACTTAAGTGCATTATAGCTCTTTAACAGTGACAACCAAAAAGAGTAAATCATCATATTTATTTAGTGGCTGCTACAATATATTCAACTAATCACGTGACTGTTATTATGTCAGAAAATTGTGGAAAAATGCACAATTTCCTAAAACCCAAGTCGACACCTTTTCAAATGTCTTGTTTTGTGTAAAATTTGAAAATAAAACTTTTATTGAAGATGGAAAGCAGCAAATCCTCACATTGAAGTTGCTGAAACTCAAAGCATTTTGACTTTTTTTCTTTCTTAAAAAAATTCCATCTGAATGAATTAAATGCCCATAAACTGATGAGCGTGAAATTTTCAACCCGTGATATAATGATCAACTGAAAACCTGTTCATCATTTCAGCTCTGGTTTCAACTTTAACCAATGGTTAGGAGTGTGTGAACAGGCCGTTAATGCTAACCATAATGATAATAATAATACTAAATAATAACACAACAATTAACTAAAAAATGTATTATATAAAATCTTGTAAAATGGAATTTCTAACGCTAAGTGTGATTTAGTTGTGGTAATATTTTTCAAGTCATTTTATTTGTTGAGTCATGTTGATGTCACAGTAACACCTGTCGCTCAGGGCAACCAGACCAGCCGCACAAGAATAAAACCACACCTGAAACAGTCATGTATTTGCCTTTTCATGGACGGTTTAAAGATCTCAACTGTGCGTTTTGTTGCAGCCTCGATGGAGCTGAGAGATCTACTCTGCTGCACAGTGAATCTAGAACAAAGCAAACTGCTTCGCATCCGTGATATCAGAGGTTAAAACCACTGCCTGCCGGCTGACATGCACTTTCTGATGAGTAAACACACCAGTGCTCCAGTGGTTGTTGTGGTCTGCCGCAGCTAAATAGCTTTATTTTTTGCATCCTGACTGATACCAGAAATAAGTCAAAGGCTTGTGAGGAACCCCACTCACTTCTTTCAACATGTGATTCCACTGGAAACAATGTCCAAAGGTCAGAGTCCAGGGCAGCTGCCGGACAGATATACATTACATGACTGTGGAGAGATTGATCCATTTGGTTGTATTTTCAGTCTTTAGACCTGTCACCGTTATCGTGGCCGGTAGATGTGTAAGAGTCTGTCTGTGACTGTGTGAATCTGGGATCTAAATATATACCACGGTATAAAATGAAAGAGCTCTGCGTTCTCACGAGCCCTTTTTCCGATTCAGGTTTTATGTAAATAAGGATGTGTCTAAAAAAAAAACATGGTGGGTGTGTTAGATTGTGAACTTTGCATGTGACATCACATTTTACTCCAGTAATAATGAGTCAGTACAGGAAAGACATTGTTCCCGGTGTCATCAGCTTTATCATCTTCATCTTAACAAGACACCTTTTGTGTGTTGAGATTGCAAATACATCTCAAGTGATTGTTTTTGTTTAAAAAAAAAAAAAAAAAAAAAATCACAACTCAAGGTCCATTGAGTAGGATTTTCCAGAGCTTTCAACCACATCTGTGGTCTCTGCATCTCCATGACAGAACCTCATCACATCTGAGTAGAGTCTGTCTGCGGAGGAACAACAAAGGCTCAGCTTGTCAGTTTTTTTTTACCAGAGCTTTTAACTAGTCAGTGGACTTCAAGTGAAGATATTTCATGTCTTCAATTTCTATTCGAACAATTTCATTTTTAAAGAATATATCACATATTAAAGTAATTTAAGCCTGGTAAGTTCCACATCTGGCGCCTTGTTGAATGATGTCATCGGTTACACTTTGGTAAAGTGTTGGGGCTTTAAAGGTCCCATGTTTTAGTGTTGATATCAATCATTTGTTTTTTGTTTTTTTTGTACCAGAAACCATCTCAGTGTAGTTGTTCCTCTCTCAGGCTTGTCTCTGGAGCTCTAATAACAACAGGTCGGTGAACCAATTAGAAGAGAGGGTCTTAGCGGTGGCTGAAGGCAGTGACTGCTTTGTTGTGACATCACAAAGTTCCAGCAGTCCTGACGGCTGGTTTTAAGGCTCAGTTTCTGAATACAGGCTGTGTGTGTTTCTCTGTGGACTGAGGCTTTGATGCTTTCACAGTATTAATACAGAAAATGTTACAAAAATACACGGGAATCTCTCACAACCTAATTTTTAAAGCACTTACTATATAACAAAGTAATTTAAGCCTGTTTAGTTCATTTCTGGCGCCGTGTTGAAGTGATGTCTCTCAGTCTGACAGTTGTGGTGCTTTAAACAGCACAGCTCAGTGATTTCACAGTTTTCTTTACATCTTTTTTGTTGCACCTTTGTACCAACAGTTTGGACACATTGATCCTAATGAAGCTGATTATTGATGACGTGTTGCAAAATGTTGAAAGATGAGTTCAAAGCATTGATTGTTCGACCCACATTGGTTTTTTTCTCCTTATTCATTTGTGTGCTGCCGCTGATTGTGAGCAGCTGGTGCACCTTTTGTGACCAGATCTCTCGTGCTAACTCATGGGAGGAGGACAAGGTGCCAGAAACGAGACAGAGAGAGAAGAGAAGGGGAGGACAGAGAGGTGTAAAACAAGACAGGACAGATAATCAAACGGACATAGAGGTTATGCAGATGAACAAATCAGGAATGAGGAGTCTAAAGACGAGTGGAGGGCAGGAGAGGCGGCTCTGGCTCTGGCTCTGGCTCTGGCTCTGGCTCTGGCTCTGGCTCTGCGTCGGTCCGTACAGGCCTGTCAGCTCAGTGGCTCACATGGTTGCAGCGCTCTGCAGCCAGCCGAGCCCTGGTTGGCACAGCGCCGTCATGCCTCTTTTGTGTGCTAACCCCTGCCAGCCCGGCCTCCCAGCACTACCCAAACATCACGCCACTTATAGCAGTTGCTCAACCTGCCCTCTGAAAGACAGAGGAATGCAAGGAGCGATGGAGAGAGTCGGATTCAAAAGCCTCTCGCAGACAGAGAAAAAGTTATTTGTTGCTGTTTGTTTGCATCAGTCAGTTCTGAGGTTCTTGTTCTCAAGTCTCCAACACATTCAGTTAAAATACTGTACATGCACCTGATGTAGATTTAACTGTAGAGGCTGTTTCCTGATTCAGATTATCATAAAATATTATTCTTTTTTCACGCCGCGGTGTCCCCCCCCTGTCCTCTTGTTATGGGATTTCCCCAAACACATTTTACTGGATCATGACAGAGGTGGACTCTGAAACTTGGACCACACTGATGTTTTTGTTTGTGTTTGATAGCTTACAAGAACCAGCTCATCACTTCCTCTAATGATTCTTAGACCTGGACTTTGTCATATTTGTCAAGCGTAAGTCAGAATTTAGTGGTTTCTCTAAAACAAAAAAAAGCTTTTCTGCTTTTAAGAAAGTGAGTTTAACCATGTTCTTATTGACTTGCTTCTTTTTCTGGCCTTTCAGCTGAAACAGCAGCTCTGCTTGTCAGTTTTGAATGAGCCTCTGTGTGTTTCTGCTTTGAGATTCCACTTGTTTGTGTTTGGGGTTTAAAGCTCTAAGTCAGAGTTTTACTGAGAGGTTGATGAAGACAGAAACAGACAATACAGGCCGAACAAAGAGGAGATTAAAGGGTGTGGAGCAAGCAAAAGAGAGACGGGCTGCGGGTTATTAAGCAGAGAAGTGATAGAGATACAGATGCAGTGTGTTTCCCAGCTGTGCGACTCTTGTGGTTTATTGTGATTAGCTCTCTGAGGAGGAGCAGCGGGGGCCGTTACCGGGGTAAAAGAGCGACTTAAAGTTTTAACTGAGCCGGCCTGAGTGGACTTAATACTCGAGAGCTGTTTGTAGATTCAGAAAGAGCAGACCAACAGTTATTCAACACATCACTGCTGAGGGCTTGTGAGGGCTCGGAGCAGAGAATTGAGGGCTAATGAAGAGGCTTTCAGTGACTCTAACAACCTGCCGCACAGACGACCTGTGGGTTCGTTGTTTACAGGACAGTGCTGCTGTTTTTTTTGTAATCCGGCTTATAAATGAGAAAAACACGAACATAATATTATTACATGTAAATATGAAGAGTCAGTTCTACAAGGCTGTGTAAGAATTAGAGCAGTAGAGATGGTCTCTTCGGTCCTAATGTTGAACAAACTCGGGGTAAAACTGGGCCCCTGTGGACTCTTGAGGCCCCTGATGGACTGTACAGTAAAGTCCAGCGGCCCCTTTTTGCCCTTGGACCCCTGCACACTGAGGGGAAACAGCAGGGGAAGAGAGGAGGTGGTCTGGGAAACCTCTCTGCATCTTTCCATTGTTATTTTTATCTCATTCATTCTCAGCTGCCCACTCCCCCCCCCCCCCCCCCCTTCAGCCCTGTGCTTTCCGTCTGTTTTTATTCTTTTGTATCTTTTTGTTCGTATCACATTCTCTCATATTTATCCCAGACTCCCAGCAGTGCTGTTCGCCTCTCCCCCTTCTTCCACTCTCGGCCTCCCCCGTTCCTCCATGTTTGAGGTCATTTGATCAGACCTATATGTTCCCCTCTCTCCCCTCCTTCAGAACTCTGTCTCCTTGCCATTTCCTATTTCCCGTCCGCCAGCTCCCATTCTTCCTCTTCCTCTGCTACCAAAATGGCCGAGCTCCAGGATCCACTGTGTGTCACCTGGCTCAGCTCCAGGTCCCTCCAGACTCTCCTCATGACTTCGCCAGGTTGATCACGGAGGTCTGGACCCTGGTGAGACAGTCTTTAAACACAAACCATGAGGCGTCCCTAAACCTGAACTAAAGCTGTCGATGAACACATAGTCAAATAAAAAGTAAAACAGATATTTGTTTGTGACAATTAATATTTGATTGTGGAAAAAGGCACTACTGCCTGGGCCGCTGTCTCAACGCACAGCATGACGGACATGAGTCACACGACAGCGTCATTGATTCAAAATGAAATGTAGGTAAAAAAAAAACCCAAATCCCAGCTTAAAAACACCTCAGGTTTCAGTTAGCTTAGCATCACCACTCCAGCACTGAGGACACATCTCGCATACATGCAGCTAAACAGGTAGTTATGTCTCTTGTTGTATTGATTTGCCCTCTTATGGACAAAATATGTTATATAAAACAGTTATTTCAATGGTTTGAATCTTTAGAAGGAATAATCACATGTCATTTTTGGGCGGTTTTGATGGCACTGAACTCAAACCAGTTGTTTTTGTGTCTCAGTCTAACCAAACTTCAACCAGAGCCAACTTTCTTTCTGCAGGGCATCAAGAAACAACTTTGTCCTTTAATCTGCAGAACCTGTTGCCTGAGATGTTGAATGCTTTTCTTTGCTTTTGACGCGATGATCCACTTCAGCCGAATCACTTCACACTAACTGTAGATCAGTGAAATACAATGGCAGCAAGGGTGCGACAACAAAACGGTGAATCATAAAAGCAAAACTCTTTCCAGGATCGAGAATGAACTATGGCGACAAACATGTAGGTAACAGCTGTTTGAATATGATTTAAAACTACTTCGATTTAGATTTACTGTAACTATTTCTTTCATGTACATGATGATTATAAAAATTACTGACACTTTCCAGGAAAACTCGAGCATCTGAGCAGAACTGCACTTTTCACCACTTTCATTCTTGGTCATGTAAAAGTTTTTGAAGCCTTGAAAGGAAGTTTAAAGAGCTGATTGTCCCTCTGTCTGTGGTACCTGTGTGTTAAGAGCTTCCTCCTCCTGCCTTATTTTCAGCCATTTTAGATCATTTCTCTCTCCAAAGTGAATTTGTTGCCTCTGACAACAAGTGAAACCAGAGCAGAGCTGAGAGGAGCTGAGAGCCAGACGTAACTCTGCACGAGGGCTTGTTTTGGACCTTCAGATGAGCCATTTGCTGCCTTAAAAACAAGTTGGAAAATGCACAAAGATACAGTAGATAATCCATCAGGCCACCAGGACGTTAATATCATTCAAAGCTCTTTACTTTTTGCTGTGTGTTAGTTTAGTGCAGACGGTAATTAAAGCTGTTTCACAATGCAAAGCTCAGGATTGTAAAAAGATAATGTTAAAACAAACACGGGCTGTTTTGCAAAGTTAAAACTGGAGCGAGAGCAGTGACAAAGTGGAAAAAATTGACTTGCATTCCTCCCTCTTTAAGTCTCCATAATCCTTTTCTACAGATTACAGTGAGTCATTCCCGTTTTCACTTTGCATTTCAGGACATGAAAACTGATGAAAAGCTGCTTTCTCCTCCTCCTCTCCTCCTTCCCCTCTGTCATCACATTTCTGCAGCTTCATCCTAAAACACAAACACAGTTGGCGTTAAAAGAAACAACGCTCTTATTTGCTGGTAAGCATGAAGAGACTGGATGTCGGGTGCAACAAAAACAACAATTCCCAAAGAGGGGAAGAGGCTCATTTTTGACTCTTGTGACATGATTTTTAATTTGCACAGATGAACCTAACGTTTCCCCCAGATCAGAGCTGAGTAAGACACAGAACTGACATTAAACAGCCACAGCCCACCGGTGCTTTCTGCAGCTGCCCACGAAAACCCACTGTGCCATTTTCCACCAGCTCCTCACACCTTTGCTATGCATGGGCAACGCTTTCTCAGGTTATGTGCAATTCTTATAATGAATAAAAACAAAAATCTTTGACAGCTTGCATAACTGAGCATTTGCCCAAATGCCTGCACGAATATTATTACATACATTTCAATACATTCATTACATTTCCATATTGCTGATCATACATTCTTGTGTTTGATAACCTGATGGTAGTTTAAAAAAAATCATGTTGATTTATTTTAATCTATAATGTATAATTAATATTAATGCAGTATCCAATATTCATGGAAATCTGAAATAGAAAAAAAAAAAGCCTTAAAACGAGCCGTCAGGACTTCTGTAACTTTGTGATGTCACAACAAAGCAGTCACCACCCTCAGCCAAGCCCAGCCCACCTGGACCCACCATCCAATCAGAGCCTCTCTTCTGATCGGCTCACTGACCTGTTGTTGCTGCAGCTCCAGAGAGAAGCCTGAGAGAGGAGATGTAAAACTGAACTCAGATGTTTTTTGGTTCTTAAAACTACAAATGTATCTTCTGATGGAGACACTTCAAATAAAAAGATATATATGGGACCTTTAAAACCTCAGCAGATGCAGAGCGATTGGATGGATACACCTACAGCTGAAGCAGACTTTGCTGTAATTTGCTCGAACAGAAGTCCTCTATATTCAACACTGTAACACTGAACTCTGTATCAGATTTCATTTCCCACAGTTTGTCCCACTGCCTGTGTAAATCTCGGCCATGCGTCTTGTTTGGTATTCTGATGGAGGGTCCCAGTCTGTTCGACTCACACCACCTGTGGTCCCTCTCTCTCTCTCTCTCTCTACACTGACTGCAGCTCTCTCTCTGCCTCTCTCTCCCTCCCTCTCTGTCCCCTCTGTGCCTCTTTCAATCAGCCAGTCTATCCCGACCATCAGCGTGGCGTGGGCGGGTTTGTTTGTTTGTGCCAGAATGTGTGTGTGTGTGTGTGTGTGTGTGTGTGTGTGTGTGTGTGTGTGTGTGTGTGTGTGTTTGTGTGTACCTCTCTTTCATGGACTATCAGAATCATCAGCAATCTCCTGCATCGTTCTTCCCCTGATTGAGCTGAAGTCGGGGCCCCTGTCTGGGATAGCTGTTTGTTCGGCTGTGTGTGTGTGTGTGTGTGTGTGTGTTTGGCTGTGTTTCCAGAACTCTATGTTCCTCAGGATCACAGATTAGCCAGTGCTGTATTGTTGCTCTGTGTTTGTGTTCGGCCAGGCGCCACAACTACAGGAAGACCCACTGTAAGCAAGGAAAGGTGTGTGTATGTGTATATGTGTATGTCTGCTCAGTAGTGTGTGTGTGTGTGTATGTATTTTGGGTGTGGGCAGACTGTTTGGCCCTTTCTGACCCTAAACCATCTTTATAGTGGAAAATAACATCTTTTATTAGTGAAAATACACAAATAAGTGAAGGAGCGGTGCAACACTATTTAGATTCAGTCTTCAAGACGTTTTTTTAAAGGAAAGTTTTACAAGTTTTTATGTCTTAATTTGTATATATAAGCCTGAGGACTGTTGATTTTCTCTGTCTCTTCAGTTGCAGTCACATTACAAATGGATCTTTTAAAGGTCCCATATTTTACATTTTTACAATGTTTTTATTAAATTTTTAATCCATAAGATACATTTGTGGTTTTAAGAACCAAAAAACATCTCAATGTATTTTTAAATCTCCTCTCTCAGGCTTTTTTCTGGAGCTCTAGTAACAACAGGTTGTTGAGCCAATCAGAAGAGAGGCTCTTAGACTATGTTCTGATTGGCTGACTTGGCTAGTTTTCAGAATGATTGAATAAAAATATAGCAGATTTCAGGTAAACACTCAGAGAAACCAAATCCTGCAAGGCTGGATGCTGGGTCCAGGTGGGCGGGGCTTGGGGCCTGGCTGAGAGCAGTGACTACTTTGTTGTGACATCACAAAGTTACAGAAGTCCTGACGGCTAGTTTTAAGGCTCAGTGTCTGAATACAGGCTGTGTGCATTCCTCTGTGGACTGAGGCTTTGATACTTTCACAGTATTAATATAGAACCTAGACCTGCTTTATAATCACAAACACATAGACATCTCATCTTATACATACTTGGACCTTTAATTGCTAATATGAACAGGAGCAGTAATTGCGAAAACTGTTCAATGGCTCATGTGGGCAGTTGGCTCTTGTTTTAAGATGGACTAGAAAAATTGTGAACCTGCCCTTTAATTCCACTTGTACCCATGTTTCGGGGGTTTGAAAGACGTGTTGAGGAAAGTTTTGGAGTTGTCTGAAGAGGTATTTTTCCCCTTTGTTGGAGTCATAGGCTGGCTTTCCTCCCCCGCCCACCTTCCAGTTTTTGTGCTAAGGTAGGCTAAACATGTCCCAGACCTCTCCCTGAGACAACGTGATACTGATCTTCAAACAAGCGGACTGTTCCTTTAAGATCAGGTGAAGGTGCGGTCAGATGTTCAGGCTTCAGTCAACATCAATGAAATCTGTAAATCTGTCCTCGGCGAGAGTGATGGAAATGACAAGAGACTGATTGGAACGGTTTTAGTCGCTGAGAAAAAAAAAAGAGCAATAGATCCACAGCGAGCTGTTATGAATTTACAGTACCTGTGCTCTGGCCCACACACACACACACACACACACACGTACACAGCCTGACACCCGCTCTGGTTACAGGATCTGTTTCCTATAAGCACCTCTCGGCTTGTTATCACAACAATCACATGGACAACAGCAGTTAATGTCAGGGCCGTGTTATGTGGCGCATATGTGTGTGTTTCTGTGTGTATACATGCTGCATGAGCAAACCTGAAGATTCAGTCCCGACCTAAACCTACAGTTTGTGTATATGATGAGAAAAGTGTGGGTGTAGAGAGGACAAGTTGGTGTTGGATCAGTCTCCTCTGATTTATTGACACCTGCACTCTTTACGTTTGAGTTGTCAACATGCAAACTTTACTGAAAAAGTTCATACACAGTCAAATAATGATATTAAGACACGGTGCCATTTAAATATCTATGTTCAGTGATTTCAGTGCTGTGGTTTAAAGGAGCGATATAAGTTTTTGCTGTTGCTACATAGCAAATGTTAGCATCAACAGCTGTTTACTTAACATTAACTTATAAGAAATGTAGTTCAACATCAAACCTCATTCCTTCACTCAAAGCAACCCTCTTCTTTTGCTTCTATTTCCATCACTTCTTTTCTTCTACTGAAGTTAGCATGCTAACAAGCTAACTTTCCAATACCGAGTCACTGTGGCGTCCATGCTGCCCTGAAAAAGTAGCGCAGCTCAGAAGACGTATTACAACCTCTTGTACATTCAACAATGACTGAAGCTCATTCACCATCCGCTCCCGGCAAGAAACCACGTTCGGTGGCAGAGAAAGCTTGCATATAGCCACTTTAATCCTTTTTTGGATTTAACAAAATACTGAAATGTGCAAATAAATAAAGTCCTATTTAAAAAGTTTTCCAGAGTCTGATCAAGTGACGTCAGTTCAAAAATAATAAGTAAAAAGCCTTTCATACTTTATTTTGTGTAAATCATCCCTACTTTAATACACTAAAGAAGCTTTTTGCTTTGGATTTATTCTTGAAATAACTAAAACATCATTTTTTTAATACTTTCTCTATAATAACTGTAACTATAATCCTTCACAGTAAACATGTAGCCCTCATGTAGTTTTAACTGATTTACTCTGTTAAAACATGTTTGCTTTAATCAAATACTTCAAGCTGGGTTTTATACTTTTTAAGTGACAAAAGATAGACAGACTAACAGAAGCATATACAGTGTTTTTTATTTGCAGTTTCCATATATGAATGTACATAAAGCTAATTTTTTTTCATTACTACATGAGCCCTGATGCAGTCTCAGATAACCCTGAACAACACGCACCTCCCCTCATGTTTACATGCAGACCTGGACGTTTGAATCAGCGTGCAGCACAGACAGAGACCGCCGCAGGTGAAAACTGTATTAACAGTCTCATTACTGCCAGCAGAGACAGGAACAGACAGCACACATCCAACGGCAGCAGCTCTGTCCTCTCTTTATTGTTTTGGTGTGTTTCGTTAAGATTTGCAGCGACGGACGGACTGACTGGCTGCGTTTTCATGTGAGTAAATGTGCACATGTGTTGTCCTGTATCCCCTGAGGCTCCAGTCTGCAGACACTGACTGACAAGTTAATCACAGAGGGAGAGAGAAAAGTGGCTGAAAAAGCTGGAGGGTGTGTAGAGAAAGGAAAAAAACGAACTAGCGTTGAGGGCAGGGAGGACAGTTGCTGTCACACCACCTTCACTCTGAGACAAAAGGATTGTCAATTTGACTAATTAGAGATAACTGAAGAGAGCTTCAGGTGGAAAAATCACCTGGCTCTGCTGCATTGTTCTGAGCTCATGCAGTCTGGTGAACTCATGATGTTGACTGATGGTTGCATCAGCTGCAGCCTTCAGTCAAATGCTAATTTACATTCTTGAAAATGTGTGAAACTGTGGGTATTAAATGACAAATTATTACTAATGCTAATTAATTATCTCCCGTCCTTAAAATGACATTTTAGAGACTTTAGTTTAATTAAAGACTTGATTCCAAATGCTTCTACTGTGCCGTTCTTCTGATCAGTGTTAAGCTACTGTGAGTCCTAATGTAGGCATTTCAAATTAAAAGTCTGCTGGGAAAGAAGGATAATGCCATTTGAGCAGCTGGAATTTATTCACACAAACGTTAAATATGGAGGAACATTTTGAAAAATCAAATGAATAATGACTCAATTAATAAAAATTTGAAAATGAAAATTACACAATTTATGCAAAACTCAACAGAAACACAAACTTCTTCAGGCTTGTGCTGTGCAGACTGGACTGCCAGTGTGTTTACTTGGTTTTTCTGACTAATTCCACAGCTGCAGGTGGAGGCATTGACCTATATATTGACGGTGATTGGTAATCAATCAATCGGAGCATGCAGCACCAACATATTAACTGGTGCTGAAGGTAACTGACAGTTTGTTCAGCTCTTCAACCATTAAGCTGAGGTTAATACTGTTGTCACCACTGCTCCACATTCAGCGTGAGTCTGTGTGTGTGTGTGTGTGTGTGTGTGTGTGTGTGTGTGTGTGTTCTGCCTCATGTGTGTTTAACTGGCCATGTGACTAAACGGTGGTTTAGAGTGACAGCGTTACTTCTGTCACTGAGGTTTCAGAATGCCAGGTATGTATTTTCTAGCTGTCTGACTCTCTCTCTCTGTCCAGATCCTTTACTTGCACACAAAAAACAACAAAACACACAATACAACAATGTAAAAACAAATGTGAAACACACTGTGACAAGTCAAAGTCCTGCATTCAAAATCCTAATTGAGTAAAAGTGTAACAGAAAATGTAAATAGACCTGTAAAGTCGTGGTCGTACTTCGGTGCTTTGCTGGAGTTACTTCCCACCTCCTCTATCTGAGTCTCAGGCCACAACAATATCTTGGAAAGCTACAATAACGAAAGTAAATCCAGCATTATGAACACAAACACAACACAAACAGTCCTGGCATGCTGCAGGTCGACTGCAGACATCCTTTTAGGGCTACGCCATGCGATGCTTGCGTGAGTGCAGGGTGATGAAAATAGCTGGCAGCCTGCATCGGCCCGGCTTGGGTTGCTATTCTCACAGTCTAAAAGAGATGTGCCAGTGAATCGGAGCAGAACAAAGAATGTTATATCTGCCTTTACATCATTTTCTGGAGAGAAGAGAAATCAGAGCTATGAGTCATGAGACGGGTTTTGTTTTGGCAGCCTCAGGTTTCCCCGGTTTGATTCATATTTTGATTAAAGGTGGCAAAAAGTGGTGGTCAGGGAGTGTGCTTTGTGGATTCTATTTTAGGTAACGGTGTTCCCTCAGTATTCAGAATAAATCTGTTGCTGAGTGAAGGATCAGCTCTCACTCGAGGCGAGGTCACAGTTTTGTCGTGCAGAAGTTTAAGTGAAATATTTAATATGAATTTTACTTCAATAGCTTATGTTATGTGTCAGCTCCCACTGATGGTGGTCACGGTTGTCAGTGTGTGTCCAGTCCAACATTGGACATAAAAACGTCCCATATTTTACACTTTTCCTGTGTTTTATTTGAAGTGTTCATGTCTATAGGAAGATAGTCTCTCTTCTGATTGGCTG
The DNA here is from genome assembly GCF_046630095.1 of Trachinotus anak. Taxonomy (NCBI): domain Eukaryota; kingdom Metazoa; phylum Chordata; class Actinopteri; order Carangiformes; family Carangidae; genus Trachinotus; species Trachinotus anak. The sequence continues at coordinate 3,072,775 of NW_027273858.1, read as the reverse complement.
ACTGTTTTCAGAATGATTGAATAAAAATAGAGCAGGTTTCAGGTAAACACTCCAAGAAACCAAATTCTGCAAGGTTGGATGGTGGGTCCAGGTGGGCGGGGCTTTGGGCATGGCTGACTGCTTTGTTGTGACATCACAAAGTTCCAGAAGTCCTGACGGCTCGTTTTAAGGCTCAGTTTCTGAATACAGGCTGTGTGCATTTCTCTGTGGACTGAGGCTTTGATACTTTCACAGTATTAATATAGAACCTAGACCTGATTTATAATCAAAAAAGACATGGACATCTCACTTATTACAATATGGGACCTTTAAACGAAGATGCAGAACTGAAATGATACCAGGGAATTTCCACACAACATGAACTAAAGTAGGTTCACTTCTAGAGTAGGGTTCAGTCACTGATAGTTTAATTATACAGTGTTTTAATATCAGTCTCCTCCCACCATCTTTCTTTTCTCAAGCTTGAAAATAAACTCACTGAATCCAGTCAGCCCTCAGATGATCACAGTTTGCTGTCCACTGGAGAACATTAGGATGGAGGTGAAACTGCTGTAGTGTTTCTGACACTCGCCTTCATTTTATCCCACAAGTCACAAATTTACACACAGAGTAAAGAGATGATACTTTAAACTGTATATTTCTGACAGGATATACATGTTATAAGTTCAGTCTCATTCTGTTTTGCAAAATGCCAATAATAGATTTTCTTGTAATATTAAAACTTAAACTTGAAATACTTAGATTTTCTGCTCTTTCTGCATTTTTTTTGTTTTTCTCTTATTATTATGACTTTTCTCAATATTTTAATATGACAACTTTAATCTCACATAACTTTATCTGATATACTCAGACTTATTTTCTCAAAATTTATAGTTTTTTGGGGTTTTTTTTCTATTCGTACATTTGTTAGTCTTGTGTAGTGAAGAAAAGACCATCATCTCATAAGGGCTGTAGTGACCTGAATACTGAGCACACAGCAGAGTAAGCTGATAAAGCGACTTGTGTCAGTGATGATAACATGATGCTTTGCTGATTCCTGCATCACTTCATGTCCCATCATCACCTGATTCTCTGCTTTTGGCTGAAAAATGAGAAAAGTCTTAAAAACACCTTGAAAAAAGAAAATAAATCTGGCCTAAAAAGCCTTTCAAGTGTTGTTGGGATGTTTGATATGTGTGCAGCTCTCACTGGGATGAGCTGAGTGACTGACTGGAGCAGTAATTGGCTGAACTCAGATAGTTACTGTATTTTCCACGTGACTTGGTTGCATGAACTCGTTGCCCTCTGCCGCCAGACTGTTGTGTCTTGTCAAATGTGAATCTGCGACGGGCAGAAACTCCCAAAGAGGCGGAGGTTTTATTTATACAGCACCTTTCAATCAGATGTGGCAAACTGTGTCACAATAAGACAAAACAGACACACAGCAAAAGAAAAGCAAGTGGAAACAGGCGCTGTGGGTCGACAGGCCCAGATCAGACGACCTCAGTGACCAGTAGGTGGGTGACGAGGCAGAGCTCTCACAGTGACCACACAAATACTGAAGTGGATTCTGGTTTTGATTCATTGTCCAGAAATGATTTTAAATGAGACCTTCAGAGGTTGCACCATTAATCAAACAAAGAGGAAAGTATCCAATAGTCTGGATTATTGCATTAGGTTAATTGTGTAGTACTTTATGTAAAAAATGCCAAAAAAGTCACATCACAGCTTATATAGCCAGGGTTTAGTTTATTTTGTCGTATCAGCAGATAAAAAAACTACAAAATCTGTAATTTACAGTTAAAATAAAACTGAAAAATCACAGTTACACAGTTATAAAAGCTGTTGTTTAGAGCTGAAATGATTATATGATCAATGGATGAGCTGATCCACGGAAAACTAACCTGCAACCACTGTATTTTTTTTGTCGATTAATCGTTTCAGTCATTTTGACACTGGAAGAAATTCTCTGCTTCCAGCTCCTCAGATACGTCATATGTCACTGTAAACTGAATCTCTTTGGGTTTCTGCTTGAACAAAAGAAAACAACCGAAGACTTGACCTTGGTCTCTGAGAGGTTGGGATTAGTATTTAGTTTGATGTTTTTCATACAGTTTTTTGTTCTTGTTGCTTGACCAATAGTAATTTCAGCACTAAAGTGGCGTCACAGTTTATTATCAGGATGAAATGAATGATCACCTGCAGCAGAGTCCGAGATACATCAGGCTTCACTTTTTACTTGAATCGATCGAGGTTATTGATATTTACAGTAATTTGTTGATGTTAAAGCTAATTTCTTACCTTTATTTTCTACAGGAACAACCTTTCATGCTGACTGTGTTAAGTCTGTTCAGACCAGAGCTGCTGCCTCCTCTCAGCCACTCATTTCAGCTAATAACTAATTATTAAGGACTCTCACTTCACTGAGATTCATGGGTGAAAACCTAGATTTTTAGGAAAGAAAAGAATAAGGTTAGATTATAGTGATAGAAAGTGGCATATTAAGAGGTGAAGGGAAGGAGAGAGGGAGCAATGAAAGGATGGAGTAAAGTAAAGCAGCTGTAACTCAAAAGCTGTACTCGGCTACATTACTTGAGTAAATGCACTTAGTTACCTCTGACCTCTGGCGTGTGTGTGTGTGTGTGTGTGTGTGTGAATATGACTGAGGGGTCAGTGAGTACATCACAGGGCTCGGTGCCCTGGTGAAGCGCTGTGACTCCCATTGTTTCGTATCCTGAAAAAGTCTGCAGGGACCTGCAGCAACAATGGCCCCAGACAATCAAAGAGTGGCACCGTACACACACACACGCACACATACTGTATACACACACACACACACACACACACACACACATCCAGTAGATAGTAGAAGTTAGCTGTTCCAGTTGACTTGAGTGGAGGCAGTCGGCGGCCTGCTCGGCCGTCCGCTGGCTCATCAGTAATGAGGGTTTAGGTCACTGTCAGTCGGGGTTAATGAGTTTAAACCTCAGGGAGACGAGCAGGGAGACACACTGATGGGACATACTCTTGATAAGATAAGATAATGGCGCTTCTGTGCTCTGCCTTTCCTGTTAATTGTGTGCTATCCTCTCCTTAATGTGTGTTTGCATGTTTGATTGTGCAGTTTGTGTTTCTGTGGGGTCTCGAACGAGGCCGAGGGGGAAACTGTGACTTTAAACTTTGAACCAATGTAACCACCAACACTGATGTTGTTGATGTGAAACAGATGATTTTCACCTGTTTTTTTCTTTGGACTGCAGCTTGATTTTGGTTTCAGCATCAAAACATATTGTGAACAAGCACGTAAGCAAGATTTGATATGAGATGTTTCATTAGACGACTACAAGGCAGGATTTCCATTTCTTATCCAGTTATTTTAGTCTGTGCAGTAACTGAGTCCCTGTCCCTTTATTATTATTATTATTATTATTATTATTATTATTATTATTATTATTGAGAGGTTAAATATGACAATGTGCAATAAAATGTTTCAGCTTGTGTCCAATGCATGTCAACATATTTTTTTAAACAAATACAAATACAGACATGACGCATATGTTGTATTGTTTTCCCTGTTTCTTTTGACTTGTTTGTTTTCTGATTTTATTATTATTATTATTATTATTATTATTATTATTATTTTCTCATTTTGTATGATTTACATTGAGGTGAGGTTTTAACATAAGCCCATGATGGGTAACTTTCCTACCTGCACATCCACTTCTTAAAAAAAATTATATACATATATTTGTAATGTTTTATGTGCAAATAAATCACTCAAATCAATCAAATAATTTCTATTTGAAACAGGTTTGTAGAAATTTTTTTTGTTTTTCTTTAAAAAAATGGTTTATAGGACTTGATGATGATGAATAATGAAGATTTGCAGTGTAAGAGTCATTTACTGGGTTTTACTCACAAAACTTTATTTATATGGCACTTTTTCAAAACATAAAGTAATAAAAGACACTTGGAAAAGAGACAAAGTGACATTTAGCAGGGAAAGTATAACACAAAACAGACAGACAAAAGAAAGTGTGTAAAAAAACAGAATTAAAAGCAGCTTTATACAAGTATGTTTTGAGCAGTGATTTAAACTGGGGCGGTGATTCAGCACACCTGAGCTCCCCAGGTCGAAACTCTGGGACAGATAACAGAGTTTTGACTGAAGATCTCAGGCAGCACGTCGGGCCACAAGAGGAGAGCAGCTCTGAGATAGAAGGAGGTGCCAGACCAGACAGTTTCAATGCTTATAAGATTGTATTTCTCGCCCATGGAGGACTGTGTTCTTCACAGTAAGCAGGCTTATCTGCTGGGGGCTCTGAGATGCCTCCACTAATCAGAACCAAACAGAAATAATGCAGGAAACCTACTGAGGATTAGGTTCAGGTTTTCAGGTGTCCCGGCTGAGGGTTGAGGAGGGAGAACAGGACAACATGTCGTCCTTTGTGGAACATGGCCTCCCGGGCTCTGTAGGAGAGCAGCAACTCCAGAGACAAACCAAAATAATACTTTGAGTGTGTTTTCTTATCTTTGTGTGTGTGTGTGTGTGTGTGTGTGTGTGTGTGTGTGTGTGTGTGTGTGTGTGGTTTTGTTAATGTTGGCAGTGATGAAGTGTATTGTTGGACTGAGTGAATAAAGTGCTGGTACATTGGCTCTAATTCAAATGGATTTAGACACAGCTGCTAATCAGAGTGGACACAACGTGCATCAAACTCTTTAGCCTGCTCTCCTGCAGCGTCTGTGGCATGATTCATATTTCAATGATTTTCAGTTCTGTCTCGTGCCCTTAAACATCAGTTTTTACTATATATTACACACATTTTTGCAAATTGGCATTTGTCTTGACAATTTGCTGTCGTGTTTTGTTGCACAGTTGGCTGCACAAAGTGTTGAGGGATTTCCGATAACAGAAAACTTGAAGATGCAAGTAACATTACTGAGCTCTTCTTCTCTTTGTGGTGCAGCTCAGTCATTTATCGAGTTATTAGTTTTGGCTTTTACTTATGTTCTTATCTTTGTGGGTTTTAGGTCTCAGCAGCAGAACTGATGCGTTTGTTGTAGCTACACACGTTTCACTTACTTTCTGTGTTTTATTGCAAAAATATTTGTCCTCTTGCACTGCTGTATTTATTTTTTGTGTGTGTGTTCCTGCATGTTGCAAGTCTAGCGCAGATGTGATCTGCCGTGATAAAGTGCATCGTGCCACTGCAGAGGGAGGGTATCTAAAGGTCAATGCGGCAGACACACACACCTTGTCTGTTGTGGTTTTTGAAGTTATCGTCGTCTCAGAGCCTGCAGACAGATCAGAGAAAACGTCCTCTGATGCTTTTGACCTTACGTCGTTAAAGTTTTCACGTTAACATGCTGAGCTCGTGTTAAAACACATCTTCCTCAGGGGACTTGTGGAGTCTTTATGAGGCCTGAACTGACTCTTAACTCTCAACTGTTCCTCCTTTAACACGTCCTTGGTTTTTATCTCTTGATGACAGAATAATAACCTTTTAGTTACTGTGGAGGTCCTTGGAAATAAAATGTGGCAAAAAGCATAAATGTTTCTGCTCTGGGTCTGATAGTGGTTATACATGTTGTGTGAGAACCTCATTCCAATTTAGCAAATTTAACTTTTGTTGCTTTTATTCCCCAATTAACTCCAGACTTATAGACGATTAGTTGTTGAGATTTAAAATGAGAAACTCTTTCACCTGTGGACATGTGAGGTTTTCACCTGACAGGGACAAAGTTATCTTGACTTTCATGTAGTAAATCTTGCAGGATTGTTGTGATAACCAGGTATTGACGATAACTGTGATATTTTAAAAAATGAAACATTCATATTGTGTTAATTACGATGGCAGATGTTCGACCTTGAGGATCTTTTGTTCATCAGCTCATGTTGTTGCCTTTTCATTGTCCATCAAGTGTAAATGTTATTTTTGTTCGCTTGTGTACAGTTATAGTCACAGACTCTCTCCACCTCCATACACTCGTATTTGAGTCTCATTCATTTCCCAAAAAAACAACAAAACGTACAAGAAACACAGTGAAATATGAACTTGACTGACAGCATTATTATTTTTCTCTTTTTTTCAAATTTTCTATACATACTGCGATAATAACGTTATCATGAATTCTTTTAGCCATGATAATCTGACATTGCATGTCCATGTACTAGCATGGTTATCCTGACTAAAATGTTCTAAATGACATATTGAAAGACATTAAATTTTTATTTTTTTTTACATCTATCACATCAATTTTTATTTATCACCAAATCACAACTGAAGTTATTTCATGGTTTCAAATAGAGCATACAGACCCAACAGTTCCCACCAGGACCAGCACTCGGTGACTTCAGGAACCTCGAGCAGAGCCACGTGTCCCATGTTGCCGATAGCGGCTAAAAAGAAACGGCCTCGGGACACATTGTGTCTGAAGAGGTGACTTGTTCAATAAGTGTTTTTTCTTTTGTGTTGTATAGAATAGATCTTAATGTATCTAGAATGGTAACATGTTAGGGGTTAAGACATTAGGATGAGTATGTCAATTACTGCCAAAGGCATATTTTCAGGAAGTGTTTGAAACTTACCAATACTCACCTTACATTATGGAAGAGATGATATGATCTTTAATTAGCAGCATTAATTACATTTTATCAGCTAAATAGAATTGAAGAAGTCTGAAGAGTGTGGTGTCCCAGCTGCTGCTCCACCTGACAGCAGCATCAAGCCCCAGATTCCTGCATTTATTCTGCATGAACATAAAATATTACTATTATTAGCAAAAATATCAGTGTTTTTCTGTACATATTAATTAAGTAGTGTCGGCCTTTACTATAATTAATATTCATTCACTGGCATGTTTCTGTGTTTGCAGCACAGACGTGTGTTAAAGATAAAAACTATACTTTTATCTACAGTGTGTTTATTTTGGTCACTGTCCATCCCGACATGCCCGTGTTGCATAATGGTGCTGCCATGCAACTTCCAGTGTATTGATGACCTCTCACCCCTCAGGCTCCACATCCTGCTGCTGCTGTTTTCAGTCTTTTCACGTTTTTGCAGACACCTCCAACAGACACACACAGTCCACACACAGCAGCACGGAGGCTGTGAATGAGTGTTAAAGTACGAGTGTGAGCGTAAGACAGAACCCAGATGAAGCCAAACTCCATGTGTGATGTCCTAATATGGTTTGTTGTGCTGCTCTGTTGGATCAGAGACATTAGAAACTGACTCATTTCATTTCAGCACATGAAGCCAGAAAAAGAAACAATATTCATGGAAAATTACCCAGAGTTCAGCTTGTTGACATGATCTGGGCACCTCTGCGGGTCTGATGTAGTGTTCGTGGACAGGATTTCGCTGTAGATTGAGCTCCTGAGACAACGTGGTGGGATGTTTGCAATTTGATTATTGGAATAAATATTTTCATCTTGCAACATTACTGGTTTTGGCCCATAGCTGTCTCCTCCAAACAACAACTGAATTAACCTGAGGAAATGAAAATAATCACCTGGCTCTGCGTCTTTAAGCTGTTGCCCACTTGACGGAGTCTTTTTTAAGACAAACTCTCATCTGTTCAAACCCATTAGCTTCACACAGACCGTCGACCACCCTTCACTTTTCATGGCTGGGCTCCAGACACGTAGCATCCTCCTGCGTTTCCAAAGTTCAAATAAAATTTTAATCAATAGGTCTTTCGCAATCTGAATCAAAATGAACACGTTGAACAAACAAACACATGAAACTGGGCTCAGTGTCACGAGTCACGTGTTGACGCTATATCTATTTTGGGTTTCACTGTTTTCTAGAATTATGATAATTTCTCTTTGCCTCATTTTATAAGTCACCAAATAGTGGCAGACAGACTTCATAGTGACTTCAGTATATGTGTGTGTGTTTGTGTGTGTGCCAGTGTCTCTGGACAACATCATGTTTGTGGTCCACTTCTGGACTTTAATGTTTTTTTATTGGGAACATTTATATTTAACAGGAGTTAAATGGTTTCAGTTCAGTTTTGGCGACAGTTCATGTTATATTGTATTTTTACGTATTAAGCTTGTGTTAGTTTAACATTTAACTCTGATACATCTACAAGTTTGTCCTGTTTTTAACATGTAACATTTGATCTAAAGACAAAGAAATAATATTATGCTGAGAAAAATAAGATTTTTTACCCTTTTCCATGGAAAATTTGAGTCATTTCAGAATTTCTTTAGGTGAAGACATTTTTAAAGTCTGTACTTTTTCAAAGAGCAGTTTGAGGGTTGAGACACGCTTTTAAGGTTAGAGTTGGAGGATTGTGGTTAGAGGGTTGAAGTACAGAAATATAATAGTGTATGTTTGTGAGTATTTCTGTCAGAGCTTTGTGGTCATTAACTTGACTGTGGTGATGGAAACGCTTCATACAGGAAATGAGGCAAATGTTGGTACATCTTAACAAGCTGCTCATCACTTATCTCTATATATATCTCACCTTTTTGTTGCTCTCTTCAGTGACAGTGATGTAAGATAGAACTTAAACCAAAAAACAAACACAAGTCCTGTGGTTGCACTGACTTCCTGTCACATCAGGGACAGGAAGGTCTGTTCTTCAGACAGACCCAAAGTTATCACAAGAACATGTCCTTTAATCTACGTACTCTGACTTTTTTCTTTTATTTGGTTTTGTGGTTCTTCCATCATTGACAGTGACTCATAAACTGAGGTACATGAGATCATGATTAAATGTTCATCATCAACCAAACCACAACATAAAAATAGTATGTAAATCCTTTAATCTCTGAAATACCTACAAGCATTTCCAGGTGTTTATGGTTTGTATGAATAACAAAGGGGAGTTTGTTCACATGTACAGTCGTGTTTGTACCAGGTGATTGGATCTGTGATATGCTGAGTGCTGTTTCTGTGGCTTGACACACCTGAGCAGTGTTAAAGGTCCCATACTGTATAAAGGTAGATGTCCATGTTTTTTTGATTATAAAGCAGGTCTAGGTTCTATATTAATACTGTGAAAGTATCAAAGCCTCAGTCCACAGAGAAATGCACACAGCCTGTATTCAGACACTGAGCCTTAAAAAGAGCCGTCAGGACTTCTGTATCTTTGTGAGGTCACAACAAAGCAGTCACCGCCCTCAGCCAAGCCCCAAGTCCAGCTTGACCATCCAACCTTGCAGGAATTAGTTTCTCTGAGTGTTTACCTGAAATCTGTTATATTTTTTTGGATCACTCGGAAAACAGATTGGCTCACCTAACTATTGAGGGAGATGTAAAACTATGGGATGGATGGTTTTTTTGGTACTTAAAACCAAAAATATATCTTCTCATGGATCCAAATTTCAAATAAAACAGAAAAGGTGTAAAATATGGGCCTTTTTAAATAGACAGTTAACATGCCTGCAAAAGATGAGACATTTTGCAAAATTGGGCTTTAAAACACACTGTGGTTCTGTGTGATGAGTCAGAGTCACTACAGCCATATTGTACATGATATGTTAAAAAAATGAGGTTTTCTTGTAACTGTCAGATATTTGGTGAAATTGTGTCTTAATTAACCAGCTAGCGCGACTAGTGTGACTTTGAGGCTTCCTGGAGAACAGAACTCGTCCCTGTGTTAGCAGTGAAGAGCGCTTGTGTTTGAACTTGTGAGTAAACCTCAGTGAAACTGGCTGTGACAAACTGTGGACAGTTTGTGCTCGTTGAATCACATGGGGAATTACGATATTGGGTTCTTTACACTGTTGTTTGCCAGCAGCAGTTTGCACAACCTTGAAGTCGGAAAGAGCCCAGACAGTGAGTGTATTCATACAGAAATTATGGCTGTCTGATACAGATAAATCTGTTAAGTATAATTATTAACAAATAACCACCAATAAACCAAAGGAGGTGTATCTGTAGACTTGATTTTCGCAAAAAACCTCAAACTCTTTGAAAGTATAAATCGCAACAATCTGTTTGTATATAAACAAATCAGCTGTTTTTCAGTGTGTCAGAAAAAACTGAAGGTGTAACCATCCTCCTCCTGTTGTTGTTTGTTGCAGGAGCAGCTCAGAGCGTCGTAAGGAGAAGTCTCGGGATGCAGCTCGCTGCAGGCGCAGCAAAGAGACGGAGGTTTTCTACGAGCTGGCTCACCAGCTGCCTCTCCCCCACAGTGTCAGCTCTCACCTGGACAAAGCCTCCATAATGAGGCTGGCTATCAGCTTCCTGCGCACACGCAAGCTGCTTGCCACAGGTGTGGAGCATGCAACACACACAAACACACACACACACACACACAAACGTGCACACGCGCACACACACACACACACACGATCACATGCAAGCTGCAGTGTAGTGTGTTAAAAATTTGTTACACAAAGGAAAGTATGCAAATCATGGCAGGTCACCTCTTGCGAGTTCCTTAACGTGATATCTCGCCAGATAAGTGTGCATGTGTTGATGTGTATGATTAATTGTCCCGTGAAGTAGGAAGGTATTTGTTGGACCTTTTCTTTGCACTTGTCCTCCTTCCTCTTGTCATGTTTTAAAATTAGAAGCTGAGGAAGCTCCACAAAGAGACAGACCTATTGTTCTGGAATTCCTCCACTACCTCGCGATGAGATCAGAGAACAACAAAATTAAACAACTACAGCAACGTCACCATTAACCGCGGTCATGGTTCAGTAAAAGTCAAACCTGTTCTTTATTTTATCAGCACATCTACATTAAACAAAACTTTACCATTAAGTTCATTAACATCCAGCTCTGTAGCTCTGGGCCAACCAGTGCTTCATTATACAACAGTGGCCGCTACGTTTGATTAGTAGAGTCATCAAACAGAAATTTAATCATTCATCATCACTCTCAATAAATCTTTTACTTATATAGCGCTTTGTATGAAGTAAGAGCAGCTCAAAGTGCTTCACAGTTGAAAGTAGTTGTTTAATAATTACACAAGTTACACAGCAAATATTTTTTTTAATCTAATTTACTTTGTAGAAATTACAAATTCATAGGATAATAATTTAAGTTTCTGTGTGAGCCAAACTGCTGTCCCACAACCAAAAACCAATGTAAAAAGCATTTTATTCTACATGACTTAGATGTTTACTAAGATCCTTCTGTTATCTAAAGAAACCCAAAATAATACTCATAGCAGTAAGATTAATATATACATATATATATATATATATATATATATATATATATATATATATATATACACATATACACACACACACACACATATATATATATATATATATATATATATATATATATATATATATATATAAAATAATTTACTGGGTACTTTCAATTGGGAGCTGAATGGGCTGAGATTGATTTCAGCCACAATCCTACATTTTAGATCAGGAAGTACACCTCGGTCCCTGTCTCCCATCATTTTGAAGTAAATGTGTGCAAAAGCTGTCACTACCAAACACCTATTTTTACACAATTTTTGGCGTTTTCAGTACATTTTGTTTTCATTTATGTACAGCTGTTCAGAACTGGGATAGCTAACCGTGCTCTGACTAGCATCTTTGAAATAGGCTAAAAAAAATATCTAAAATAGCAAAACAGTCACGACCAATACACAGCGTGGTTATGACAAATCATTCTGGTTTGAACTGGATTCAAAATACAATAAATCTCAGCAATTACACAAAAAACAATTGTAATAAGGGAGAAGACACATTTATTTCAAGATGTGTCCTGTTCTGGACCAATTCTGAACAATGGCTGGAATCTATAAAATGTACAGTATAAATCTACTATACATTTTTTTGTTATTGTAAATAATGATATTCTATAACATAATATGTTGCTTCAACTATAAATAATGTGATTTTAGCTGTGACTAAGTAACAGGAAATTCCTCACATATACAAACCTTTGTGGTAAAGTTAAAGGGTTAAAAAATGTTTTCTTTCTTATCCCCGGTGGTATCTAGTTATGCAGATAGTTTCAGTTTCATGTTCCAAGATTTCAGAGATATCGGCCTCTAAACCTGCAGCTGCCACCCTAACACAATGAAGGTAAATTAATCTGTTTTTTATTGTGCTAAAATTTTTGGTGAATTACATTTGAAAGACCCTTCTGGAAACAGTGCCCCCGTTACTCAAAACAATCCACAAACCTGTAAATGGTAAACATTTTTTATTTTCATTTGGGTGAACTGACTCTTTAAATTTAGCATTTAAAAAGTGCAACATCCCTGAAAACTCTGGTGCAGTTATGAAACAGGCACAAAGAGGAGGAAAGGTTTGGGGTGAGGAGGAGATGAAGAAGAATGGGGTGGGATGGGAGAAAGAGGAAGGCAGGAGGAAACAAGAAAGCATGTATGAGAAAGAGAGGAGGCATAAGGAGGAGGAGGAGAAGGAGTAAAGGTAATAAGGGTAGGAAAGCGGTGGGTGAGGGAGGAGGAGAGGACAGGGAGATCCGTGAGATGCAGCAGCAGATAGAGCGTTATCGGGCCGGTTTGATTGCTCCGTGATGGAAGGAGAGATTGGAGAGGAAGCAAAGAGCTCTGCCCATCGTTCGGCTGGTGCTGGCATTACCCCCGCTAGCCATAACACGCGACTGCCTTGGCGCCAAACATGCTGGCATGCACACCCACATACACAAACTCCTACACACACTGTATATGCACCCAAGGGCACATACTGTATGCAGACTGCTGTAGGGAACACCTCTGTTATATAACATAAGCTTGGTAGGAATCCAGAGAACACTGATGTACAGATTAGGAGCTACTCAACAAATGACTAGGCTGTATTTCTAACTCATTAGTGCAAGTTCAAAAATATTGTTGGACTCAGCTTGTGTTTGGATTCGGAAACATTTTGGGAAACAGGCTTGTTTGCTGTACTAGAGTTCAGAGTTATATTTGAAGATCAATATCAATCTACTCCATGAGTCCACAGATGTGTCCATGATGTAGTATTTAACTATCTTAGCTCAAAGACTGAGAATCACTCCTAGCTTAGCTTTGTTAAAGGTGTAAAAAAATGTAATACACCTTCTAGCAACTAATTACATTAGCAAACAAACACTGATATGGAAATTTAAAACAATTTAAAACAATAAAACCATTAAATTTAGAGTACATGTTGTCAGGCCTGGGGTGTGTTTAGCCAAGCCTGTCTTATTTTTATTAAAGCTAGTTTGTCAAAGCTGTCTAGTTTAGACAACTGATAGAAATAGAAATGAATTTCAACATTGTCAATGTAAAAGTAATTGAGTGTAGGAAATGTTTAACCTAATTTAATGTAGCATTAAGGCTGGACATTTAAATAAAATAAAAAAGGTAAAAACACAATAATGATTTTAGTAACACTTTGGTCTGGATTAGCCATTAGCCTGTCCTAGTTTAAAGAGTGTAAGCACGGCCATAGCTGCTGAAAATAAGAAAGCCTAAGGCTACGTGATGAGACAGGCCGGTTAGCAGGCTAGCAGGTTAGCATGCTAACTTTAGTAAAGGAAAAGAAGTGATAGAAATAGAAGCACAACAAGAGAGTTGCTTTCCACGACTGGAGAAAGCTCTGGGTGAGAAAAGGGATGAAGTTTGACGTTGAAATCGCAATGTTTCCTCAAGACGGGCAACTAAACAGCTGTTATCGCTAACGTGGCTATGTAGTAATAGGGAAAACTTAGAAATAGCTCGTTTATACCAATATTTAGTGTTACCAGGTTCAGTTTTCAACCTCCTACTTCAGCTCATAAGTAAAATTTAGAGGCTGACAGGTTGTTTCGCAACATCATGTAGTGACGTTGAAATCCTGCTTTATTTTCTTGCCCTTTGTCACGAAATTCCAAGAAGGAAAACATGAAATCTGAGTCTCAGTCTCTGTAGCTCAGATCAGAGGGTAGATGACGTTAACAAGGTTTCCTCTGATGGTTTTCTTAGGCGTTACACGCCCTAAATTTTGTCTTTTCAAGTTTTCTGTTTGAAACAGTTATGAGAGAAAGCACCGGAATAGCCGTCAAACGCAGAAGAAAATCAGTCACATACTGTCCCATGTCAGAAGCTGTGACAGTCTTGTGTGGCCCTGCTGTCATGTCACTTCATTCTGTTCAGAACAACAGAACAAATGTAAAATAACAGAGAGGAAATGATTATCAGAGCAGCAGCTGTCCCGAGCAGACACTCTTTTCTGCACCCTATTATTTTGAAACGAGGGCGGTTACGCAACCAAAGAACAAGAGAGAGAAGAAAAGTGCAACTCGGTCCAAATGGCTGGTAATCACAGCTAAGTATTTAGGCCAAAGGTGCCGCTGGTCTTTGGACCGGGCCCCAAGAGTCTCCACAGCTCCCTGGGGCCCATGAGAAAGCTCTAGGCTCCCCTGGGGGTTAACGCTAGCTGGGCCTGGCTCCAAACTCGAGCCCCAGGCCTCGCTGGGAGCCTTGAGAGCCTCTCTTATCTGAGGGAAGCACACTGGAGGAATTGCAAACTTCCCACCCTCCGCCCCCGATCGACTACTGGGCTTTGTTCAGCGTGAAGCCACCGCGCGCACGCACACACACACACACACACACACACACACACACACACACACACACACACACACACACACATTCCCTCTTGCGCCGGGCCTGTTAGGAGCTAGCTGTGTTTTTTCATATCAGTTAGCTCTGCAGTGAGACACACTGGAGTCTCTGTGTGTAAATGTTTGGATGCTGCGCTGTACATATTTGAACATAATTGCATAATATGTAAGTTATGTTCTAAAAGTGGGCAGCTATTATGAATGCTTGTGTAGTTTGGGTATAATTTGTCAGGGTTGGGGATCAGGAGTGGCCTGAGACACAGGAAGAAGCTGCGCTGGTTTGTTTTGGCCCCGAGCCAAAGCTTCAATAAGGAAAACAAGCCTGATGTGCACACACAAACTCAGAAACACACACACACACACACACATTCACAAAGATATTATTTTATAATCGGCATTGAATGACAGAAACAACCCTGCCTTGTTTTTCCTTCTTTCCCTCCAGGCTGCAGCAGCAGCAGCAGCAGCAGCAGCAGCAGCAGCAGCAGCAGCAGCAGCAGCAGCAGCAGCAGCAGGAGCGGTGATGATGATGAGGACGGACAGATGGACAGTCTGTACCTGAAGTCTCTGGAGGGCTTCATCACCGTGGTAACATCAGACGGCGACATGATATTCCTGTCTGAGAACATCAACAAATTCATGGGTCTCACGCAGGTACACAACCATTAAAGAGCATGGAAAAAGCGGTCATGTGCAGGCAGGTGTTAATTTTAAACTGCAACACAGACACTTTCCAATAAAAGTGACATGAGCAGACATGAGCCTCTGAATCTGAGTCAGTTCACTTTTAATGTCAACAACCATCACAAACCACAACCTCTCTTCTTTCTATTTCCCTCAGTGAAGAAGTGTTCACTCCTTTTATGAGATATAATTATTTGTATATATTTTGTAATTTATCTGAGGAAGGAAGGCAGATAGTGGATGGGGAGGCTGCACGGCAGACAACCATGGGCATGGATGTAAACTGTCACTCAGACAAGTGTCTGTTTGAAATACTTCTCATACCAGCAGAAGTCCACCTCTAAACACACTCAGCCATTTTTTTTATCCTCTTGCATTCACTTGAAAAGCAAATCGTTATGAAGATGATTGACCTGTCCTCTGACAGAGGTGGTGTTTCTGTGATTGATCACGCGAGAAACTGAGGAAGGTTTGGAAGAGAACATACAGCAAAGTTGTCTACAAACTGTGGAAAAGAGGATTTTTAGTTTTTTCTTGTTGTTGTTGTTGTGGATTTTGTTCAGCGCCTGCAGCGATGGGGTTCTGTTTGTTTTGTGTTGAAGCTCTGCTTCTGGAAGTGACACACTTTCTTTTATTTCTCCAGTCCTGCTGGCTGTCATTCCTCACTCTCACAACCCAGTTTTTTCTTCTGTTTATCCCAAACAATCCACAGTTGCTGCCAGAAGTGGAAAAACTAACCGTGTCTAACTTCAGTGTGGAGACCAGCAGCTGTAAAAGATGGAAAACACAGACATTTATAGTATTTGTGTGCAATGTTAAGGATGTTTTTTTTTATGTTTAATGATGGTATTTTTATCTTTCAGGTGGAGCTCACTGGTCACAGTATCTTTGACTTCACCCATCCATGTGACCATGAGGAGATCAGAGAAAACCTCAGCCTGAAGACCGCTGGTCAGCCCACAGTCACCCACACACCACTACCATCCTCATTTTTACTTCATTACAACAACATGTTTTCACTTTTTAAAACTATATATCATTGACATTGCTCTCTTTACTCAAAATCTATTTTTAGTCTTATTTTCTTTGGAAATTCAACTAGGTCATTAAAATCTAACTGGTCTGTGTCCATAAAAAGTCCATAAAAGCATAAATGTGCTCAACAGCTGACACAGTAATCTGCCTGTTAGATTATGTTGTTGTACGTTACGGCCTGAGAATTATTCTGTGCAAAACTTATGTAGAATCTAAAACAGACCAGGTAGATCCTCTGGAGAGTGGGAATAACCCACAGAACAAACAAAGAGCTTCATGTTTATTGTATGTGCATGCAGCCTCCTCTGTTATAGTTTGCACTCTTTATGAATTGGTGGGCTGGAAATTACTGACCACAGCATTGGTATATTTTTATATACAAGGGGAGACTTGGTGAACCTCCAGCTTTACCTCTGTACCCTCTTCTGCCTCAGCTTTGATTGGAAGGATTTAGTTTTTAATCTTACATTTATTAGAAATGTTGACCTGCTGAAGGCAGTGCAGGAAAGGTCTCTCCCGATCCTCAGGGGACCAGGATTCTCCTCGTCTGCAGCTGTCTTGTCTTACTCTAGAGGAAAACATGCGAGGGACCTGTGGATGTCCTTTAAGCCTCCTAAAGGGAGCTACTTGCTGTTCTCTAAAAACAGTAAATATCAATGATGCTTGGCATGGTCCACGGCAGATGTACAGCTTTGGGGCCCCTAAATCATCCTTTAGAGTCCCCCCTCCCTCCACCACTCTGCTCCTTCCCTCTTCCGCATTTTGGGTGGAAATTAATCCAAGAAAAACACAGCAAAAATAACATACATGTGGTGTTATGTAATATATTCTATCTCATGAACCAAGTGTCCAGAACAAACATGAGGGTCAGAGATTGTATAGAGAGGAACCTAAAGAGAGATACAGTGTGTGTGTGTGTGTGTGTGTGTGTGTGCGTGCGCGTGCGTGCGTGCGTGCGTGCGTGCGTGCGTGCGTGCGTGTGGGAGCTGCTGTGTACGTGTGCAGAGGCGAGGGAATCGCGATAAGAGCGGTGAGGCCGAGAAGACGAGAAAAGACAGAGAGAGGAACTGGGCATTATCTGCTGGAGATAGTGAACATGGTGTGCTACAGTGACTAAAGCAGAAAGTCGCACACAAGGAGTGAGAAGATGCATATGACACACACACACACACACAAAGACACACACATTTCCTGCTGACACACTGAACAATTTTACTTTAAAAATGAGGTTTACATTGGAAGGCAATGCTCCCTCTCAGTCACACAGACACACACTCACACTCACTTAACTGCAGTTAATGACTCTTATCAGCAGTGGCCGCAAAACACACAAGCGGGACAATATAGTATATTTTATTGTCCCTTTCCCCTTTAACACACTTTCACACACACACACTCGAATGTGAGCACACACACACATTTCCCTCTGTGAGGCCTGAAGGAGAAAAGTTTTGTATCGCTTGGTTTGTTTAAGCGCGACTATATAAAGATAAAGACACACTTGTAAGTGTGCAGCTTGACAAAAGACACACTTCACCACTTTGCTCTGTGGCTACAGCTCTGAGGCTAAACTCTGACCTTGTGATGTAACAGCTTGGCCCAGTTTTATGTCCTCTGCTCGTGTGTGTGTGTGTGTGTGTGTGTGTGTGTGTGTGTGTGTGTGTGTGTGTGTGTGTGTGTGACTAGACCTTGACCATTTTCCCAGTTACATTAGGGAAAGGCAGATAACAGGAGGGTTAACTTTGATTTATAAATTTTTGCCACAGAAAAAAGAAAATGGAATATAACTAGAACCATAAAATTAGAAGCTTCAAGTTGCAATCATGTGACTGGGCTTCAGTATAGTCAGTTCATCATATTGAAAAAAGTAAAATTAAAAGTATTAAACTATGAAAGTGGAAGTTTCAAAGAAAAGTGGAAGTTTATTCAAAAAAAAAAAGAAGAAAATCAGTGAGTTTATGAATTTATCACCAAAAACAATTAAACACAATGCAAATAACTTAATCACATGTCCTTTCATGCACCGTCAGATTCTTTTTGGTAACAACTAATGCATCTGTTCTTTGTTGTGCATGAGAAACTGGTTTGATTCGTCCCTTGTGTGTTTTTCAGGCAGCGGCTTTGGTAAAAAAGGCAAAGAGCTGAGCACCGAGCGAGATTTCTTCATGAGGATGAAATGCACGGTGACCAACAGGGGACGCACCGTCAACCTCAAGTCGGCCAGCTGGAAGGTAAGCGGGAGCTGCTGCAGCCACAGGCCAGCACATCTGCAACATCTGCAACGCCTCCTGTGTGCAGAGGGAAACACATCACACACATTCCTGTCCAGACGCTACCTCCAGGTGGCTGCAGAGCAGATCAGCGGTGTCCAACCTGTTTGGCTTGAAATGAAGCAATTAAATGATATGAGGCCTTGCACATTTTGAGAACAGTTAGCCAAAGAGTAATTTCTCCCTCTCAGGTTGATTTATGTGAATATTTAGAAGAAGGTGAAATGATCCAGAAATTTTGCCAAAAAAAAGGCAAAATTTAGATAAAAAACAGACGTAATTTTGTGGTATAGGATAAAATTTTCTGCTCTTCTGTCCTGTTAATGATCACATCAATATGCATGCATGTCTGAATCGAGTGAAAAACACAATTAAATATTAAAATATTGGATAAAAAAGATAAAGTGGTAAATATGGCTGTGCATGTAGTTGCGAAGAACAAAATAAATTCATAAAAATGAGGAAAGCGTGAGGTCAGGTCAGTAGAGATGTCGTCCTGTGACCTCCAGCTTCACCGTTTCACTGTGTACGTTTCATTTCTCCTCCTGCCGCTGCCTCCAGGTGCTGCACTGCACCGGACACCTGAAGATGTACAACAGCTGCCCTCCCAGAGTGCTGTGCGGCTTCAAAGAGCCTCCGCTCACCTGCGCCGTTCTGATGTGCGAACCCATCCCACACCCATCCAACATCGACACGCCGCTGGACAGCAGGACCTTCCTGAGCAGACACAGCATGGACATGAAGTTCACCTACTGTGACGAGAGGTGGGCGGAGACACTCGCGCAGTCGCACACAGTCGGGCGTTCACAAAGAGCGAAAGAGGAGAAAGGATAGAAATTTAAAAGGAAACTAAAGAACTTTAAATATTGTTTTATTGAGTTTACAAAAACTTTCTATTAAGTTTTTTTTTATTTTTATCATGGATCTGTGTTTAATAAAACAAAGTGATGAGTTTTAATTCATATAAATTAGACTGTTGAAAATACTGTCAAAGACTTAGACCCACCTTTAAAAAGTGACAACTCAGCTGCCATTAGTTTTATTTTTGTTTAGTTTTACCTCCGTCATGATCATAAGGCTAAAAAAACCACCAGCCTCAACATATTACAGTTCTTCTATAGATGAATATCCAGAGTTTTCTGGAGTTATTATCTTGTTTTTATAATATTTGAAGCTGTTTTGGGATCATACTCAGCTGAGAAAACCCCAGAGTATGTTGTTATTGGGTCAAGAGTTACTTCAGATTTAACTGTGCTGGAATAATACTAAGCAACAGATTTCCCAACTGCCAGTCGGATGACTGAAGATGTATTTCGTCATCATTAATTATGGATAATGTGAGCACTATATACTGTAAGTCACAGATCAGGGGCGCTACAGCTGCAACAAACTATGACTCATTAACCATTTCCTCTGTAAAATGTACAACACAGACCAGTCACAGCCTCAAATAATCCCTCACTTAGAATTAGTTATTATTCCTTATGAATGGTAAAAAGAAAAACAAGTAATCAAACAATTTATAGTCATAAGAAATAAAAGCAAGAAAAGAAGGAAATTTTAGAACCTGAAACCACGTCCTTCAAAATGAAATAGAAATGAAATAGAAAGCATCTTCACTCTGAGGACTGCTGCCAATTAAAACACAATTCACTGAAAGTATAGCACAAGTTACACACACACACACACACACACACACACACACACACACACACACACACACACACACACACACACACAGAGAGGGGGGGTTCTGACTGATTGCAGTGTGCTGACTGAATCAGTTTGACTTGGCATGGATCTCATGGGAAATGTAAGCCAGAGATGAAACATTAATACTTTAATACGACGCTGTCACGACATCGTCAGGCCGTGCCAAGTGTTTGTGATCACAGACACACGAGCAGACAAACCTACAAACACACACACGCACACAGAAAAAACACACTCGCATTCCAGTCTTTCAAAGCTGTCAATTACTCTGCTGTCTGACATCAGAACAGCCATGACACCGGGTTAGCCCGGAGCTGCTTCACGCTGTCATCTGTATGTTTGTGTGTGTGTGTCACCGTGGCGACAAACATTACATATGAAATGAGTTTTGCGGCCAAATCCATCACGGACACAGTGTCCATCTCGAAACCAAAGAACCGGCTTGTTGCACCAAAACTTTTTTCTCCAACTGGCACGAGGAGTTGATGACACACACACACACACACACACACACACACACATACACATAGATTTACACAAGCACAGTTACACAAGCACATGCACGCAGACCTGTAATCTTATCAAGCTGCTCATGCAGGAGACAAAGGTTTCTTTTGGAGGAAAGTGAGTGTGCGTTTGTGTGTGTTGTGTGCACAGGTCTGTGCGTCTCCGTGCTACAAACAAGGACCCATTTTCTTTTTCGCCTTTTTGGTGCAATTTAATAGCTGCCCAAATCTTCTCTCCAATTACGCAAATGAGTTTATTGTAGGTGGGTTGCCCTCCTGGCTCAGCAGGGACTTAGACTCATTAGGGAAGGGACAGAAAGTTTCTTTAGCTCATGTCTGGCAGTGTGAGCGGTCGAGCGAGGGAGCGAGAGACAAAGAAAGTGTGAGAGCAGGGAAGGAGGAGAGACGGAAAGACGCTTCTCATTCAGTGGAGAAGGATACAAAGGGACGAACCTTTCAGCGATAGGTTAGGCTTTCATGACTTGGCTGAAGCTGTTCCTGCAACTCTAGTTTATTGTTAGCGTACAGTAGTTACCATTGATAATACTGATTTTAGGCCTTTTTTATCAATTAAAGGACTTGATAGGTGACGAAGACGTTTACAAAACCTGCCACTAAGCCAAAACAGTCTAAGTTAAAGGCCCGATATATTAAGCGAGATTTTTTGATGGTAAAGCAGGTCTAGGTTCTATATTAATACTGTGAAAGTATCAAAGCCTCAGTCCACAGAGAAATGCACACAGCCTGTATTCAGACACTGAGCCTTAAAATGAGCCATCAGGACTTCTGTAACTTTGTGATGCCATAATAAAGAAGAGTTCTCTGAGTGTTTACCTGAAATCTGCTATATTGTTATTTGATTACTCAGAAAACAGTCAGCCAATCAAAGCAGAGGCTCTGATCCCCTCTTCTGATTGGCTCACCAACCTGTTGTTAATGGAGCTGTGTGCTGCCTTCAGGTGCCACTCAGAAATGTCAGGACTGAGTGTGCAACAGCGTTGCAGGAAAATATGACAGGGCTAAAGCTGCAGCTAATGAGTTTTATAGAATAATAATAATTTAGAAAACAAAATGTTTGTCCAACAAACAGACTGAAAACAAAATGTTATTTAATTTCCAATGACCCAAGTATTTACTACTTCTGCCTGGTTCTGGTTCTGTTGGACTGAGCTGGACCAGCTGGTTGTGATGAATCCCATGATGAGTATCAGCTGTTTATCAGTGTTTTTGTTATGAGTTCATGTTACAGATTAATGACCATAATGCAGTGATGTTGGGCCAAGTGACACAGGTAATAAGGCAGTGAGGACATCATGTAGTATAGTTTTCAGATAATCAGACTGACCATCATACAGACATCGTTTTTTTTTTTTTTTTAATATCGTTGTCATATGTGTGCGATTGTGTCTGAAAACACAGTTTAAACAACAGAGAAAAGCAACATCTGAGAAAATAGACAACAGGGAAGAGGAAGTCAGAGACCAAAAAGTTTTGTTGGAGAACAAAAAGAGAAGGGGGGTCACATGATGGTAGGAGTGTGTTTATCAATCATCATCATTATAATCATCATTATTATAATTTGATGCTATTCCATTTGTAACTGTTTCTGGATATGATTTTGTTTTCTTTTTCTCTCTCGTCTTTTCTATCTTCCATTTTTCTTTTCTCCCTGCCCTTAATCAACCTTTCTCTTTTTCTTTACTTTAAGATGTACCTCTCCTCCGCTCGCCTCTTTCATTTTCTCCCCCCTCCCTCCCTCTCTCCAGCCTGAGGCCTGCAGCTGTCAGAGTTATGTAATCTGAGGACAAGAGCCTCTGTACCACCTCCATCATCATCCACAGATTATTAATCTTCATCCTACTGTGACTTGATTACTCACTATTTATCTTCATATTTCACATTTTTAACAAAAAAATTCTGGGAATTCTGCTCTGGGAATGTGCAACCAGCCGTCAGTGACAGATGATGGAGATAAATGGGGAAATTGCTCCCAGTCATATTAGTCAGAACCACAGCTAATGAATGTGCTGATCTAATGCTGGATTCCCATCTGAACCTTGAGAGAAACGTAGGGTATGATACACAGAGCAGCAAATTAAAGGTCCCATATTGTATAAAGTGAGATTTCCATGAGTTTTTGTGATTACGAAGAAGGTCAGAGGGCTCAGAGCCTGTCTGCTGATTGGCTGATTGACCTGTTGTTACTAGAGCTCCAGAGAGAAGCCTGAGAGAGGAGACGTAAAACTACACTGAGATGGTTTTTGGTTCTTAAACCCACAAATATATCTTCTCACGGATATCAACACTTCAAAGAAAACCCAGGAAAAGTGTAAAATATGGGACCTTTTAAAATTTAGATTTAAAAATTTACATTTATATTCACTGAAAATTATTTTCTACAGCCAATATTTATATACATTAATGATATTTTCATAATTAAGAGAATACTAATGTGATGAAAAAAAAGAAAAAAAACAAAACATCAATAGGTATTAGCTGTTAGCTGTTAGCATTATTTTACTAATTGTTTGCAATCATGGGCTGAAATTTACAAGAAAAACAAGTTTACAATGTTGGTTTAGTGCAAAGGTCACACATTGTTATGATGTTTTTTTTATGTTCTCATGTAAAACCAAGCTCATAAACAACGGTCACCGCAATCACCTTATTTATTCAGGATAGGTTTGGTAAACTGTCTTCCTGCCAGACTGAAAGATTCTGGCGGCAGGTGGAGTTGAATAAAGGCACATTCCACCTACTTACTAAAACTAATTTAGGCTAAAACTCGTCTGCATTCTTCGTCACAGATTACTCTCGCTGCTCTCCTTTATACCCAGACCACCTTGAGTTCAGGGGTCATTTCCTGTTCTTGGTTTTGTAGTATGTTGGTCTAATTGTTTGATTTGCAGCACAAACTTAGTGTTAACTAAGTCTGTATTTATGCTCTACGCTCAAATATGCCCACGCAACTAAATGCGACTGCACCTGAGTTTTTGTCTTATGTGCTGATCAGATTACTGTGATCCTGTAACTTCCCCCCAAAACCTGCACATTAAAGTATTTACTGGGAAAAAAGGAGCTGGAGTGAAATGAAAGGGGAAGGAAAAAAAAAAAGGATTTTTAAATGAGTGAACTAAAGCCAGCAACAAAATCCTCATTAACAAAGTGAACTCGTGACGAGAGTGACAGAGAGAGATTAGCTGTTCCCAGAAACACAGGGAGTTAGTGATACAGAGAATGTGAACAATTCTTATTTTTGGACGACTGTCCACCTCTGTCTGATTTAAAAATCATGTGCGAAGCCTTTTGAAGTGCAGAGGTTCAGGATGGAGAGCAGGATCTGTCTTCTGTAAGAAGGTCGAATTAATAACTTAAAGTCCTGTGTGTTATTAAATGTATGTGTCTGTGTGTTGCAGAGTAACAGAGCTGATGGGTTACACTCCTGAGGATCTGCTGGGTCGCTCAGTCTACGACTTTTACCACGCCCTGGACTCCGACAGCGTCACCAAGAGCCACCACAACTGTAAGCACACTCAGCTCTCACACACACTCAGAGGCTTAAAGTGAACATGAATCCCAGCGGGCAGACACACTGCACAGTGATTTGATAACAGAGCGTGCCACATCCATTCAGAGAAGCTGAAAAACACAATTTGTATGTTTCTTTTTCCCTTTGACTAAACACCAGATTTAGAAAAGCAACAATTATTTGGGAGCACAAACAAAAACTGCACAAAACTCATCAAAATAAAAACACTCACTCACCGTCCTTGTTCTCACTGAGGCTGTTTGTATCAAACTGTTAGAACATAAACAAAGATGTGAACCATCATACAAATAAAAACAACCTCCAACCACAGAAATATAAATATATAAGTAATCGAAGTTGTCTATTTCTTCTGAAAAGAGTGAATATCTGTTGTTTTTTTTTTTGTCATCTTACATTTTCTTTTTTGTAGGTTCTACAAATATGTGTGCTAATATATTTGAATCTGTTTATATATATATATACATATATATATATATATATATATATATACATATATATATATATACACATATATATATATATACATATATATATACATATATATATATACATATATATATATATACATATATATATATATATATATATATATATATATATATATATATATATATATATATATATATATATATATATATATATATATATACACATATATATATACATGTATGTATGTATGTATGTGTGTGTGTGTTTCTCTGTGTGTTTGTATGTGTGTGTGTGTTTCTCTGTGTGTTTCTGTGTGTGTGTGTGTGTCTGTGCAGAGCAGGGGCATGGTATTAAGATGTCTTTTATTAAATTAAGCTTAGCCACTGATGGCCTGATGAGGTTTGCACATCTGCTGCCACAAACACAAACACAGTGGACAGAGGACCAGGTGGCCACTATTACAATCTAATGACACTGTGTGTGTGTGTGTGTGTGTGTGTGTGTGTGTGTGTGCTAAAAAGCCTCTGAAGTGTCATGGCTTTTCTCTCCATTGACAGTACTACATCATTAGAAGCTCTAAACAACAGTGACAGAACAAGAAGAAAAGTGGTAATTTACTTCCTAGAAAAAAGACCCTAGCAACATAATGGCACCATGTGTCTGTGTGTACACTTAGTGAGTGTGTGTGTGCGTGTGTGTGAACACTGCAAAAACACAGCTTTTACCTGCAGCATTGCTCAGGTTTTTCTGCAATGAGGCCAAAACATTTCCTGACTTTGAGAACAAAAGTTGTACCTTGTTTGTTTTCTTACTTTGCAGAGAATAGGATATTTTTCTCCTAAAACATTTTTGTTGAACAACAAAAGCCAAACTTCTCGAATGCATCGTTGCTACACACTTTTTTGCTACAAATAATCACACATTTATACAATATGGGACCTTTAAGTCATGTAACTTCAGATTTGGCCCTTGAGATTTGTAGAACGAGAAGTAGCTGCAGATTTTTCCAGAAGGTATGAGCGTCTGTATCTTACTGAAACAAAAAAAAAAAACAAGATCAAGGATCTGACTGGAAAATAAGATTTTAGGTGAGGAAGGATTTTATGAGTGTGCGTGTGTTTTATGTTCTCTTTCCTCTGGTCTCAGTCATCCGTGTCTACCGTCCTCAGTTGGCTCAAATCTGCTGAAATAAAGGGCTCTCTATCTCTCTATATGTAACACACACACACACACACACACACACACACACTCTCACACACACCCGCTCTCACGGCCAACGTGACCAGCCTGTCGATCAGCACATGCTAACAGCGTTCTCTGCTACATCATCTAATGTTGCCCTGAGCTTCCTCAGCACACACACACACACACACACACACACACACACACACACACACACACACACACACAGACACACACAGTCACTGGCCTTATGTACACTTGCTGACCACAGTCCTGGTTCTTTCCCACGCCAGAGCTGAACTTTGGACTGTTGCCAGCACATCTCCTTCTTAGCTTAAAGTCAAACATCCAACTTTTTCCTTCAAACTTAAAGTTGATTTCACAGCCTCATTCAAAATAAATACACTGATATTTAATCAGTGATTCAAAAAAACAAAACAGAACAACAAGTCAAGCAGTCACAGAACAGCTGCTCTGCAGGACGACTGGTGAAACAGTGTCTCTGTCGTTGACATTTATGGACTGAAAAAGTGGCTGTGCTGTAGCACGTGGGGCTTGTTTCCTTCCAAGAAGTTTGTTCTTTATGTGTTCCTGCACAGGTGAATAAAACGTGAGCATCTTATTACTTTGCTACCATGAGTCACTCGTGAGTCGGAAGTGTGTTGTCCAAACCTCAAAGGAACTGAAGATCTTGAATTGACTGTTTTTATCTGAATGACATTATGTTTGACATTATTCAAATGGGTTTCATGAGATCTTAAAGGAGCATGTGTTCCTGAACTGATTTTAATCCAACCAAAAATGACCAAACTCGATATTCGAAATGTAGAGTTTCCCGTCATTACTTGGCAACTTTTATAAGGAATGATAAGGTTTGGCGCTCAGTCGGTACCGCCGGTGACACATACACGTAAAAGAGGTGTGTCCCTCATTACAATCATAAAAGACTTGATCAGACAAGGAGCGAAACAACAGTTGTTTCTGCAACAATAAACCATAAAAGTAACTGTCTCTGCCTGTTATGGCTGCCTGTCAGCCTGAATATGATCATGGGCAAACGGATCAGTTCCATACTTCACATCCCTTGTGTGACCAAACATTGTGCACTCACAGCTCTCTCTCTCGCTCTCTCTCTCTCTCTCTCTCTCTGCAGTGTGCACCAAGGGTCAGGCAGTGAGCGGTCAGTATCGAATGCTGGCTAAGAACGGAGGCTACATCTGGGTTGAAACCCAAGGAACTGTTATATATAACAGCCGCAACTCACAGCCCCAGTGCATCGTGTGCATAAACTATGTCCTCAGGTAAGCACTGCAGTTCTGGTCAATTTCAGACACTCCCACAAGAGATTAGTTGTCAATTTATATCATGGTTGTAAGAACTGTTTAAAAATACCTCAGAGGAAGGTATAGAGAGACTGAAACGTTAGGATGATCAATAATTTGTGATGCTGAGCCACAGCAGTGAGCAGGATATTCTTCTTTTCAAGTCTGAAATTTCAAATGACAAAAGATTGAGACAAAATGAGGCTAAATCTGATAGACATTTTTTATATTCTGCTGGATTGTTACTACTGTTATTTCAACTGGATTTCAGTAGCCAGATTTTTTCAATTAGCATATTTTTGGAAAATGTGTGAAATTATCTTAAAAGTGTGACCTATATGTAAAAATATGTGTCCACTCAAAACCCGTCTCACGCTGCCTCGACTTCTCCAATCCTGCAGCGACATCGAGGAGAAGTCAATGATCTTCTCCCTGGAGCAGACAGAGTCCCTGTTCAAGCCACGCCACATGAGCAGCTTCTTCACTGCTGGAGGCGCAGGTGTGACCGGAGAGCCGGGAGACACCCTTTTCACCAAACTCAAGGAGGAGCCCGAGGACCTGGCCCAGCTGGCTCCCACACCTGGAGACACGATCATTTCCCTCGACTTCGGTCGGTATTGATTTCTGTCGTTATCTAACTGTGTTTTATTGGTGGTAATTTTATTAATATGTAAGAAATAATGTGCGTCAGTGTGTCCTGAGGAATCCCTTTGTACCGGGACACCATGGTCAGTTACTCAGTCACAAAAATATTCTAAATAATAATATTTACCTTTTAAATCAACCTGTCGTTTCACCAGTCAGGTGAGCGTAAGTGATGTTTCTATGGTTACCTGCAATTTAATATAGATTTATACATAGTTTGATGGTAATATTTAAGTTATTGATTTGTATTGATTTTGTGTAATGTCCCCTCTGTGGTGTTTTTGCTCTCTCTCTCTCTCGCAGGTCATCCTCAGTTCGAGGTGTCTGCCACAGCCATGCTCCCTCCTGGACCTCCGTCCTGGGCCACCGAGAGCCACAAGGCTGCCCCTCCGGCATCAGGCCAAACCCCGGCTCCGGTTCCAGGGGACATGGCTAACATGGCCGGTACATTCACAGTGCAGCAGAACCCGCCACCGGGCAGCGCCACCCCGAGCCTCAGCAGCTGCTCCACGGTGAGGACCGAGGAGGGAGGGCGCAACTGAGAGGCTGAGCATTAAATTGAAAGGAGTAATTAGTTAGTGAGCGAGCAACTGGTTGTGTTTGTTTCATAGTTTGTTCTTTCTGTGCTCAGTGAGGCCTGGGGGGTGGGGGGTTGAGGGGGGTTTAAGGACACCAACAGTGGGCAGTGTGCGTGAGAATAACGGGGGTGGATATTTGGAAGGAACAGGCTCTTAGCAGTGAATAGTGCCTTTGTCAAAACTCACTTCTCGCTCCTTGTTTCTGGATTTCTTTCTTTTTACTCTCTGTTCTCTCTGATTTCCTCTGTCCTCGTCACGTCATTCCTTTCTGCTTCTCCTCACCCCCATCTATCATTCTCCCTCCCTCCCTCCCTCCTCCTCCTCTTCCCTCCCTGCAGCCCAGCAGTCCAGGTGATTACTACAGCTCGGTGGAGAGTGACCTGAAGGTGGAGCTGACTGAGAAGCTGTTTGCTCTGGACACAGAGGGCAGTTCTGCAAACACTGAGGTGTGTGTCCTGTTTGTGCCATTGTGCGGTCAGTCTGTTAATCTGAAGGATGAGGCCTTGTTTATTGACTCTGATTGAAAACTTGGGAGTTTCTTGTCTCTCTTCCTTTTTGGGAAAAGCTTATTAACATCAAGATTTTCTCATGTTGACTTTGTATTAGATTATACAGATTATTTATGCACAACATTTTTTCTCTAAGCAGTGTTTAATCTCTGCAATCACCAAGTTTTAAAGGACAGCCAAAATAATTAAATAATCACACAAACAACTCTTTCAGAGGTGGTCTAAGGGCATCGATCTTTTACTGTCTGTTTCTCTTTGTGGGCTTGTCTGTACGATCTTGTCTGAAGTAGTTTTAGTTTCGTTTTTAACAAACCATGTCGTCTTTCACTTTTCCCAGACGGACTTAAGTGACTTGGACCTGGAGACTTTGGCTCCTTACATCCCCATGGACGGAGAGGACTTCCAGCTGAATCCCATCATCCCAGAGTCAGAGCCCCTGGAGGGGGGTCCAGCAGGATCCATGGGGAGCAGCAGCAGCCTGCCACAAACACGCCAGGCATCCCAGCAGAGCTTCAGCAACATCGCCAGCCTCTTCCAGCCCCTGTCCTCCCCTACTCAGCCCCAAGGCCACTACCAGCCCCAACCAGCTGCAGCCTGGGCCACAGGGGAGAAGAGAGGCACCAGCCAGGGGGCCGTGAACCCCCGCATGGGGTCATACATGATGGGGCACGTGCAGAATCCCCCATACCAGGCCCCTGCCAGCACCCCTCTGTCTTCCATGGGTGGCAGGCAGAATCTGCAGTGGCCACCAGACCCTCTGTTAACCTACCAACAACAACCACAAGCCACCAAGGCCTACCTGATGGACACTTTGTCAGGAGAGGCGCGCCCGTCCTGCCAACAGAACATGACACATCTCATGCATAAACAGAGGTGATGTAACGATGAACAAAGTCCTCACATTCACTTTAAACCAAGACGGTAAAAAACAATGAAATCCACATTTTTAAATCATTTGTCATTCATTTAAATTTTTAATTAGAGATGTATGTGCATGAAGCAGTGGATACACAACCATATATTACATAATCAAAGGCATGCAAACTTAAGGGAAGATTAAAATAATCAGAGCATATAAAAAAAAAAAAAAAAAAGAGTTCTGCTTTGAATTAAATGTTAACTGTGCTCATGTGTCTGTGCAGGTCCATTGACAATTTTGTACAAGCCTACAGAGACATGAGTCCAGCCAGAGTGGCCATGACCAACAGCATCAAGCGCTCCTTCACCCAGATGGCTGTGGTGAGTTTCTCTGATGACGACACTGTTGACCAAGTTTCATTTGAAAAGAGTCGTTATCGCATGAAAACAGTGACAGGTTTGAGACTAGAATTTCTCGTTTACTCATGGCCCTTTTCCATTTCACGGTACCAGCTCGACCCGAGTTGACTCTACTAGTCTTTTTGGTTTTTGCATCGGGCAAAACTTCTGGATGCTTCTATTTTTTTGATACATCGACTCCGACGATGATTCAAGTGAGCTGAGGCGACACCAAAGTACTGATTGGTCAGAGATGAATCGTCACTACTAAGTTATCGCTGTACGAGGCGGGACGCTGTGGACAAAACACGCCAAGCCACTGTACACCACTCACTGTTACATCTCTGTACTATACTTCTACTATGGTACTGCGAGGTACTATCTGCAGTGGAAAGAGAAGTATCTGGTATCGAAAGCGAGTGGAGTCGAGTTGAGTCGGTACCATGTGGTGGAAAAATTCTTTTATGCTTCTGCTTGTTTTAAAATAAGCAGCTAGTTAATCGAGAAACAATGGAAGAAGTGAGACTTGAAACTGAGACTGATGAAATAATGAGAGCAGTGGCTGCTTTGTTGTGACATCACAAAGTTACAGAAGTCCTGACGGCTGGTTTTAAGGCTCAGTTTCTGAATACAGGGTGTGTGCATTTCTCTGTGGACTGAGGCTTTGATACTTTCACAGTATTAATATAGAACCTAGACCTGCTTTATAATCAAAAAAGACATGAATCTACCTTTATACAATATGGGACCTTTAAGGCAGACAACTTTGTTTAGTATTTATTATCATGGCTTCATGACTAATAACAAGACCATGACTCTGAGGAGGTGAATGGTCGATACACAGTCTTGTCTTTTCAGTTGTGGAGCTGCGATTGTAAAAGTTTTGTCCTTTGAGTTTATCAGTTAATTCACTTGTTTGTGGACGAGCAGCTGATCAATTATCCATGTGACTGTGTTTCAGGGTGAAAGTAAGCCGTCAGAAATCACATGGAAGAAGATGAGGGGTGACGGCTGTGTCGCCATGGATCGCTCCCTCAGCGCAGGATCACTGACAGGTACGACCGCGTGAGCCTGTGTATGCGTTTTCTGAAAAATATTTTTTCTTTCTCACACCCCCACAACTGTACCCGTGACCTCCGGCTCTCTTCTTTCAGAGTCAGGGATGAGCAGGATGATGCCAGGCAGCATGTCTTCATGTCTCAGCTCCCTGCAGCAGCACAGGAAGTCTCAGTATCCTGGAAACGGGATCGGTGGTGCAAACGAGAAAGCTTTTCCCCAAAAGAGCTGCAACTACACCAATTATAACATGCTGCCTTCTAACAAGAGTGAGGGTGAGCTGAACTAACAGTAATGTTTACAATCCGTTTACAGTTAAACTACCTAGAAACTCATCTAACATCAGCTGTAGCACTGGAACTGCTTCGTTTTCTGATTTATTTACTAATGCGCTGCAAAAAAAAAACTTCTTATCAAGTCATTTTAGTCTGTAATTGAGTCATTAAAGTTATATAAAAGAACAAATCTGCCAGTTTCCAGTGCAAATCAACATTGTTCATACTTGTTTAAAGATTTTCTGTAATTTCTGGAGACAATTAAGTTTTAATGGAAACAGGCCAGAATGAAGCAGATTTTCCTTGCTTCTTTTAAGAAAATAAGGTTTTAGGTCTCTGCTACAGACCAAAATGACCTGTTAAAATTAAGATTGTGACTTGTGCCTGTTTGTGTTGAATCACTGACACAGTTCTTCTGTCATTTTCCAGGTATAGCTAGTCGTTTGCTGGGCCCCTCGTTTGAGCCCTCCTGTCTGCCGGAGTTGACCCGTTACGACTGCGAGGTCAATGTCCCGCTGCAGGGCAACCTGCACCTCCTCCAGGGCTGTGACCTGCTGAGAGCCCTGGACCAGGCCACCTAGAGCCCCAGAATTAAACCCCACCATAGACCCGGACTCAATCCCAGCCCTGAACCTCAACCTGCATCCCGAGACTTAAAGCCTAAATCTTTACCTTCATACCTCCGGGTTTTCCGAAAATCCTGAGGCTAAGCTACCTATAGGGAATGGTATTCATAACCACATCCTGCCTTATTTAGCTTATATGACTCAGCCCCACACTGGTTCTTTCTGTAGTTCTGTACCTTGACCATCTAAACAAGCTGAGATATCAGGGTCAAGCCACTTACGCCACTTTTCCCCCCCAAACGTTTGACTCAAATCAGATGCAGGTTGACCACAGATGTGCAAAAATTGCCCTGCATTGAGCTGACCACACAGAGGACCAACACATAAAAGGTAACATGGGTCACTTGGTGAAAAAAAAAAAAAAAGAAAAAAAGGCCACTGTGGGACAATTAACCAAGAGAGTACAAAATGATGCCTGAGCTGTGTCCTGTGTTAAAAAGTCTCAACACTGGGATATCTCTCGTCACCACCGGGTCTTTGGCATAAATGCGGTATTAGACACAAAGTCTGCCTTAAAGCCAACTCTGCCCAAACACCTACAGCCATACGCTGCGTCCTACCAGCTGTTTCCTGCCGTGACTTAAGTGGGAATCTATCGCCATGCTACTTATAGGCACGGGGGATTCAAACCTACAACCTGTCTCCTCTGCAGAAGCCCCCATATGAACTCTATGCAGCCCAGCCTTACCTTCTCTTGATCAGCTAACCTGTTAAGCTCAGAGGAGATGATATTATACTACCTACACATTAACAGAAACACTGTGTTCTTTCACTTAGTGCATTTGACCAGCAGTTAGACCCAGACCTCTTTTCTAGTTCCAGTCAAAGCCTCAAGCAAGAGTTGGGTATCGTGAATTAGTTCTGAATTGTTGCCATTTAAAATCAATTGAGAACCAAGGATTTTTAACAAAACATGCTCTTTGATTCTGCTCATTGATTCCCAAACTTTTTTATCGTTTTGGTGCAAAACTTTAAAGTGTGGCTAAATGTAATGTTTCAGGCTCTTTTGCTAGCGACAGCTTAAGCTTGTTTAAAAATGTACAGCTGTTTTCCTCTTGGATTTATTCATTTAATAACTGTTCGAGGCCGGAAACAAACAAAACATTTGACTGAAGCTAAACAATATTTGACTATATTTCTTCTTGTGACCACACATGAGAAATTATAATATATCAATATAGAATTTTTGATGAATGAAATTATACAGCTCCAAAATCTTTTCTGGATTACGAGTTTGTAAAAACAGCTTTTAATTTGTACATGGCAGTATAGAGAATATTTTTATGTCTTGAATTGTATCATTAAAAAAAAGACAGTTTACAGAAAGTCTGCGTAAGACTTTTTCTTTAACTGTATTTAGATTTCATTCTCAAAGGAACCAGGATCTGGAATCAATGAGCAGAATCAAAGCCTTTATCACACACAGAGACTGACGCAGTCGTCAAACCTGCTTCCTCTTATCCCAGCTCAGTGCCTGTAACACCATCACCTGTTTAAATAACCCACCAGTGCAGTGTGTTCATTCAGTCGGTCTCTGGCTCTCACAACATAAACTGGTTCACCTGGGTAGTACATCTGTTTGGGTCAACTTTAATTACATATGCATTATATTGTTATGTTAGTGATTATAATAAGTCTATACTTCTTTTATTGAATCGAGACACTTTAACTTTTATCAGATCTCCCCACGACACTTTACCATATCAATACTGCTTTGTTTCTCCTCTCTCATTTATTTTTTTTGTTCTTACTCTATCTACCAGATTCTTTTATTTTTTTTGTGTGTCTATCTCACAGACACACCAATAAACATATATTGCAATACATGTACTCTACTGTAAGTTGAATATTGTCAAGTTTTATTTTTATCTTTTCCTCTTAAAACTGTCTTTGGTTTATCTTAACATGTTTTTCTCACTCTTACCTGTCTGCCAGGTGAATAGCTCGTGTGACTACAGGGTTTGTTCTTATTGTGCAATTATTTCATTGTGTTAAAAGCTTATATAGTCAGCAACAAAGCTAGCTTGTACAAAGAAATCTGGCTTACACACTTCACACTGTAAGAGTTCACGTGATTATATATATCACAGGCTTACACACACACACACACACACACTTCACACAATACGGAAAAACCAGATGTGTGCACAGGTTATCAGGGGGGTGGGGGTCAAAGTTACATTGTCGTTACATTATCTTTGTAGTAAAGATATTTAATTGCAGCTTCATTTGAAAAGTTATCATTTGAATTTAATTCTTTAAAATACATTATAAAGCTATAAAGAAACCTTATTTTAATTTCAAATTTGATTATTTTCTCAAATAATTGATTGTTTTGTCTCTGCTCTTTGTTGAGCCTAAGGTGGTGTAGCAGGGGGCAGATCAGTTTTCAATCCACCATCTGTCTCTTGACTCTCTTCTTATCACAGTGATAAGCCATTGTTAGGCCTTTTAAAAAAAAATTAGGAGTTTTTCAACATTAAAATTTTAGAGGGCCAGATGAATAGGTAGGTTGGGTTGGCCATAAAAAGACGGAGGCTACTTTCAACCTCAATTGCTCCTTTGGTGTTTTATTAGGTCCACTTCAACTTTTAGATCGAGAAGGACAGGAGAGGTCACCCCCCCAACCCCCCCCCCACCCCCACCCCCACCCCCACCCCCAACATATGTGTGCACAACTACACAAACCAGACAGTGTGAGGTCAACCACATAATCACTTACTCATTCAGAGCATACACACAGTACATGTACATAGCAGAAGCAGCAGCCTGTGAAGTGACTTGAAGGTGGAGTGTATGTGTTATTCTTCATTATTAGGACACGGCCAGTTTTTCTTTTAATTCATGAGAGTGGCTGTCGATACCAGGAAGCATTGAAAGAGAATTATATCTGTCATCCTTATAGAATGATGATGGACTAAGAGCACGATCTAAATTTTTATCTTTAAATTTAAAAAAAAAAATGAAATTTTCACCCAAATGATGTCAGTAACATCATCCTCAGTTTGCCTCTACTGAAAAGACGTTTTCACCATTTCTCTCTGTTCTCTCCTTTCCTGTGCTCTCAAAGTATTTTTCTTAATCTCACTCTGTTTTTTCAAGGTAATTGTCTTTGTGTGGTGACCACTTTTGAGTATGAATTATAGAGCTTTGTACACATATACGTTACGTATTTAAAAAAAGACTAAACTAATGTTGAAGATAGTGTTTTTAGTGTTTATGTGTCCTGGTACTTTGTCCTTATCTACCCCTGTAGATCCCTCGCAGTGCTGTTTCCTCTCGTGCTGTTTTTCCGTGTTGTGGCATTTTTTTTTTTTTTTTTACGTTTTTTTTCCTCCAGAGTTTTATCCTAAAGTATCTATTGAATCTGTTGGCTGGCCAGTACTGTTTTTTTTTTTTTTTTTTTGTTCTCGCTTTAAGAAGATTAAAAAAAAATAACAACAGGAAAAAAAGTTCAGATTTAAAGATAAATATCAGTTTTCTAAGTTTCACTTTTCAGATATGTAGCATTTTGAATATTGTAAAGAAGGTGAAGTTGCCACATAATTAATCACATAGTTTTCCAGTTGCATATATAAAAGCAATGGTGCTTCATAGACCATGTATGTGTCATTTTTAGAACTTTTATTACATCTTTTGGATCCACTAACACTGTATTTGCTTTTTGTCATGCTGAAATGTTCTTTAAAGTTCATTTGAATCCATATAATGTGCCTTATCATGACCTCCTGGTTGTCTCAACACATACTGAGTTCACCCTTCAAGAGCACAGTTTGTTTCCTGCAACCTGTAGATGATGTCCTTCAGCTATAGGGGCTATTATTGAAGATGATCCTAACTTGACATTGCATCTTATCTCACAGTTTAACATATTAAAGTCCTGTTTTCTGACAGAATAGCATAGAATTTCCATTTTGTTTGCAGTTGTATTTTGACTGTGTCTCTTAATGATTGTTGCCAGATTTTAATGTGGAAACAGAAGAAGCTTTGCATTTGTTGGGTCCACTTACCTTCCGTCTTTGTTGGGGAATGCACTGTCACAGTTGGGATGATTTTCATAATAAACCCTCAGGTTTTGTAGTGCGCAGCTCCTCCGTAGCCTCCTCCTGTTGATGGAACATACAGTAGAAGCCCCATAAATTCAAGTAGAACCCCATTAAAACCAAATGTAGATCCCCTGGTGATGGCAAGTCAAATCTTGGTTGAAGGTTTTTAAGGAAATGGATTCCCCAGCTCATCAAAACGACCTAACAGTCTGTCTGTTGATGAAGCTGCTTGTGGGCTTTAGGGTTTAGTGGAATAAGAATTGACTGTACAGTAAAAGATCTCCGGGGGGGGGGGGGTCACATCAAAGTTAGTG
The DNA here is from genome assembly GCF_046630095.1 of Trachinotus anak. Taxonomy (NCBI): domain Eukaryota; kingdom Metazoa; phylum Chordata; class Actinopteri; order Carangiformes; family Carangidae; genus Trachinotus; species Trachinotus anak. Next base: position 3,036,268 of record NW_027273858.1, on the reverse strand, counting down.
TCTTGCGTGACACATTACTGTCAGTCTACAAACCAAATCTGCCTGATTTGATCGCTCATGACTTGATCATGTAAAGGCCTTAAAATGAATATTTTTTTACAAGCTGGGTCTTATTTTCAGGCTTTAGCTGTTCTACCAGTTACAGTCACATTTTTTGGACGAGCTGAGTCACAGGAATGGACTGCATTAGAGCGTGGAGCACGATCACTCAGATGTCTAGAAAGGTTTTAACCAAATTCAGTTAGGTATATGACAGTATCTAAAACTAAACCTTTTGGAGGCAAAAAACTAAGTGATAGTACCTGAATGGACTCCTGTAAGGCTGTCCAACAGGCGACTAAAATGTCATACTGATAATAATGAAGTCCACAGCTATGAAGATTAAACCCAGGTTGTAAAAAAACCCCCCAAAAAACATGCATGATATTTAGTGGGGTTGGAGATGAACATTATTCTGAGAGAGGGTGTGGGCAGAGAAACAGTCTGAAGAGTCATGAAGAGGAGTGATGTGGAGTTGAGTGAAACCTGAAGAGAGATACATCCTGCTCAGCCTGCCCACTGATGCATATCTCTCCACTCGACACCATCGCTCATCTTTTTCTCCTCTCACTCCCCCTCTCTCCACTTTCCTTTAACAACATCAATTCATTTGTTTTCTCTCCAGTATGTCAGCAATTACTTTTGACAAGACGGCACTTTTTTTTTTTTAAACACAACTGTTTAAATTGGAAGTTCTACATATTTTTAAGTAAAAAAGGAAAGAAAATGGAGCTATTCCTATTTGTAGGAACATCTACAGTATTTAAAGACTTTAATATTTTATATTTTAAAATCATTATGATTATTTTCATTGTAAATTTACCGTGCAATATAAAACTGTTCAAGTACTAAGGCAACTTTTGGAGACCAAAGAGGATTTAGGAATATACATTAAATGCTTTGAAACTTGCACATGGTAGAAGAACAGCCCCGCAGATGGGCTTTTTACCTGAAGAGATTTGACCTAAATTGTGTTAATGTACGTGTAATGAGTTGGCTAGATGGAAGTCGATTTAAAAACAAAAAGTTTTGACAGAGGTGAGGCCTCGCCCCTGTTTTATGCTAGCTTCAGCTGCACTAGCTTTGGCCAGACAATTTGAAATTTAATTTTAATAATCTTTTATTATCTTTTAATATATCTTTCTATTAAACTTTTAATATTAGTTTTAAAAAAATATAAAATTGTTACAAAATTGTTAAGAAATGTGAAAGAATATAGACAGAAAACAACAACATAAAGACAGCTATCTCTGAGAAAATCTCCAAGAAGTGGACGCTAGTGAAATACATGCTAGCTCAAAAATGGGCGGGGCTTCAGTTCTCTAACTCAAGAAGGTCTATCACCAGTCCTCATCATACTGTGCTGCTTGAAGGGGCTCCCCCCAAAAAAGTGACAAAAAGTTTCAGGATTTAATCAACACGCTCATCACACCTCCTCTTTAAAGACAATATCAGCATTTCGTCTTGTCTTGTGTTACAACAGCGTTTTTGTTTTTCCTTATGGGATCCATGTTCAGCTATTTCTGTTTTTGTCAAAGTAATACAGTACAGTTATGTTAGCTTATTCAGCATTTTTTTTTTTAAATATGCTTAAAAATTCATAGTGATCTTATTATTATCATATATTGTTATCATTGTTATTACTATATGGGGAATTTAACCCAATAAGAAGTTTGTGTTTCTGCACTGATATCTTATTATTAAAGCATACTGATCTTACCCTCTCTCATCGGAGTCGTGTGTGGTTTATTGTAGTTAATTTCATTTTATATGATGTTTTATGTTCTGACTGAAGCAACATTAAAATTTCTCCCTAGATAAGTAGCAAACAACTGGGGCACTATTACAGAGCCCTGTGGGATGCCACAGGGCTCCTTGCTAAATTTTAGCATTGTTCCTAGTTACTGTTGTTGGCTAAAAACCTTGCATCTCAATTGTGACAGAGCAGTTGAATTCTCTAAAACACAATGTTAAAATCTTAATGTTAAAAATGCTTTTGGCATCAAGTTAAAACTAGTTTCTCATGGTTCCTGAAAAGATGACATTTTGGAGATGCACTTTTTTTTACTTAGCAAAAGCTACATGATGAATCTAAAAAACTAACTTTCTACCTTTACTAAGTCTTTCAAAATGGAAATATACGGTCATTAGAGTACACTGTGCACCAAAAATTATGATTTTTTTTGCCCCTGTACCTTTTCACCCTGTACCTCATTTATCCACCTTCAAATATTCCTCTGACAGGCGAGTGTTTACCAGATGAATCATGTTTTCACATGCAAGCTCGTGTTCGTGTGTGTGTGTCTATTTTAGTGTTTGAGCTGTTCTTCAGCCAGTACAGTGTTCAGTTCAAGACCATTAACAGTTTCAAACATGCTAATTGAAGAACATTCTGTAACAGCCTGTTCTGTGGTTTTTGTCCCTCGCTCTTACAATCTCCATTTCACTTGTTTTGTTTAGCTCTTTCTGTGTGTCTATGTGTGTGTGTATGCCCACTTTCAGGTTTAGACATCGAGATTGAGAGCACTTTGATTCAGGTTCAAGACTTGAGGGTCCACACAGGTACAGAGATTAAATCATGTGTGTTACTGTTTTTCTCCATTTATATTCATTCCAAAGCCAACAACTACAGAACAGCCATAAAAACTGGAGTCATCACAATCAACTGAATCACTTTTAGTTACCAATAGCTCAGTGAAAAGTAAAATAAAGTAAAATAAACACATTTACTCACATGCACTTGAGTGCACTTGAGTACAGTTAAAAATACTGGCACTTTGAGTATTTCCATTTTATAAGACTTCATATTTTTCCTGTGCTACACTAAAGAGAAAAACATTTCTTCCCTCAGCCACTGAACTGTTATCTAGTTACTTGCAAAGCAACCACAACATATCTACAATCATGTCCAATTGCCCTTGATTCAACTGTTGGATGACCATGACCTGGACGACCAAGAATCTTTAGGCTTCATTTACCAAGGAATAAAAAATGCAATTCAGCTTTTATATGCAACCATTTGACCTGCAAATCATAGGCTAGCTGTTGACCTCTGACCCATTAGTAAACTTCATTATTTTATTATATTTTATTACATTTAAAAATGAACATTTTGGGAAAAAATGGACTTCAGAGGAGTCTGGGCCTGATGTTTGAGGTCAGGTTTCAACATGACAGAGCTTTTCAGGTGCTGCTATTGCTCTTCTCATGATACAGTATAACACGTAAAAGGTATTAAACTTCTCAGTATCTGACGTATGAATGGATCAAATCCTCTTTGCAACCTTCGGTAACACTGTATGAATCAGGGCATTGTTGTTTGCAAAGAAAAAAACCTACATTTTCCTCCACATTACAAATGTTTGCCAGTGACTGAAAAGCTTTTTGATGAGAGTCTGGTCGACTTCCCTGCTGTATGGAAAACACGTTTCAAAGCTTTAACTCCACCTTTGTTATTGTGCTTAATGTTTTTGTTTTGGATTGTGACGCACATCCTCATATTGATTTGAGCAGACATTTTGGCATAAATAGGTCAAAACTGGCACAGAAAGACAGAAACACACTCAGTGTCTCCTACCTTATGTCTCACACTCCGGTGCTGGTGATTCTGATGCTTTCAGGACATGACTTGGATTGAGGATGACCTACAAAAACAAGCAAAACACAAAGCTTTAACAAATTTGGATAATTTATAATCCATGTTTTAACAGGTTTAGAGGTATTTTCAAGTTTTAGCCATTTGTTAATGCCCCTGACACAAAAATGAGCTCAACTAACCTGCACAGACAGAAGCAGACTGGTCAAACTTCTGTTCAACTTTAACTCCAAGTTGCACTGGACAGACTACAGCTGATGGCTGAGGGCCAATGTGCACAAAGGTTCTGCTCTTACATTAGAATAAATCAGCAGTCTGTACATCTAATGCTTGTGTTATGTCTGAGAAAAAGGTTACGACTATAGACTCTGGCTTTGTGAGCCTCTGGTGTTTTGCAGGAGTAGGAGGGGGAAGAGGCAGAAGAAAGAAATCAGGATCAACTGCTACATTGGTGTATTCACTGATTTACTGGGCTGAACTAGCCAGTCTTCAACCCTCTGATACACAGTTATGGGTTGGTTGGGTTCAGCAAAAGATGGTGATTTGGGTTAAAATAAGTACTCCCTCAACATGAGACGATCTTTGTTGTCACGGTTACAATAATAACAACGTGGTTAACTTTGTCAAACAGTCATGGATAATAGAAACAACATAAACTGCTACTTCCACATGGGAATCGAACACCGCTCTGCTGTGTCATGTTCCTGTGTTTTGTTGACCCATCCATCCACCCCAACCTCCTCCTGACTTGGACTTTGTCGCTCTATAAACTACGTCACCACACTTTGCTCCCGTCATAATTCCTGCAACCACTAGATGTCGCCTAGCAACAAAACATAACTATGGGTCGTAATAACCTGCTGCACAGACGACCTATGGGCTCCTTTTTTACAGGACAGTGTCAGATAACACCTTAGGAATCAGTACAAAAAGGTGTGTGAAGAGATGCACATCTGATTTCCTTGAGCTGTTCATCAATCAAGCAATTAAAAGCTCCTTTTCTCCAACCATTTAAGAAGAAAGCCGCCAAACCACCAAAACAATGCACAGTCACCATTTATTCATAACATGACTTGGGGCAAAGATGTACTTGGCTGGAAAGTGAAAGTGTTTTCTCCAAATTATAATGGATTGAAAGATAAAGAATAATAATAGAATAAGGCCCTTCATCACTTCTGATGAAGCCAGATCTCAATACTGAAAGCAATGGGAGTTTTGGGAAATTGCTGGCACAGGGTGTTGTGAAGTGTTGTGCCAACAAAGGTCCTGCTAATCTGTCTGTTGGTCTGCCAAAATACAAAAACACACTCATCTTTTTTGTGGGTTTTTTGTGTGAAATTGTTTTCCTTCCTCTGCAGGAAGACAGGAACCCAAACTTCATGGGCACACAAACACATGAATGGGGGACGTTCAGAGAGAAATGCAGGTAAACAACACCCACACACACCCATACACACCCACACACACACACACACACACACACACTGCATCCCTTTGTTCCAGCTGATTCGGAGCCTTTTGTTTCCTTCAGGTGGGGAGTCAAATGGGAGGAACCGGCGACTCAGGCCAACCAGCTTCCTCTTGTTTCAGGTTTCCAAGACGAGCTTTCATCCAGTGTCTGCTGCAGAACAAGTCCTGCTGCACCAAAACCTTCTGAAATCTCACAGACTTCCAGCTTCTATGCCAGCACATACCTTATTACTTATCTTTAATTTTGACAGCTGATGCACACGTAGCGTGCAGACCTCTATACTGCAAACATTATGAAGCGACATTATACTCTGCGTGCTCTTGATTAAATTGAAATGTACCACACAAGACTGAACCTCTCAAGTCTTCCTGTACAGTACGCATCAACAGTAAATCTAATCATTTGGACTATTATTATAATTTATAACATGGACATTATGAGTCTCTGATCAGTTGGGATACATGATGTGAAACTGCTTCATCCACACACACACACACACACAGACACACAAACCTCATGCATGCAAGGAAGGAGACACTGTCTCAGACTCCACATATTTATCTATCTATCCTCATCAGCAACTGTATCCACACACATTCGACTGACAAAGAAGGGAGTTGACTCAGGGTCTTCTTGACTGATGATTCAAATCACTGATGTTTACGTGGAGGACCTACAGCATAACAACTTTTAGACAATAGTGTGCTTCCAAATTTGGCATGGTACTGAACTATAAAACACCTGCTATTTCCTCCTGAGAAATACCACACAGCCATCTGAGAGATAGGAGCACAAAAATACTCCTCTGCTGTGGTCCGCTGTCCAACCCTCTGCCTTGTCTGTCCACGCATATGTCTGCCTGTCCTCTGGGACCTGAGCATGCCTCAAGAAAATTGTCCAATAAGCTGATCCAGGGACAGTTTGTTTATATTCTGGTCCAATCCCAAGACACTGAGCTGGACCTACTGGGACTGACCCCCTGACGCAGCTCAGATCTCGCTGTAAACAAACATCCAGTTTCCCATGTTGGAATCAGAGACTACTTCTGTTTGGACTTCAGCATATGAGAGAGAAAGAAAGAGATATTTATCTTAATATACCTGTGGACAGCAGTTGGGATGACTACAGGTGACTATATTTATTCCAAACATGCGTGAAGAGTTGTTAATATGGCAGCTACACTGGATGTGTGTGTGGTCTGTGATATCTGTAACAGGAAATAATAATAATAATAATAATGATAATTTCATCACAATAGAATTTAACACTGGATATCAGTTCAGTATCAATATCGTCAGTTGAATGCAGTGCTACCCAACAACCACAAGGGGTCAGAGCTTGAACATGAACGAACACCAACATGGCGCCTGTGCCCACAGGTAGAAGGTCACATGACCGGCCTAGACTTCCGGTTTACCTCACCATGTTACGGTGTTCACTGATTTCTCGCGCTAGTCTTCGCAACACTCACACTACTCCAGGAGTTTCGAGCCTCGTTGGAGGTTTGAAAACTCCGGGTTGTGTTGTCGTCTCGACAGGTGAGGACGGAGACCTGCGGGAACGATGACGTGGCCACACCTGGTCGCTCCCTGATTGGCTCTTATCAGCCGCGACAACCAGCAGTGAAAACATGAATGACAAGTGACCGTGTTGTTAACGCGATAACTGCCTTCGTTTTCCTCGTCCGTGGTATTTTCTGCCACTAATCCGCTGAACACACCTGAGAGCAGACGATCTGCTTCCTGTTAACGCCGGTTCGCGCATGCTCAGTGCGCGTGAATGGTGACGTAAACTTTTCAGGTGTGTTAGCATTGACAAAAACAATTTTATATTTACAGTCTATGATGAAAACGTAGTAGTGTGGATGTAGACTAATTATCACATCAACTCCTGAGCTCTACATGTAACAACTAGTATCATGCATCGCCATGAAAACAGAGCATTAGATCTTATTTAACAGAACTTATACTGTCACTGACCCTCACTGCTGCAACAAAGAATATAACTTTCAAATTGTTTTAAAAAATGTTTAAAAGGTCTTTTAACTGCTGTTTTGTAATGTATTGTCTATGTTGGTATTTTATTGTTATTTTCACTATTATTGTTATTACTGCTAATGAGTTACTAATGGACACGAACACGTACACACATCTACACACACCCTTATATTTTCCGTTTTTTTTTTACATATATTATTGTTGTTAGTCATTATTATTTTTATTAATTTTTTCACGTTATTTTGTGTTTTTTTTTATTTAATTTTATTTTTTTATTAAACTGTAATATAAGGTGGAGGCCTAAAAAATAAGCCCATTGTGGCTTTTTGCCTCTCCCTGCACTGTCCTATTGTTACCTATCTTGTTTTATGTTGTATTCTTTTAACTTTGTGCAAATAAATAAAATGAAAATAGAAGAATAAAATAGACCAGCTGAGTTAATTAGGCAAAAAAGGCCTGGCGTGCTGTGATGTCATTTATCATCCAGTAGGGAATTTTATATGATACCTCATTTTTTATTTTTATGTGACTGGCGTGAAAGTGATTGAGCCGAGGAGGCAGTCTGAACGGACCACAGCCATCCATCCAACACAACGCAGGGAAACAGATTCACAGTCCCCAGAGGAGGAATCCTCATGATTTTTGTTGTTGGGCTGGTTCAGCAGCTGGTGGCACTAATTCTCATTGCAGAAGAGGGCACAACAAGAAGAAACAACTAAAAGAACATCAATAAAATGGAGAAAAACCAAGAAGTAGACACGATGAAAATAAGGTGTTTATGTTGGTTTCATGCATTAAGGAAAGTAACAGTTTCCTTAACTCCCACACAGATCTGATGTTGTTTTTCTGCTGCCTGTATTTTCTGTCTCTTCAGTAGACATTTAGGTCACATGCCTCATTAACATTATGATTTATTCACCAAATCTGTTTCCCTTGCTCTATGACATGTACGTGATTGACCAACTTTTCCACCTCTGCCAAGCACAAAAACATTTTTGCAATATTTAAAGATTTTTTGTTTTGTTTTGTTTTGTTTTGAAATTTATACGTTTTTTTTTTTAATGCGTATTGACAGTCTGTTTATATCAATGAGAGTAGACAAAATATTAAAACACCTCTTCGTATATATGAATATGGTGAGAGCATGACAAGCTATAAAAAGTTAAACCCAACACCTCACTACATCAGCTTCAAATGAAAAGGATCTGTGGGCACCATGGGAACAGGGGTTCAACAGGGCTTATTTCTGGGGCCCCTTCTCTTCTGCTTGGGTCTGTGACACTGGCAGAGCTAATATAGCTAGTCAGTGCATGTTAGTGACCATGGAAAGCTGCCATCTTTAGCCTGTGTCTGCTAATACTGTGGGACAGTCTCACTTCTTAATGGATAATGATTCTGAAAAGTGATTCTGTTCCCTTTCGTGCAGATGGAGAAGCATGTTTCACCTTTATGTCTGACAAAGCCTCTGATTGGTTTGGTTGTTTCTCTATTCATGAGAAAAACACCCGACGTTTATGAACCCCTCAACAAAATCTGAGATGTTGGCTACACTGGAACCAGGCTACACTGGCTCTGCTGCAATACAATAACACAATGGAAATCTTACATCATATAATTATTGACAAACTGATAGTCCCGTGTCTGTTTTCAGCCTTTGTTTTTCTGTGGGAAGTCATTCAGAAATACAGTGCTTGGCCAAATTGAGCCTTCCCTGCCCAGAATTGTGTTTTCAGCAATTGTTCTGCATGAAGACAAAGAGCTTATGCAATCATTACTCAATCATCTTCACTGTTTGACCCCTTCAGAGCTCAGTTTGGCTGATGAGGAAGGGGACCAAAAATAAGCCCTTTGACAGGACAAGGTGGAGAGAAGGTCAGTGATTACTCTCTATCAATAAACAAGAAACACTGCATATAAAGAGGATAGGACTTCCTCCACAGATTTCAAATATACAAATTCTCTCCAAATAATGAAATTACTGGTACGGAGACCGAGGGAAAAAGTTTATTTTTCTGTTCCTGTTCCTCAGTTATGTAAGTGCTGAATAAGTGTGGGACAGAAATGTTCTCAAACAAATGGTCCTAAATAGGAGACAATGACATGTACAATACGAAACATGCTCGTATTCATGCAGCTTATTTATGGTACTGCAGCCTGTAAAGGTTCGACATGGTGCTTGTGTCCCATAAAGGCAAGAATAGGTTGTAAAAAGTTATAGTAATTAGACATGGCTAAGATCCTTGAATAATAATTTCAGAGTTTGTAATTCACGTTTTCAGGATCATAACAGAGAAAAGGCAAATTACAAATTACATTTCATTAAATTATTTCACTCTGGCCTGTCTTTTAAATCCTATTTTATTCTTTTTTTAATTGCAATGTTTCCAGTCATTTAGCCTTTTCTCTTAAAATGTTTGAATGTGGCTCTTTTTCTCCTTTTACTTACTTTTAAAAGGTAAAATGACTTTACATATTGTTGTAAAAACCCTTTAATCTGCAGCAATTTGTGTAAAAGATGCAATGAGAATACTAGTGTGAAAACAAGAAATCAAAAATAATGATGTATTTTTGAAGATTTCGAGTTTCTGTTCACTTCAACCTGCAGCAACTGATGTGTTGGTCACATGGAAGCCGCAAAAAAACATGAAGCATGTTTCTCTGAAATGCCTTTTATTTCTAATGCAGAGCACCTTGAACATCCCTGTTGGTGAAAGGTGGTACATGAAGAAAACTTGTCTTGATATGATTAATTTCCAATAATCTGTTTTTCATTCTTTTAGATCTGTTTTGTTTTTTTCTTTTGGTCTCCACAAACTCCTGCGGGAAACGTTTGGCTTTTTTTGCTGTGAATTGTTGCAGCTAATAATCATTTTCATTATCAGTGGATTTGTTGTGTATTGAGTAATCTATGAATTATTTTACTTGATGAAATGTCAGAATATAATAAAAATAAAATGTCCAGAGTTCCCCAGGGCCCAAAGCTAAATAAATGACTAATCATCGTTGCTGAGAGCTGGTGTTGGCTTCTCTGTATCGACGAATTGTTTCAGACTTAAACTAATCAAAGTGAGTCATGAAGGCAGGATGAAATGTTTTATTGTATACATCAGGCTCGTCACTGTGCAGCTAAATCCTGTCAGACGCTCCTGACCCCTGGCAGCCGTCATTTTCTGATCTGAGCAGCGGTCCTTTGACCTTGTGTCTGTCTGCCTTTTCTAACCCCTCGACGACCCCGAGAGCACTTCCTGTGTGGAGGGGAAGCGCACAGACAGATGGCAGAGACGGCGTTTCATCCTTCAGTGTGAGTATAAGTGAAAGCCACAAACAGAGGAGGCTGTATAGCTTCCGGACGGTAAACATCAGCTTTCTCATGAGAATGTTTTCCCTCTTCTGTGTGCGTGTGTGTGTGTGTGTGGGAGCCCACTATACTTGTTGGGTCTGACAGCCAGATTGCTGGATGTCATGAGTTTAAAGGGCTGTTCAAAGGTTAAGACTTGGTTTTATGGTTAGGGCAAAGGCCTAGTGAATGCATTATGTCAATGAAGGATCCCCACTAATATAGTAAAACAAGCATGTGTGTGTGTGTGTGTGTGTGTGTGTGTGTTTGTGTATATGTCTATGTACATGTGTTATGGGTATGTACACAACACTGAGAGTTATGCAACAAAGAGAGATGGTTATCTAGAAGGTGCTGGCATGTGAATAAGGCCTTTCTTTTTTAATGTAAATAACTAACATGAACATTCAGTGACACCAGGACTGTAATTTAATTCACTAAATTGGTTTGCACTATTCACACCTTGAGGAATGTCTTAGCTAGAAAAGATTTTGTGTAGCGTTGTCCAATCACGCGAACAAGCAACAGTGTACCACAGCATCACAAGCTTTAATGTAGCAAATCTAAAATTAATAGTTTCAAGGTGGCAAACTATTCATCGTACCTGCCAGTCCGTTCTTAAGGTAATTTACTTTGTTATATTCACACATGTATATAGTTTAGAATCAAAAGACAATTACCCTCAGTCCAATAAGTCTAAGGTTTTTATTCGCATGATGTTGTGTAATTTGTGTAATTTAATGCCACTTCACACAAATCTTGCCTCTTGTTTGATTAACATTATAAATGTATTTAATCATCTTATGAACAGCTGATGCAGCTGGCAGCACATTACATCACAGGTCAGCGCACACCAACACTGGGCTGGTTGAGACTGGTTTACTGTGCACTTTACTACACAGTGGAGGTATTTACTTCAAAACCAAGGCACTAATGAAATGAACTGAAGATTAAAACCTATGTGTTTGTGTGGCTACTTTTCTTCATCTTGTTATGTCTTTTACAAAGTGACCCTACTCTCACTGTGACTTCCTGAATAAATGAGGTGTGAAACAGACTGAGGCTTGGGCCGTGTACACACTGACTGTTCCCTGAGGTTCATCTCACAGTTTAATTCTGTTCTTCAGAATGATGATCAATTATCCCTCTGATCGGACATCCTCCTTTATTACTGCGGCTCCAGTTTTTGTAGAAAGCATCAGCCTGTTGTATGTATTTGTTTAAATTTAATTGTCTTTATCTGAATACTTTCTCCTCTTGTGTCAAGTACTTTATTACAAATTTGTCTTGTTTTTAAAGCGTTACTATAATAAATCTAAACTGCCAGACAGCTTACGACAAACTAAAATATGTTTTCACAGCAGGTGAGCTCAGTGAAAGTTAAATAGTTTGTGTTTTCATTGACTTCTGTGCTTCAGCTCAGAGTGAAGTATGTGTCTGTTATGGTTTTAAAGTTCAGGTAAGGCTCCAGGGATTTAATGTCAGTGAAAGTTCAATAAAAAAAGCTTTTTCTTCTTTCACATTTCGTCTTGTGCTGGTGCCTTTATACTATTTCTCCCTCAATTTTCCTGTTGTGGAGCTTTACCTCAAATTTGCAAGCCTTTCTGCTGACTGACTTTGTTCTTGAAATAAACACATATCAATCTGAGATCATGAAATCATAATCATGACGTCCCCTTCAGTGTGGAAGAGAATCATTCTAACTGCTCCTCTGTTAGACCAGCTAGTCTCTGAATGCTCTCATTTAAAGCTGAGTTTATCTTCCTTCTTAAAGATGAAGCTACATCACCATCTTGTGGACATAAACATGTAGTGCAGTAGCTTTTCCTGATCACATCTGTGATGGATGAGCAATTGATGACTGAAAAAATGATAAATCAAGTTATACAGTGTCTGAATTTTATTCATTTATAAACTTTATTAAGTTAAGACTTAACCAGTCAATGCTGATATTTGTAAATTAACAGCTTTTTGAGGTTTTAGAGTTTGGGTTTTGAAGGTTCATAAACAACAGCTTCTCCTGAAGCAGTTTTATCTGAGGACACAGGAAAAAACAATTTAATAATTCAATAATATATTTTCAGAACTGGATTTGCTCTCGCACAGGGAATTATAATAAAAATAGATCTCAGAGGAGAACATGACTACCCACCGTCACCATAATTACCCGTGTCGTTTTAGTCTGCATGTTCTCATTTGTTCTCATGTTCTCATTAGCATTACCTACACAACCTTAGCTTATTTTGTCACCTGCTGTTTGCAAGAGCAAGAATTAACTTTCAATCAACATTTAAATTGAAACTGAAACTTAAAAACATAGAAAAAAAAAAAAAAACACACCTTCATTTTTATTTGTTTATCATGCAGCCATCTTTTTATTTGGGATTAGTCACAGTTGAGAAGCAGCTTCTCTGCCACACATTCCCCTTTGCAAAAGCAATGTCTTTCATTCAGTTAAATCTTCACAGTGTTTCAGTCACATATCAGAAGAGCAGTGTTGTCTTTTGGTTAATATTTTCCTTTTTTAGGGTTCAAAACTCAAGCAATCAGTTCTTTACGCTGCTGCCCTGGGCCCCTGCCCCGGGCCCCTGCCCCGGGCCCCTGTCCAAGCATCTTGCAGGAGACGTATGGAGAACCAAGGACTCTACTAATGTTTTCCTTCTTTAACACTTTAACTCTGAGCTGAAGCTGTTTAACAAAAGTCATCAGTGCTCTCATTGAAATGTGTAACTTTCTTTCCAGTGAAAATATAATAATGGTTAAAAAAAACCTTTATCATTATGACTCTGTGATGCTCATTGTTTTCCGTGTGGTTTGCAGTGTTTAACTGTTTAATAATTTTTAGACTTATCTTCTAATAGACTGAAATTTTCCATAGACAGCTCATTATTACAACTGGGAAACAGGTTAGATTGAAACTCTTAAATTGTGTGTTTAAATGTTTAGTCTGCTTGCTTTTGTTTTTAATGTAAAGTACTTTGAGCTGCATTCTATGTATGAAAAGTGCTTTATAAATAAACTTATTATTATTAACACTTGAAATATCTTAATTCCTTGGCTATGACCATCATAACATAAAACACATCAGCACAAAAAGATAAAAATGCACAAACTCCAAGGAGACAGCTGTTCTGTGATTGAGAAAACACATTGCCTACATCTCTGGGGTGGTGGCATCTGCAAAGCAGATGATATGTTTTGCAATTTTCCCAGAAAAAAAGGTTTCAGGGAAGAAACGTTTCGAATGAATTTCCTTTAAGACTGTCACTTTTAATAAGGTTTTTGTTTATTCCATACAAGTATTTTATTCCCTCAGTTTTGTAATGTTGGGGTTTTCTGAATTAGATGACACTGGGAGTATTTCAAGTCTTAATGATCCTGAAAACAAATATGTGCAAAAGAGGGTGAAGATGTTTGTCTTTGTGCGTTGAGGGGGCACTTTTCTACCTCAACAGCTGCTGCTGTGCCTGTTCAATATGTAGTAATGTGTAATCTTCTTAACTTGCAGCTTGTAATATTTTACAGCTTTACAATGTCCAAAGGTGATGTTGAGATTGGACGGGTGATGGGCTATAAGAGCCTATATTCAGCAACAGAAAACACAGAGAGAACTCTGCAGAGAGCAGTTTCTAATTGTGCAGCTACACAGGTGAGTTATTCAGCTTGTTTTAATGTCATTGATAATTGGTCCAAACTTGCTTTATTCCGTGTTTTATTTATGTCCACATAAAGCAAATTTAAATCTGCTCTTTAGGATGAAGTTCGAGAACATTCTGGAAGAAATCGACGGTTTTGGGCCTTTCCAAATCGTCATTCTCGTCCTGCTCTGCACCCCTCGGATAGTTCTCCCCTGTCACTTCTTACTGAACAACTTCATCGCCGCGGTGCCTCCTCACCACTGTGATGTCAGCACCTTGGATGACGGAGGACTCTTCAGTAATTTAACTTATCAACAAAGACTGACTGTCAGCGTTCCCCTACGAGAAGATGGGGACCCACAATCCTGTGAGATGTTTGCAGAGCCTCAGTTCCAGCTCTTATCCAACAGCTCTGACAGCAGCACTGAGCGGCCCACACTTCAGTGTCCCAGTGGATGGGTTTACGACAACTCCACCTTCACTTCCACCCTGGCAACAGAGGTACAGCCACTGACTTTTTAATATCAGGATTAAATGTTGTGTGTGGTTATAACATTTGTACATCTCACTGAAAAAAAAACATCTTCACATTAGATGAACTCTTCCGCCAGAACATTAACAGTTTTACTGCATTTATAATGTGATATATTGTTAAATAATTGTTAAGTTTAGGGGGTAAATGAATTTAAATCTCAGGGAGTAACAGGCCTTTACACAAGAATAACAAAGGCTTTATTCAATAAAAGTAAAAAAGATGTAGGGAAGGAAAGATGTAAGACAGAAGATGACAGAAAACCCAACTAAATTTATCATCAGTGCTTCATAACTGGACCTTAACTTAAAACTGAAATCATGGCTTCATCAAATGGTTTTCGCTAATATACCCCAAAACTATATTTACATACGGTATGCCCTCACAATCACACAATCCCACATGCAACATAATTTATTTTGTTTCAAATGTTTTTATTGAGTCCTCAGATTTGAAACCAGTAATGTGTAATGATCAGTTACTTGTTCTGTAACTTGATTCGGGTAAATCACATAAATATAAAATGATAAAATCTCTTCTGTTTTCTCAAAAGGAAGGTCATTTTTTTTTACACTGGGTTAATTTCCCGAACAAGATCAAACCATTGCTCCTTCAACACTGTTTGTGCTTCTGTGCTCGTTACAAGAAAATTCTTAGTGTGCCCCTCAAACTGTTCCCAAGATACATTAAAGCACAGAAGTTTGAATTGGCATAGCTCATACTTTTTTTTATAATTGTATTTATTTTGTCCCAAAAGGGCTTAAATCTTTGTCTTAGTTAAATACAGCTGGGTAAAAAAAGTATATCACGTGAACCGCAACTAATATGTTTTTTTCTGTTTATGAAATTTTGTGTTTGGCACCTTTTGGCCACCACAGGATTAATCTGGGACCTAAATCGATTATTGAGTTACCTTTTCTCTGTGATTTGTTTTTTTTCAGTGGGACCTTGTGTGTGGTAGAAAAAGCCTGACAAAAACCACAGGTACAATCTTCTTCTTTGGAGTGATGATGGGAGCCATAGCTTTTGGATTCCTCTGTGATAAGTACGTGAATCAAAACGTTCTTATTGTTTGTAAGATTTTCATTATGACATAAAAATCAAACGTCAATGGTCAAAACTTTGTATACATCACAGTTTTATGTGAATTTTGACATGTGTAATTTGAATTTTTTGAATATTTTTTTTATTTAGAATCACGTTTAGAATACTTTGCAGGAGTCAAATTTCATAGACAGACAAATTTCCATTCCTGTGTTTAAATTTTTTTTTTCAGGTATGGGAGGAAAAACACTCTCCTGGCCTCATACATCATGGCGATTGTGTTTGGCTTCTCCAGTGCTTTTGCAAACTCCTATGTTCTGTTCGCAGTGCTGAGATTTCTCACTGGCTTTGGACTGACGGGAATCAGCATCAATTCAATTGTTCTCAGTAAGCTAACAAATTCACCATATTATACTTAAAAGATGATGCAATGTCAGGTGGCGTGTTCACATCTTATTGCAGCTTTAAAGCTCAGACTTGCGCATCTGACATTTAAATCATTATTTTCCATTTATTTTGTCGTTTTCTCCACATTTCAGGCATCGAGTGGGTCGACACAGGTCATAGGTCATTTATCGGTGTGATTGGCAGCCTGGCTTGGTCTGTAGGTAACATGCTGCTGGCTGGGTTTGCCTTCCTGGTGAATGACTGGCGGACGCTGATCATGACTGTTACAGCCCCCCTGCTTTTGGCAGTTTTGACATGGAGGTAAGTGCACCCATACAGGGATGTAATATACGTCATACATGTCCCTATATCAAGAGTGATGTTGCTATATATATCGCCTATGATGGGATATTATTATCAGATATATACATCCTCTGGATATATGAAGATGTAAGTTTATATGAAATAACCACAGTAAAATTTGTATATGTACATATGTAATAAATATGTATAAACTTTAATAATATATCATATGTTTTGACCATATTTCTTTTTCATATATATATATTTAATTTATACATGTAAGTTTCTTAAAACAACATATGTATAAAAATTCTATGTTGTATTTTGCTTGTATATTCTCCCATTTAATTTTAATAAACATGTCTATCTTTTGTATTTACATATATAATATCAATATATATTGACGGGCTTTAGGCTGGATGTTTACAACATATTACAATATAAGAATATTTGTTTAAGGCAAGACATATATGTCAATATACAAAATTGTTCCAATTTCTAATGGTGTTCATACATTTTTTTACACATATGAACATATATATTTTTATTTGATATGTCCATATATTTCACATATGAAAATTCAATATATGTACATATATTACATTTGCATATGTTTTCCAGATAAGGAACTGTGAGCGAACATTTCATCATGTAGACCTCCCTTTTAAATATAATTTAATGTGAAAAGATTTGACTTCGTCCTTCAAAATGATTATGTATATGTGAATGTAATGTGTCCTAATGTTAATAAAAATGAGGCATGTCATAGGTTAAAAAATAGGTTAAAAGGTTAATAGTTGGTTAATAGTTAAATTGGATTTCTATTAAAGTAATTAGTGATTAAATTAAACATTAATTTCAATTATGTGCTAATTCATGTGTCCACTCATTATTAATTACTTGAATGTAATTGCAGGTGGATTCCTGAATCTGCTCGATGGCTTTTAGCGAACGGTAAAGTGGAAAGAGCTCAGTTTTACCTCGACAAATGTGCAAAGTTCAACAAAAGGCAAAAACTGTCAGATAAATTAAAACTGGAGGTAGGTGTCAGCTTAAAGGTAAATGACTTTGTTTAAAGCTGGTACAATTGAAACTTTTATGTGACTTTATTATCCTTTTTAAATGTATATCTTAACATTTCTTACTCTGCCTCTGTACAGACACTCTCCAACATAGAAATGCTGGAGAAGCAGGACAGAAACTACACGTACCTGGACCTGATCAAGACCCCGAGGATGAGACAGTTAACGCTGCTGACTGGGATTGTGTGGTGGGTGTCACCTCAGAAAATATCAATATCATAGAATTATGAATTACCATGGTTCATAACCCCAAAAGTAATGATTAAATCCTTTAGAATATCTGTGTTTTAAA
This sequence comes from Trachinotus anak, assembly GCF_046630095.1. Classification (NCBI taxonomy): domain Eukaryota; kingdom Metazoa; phylum Chordata; class Actinopteri; order Carangiformes; family Carangidae; genus Trachinotus; species Trachinotus anak. The sequence goes on along the minus strand of NW_027273858.1, from coordinate 3,018,551 downwards.
TGATTTGTTGTTCATTGTTCTCTGCAGGTACGGAGTTGCCTCCACGTATTATGGCATCAGCCTGAACATCAGCGGATTTGGTTTGAACATGTACCTCACACACTTCATCTACGCAGCCATTGAAGTACCTGCCAAGCTGATGATCTACTGCTTTCTCAACATCATTGGACGCAGGAAGTGTCAAGCAGGAACGCTGTTACTGACAGGAATCTGCATCGCCATAAACATCTTCATCCCTAAAGGTACCTTTCACAGAAAAGACTCAAGCACACACACACAAGGATTTCTGATATATCTGCGATACTGTGAATTATAAGTGGATGTTTTGTCAAGCGTGCATCGTTTTGTTCTTAATACCTCCTGTTGTAAATCACTTTGAGCTGCATATATATGGAGGACTCACTGCATGCTGTACTTGCCGTCTATAGGTCAGTGGCATGTGCGTGCTGTTGTTGCTATTCTTGGAAAAGGCCTATCAGAAGCGTCCTTCACGACTATCTTCCTCTACACAACAGAGCTTTACCCCACAGTCGTCAGGTCAGTCGCTGTCTGCATGTACAGAGCTACACCGACAGGACCTCATGTGATGATATTTCTCATCATTCACATCAGTTATGATTGTACTTTACACCTCCAGCTCGTCATGTTGTTTGCCTTACTGGACTTTTAGATGAAGTTAAAGGATCGACTCCCTCCCAAAGGGTCTGAGAGAGGTCCACTGATATGAGTCTTTGAATTCTCTAAAAAAGATGTTGATGATTGGTGCAGTAGAAGTCCTGAGCCTCTCCTACCTGCAGAACACTTAGAGTGAGGGTTAGCTAACACAATGTCTATACAGAACTAATTCACCAGGTTAAGCCCTATGATTTTCTTTCTCTCTCACCAGACAAAATGGTTTGGGCTACACCAGCTTCATGAGTCGACTGGGGGTGTCGGTGGCTCCTCTCATCCTGCTGCTGGAGGACGTGTGGATTCCTCTCCCTCAGATCATCATCTGCTCCGTGGCCACCGTATCCGGCCTGGTGGCTCTGCTGCTTCCTGAGACACAGAACGTGAGGCTGCCAGAGACGATTGACGACATTGAAAAGCCGAGGTTGGTAAACAAATGTGTAGACTTTGATAATGTCTTTGTCACTAGTTTGGCACCATCTGGTGGTAGTGTTGAGAACGACAGCGAGAAGCAGCATCGAACACTGTGACTGATCTTGGGCCTCTGATTTTCAAACTGAGAAACTCATCCTGACTTTTTCTAGTAAACATCATATAATACAATATATTAAAAAAAAACAAACAATGAAACACTGTCACCCCACAATTAACTTAATCTTCATGGGATTAGTGAATTGACTGGAATGAACACATGTGCCACCAAGTTGTTCTAATTTCTTTATTATTTTGTTTCATTCCAGAAAAAAGGACACCTCCTCTAACTCTGTGGAGACTTCAGGTGTTTTCCCTGAATCAAAGACCACAACAGACCCACAACAGCAGTGATGAGATGAGTAGAGCAAGGACTTTTATTGCTCATATGCATCATTCTAAACCACCACAACCTTACTACCTTTTGTCAGTGTAAACAGTTAAAGTGAGCCTTCTGTTATCATGTTTGTTAAAACATTTTATTTTTTATTTGTGTCATTTGTAAACATTTCATATACAAACTGAATAAATAGCATCTGTCACTGGCTCATTAACAATTTATTTGATTTGATCTGATAAAAACTACACTGTAATGGAATAATATGATTTAATATTGGTAAATTTTACATAAACTAGATTGACACTGTAAGCACATGTGTTATTTACTACCATTAATTTAATTAGATATAAGAGAAATTATCACTGTTAACCAATATGTCAGTCCTTCTGGATATTCAAAGCCTTGTGATTGAGAAAACTGATGCAAATTCAAAGACAAAAACACTGAACATTAAAGTCCAATGGGTCAATGAAAATCTGAATCTCAAGAAAACACATTTACAGTTCCTGAGAACCTCAGCTGATACAACAATGTTCACACTCAATGTACAGCTAACTTGCATTTTTAATTTCATTTTTTCTGAAAAATATGACAAAAATGATGCAAAGTTCATCACATTCTTTTTTTAGAAAAGTGCCTGCAAATTCAGGTTGTTATGGTTTAGTGAGATTCTGCAGGGACTGTTTTAGCCTTGGTTCAGGTGGAGCACTAGTTCATTTGTGCTTCACAGTCACTACAGGCTGTTTCTGCTACTGTTTGGCTGCCAGCTGACCTATAACATCCAATAAATATTTAAGAAGGTGTAACCTGAAACTTCTCATTATGACAATGCTGTCAAACAAAGCTCTCTCCCCAACTCATCCAACTACTTCCTCATATACTAAGCTTTTGTCTAAGTAATGATTGAATGTTCATGTATTTGTCTATTGGGGGGGGGGGGGGGGGTTAGTTCTCAGAGCAGAATCCTTTTTGCTGCTCAGATTCAGCGCCTTTTCTGCTAAATCCAACATTGGTGTAAATGTCTCATTCCTTGACGTTAAGTGTCTCTGATTGAACATTAGTTTTGTTATCTGCCCCCCAAAATCCAAAAGAAGAGTTGCCCCAAACTAGACCAATGGGGAATCTTGTAGTGTATGTCCTCCTCAGAGTCTTGTCTCCACAGTCTCAGCCACAGTATCCACAGTGGGTCTCATCTTCTCTTTCTGTTTTGAGTTTTGACAGCAGGGCAGTGCCTGCAGCACCTCTTTGAACCCTTTGGTCATGAATATATAGAGGAAAGGGTCCACCAGAGGGCCGAGGTAGAGCAGCAGGTGTGACACCAGCCCCAGGTAGCGCACCGCCTCCTTAAAGGACAGAGCTTCCAGGAGGACGCTGAGAATGAAGGGGACGTAAAGGAGGGTGTAATTAGCCCAGATAGCAGCTATCCCCCACACTGTCCTCCTCCTCTCTGGTGTTGCAGGGTTGGAGCGGGAGCACATCAGGGCTCTCCAGGAGTCAACGGCAAAGAAGAGTAGGAAGGGAAAAGGGCTGAGCAGAGCCACTGCAAACCAGAGGTTGTATTTAAGAACGGCCAGGGCCAGGATGCCGAATGGAGCAGCCCATGCCAACAAGGTAACTGCAGGAGACTGCCGGATACTGGTGCAGCAGCCAAGACACTGCGGGTAAGCCACCAAGAGGTGACGCTCCTGGGCTATGAACAGCATGAGGGTGACGTTTGAGACAATGCCAAAATAGAAGATGAAGTCAGTGGCGTTGGAGGAGAGGAAGGTCCCACTCGCCATGTCCTCGTCTACACGGGGACGACCAAAGAAACTGATGATGTCAGAAACCAGGAGAAACATGACGTGCATGGGAATTTTATTCTCACCTGGTCAGAGAACAGAAGACAAATTATTCATACTAATATTTATCACTTCCTGCACACTCATGTCTGATGTCATGCACCTGAGACTTGTGACATTTGTGTCAGAAATTGAAACTGAGCACAGTGGCACAAATACTGCCAGGGCAAGGACAACTACAAGTCAGCGGCTGATACTATACCATTGCTACCACTAACGCTACCATCTCAGATTTTTGTGAGGACACATTAACCTTGACCTTTGACCTTTCACCACCAAAATTGAATCAGTTCATCCCTGAGTGCAAGTGAATGTTTGTACCAAACTTGAAGAAATTCCCTCCGGGTGTTATGGTGCTATTGTGTTCACAAGGCCAAAACCATGTTTTGTTAGGTCACCATGACCTTGACCTTTGAGCTTCGACCACCAAAGTGTAATCAGTTTATTCTTGGGTCCAAGTGAACATTTGTGCCAAATTTGAAGAGAGTCCCTTGAGGAGTGTTTGAGATATTGCATTCACAAGGCCTAAGGCATGTGTGGTAAGGTTGCAGTGTCCTTGACCTTTGACCTTTTGCCACCAAAATCTAGTTAGTTCATCCCTGAGTTGAGGTGAACGTTTTTACCAAATTTGAAGAAATTCCCTCAATGTGTTATGGAGATATTTCGTTCACAACTGTGTTTTGTGACATTTGACCTTTGACCATCAAAGTGTAATCAGTTTATCCTTGAGTCCAAGTGAACATTTGTGCTAAATTAGAAGAACTGGAATTGCACTTATTTTGTTTGTTGTGGTTTCTCCTCAACTCTTATGACATAAATAAGTAACACACAGCTGCAAACACATTCATATAAACTGTCTATTGATAGTGTTGGCAAGCCAAAAGGGGATGCTACAGAGCTATCTTAGTAAAAATTGAGCCAAGCCCCCTGACCCCACATTGGTTGATTTTCACAAGTGTGAAGAGGTGTTTGTAAAATGACTGTTTACTGGTCACAGAAACAAACCTTTGGACAGATTCTTGAGGGCGTAAATGGCCAGTGCAATCGCGGGCAGCCCGAAGCTGAAGGTCAACCAGCTGATCACCTTGGCCACCTGCACAGAGGCGGGCGAGGAGATGTTGCTAGTGGCGTTGATGAGGAGGGGCACAGTTGTTGTCACTGTGTTACTGTCAGCCATAAGAGGCCACACCGTGGCTATTTATGTGTTCAGCTGTTTAGATTATCCTTCAGATCCTCAGAGTGAGCTGCTCAACTGGTGGTGTGGAAGCAGTAGGTTGTAATGAGGAGCACTTTAGCCTAGTTACTGTCAAAACAAAGACCAGAATCAGTAAAAATTCTATGTAAAATTCAACATGCTTGTATAAATACATTTACATATTTGAACTTGTTCCAATTTCTAATAGGTTTCTTTTTTTTTTTTTTACATATATGTTGTTATTTTAAATGTAGATATATTTCACAAAGGGAAATTCAATATATATAAATAGATGAAATTTGCGTATTTAATCTGACACCTGTGAACCGTCCTCATTGTCCTCTCACTTTTGACATCATACTGTAAGACATGCTGCGTTCCAAGTTCAGACAACACGACTGCCTCCAACTAACCCCACATCTCTCTCTTTTGGAACAATTTGATCAATTTTCCAATTAACTATTTGGTCTTTTCTCTACTATAAAGCTGTTTAGAGGTAGAAAACTTTACACATTTAAAAAAATATAAAATACACATGATTTGGAGTGATTGGTTTTAATAACACTGGGCTGCAGTGGGTGTCATTTATTTACACAAAAGGCCCCATCACTGTGTCATGAATAAATTCATGATAGAGTGACTGATGGCATATCATTACCCGTTGCCCAACATGCTCCCCCTCCTGATGTGTGCTAAGATAATGTGCAGCAGTTGCCCATGAAAGCTGAAAAACAGGCTGCTGCAGGCACTGCAAGGATGACTATACACCAACTGCATGCATCACATACATGCATCAAAAACTACTTCCATCAGTTTTACAAATAAGGAATCCAAATGAGGATGACCAGATAAAGAGTGCTCAGACATCATCTAGAATTCACAAAATCCTCCAAAAACCAACATTAATACTTGGATTTCAAAAGCTTAATTATCTTGAGCCATTATCTTACCTGTAATAAATGTTGAGTCAACCTTCATCCATGAAAAAGCCCTCAGTTGTCATTCCAACTTGTTTTTAAAGACTTAACTGCTGAAAAGTCCTGAAATAGTTTGAGATTACTGTTAACTCCTGTTGAAATATCTCAATACCCACTCAGAGAGCCGGAAAGTGTCTGTGCCTGAGTATCGGTCAAGATGCGAGTCCAGGTTTGCATGTTATTGCACGCAGATATTTGTGCAACATGTTGCTGTTTACTTTGCTGCAGTTCCCAGCCTCCTTATCTCCAAAGAATTCAGCCAGCTGCTTTGAATTAAGCTTTATGTACCTGATTATTCTCCATTGGTTTTCACTCTGTGTGTCCATGGAGGAATGCAGGAAGTGGAGCACCTGGACCTGCTTTATAATCAAAACAGACATGGAAATTTCACTTTATACAACATGGGACCTTTAAGATAAAGACTGTTCCAATATCTTGACATCAGTCTTTCATGCAAATCGCCACTGCCTGCATTACCAGGAACAGACAGAGAGATCTGTGTAATCCAATGGAGAATATTCAGGTGCATCCAGCTTCATTCAAAGCAGCCAGCTGAGCTCTTTAGAGATAAGGAGGCTCAGAACTGCAGCAATGACACACAAACCTGGACTTGCATCTTCACTGATACTCACACAGATACTTTCCAGCTCTCTAAGTGGGTATTGAGATATTTGAACAGGATTTTAAAATACTCTCAAACTAATTTTTGCAGAGTCTTTGAGTCTTTAAAAACAAGTTGGAATGACAACTGAGGATTTTTCGTCATGGACGAAAGTTGACTCAGCATTTATTACAGGTAAGATAATGGTTCAAGATAATTAATGTGATTTGGCAAATTTGAAAGAAGCTAAAAATAAATGAATGAAACACCATGAAAAGTGAACTAATTATGCTATATTATGCTAATAAAAAAAGACTGATGTCAATATATTGGAACAGTCTTTACCTTAAAGGTCCCATATTGTATAATGTGAAATTTCCATGTCTGTTTTGATTATAAAGCAGGTCTAGGTTCTATATTAATACTGTGAAAGTATCAAAGCCTCAGTCCACAGAGAAATGCACACAGCCTGTATTCAGAAACTGAGCCTTAAAATGAGCCGTCAGGACTTCTGTAACTTTGTGATGTCACAACAAAGCTGTCACCACTCTCAGCCATGCCCCAAGCCCCGCCCACCTGGACCCACCATCCAACCTTGCAGGATTTGTTTTGTCTGTGTTTACCTGAAATTTGCTATATCTTTATTAGATCACTCGGAAAACAGTCAGCCAATCAGAAGAGAGGCTCAGAGTCTCACGGGCCTGTTGCTGCTAGATCTCCTGAGAGAAGCCTGAGAGAGGAGATATAAAACTACACTGAGATGGTTTTTGGTTCTTAAAATCACAAATATATCTTCTTATGGATGTCAACACTTAGAATAAAACACCAGAAAAATGTCAAGTATAGGACCTTTAACTGTATTTCTGTATTTTTATATGGCTCTGCAGTCTAACACAAATATTCACACCCATGTTTTGACAAATTAAAACGTCTACAGGAAAAAAAAAAAGTTGTGAAACACTTCAGGCCGTCTGTGACACTGGGATGCTGGTCTGTAATCTTAAGTACTTTGTAATCTGAAGAATGTGACAGTGGACTGAGAGTGGCGTCTCACTGGGTAAGTACTGAGGGTGTCGCCTTCAGTGTCTGACAACTGAATCACAGAACACTGTTTCCTGTTGTGGAACAGTTACTAATAATTCAACCAAGGTGCTCTTGAGCAATGCCATTAACCCCAGTGGCCTGCAGGGTAGACTGTGGTTGTACTAGACAGCTCCCAGGTGTGCATATGTGTAACTGTGTGAGTGCGATCAAAAGACAGTTAGACCCTCTGTGAAACTTTCCTGAATAAACAGTTGTAAATTCACAGCTGTTTCTGTTGTTGACAGTGTGGCTCAGACACATGAACATTTCACTGCCATTAATGGAACGTCCTCCAAAACAGTGGAAAGAAAACATATGGTAGCCTACATACCAGACTATAAATACACTATAAATACACCTGCAGATACACATTCTGACGTTAATCATTATGGATGGCAAATTGGGATCATGTGGAAAATAAAAAATCGATTTGAATTATGAGATTAAAGGTAGAATTTAAAAAAATGTGTTACAATTCTGACACAGAAAAGGCCATTTCCTAATTGCTGCTTTGGCACAGACACAACCAAAAAGGTTTTTGAGCATTTAATTAACAAGGGATATATTTTATATGACATAAAATTACCTGAATGTTTATTTCTATGTTTATTAAACACAAACCAAATGATATGTCATAACTTATTTTATGTGCAAACAACATTATATATTGGAATTTTAAACTCAAATTAACATAAAGCTTTTCATTATTCAGGTGAGTCACACTCTATGAAAATGGCTTGCACACAAAATTTTTAGTTTAGCACAGAAACATGAAAGTTATGAGGATACCTGATGAGATTTCTGTCATTTTAGCCATTTTTTAACCAAATGAGTAAACTTTTTTTTTTTTAAAACAGTTTGTGAGTTGCTGATGTGCTGCCAGAAGTGAGACACCACAGTTGTATATATGAACTATTAAGTGAACTAAGTGTTGATATCCATAAGATAATTGTGGTTATAACATATTTGTGGTTATAAGAATCAAAACCATCTCAGTGTAGTTTTACATCTCCTCTCAGGCTTCTCTCTGGAGCTCCAGTAACAACAGGTGGGTGAGATTAGCTGACTGTTTTCTGAGTGATTGAATAAGAATACAGCACTCAGAGAAACCAAATCCTACAAGGTTGGATGGTGGGTCCAGGTGGGGCATGGCTGAGCGTGGTGACTGCTTTGTTATGGCATCACAAAGTTACAGAAGTCCTGACGGCTTGTTTTAAAGCTCAGTTTCTGAATACAGGCTGTGTGCATTTCTCTGTGGACTGAGGCTTTGATACTTTCACAGTATTGATATAGAACCTGGACCTGCTTTATAATCAGAAACACATGGACATCTACCTTTATACAATATGGGACCTTTAACTATTTAAAATAGACCAGCCATTCAACCTGTGTTCATAGTTTTAAAAGTTGAATTTGCTGAATTTCTTGTGAACATTTGACAAATGTGCACTGTGAAAAACAGACAACATAAAAAACAAAAGTGTAAAACAATAGTAATTTTCACAGATCCTCAATTATACCTGTGCAGGTCCTGGAAAATTATACTGTCAGAGTAAAAAAATTGATAGCCTGTAAAAAGGGTAAAAAAAGGATAATTATCTTTATGATAATGAACATTCCTCTGATTTTACAAGAGGTCACCAGCTGCTTTTGATTGAAAGAACTGATTTTTAAAATCACCAACCAGCCAAGTCGCAAGAAATATGATCACAACCCCCCACAACCTCCCTCCCGGTGTTACTGAGATGTTGCGTTCATGAGAATGGGGCAGATGGAAGGATGAACAACCTGAAAACATAGTGCCCATGGCCATGGCTGTCGCCGGCGTGGAGGCATAATGAAAGCTCAAGTTATATGTAATGAATATGAATCTGACAAGGCTGTAAAATTGCTCTGACAGCATTCATACTGGGGGTCATCAGTGTTCACTCGTCCTTTCAGCCGAGTACAAACACATCAGAGAATCGTCCATCATCGATCACTCGCTGTGAGTTTAAAATCCGTTGGGCTCCCCTCGGCTCTTTTCAGTCTGTCTTTACATATGATGTGATCAGATCTTGCTACAATTGACCTGAGACCAGCGGGACGCTGTGAACACAGCTATTGTTTCTGTGAGAGGGCCCGGGCGTGTTGCTTTGCATTATGGGAAAGACAGCATGATGTTGGTGGTGGTGTTTTCAGGATAATCTGCTAACAAAATAAATCCTGTATCCTGTTATGTTTTGCCTTTGGTCATGTTTCTTATGTTTGTATCTTGTTTGATCAGAGACAGTAAGATTATAACCAGGGAGACTGCCAGGACTGAAGAAACACTGAGGTCATATTACATACACACAGAGGGTATGATTACTATGCTACATGGCAAAAATAGCAATTATTTATTAACAGGCCCTGATAATGGGAGGCAGGAGGACTCGATCTTATTTTTCTTCATTTCCTCTCATTCCATTTATGTCTATTTTGAAAAATGTTTTTATTAACTTCTAAGCCTTTCATTTCTTTTCTTTCCCTTTATGTGTGGGTTTGTGTGTTTATCTTTTTTTATTATTAGTCCTTTGTGTTTTTTTTTCTTTATGACTCCATGTCCTCTCAGTGCAGTCCCCCTCTGAAAGATAAAATTATGGTTTTGACTAAATAAGTAATTTTTTTTTACAGGTTTTTCCGGAACGTTTAAACTGTATCTCAGTTGTTCTCATGTGATGTATTTAGACAACACACTTTGAACCACTTGATCACAGGTGGTTACACATAGGGAAAGAGCTTGTCTACCCTTTCTCTATTCAAAGATGGTGAAAGATTAAGACCATTACATGCAGTTGAAAGCTCTGGAAAAAGGTAGTAAGTGGACATTAAGACACTTTTAACATCCTTATTATTTCAAATTGTATTTCTCTAAGTAATTACTCCCTTGGAAAAAAAAACCCATTCTGCTGCCTCGTTTCTTTGATGCAATCTAACATGAATGATCAGTCAGCAAGAAAATCAGATTCCGCTTCCTGTGGCCTCTTCACAATAAAAGCCATCCCATGTGTCGCCACTTGAGTGCGTTTAATGTGAAGCAGCAGCAAATGCTGGGTGATGACAGAGGTTGATGCTACTGAGATATATTTAGAAACGTTGACACCGTACAACATGCAACGTGATTCCTGTGAATCCAGCGAGTGAAGGCAACTTGACCCCTGCAACACCAGTTTACTCTGCAGGCTATATTTATATACTACACAGCGGGCTTGTATTTATAGTAACGTATTTATAAATGAATTCAATGGCTCTTTCTAAAATGCTGTAGCCATATTGTGTCAAATCAGGGCCTGACTGTATGAAAATATTTAGGTGCATCTTCCCAAATATTTTTATATGTACCACAAACAACAAGCGCACCAATGAGTGCCTCAGACGCGGCCCGCTGTAGTTGCGTTATATGACATTATGCTGTGGCGCATGCATGTGTGCGTTTCACCTTGACGGCTGCGGGTTGTGTGCAGTTCCAGGCGCCACCACTGCGCTGGAGAGTATTTCTGCCATGACTGTGCCCGCTCAGCAGCGCGGAGGGATGTGCTGTATCATCCGCGCAGCCCGGCAGACGCTCCGTCCTTCAGCGGGAACCCTGCAGCTCCATCATGGCTCTCAACATCCCCGGCGTGACCGTGATGATGCTCTTCTACCTGCTGGTCCTCGGGATCGGCATCTGGGCTTCATTCAAGTCCAAAAAGGAAGCCAAGAAGGGCCAGGGGGATAAGACGGAGATGGCTCTGCTGGGAAACCGGGGCATCAACCTGGTGGTCGGCATCTTCACCATGACAGGCGAGTAACTGCGGCACAGCACCGAGCCACGCTGGAGCGCCTCCGGAACCGGCTGCGTGTGCTTTCTGTTTAACATCACCCGGTAGTTGGTCTGAGGTTTCCTCATTTTTTCCGGGCCTGCACTTTGTCTCTGTGTCCTGCTAAATTACATAACGCTAAATCGAGCTCCTCTGTTCAGCCTTACATTATGTTAGGCTGTTAGTAAAAATCTAAATTAGATTAGATTAAAGGAAATTAAACTGGATAAGATTAAATGAAATGAAATAAAATCCAGCGCAGTTTCAGCGATTTGATTGTAGCGTTAACTAACCTACATTATGAATCCTACCACGTTTAGAATCGACTACTGGAAATAACATCTTATTATTGGGCTGTTTTAATCGACCGATACCAACTGACGGTGAAACAGAAGAAAGGAGAAGAACAGAGCTGTTTTACACAGAGTGTGAATTATACAGGATCGTTGGGGTTAGAGATGAAGGGGGGGGGGCAGTATCAGCACCTAACATTAGTCAGCTCAACTATAACTTAAGGCTGGAGTTAGAAACTAGCTAATATTAGAGTTAATCTGTTGATACTTGACACTAAAGAAGAAAGTTTATTTAACAAACTATAGTCTATAGTGAGCTACTGCTACTTACACTGACCCACAGTGTCTCAATGTGCTGGATGGACCGGAGCAGAGACTTGAGGATGTGAGCCACCACGGATCCCATTAGGATTTATGAGGACGGGGAGATTTCTTGCCTTTTTACACCATCTAACCTCTTGGATCAAGTCAAGAAACAGCCCCCTTCACTAGTCTAGATTAGATAGATTGAGGTGCTATGAAAACCAAGAATGCATCAACAACAGTTTATGGTGGATCAGGACAGGAAATGATTATTAGAAGAATGGTTGTTTCATTTTTGAAATTATATTTATAAAAAAACAAATGCATCCTAGGTGTGAGGCTATGAGACCGACTCCAAGGTCAAACAATTTATATGGACCAGGGCTGGACTGGGACAAAAAATTGGCCCTGGTATTTTGGTCCAGACTGACCCACCACACACACCACATCTCTGTGCTCCCTTTAATATGTAAACCAGCTCCTGCTCCTTAAACCCACCGAAGCCATGTAATTAGTAAACAGGAATCAATGACAGTAGACACGTTAAATACTTCCAAACTTGACATTTATTTAAACAATAAAATTGTTGACTCGCCAGTGCTGAATCCTAAAACAAGCTATGTCTGCCATCCTGTGTGTGCCTGTGTGTTTGAGGGAGAAAAAAATGGACGTGATGAACGATTGATCAGATGATTGCTGTTTTCCAGACAAAGCAGGCCAGTGTTGAACAGCTTGTAACCTTACCCAGTCAAAAAGGATGAAGGTGAAATCCTGAGATTAATCATTAAAAAATCATCAGAGGGCATTCTGTGTGTGTGTGTGACAGAGAGAGAGAGAAACAAAGACGGATAAAAGTAGCAATATATAAACACACATGTATGAGGGAGAGAGAAAGAATAGACATGATGCATGATTGATCAGTGTTTTCCAGACAAAGTAGTTTTGAATAAATTCTGAACTCATGAAGTCAAAAGACGACCGGAGAGATCGTCCTCTGTGTCTGTGTGTGTGTGTGTGTGTGTGTGTGTGTGTGTGTGACAGTCTCTCCACTGTCATCAGCCACGGGAGCTGACGAAGGTCCTGCCGCTGCAGACATGTCTGTAAGTTTGGGACATTCTGCAGCGTCTTCTTCTCCATCTTTCACACCCTGTTTGTTTGGTCAGACACACACTGCACCCGGGTACAGAGCCCAAAGGGGGTGTGGGGTGTGGGGGTGGGGGGGGGGGGGGTTTGAAGATGTGACTGGGTGTCAATTTTAAAAAAGAACCAATTGGCTGTGTCACGTGGGTTTCAGACACTAAATGGTCTGGGCCCTTAATATATTTCTGACATGTTCGATGTATATGAACCTGACAGGTCTCTGAGTTCTGCAGGAGCTGGTCAGTTAGTGGAGCCTGGAGTTAAAACTAAAGAGGGTGAAATAGCTTTCAGCTGGAACCAGCTCCCACTGGATATCAAATCTGCCCGAACCATTACTGGCTTTAAGAAGAAGCTAAAAACTGCTCTGTCATCCACTGCTGTCATTTAATCTTTTAATCTTGCACTTTAATTAGATATTTATAATTATAATAACCTGTTTTTATGCGTCCTCTGTTAAGCACATTGAATGACCCCTATGTATGAAAATGTGCTATACAATTAAATGTACCTTGCCTAATTAAATTTACATTAAATACTTATTTAAATTTAATTGCTTATCAAAGTTACAGGAGACAGGCTGGTTTCTGTTATCAGGTTACAGGCAGGTGCAGGAGTATCGCAGCCTGTATGTGAATCTGTATGTGTGTGTGTGTGTATGTGTGTGTGTGTGTGTGTGTGTGTGTGTCATACAGCTACTTGGGTTGGAGGCGGATTCATCGTGGGCACAGCGGAGGCGGTGTACAACCCCTCCATGGGACTGATCTGGGCCGTCATGCCAATCACAGCAACCATGTGTTTCATCATTGGTAAGACTTCCTTTTAAAGTAACTGTAAACAGAAACAGTGGAGCGGGGCTCTTCAGGGTCAGTGGTTTTCATTTTCACCTGGATCTTGTCCTACTAAAGCAAATGAGACAGAAAACTCTGTTATTCTTAGATCCTGCAAAGGGCAAAGATGTAAAGTTTGAACCGAGGACAGACTGTTCTCACCAGGAAAACGACAGCGTCTCTGCAGATTGTTGAAATAATGATAATAATAATAATGATCTATACGTCCTCCTATGAGCACATCAGCAATAAGTGTCTTCTGTTTCAACATCGAGTTCACACTGGGTCTGAGTCAGAGTCAGAGATAGCTTTCCACACATTCTTGTATAAGACTGCGGATCCAAAACGAGGATGCTTAGTCATTACAGGGCAAAGACACGATGGGGCACAGTAGCAGCCAGCGATGTTTGGCTCAAGGCAAAAAAATGAAGACAAAAGACTGTGAAGGATGAGACCTGATGCAGAGACCCACTTGCTACAGCGTGGGGAGCAGTAGTTATATTTCTGTAGCACCACAAAACCTCTTAAGGTGGATGGTTGAGTGAACAGTGTCAGATTTTTTGACCCTTTACATCTCTCTCTCCTGCCAACAGTGACTCTTGCCTCTTAAAAACACGGACAAACCTTTCTCTGTCCTCAACCAAGGAGTTTCAGCTTTTTATCATTCAAACACAGAGGTGGACAGATCAGAAAACACTCGTGTTTTTGTTGTTTCAGAAAGCCCTGACAAACAGCCTCGCGTCGTGTAAATCAGACGGGTTTATCCTCTGCACTGTGGCTGAGTCAGGACATCTCAGACTCAGCCTACAGGATCACACTCGGCTGGGCTTTGTTTTAACGTGAAGTACAGGCTGACAGGATTTCATGCATTATGGCTTTATAAATAACCTGTTATTGGACTGTTTATTTCCATTATTGTATTTTCACCTTGAAAACTATTACAGACATATCATTTCTTTAACTTCACACATCCCCTTTCTCTGGATATGCCTCCTGAGAAAGGAGATTTATCTCCTGAATTGTACCAAACATCGCAAGATAGTGACGCTGAGAGCGTAGTAACACCTGACAGTGGATTTTTCTTTTATGAAAACACTGAAGAAACACAGAAGGTTACACGACTTCCCTTGTGTGTGGAGATTAGCAGAAAAAAAAAAAACAACATTCCTGCTCCACGTGAAAATCACATGAGAAAAGAAAGATTTATCCTCTTAAACCCTGATGATTGTACACAGACTAAATGTGGTTCATGGCAGTGACAGAACATTTGACTGTGGCTGTAGATTCAAAATGTTTATGCTACAGGCAGAGTGTTTTATACAGAAAGTATCTGTGGAGGTTTTTGTGCTTTATGAAATGAAACAATTAATATTAAGGGAGAAAGAGCAGCAGCACTATTTCACAGAACGAATCACATGTATTTAAGTTGTGTCTTTATTGTTTAGACTGTCATCTAAAAGGGGAAATGTAAGAGAAATTGAATATTTAAATAAGAAATCAATATAGAAATCTGGTAAAAAATGTTTTTTTTTTCACCATAGCAAACATGACGTACATTCAGCCAATAAGCCTAAATCCATCTGTTTCCCTGTTTCATCATTGAGGTGGCCTGTTCTTCGCCGAGCCGATGAGGAACAATAAATACGTGACCATGATGGATCCTTTCCAGATCAAATATGGAAAAGTGCCGACGGCTGCTCTGTCGCTGGCTTCGCTCATATCAGAGATTATGTGGGTGACAGGAACACTCATTGGATTAGGTAAGAATGTTTCTATATGTAAGAGCGAGCGTGTGCGGTGCATTTGATCCATGCATGTTGACCCTGGCAGCAGAGCAGCTGTTGATCGCAGCTCTTTACTGACGTGCTGAGTGAAACACAAGCCTTTGTCTAATTGTACAGTCGGTCTGAAATAACTCCATGGAGGGCACAGGCCTCACATCACACCAGTAACCACAGTGGTGATGAATTTGATGCAGCTACAGTATGTGGTGGTAGACAAACAAACTGTATTATAATTACCAACCACTGAGATTCTGTTGTCTGGAACAAATGAACTCTCTTGAGTCTCTCCTCTGATTGGCTGACTGTTTTCTGAACGGTCAAATAAAAATATATCACATTTCAGGTAAACACTCAGAGAAACCAAATCCTGCAAGGATGGATGGTGGGTCCAGGTGGGCGGGGCTTGGGGCATGTGCTGAGGCTCAGTCTCTGAATACAGGCTGTGTGCATTTCTCTGTGGACTGAGCTCTTTGATACTTTCACAGTATTAATATAGAACCTAGACCTGCTTTATAATCAAAAAAGACATTGAAATCTCACTGTATACAATATGGGACCTTTAAGGTCTCATTATGTTACACTAGCTGACTGTTATTATTGTGTTGTTTTCAACAGCCTGAGCTGAGATATAATGGCTGCAAAAATATCAAAGTCATGTTGGAGTTAATTTAGAAACATTTCCTCCATGACATGAATTAGTTTGCTCACCAGAGGACTGAAAAGTTTATTTTTAAACTGTAAGATCTACATCCTCTCAAGTATCTGAAATGCATGAGTGATTATATAAACATTATGCTTTAAGCATTAATGTGTGTATGTGTGTGTGTGTGTTTAACAGGTGTAACTATGAGTGTGATCCTGGATTTGTCCTACACTGTAAGCATCTGGATCTCTGCAGCTGTGGCCATCACCTACACGCTGCTGGGGGGTCTCTACTCTGTGGCCTACACAGATATCATACAGCTCATTCTCATCTTCCTGAGCTTGGTGAGTGGCTGCTGCTCTTCCTGCTGCCAATTTACCCCCTGACATCAGAAACAAGCTCATTCTTTACCGGAGTTACATGAGAGGATTAATACCACTCTCATATGTGTGTGTGTGTTTGTATGAAGACCATTAGCCTAGCATAAAGCCTAGCTGCCCTGTTTCCAGCCTTTATGTCAGGCTAAGCTAATCGTGGCTCTTGCTGCAGACTTACTGACAGACATGAGAGTGGTATCAATCCACATGCTAACATTATTACTTTGTTGTGTGTGTGAGGGGTTAGCAGTTAGCCTACTGTTGTTGTTTACTGAAGGTGATTGTCTCTTCTCAGTGGCTGTGTGTCCCTTTTGCCATGATAAGCCCCGCTGTGTTGGACATCACGGAGACGGCCTACAACAACACCTTCCAGTCTCCGTGGGTCGGCACTCTGGAGGCAGACAGAGTCTGGAGGTGGATCGACAACTTTCTACTGCTGGTAAGGATGGAAAACAGAAAACATGTATCACAACTAGAGTTAAGGTTTGAGACTTGTTTGATGCCCCCTGCATCCCTCATATCCAAATATGAGGTTACTGGAATCTCTATAAATACAAAGACTTGCAGCTGAGGTGAGCAGTTTCGGCTAAATCTGTTAATAAGCTTGGCCGGGGAATATAGAAGGATTATATCTCCCAGCATGCCTGAGAGACCTGAAGGATTCCTTAGAGGGTGGTAGAGTTTTAGGGTTGAAAGATGTTGCAGAATGCCCAAAGTCTCTTCTGTCCTTGTGGATTAAAAAATGTTTTATTTGTCGCAGTATAAAAAATTATGACTCCACACAGATATGTAACTGGAAGTAATGTAACTCTTTCAAAATAAAAAAGGAAAGAAAAAATCTGCAGACGAGGGGCTCAAGTTGGGGCTGCCTATGTTTGTCCTGTACTTGTTGTAACGCTGACTTCTGATTTACTTGTCCTCCAAGGGTTTGGGAAACTTGGGTCTTCAGAACTTCCACCAGAGGACGCTGTCCGCCGCCTCCTCGGCTACAGCCAAGATCACCTGCTTCGCCGCCGCGTTCATCGTTCCCACGTTAGGCATCCCTCCCATACTCCTCGGTGCAGTGGCTGCATCAACAAGTATGAAATAAATCCAAACTCTTTTTAAACTTATTTTTTAAATTCATTGATGCGTTTAAGAGCTGAAGCGATTTTAACTTGATAACTTCATGTTCCTCAGACTGGAACTTGACCTCTTATGGATCTCCGTCTCCGTTTGAACGTGGGGAGACGGGACTGGTCCTGCCCATCGTCCTGCAGCACCTCACCCCGACCTACATCTCCATTGTCGGTATTGGGGCGGTGGCCGCCGCTGTGATGTCATCCACTGACTCTGCCTTGCTGTCTGCAGCCTCCATCTTCACCTCCAACATTTATAAGAACATCCTGAGGACGCAGGTGAGGAAGAGGAGGAGGAGGAGGTGAGGGGAAGTCCTCCTCCACAATAAGAGACAGAAAACTTTACACGCTTTCACTTTAAAAATGAGACGTGACTGAATGAAAATGTAAAACGTTTTATATTTACAAAAGGATAATCGGAAATTAATAGAAAAGTCTCTGATTTTGATTCTTGATGTTTTGTTTTTTCCGTCCAGGCGTCAGAGCAGGAGATCCAGTGGGTGATCAAGGCCTCGGTGGTGGTGGTGGGCCTGGCCGGCACGTCTCTCACCTTCCTGGACAACAGCGTCCTGATGATCTGGTTGCTTCGCTCCGACCTCACCTACACCCTCATGCTGCCGCAGCTCGTCTGCGTCCTCTTCTTCAGCATCTCTAACGGTTACGGGGCCATTCTGGGCTGTGCGGTGGGCATGCTGTTGCGGGTGCTGTGCGGGGAGCCTCTGCTTGGCATACCACCTGTGATAAAATTCCCAGGATGCACTCTGGTGAATGGCGTCTACATCCAGCAGTCCCCAATCAGAACTATCTGCATGCTGTCCGCTCTGGCGGCCATCTTGCTGTTCTCCTACCTAGCATCTGTGCTCTTCAACAGAGGCCTGATTCCTGAGAAATGGGACGTGTTTAACGTGAAAGCTCAGTATTCATCACAACCGCAAGGTGGCGCCAAATTGAACCAGAAGTTGAAAGAACAAAATGAGAACAATGAAGCGTGTGAACCGATGTTAGAATCCACATGTTAAGTAAGGAAATTGATTTGAAATACATATTTCATCTGGTTTGACTGGTTTGAGAACAAATGTATGTTTTGTGTAATGGCGCACTTTTAATTATAGTACAGTATATTTTCGTTTTGTATACTTTTATATGCAGCATAAATGGAAAAAACATCACACCTATGCTCTTTGTTATAAGAGCTCAGAATGTTTTCTGCAATTTTATGCAGCATTGATACTTTCAAGCATTGATGGATTGCAAGACAATGGACCCCAGGGCACAGATGTGTAAACAATAGGTTAAAGTATCAGCTCGCACTACGTACAGAGTGTCGCAGGGATGACGCATTTTTGTAGGCCAACGTTGAAGTTAGCATTTCCCTGGTTCCCTCGACAAAAAGCCAGTAGGACCAACTACACCACAGTCACATGACTTCAGTGGCACCACCATTAAACTTCCAACTTGTATCTTGGTTTAGCTCTGAGCTCTTCTACTGGCCTTTTTTAAAAGACGTAAAAGCTTAAAGAAATAACAACTGGGGGATTTAAAGACGTATTTTATGTTGTAGAATAAAAGGCGAAAATGTCTTGAACTTGTGTTAACCACAGACCTAATTTCAGCCATCGAACCAAAAACCCACTCAAAAAACACATAAACTTTGGGAGGAGGGAACCAGAAGAGTTAAATGTAACTTATTTCTGGGTTTTAAGACTCATTCCTGTGGCACTCTGTTGGTAGATAGCAACATTAAAAGACATGGATTGGGATCAGGGGCAAAAGGACATGAATGAGACCTCCCTACTTTTGACTGAGCTCTTTGATTTCAATATCAATCACTGCCATTTATTACAGAGACTCTGGCTTAGGGGCCCCTGCCCCTGTGCCTGGTTGGCTCATTAGATGATCCATCCATGCTTCAAAAGCAATTTTATATTTGATTGCACAACATTCTTCTTGTGGTTCTTTTGGTCCTGATTTTATTGCACTTTCAGCATTTAAAAACAGTGGCTGTCAGCAGTAAAGTATTGCTAACCAGTGGTTTGGTTAATACTGCTGACATGCTGCACAACTGATCAGTGAATAAAAACCAGCTGGACTAATTTAACAACCCGGTGACAGGTTCTTTTATGCCTTCAAGGCCAACTGACTGAATTATGTTGTACTCAGAGCTGAGTTCAAGAGATGACATGAAAGCAAAAAGGGCAAAGTGACCCAGAAATGTATGTTTTAAACATGTTTTCTTGCACTGCTTTTAAGATACAGATACCTTATTTCCATCCACTAAAAGGTATCCACTCTTCTCTGTTGACTGTTGGCATAATTAAGCACTTAATGGGTTAATATTGAATTATTACATGATTTTAGATAGTTTCAAATAAAATAAATGTAGTGAGGACAGAGACCTTTCTGTTTTAAAAATATAAAAATCTGCATGGATATGTGGCTAAATGTGGATATAAGTGTTAGAATTGATTTGCTTAACGTCCATTGGACTTAACCTGACTTCATGTGTCCTATGAGCTTATGATGACACACAAAAATAACCACCCTCTGTTACATAATTCAGCATGGGACTGTGTGGTATGTCCGGTAGTGACAGATGTCTGGACAATCCTCCCCTCCTCCCCCATGTCTGTGTCAGTCTAAGTCAAGCAACAATATATCAGTGTGGTATTATATGAGGTGAGGTGGCATCTCGCTCCTGACTGTTGCAAAACAGCTCTAGTGGAACAATCGTCTCACAGGACACAGCTACGCAGACTGAGATAAAGGTCTTCTATAATAAGACCACACAAGAGGACGCTGCTCTGGCTGCTTCCTGTGTCCTTCGTTTGATATGATGATGAGATCCAGGATTCAAAGTCTAAGTACGCACTAAAGGGTAGTGAATGTGAAGTGTTGGATTAATAAATCATTTTGCCATTATTTGACTTGCAAAGCTCCAAAATGACGTGAGTTATATGATCTTGAAATTATTTTTCTGGTCTTTGTTTCTTTGCATGTTAAATTAAAGACCCCATGTTTTACTGGTGTTTTATTTTAAGTTTTATTATCCATAATAAGATGAACAGTATTTGAGGCTCTGGGCCTGGGTATGCAGATTTCAGATAAACACTCAGAGAAACCAAATCCCACAAGTCTGTTCTGTGGCCATAGCTGAGGGTGAGAGTTTTGTTGTGACATCGCAAAATTACAGAAGTCCTGACAACTGGTTTTAAGGCCCAGTGTCTGAATACAGGCCGTGTGCATTTCTCTGTGGACTGAGGCTTTGATACTTTCACAGTATTAACATAGAACCTAGACCTGCTTTATAATCAAAAAAGACATGCGGATCTAACTTTATACAATATGGGACCTTTAATTCATGTTTGTTTTGAAAAGGATTCTGGTAAAGGCTTAAGTTTCACTCTTGTTGCTCTGTCACAACATCAATCTGGATTTCAGGATGGTTTAAATACTGTTTCAGGGGATTTTATGCCTGAACATGAAGCCTGTGATCAAAGAGTTCGGGTCAGACAGAGATAGGAAATAAAAATTCACTCCTCTGCGTACTTTCCTGTTAAAACTTTGAGTTGATGTTGAAAACATTACAATAGTTTACATACAATAATTTCTAAAATAAATAAACTGTGACATTACAGCTACTAAATCCACAAATTCTGTGGCTACTGTTGTGTCTACATTAGATGCACCAACTAACAGGTGTAAAAGCTGTAAAAGTTTGTACTCCCCTTCGGTGAGGTGAACAAAGACAAGTCTGCAGAATTTCACCTAGAGAAATTTAAAAATAGTCAAATAGGAGTGATATGATTTGAGAGCTGAGCTGGTTTTTGTTCTAAAGCAGAGTCACAATTACATGCTGACGTCTGAATCTACCACGATGCACTTCTTCTGTAGGATTATGGCCCACTCCCCAGGTCCCCTTAAGGCCTCAGACCTGAGCCCTCACAGCCTTAACTAAAGTCAGTGATTGTGTGTGAGAGGCTGCAAAGGCTCAGACGGTATAAAGAGGAACGGGACAGGGTTTTGTAACTTTAACAAAGCAAAGACATGTTGCATATAACTGTTGGTTTGGGACTTTTGATTTTACATCCCCTCCCTGTTTGTAAAGAAGACAGTAATATTGGAAAAAGCATGTTTGGAATGTAACATCATGCCACTATAGGACTGATAACTACATCCAGTTCTGCCTCTTATTCACCACTTAGCTCTGACTTCCAGACCGACTGCGTCACAGCGGCCTGACTAAGCTGTCCCACTTCGAAGTGACCTTCATATGCGGCCGACAGACATGTCCTCTTTTTCCTGCGGCCCAGCCCATCCCATGATTCACCGCACGCCGATAATAAAACGAATATGGCCGCAAACAACAGCAACAGAGAGCCTGAGGATTACACCTTCAGATCTAAGTACTGGGTTTCAGCTCAGTTCAGCAGGTAACGGTGTAACTCTGAGAACTGTTAAAGGAGAAAGTGCCGTCCCACAATTCTTTGCCGCAGCAACATTTAAAACGACGCACCTGAGACCGCATTGAACGCACCACTGTAGTTCAACCCCGGCGGTCCCGCACAAACACAGAAACAAGAGCCTCTGTTTTATGTTTGTGACACGATTTAAAACTAATGGAAATCCTCGCCTGAGCTCCAAATCCGTAAATAAAGATTTATTCTCAAATTCAGTTCAAGTCTGTCCAGATTTCTAGTCACCATAACAAAATACTACACACATGTCATTTTATTAAATCCCCTCCCACTGCGTAAAGCACAAATAATTAATTTGCTCCTCTTAACAATTGTATAAAAGTGTCACCAGCGCCCATATCAGGAAACTCTATGTACTTATGTCTGAATATAATTTATTCTGACCTCTGGCTCAGTTCCTCATTTTTGATTAATTATTATTTTCGACTTTCTTGATCTTATTTCAATCCTGTTTGTTTCCGTGGTTAGGAAAGGAGCAATTATCGTCCATGTTTTATAAATGAAGTTGGTTTTTAAAAAAAGTCGCCGTCGTCTTTTCCTTCTTTATGAATTCTCCTTTACATCTTCAGGAAAGGAGATTATTTGGCTTCAAGACAGCAGTTCGCAAAGCCAGGACTGACGTCACGCTGGGTTGCCAGGTTGCTGCTTGGCCCGGAGTAATCACGGGATGTGGAAGTAGTGACATCTGCTGACCAACTGGCTGCACAACAGCATTTTCAACTGAGTGAATGTGTTCATCCAGTGATAGGAGCTCATAGTCCTGGATCTCTGTCATTACAGCAGAAAGCACACGAGTCACAGTTCTACACAAACACTACAAGTTCAGCGGGAAGAACAAATTGTCCACCATCACAGCCAACTTCTGCACAACCTACCTGGAGGTTGTAGCGATTTAGTGTCTCGCTCCAGAGTCAGAGGAGGGTCCTTTCCTGCGTGGGTCAAACTGTGCACTGACGCTCACTGCTCGGCTCTGCTTCATCCTCTAGAATGGGACAGTGCATGTTCAGTTAGGCTGCTGCTAGTGATCATTCTCACAGTCAACCTACTGTGATCTCTGGTTTGATTTACAAACATTATATTAAAATTATTGACACATAGAAACAAATAACCATTCACAGGAAATTTAGAGTCACCAATTAACTTAACCTGCATGTCTTTGGACTGTGGGAAGAAGCTGGAGCACCTGGAGAAAACCCACACAGGCACAGGGAGAACAAACTCTGCTCCAGCCGGCCGGCGGGTTCGAACCCACGACCAATTACAGACATACTGACTGATTAGCTGAGGGTGGGGCTGCAACAGTTTCTTGCAATTTATGCAAAAATGACGACACATCCAGGACTGCACACAGGACATTATTACAACGGCACACAATTTATTTTCCACACTTCAAGTTTTAAATATTAACATTCACATATTAACAGTTGAAGTTTGAGGTGAAGTTAAAGGTTGATTCAACAATGGATCACAGAGTGAGTTAAATCCCTGCAGTGTTCCAGGCGTTTTGATAGATGAACAAAAACATACCAATTACCCACAATGCCCCTGTTTGATTCCAGCTCGGGACCTCGTCCTCTCTTCCCCATTACTCTCATCAATCTATTGCATTATGGCTGTAACGATGAAAACACCTACTGTAACATCACTGACTGGCCTCTGAGTTGTTCCAACAACAGGTTACAAGTAACACAAGTGAAACACGAAAGAAGTTTATCACGATGATTCAAGGCTGATTTAACTTTTGAAGCCACATCGCTTCATAAATAAAGAAATAAAAAAAGCAGAGGTCTGGTTGTCACATGACAGTAAAATATATATGAGCACACTATTTGTTTGTCTTGTACATATTTTTTTTTTCAAAACATGCCATTTATGATGATTCCCAATAAAGACGATATCTCAGTTTTCATTCAGAAATTGCAGTTTGGAGCTCTGTGTGGTCTGACTTGCAGCTTTTTCTGGTGTGCAGCAGATACAGGTCAAAAGTTGCTAATGTATTGCTGCTTCCCATCACTCATGCAGCTGTGTGCTTGTTATTCACGCACAATTATTTCTTGTCTTGTTGTACTTTTTATGACATATTATCAGCACAGAGGCTTAGATGGTTTTGAATATCCAGATCATAATAATGCCAGTGAAGTGAGTCAGATGCAAAGCAGACTACACGTCACAGCAGGTAACAATATACAGCAACATTACAGACTGATGATAGCACAATGAGATTTTTTAAATTCATTTAGTGGTTGAAGTTTTAGACAGAAGAAAGAAGTGACTGAAATAACAGGAAGTCAGCCAACATAAGGTTTGAGAGAGCAGTAAATTTATTAATACTAAGTCTTTTATAAGTGGGAATTTGAAAAACTATGAAATTCAAATGAGTTTGTTAATGGATGAGTAGCTTTTCTTTTCATGTCAAAAGAGTCCAGATGTGCTGGAGCTTGAAAGTGAGTGGTCTATGTTTGGTGTTTCCATTCATCTCTCCCATCACTTGAATGACAGACCAGGCACTTTACAGACTGCAAACTTACTTGAGAAGTTGTTGGACCAAACCAAAAACTCGACAATAACCAAAAAGGCATCTGATGTAAAATAGTGGATTTACATCAGTTTACCCTGACAGTGTCCTCTCTTATCCAAGCCCTTATATAGGACGGGGAGGAGTTTCAGTGCTGGAGATCATGAGGGCCCTGATGGTGTTTCTGCTCCAGATTTGTTCGTGGGGTCTAGACCAGATCCTTCGTACACGACCTTGTTCTTGATGCCGTCCTGGATTATCCTCTGCTGCACACGAATCTTAGCGTTGTTCATCCTGCAGTAAAACCTGGAAGAGAGAGACACAGGAGGGTTTCTCTTACAGACACAGGTAACTGGAAACAGTGGTAGAATGTGACAGATAGACCAGACGGGGACAAAGTGTCCGTCAGCGTAAAGACCTACCAGGACCCGAGTGTGGTGAGCATGAAGCCTGCAAACCCAACATCAAAAGACCTCTTCACCCGACCTGCGGACAACAGGACAGACTGCTGCTGAGAGCTCAAGGGCTTCACATCAATTTCAGAGTTCAAACTAATTTTTCATGTCTTCTTTTCCTCCAAATCTACAAACTTTGGATTTCTCACTGAAGACACAAGGCTGATTTGTTCAAGGCATCAACATTAAACCTCGGGAATACAGAGCTAAGCAAGTCTGGACAGACCAAGAGTTTATTTTGCTCTGCAACAAAATTATGATCAAATTAAATTATATGACATTCCTTGAGAGCTACACATTGAATTCTATGCTAAATTGAAGTTAATAAAATCCCCAATGGCCAAAGTATGATGTTATCAGGCTTTATATGAGTCATTGAGGAATATTCTAGTTTATATTTAGGTTGTGGCAACAGGTTCTGAACATTAATTACCATTCAAATTGTAGTTATTCTGCTTTTTAGCCAACTGAGCACAGCAGTGGTCCAATTCATTTTACAGGTCATTCAAGATTCCATTAGAAAAACTAAATACAAGTAAAACAATCACTCAACGAGCAATGAAAAGACACACAAACAGACTCAGATTACAACTCACTGGTGGTCAGAAAGTGAAGCAGGCCAACAGCTAGTGAGCCTCCAGCTCCATGCAGGATGGCGTCTCTGGCACACGGAGTGTTCTTGACATCCAGAATCCCCAGCAGCCTGAAACCCTGAAGGAGGACAGAGGTTGACCTTACATGGGGCTTCTTTTCTCTTACATTAGGAGATATTAACACCCAGTGAAAATTCATACTTAATGTAGAAAATAACCATGAATAAAGATGATCTGCCTGAACTACCCTTTTAAGGCAGATCATCTTTATTCATGGTTATTTTACACATGTATCGTTTTCATGAGTATAGTGTATTTTGTCTGTTTTGCAGGCCCGATACATCACTGTGTGTTAGTAGAAGTGTATTGTGTAATCTTTTTCTTTGGCTGGAAATGCATTAATGGTATCTGATCTGTGACACTTCCTACTCAAATCCTAATGGTGGAATATTATCACTCATTATTAGCCAGTGATCATCAACACACCACTCCACGGCCACACCAAACAAAACCTCCGTTCAGTTAGCTGTAAACGTTTGCACCAGTTGGGTTGAGAGTGATTTATTAAAATCCAGTGTTATTTGGTGAATAATCTGTGAGCCGAAATTTTTCGTGGGATACAATATTTCTGAAAAGCTTTTCACGAACTTCCTGTGATGTAATTTTCGTTTCCGGGCACAATATAACCTTTAATGATCAAATATTTGAACGGGATTTGGTTTGACCCAACCGTTTCTGATAACAAATAGCTTTGAGCGTACTGCTTTTACTGAGATACGTTGCGTAGATGTAGTTAACTCATGTTAACCCGGGATTTCTGCTAAAGTTAACACTAACGCTGACTGTGTGGTTGCCATTTCAGAAAGTCAGCACAGCTCGGACACACCGTTTCTGAAAGTTACTAACGGCTGTTGACCTTCTGAAACCTGGACCCACGCAAACCTCTTCCGCGTAAAATACGTTTCCGGGCTGAATTGAATTCCATCTCTCACCTTGTTTTTGCTCTCCTGCTCTTCTCCTGCCATTGTATCACCGCGTCCCTCTACTTGTGCAACGTTTACAATCAATTTAGCTCGTAAAATCACATCATGTAACGACCATTTTCGTAATCACATTGGGTTCTGCGCTTGCGCGGTAGCTGCCGAACAGGTCCGTTCGCTTTTAATCGCCGACACGAAAAGAAGAAACGGTGTTTACTGCTGTTTAGTTCCGATCGATGCACATGACGATATTAGGTAAATACGATATATTGTGAATACATGTAAAGTTGTCAAGAATTTCCATCCTTTAAACAAATAAACCTAAAACAAATTAATAAAAAGTAAAAAATGCCATAGGATCATGTTTAATAGATAGAAATATAATATTGTCTGGCCTATTTTATTTTGTTTATACATTTGTTATATTTAATGACATGTTAACACCCATCATTAAAAAACAGAGTAAAACAGGATCATTTTATAATTTAATATTGTGTAATTTAGCATATTACAGAAAAGTTACATTTATTACATTTTATTTTATGTTTTTTTCTACCAAGTTTTACATTGTTATCCAGATGATATGTGGTAAAGAAAAAGCTCTTAATGACATTGAACTCCCAAGGTTGAATTTCGGAAATCTCAGTCACCCCAGACAGGTAAACTGAATTGAACAGTGTCCTTGTAGTCATGAAAAACTCGATCCTCTCAGGAACTGTGGCTGTAGACAAGGTAAAGGATTAAAATCTACAGTGCACCAAGTCAAACAGGAGGCCTGCGTGTCACAGTGATCCCACACTGACAAAACAGGATTATTTCACCGGCAGCAGCAGATTACTACCTAACAAACCTTCACCCTGTTTACATACAGGATGTCATTTCAACAACAGGCACTTCTGACAAATACAATAATAATACAATAATATGCCTAATCATGTTTTATGTGAGGGGTTGAGTGTTACACCGAAGTCAGACGCCACTTTATAGGTAAAAGACAGGGATTTAGGCTAGTGTATGAAAAAGAGACCAATAAAACCATTTATATAGGCTACTAGGAAATATAGTTGCTTATAACTAATGTCAAAGTTATTATAATAAGTAGTCTTAGTAGTGTGCTACTATAGCTTCTTAGAGTAGCCTAATATCCTATAAATTCTAATTGAATTTCGTTTCAGTTGGACACAGAATCAGTACTGACGCATTTGAGTTTCATATCTATGTGCATTTGCGGACTTAGTCCATGCATCTTATTCCAGGCGGCCAACATTTAGATAGAATTCAATCTTTACTCCGGAAAACTCTAGTTCCCATACCGGGAGTCGAACCCGGGCCGCCTGGGTGAAAACCAGGAATCCTAACCGCTAGATCATATGGGACCTGTTGAAGAGAAGAAGACGTTACCATCTACTCGTCCTCACAACATTGATGTTATTGGGTAAATGAAAATAAAGAATGTTATACTTACAATGAACAGGTATTGAGGACTGTGAAGGGGCGCAAACGCCACCTGGTGGTCACATCTGAGGAGAGCAGCTCACCCCAGCAGCCTCTAAACTGTCCCTCTGCACTGCTTTACAATGACTTTCTTTATTAACCCCTTAAGAGTTCAGCCCAGGTCACTCTGGAGGTTTAAACACTCCTCCTCAGTAACAGGATAAAAGTGGAACAGAGACAGATTAATCTCCCGGGTAAATAAAGGTTAAATTTGTTCCTCTTTAAACAAAAACAGGTAATCAGGGCTGCAGCAGCGTGACATCCAATATGAGCAAGTTCCATCCTGGATACCAGGCTCCTCTGTGCTGTATAAAGATGGAGCAGGGCCGCCTGCCTCAGCACACCTGCTGCAGACACCTGAGAGGTAAGTCAGGCTCCTTCACACCAACAGTCACCGGGCGATTTATTCGATCTATCTGAATGTTATTTATTCATTTTTATTTTTAATGTGTTGTAGAAGAATTTAGGTGTATTAACTGTATTGTGCTTTGTGGATGGGTTGCCAGGTCGTGTGTTTTTCTTGTTTACAGCAAACACTGAAGACTCCAGTTATCCATGTTAGGAAGTCATTATCTAATAGTAATTGGCCTGATCCCTCAGGGGTCACACACTCCATCAGAGGCTCTTCGTTGATTAATTAAAGCTGAAAAGTGAACATGACTGGAGGATATAGACCTGACATGTGACATTACCTTCTGTCATTAAACTAAATCAGTGAGACAAGCTCGGTACAAAAGGAATACAGAAATTTCTCATGTGAAATAACTAATGTAATGTGGATTTTTAGTTAATCTTTGTGGCTATTTTGTGGCTTCATTATCTGTAAATGATGTACAATGAATTGGTCCCAATGCAGAAAAATAATCAATATCCATACTTTTTTACTTTACATTTTTATTTATTTATCTTTTTATCATGATACCTAACTGTGCATTTTTGAACTTAGTGATCCATAACTAATGGAGCGCTACCTGGAAAAACCTGATTGTTGATAGAGCTCTCTTCATCTCCTGCAGGACTATGGCTGTACAGGTCAGCAGAGCGATAATCCCCCTGATGCTGAGCTTGTTTCTGGGAGCCCCATCTTCCATTTGGCCCCTGGTTCCTGCGGGTAAAATAAGACAATAAGACAGAAAATCATTCTGCAACCAATTCAGAATTTTCTTTTCCTGAATCTGAATGTTTTCACTGGAAATACATTCACCCAGACAATAAGTAATGACACCTTTCTGACCAATGGGCTGAGCTATAAATGTACACTATAATGGTAAATAATGCCAAATTTTCATTCCAAAGAAAAGGGAGCATAACCGATTAAAATAAACCTACACAACAGTATGCACTATTGTGCATCCCATCTGATGTAAGAAAGCTGATTCTTCCTATTTCCTAAATCATTAAGATCCATCTTTTTATTTCTCTTTATTAATTAATCAGACATTTTTAGCAAGTGATCAGAATTAGAATTCCTTCCTCCATACAATGAAAATAAATTGTGTAAAATAAATGTTAATAAATATAAAATTTAAAAGAGAATATGTGAATAATTATAAGACTTTTGAACCATTAAAGTCTAACAAAAAACAAACATAAAACTAACTTTTGTAAAACTCATTGAATCAGATCGTAGTGACACTTTTTCCCTGAACGTGAAATGAGTAGCTCTGCCTGAATTTCTTAGGACATAATACAGAACAGTAAATCATCACATCAAAGTGGTCGTGATGCTACATAACACAAAAAGTAGTAGTGTGTTACGTTCTGATTAAACAGGAAATCCACACATGTTAAAATGTCACCGACGACATACGTGATGGTAAGAATTCTACGTTAGTGTCTCCTCTGCCGAGAGGACACAAAGCGTTACAGTGTGTGACACATCTGAGGCAAACTGTAATGTTTTCTATCAGCAGCAGCCTTCCAGCTGCCGCTCTGCCAGCTCATCAACCAGACGGTGTCTCTGGAGAAGGAGGGCTGCCCCAAGTGTCACACAGTGCAAACAACCATCTGCAGTGGTCACTGCATCACTAAGGTATTCTGGGAATTGAAATGGATAATTCAGATAATAAATTATCTGATTAAATTAAATTACAAAACAGATAATAATTATAAAATATTAATAATTATGAAACAGGTTCATTTGGTATGTCTGATCATTTTGGTACCTATTATTTGGAGATAGCTGGAATCTGAAAGTGACTCACATGATGGGCTGAAGCTTAACTGTTTTATAAAGCAACATTTATTGAATAGTTTTTATCAAATGTGACTCAAACAAGATGAATTAGTACATTTGTTGTTTTTAATGGTTTTTGGAAACAATGATGGCGACTCAGAGAAATACGATATATCAGGCTGTGCATTCACAGACAATACTTGCTAACAAGACCCTTGTTATTTTTGCGTCCCCTCAGGACCCTGTCATCAAGGCACGGTTCAGTAATGTGTACCAGCACGTGTGCACGTACCGGGACTGGTATTACAAGACGTTTGAACTTCCTGACTGTCCTCCTGATGTGGACCCTACCGTCACCTACCCTGTGGCTTTGAGCTGCCACTGTGGCAGGTGTGCACTGGACACATCTGACTGCACCTTTGAGAGCCTGCAACCCGACTTCTGCATGAACGACATACCGTTCTACTACTAGTCTCACAAAATAGCAGAGTAGCATCAACTGTAGTGAATAAAGATTGTTACATTTACCAGTACAAAGAATCATGTTTCTATTTCTTCTGCAATTATATGTGGTGGAAAAGAATTAAAATTTAAACGTTATTATTCCTCTATTACGAAGTTCTGGGAAATGATATAAGATAATGTCATCTCTGAGAACTTAACAGGAAGAAGACACTCACTGGGGTTATAAACCATTTACTTGTGTGCTATAATGCAGTACAGATATGATCTGTTTTCTTATCTGTTTGATAGAATGGCTTGCATGTTCAAGGGCAACTCTTTGACCAACTTACTTAGTGTGATTAGAAATTGCATGTGCATGCCAGCACACTTCCTCCAACTGGTTTACTTCATTATGCATCACAATATTGCAGGGATGATTCATGAAACCTGCTTAGTGGTTCAAGTTTGAAAACAAATAAATATGAGTAAAAATACTATTTAGGTTCAAGTCAAAATGATCATCTATGTAATATTTTAATGATCAGTCTCGCAGCTCAGACTACTGAAAAAGAATAATTCTGCACTATTAGACCCCTGTGTTTTGTTTGCAGTATTTGTAATAAACATGCTAATGTAACATATAGGCTGTTGAATGCATTATACTCTTACACCTCTGATACCTATCAACTGGAGTATTGTGTTGGGAAAGAGTCATTTAAGGTATTTACTGGTTTTAAGTCCTGATAGTGGGAATTAGACAAATAGGTAAAGAAGATATTTAATATTAGAAAAAAAAAAATATATATATATCTTATTATAACTGATGCAAAACAGTGACATTTTAAAAATCAAATCAGTTTATTTATATAACAAATCCAAGTGTCAAGGTGTCAGAAATACAACACCAGTAACTAAAGTATCTTTTTACAGTGCAGCCAAACAATTTGTTGTAATATTCTTGTAATAAATACGTCAATCAATAAACCTTTACAATGTGTCCAAACTGAAACTGTTTTAATAAAGACTGTGAAAACAGTGGCCACATTTATACTACTATCTACCTCCATATATATAAATAGTAGTATGGTAGTAAAAATGTATATATAGCCTATAATTTTTATAAATAACATGATTGCATTGTAACAATGAATAAAGATAAACAGTGTGTTGTTAAATTTATTATTTGTACAAAAAATAAGACAAGAGCCACAAAAGTCCGAGTTATAGGTAGGAAAAAGTTAAACATGCAGAAACCAGTCAAAATAAAGAGAGAGCGGTGGATATGATGACAGAGTGATCATGGTGCTGGTTAGCTCAGATATAAAAAGGTTTGCTTTTGTGATTAAAGAGTAATAATGATATATACACACAGTTGCAGTTAATAAACAAAAACATTAAAAAACACTTTATCAGTAATCACTTGACAAATAATCAAACCTCTCCTCAAGAAATCAAATCTGGACTGCTCTGAGTTGACACACTGTTGGGCTGCTGATACCATTGCTGTCCTTCCTGCAACAACAAAGAAGCTTTTCTACAGCTCCTTTCCTCATGAAAACATACAGAAACAAGTCTGCAAGAGGACTGAACTTTAACAAAGTGAAAGATGCACAAGACAAAGTGACGTTATTCGTGGCTTCTTCCTGAAGGAACCGAATGATACTGGGCAGGAACAGCAGTATGTAAATAAGAATCACCACAACCAAAATTGCTACAATTCGTCGTTTTTCATCAAGAGGAACACGGCTGGCAGACAGGGCTTTAAGGGTCCCAATAAGGAAGAATATGAATAAGGGGAGAGGAAGGAGGAAGTACACAGCAAGGATGATTGCTAAGTTCTGAACAGCAACTTCAAAATAGACAGCGAGAAAAGAAAAGAGGAAAAAGACAAGAGGAAGGGCCCAGACCACGACAGAGACCACTACAGAGATCTTGATGTTTTGTTCGAAGTGGTACCACAGCGGCCACGCGATGACCAAATACCTGTAATACAACATGGACACACAGACAGTCTTTGTGGAGTATCTGAATTATATAGCAATAAAATGGTCAGGCACAGATAAGATACACACATACTGAATAGATTGATAGCTACCTTTCCAGGGCAACACACACCATGAAGCCAACACTCGCCAGCACACCGAAATGGTAAATATAATCGTAGACTATTTCCATTATCAAATACTTAGGTTTCACCACTTCAACGATCATGCAGCAGAGTTGAATGAGGTCAGAAATGAGAAGGTTGATGATGTAGATCGGAGTAACGTGATTGTTTCTCACCTGCAGAAAACATTGAAAAAAAAATGCAGTTGGAAACATGTTCTGAAGAGATGACATGTCATCCTGCTCTGCCCAACGACTGCAGTCAGAGCCAGTTTTTGATTTCTCATCAAACTCTCATTGGTGCTGTCAAAAATATCAGATATGACACACTGGCCAGTCGTGACAAGACTAAGGGCCAGATTTACTGAAGCATTTGAAGCTGTTTTTCTGGTATATGTGTAATGCTGGATTTACTATGGTCAGACAATTTTTCAGCTGTTAGTGGGAATATTCTCCACTTCTGAAGGACCTGAAGCGTAAGCTGTAACTAAAACAATATTTTTAGAAACAGTAAGGAAGCAACCAGGGTGTTACTAACGAGCGCAACGGGAATTCTGGTTTGTGTTTATCAAACCTGAAAAACTTGACCATGAATGAACTAATAAATCACTACACGCTGCAACGAACTTTACTTTTTTTTGCTGTCTAAATAAACCAAAATCTTCAAAATTGAAATTTTCTTTGTAAATGTGCCAAAAGTCTACACACTAGCAGCTTTGGGGGCTGCACTTAAAAAAAGGGCATTGAGCTAAATGTTAATATGCTCACAGTAACAGTGTTACCATGCTGGTGTTTAGCAGGCAATGCCAGAGCACCACCAAAGTTATTACAAATCATCTTCTGGGCAACATGAATGTCTTTATCATTTTTCATTGTATTCCATCCAATGTTTGTTAAGACCTTTAGGAGCTAATTGTTAGTTTTACTATTGCTACATAGCCAACATTAGCATTAACAGCTGTTTATTTATTTTATTATCTATTTATACAGCAACAGCGAAACATCAGCAACCACGTGGTGGCAACAAAGGAAAAACTGAGCTGAACAAAGTTCTTCGGCTTCTTCCTTTAAATATCATCTTCCTTTATAAATATCTACAGAATCAACATGTTCCTTGATTGTGTGTTTTTTTTGTTTTTTTGTTTTTTATCATAAATAAAAATCCTAAATAATCTGGTAAAATTAGGTGAAAAACTGTTTTACATTGCGCTGTAACCAAGGCTGAAGTGGAGCTACAAGTGTAAACCACTGGAAACTAAATCCAGTCCGGTCCAGACTTCAGAAGTCCTTTGACAGCTGTGATGACATTTAATTTGATTTATGGAGTAAATTATTCCTGTAGCTTTATAGGTCTTGACAACACATTGTCTCAGCCCCCTGACACCCAGTCCCCCTGCCAGATCAATATCTTTTTCAGACAGACAGTACAACAGACACAAGACATATAGTAAATAAATAAATCCCAGTCATAATGTACTCACCAGAGAAAAAACTCCACGGATAGCCACCAGGGTTAAAGGAATGCCGATGCAAATGATAATGCATGTAAACACATATTCGGTTAATTCAGCTCCTTTGTAGTCGTCGTCATTGTAGTAGATATCACTGTCATTGTAGCTTTTGTCCTGTAAAGTGTCATTAATGTTGAAATCTTCCATTCTTCACTGTGAAACCTGGAGTTTGAGAGATCAACAAGTTTTTAATAACTACCTCACATTGTTAAATGGTCACACTAAAGCTGTGAAGTGCTGTTCACACAAATACAGTACATCCATCTAAGAGTAATTTTAACAAGAATCTCAAGTTATTTGTACTTGAGGGGAAGAAACAGAAACTAAAAGCAGCAGGACTGTAGGATAACCTACAGTCCAGATTCCTTGTTATCTATCAATACCTTTATAGTTGCTCTTTGTGGGAACTGTTGAGTTTACTCTTTATAAAGTAAGGTCTTGACATTACCCTGTAAAGTGCCTCGAGATAATGTATATTATGATTTGGCACTATACAAATAAGATCGAATTGAAATTTACATAGATTGAAATAAATAATGCAACATAAACCTTACCTCTGAAAGCTGGTGAACCACAGCTTGGATGTGATGTGTTCTTCTCTGCGTCCACACAGTCTGGTAATGTCTAATGCAGTAATCTGGTGATAGATAACATGAAGGAGGTTCCTGATAAACTCTGCCTCTCAGGAAGACAGAATTTAAGATCACTTTAAGTTTCATTCTTGTTAAAAATTATGCAGGTGCATGACTTCTATGTGCTCTGTTATTTTTTATTGAAAATGCACATTATCTTGGTTTAATGAAATAACCAAAGCTTATGTTTTTAACGGTGCCCTGAATACAATCTGCAAATAAGATTTAACAAAGAGAAATTATGTCAGAAAGGTGTGGTTTATACACAGATATAAATCATAGAAAATGATTTACATCTGTGTAAACATATGCAAACAGTAATTTCCTGTCATATAAAGAGATGAAAAAAACATCTGAATCGTCCAGAGGCCTCGTAATGGGACTGGGATATGGATAAGAATCTAAGTACTTAGCGTCTAAAACATTTCTGTATCCCATTTGAGTCATCTTATACAGCAGAAATTGTTTCACCTTTATTTGTCAGGTTTTAATTCACACTTTGCTAAAGACAAACATTCCCACTTTTGTTTAGAAACAGATTTTTAATTGCATTTTCAGAAAATGTATATACAAGATATATGCTGAAAATGAGCATGCCTACCACTAAAACACTCTGCTTCTTTTATTTTTTCTCATTTTCACCTTCCTTCTCTGCCCATATTGAGCAACTGTTTATGAGTTATCATTCGTGCTGTTGATCTGCTGATATTATTGCGGTCCATCCTGCAGGCCAGAAGCTTGTCTACAGCCCCTTTCCTCATGAAAACATACAGAAACAAGTCTGCAAGAGGACTGAACTTTAACAAAGTGTAAGAAACATAACTGAGGGTATTATCTATAGCTTCTTCTGTAAAGCACCAAATGACACTGGGCAGGAACAGCAGTGTATAAAGAAATATGACCAAAACCAAAATTGCCACAATTCGTTGTTTCTCATCAAGAGGAACACGGCTGGCTGCAGACAGGGCTTTAAGGGTCCCAATAAGGAAGTATATGAACAAGGGGACGGGAAGGAGGATGAACACAGCAAAGATGATTATAAATATCTTTTTATGAACTCCGAAAAAGAAGCGAGAAAAGAAGAGAGGAGAAAGATAAGAGGAAGGGCCCAGACCACGACGGAGACCACTACAGAGATCTTGATGGTTTGTTTGAAGTGGTACCACAGCGGCCACGCGATGACCAAATACCTGTAATACAACACAGACATATGTGGTCTTTGAGGAGCATCTGAATTATGTTGTATATAATAGCTACACACGATAGCTACCTTTCCAGTGCGATACACAACATGAAGCCAACACTCGCCAGCTGACCAAAATAGTAAATACAACCGAAGATTGTTCTGGTTGTTCGATCCTTAGGTTTCACCACTTGAACGATCATGCAGCAGAGTTGAATGAGGTCAGAAATGAGAAGGTTGATGACGTAGATCGGAGTAACGTGATTGTTTCTCACCTGCAGAAAACATTGAAAAAAAAAGCAGTTGGGAACATGTTCTGAAGTGATGACATGTCATCTTGCTCTGTCCAACGACTGCAGTCAGAGCCAGTTTTTGATTTCTCCTCAAACTCTCATTGGTGCTGTCAAAAATATCAGATATGACACACTGGCCAGTCACTGGCCAGCTGTGACATGACTAAGGGCCAGATTTACTGAAGCATTTGCAACCATATTAGGTATTTTCAGATATGACTAACACAACACTTTACAAGGTCAAAATATTGTACCATGAAAAGTGCTCTATAAATAAAATGTATTATTGTTATTATCATCATTATTAATCCTTATTTGAACCGCTACTTTTTGGGCTGTTCTGCAACAGAGCAAAATGAGCAAATAATTTTAATCTTACAAAATGATGTGGTTTAGTTCCTACATCATCAGGGCATGTGGCTCATTTGGCCGCTCTGATACTGTAGTGTCATGTGTTTGTAGAGTTCTGCCTGCTTGCCGAGAACTGCATGGCCATCATGGGAACAGCACAACTAAAGTAGAATCTAACAGTGTTGTGCTGGGTTAACGCTGGCTAAAAACACTGTCAGCAGCCCATAAACAGAGACACTCCTAACTGAGCTATGATCAAAACTTCACCTTTATGCCTATGCGGAAAAAAAACCCCAGAAAGAATATTCAAATCTTCATATTGAACACCCAAATCTGATTTAACTGGTGAAAGTCTGATGAATTATCCTTGGGTTAGCCTTCAAGCAGGACATCCAGACGCTCAGCTGTGCTAACGATGCTAACAGGAGCGTGAGCTTGTTACAGTTATTAAACCATGTACCATGTACTGAAGTCTCAGCTTCACACATACCCCACTTCTATGGTATTTAGTCACAAACAAAAGTATTACACAAATTATAGTTTTTGACTTGCTGATTACGAGTCATCCTGTGGGCACCATCTGCATCACTTTTCATGGCATTCCATTCAATGTGTGTCAAGACCTTCAACAAAAAATGTCAACCACATGGTAATAGAGGAAAAATCGGATGAACAAGGTCACCTGACTTACTGGACACCATGAATATCTACAGCTTGAATTTTTTCATCAAGCAGTAACTAAATGATAACATTAACCTTTGGTTAATAACCTTTGGTATTAGAACAAGTCCTTGTCAGACAGACAGTACAACAGACACAAGACATATAGTAAATAAATAAATCCCAGTCATAATGTACTCACCAGAGAAAAAACTCCACGGATAGCCACTAGGGCTAAAGGAATGCCGATGCAAATGATAATGCATGTCAGTACATCTATGGTTAAATCAGTTTTTGCCCAATCAGTGTAGTCTTTAGTGACCTTCGTGTCAGAGTTGTAGTTGTGGTTGCTGACATTGTAGCTTTTGTCCTCTGAAGTGCTGTTAATGTTGAAATCTTCCATTCTTCACTGTGAAACCTGGAGTTTGGGAGATCAACAAGTTTTTAATAACTTCCTCACATTGTTAAATGGTCACACTAAAGTTGTGAAGTGCTGTTTGCACAAATACAGTACATAAATCTTAGAGTAATTTTAACAAGAATCTCAAGTTGAGGGGAAGAAACAGAAACTAAAAGCAACTGTAGGATACTGTAAACCTACAGTCCAGATTCCTTGTTATGTATCAAGACCTTCACAGTTTTTATGTATTAGGTTATGCATAGAGTAAGATAAATAATGCAACATAAACTTTACCTCTGAAAGCTGGTGGACCACAACCTGGATGTTTTTCTTTTACCAGATCTGATGTTTTCTTCTCTGCGTCTGCACGGTCTGGTAATGTCTAATGCAGTAATGTGGCAGGATAAGTCATGGAAGAGGTTCCTGATAATGTAAGCTCTGCCTCTGCCTCTGCTGTTCTTGCTATAAAAGGTGCATGACTTCTATGTGCTGTTTTTTTTTTTTTTTCTTTTAATATTCGGCCCTGAGTATACTGGCACAATCAGTTAGGACATAACAGATGAGAAATGACACAACACTAGGAATATCAGTTTGGAAAAACAAACTGATAATTTAAAAAAAAATCCTATGCTTATGTCTGGAACTAGTTTGAGTATTTTATGTTAAAACCTCAATCACCTCCATAATTCAAACCCTGACTAAAGCTACTGAATTCAACAAGGTGACAAGGTAACAGAACTGTCAGGCATAAGTCTGTTATTAGAATCGTATATGATGAATAGCATCACGGTAGCCTGACGTCAAACAATGTCAGAAAAATTCAACACTCACCATGAGTAAATGCCCAAGAGCTCCAAGTAAATAGCTACAAACTATTTATGTGTGGTATGATGCAATACTGATCTTATCTTCTGAGAAAATGGTTTACATGCTCACAGAAAACAGAAGTTTAATGAATAACTTCCTTATTGTGGCTAAAACAAAATGAAGCCAACACATAAGTGCCAATAACTGCAGTTTCTTGAATGAGACTGACTCCAAAGGTGAGTCAGTCCCCATAGACTTTCACACTTAAAATGTGCAACTGTCCAACAGCAGAAATAAAGATGTTTACAGCCATGTGTACATCGTACAAAAAATGGTTTGGTTCTCTTTAGCTACCCCGGTGTTCAGTTAAACCTGCTGATGTAACATTTAGACCGTTGAATGCATTACACTCTTACACCTGAAACATATCAGCTGGTGGATTATGTTGGGAAATTGTCCCTTTTGGTTCTGTTATGAATCGTTATGGCTCATTTAAGCCATAACAACCAAGGGAGGTCCACACAGCAAGTTTGAGTTAGAGTTATATCTCCTTTTAATTCCAACAAGTGATAACCACAATTATGGGATGTGACGTCGGTTGTCAGGGTGTGGTGGAGGTGTGGGATGCAGTGAAAGCCGTGTATGTGTAGTGAGTGTTGAAAACCAAAAAACAACCAACAGAAAGATGTCAGCTGTCCAGGGAGAGAGAGCAAGAGAGAGGGGGAGGCCTACCTTTTATGCCCTTCCTCACAGGTGCGGTCACTCAGCCCTCTAGAGTAGGCGGAATCTCCCAGGAACCCGGAAACCAGGCATTGCAAACCAAAACAG
The DNA here is from genome assembly GCF_046630095.1 of Trachinotus anak. Classification (NCBI taxonomy): domain Eukaryota; kingdom Metazoa; phylum Chordata; class Actinopteri; order Carangiformes; family Carangidae; genus Trachinotus; species Trachinotus anak. Next base: position 2,979,165 of record NW_027273858.1, on the reverse strand, counting down.
GAGACCAGGGCAAAGTAGAACAAGCAGGAACACACGCAGGAGGCGGGTCAAACACCTACAAGGAAAGACAGCCAGCCAGGAAAACACATACGGATCTGGGCTGTCACGGTTTTAAGTCCTGTTAATGGGAACAAACAGCCCACATCAATAAGGCACATAAAACTTTTCAAGATGAAGATGCTGAAAAGGTTTTTCATCTTATTATCGCTGACATTAAAAGAACTGATGCAAAACAGTGACATTATATTAAGTAAATCAGTTTATTAATATAGCACCTGTGAGTGCCACAATGTCAGATATACAACACAAGAGTAACTGGTGTATCTTTTTACAGCGCAGCCAAACAATTTGTTGTAATATTGTTTAAAAAAGAAAATCGGTCAATAAATCATTCCCTGAGCAGCTGCCATCTGACTTTATTCTGCACATCAGCAGTTTTTCCACACAACAGCAGGACACGGTAAAAGGAGTTGGGACAATCTGGGCCATCTGCAAGGGTTTCACTGTGCATGAAGTGAGGCCTGCCAGAACAGCATCGCAGTAGTCGAGGCAAGGGATAACCATTCCGCTAAAGGCCTGATTTTTCTGACGTTTCATGGAACAAAGCAGCACAACAGAGAGCCGGATGGATGGTCAGAGAAGGATAGCTGGTCTTCAAACATGACACCCATGTTTCTTGCACCCTTGGCTGGGGTAAGGCATGAAGAGGTGATTTTGATATTGGTGTCACGATGGAGAGACCGATTGGCCAGGATGCGCAGGAGTTCAGTGTTAGAGAGGTTTAGTTGAAGGTGGTGTTCCTTCATCCATGTGGATAACCCCAAAGATTTGTCAAGATTCTCTCTGTGTTAAATATGTTTATTATCTGGTGTCCTCTTGTGATTATAGGATGTACATTTTCATTTTCAGTATCCAATAGTCAACATCCTGACTGTCAGGTAAAAATCATCTGATAAGGATGGTGATTTTCTCACCTTTTTGTCTACTATTATCAGTCACACTGATGTTGTGCCACTATCATCTACTGCAGTGTTGTCCATCCTGCAGCAGCACAGGTGCACCAGCAGCCTGTCAATGGGCCCTCTCCGCATGAAAACACATAAAATGAAGTCCACAAAAAGACTGCACTCAATCAAGGACAGATAGATCGTTGGACAATCAAAGACACTCAAAGAGGTTATGAACGAAATGATTACAGGAAGGAGAAGAAAACAGTAATTAAGAAGCAACAGAACCAAAACTCCCACAGTTCTTCGTTTTTCCTCAACAGTCACAGAGGTGGCCGTAGGCAGGGCTTTGAGGGTCAAAGCCAGACAGGCGATGAACAGGGGTAAAGGTATGAGGGCAAGGTAGCTGAGAAAAAAATATCTTGTCAAGTGCACAGCAATGTAAGGAATGATGAAACAAAGGACCCAGACCGCGACACAGACCATCACAGAGCTTATGGTATCTCTGATGCAGTGTTGTTTTGGGAGGGTGATGACCATGTACCTGCAAGAAGACAAGACAGATATTCTGGATATCACAGTACAGTGCTGTATATGTTTCAGAATATGATACTGGGAATACAGATAGTTACCTTTCCAGAGAGACACACACCCTGAAGCCAAGACTGGCTGTCACACCATAGTAGAAAGCAACAAGAGAGACGAATGAGAATAAAATATTGGTTGTTGTGAAGAGGATCATGGACCACATTTGGATCAGATTGGAGATGAGGAGGTTTGTGACATAGATGATAGGGATATGATCCTTTCCAGCCTGCAGGAAACATTGATGAAAAAGAAAACGTTCATTACTTTGTTTTAGCACTCTATGTATTATGATTTTAAACATTTTTTGAAAGTGATTTCTTTATTTCTGTCTTTTTATTTCTGTGTTATGATTTTATTATAGTTGCATCTCATGAAGCACCTGGTGCATGTAATTTATTTGTTTTAACACACTTTAGACTGCATGTCTTGTGAGAAAGGTGCTATACAAGTTCATTACTATATGATTATAAAAATTACATCCCTAAAACTTTACTTATTAAATGGGTTAAACAAATCATATAAAAAGTGTATCTCCCATAATGTCAAACTATTCCTTTAATACTTTTGCAGGTCAGATGGATCAACAGAGTGTAACAGGAAATGTGTTTTACGGTCAAATTAGTGATTTTATCCAGGGGCCTCAAAGTAATGACTCGATTTTAACTCTTCAAATCATTCACAGAGAGACAGACACGTAAATATAAGTCATTTCATTTACGCACCAGGCACCACAGACAGCAGATGAACAGCACCGTCAAAGGAATACCAGCGCAGATGTTGATCCACCACAACACATTTAAGACATTGCTGTCTATCTCACACTGCATCTTACTGCTGGTTTCCTGTGTGGTGGGGAAACTTTGTGGAAAAAGTTCCTGTTGATAAAGTACAACCAACATGTAAAACATTACACACAGAGGAACATTTCTTTGGGACATCCTGTTCTAATGGAGCTTTGATGTAGAATTATTGATGAGCAAGACAAAGAGGAAGAAAATCTCTTGGGGGGTGAAAACTATCTAAAAGAGACCTAAATCTGTTGCACAAAGCATGAATTCCAGTGCATGTCGTAGCCTCTGCTTTTAATTATTTAAACTGTAGTGTTTATTATTATTATTCTTTTTCCGGAAAGTAAATTGCACATGGGTGTGGTAAATTGGCTCGACAGCGCCAGCCATCATTTCCCAGGTGAGGACAGCACCAAAATCCACTACAATCAGCTAAAACTGATGTAGTCTGATACAGTGTGGCCCTGCACTCAACTATCCTGCGTGAAGGTTATAGTAGGTTTGTAATGAAAGTGTTTCAGACAGTTTTTGAGTCGCAAGGGTGCGAGGGCCCGATCAACGCTGCATGCAGCTTTCATTTATAAAATAATGTTGGCATTAAATGACAGGAAAAAATAGAAAGATATGCCACTTTGTGATTTAAAGCCAATTCAGATGGATCCAGCTCATATTTAGTACTTGGAAGCAGGCAGGCTGAAACGGCACTCAAGTTTTTTTCTTTTTTGTTTTAAAGATTATAATTGTTTACTTTTTGAAAATGTAACTGCGCCGAATTAGATGTTAATAGCTGCCTTTGCTGTGGACCATTGGCTGTGCAGAGAGCTGTCAGTCAGTTCCCATGAAACGTAATAAATCCTAAAAACCCGATGATTCTCAGCCAAGTTCTGGAGCGTTATTACCAGATCTTTCGTCATGCAGCCTAAAACAGAGTTACAGCTCCTCTGTGAAACCTCAAACTGCTGTTAGACAGCCAGGGGTAAAGATTTACAGAGCATTTCTAGTTGTTTTCGATACATTCCGTTTTCTACTCGTTATAAAACCACCCCCGAAAGTGAAACTAATTTGACACAGAATGAAACAGAATTTGATCGAATTCAAAAACATTTAAAAAGATTATTATTCAAAAGACAATACCAACCTGAGCTTATGTCCTCCTATTTCAACCAAAACAGCTCCGTTATTACTGGAAATGAGGTCCTGTCAATGACGTGACCGAACACACACACACACACACAACATTTCTGTTATTCCGCTGAGTGACTTCCAGTTAATCACCGCACAACACACACACACACACACACACACACACACACACACACACACACACAACATTTCTGTTATTCCGCTGAGTGACTTCCAGCGTCACCGCACAACACACACACACACACACACACTACACTTTGTAGTTAGGGTTAACTATTTGGAAACATTTATATTAATATTACGTAAAAGACCTATTATAGTTTTGATAGTGATATATAAAATAGAAACAAATCTTATTTATGAGTAAAGTTCTAAGTGTATAGTTGTATAATGTTAGAATGCTAGCATCTCTGTAAAATGCTGCACTCACACACACACACACACACAGACATACACACACACACACACACACACACACATACACACACACACACATACACACACATACACACACACACACACACACACACAGACATACACACACATACACACACACACAGACATACACACACACACACACATACACAGACACAGACATACACACACAGACACAGACATACACACACACACACAGCCGTTCTTATCCTTATCCCGCAGTGACGTCATCATGCAATCGTCACACCCCTCTCTCTCTCTCTCTGTCTCGTCACACACACACACACACACACACACACACACACACACACACACACACACACACACAGACAGTGTGAGACTGTGAGACAATATAAGAAATGTCAAAGGTCAACCCTATTGATACCATGTGAAAAAGGAATAATAGGTTTCAAAAAATAAAGTTTAAAGCCTATTGTCTTTAGGTGTGAAAATTAAAGAGCCAAAGGCAGTGATTGGTTGTTCCTTACGGTATGATTCTCGCAAGCCGTTCTTATAAAATCTAAAAACGAGTTTTTAGTCAGACAAGAAATTGAAGCAAGTTCTGCTCACACCCTGAGGCTCTTGAACGCCTGCAGAAGATGGAGAACGGTACGTCTCTTAACCCTTATTTCTCCGTTAATGTTTCTGTTTTTAGAATTGTTTCTCATAGTGTTTTTAAAAAAAAAAAAAAAAAACTTAACTCAAGGTCACAAGATGGTCACCATCACCAAACACTATCTGGACATTAACAATTTGGTCAATAATGAATTGCAGCCATAAGCAAGCATGCATTTATGTCTTCAAACACTGGAAGCTTTTTATTTTATTTTACAATAACAGTGTAAAAGGTGATAACTTTTATTTATTTATATTTATGAGTCAACTTCAGTTTTTTATCTTAGAGAAACTTTTTGAGTAAGGCTCACTTTGACTTAGATTACACACGTGTGGATGACATACTGTAAAACACTGTAGGACACTACCACAGAATTCTCCTTTTAATTTTGTCAGCCATTGTATCCAGAGGTCAAACAACGAGACAAAAATGTACTGCAAATATCACACAGATATTTGCAACTGATGTCACAGAATGTCACAAAAATGAATACAAATATCAGTATTACAAAATAAAGATTTCCCTGTTTCTATGAAGGGCTGTAAAACTGTCTAAACTAGGAAAATACAACGCTGAAAAGGAAACGGAAAAGGAAAGATTCACATATGAGTAAAAAACTGTTTTCAGTCCAAATGTACATTTTTACAAAGAAAACAAGCAAATGAGTGACATTCACTGTCCAGGGTCTGTATGAGGAATGATGTACACTGTCAATTCTGCACCTTCTTCAGTCCTCTTTATACCGTACATGCTGCAGGATGGTACAGGGACAGCAGGGTACAGACGGGGGTCTTATAGCTGGAACATAAAAGGTTTGGTTCCTGTTACAGACCGTCATTGTTGAGGGACAACTAAATACTGCAAACAGTCGTTCTGTATCAGAGTCTCGAGTGTCCAGCAGCTGTGAATTTGTCTGTTAAAAGAAAGTCACTGAGGATATCGTCCTGTGGGAGGTCTGAAGACAGGTGATGTGCTCTGGAGCCCAGTCAACCAAACCAGATCCTCGCCTACATCCAAAAATCTATACAGATCTTCAGAGAGGTCGTGGTGCAGCAGGAGACAGCGGAGTGATGGCACTGTCTTTGACTACCTCTTGTCTCTTTTGTCTTTTTGTTTTTATCTTATTCTGCCTTGGTTCAGTCCCTGATTTCTTCCTCTATGATTGCGTCGTCGTTCAGCCTCATCCCGTCTTCTTCACCTCTGCTGCCCGTCTCTGGTCCTGGGCTAGGGGGCAGCAGCTCCATGTCTTTGGAGCTGCTCGTGCTGGCTGCTCTGGCGATCCTTGTGAGGGTCTGTTCATACGGCGAGGGCAGGTAGACCATGAGGAACACGCCGTCCGTCACATCCTGCTCGGACGAGGAGCTGGGGAGCTGGTGCTGACCCCTGCTGCGTCGGATGGAGGACAGCAGCTCGCAGTTCCTCTCTGGGTCCTGCAGGTCCTCCAGGGCGATCACGTTGGCCAACCCCAGCTTGCCGTCGAGGATGAAGCCCCTCCTGCGGCGCCAAACCAAGAAGCCAAGGATGCTTAGCAACAGCAGGAGGAAGGAGACAGTTGCTATGGTAATATAAGTGATGGATCCTGCACTGAGAATAGCCTCGCCTGAGCTCTGGCCCTGTAAGTCAGACACAAAAAGATTAGATCACATTTTCTGTGAATAGACTGATAGATGATCAATGCAGCACAATTTTCTCCTCTTGCACTAAACAGTTCCACATTTAACCTTAGAAAAAGTCATTTTAGACACAGGTTTTGTGTGTGAATATAAAATTGTTACAATGCTGAAGAATTAGTTGTGTTACTGGATGGTAAAATTTACCAGCTTCACTTTCTGGCATTAACCACAATCTCTAACACACAATAACAACAACAAGAACAAGATTTATTCACAACAACACACTGAGAAAACATCAAGACTGTCTCTCTTCTCAACATTACAAACCACACCGGTTCACCTGATGCATCACATCACACGTGCCGCAGGTGTAAATACTGCAGGTTATACCAAGCACATCAGCACATTTAATATTAAATATAACATTTGCCATTTTAGCATTTCCAAGTTAAATGTGTATGGTTTATTGTTTCAGCTACCTTTACGTTTTTTCATCTGATGGAAAAAAATGGCAGAACTCTTATGTCAAAGAGTAAAAAAAATCAGGAAGTGAGGAAAGTATTTTTCACTTAATCATCACACAGAATACATTAAATAAAATTAAATATAAATAATACAGACAAGCAAAGTCAACAGTCTATGTAGTGACTGAACTGTTCTGAAATACTGAAATGCTTATATTCTGATCAATTTAAGCTGCTTCATGTTTGACTTTATTTTGAATAGAAAATAGACTCTTTTGATGCACTACACAGATTAATACTGTGAGGTGATGAACTGATTGTTGGACTAAACTAAATGTGATCAGTGACTAAAACGGTAGAAGAAGAAGAAAAATAATCATGTTTTATAGTAAAGGTGTCACTGTCAGTTGGACAACATCTGGACACCAGGGGGTGGTGTCAGCCATAAACATCTGTGTGGTGTCTTTACATGAATTAATCTGTACCATCAAAACTGCTGAAGGTTATAGGGATGAGCACAAAGCCACTGGACATACTGAGCATATTTGCTGTTACTGTAAATACTTCCTAAATTTAAGCACTTGATGACACATTGAATCAACATCTGATAAAAATTTTAATCAAGCAAAATTAAGTAAATCTTGATGTAGACTTTTGAGCACAAGCATCAAAACGTCTGACACCACTGAAATAAAAACCAAAACTCTTTTTTTTTTAACTTCATACAGTAGGAATCTAACAAACTTCTAATCAAATCTAACTTGTTTGTTTTACTCTCCGTTAAGGACAGGGCTTTGGCTTTTGAGTTTTGCTTTCAACACATCTGGATCTCTTGGACTATATCTGAATACACAGATTTTAACTGTATATATGTAAAAGATTTCTTTTGCCATGACTGATCATTAGAGGTGAAGTTACAGTATGGAAAACCATGTTTCCATTTGGTACACGTCCTAGAGTCAGTCCAGATTTAATCATGTAGTTGCCAACTACAGTACAATGGAAAACAAATATAAGAAAAGACACATTTATTTGGGTGTTAAAATGTTAAACATGAAAACCTCAAAATAAGACTTCATCGGCATCGTTACCTACAACATTACACAGTCAGATCAGGACTTTATCAGAGGCTAAATACCAAAGTGTCATCATTTTGCTGATATATAGTATAAAGCCACACACATGGGCAAGCCCAGATTTTCATCTTGCAGATTTCTGTGTTTAATTCATCTTCCTTAGAAGTAAGGAACGCTTTTATTCTGCAATTTTTTTAAACTTTGTTTAGTAAAATGCTACAAAAACCTGTTTAATTGTAGTTCATAATGTAGGCTATAAAACTGGTTAAAAAAGTGACGAGTGAATTGCTTTTCTTCTGCATTTAATTGTTCACTAATTTTACAGATTAAATGATTTATGGATTACTTAAAAAAGATAAACATTGAATAATGTTATTCAATTAAAAATGAAAATAAGCATCAGTTCCAACACACCCTTCACGTTTGGATAAACTCACCGGTGCCTGTCTGTCTGTGGAGGGCAGAGCCGAGGGGCTAGGCGACCAGTCCAGAGAGTCCCGGCCGGCCGGTCCAAATTTCATCCAGCTGCTCTCTAGTAGAGACCGCATGGTGGACAGCAGATGGAGGATCTAAAGCCCAGCCGGAGCCAGGGGGCCACGGGGGCCAAGAGTGCTCAGTGGAGGTACGGTGAATGGACGAGGAAGATGAGTCCACTGACAGCTCAGAGGGACACTGAGTACAAGCGCCGAAGTGATCAGCCTGAAATAATAACTGAGAGGAGGAGGAGGAGGAGAAATGAGGGCAGCAGACAGTCCGTGTGTCCAGCTGAGAGGAGACGTCACTGGTCCTGATGGGAGGATTTACAGCTGCAGCGCAACACAACTCTGTGTCTGTATGTGTGCATGCATGTAAAAGGGACCAGAATGGAGAATATCAACATATATTCAATTTTGAGTTTGAGTAAAAAAAAAACTTTAAAAAAACCATAACTGATCATTTGTTCATCTTTCCTTATCAAGAACACTAATTTCCTTCCTTTCCTACTCTTATGTCCAAAGGCATTATGAATGAAGGGTAAATATTGACCACAGCTTGACTATGTGTGGAAATACCTGTTGATTCATTAGGACTAACTTATATATAAGAAACACATTAGTGACTGTATTTGCTGGATTTAATTAAAGGTCCCATATGTGACATTTTTCCTGTGTTTTATTTGAAGTGTTAATATCTATGAGAAGAAATATTTGTGGTTTTAACAAAAACCATCTCATAGTAGTTTTACACCTCCTCTCTTAGGCTGCTCTCTGGAGCTCTAGTAACAACAGGTCAGTGAGCAAATCAGAAGAAAGGCTCTGATCCTCTCTTCTGATTGGCTGACTGTTTTCTGAGTGATCAAGTAAAAATATAGAAGATTTAAGTTAAACACTCAGAGAAACCAAATCCTGCAAGGTTGGATGGTGGGTCCAGGTGGGCGGGGCTTGGGGCATGGCTGAGAGTGGTGACTGCTTTGTTGTGACATCACAAAGTTACAGAAGTTCTGACGGCTGGTTTTAAGGCTCAGTTTCTGAATACAGGCTGTGTGCATTTCTCTGTGAACTGAGGCTTTGATACTTTTACAGTATTAATATAGAACCTAGACCTGCTTTAAAATCAAAAAAAGACATGGACATCTACCTTTATACAATATGGGTACTTTAATTTCCGATGTATTAATTACTCAGATCAGTCTGGTTTATCCCTGCATATTGTGAATACAGCGTTGCATTTAAAGTCATTCTCTGACCTTAACCTCTTTTTGATGTTAACTGATTGACCATGGATTACCAAGGTGAGAAAGGAGGCGTTTAAACTGACTGTTGTCACACTGTAGATGAGACAGATGTAAACATGACGACAAACATATGAGACAAACTGCTTTTATTGTGCAGCACACACAGGCAGAGAGGCAGCGAGGCCTGCAGGAAAAGGACTTTGAAACATACAGCAGTGAACACACCTGTAAGACCGAGCTCAGGGGAAAGAGAGGGCATAGCCGAGAGCAGGTTAGAAACATCAGGAGGAAAGATTACAGAGCTTTTCTTTGATATCAAAAGCAGAAAAAGATTACACCTTTTAGAAATCACAGCCACAACTTTAGCTGACCTGCTCGTGTTGGTCCAACAGCGGAGCGTCTGAGGTCAGTGAAGGAAGCGAACCTGGATGAATCTGCAGAAAGCCTGTGATCCTTCTGCACATTCATCTGTCACACGTTTACATTTGTGCCATTTCAAAGACAAAGTCTCACAAAAACCATCCAGTTTCCTCCATTAGTGGGACACAAACCAGAGTGATTGCATTAAATACTCAGCTGCCACCTTGTCTGAGTAACAGTAAAAATGTACATGCAGGAGATTTAATGAACAAAAAGTCCTTAGTCCTGTTTTATACTCACTGTGCCAGCTACACAAAGGTACAACACCTTGTCTTTGGAACAAAATCTTATTGAATATTGATCAGGTTTTTTGGATCTTTGGACAGATTCAACAAAGTTCCCAAGAGAAAAACTTTGTTGTGATGCTCAGAAATCTGGAAATATCAGATTTTGTTAAATGTTTTCTAAACTACAGATGTTTGTGCACTTCAGGTTTAAAAAGGTTTTAACAGAGTAGCATCAAATATAACGTCCTATGATATAAATGGGGTTTAATGGGAGTTCTGATTAAAAGAGCACTCCTGTGATTTAGTATACCACTGCCATAAAGTTGAGGAACTTGCATAAGACAAATTTAGAAAAGAGATATCCTGACTTTGAGTCAAAACTACTCAATCCTACAGTCCCTACAGGCCCTTTGCAACTCAATCCCATCTTTTGTTAAGCCTGTCCACATCTGTCAAACTACATTCCCCCAGGTTGTATCGTAAGTTTCCTGTTATAAATTTCACATCTTCAAGCCGAGTTATTTTCTCAGGCTTCAGAAATCCCTTCCAGAGCCACTGATCTGCACATTGGCTTTCGATAACGACTGTCTGTCTGGATGTCATCGCAGCGTACACATCCAACCAGTGATGACAATATTAGGCAGGTCTGATAAAGATTGTGTCATGGACAAGTTCAGGAGCACCAGAGGATAAGCCAATACGCAAATATCCCAAAAACTTCTCAAAGCCAGAAAGCAATGAAGCTCCAAATGACACAGCAGACTTTTCAAATCTGATTATAGGCCTAGTCCCTGCTTCTAATGAGCGAAGTTGTTTTCCAGAAAGCTCTTTGGCTCCAACAAAGTTATTTCTGCCTTTTGAGCAGCTCCACCTGCTTTGTTTCGTCACAGCTGTCGGGATATTCAGGATTTTATCTTCTGATAATTAACAAATTCTGTGCACATGGATTACAAGTTTACACTTGTCTCCTTTGCACTGCATGAATTTCATCACCTACTTGGCCCCTGACACCTGTTAGAGCCTGACTTTGTGTTCCTAAAAATGCATTGACATCCATAATACAAATCTCTCCCCTTGAAAAGTGACCCTGATCAATCAGCGAGATCTTCAGCTGACTGGTTCTGCACCTTTCACATCACTGCCACTATAAGCTACTGTGTGTCTCCGTCGGGTGACCTGTCCCTTTAGAAACTGTGTCATATGTCTGGGTCATGTATATATGTTCTCTGTCAGTGTCAGACAACAGGAAATGCAGCCAAAGCTGCTTTGCTTTCCCTGCTACACTCTCAGACACTCACTTAGACTCCCTGCAAACTAAACTGCCAGAAACTCATTTATTGAGTCAACAAAGCGGCCAGTCAGTCAGTCAGTCAGTCAGACTCTCTGCCAACCAACCAGCCAAGTCGCTCACTTCTGAGTTGCTGCCTGAGCTCTGTACAGAGCAAGTATAGTAGGTCACTCAATCTGTTCAGATTCCCAATAATCCCTCAACAGCACAATAAGACAAACTGTAGATGATTTTACTTGTTGGAGAAATGCGATTACAGTTTCCCGGCACAATGACTGAGAAAGGAGCTGTCAGACTGGCAAATCAGAAAGCAATCAAAAGCTTAAAAAGACTTTCTCATAAAATCTTTCTGACAGCAGAATTCGTAACAATGGCCGGATTTGGAGACCCTCTGCAGTCCTCAGTTAGTGCATCAAATCTGCTTAGAGGGCAGATGAAGTTTGTGGTTGTGATGATCTTCAGCTTGATTCAGCATCTCTTAATCTCAGAGCTACTATCTCAAATGCACATTAGTAGTAATACTCAGAAGTGCACACAAAAGATTTATCTTTGGGGGGGGGGGGGGCGTGTAAGCATAAGAAACACGGACACACAGACAATATCTGAGAGCCTGGAAGAGCTGGATAATCATCAGTGCGAAGGACTGAAAAGCAGGCAAAGTTGAAATCGACACAAACTGTCAGAGGATCGTTGCATGTCACCGACACATTAGTCAACTGCTTTTTTTAGATGGTAAACGCCGTCACGGACTTAACACCAACTAAATCCTTCCCTTTGCTGCTGCTGATCACACTGATGGCTGACAACATCTGTCCACTCGCTGCTCGCCCTCAAACACCAGGGAATAAGGACAAATGGGGACGGGTCAGGGACACTGGGAGGGGCTGAGAGACAGCAGAGACAGGACAGGACCGGACGGGGAGGCGAGACGCTCTAATGCCGTTTGTCATTTAATGAAAAGTTGCAAATGATTAGTTCCTGGGAGCAGATGTGAAAAAGGAGCGACCTGACAGGATACAGTAGATTTCCAAGCAGGAATCGGGGTTGAGACTTTGCAACCCCAGACACAGTGATCTGATGTCATGTCACAGTGCCAGCATGTCTGCAGGCCAAGTGGGTTAAGTTAAAGTCTGGTCTGACTTGTTATTAAGCACTAATATATTAAACCTGTGAATGCCAGAAAGTGAGTGGAGATGACACAAATCCTCCAACCTGAACAATCACACGAGTCATTTTTTTCAACCATCTGACGCGACTCATAGGGGTATCTCCTGAAATAGCACCCCTACTGCAGCAAGCGTACCTACCTTCGTTGCCATGGTTACTGTAATAGTGGTCATGGCTTGGTTAGGTTTAGGAAAGAAAGGAAGATGGTGATTTGGCTTAAAATAAGTACTTCCACTACATTAGACAATCTTTGTTGTCATGGTGACAATGATAACAACGTGGTTAACTTTGTCGAACGGTCATGGATAATAGAAACAACATAAACTGCTACTTTCACACGGGAATCGAACACCGCTCTGCTGCATCATATTCATCCATCCACCACAACCTCCTCCTGACGTGGACTTTGTCGGTCTATAAACTACGTCACCGCACTTTTCCTTTTGTTCCTGTCATCATTACTATGACCACTAGATGTCACCTAGCAACAAAACCTAACTATGGGTCATAATAACCTGCTGCACAGACGACCTATGGGCTGGTTTTTTAACGGACAGTCTAAGATAACATATCACACAAGCAAGAATTACTTGAGCTCTTTAAAAATCTAAATGTCAAGATACAAAACCACATTTTTTTTTTTTTTTGCTGGATTTGACGGCATTAATTTTGGCCCCTCTAATGTGTGATTTGTGAGATTTTTACATTTCTTTGATTACAAATAAATGGAATCTCAAAAACGGGTTTATTTGGGAGCTTTTGCTTGTTGAATATTTTAGGTTCCTGAAACAGACAAAAATGATGGTGAAGCGTAAACTGCAAGCCCTGGCTTCAGGGCACCCCTTCAGTAATCAGTCGGTAATGTTTTTCCACAACGTGTCACAATTTATCTGCTGAAGAAAAATTTTATTTCCATTCTGGCCTCAGTTTGCCAACACCTTCTCTCTTCCTCCTTCAGGATCACCTCCTGTATGTTGCATGTTATAGGAGCCACTTGTGGTTTGAAGTTGCATATCCAGTTTGAGTCATGTTGACACAGAAAGAGAAAGGAGGAGAGGGAGAGAGAGAGAGAGAGAGAGAGACAAAGGAGTGAATGAAGAGAGGAAGCGAGGAGGCAGGTGGAGAGAGAGCAACAAGTGCAAATGAAAGGGACAAACTCAGCTGTTGATAAACGAAGAGTTAATCTTCTTAGGCGCTTCAGATGCCCCACCCTCCCCAAACCTGCCCTAAATGTGGTCTGAGCTGTGAAGTTAGCATCGCTCTCTTCTTTCATTCACTCATTCATTCAGTCATTCGTTCAGTCATAATCTGTCCTAAAGTGCACAGTAGCAGGAATGGAGGTCAGTCCAGACTCGGCTCACTCAGCTGGCTGAGTAACAACCAGCAGAATGAGCAGCGGGTTCAGGTTGGGATCAGTTGCGCCGATGATCTAAAAATACTGGATGACATTACTGTATTTTTACATCATCTAGGTGAGAGCAGTGGCAATATTCTTTAGAAAGACATATGCTAACAACTGACCGTCTTCAAATATCATGGTCAGTAAGTAAGAAGACTTTACTGGTGATGCTGCCATTCTTGCCAGAGCTTTACCACATTAAGAAAGCCAACAAATGTGACGTTTGTCCTTGGTTTGGTGCAAGAGAAAAGTTCACAAAGTCATTAAACTCACAAGGGTTCATCCTCTAGGGAGCAGGAATGTACTCAGTAAAACTTAGGGAAATCTGTCAGCCTTAAATCTTTTGAAATTGAATGTGTACACATGGAGGCCTGGTCTGGGTCTGTGGTCATTATTTCAGAAAAGATAAATAGGATTCATGCTCTGGGGACCAAGACTAACCACAGCCAGTTACACATAAATCCAACCAGCAGTCATTTATGAGGAAAAAATGCCAAACATCCTCTTCTTAAATGTTGTTTTCCTCTGTCTTATAACCAGAGGTGCAGTGCTATTTGCAGAACCGGAGCGAGCCTATGAGCAAAGTTAAGCTGCTGCTCGTTTCGAAGAGTAACCGCTGTTCCTACGGTGGCAAGTTTATATAGATCAACCAACTATGATCACGTGATCAAACGCGACTGACTTTATGGACACTTTCATCGTGTTGAGAATGTGACGCAGCATCACACGAAAATGCATCTCAGTGATATCAGACGATACCAGGATGTAGTAGGTTGTAGAAATGTGTCGAGCGAATGAAGCCACATTGGAAACATCTATTCAGAGGAGAAGCTGTAATGTAGGCAGAGATCAAGCTAAGCTAACAGGCTAGGCTATGGAAACGTAGCAAAGCTAGCTTTCATCTCCAGCAGCTCTGTGGAAGCAGCACAAGCCATGCAAGTGTAACAGGCTGACCTTGTCGTGTTTCTGTGTAAATGCATCACAAATAAAGAAACGTCAGAAGAGTAAATGACGAATGAAAGGATATTTTCTGCTTTCTCATCTAGTTAAGGATTTAATTCACTGTGAGTTAATTCACCAAGGCAACCGGCAGCTCCCGGCTACTTTTAAACAGTTTCTTGTGTGTTACTCAGTGCATGATTGAAAAAAAAATATATATATAAATTTAAACCCGATGATGCGAACTGCGGATATTTTATTTCATCACTGGGAGGAAAAAAAGGGGCGGAGCGTCATTTCGGTGTGCTCTGGCAGCACTGCACCTCTGCTTATAACATGTAAACTGAATATCTTTGGGGAAACCACGGTTGGCATTTTCACTATTTTCTGATATTCAATAGACTGAAAGATGATTCAATTGATCAAAAAAAGAGAAATGGATAATAATAAACCTAATGTTGTATTTGGTAAATGGATTACAGAATAAGACAAATATATATTAAGTGAATGACAATAATGAGTGGGTAAAACTGATGATGCTGTGAACACATGAAGCATTTCTTGACGTTTAACCAGCAGCTTTGACACCAACACACTGGTCTCTGTCGGGAACATCGCCATTGTTAGAGTAGTTGCATTTTTAGCATCAGCAGAAATCAAACCCCAAACACCGACAGTGTCAGTAGTACACACCAGCACAGTATCAGACCGCATAAACACATAAACACAAAATATGAAAAACAGCTCTCACAAAAAATAGAATATGCTCAAATCTGACACCTGAAATATTTAAAATAAGAAACCATTTACATAAATACATGTACACACATAAACAGCAAAGAATAACAAGTAGAGCTTATACAGTGGGGCGACATCAACATATGCATACTGTATATGGTATTTGGTCAAAATAAATACTGGATTGCCCCGTTTTGGTAAAAGCACTCTTTCCAGAAGGTTTAGGAGTGAATCAATGACAAAGACATTCAGTTGTAGGTATTTGATCGAAAAGACACTGCAACAGCATTTAAAGCTGGATATAGAAAATACAAAAAGAACATTCATATACAGTCTGATTAGACACAACACACAGATTCTCAATGGCCCCATGTCTCCATCGGCTGTAAAGTGGCCTCATTCTCTGATTCGGAAGAAATAAATATTGTATTTTAAGTTTGCATTTTCAACTTTAACCACAGTGTTAATTGGCTCCAACAAAGTTATTTCTGCCTTTTGAGCAGCTCCACCTGCTTTGTTTCGTCACAGCTGTCGGGATATTCAGGATTTTATCTTCTGATAATTAACAAATTCTGTGCACATGGATTACAAGTTTACACTTGTCTCCTTTGCACTGCATGAATTTCATCACCTACTTGGCCCCTGACACCTGTTAGAGCCTGACTTTGTGTTCCTAAAAATGCATTGACATCCATAATACAAATCTCTCCCCTTGAAAAGTGACCCTGATCAATCAGCGAGATCTTCAGCTGACTGGTTCTGCACCTTTCACATCACTGCCACTATAAGCTACTGTGTGTCTCCGTCGGGTGACCTGTCCCTTTAGAAACTGTGTCATATGTCTGGGTCATGTATATATGTTCTCTGTCAGTGTCAGACAACAGGAAATGCAGCCAAAGCTGCTTTGCTTTCCCTGCTACACTCTCAGACACTCACTTAGACTCCCTGCAAACTAAACTGCCAGAAACTCATTTATTGAGTCAACAAAGCGGCCAGTCAGTCAGTCAGTCAGTCAGACTCTCTGCCAACCAACCAGCCAAGTCGCTCACTTCTGAGTTGCTGCCTGAGCTCTGTACAGAGCAAGTATAGTAGGTCACTCAATCTGTTCAGATTCCCAATAATCCCTCAACAGCACAATAAGACAAACTGTAGATGATTTTACTTGTTGGAGAAATGCGATTACAGTTTCCCGGCACAATGACTGAGAAAGGAGCTGTCAGACTGGCAAATCAGAAAGCAATCAAAAGCTTAAAAAGACTTTCTCATAAAATCTTTCTGACAGCAGAATTCGTAACAATGGCCGGATTTGGAGACCCTCTGCAGTCCTCAGTTAGTGCATCAAATCTGCTTAGAGGGCAGATGAAGTTTGTGGTTGTGATGATCTTCAGCTTGATTCAGCATCTCTTAATCTCAGAGCTACTATCTCAAATGCACATTAGTAGTAATACTCAGAAGTGCACACAAAAGATTTATCTTTGGGGGGGGGGGGGCGTGTAAGCATAAGAAACACGGACACACAGACAATATCTGAGAGCCTGGAAGAGCTGGATAATCATCAGTGCGAAGGACTGAAAAGCAGGCAAAGTTGAAATCGACACAAACTGTCAGAGGATCGTTGCATGTCACCGACACATTAGTCAACTGCTTTTTTTAGATGGTAAACGCCGTCACGGACTTAACACCAACTAAATCCTTCCCTTTGCTGCTGCTGATCACACTGATGGCTGACAACATCTGTCCACTCGCTGCTCGCCCTCAAACACCAGGGAATAAGGACAAATGGGGACGGGTCAGGGACACTGGGAGGGGCTGAGAGACAGCAGAGACAGGACAGGACCGGACGGGGAGGCGAGACGCTCTAATGCCGTTTGTCATTTAATGAAAAGTTGCAAATGATTAGTTCCTGGGAGCAGATGTGAAAAAGGAGCGACCTGACAGGATACAGTAGATTTCCAAGCAGGAATCGGGGTTGAGACTTTGCAACCCCAGACACAGTGATCTGATGTCATGTCACAGTGCCAGCATGTCTGCAGGCCAAGTGGGTTAAGTTAAAGTCTGGTCTGACTTGTTATTAAGCACTAATATATTAAACCTGTGAATGCCAGAAAGTGAGTGGAGATGACACAAATCCTCCAACCTGAACAATCACACGAGTCATTTTTTTCAACCATCTGACGCGACTCATAGGGGTATCTCCTGAAATAGCACCCCTACTGCAGCAAGCGTACCTACCTTCGTTGCCATGGTTACTGTAATAGTGGTCATGGCTTGGTTAGGTTTAGGAAAGAAAGGAAGATGGTGATTTGGCTTAAAATAAGTACTTCCACTACATTAGACAATCTTTGTTGTCATGGTGACAATGATAACAACGTGGTTAACTTTGTCGAACGGTCATGGATAATAGAAACAACATAAACTGCTACTTTCACACGGGAATCGAACACCGCTCTGCTGCATCATATTCATCCATCCACCACAACCTCCTCCTGACGTGGACTTTGTCGGTCTATAAACTACGTCACCGCACTTTTCCTTTTGTTCCTGTCATCATTACTATGACCACTAGATGTCACCTAGCAACAAAACCTAACTATGGGTCATAATAACCTGCTGCACAGACGACCTATGGGCTGGTTTTTTAACGGACAGTCTAAGATAACATATCACACAAGCAAGAATTACTTGAGCTCTTTAAAAATCTAAATGTCAAGATACAAAACCACATTTTTTTTTTTTTTTGCTGGATTTGACGGCATTAATTTTGGCCCCTCTAATGTGTGATTTGTGAGATTTTTACATTTCTTTGATTACAAATAAATGGAATCTCAAAAACGGGTTTATTTGGGAGCTTTTGCTTGTTGAATATTTTAGGTTCCTGAAACAGACAAAAATGATGGTGAAGCGTAAACTGCAAGCCCTGGCTTCAGGGCACCCCTTCAGTAATCAGTCGGTAATGTTTTTCCACAACGTGTCACAATTTATCTGCTGAAGAAAAATTTTATTTCCATTCTGGCCTCAGTTTGCCAACACCTTCTCTCTTCCTCCTTCAGGATCACCTCCTGTATGTTGCATGTTATAGGAGCCACTTGTGGTTTGAAGTTGCATATCCAGTTTGAGTCATGTTGACACAGAAAGAGAAAGGAGGAGAGGGAGAGAGAGAGAGAGAGAGAGAGACAAAGGAGTGAATGAAGAGAGGAAGCGAGGAGGCAGGTGGAGAGAGAGCAACAAGTGCAAATGAAAGGGACAAACTCAGCTGTTGATAAACGAAGAGTTAATCTTCTTAGGCGCTTCAGATGCCCCACCCTCCCCAAACCTGCCCTAAATGTGGTCTGAGCTGTGAAGTTAGCATCGCTCTCTTCTTTCATTCACTCATTCATTCAGTCATTCGTTCAGTCATAATCTGTCCTAAAGTGCACAGTAGCAGGAATGGAGGTCAGTCCAGACTCGGCTCACTCAGCTGGCTGAGTAACAACCAGCAGAATGAGCAGCGGGTTCAGGTTGGGATCAGTTGCGCCGATGATCTAAAAATACTGGATGACATTACTGTATTTTTACATCATCTAGGTGAGAGCAGTGGCAATATTCTTTAGAAAGACATATGCTAACAACTGACCGTCTTCAAATATCATGGTCAGTAAGTAAGAAGACTTTACTGGTGATGCTGCCATTCTTGCCAGAGCTTTACCACATTAAGAAAGCCAACAAATGTGACGTTTGTCCTTGGTTTGGTGCAAGAGAAAAGTTCACAAAGTCATTAAACTCACAAGGGTTCATCCTCTAGGGAGCAGGAATGTACTCAGTAAAACTTAGGGAAATCTGTCAGCCTTAAATCTTTTGAAATTGAATGTGTACACATGGAGGCCTGGTCTGGGTCTGTGGTCATTATTTCAGAAAAGATAAATAGGATTCATGCTCTGGGGACCAAGACTAACCACAGCCAGTTACACATAAATCCAACCAGCAGTCATTTATGAGGAAAAAATGCCAAACATCCTCTTCTTAAATGTTGTTTTCCTCTGTCTTATAACCAGAGGTGCAGTGCTATTTGCAGAACCGGAGCGAGCCTATGAGCAAAGTTAAGCTGCTGCTCGTTTCGAAGAGTAACCGCTGTTCCTACGGTGGCAAGTTTATATAGATCAACCAACTATGATCACGTGATCAAACGCGACTGACTTTATGGACACTTTCATCGTGTTGAGAATGTGACGCAGCATCACACGAAAATGCATCTCAGTGATATCAGACGATACCAGGATGTAGTAGGTTGTAGAAATGTGTCGAGCGAATGAAGCCACATTGGAAACATCTATTCAGAGGAGAAGCTGTAATGTAGGCAGAGATCAAGCTAAGCTAACAGGCTAGGCTATGGAAACGTAGCAAAGCTAGCTTTCATCTCCAGCAGCTCTGTGGAAGCAGCACAAGCCATGCAAGTGTAACAGGCTGACCTTGTCGTGTTTCTGTGTAAATGCATCACAAATAAAGAAACGTCAGAAGAGTAAATGACGAATGAAAGGATATTTTCTGCTTTCTCATCTAGTTAAGGATTTAATTCACTGTGAGTTAATTCACCAAGGCAACCGGCAGCTCCCGGCTACTTTTAAACAGTTTCTTGTGTGTTACTCAGTGCATGATTGAAAAAAAAATATATATATAAATTTAAACCCGATGATGCGAACTGCGGATATTTTATTTCATCACTGGGAGGAAAAAAAGGGGCGGAGCGTCATTTCGGTGTGCTCTGGCAGCACTGCACCTCTGCTTATAACATGTAAACTGAATATCTTTGGGGAAACCACGGTTGGCATTTTCACTATTTTCTGATATTCAATAGACTGAAAGATGATTCAATTGATCAAAAAAAGAGAAATGGATAATAATAAACCTAATGTTGTATTTGGTAAATGGATTACAGAATAAGACAAATATATATTAAGTGAATGACAATAATGAGTGGGTAAAACTGATGATGCTGTGAACACATGAAGCATTTCTTGACGTTTAACCAGCAGCTTTGACACCAACACACTGGTCTCTGTCGGGAACATCGCCATTGTTAGAGTAGTTGCATTTTTAGCATCAGCAGAAATCAAACCCCAAACACCGACAGTGTCAGTAGTACACACCAGCACAGTATCAGACCGCATAAACACATAAACACAAAATATGAAAAACAGCTCTCACAAAAAATAGAATATGCTCAAATCTGACACCTGAAATATTTAAAATAAGAAACCATTTACATAAATACATGTACACACATAAACAGCAAAGAATAACAAGTAGAGCTTATACAGTGGGGCGACATCAACATATGCATACTGTATATGGTATTTGGTCAAAATAAATACTGGATTGCCCCGTTTTGGTAAAAGCACTCTTTCCAGAAGGTTTAGGAGTGAATCAATGACAAAGACATTCAGTTGTAGGTATTTGATCGAAAAGACACTGCAACAGCATTTAAAGCTGGATATAGAAAATACAAAAAGAACATTCATATACAGTCTGATTAGACACAACACACAGATTCTCAATGGCCCCATGTCTCCATCGGCTGTAAAGTGGCCTCATTCTCTGATTCGGAAGAAATAAATATTGTATTTTAAGTTTGCATTTTCAACTTTAACCACAGTGTTAATTTTAGTGTGGATTTCTGATGCTAGTGATTTCCAGGATTGTAGCTGTAGCTTGTAGTTGTGGTGTTGTGAGGCAGGACTCACAATTTAGGGGCTGCAACCTTTGGAGGACGCGGTCGACGAAGATGTGGCCGAACCGTAATGAGATGATGGCCAATAGAGGATTTTCGCTTGTCGTCACCAGCTGTACCAGCCCTTTCCGTTGTGTTGCAAAGCACGAGTCCTGTTGCCTAGCAACCTTGACAACACGTTTTACGGCCCTTGGTTTTAATAGTTGTACCTTTAGCTGTTGAACTTACATCTAAAAGTGTAATCCTTCAGCTCTCTGTTGTTGTTGTCTGCTTTTATCACCACTGCGCAATGAATCTTGGGATAGGTTGGGCAATGAAGGATCCACCCGTTGGGTCCTTTGTTGCCCAGGAAAAGATGGACACGTTTCTCAGCCGCATTTAAAGGAACCTTGGAAATGGGACAGCCTTGTGCACTGCTGTGACGAAACTGGTCTCCAAAGGCTGCGGCCCCTGAATTGGGACACAGCTAAAGTCTAGTCTTCCTCCCTGGACTTTCATTGGAGAATGTGAACTGGTAGCTCACCCCCAGGTGTTACTGTTGTTCTACATCATAATCACAACCAGAAGTGGCCACAACAAGTGGCTCAGGTTGTACGACAAAAAAATCCTGAAGGTACACTGTGGCGTTTTTGACCACCTGTGGAGCTATGGACTAGACTCTGCTTTGTTTGTATCTCATGCTCTTCTAGCACACAAGAGTGATGTGATACAGACCTGCTGACTGCAGAACGCAGTATGCACATGTGAAAACCATAAAACAGGGAGGAGAAGATGTCGATGTGAAACCTGTTGAACGTAGACCGAGAACTGTAGCAGTGCAGTGAATGCAAATATAACTGTTTCTTTACAAGGAAACTCCACAGGCACCAATGTTGATACTGTAAGGGAAAAGATATGCAATTGAACTACAGTACCCATAATTCATTGCGTTTATGTCTGCATCCATATTAGGGTTAAACAATAATAATTTATATTGTGACAATATTATGTCAAAATTATGGTAAATTCTGCAAACAAGCAAATCACATTTAAAAGCTTTGACACAGTGTGTGTGTGTGTGTGTGTGTGTGTGTGTGTGTGTGTGTGTGTGTGTATAGAAATGATGAGTTCACAATCAAATCCTTCACAAACCAACAACACCCTTCATTCTTCACAGCCTTCATTGGCCAATCAAATCGTCTGCGCTACGTCACATGACGTCTGCCAGTGTCCTCCTGTTCTTCAAACGGTGCCATCAGAGGCTGCCAATCAAACCCATCATCATTCCACCAATCAGCTGCATTGTGACATGATGATGTCACCATGTCTACTCTTTCTCTTCCTTTGAACAATCTACCACATAGTGATACCAACACAAGATGGCGTCAGACAAGTCTACTGCAACAATCTAATTTACGCTCTGTGTGTTTACGTCCTTCACTAACCGACCGTCATCAGGCGCTTTCTTCGCTGCAGTGTCACACGATGATGTCATAGAGTCTGCCGACGCGGCCCAGCCATTCACGCAGCGCCTGGCGGACTCGGGCGTCGGTGACGTGGCAGGAGAGCTGGCTGAGGCAGGGGTAGAGCGCCGGCTGGAGCGCCAGGAAGGAGGAGTCTGACAGGAGGAGGACCTGATTGAGGAGAGTCAAGACCATGTTGGTCCACGCCTGCAGGGAGGGAGAGAAAAAGAACCAGAGGCTTGTCTCACACACATATATAAGGTCCCTCATTAATAACAGACGTTTTCTCTAAACTTAAAGAAAACGTCTGTTATTAATAAAATCTGCCTTAAAACAAACACAGTCTGAATTCACATGTTCGCTGGCCCATAATACGGCGCTGCAGGGATGACGTATTTTTGTAGACCGACCCAGACGTTAGCGTCACCCTGGTCCGCTCACAAGAAGCCAGTAGGATCTTTATATCGGCTTTTGGAAAATAAACTCTTTGACAAACAAAATTTATGATCCTGACACATTTTGTTCAGCAGGGTAATTTTCACTACAGAGGACAGATGATGTCTGAAGCCTGAATACAGTCACCATGTTAGGCTCTAAACCAACTACACCACAGTCACATGACTTCAATGTCACCACCACTAAACTTCAACTTCAACAAGTAACAGTTTGTAAGAGCACGAGTAGAAACACAATGAGGCTGTAAAAGCGGACGACAACCTCTGTGTTTCATTCAGCTACTTGTTAGCAACAGACGTAAAAGCTTAACAAATCACTACTGGGGTATTTACTGATGTATTTTATGTCACAGAGTAAAACAGACCTTATTTCAGTCATCTAACCAAAAAC
Organism: Trachinotus anak; assembly: GCF_046630095.1. Taxonomy (NCBI): domain Eukaryota; kingdom Metazoa; phylum Chordata; class Actinopteri; order Carangiformes; family Carangidae; genus Trachinotus; species Trachinotus anak. The sequence goes on along the minus strand of NW_027273858.1, from coordinate 2,955,611 downwards.
CCACTCAAAAAACCCACAGACGTCAGGACGAGGTAAATGGTAGCGCGAAAAAATTCTTTTCCTTATCTTAAATGTTACTTTAACCAAAAACTCAAAAATCTTTACTTAAACATTTTCAAACCTGTAAAATCTTAATAATAAATGTTAATCTCAGCTCATCTTTTGAAATTAGCTGACAAAAGCTGCAGTTAATTGATTCCCGTTCTACATGATTTATTTGTCTCAAGTGTATTATGTTGTTGTTGTTGCACAAAACATATCAGTTTTTTGTGTTTATGAAGTGTTTATGAGCTGAGATGAAGAAAATGTGTCTTCTCTGTTCTAGTCACCTGCACACACAGTACCTGTATCTGAGCCTCAGAGTCCCTCAGTGAGATGCTGTGGGAGCTGATGGTGGATCCAGACCGTGGCCTCTTCTCCTGCCTCAGGACCTCAGGTCCTGCGCTGACTGAGTGCCTCAGAGGGGGCCCCTGCTGGTCCACTAGCTGCTGCGGTCTCTGTGGGGCTCTTCCTGGCTCCACCGGACCCCTCCTCTCCCCGACACCCCCACCTCCTGCTGTGGCCGCCCGGCCCTGCTCCTTCATGAACAGGTTGACGTGGCTCTGCTGAGGTTGCTGCTGCTGCTGTTTCCTGCGTTTGTACTCCATCATCAGCTTGCTGATGGTTTTGTCCGTGGCGATGGTGTACAGTTTGTTCCCGGCGCTTTCCCACCATTCCTTTCTCTTCCCTGGTCCGATGCTGCCGGGACCTGCTCCTAATGAGCTTGCTGTGATGTTGGAGTCCCTCCGCTCTCCTCCGGTGCGGAAGTGGTGGGGCAGACTGCCTGTGCAGCTGTGGAGAGAGGGGAAACAGCAGTGTTACCTCACACTGAGCGAGAGGCAGCAGATGAACTTACTTCTGTAGTTCTGCTGTTGTTTTTTTCAATCAAACAAAGAGTTGCAAACATAACAGAAATATATCTGACATATGCTTTAAATGTAATGAGGTTCTAAGAACATTCCTACATTGTATTGGTAGTGTGACAAAATTAAGAGATTCTTCAGGGAGAGGATCAATAAAATCATGATCACGTTGTCTGTGAAAATCAAACTAGACTCCAAGATGGTTTTGCTCACTAGTTTTTTCCACGAGTTTGCAGCCAAATAAACTGAAAACGAAGGGAGGCAGAGATCAAGGCAGCGACAGGTTCACGCTACTTTCTGCTCCTGTTGATGATCCAGGATTGTTTGCTGTTCTTCATCCTCCACACTACCTTGTACAAACTAGTGGCTTTTGAAGGTTTTGCTCTGTAACTGGTGTTGGTGGCGAATATTATGCACATGAAAAAGAAAATCTCGTCTTGTGTTTGTCAGATAAGTCACAGTTATACCAGAGCAACGCAATAAATTTGCCTCATCTGAAGTGTAAAGTGACTACAGTCAGACCTGAATCCAGGACTGGGTGTGGGCGTGTCTCCCGGTGATGCTGCACTCAGGTCCGCCGCCTGACATCTGTACCCGCTTTCCTCAGAGGGCGTGCCCCTCGCCGAAAGCCCACCCGCTGACGATGGAGTGGAAGTCTCAGACTGGAAGAGAGGCAGGAAGAAGACGTGGTCTCCTCCTCCTGCAGCTGCTCCTCTCAGCAGTGCCGTCTCCTCCAGCGTGCTCTCCAGGTCACGGTGCATCTGGATGTAGCTGTTGCACAGATCCATGCACAGCTTGTAGAGGCGTTTAACCAGCCAGGCCCAGTCGGCACTGCCCAGCGGCTGCACGCTCAGCGACGGGATGGGGGCTCGCCACTGGTGACGTTTGTCCCGGCCGCGAGGGGGGCTGACCTGCCGAACAGACAGAAAGTAGCGTGGATGATCTGATCTTTTGATATTAAGAAACATGAATAATTCATCCTTGCTGTTAAATTAGGAGGGTGAAAAGTTCAGTACAGACCTCTGAGGACTGACCAATAGAAGAAGAAAGCGGCAAGAGGAATAATCAGGGAAATCTTTTATTTTTGTTGTTGTTTTATGTCTGTGGTGCACTTAGAAGTCGATCTGCGCTGTTTTCTTTTTCTATCCAGCTTTTGTGGTACAGTGGTTTTCATTTTAAATAAAAAGGAGAAGAAGAAACATCACTTTCTGAGCAGCTGATGATTTTTTTTCTTTAAAGGTCCATATTTTACACTTTTTACACTTTTTTTTGAAGTCCATAAGAAGATATATTTGTAGTTTTAAAATCATCTCAGTGTTGTTTTACATCTCCTCTCTCAGGCTTCTCTCTGGAGCTCTAGTAACAACAGGTCATTGAGCCAGTCAGATTTAGTTGATTGGCAAACTGATTGGCTGACTGTTTTCTGAGTGATAAATAATATAAATAATTAAATAAAATACATAAAAATATAGCAGCTTTCATGTAAACACTCAGAGTAACCAAATCCTGTAAGGTTGGATAGTGGGTCCAGGTTTGGGGGCTTGGGATGTGGCTGAGGGTGGTGATTGCTTTGTTGTGACATCACAAAGTTAAGGAAGTCCTGACGGCATGTTTTAAGGCTCAGTTTCTGAATACAGACCGTGTGTATTTCTCTGCGGACTGAGGCTTTGATACTTGCACAGTATTACTATAGAACCTAGACCTGCTTTATAATCAAAAAAGACATGGACATCTCCGTTTTTTACAACATGGGATTTTTAATTTAGTGTAAATTGAATCATTATCATTATCAAAACAGAAGCTGTTGTGTTGGTGCCTCACCTGTGCTGTTTCTTCAAAGATGTCTTCATCCTCTGAGGAAGCAGACCCGGGGTGAGAGGAGTCCGAGCTCCCCTCTTCTTCCTCATACAGGATCCTCTTCACCTGGATACAGTGAAAGGGTCAAATGTGAAAACTGAATTTTGATTGGTAATGACTTGTTAGTTGTCGCTATTGTGTTGCTACATGGTTGTCATGGCGTTTCTATGTTAATATGTGATCATCTTGTATTTAGTAGGTGGATGCCTGAAGTGCTATGGTCTGCAGGTTATTAGATAAAAAAATTAACTGGCTAATTTTAATGGATTTTTTTTATGTTTGTTTGTGTTTTTTTTCATTTGTTCCAAACATTAATACCTGCTCTGAACTTCTTTCATTACACCTACCAAAAACACAAAAGGTACAGTTATAAAACTGAAATTAAAACAAAATGAAAACTACCTTAAAGCTGCACTTATCATTTTTAAGTTGAAGATCATGAACATGTTTGACATATTGTTGCCTTATAAAGTTAATTTATAAAAGACTCTCTGTAGATTTGTCAATAAAAGTGACCCCCCCACCCTTTAATTTAATAAAAATGTATTAGTGCAGCTTTAATCTAAAAGCAGAATTTTTTAAGAATCCAAGATAAAACTAAATGACAATTAAACTGAATTAAAAAGTGCTGAAAAGTTTTGATGACTGGTTTCTACCTGCTGTGCAGTCATGCTGTCAGCCTGGCTGAGCGTGGCACACAGCAGGGCCTGGAAGTACAGGTTGAAGCTCATGGCAGACTGACGGTAAAGATTAGCTGCTCCACAAACACCCGACACCTTCATCAGCAGGTACTTCAGACCCGGCCGGGTGTCGAAGTCACGCGCTGTCCTGCAGAGGCACAGACCAACAGGTTCTTGTTTGTAAAACTGATCAATATTATCATTTACTATCAGTTACTCTTCTTTGCATCACAAATTTCTTGTTGCAGTCACCTGTAGGAGTCCAGCAGCAGGTCCAGGATTATGGCTAAATTAGTCATGGAGATGTAGCGCAGGAACCCTGCTGTGGGTCTGCTGGGGTCAGAGGTCACAGGCGTGACCCTCTCGTGACCTTCCGGCTGTTTGACGAACTCCTCCAGTAGGATGTCGTAGAGGTTTTGGAGCAGGACCTGGTGGGACAGCAGGCTCACCACGATGGTCCGGAATGGGATCCTGCAGAATTCCAGGATCAGGACGGTCAAATCACATGCATCCAGTTTTAAATTAATAAGGACAATCTCTTTTCTGAAGTACAAAATAACCAATTATTTTCTGTAATTACTCTCTGATCGATCAGTTTCATTGCTACTGTATTGTGGCTTAAGAATAAAATAATTTAGCTTTATCTAACATTATAAAGGTTATTATTAATTATTTGCTGTGGGACTGATGAGAACAGACTGATGCATATTTGATGATCCATAACTTGGCCATAACTCATGAATTCATACACTATTATGACACAATTTAACTGTTATGTCTATAAGGATAAAATTAAGTGATGGAATTTTATATCCAAATGGTCAAAGGTCAATTTCACTGTGACATCATAATGTTCTGCAAAAATACCTCTGGCCATTATTCAATGCTGCAACACAGGAGGGGGAGAATGTGACCATGTTTCCTGCAACTTTACAGTTTAGCAGAGGCAAACAACCACAAGGTGCTAACTCTAGTTCTTTGACTGTATTTAAGAGGAAGTCAGTTTTAACATCTCAAGAGTTTGTAGCCATATCTGTTACAGTCAGACCTGCATGTTTAACATTACACAAGTAACGAACAACAGGGGCTCACACACATTTTAACAGGACTCATACTTAATGTCATGCTATGGTGAACATGCTACATGTGACGCACACACACACACAACGCTGCAAAAACAACACAATGTGTTAAACTGCATTATGTGGACAGAGCTGCACGATGAATCATTTGTACAGTTACAGTAATATGATTTGGCACAGTGGACACATCACAAAAATTGTCTTGAGTCATTGTGTTGTAAAATGTGTTTGTATATGCTTATGTTGCCGAGGTTTTTTTTCCCTAATCCCACACTGTACCCCCCCCCCCCCCCCCCCCCCCCCCTCCTCTTTTTTCTCCTCTCCTCTCCACTTGTTTCTCCCCCCCCCCCTTTTTTAATGGCGCCGTGGATGGCTGCCTCGGTGTTTTGGTGTGCTCATTGCATCAATCACCAGAAAAAATTCCTTGTACGTGAAAACATACTTGGCAATAAACCTGATTCTGATTCTGATTCTGATTGTGTTGTGCTATTACAGTATATTATTAAAGGTGTAATGAACATGTACAGAGTAATAACTAATGGACGTCATGTATTTCCTCCACATCGTGCAGTTCTGTCGGTGGACGTTTGATCGTGCAGACCCACAGACCCACAGACCCACAGAGCCACAGACCCACAGACCCACAGAGCCACAGACCCACAGAGCCACAGAGCCGTGCTGTATGTTAAACACTGTAAATAAAGAGTGTGACCGATGTCAGAGGAAACGGCCTTACCCTATTTTCCTGTAACCACAGCAGCAGAAAGACAAGCAAAAACAGTGAGAGTTAACTTCACCCAATCATGTTTTTTTTAAATAAAACTGCAATGAACTTTGGATCTTGATGTTAAAAAAAAAAATCAGACATATTTATGGTGTTGAGATCTAGTTTGGTGCAGATCCAGATCATAATCTAGATTTGACATGTACGATGGTCTGCGCTCTACATTCTAGTCTTCAGCTGTGTCTCAATTCAGGGGCCGCATCCTTCAGAAGCTGCATTTGAAGAGCGAGTGTGTTACAGTGGTGCGTCTGGGCTGTCCCAAGGCTCCTTCAAATGTGGCCGAGAAATGCCTCCTCCTTTTCCTGTCAATGAAGGATCCAACAGGTGGATCCTTCAAGGCCCAACCTATCCCAAGACCCAGTCATGAAAATAATATGGCACAGGAACACTTTTAAATATAAGTATTGAGTTTCAGCTCAGTTCAACAGCTGGCGGTACAACTGTCAAAACCTCAAGCTTTTGTGATGCCGAGGTGGCTAGGCGACGTGACCTGTACTTTGGGACGGTGACGCAAAGCAAAACTGTTCCATAGACCAGCCCGTCTCATTTTTGTTCATCTTTCACGGTCTACGTAGGGACAGACCTTTGTGGACCGTGTCCTCTGAAGGAAGTGGCCCCTGGATTGGGACGCAGCTTTAGTTTGGGTTTGAGGTTAGAAAATGAAAGCATGTCAGTAAATTGTCATCACACATAGAGCAACCCATGCTTCTGTGTGTGTTCGTGTGTGTTGTCCACCTCTTTTGTGTGTGTCCGTTGGACTGCTGGTCAGACGGCAGCTCAATGATGAGAACGCAGGACTGAGCGTGCTCAAAGCCGTCCTTGTTGTTGGGCGTCTTTGGAGAGCATTGGGTGTCCAACATAAAGACCTGCAACACAGAGAACAAATTAAAGCACTAACAGCATTAGAGCTGTACCTCAGCATCACCACAGCCAGCAGCAACAATGCACAGGTCAGTTTTTCTTATTATAGTCTATGTCATTTTTGTTTTGACCATAGTTTAAGTTGAGTTTAAAATCCTATTTTTTGACACATCCCCGCCCAGAACTGCAAAATAATGATGTTGACTCAACCAGCACCTGTTTCAAATTATTTGAAATACGTCAGTAAACAAATATTAAAAAATACACATATATGCACATATGACCAAGTTGAAAAGTGAAACAAGCATTCACACTGGAAACCAGTGAGTCCCTTATTTCTCACCCAGTGACATTGTTTTTTATTAGAGAAAAGTAAGATTATTCTCTAGCTTCACATTAAACACAGATTTAGATTTTGGGGTAAATCAGTGCAACAAATCTGAACTCAAACATTATTGGTATTTGGCTTTGCACAGTCTGTCCCACTGTAATATAATACATATTTTAAATACCATGATCATATATGACATTATATTATATTATCATATATCACGATATCATATATTATGATATTTGGGCTGGACTCGAGATATTAAATTTTGGTTATCTCCCGAGCCTACTCTGTATCACACCAAGTGTCATGGTGATTAGTCTCATACAGTATTTAAGTCATACTGACCTGCTGAGCCATGGCTTTGATCCTCCAGTACTCCGCCTCAGCTGAGGGCGAATGAGACGGAGCCGCCACCTTCACCTCACAGGCGTCTCCGGAAAAACTGTCTGAACCACTATGAAAACAGGCCAGCAGGTTCTACACACACACACACACACACACACACACACACACACACACACACACACACACACACACATGCACAGGGAGAGAGATGTTGAGACTGACTTGCTTCAAATAAAAAAACTGTTATTTTTATTCATATATTTAAGTTTTGCCTTTCCAGCAACCGTGAACTAATTTATTCTAATTTTTAAAGGTGCTATATGTAAGTTTTTGCTATTGCTACATAGCCAGCATTAGCATTACCAGCTGACTACTTCAGCCATCACTGCATTTACCAGACAAAAGGTGGCTCACTGTCACTCTCCCATTTCAGCAGAAGAAAAGAAGATTGAACTAGAAGCAAAATGAGAGTTAACATTGGTGTTGCTCTCCATTGTGAGTAAGACATTGAAGTTTGATGCTGAACTCATGTTTGAATCCACCTCCACACTATGGCCAGCAGATGAAGAAAAAGTAGGTTTCCCTCCTGTATTATAGTATTATATTTGAATACAGCCTATACATTAAATGCATTGCTTATAAATAAAATCAGCTTTTCTATAAACCCAGTCAAATGTCATGTGCTAATGTGTCTGAAAGCATAAGCTTCATGTTAAGGACTGATGCCTACATACTGTCAGCTTTATGTCGAGGACGTCAGAGTCCTACAAACACTATACGCTCTCCTGGATGAGGTTTGTTTTTCATTTCAAGCTAATTTAAAGAAACTTACATTATATGTACACATTTTTATTCATGCAGCTCTGACAATTCTACATTTTCTCTAAAGAATAACTGTTGGTGACCGGATACAGAGAAATTTTACAGATACAATAAATCTTAGTTTTTCCCTCACTTTAAAAAAGGATGGATGTAAAGGGCAAAGCAGGAAGTTTAAGAAACTGGCATTTAAAGCAGCATGGTTCCTCCATGAATCAAAATAAAAACATTTTTAAAAAATCTCAAAATATAGCATGGAGCAAAATACACATTTCACATAAACCAGGAATGTGGTTTTGTTTGTTGATGTGGATGTGTTCAGCTGTATCAATCTGGACCAGGACTCCAGTTTTTAGGCACAAAAATTCTAAAAACAACTCAATAAGAAATGAGTCACGCTGACACATGAATTTAATATTTGTTTACATTCTAGTGTTTAATTCAGGGACCTCCAAGGGATAAAAAGAGATTATTTTACTTATAATATATCATACATTCATTTAAATAATGACTCTAAGAAACCCAATTCAGAAACTCACAGAGAACATAATCCAACAACAGCAAGAAAGGAAACAAAACTGTGACTGTCGGCCCCATTTGACTATGAGACATGTAATATGTCTACACACGTAGGGATGTCACGAGAGCCATAATTCAGTACCAGGTTGATGCCAAAATTCTGAAAATGTGACGGTACTTGTTTTTCTACAGTACCAAAGGTACCAAAGGTACCGTAAATGTCGTAGGTGTCGTAGGTAAAGCATGAAAAACTGACCGACATATTTCTAAAGGTCACTGCTCTGTATGTAACTTACCACTGGCTAACGGGAACTCTTATATAAATGATCATAAGACCTAAATAAATGTGATGTGCCACATGTAACAATGCTGTTAGCCCCAATACACAGCACAGTCACAAAAGCTCTTATATAATCACAGCATGTCTGTCATTGAGGCTGAGAGCATGTTAAGCTATATGTTGAGATTTTACACATTAAACTGAGATGCAGGTTTTAAGCCCTAAAAACTCCTGATACATCGTAGAGATAAACACAAGTCTGTGACATAAGGGTTTTTTTTTTTAATCATCTCTGACTCTGTTGTTCCTCTGTGAGATCAATACAACTACAAACTTCACATGAAACAAAAACTACAACAAATACTACACAATTTACTACAATGTTTTAATTTTAACACTTTGCTAACGGCAGCCAATAACCACAACTCATATGGTGTGTAACAAGCTATAAAGTCAGATTTTCTGGAAACAAGCTAAGAAAATCTATCAATAGTGATAAGGTCTTCATCATCATCATCATCATCATCATCATCATCATCATCATCATCATCATCATCTCTAACTCTGACACACACACACACACACACACTCGTGGCTCTAAGCTGCAAAGCTGCTTAGCTACAGTCTGTCAGGCAACTGCCACAGAACTGCAGGAACGCACAACATCCACTAATAAAATGCCGGCGATGTCACCTCTACTGACTGAACGCGCGCACACACACACACACACACACACACACACACACACACACACACACACACACACACACACACACACACACACACACACAGCAAAGGGTAGGAGTTGTAGCTGAAATGGAACAGCAGGGGTTGGATTCCCGCTCTAAATCTGTGATCTCCCACGGTCTTTAAACACTACATCCACGCAGCAGGTACCGCCATCAACAAATTAACACAAGCCTCTTCATTCCTCGTGAAGCTCAGCATGCTGGGAAACGGTGTCAAACAATCTGCAATTTTTTTTTTTAAACCACAGCTCAACTTCTGAAGAGCATCCTCCATCAAGAGCCAATCAGATTTCTGCATTTACTCTCCCTTCTGGCAATTTGCGTATTAGGGCTGTTATATTAATTATTGTGGCCAAAGAATCAGTTATACATTATTATAACAATATTTACAGAACATATTTTTATCATATTTTTTAAAGAAGTGCTGTCAGTCAAATTCAGCTTTTTAAAAAGTCTGTTTTGTCTCTTTTTTGGCAAATGAATTAGACTTAAACACGAGTGTAACTGTACAGAAGAAAACAAAAAGAACAGTTACACTTGACAAGTGCCTCAGTGCTCACACGCAGCTACAGTGTCATCATGGATAAACAGCCATACTTAAACAGTTATTGTTTACAAACAGATTTGTTTGCTGTTGACTTATTATTCGTTCAGACAGATAAATTCTGCCAGTTTTATTTAGACTGTGTGTTAATGAGTTTTGACTTTTACCTACACACCTTCTATCTAAGTCATGCACTGAAAAAAAAACTACTTTGTTTTGGTTTTGTTAACAAAACTCAAGACATCATGGCAACAGCTGGACATTTTCAGAAGATGTCCAGCTGCAGGGTTGAGTGAACTCCAGCAGCTGTGGAAGCTTTAAAGCACCGTTTTTCCCTTCTCCTCCCAGTTCAATCAGTTTAATGGAGAGAGGAGAGGTGAGACAATAAAACCCTGACACAATGAGGAGACAAACAGTTGTTGCTCACAGCTGCAGGCCTCTGCTGGTGTGTGTGTGTGTGTGTGTGTGAGAGGTTAACTGGGGTTATCAAGCTTAACATGGAGTGTCAGCATGTTGACAGTATTAACTGCGAAGGCTTTTAGATTACTTCTGTTCCAACCAGCCGCTTCAGATTGGGGATGGATTATGTGGTCACCACAGTGGACTGGCCTGTTGACTGTGAAAGTGTGTGAGAGTGTGTGTGACAGAAGGTTTCTATATGTGTGTATTTGTTCATTCACTCATCTCTCTCATTCTTCCTGCCTGCTTACATTTGTGTGTAAACATTAGACATGAGCTCATGTTTGCCATTACATCTCTACACAAAACTTGGTATCTGCATGCAGTTGTGTATGTGTGTGTGTCTACCTTGACAGGCTCTAACGTAGCAGAGAAAGCATCCTGCAGAGCACAGCAGGCCAACCTCCACATCTCCTCTGTGAACACTGGACCAACTGTCACCAACACATATCTGGAGGGAGGGAACATCAGAGAGACAGGAAATGATGGATGGATGAGCCAGAAAAAAATGAATCACACAAAAATCTACTCTCTACAATTATAAACACAATATCATAAAAGGCTATGTTTGACACTGCTCTAGATTTTATTAGGATCAACAAATCCCATGAGATCACTAAATCCAACAATGTGTTAGACTGTTTCTTAAACTCAACCCACAAACACACACAAAGAGGGACGCTACACTGTTGTCTTCATTGTGGTGACACATGTGTAACCGGTAACTGAGGAGTTGTGTGTGGTCACCTGATGCAGGAGCAGCCCACTCTGGAGATGGTCTCTGCAGGTTCGGACACACAGGCCACCAGCAGCTTGAACAGGTCCTTCAGCATCAGGTTTATCAGACACTCGTAACCAATATCTGCAGGGAGAAAGGGCAGAAACACACACACACACACCACAACAACAGGACACATCCCGTGAGCACATGGGCTAGAGGTGCAGTGGCCACAGTTTAATTTGACTGTTCCACAACGAGGCATCAGTCACGCTCCACTTCACACGAGAAAAACAACAAGTCATCACATATGTGTCGCTGCACCGTGAGCTCAGGATGTTTTATCACAGATTTACCTGACCTCTCTTCATATTTTCTCCCTTTCCTTTCACTGTTTACTATGAGGACTGAAATGAGCACAGACTACTGCACAGTGGAGAATCAGAAATCAAACTCGGCACTGTTTGCAGGAAAATATTTGAACATTCTGATGTATTAGGGCTAGGTAAGGCTTAGTTCTGCAAACATGGCTTCTTCTACGTTCAGTGCTTGTCTCAAGGAGCCAAACAGCAGCAGTTAGCTCAGTGTTTATCACTGATCAAAGTAATGTCCTTTCCAACAGGCTCGGCCATCAGTCAGGGCACGCTGTTACTCGATCCTGCGATCAAAGACGAAGAAACTACAGGAAGTGAATCTTCAAATCACAAAGGGAAACTTCAGGAAGTGGTGAGGGTGAGGGAGGAGCTTAAACTTTCTCTGTTTATAACTCCACCCACACACACACACACACACACACACACACACACACACACAGCTGTGTCTCACCTGAGTGTATGAAACTGTTCACATGCTCCACCACCAGCTCACATGACAGGCCAATTGCATGTTTGAAGTTTGCTGCCGCCACGTCCCAGTAGGAGTGGTCGCCGTGGCTACGCTGCAGCCACAGTGACATCACAGGAAGCAACAGCTGGATGACAGAGAAGATGGCAAACCCCGGACCTGGAGGGAGGAGAGGACACAGCCTGTATTCAGAAACTGAGCGACCTCCACCCACCTCTTTTGCTGCACCCCTTGCTTTTGGCAACACCACTCAGCTAAATTTAGCTGGGTGGATTTTACTGTGACTGCAGCGTTAGACTATATTTGCTTGTTTGGACAAAGCTTCTGGCAGCGACAGAGGATCAGCACAGTAAGAAAACAAAGCCAGCTTGAGTCCCAGCTTGTTTCAGGGGCTTTCTCCCTTCAGTCTGGTCTTCAGCAGGGGAGGCGTGTGTTACCTGGTACAGTGGTGACCTCTCTGAGCAGAGTGAAGAGCAGGTCCAGGGTTGGAGGTTGGTGTTGTCGAGGACAGTTTGACACTGCAGCTGTGAGCTGCTCCAGTAACAAAATCCAGACCTGGATCAGACCTGCAGGACCGAATCCACCACAGCTGGGTTAAAGAGAGAGTGGAGGGAGGATGAGACAGAGACAAGCAGAGGGACAGTAGCTTGTCCTTACCTGTGTCATCGTCAAACTCCTGGAGGACACAGTCCATCCCGTCCTCGCTGCTGATGGAGCGTTCCTGCGATCTCATTGGCAGGCTGGCGAGCCGCGCCCCCAAGAACACGGGCTTGGACGGCATCTTGTAGATCTTAGCCAGCAGCTGTCAATCAAAGACACCATGCTTCATTGATTCACAGGAAGAAGAGGAACAAATACCTGCAAATGTGTTTCTGCCATCTGTGTCTACTTAAAAAAAAAATTCAAACAATCTGAAACAGTATTTATGAACCGTGGGGGTGGGGCGGTTCCCCACCTGTGAACACTTGCGGAGGTAGTCGAGAGCAGGCAGGCAGAGGTCGGTGGAGCTGTAACCCGACACATGGACACAGTCTCCGATCTCCTTATAGTCCACCTCTCCTACACACAGACAGACAGTCACACAGAGATTAATATTTAGGTCCAAAAACATGTCAAAAAATATTTTTCTCTCAACCCAAGTTAAATACGTACATACATAAATCTGAAGAAGACTGTTGGGAATAATAAAGGTTCAAACATTTTAATACTGACTAATTTGTTTTCAATATTTTACCACATGTTTATCAAATCTTTAAACTGATTTTTTTGCTGAAACCTTAAGCTTGCAAGAAGAAAATGATTTTACACATTTACACATAAATCCCCTTGTCATGTATTAAAGAAGTGACGTAAATACAAACTGTACAAGCACATCATGAGTGTCTTACATCAAACACACAGTTTACTGCCTGATTCCAGGAGAAATGAAATCCCTAAAGTCTTGTGAGACAAACCTAAGCCTTTGACGAACTTCATGAGGCACATGATGTAGTCGGTAGCCGCATTGGCAAAAACCTGGATGTTGTCGGTGTTGATGAAAGCCTCAAAGACATCAAACACTGGAGCCTGGGACTTTCCTGGAGGAGAGAAAGACAGATGGAGGGATGGAGGGTGGGAGGAGGTGAAGAAGAAAGCAATAAAAGAGAGATGAAGGATACATGAAAAAAGACATATGATATATATATGATATATGTCAGACCATGAACTTCAGATATTTTTTTAAAGGTCCCATATTTTACACTTTTCCAGTGTTTTATTTGAAGTGTTGATATCCATAAGAAGATTTGTGGTTTTAAGACCCAAAAACCATCTCAGTGCAGTTTTACATCTCCTCTCTCAGGCTTCTCTAGTACAAAAGGTCAGTGAGCCAATCAGAAGAGAGGGTCTGAGTCTCACCTCTGATTGGCTGACTGTTGTCTTCGCATTCAAATAATTATATGGCAGATTTCAGATAAACACTCAGAGAAACCAAATCCTGCAAGGTTGAATGGTGGGTCCAGGTGGGCGGGGCTTGGGGATGGCTGAGAGCAGTGACTGCTTTGTTGTGACATCACAAAGTTACAGAAGTCATTTTAAGGCTCAGTTTCTGAATACAGGCTGTGTGCATTTCTCTGTGGACTGAAGCTTTGATATGTTCACAGTATTAATATAGAACCTAGACCTGCTTTATAATCACAAACATGGACATCTGACTTTATACAATATGGGACCTTTAATAAAATGTGTGTGTGCTGTTTGGAACAGTGTGTTGGACGTACCCATGGAATACTCTCCCAGCAGGTAGTCTTTAATGTCGGTCTTGCTGCTGTGGACAGTCCTCAGAGCGCTGAACAGAGGCCTCCACCCTGACAGGATCTGAGGAGAGCACATCTCCACCAGCTCGCCTATTGATGTGATCACCTGCAGGGAGGCAGCCAGAGAAACATCTTCAAAACCAGTGAGGCAGAGTGAAGCTGCTGCAGTGATTTACTGACTGATGTGTGTTAAAATGTGACACTTAGAATGAGATCCGACGTTACCTGGTCCTGTACGTCCTCGTCACAGAGCTCCAGCTGCATGATGTGCTCAAAGGGCCTGAACAGCGCCTCGTTAAAGTGGAAGTGTGGAAGCTCCGCCCAGCTTGTCAGCACCTCCGTCAGAACATCGTGGATGAATGAAACAGCCTTCTGGGATACGTGGCGCTCTTTGTGACAGGCCGCCTAGAAGTAGAAGAAACTTTGACTGTGTCTGCGGTGAGAAAATTCATTACACAGGATTGTTTAAACAGTTTTCACACATACTTAGTTTGCTGCAGTTGCTTACCTCCACCAAGTGCGGCGCCACCACGCTCCAGGCCCTCATCATGTGGAGCAGAGGCCGACTCTTGTTCCTTACTATCCGCAGCATGGCCTCGCCCAGACGGAAGAGATGGAGCGCACTGCGCCGCTCCAGCGTCGACTTGGCCTCTCCTACAGATACACAGAGGGGACAAACAGACTGAATCAAGTCTATGTTTAATCTTATATTAATTTCTTAAATGTTTTGTACTGAAATCACTTACACAGTGAAAGATTTTGTGTTTGTAAATGTAGGAAAAACAACAAGGCTCTGAGCCTCTCTTCTGATTGGATGACTGTTTTCTTAGTGATTGAATAAAAATGCAGATTTCAGGTAAACACTCAGAGAAACCAAATCCTGCAATGATGGTGGGTCCAGGTGGGCGGGGCTTGGTGCATGGCTGAGAGCGGTGACTGCTTTGTTGTGACATCACAAAGATACAGAAGTCCTGACGGCTCATTTTAAGGCTCAGTTTCTGAATACAGGCTGTGTGCATTTCTCTGTGGACTGAGGCTTTGATACTTTCATAGTATTAATATAGAACCTAGACCTGCTTTATGATAAAAAAAGGACATGGGCATCTACCTTTACACAATATGGGACCTTTAAGTTGCGACAGGAAGATAATCTCAAAATTCTTGAGACTTGAGGTAATTGGTAAAAATTAAAGTTATGGCTATAATTCAGGAAAAGAGGGTATCCAGTGTAGGCATTTGTGTCTGTGTGTGTGTGTGTGCATGTGGGTGGTTACTTGTACCTGGCATTGCCAGTGAATAGTCTCCAGTCTCAGTAACGGAGTCAAACAGCTGAGACTGAGAAGCTTTTCTCAGCTGCTGCAGGAAACCAACCAGACCCACCAGGTTCAGTTTGGTGGCTGCTTCTTCAAACAACCTGGAACACACACACAAACACACACACACACACACACACACACACACGCACACACACACACGCACACACACACACACGCGCACACAGACACAGAGAAGGAGATTCATTACAGATATATAACCTACATAAAATCACTAGAAATCATCAAAAGATCACAGATTTTAAAAGGCTACAACACAAGTTTCCCTTAAAGGCCCATTTATGTAAAGTGAAATTGTGTGAAGTGAGAATTCTCCCTGATAAAGTTAAAAAAAAGACTGTGAGTGCAGGGGGCTGAAATGCAGCAGCATCCTCTAAGTCGAGTCGGGACAGCACAGTGCAGAGGAGTATTTACTATGTTTTGGCAGCTCTCTGAGCTTGTAAATGTGTTCAGTCCATCTGCTCCAAAAGATCAGAGGGAACAGTTTTTTTATTCGCTCCTAAAAGCAGCATAGATAACTGTTTACATAAGAGATGATCCTTGGAATAAACACACACATACTCTATATTTACTGCAGTTCTGTGTGTGTGTGTGTGCGTGTGTGTTTTGGTTGACCTAGGGAATAATCTTTAATAATTGCACAACTGTTGGCACGCAAAGACACACACATATATATATATATTTGTATCTCTATGCATGTGAGGACCCTTAGAGTAATCCAAACCTTCACTAAACCTTTCATTAATATATATAAATTTTCTTCAGAAATATCCCCACACTGAGTGTCCAAAAACTAAATTAGTCGAAACAAAATTTTACAAAATAAAATTCTATCCTATATCATTATATAAAGTATTATGATATTTCTAGCAATACAATATATACTGATATACAGAGATTAATAACTGCACTATAAACATATATTTGTGAAGCATGGCTCTGTTCTGCTGCCATCTTGTGGCTCTTATAAAAAGTCATGATGTTAAAATCCTGCAGAGCCACCAAATGCCAGTGAAGTGGGGGGTCTTGGCAGATAAGTGCAGGAGCAGTCACCACCATGCTGGTTGCTCATGTAACTAGATGATAACAGAGGAACAGACATTTATTGGCCTGTAGCACATGAATTACAGACTGAATCCACTGTGTATCTCCAGGAGCAGGCAGCCTGTATTGTTTAAAATAAAATCAGATGTATTTAGTGATTTAGATAATAAGAACTTTTATTTTCTATCTACTCAGTATTCACACTTTCACCTTTACAATAATATATAATAATGACTTTTAAATAACAGTTGAACTGAATCTATCACCTGATTTGTTAATGTTGCTTAATTTGCTAAATTTGTGCCTGATGCTCTAACCAAAAGAAAAATAGTCAAATAATAAGATGAGAAACCCACCGACAGTTAACAAAGGTGTCTGTAAAAGGTTTGCATATAACAAAGGTACTTTGAATGTGGTCCTTTAATGTGGTCATTTAATATCTGAGAAGCTGAAACCATCAAATGTTTCCACGTTTGCTTCATGAATGACTTCAACGATGGATCAGTTTCCTGATGAATCTTCTAGTTGTTTCAGGGCAACATTTGCAGAATTACTTGTTTCTAGCAAAAACATGTAACTTACAATTGATTATATTTAATCAGGCAGTTACACTGAGATCAAGGTCTCAACAAGTGAGACTTGAATACAGAAAATAAAAATAAAATAAATAACAAAGAGAAAAATTAATGACATAGATATAAAATTACAGTGATTTAAATATACATTCAGATATGTATTCATGTAAACAAGCGGACGTCTTTATATAGACAATGATTAGTCAAGGTCTCTCTGTGAGTTTTAAAAGTCAGTCCTTGTGTCTAGGTATTTATGATGAGGAACTTTCTTGATCAGGGTATCGTTTAGAGCTTGTGTCAGTTTCATTAACTCTTGGAAAAAAACAAAAGAAACTATGGCCTTGTTCAGACCTGGTATTAACATGTGTCTTCAGTGATCTCATCACAAGCGGTCAGCTCTGAGTACGTCAGGTCACACCTGGCTTTAAAATGCGTCTCCACATGCGTCTCGAGTGACCACTCCCCTGCTTTACAGGCAAATAAACAGGTATGTGGTGCTGTTCTGAGTGGTACGGAAAGGTTGAGTGAATCAATGCGCTGTGCACGACTCTACAGTGAAATAAGAGTTTAGCCATTAGAAATAGTGAAATAATTTTGGTTCATTATGAAGATGTTGGTACTAATCAGACTGTGGCAGATGATGTCAGTAGAGTAGGCGGTCCTTCAATGTGGCCAGGGCGCATTTGTGTTCACACTGCTAAAACAAAGTGGCCACATGTAGCCCAGATCACCTCTTAGGTCTGAGTGATTGGATCTCACACCTGAACTCACCTGAGACAGATGTCAGTATCAGGTCTGAATGGGACCTTTGTTTTATCTGCATTTAAAGTGAGTTTAAGGTTGCGGAGGCAGAAACAACAAAACAGGCAGAAAGATATTTCTACACATTTTAGAAATACATATGATACTTATGATGATAGAGTTAAATGTATGATATTATTGTGTCTGCCTACTGCCTATTATGTCTCTGTCCTACCTGTCCGCCTGTGTTGACAGTGTACACACAGCCTTGGCCGCGCTGGTCCCTGTCATCAGGCTTCCGCTCCTCAGCTCCAGACCTCGGCCTCCTCTGCTGCTCTCCCTCAGCAGCTCCTGGATGGACAGCGGCTGGATGACCGGCTGGCTCAGGGCCAGCTCCGAGGCCTCGGGGGTGGGCTCGCAGCTCAGCTCCAGCCCCAGGTCCACGCCGGCCGCCTGCTGGCTGTGCTGGGTGATGGTGGTCAAAGACGACGGCTGTGAAAAGCCGTCGCTGAAGTGGGTGTGCTCCAGTGAACTGATGTACTCGGTCACTCTGAGAGAGAGAGAGAAGGAGATAGAGGGGCCGGAGAACAAGGAGGTGAGGCAGAAGGAGAAACAATAAGGAGGTGCAACAGAACAGCTGAGTTCAAGAAAGAATCCCATCATGTGAAGAAGAAAAACAACTTTATTTTCAGATTGTTTTCATGTTTTTTTTGATAATTTTCAAAAACTTTTAAAGAGCCTAGAGGTACTGGAACTTACTCAAAATGTAATAATGTCTTTTTGTTCTCGTTGGAACGTGAACAGAAACAGAACTGACTTAAAGGGTTTTGTATTCAAAGCCTTTGAGACGGCGTCTCTTCACTGTTTCTTCAAGTGAAAAAAAACATGAGCTTTTATAAAAACCAGAACAAGAAAATGTACTTTTTGAATCTTCCCTAGGGTTTTGAGACAGTTTGGACAGTTAATATAATTTTTTTTTTTATTATTCAAAGAGTTGAGATTGGGAAACAGAGCAGTGCTGTGTCACACGGACGGGATATTTATCTTAGTGGATTCAAGTAATCAATGCCCTAAACATACAAACTGACAAGTACATCTCGCAGTATATTGTAGTGTGTGTGTGTGTTTGTGTGTGTGTGTGTGTTTACCTGAAGACATGTGGCCAGCAGTCGTGGTTGTGGCTCCCCATCTCCAGTCCTACGTTGAGGATGGCGTCCATGCACAAGACGTGAGCCGTGTGCAGACGAACTCCCTGAGGACGTCCGATCTGCTCCAGACGCTGCTCGACCCGCTGCTTCACTGGACACACACACACACACACACACACACACACACAAATGCACACCCAGAAGTATGACATACACACAAGGAAACACAGTACAAGAAACAAACCATTCAACTTCACAAACTTACAATAAAACAAATCTAGATTCAGTCTGTAATGAGAATAAATGACGTTCAACTATTATTGATTAAATCTGTGTCTAATCTCAACATGGGGACTGTAAAAGAAGATGATTGAGAAGATGTGGTTGTAGTTTCCCTGCAGCTGCCACTAGATGTCAGTGAAGGCCTGTTTCTCACCGAAAGCACCTTTAACCTGTCGTTAAACAATTCTACATCAGAGTCTCTGTGAGCACTGACAGTACAATTACAACCTTTGTCTTTCAAAATGATGTTTTTAATGATCTGTGTCTTTCTTTGTGTGTTTTTGTGCGTGTGTGTGTATTCATCAGCTACTTGACATTTCTCCTCATCTTTATCTAAGGTTTATTTGTACTGTTTGCTGTTGGTACCTTGTGTGATGGCGTCTCCCGTCTCTCCCACCTCCTTCTCCTCCTTCTCCTCCTGCACACACGAGGCTGCAGCCATCTGCGCTAAAGCTGATGCACAGTTGGCAGCCACACCTGACAGACACACACATATACACACTGTGTAAGGTTGTGCTGTTGCGTTTCATTCATTCTCTCATCACTTTGACTCTGATACAACATTTAAACACTGTCTGGGGATTTAAATTTAAACTGGCAGTAAAAAAACTGTATCATCTCTCTGTGCATCTCTCCACAGTTGAGGCTGTACAGTATGTGCCCATTTATATTCATTAGTGCTTCTGTGCTGATAATTTCAATCAGAACTCCTCCCTGGTCGGTCATGCCGTTGTGCCTGTAACTGAAACATTCAGGCTTCTGAAAGGGGTTTGATCATAAAACTAAATTTCCCCTGATATTCTTTCTAAAGTCTGCAGTTGACACTTTGTAGGAAGGTTTGTTAACCTCCTGTGGAGCTGGCTCAGGTTGTTATTATGCAGCAGCCACTGGACAAAGTGTTAGATTTGATTAATGTGAAGCAGAATGAAGCTGAGAAAGAGCAACAATATTCAGTAAAATCTGGGGCAAACCAGAACTATTGTGAACGCCTCAAAGGTGTAATGTCCACTTTACCTCCAGCAATCCAACCCCGCTGATTGTTTAAAGGTCCCATAGTTTACACTTTTTCTGTGTTTTATTTGAAGCGTTGATATCCATATTTACTCTGGAGCTCTAGCAACAACAGGTCAGTGAGCTGACTTTTTTCTGAGTGATCAAATAAAAATATGGCAGATTTCAGGTAAACACATCCTGCAGGTTGGATGGTGGGTCCAGGTGGGCGGGGCTTGGAGCATGGCTGAGGGTGGTGACTGATTTGAAAATGGCCACTAGAGTCTGGCTCCAAAAGTGAGTCAGTCCTCATAGACTCTCCTGTTACAGTCTGGTACAAAGAACTGTTTTAGTCTCTAGAGCTAATTTCCTCCTTCATGACTGAATTGTATGGGGGGGGGGGGGGGGGGGGGGTTTGCCCATTTTTGGATTAGCTGGGAGTTTGGGGCGGAGTCAAGCACTGCCAAGATGGCGACAGCAGAGCAGCCCACTCTGAGCTTTAAAACTGCTCTTCAGAAACCTGTGGGTGACGTCACGGAGGCTATGTCCAGTCAATGATTCATGCACACAGCGCTGCACGTAGGAAGCATGACACAGACTTTAAGTGCTCTCTTGCTGCTTCTTGCTGCATTATTTAACAACTCAGGCTGATATTTCTGGGAGGTTTTTATGCAATTATGGGATGGTAGTATGTTACACAAGCCAACAGCTGAATTAGTGATTGGGTAAAGGGACAGGTTTGTAAGCTGCCTTTACCGTCAACAAAAGCAAAAGGAGAGTAAAGAGAAATGTTAAACACAATCTGTGCACAGCCAAACAATTCAAAAAGGTCTAATCAGCACAAAAACTGAAAATTCCTGTGTGGGTGAAACAGCGCTGAGTAGGGGCTTTAACAGAAGTGCTTGTTCAGAAGATCCACTAATTAAAAATGTATTCAGGATGAAAGGTTTTTGTCATTTGTACTGAAATTCCACACGCAACAAAAGAAGCTTTGAAAAAAGGTCTGAGGAGTCATGGTTGATTCTAGTGGAAGCTGCTGAAAAGAAGTGATGACACTGAAATCACAAACAGCACATTACCTTTCATACAGTTTACACTTGAATCTGCATTTCTCGTTCCCTGCAGGGAAGTGTGATGCATCTCACTTTTCTTATTAATACAAGACATGTTTCACCCACCCAGGGCACAGCTGAGTGCAGCAGCTTTGCGTAGGCCGTCTAAACTCAGACAGATGGTGTCTCTCTCCCTCTGGCTCTGCTCTTTGACCCCCTCTGCTCCCAGGATGAAGGCCAGGCCCTTGGAGCTCCCCGCCATGCGGCCCGTCAGCGGCGTGGACAGCACGTCGATCAGGTTCTTCCAGACGCCAGTGAGGATGAAGCGCGAGAACACAGCTCCTAAAAATCAAATTTTTAGTAGCCAGTTATCTTGAGCACCACCTGCTGGAAGAAGTCAAAGGTCCCATATTGTATAAAAAGTGATTTTTTGATTATAAAGCAGGTCTATGTTCTGTATTAATACTGTGAAAGTATCAAAGCCTCAGTCCACACAGAAATGCACACAACCTGTATTCAGGAACTGAGCCTTAAAACCAGCCGCCAGGACTTCTGGAACTTTGTGATGTCACAATACAGCAGTCACCATTCTCAGCCATGCCCCAAGCCCCGCCCACCTGGACCCACTATTCAACCTTGCAGGATTTAGTTTTTAACTGAAATCTTCTGTATTTTTATTTGATCACTTTCACAGTATTAACTTAGGCCTGCTTTATAATGAAAATAGACGTGGAAGTTTCACTTTATACAATTTGGGACCTTTAAGATCAGATCAGCAAAACCCAAGAGTTTCAGTCTGTAGCTGAGCGTTTACTCAGCAAGTGGCTGATGATACTGACAAGTCAAACAGGAGCATTGGTGTTTTACACACACACACACACACACACACACACACACACACACACACACACACACACACACACACACACACAAAGGGCTTAACTATCATCAGGGGTGACTCAGCAGCGGTTACCATGGAGATGCTGGCCAATCCTGTTGTCCTTCAGGGGGATACAGAAGGAGCGCAGGTGGTCACTGACTCATTTTCTCCATCTCGCTCTCTCTCTCTCTCTCTCTCGCTCTCTCTCTCTCTCTGTGTCTGTCCTCTCTCACCCTTTGTTTTCCTTTCACCTCATCTTTCTCTGCTTCCTCAGCGCAGTTACACCAAGTCAGAATTAGTGACATAACAATTGTTAATCTTTATTCTCAGTGCTTCACTATTTTATAAATATGTAGTCAAATCCACCAATTTACACTAATTTGACTATTTTGTATGATCATGGCAACTGGATTTAGCTTTAACATATGATACTTAACATTATTTCAGTTTACAGGGCCTCATCCTCCAGGGTTTCTGGATGTTTTTTATTCTATACACTGCTATGAAAAGTTTTAGGCACTTTGGATGTTACGATTCTTATCCATCTCACAGTCCCATCAGAGAGGTGTCAATGAGCCCAAACATATAGCCAGAGTCATAAAGGGCTGTCTCCCAATTCAGGGGATGCATCTGAAGACTGATTGCTAAGAGCTATCTTCAGAGAAAAGAAGAACAAGGAGCCCTGCAACAGATGGTCTGCCCCCCACAGAGACCCGATCTCAGCATCATGGAGTCAGTGTGGGATCACATGAAGAGACAGAGGAACTGTGGCAGATTCTCCAAGATGCCAAGAACCTTGGCAGGTAGCTTGTTTGCAGGTAGGTGCAAATGTACTGAGGAGAACCGGAGTCGTTTTAAAACCAAAGGTGGGTCAAAGCAAAAACTGATCTGATTCAGTTTTTTTCCTCTTTCCTGCTTTTTTAAAGAAGTTAACTGATGAATTAAAATTATTTACAGCATTATTCACAGTACTATAGTTCTAAAGGTGACTGTTCAATATGTAGCATGCTATAACAGGAGCTCTTATATGAATGACCATAGTGACCTATATATAAGTAAATATCATGTGTAGCACAGACACAAAAGCTGTTACATAAACAAAATTACAGGGTGTGGCTGAGAGTGTGATAAGCTGTGTGTTGAGATTTTATATGTTAAACTGAGATGCATGTTTCAAGCCCTAAAAACTCTGACACAGTTGTTCATCTGTAGGATAAATCCCACCAAACAAGACAGCAAAGTATCCCCACTTTACTTTCAGAGCCTCGAACATTTGCACAGCTCCGTATTTCACTTGAGAATAGATCATGTTCCCTCTTATGGCCTTGCTCATCTGTGTCCTTCTCAGAGGCGCCACAAAAACAAAAAGGTTGGAGCACCTGAGCGTGTAGCAGGGCTCTGGGATGCTTCACCTTCCAGCAGCTCTGACAGGCTGAGTGAGCCTCTGACAGGAGGAGCTGAGCAGTGATGATAACGAGCCGCACTGACCTGCCATCACGGTGTCACTGCCGACCTTGTTGTAGCTGAGTGGCGATTGGTTGGACGCCCGCCTGATCAGCTGGCCGCCGATCGCACTGCTGCCCAGACCGTCAATATCTGGGAAGACGACAGGGTGGGGGGGGGGGGTCAACATGTGTTCTTAGTCTGCGGATAATCTGCCATGTCAACAGATTTAGAGTTTCCACTGCAACCAACTCATCCAGGTGACTCTAACATTTGGATTATATTAGGTGTGTGTGTGTGTGTGTGTGTGTGTGTGTGTGTGTGTGTGTGTACCTGTCAGCATGGTGATGAGCGGCAGGGTGTGGTCTTCTGGCGAGCCCCAGTACCCAGCCTCGGCCAGGAGGTTGCGCTCCAACACTTGGTGGTACAGCTCCTCGATCCAGGCCTGGGACAGAACCACGAGGACCCCGCTGCTCTGGATCAGACGCACAAACTCCTTCTGCACAACAGGAAAACACACACACACACACACACACACACACACACACACACACACACACACACACACACACACAAGCACATATCACACTGTATCAGACTGAACTGCATTGTATTCTGTGTTGCTCTACCCCTTTGATTTTCTAATTTTCTGCCACATTTTTTGTCTCATCAGTCTCTTCTATTTCTCTTGGCTCCATTTCACTTTTGGTGCATCTCTCTTTGCTTATTGTCTAAACTTCCAAGTTTATATGTTCTTGCATGCTCAACTGTTCTGTGTCAGGTTGAGAGTTGTGTGCAAAAGTTTGTATATTTTATTGACTGTTGAAATGAAAAGTAAATTGAACCCCTGCAGCAAACATCTCCAAATGTTAGGTGCTGATATCCATAAATATTTATGGTTTTAAAGAACCAAAAACCATCTCAATGTAGTTTTACATCTCCTCTCTTAGGCTTCTCTCTGGAGCTCTAATAACATTGTCAGCCAATCAGAAGAGAGGATCTGAGCCTCTCTTCTGATTGGCTGACTGTTCTCTGAGCGATCAAATTAAAACATAGCAGATTTCAGGTAAACAGTCAGAGAAACCAAATCCTGGAAGGTTGGATGGTGAGTCCAGGTGGGCGGGGCTTGGGACATGGCTGAGAGCGGTGACTGCTTTGTTGTGACATCACAAAGTTCCAGAAGTCCTGACGGCTGGTTTTAAGGCTCAGTGTCTGAATACAGGCTGCGTGCATTTCTCTGTGGACTGAGGCTTTGATACTTTCACAGTATTAAAAACACATGGACATCTCACTATATACAATATGGGACCTTTAAATAATTTCCTAAATTAATTAACCTTGTATCTCTTCCACTTCTTCATTTCTGAGATTTCCTGTATCATCTTCATTGATGAATTTTCAGCCTCTTCCTGCAGATCACCTCAGGTTCTGGGATATTTTGGTCTGTCCTGCTCACAGAGCAGGTTTAAGATCCACCCACAGTGATGTTCAGCTCAGGGGGCTGTGTGGGCCATTCCAGCAGCCTCAGTTTGTGTTTCTTGAAGTGGTTCATGGTCGATTATGAGGTCTGCTTTGGATCATTGTGCTGTTGTAGAGACCAGCTTCTTCTCACTGTCACTTTCTTGACTGACTGCAGGACGTCTGCCTCCAGATTCTGCTGATATTGATATAGTGTTTCCTGTGTCACTGACTGCTACACCCCCCAAAGCAGAATATTTCCCCCCCAGTGATTTACAGTTGGCAGATGGGGGCTCGCTGTAGGTCTAAGTACTGACTGAGACCCAAACATCTGAACATGCCACAGTTACTTTTTCATCTTTTCTATCTTTTAAGATCATGAAATAACAACAGTAATAATTTGACAATAAGGTAACGAAAGGCGCATTTTTTATGTCTGTTTGCTGCAGGGGTTGTATGTACTTCTTCACATTTCATAAAACAACATAATATGCAATTTGCCTTGGGGTGTACAAACTTGTTTTGCATAAAACTGGTTGGGAAAAAGAAGCACGGAGCACCTGAAGAGCCTTTGAGCCTCCGTCATCAACACCTGCAGGATCTGATGTCACGGAGGAAGTGACACTCACCAGGCTGAGGACGGGAGCGAGTGTCCGTCGTCTGTAGTAGTCGCAGCAGCAGAGTTTGAGATTGAGCAGCAGAGCGTAGTACGACACCAGGTACAGACCGTCTGCGTTCATCAGAGACTGACAGCTCAGAGTGTCGCCTGCCTCGAAACCCGGGGAGTGGATCCCACCTGGGGACAGAGGGAGGGGGGGAATCAAACCTGGTTTTTAATGGGATTCACTGACACTGGACAAGCACACAACTACAAACACTTCAGGCTAAAAACTGTGTGTGTTTTATGGTTTTATTGCACTTTTTGACATTAAAAAATGTATCAACCAGAACTCAGTTAAAATATTAAAGAAAAAGGGTGAAGCTGAGTCCAGGTGAGAGAAGGAAGAAATGGAGAGATGACAGGGAAAGGTGAGAGGGAAAGAGGAAGTGATGGATTGAGAGAGGGAGACTGGGTGTGAGGGGAGGGAAGAGAAGAAGAGGCAAGGAAAGGAGGAGGGATGGAAGACAGGAAAAAGAGGGAGGGGGAGGGGTGGAGGAGGAGGTGAAACAAGGACAGAGAGACAGGTGGAGAGAGGAGATAGGTGTACAGGTGACAGGTGACGGTGAGATATGATCTGTGAGCTGATGAGGAGTCAAGTGTTTCAGTCAGAAACTCACCTTGGAGATTTACATCGTCCACCAAATTAATTAACTCAAGTTAACCGTACAGTTTAATTTTTCTCTGCTGATGTAAAATCTCCCAGCAGGCCTTCTGTTTTTACAGATGGATTATGGGCCATGCCTTGAAGGCAAACTGTCTCATTAAATGGTTCCTGCTCCAAGGTGATGATCTGAATATAGAGCAGGGTGGAGACTTTCAGACTGTAAATTCCCATATGAAGGTTTTTGTTTTCATGATGTTCCCAAACTTCTTCAACACAGTAAGAAAAGACGTTCATTTAGAATTCAGGTTTGCAAAATGGTCATCGGTTTTAATTATTTCATTTGCATGTCTAACTCTAACGTCAGTTCTGAGAGTTTGGTAAAGTATATGGCTAAAAAAATATTACAATACCCACGAGCCTCAGGAAACGTTGGTATGGAGACGAACCCAGTCGGAAGTCGGAATCAGAGCTGTATTGAATTCAGAAAGCCCAGATGATGCTTTTGTGAACAAGTCCCATCACCATAGTAACTAAATTCATCAGAAAATTGATCCAATCTGAAAGTGAACGGCTGAATATTCTATCAGGTTTCTACTTCAGCTTCAGGGGACATCTGGCTGCACTTGCAACAGATTTTTATTCTCTTTAATTGGATGTTTCTGGCTGAAATGCATCTTGGGAGTTGTGGCTGACAACTGCCTCCTGTTTGTGTGTCTAGAGCAGGGATCAGCAAGTAAGTTTGACCTCAGGCCAATTTTTTTCTAATTCATTAAATGGTGGCCAGAATAAAATCAGAGGCTAATTTGAGAAATTGACTGATGAAAATGCAACTGGAATTTACTTTGTCACACGTTATACATTTGGCTGATTTACTGCAGTGGTTTTATTTTTCATGACACAATTTATGTCTGCTATTTATATCTAAAAAAAAACTTCTTCACACTTTTATTTTGTAGGCTAAATTGCTAAAAAGGAGTGGAGTGATTCTGTGGGTAACTGCTGTGGGAGCTCTAGCAGGTGGGTCATGCTGGACCTACCTGGACCCACCAACCCAGCATGGCTGAGGGCAGTGACTGTATAGTTGTGACATCACAAAGTCACAGAAATCCCGATGGCTCATTTTAAGGCTCAGTTTGTGAATACAGGCTGTGTGCATTTCTCTGTGGACTGAGGCTTTGATACTTTCACAGTTTTAATATAGAACCTAGACCTGTTTTATAATCAAAATACACATGGAAATCTCACTTTATACAATATGGGACCTTTAATACAATTTTAAAAAAACCGTCATCAGGAATTAACAAATTAAAAATGAGCTGCTGACTTGCAAAGATCAAAACCATAAGAGGCTATAATCCAGAGCAAAGAAGATAATTTAATTTATCTTTCAGTTGGTTTGATTTAAATCATCTGTATGTTCAGCTTCACATGTGAATTCTGGTTTTAATCAACAGTTTCTTTGCACAACCAGCTTTAGTCGTTTGTTTTGTTCTTTTATTCCATGTTATTGTGTTTTTCACTCAGCCTGTGAAATCCCCACAAAGTGATATATTTACTTAAGATGTTCTACACAACAACTCTTGTTCAAACAGTTTCGTTTTGAGACTCGACCAGCGGCAGAGACAGAGAGAGGAGGCTGCTGCACAGACCACTCCACCCTCAGCAAATAACCTGTGTTTGTCTAGCTAACACACACACACACACACACACACTCCCCCGCTCTCCCTTTCTCACCAGCCTGCAGTCCGGAGCAGAAGGTGGAGGAGAAGTTCTGCAGCGACAGGTCCACATCGGTGGCGGTGGCCAATCCCAGCAGCCGCGGCAGGAGCGCTGCCAGCGACTGGACGAACAGCCTGGCGCTCTGCTGGTCCGCCTCCTGGTTGCGGAGCAGCTTGAGGGACAGGGCGGCGGTGCGAAGGGAGCGGTGGCCTGGGCAGTCCCGGGGCGTCTGCTGCTCCTCCTCAGCCAGTGAGACGTTGTCAGAGCCGATGTCAGAGACGTCGGAGCGGCCCGAGTCTTTCTCAGCAGCCATGGAGTACTGGTCACAGGAGTCGAACTCTGTCCGCGACAGGTCCTGCTCCTCCATGCTGGTGGACCAACAGGTAGGGTCAGCAGGTCATTTCTATCTCATTCTTATCTTTAGATCTTTAGTTAATGTCTGCCTCTAAGGAAGAAGGGAATGAATCTAAAAACCTGTGGTGCGTTCAGGAAAATATGATCAATTATTAGAATATTATTAGAATATTATCACAATTTCAAGATAAGCGTCATTTTGGGTTCTGCCTCCAGACTTAGTTAAGGTCAGAAATGTGGCTTCAAACAGCCTGAAGTACAGAACATGCCACACACACACACATACACACACACACACACACACACACACACACACACACACACACACAGTACCTGAAGTTGCTCTCGCTGTATCGTGACCCTCCCGCGTGGTGTGACCTGGTCCGGGACTCCACAGACAGGAAGTTGGTAATGTCAGGGTAGACGAGGCCATGACTCCGCTGAACTACATCTGGGGGAACCACACCTCCTCTCTCTCCTCCTCTCTCTCCTCCTCCTCCTCTCTCTCCTCCTCTCTCTCCTCCTCCTCCTCCTCTTTGTTTCTCTCCTCTTCCCTCGCCCTCCCCTGTAGCTCCTGCCTCCTCCCGTTGGTTCACCTGGTTCGGTTCCAGAGTCTGTTCACTTGTGGTCCCCTCCTCGGCTCCACAGGATGAGGGCGAGGGGAGGCGAGCATCCTCCCCGCACTCCTCAGGAGTGGTGTGGCCCAGGCCCAGTCCGAGCCCCGCCGCCTCCACATCCAGGGTGGTCTGGCCTGTTTCAGTGGTGATGCTGATGCTTATGTCGGGGCTGCGCTCGGTGGCCCCAGTGGTAGCCATGTTGGAGGAAGAAGAGCTGGGGTCCCACGGAGCCTGCTCAGAGGACAGGATGTGTCTCTGCCACCTGAAGTCGGCCTCATTGATCTCCATGGACTCGCGTGTGGACTCAGTGCCGTCCTTCAGATCGTCCAGTCGTCTGAGGAGGAGTCGAGCCTGAGAAACACAGCTGCTGCGTTACTGTTTTATCCTGAAAACCACTGGTTCTTCCAAATCAGCTCTGGCTCACTGAGGGGCATCATTTCATCTCTCCTGCACATTCATTTATTTATTTAACTGCAGCATTAAATCACTGGAGTAGCCTTCTTAATGTTTGTGTCTCAGAAGCGTACCTGCTCAGGTTGGATGCCGCGGCCGTGTGACAGTTCATCCAGAGCTCCGAGGAGAGCGCAGGCACAGGAGACCGAGGAGTAACACGCCTCGATGCCTCCCTTCACACAGGCCTCTGTCATCCCATCCATCACTCTGCCGGAGGAGGCAGAAACATACAAACATACAATCCATTGGATCTCAACTGCTTTGCTTCAAACTTTATATTGGTTAATTATTTGATTTTTTTTTAACCGATCATTATCTGTGCTCATTATTGTCAGAGTTCAAGTGTGAATGTAGCTTTTTACTTAAAAGGTCCCATATTGTATAAAGTGAGATGACCATGTTTTTTCTTATTATAAAGCAGGTCTAGGTTCTATATTAATACTGTGAAAGTATCAAAGTCTCAGTCTGAGCCTTAAAATGAGCCGTCAGGACTTCTGTAACTTTGTGATGTCACAACAAAGCAGTCACTGCTTTACCTGAAATCTGCTATATTTTTATTGGATCACTAAGAAAACATTCAGCCAATTGAGATGGTTTCTGGTTCTTAAAACCCACAAATATATAATTTTATGGAGATCAACACTTCAAATAAAACAGCAGCAAAGTGTAAGATGTGGGACCTTTAATTTGAATCGCGACATATACAGCAGACAGCCAATAATTGGTTTACTCCAGCTACTGCTTGACTCTTCCCCCTGCATTACAACAGGAAGACATTGAAAACATCCAGTATATTCTGTCCAGTGACCACCCTACATCTCTAAAGATCTTGGGACCATTCATTGAACATAATGGGAAGAAGAGGCGTTGACCTGGGAGCTAATCATATCAGACTGTATTGTGCCCCGGAATTTCGGCTTTCTGGCCTTCGTCTTGGTTCTTCCTCAACCTTACTTGGTCTGGGTTCCAAGGATTCTTTTTTCTATGACCTTTAATCCACTTGTGGATATTTCAGTCATTGTACGGCTAACATGCATATGTGCACTTTTACATGAGTTCGTAGCTCAACTGCAATAATTCTGCTGTAATAATTCTGATTATTTTTTGTTTCTAACTTTCCAGCGACTTAAATGAAGAGCAAAGAGAGAGGAGTTACGAACAGTTTCAGCAGGTCCAGGTGGGACTTCCTCTTTGAGAAGGAGCGTTTCCTGGTCTCAGGTTCAGCCACGCACGGACCGGCCAGGTCGTACAGCCGCTGGGGACTGCCCAGAATCTGACACACGGAGACACACAAACATTTATTCCACTTTCATTTGGTTTCTCATTTCAGAAACTTAATACATTGTCAGACCATGTCACACATGAAGTAACTTGTCTAACGTCGTATAATATGTTTGGTGAGGAACGACGTGTCCCCCCTCCCACCTCCTTCATGATGCGGATGGCCTCGGTGCGGTGCTGAGGAGGCGGGTACAGCAGGATCCTGTGGTAGAGCGACTGCAGCACCGGTTTCATTGACTCCACGCAGCTCACCAAACGCACCAGCTCTGCCGCGATGTAACACACCGTACGCACTACTGGTGCAATCCTGGCGGGGGCGCTGGAGGAGCAGCCAGACCCCCTACCCTGATCGGACACCCCGCCGCTGCTGGAGTCCACCTCCTGGTTGAGTCCTGGCAGAGAAAAATCAGGAGTGATATAAAACTGAAACCTTAAAATCATATTGACCTCTGACATTTTCCTCAGAGCCAGAACGAAATACAGTTTAAAGTCAATGATCATGATCTCTAATGTCTAAATAAAAAAATTCTGAATTACAATTACAAAGACTCCATCAGGCTGACTGCTGGCAGGAAGCTCTGGATAAAAATAACCTCGTCCTGATTTCTTTTGTCCAAAATCGACAAAGACTGTGAACCTGGTTAATTATTTAACTTCGGTTAATGAGCTTGTTCCAAAGTAATTCTAACAAAGCTGACATGAGCCTTGTAACTGCAACTGCTTATCTGCTTATCTTTGACTTAAGCGTTTAAATGCAAAAAACTGTGACAAAACACCCCCCCCCCCCAGTTACCTAAGCTGAGTCTATCTGAGAGCCGGTCTCGGTCTGGTGCCCCTGTGTAGCCGTGGTGCGAAGCGATGGTTTTGTCATTGACGGGGTTTCCCATGATCGCCACGAGCGACGGACACAGCTGCTTCCTGAGAGGGAGGATTGTTGTTGGTTTTTAAAATGATAATCAGTGTGCACAATATATACAGTCAATTACAAAAAAAGGGGAAAGGTGAATTCAGGTATTTTGAAAATCAAATCAATTATCAATACCTGAACATTGAGCTCTCAAAATATGTCAGGTAAATCTTCCCATTAAATAAGTTCATTGACCCCATTTCATCTACTTTTTGTGCCAGAATCTTGTTCTTAATTCCACAATTTAGTACAGATGAATATCAGAAAGCTCGGCAGGGTAAACAGAATAAATTACTATCAAAATCATCTTTTTGTTATGACTCATTTTGTTCCTTGCAGCCTCTAAATGGAGGACGCTCGGCTCCACAGGCCCAGTGTGAGACTCTCAGATTTCAATCCTCAATCTGAAAACAAATTCTGGGGATTAAGATCAGCGATTATTCATAGTTTTGGCAGCCATTAGCGTAGGATTATAGTCTTACCACACAAGGTCGGTAAAGCCTCTGGACAGGTGCATTGTGGGAGGACAGCTGCTGAGCATGGACAGGATGCACTCCAGGTACAGCAGCTGCAGGAGCTGGTTGTCACTGGAAGGTGAAAATGTACAAAATTAAAAATGCTTTTAGTAATAAAGAGAATCAGAAATCAGCCTCTGGTGAATCTCACTGTTTGTAAGTCCAGTCTCATCAGGAATCTTCACCAGTGAGATTTAATCAGTCTAATCTAATTAGCAGGTGAAAGAAACAAGCAGCTGTTCTTTAGCACTTCAAAACCCCGTCTATTTTTACACAGTGAGTGTACAGCTGTTGCTGTGTCACTTGGCATCTGTAAACTCCAGTTAGCACATCTTTTTTAATTTGCTGTTCATCTTTAAATTTATCTTGCACGTTGTCTGTGTGGTATGTGAAGCGATTAGTGATGCTGCAGCGACGCCTGATGTGTGTCGCTGATGTGTGTTACCTGTCCACCGACTCCAGCTTCTCACAGAAAACTGTCAGAACCGTCACCACATCTTCACACAGAGCCTGGCTGGTCGGGGAAATATCTGTAACACAAACACACACACACAATAACAAGGTTAATTCCCTGCACCCACTTCTTCTCATCACTTCCTTCACCTATTGCTTTCTCTCACTTCCCCATTTCTGTGTAATAAATAAAATGAATCAATACTTTTCTTTGTGAACCTGTTTGGCTCTCTGCCTGCAGAGGCAGCCATCATTCACTTGTGTGTGAAGCATCATAAAGAATCCCAGCCCATCTCTCTGTGAAGCTCTGTCGTACAAACTACAGGCTGGTGATTACAGTAGCTTTAAAACAGCTATAAAACAGTTTGTGCTGCACACTAAACATGAATGAAAGTCCACAGCCACTAGCGAGTGGGGCGCTCCTGCAGCTGTTTCAGGGCCCTAATTTTTCGTGACACTGCCAAATGGACAACAGGACCACATTTCGAAGAAGTACTAGAAGTAAGAAGATGGACGACAATCGAAGTGAGTATGAAAGCTCTTACTAATTGACCATATTTATACTGATAAAATTATATGTTATGATTAATAATACACAACTGTGGTCCTGAAACTGCAGCTAGGCAGATTTGTGGTCCTGGGTCCTAGAAATACTGTCCTGAAACTGTGGTCCTCATATCAGCCTCCTGCATTCCTATTCACTAGGTGGCGCTGGCAGCTAAAACTGCAGCCTCAGTTACTGCAGGGACACACAGTTGCCCCTGGCAGATATATGAAGCTTTACTGCCCCACTACTGGGTTGAAAAATGTAAAGATTGCCCTGAAGGTGGCACCCAATCCGCCATGGGTGCCCACTTTGGAACGTCCCAGCTCCCCATCAGGTTCATCTCCATACTGGTCTAAGCTGAGCTTTGTTGAACTCAGCTGGACACAGGCTAAATGAAACTGCTCAGACTTCCTGGGAGTGTGCGCTTGTTAAGTCAGAGGTGGATCTTCAAAGACTTCAGACTGTTCTCAGAAAAAATGTATGAAAGTACTGAAATATTCCCTTAACCTGTGAGGATTTCTCAAACTAACCTGGATAAAGAGACTCTGGTTGGAGAATCATACCCTTAAAGTTTTCATGTATAGTGCTCGTTGGAAACTATTACACAGGTTGGCCACTTTATTGGGGACACCTGTACAATCTAATGCAATCCAGTACTGTCCTGATGATGAGTGGAGCTGCTGGTGGTGACGTACCTCTTCTCTGCAGTGGCAGCGCAGTCACCTCCTCTCCATCTGCACCCTGGGGAGGAACACACAGCAGGAGGCGTGTTCACTGTGAGTGTGTCGTTTGTGGGTTTGTATCCACACAGAAAATAACAAAGAGGTAGAACTGGTACAAAGCTGAAGATCTGCTATTGCTTGCCAGTTTTGTAGGGTATTTAGGGAATTAGCTGATTAATGTGTGTAATGTGCATGTACAGTACACTGTGTGTGTATTGTGTATATTGTGCATCATAAACATATGCCAATACGAGAGAGCAGCTTATTTTTACCTCAGTGGCTGCAGAGTATCAGATAATCAATACATCTTCAAATTGCTTGTTTTGTTCAACCAACAGTTCAAAATCAAAAGATATTGAATTCATGATGATATTTGACACAAATTCTTACATTTAATGAGCAGGAAAAGAGAATATTTGACATGTCTGTTTAATAAATTACATATTTCAAGATTAACTGGTTGTTAATGTTAGTTTACTTCTGCTCAGCTTGGATTTTGTTGTGAATGTCTCAATCTCCCGGGTTCCCTGAACTACTCTGCCCACACTCCGCAGTCGTACTTCCCTTACTTTACACGTGTGCATACAGCTGTGTAATGTTTATGTGTGTATACACTGCAATGTGTGTGTGTTTTGTACGAGTGTGTGACCTCTTGTCTGTGTCGCAGCTGCAGCGTCAGGTCTCCCAGTATCTGGCTCAGCGTGGCCCTGACCGCCGTGTTGATGCTGCGCAGATGACAGCTGGACACGTAGGTCTCGATGCACACCTGAACACACACACACACACACACACACACACACACACATTACACGATTACATCTGTCAGCGTGTAGTCTTTCTTATGTCTGAGTCACAAAAACTGAAAGTCGTGACGCGCAGTCCCGAGACAGCAGCCCAGACACTGAACTATCAGGGAGAGTCATGGGAGGTTTCCATGGTGTCATACGTTACCATGGTGACCAGACTAAGGAGAGGGATGGGGCAGGAGGGTGAACATCTTCAAGACAGATTAGAAAACAACAGAGTTAACACACACACACACACACACACACACACACACACACACACACTGACACACAGTAAATGTGAGCAGTGGCAGGAATCTAAAAACACTGGAGACTCAGCCTTCTTATGGGACTTTCATGCCCTGGTAGCTCTTACCTCACAGGCCACTTCCACACAAACTAGCTCCAAAAAGTAGTTTAAAGATGGTTTAGTTTAGGCGAAAGATTACAGGTGGTTTGCTGGGATTTAAATGATTGGAGCTCTTTGGGATCGATACACAGCTGAAGAGGAAGACCACAGACACTAAGGTCAAGGTTTATTAAAGGTCCCATTTGACCTGGACTCTGGATTGGAGTATTTCATACTGAACAGGCTGGTGATTTGCAATCATTGTTTTGATTTTACCATTTTTCATCTGATGGTAAAGAGGCGTGGATGTAGAGAAAATTACACATTTATTGAGTGTTGAGTGTAAAACGTGACACAATGAAAGAAGCAGCTAGAAAATTTATCTTCTGATTCTGAATGGAAGAACCTGCAGCTCTAGCACTCAGGGGCTGTACGCGGCAGGTCATTGCTGCCATTACTTTTTTTTGCTCTTGGTGCCACCAAGCAGCAACCTCTGGCAACAGTGAAGAGCCAAAACCTGCAGTTCCTCTAATGACCACTAGAGTCTGGGTACAAAAGTGAGCCAGTCCCCATAGACTCATGTTAAAATGTTCAACTTTACAGCAGATATACCAAGTTTTACAGCCTGGTACAAAAAAACAGTTTTGGACTCTACAGCTAATTTACGGGTGAATTTTTATATATTTTATTAAGGCTTAAAGTTATGTATAATTGAAGGTGTGGCCTCTTTGAGTGACAGGTGGGTGACTGTATGCTTGTCACAAACAGGAATGCACCGGAGCCCCAGCTCCACACAAGCTCCACCTCTTTGCCCACTTTTTGATTAGCCGGGAGTCAGGGGCGGAGTCAGGCACTGCCAAGATGGCGAAGTCGGAGCAGCCCACTCTGAGCTTCAAAACCGCTCTTCAGAAACCTGTTGGTGGCGCCTTAAAGGCTAGGTCCATCTTTATTTACAGTCTATGGGAGCTGGCCGTTTCCTGGCACTGAAAACTTGCAGACTGCAGTTTGGTTTAGTTTTGATTTAGGTTCATGATTAATTTTCAAGTTTCAGCTTCGAAACAAAGGGACACTTCACAAACAGTTTTCCTTTGGATTTAGTGGGAAAGACCAA
Source organism: Trachinotus anak (assembly GCF_046630095.1). NCBI lineage: Eukaryota > Metazoa > Chordata > Actinopteri > Carangiformes > Carangidae > Trachinotus > Trachinotus anak. The sequence continues at coordinate 2,919,516 of NW_027273858.1, read as the reverse complement.
GACAGTGATTTCTAGCTTTAGTGGTTCAGATATGGGATTTCTGACAAATAAGTTTGGATCAATCTTGTGTCTAACAATGGAGGACATAATATAGATATAGCATTTAGACAAACCCTCATTATGAAATCTTAGGGATTAAACTGCTGAGGGAGGGATTGGATCTGTGGCTCTCTAGTGTCTATAGCTGTAAAGTGTTTTCATGTAACTAATATGACGGCATTAAAGGTAACGTCTGAGCCTTCAGCTCCTGAATAAATCCCTCAGCACTGCCAACCCCTGCATTAAAACCTGTGCAGAGCTGCACGGTTTGTATGGGATGTTACTGATAATGGAGTGGTGCTGTCAACCTCTCCCGTCACCCTGAGTTATGACCCAACTCAAACAGAAACACATACAAACACACGCACGCACACACACCCATACACCAGATGGCTGGGCCTGGCAGCACAGAGCCCATTAATACAACATGTTGACCAGGTTTTTATGAGCTGTTAATGGACATCAAACATCACCTTGGTTCAGGAGCTGCTGCTGCTGCTGCTGCTGCTGCTGCTGTTGAGTAAGTGATTTAACTTCCCACATTTAGTTTTATCTTTGTTGATAACAGGGGTGGCTGGTTGTTGGTCAGGTGGCAGTTCTGCATCTTAAAGGTAACTTATTTTACTCCTCTGTGTTTTATTTAAAGTGTTGATCTCCATCAGAAGATATATTTGTGGTTTAAAGAACCAAAAACCATCTCAGTGTAGTTTTCCATCTCCTCTCTCAGGCTTCTCTCTGGAGCTGTGGTAACGAGAAGTCGGTGAGCCAATCAGAAGAGAGGCTCTGAGCCAATATGGGTCTTTAAATATAGATTGAGCTCATCTGCTGCTTGTTTGCTAACAGTTCCCTGTTAGCTGTCATTAGTACAGTCTGCGACAGTCAATCCACAGCCAAACAATACTGTGACCATGAAGAAATATATGCATCGGATTTGCTTTGTCATCAGGTGAAAGTTAAGAACTGAGGACAGCAAACAGTTGTGCAGGTAAAGGCAAGAGGATGTAAAATATCTGATTAAAGACCATTTAGCGTTTTAAGATCAAGGTTTAATCAAGTGTTAAACCTTGTTAACATCCATATGATGTTTTTTATATAATACAAGACATATCATGAGGGAAATAATCAGTCAACACAATGGCTGAGTATTTCCACCTCGAACTGCAGTGAACCAATGACAGACTCATAAAAACAGATTCAGACAGACAGGAATTCGTACGTCAGATGACCTAACAAACCAATCCTGTCAACTCATGAGGACAGGGGGTGGAGCAAACTAAAACCAAAACCTTGTCAGTACAGGGAGCGAGAGTTTGCATTAGCACAGCTACTAACACTGTGTCAGCCACTGCCAGTTACAAGCTAACGAACACCATAAACAAATAAAAGATGCTAACTACGGTAACTGTTCTGATATGTCTGCTAGGCTCAAACATGTGGCTGAGTCTCTCTGACGTTTCCTCCTCTAATCATCTTGATCTCTCTGCTCTTTCCCCTGGAGACCTGGAGCAAACAGGAGGTGGGCGGGGCACAAGGCCTGATCCAGATTGAGGAAGTAAGAGTAGATGAGCTTTCAGCCCCAATTTTCTCTTTCTTTCACTTCATATAAAAACCATGTTAAACAAAAATATTAATCATAGCAGAATATTTTTACATAGTTTAAATCAATTTTCATTTGGTCAAGTCCATCTAGTCTATCTTATCATTCCAGTCTAGTACCAGGTGCATGACATAAATATATTGGGGGATACAAACAGTCACATCTGTCTAAATCAACAGAAATTTGCATTTTCAAATACACCTGCCTCTAACGTTCTCAACAGCAGCTGAACAAGGAGTCTAAAATATTCATTTCTGCACATCACTGAAGCAACAAGAAACCCCTGTTTGTTTCTAGATGTAAAATATCAAATATCTGATGATGATACTGCTGTGTATCAAACTCGACTCGGGCTGTCCTACCTTAGCAATCCGCAGGATGGAGTCTCCATTAATGTCAAAGTTTGGTGAGTAGGTGATACACAGCAGGACCTGCACACAGCAGACAGGAACACGGTTTTATTAGTCTTTAGTCCACATTAAGTTGAGCACAAATAGAAGAGAGACAAAGCAACGTGAGGTCTGAAGAGAAGAGGAAACAATCAAAGGAAAAGCTGCAGTGTAGGAGTTATTTGCTTCATGCAGAGTTTCTCAGCTTCAAGGCATATTTACACTCATTTACTCATTTCTATGTAGGCCTGCTGCAGACTGATCGTGCACTGAAATATAAAAATAAAAGTCAACATTTTAAAATATACATCACTTCAGGCTCCAGTGGCAGACGCTGCAGACGATCCTGATGTGTAGGAGCTACAATCGGTGCATCCCCACTTCTCACCTTCATGACTTCCACCTGCAGGTCTTCATGCAGGGAGGGGGTGATTCTGATGGCCTCCAACATCTGGCTGAGCAGCTGCTTCTCCAGGACCTCCACCTCCATGCCAACCCCGCCCACGAACCTGTCCTCACACAGGAGCTTCTACATGGGAGAAAGACGTCATGGCATTGTGTCGAAACATCACGCGATCACTCGTGAATGTGTTATTTCTACTTTCCACAGATTCTACGCAGAACCACACGTTTTAAAGTAAAGAAGAATAAAAGGAACAAGGGTGAAATAAAACAGCTGTCACATGAATATCTTTTCACATTTTTGCTGCATCTTGTGATACCTGCATCCCAGTGAGTGCCGTCTGTCCCAGTTTGCTGTTTTTGGACTCCAGAGCCATCTGAAGAGGCAGCAGGCAGCGCTCTCTGGAGACACACAAACAGAAACACAAACTGGTTACAACAACTGTGTTACCATTAATGCTTTCAGTGCAACTTACAGTAGATTAGTAGACTAGTGTTTTTATCATAATGGTCATTGTGACAAAGTTGTGTGGCAATAGTTTTAGTTGTCTAGAATTACAATGAAGGTAGAAATTATCTCAGTGGTTAAAGGTCCCATATTTGAACTTCTCCAGTGTTTCATTTGAAGTGTTGATATCCATAAGAAGATATATTTGTGGTTTTAAGAACCAAAAACCATCTCAGTGTAGTTTTACATCTCCTCTCTCAGGCTTCTTTCTAGAGCTCTAGTAACAACAGGTTGGCTATCAGAAGAAAGGGTCTTCTGATTGGCTGACTGTTTTGTAAGTGATCAAATAAAAATATTGCAGATTTCAGGTAAACACTCAGAGAAACCAAATCCTGCAAGGCTGGGTGATGGGTCCAGGTGGGCTTGGGATATAGCTGCAAGGGGTGATTGTATAGTTGTGACATCACAAAGTTCCAGAAGGCCTGACGGCTGGTTTTAAGGCTCAGTTTGTGAATACAGGCTGTGTGCATTTCTCTGTGGACTGAGGCTTTGATACTTTCACAGTATTAATATAGAACCTAGACCGGCTTTATAATCACAAACACATGGACATCTACCTTCATACAATATGGGACCTTTAAGTTCAGATCAGAATTCAGAGACAAAGAACCACTGCCCTTTGTTTTCAAATCGGTCATTCATTTGACTTGTGGTCTAAAACACTGGAGCTCTTATCTGTCTGGACGTAATCCAGCCACAAACCACTAAACAGGTACATCACAAGCTCAGATCCGGTTTTTAAAAATTACATTAATCATATCAATCCACGATGAGTCCCAGCGCCAACCTGTTCTTCATCCTGTTGCACATGTGTTATATAACTACAGCCTAGCTTCACCTCTGCAGAGAAAACTGCAGCCAGTAGAAAGTGTTCACCCTTAAAATATGATGATGTTTAAATCTGTGGGAGCTGCTTTTGTCCCACAACTTCAATATTTAATAGGAAGTGAGATTTTGGACGACTGAAGGGAAAACCAATCAGCAGTGTTGACCTCCGTCGAGAACTCCTGAGTGAAACTGTGAATACTTCAAGTTCAGAATATCAGATCACAACTGAGTGAGCTTCTCTCCTCTGACTTCACATGTAATCGACCACCGAGTCAAGCAGAGCCTCTCTAATTGGGCTCTGACACAGGAACAGTCAGGAGCAGCAATAGTAGAGTTAAACATGGAAACAGATAAATACATTATACAAAATATCACTGCAAATTAACAAAGCTACAAATTACAAGAGATACCTTTCAGCCTCTGACCAGTTTCTAGAATAGAGCTGAAACTTTCTTCACACTTTCCTTCCTTCTCTCGCTCTGTCTCCATCTCCCTCCTATTATTTGTAGTTGAGTGAGTCACCACCGGGCTCTGCTGCTGATAACACGCTACTGGGCTTCGTCTCTGCGCTCACAGGCGGCTGGCTCTGAGCTGTCACTACTACACTGCTTCAAATGAGCTCCGAGCAGCCATGGCTGGCACGGGACCCGGCAGTTCCCAACACTTTCTGTGAGTTCAGACTTTATTCATGAGCATTAAGAGAGCAACAAAGAAAATGACAAAGAGACAGCACATCTAGCCTCAAACAAATATATGGAAACTCATATGGAAAAAAATGGACCAAATTGAGCAGGAATCTTAAGCACAACAAAAACAACTCAAAGAGGGCTCATAACCTATTCATCGACTGATCAGAAATGTTCATGAAACACCAAAGTCATTGGTTTTCAAATGATTTCTATGACAAAATTAATAAAAACATTCATTTTATCCTGTTTTTTCTGTCAGCCAGTTTGTACGAGTCTGTGTTCGAGCCCATTCTGTGGTAAGTGGTCTGAAATCCTTTTTGCAGAGACAGAGGAGCACGCTGGCTGAGAACCATCGCACAGCATTACAGAGACATTGTCATCAATATTTCATCTAATAATCTCTAATAAAACAAAAGAGGTTATTGAATGAATTATTTATGGAGCGTTGAGCTGCAACAGGATCCAGAATTTATGGCACCTTCATCACAGTCCAGCAGCAGCAGCAGCAGCAGCAGCAGACACTTTTAACTTTTAACTTTACTTTTTGTGGAGAGAGAAAAAAATCATACACTAATAGGAATGTGACCCCTCCCAAAAAAATATCTTTTTTCCCTTGCCTCTCAGAGCTGGTTTTAACAGATGAAAAAACAACTAAAATGTTGAAAATGAGCTTGGAAAAAAAAACAAAAAAATCACTCACTTTCCTTTCAGGGCTTCCTACTATGGATAAAACCTGGTCAGCCGGTGAACTGTCAAAACATCCATGAAGTTTTTTAAGTTTTTACCGGCTCTGTCAGAGTCTTTCAGCTGCTCTCTCTCTGCCTGTCATTGGTCCCAGCAGAGAAATCCAAGGCTGAATTTCTTTCCCTGATGATCAACAGCTCATATCTTTTCCTTTCTATTAGTATTACTATTTTATGAACTGTACATGTTGCACTAGGGCCTCATTTACTCTCAACTAGTGTGTGTGTGGGGAGAAAGAGTGAAAATCAGTTTCAGCCAAACTAAAAAGTGAAAATAACAACTTTTATGGGTCGCTGTGCAGTTGTTGTGTGTGTGTGTGTGTGTGTGTGTGTGTGAGTGTGAAGGTCTTCTCTCCTCTTCATTGCTTCTCTGTCTCAGTCTCAACATTTTTTAAGCTTCACAAAGTTAATATCTGTTACAAGGTTTGTGCATTGGTTGCAAAATCTTGGGCAGTTGGTCTTGGACAGACAGACGTCACTGTCTCCACCTCCTGCTGTCTAAATCCATATATATTATAATGGTGCTGTTGCTTAAAGGGCCCGTGCAGCCTGAGTTCACTGCTTAAGTTCCACATTTGCATTATCAGCCCAGAAATAATTCAAATTCATTCAAATCGTACACATACACACACACAGTGTAAAGGGTTCAAAGAGCTTGACTTTCAATAATCAGTTATCTATTCCCTGGTGGAGTAAATGCAAAGACTGTGTTCGAGCAGCAGCTGAGACCAAACCACTACAAACTGAAAGCTTTACCACTTAATTCAAGCATCTCAGCTGGTCTGACTAAGATTCTGGTAACAAACGATCAACTGTTCTTAATTATAACTTTATTATAATTTTATAATAATCACATTTTATCAGTTCCACATTAGTTCGGTGTGTTGGTTTTTGTTACAGTGATTAAAACAGGTTTTGACTTCATGCCGTCGAAGCTTTGAGCTGAAATGAATCCAAGTCATTTAACTCACCGAAGCTGAGAAGGGGAAATCTTAGCTGATCCATTCTGAGACTCGAGGGTTTCTGCAATTTAACGGGACAAAGAAAAGAAACACTGTGATGCGGTTACACTGTAATTACATTCACTTAAACCATAAGACAACTTTTATTCTGTTTGTTGAGCTCAGAAAGACCAGAGGAAAAACATGAGGTTTTATTTACCCAAAGAAAATTTGGTTCCAAACAAAACAGTATTTAAGAAAGTAAGTTAGCACAGATCATTAGCTGCATTTCAAATGTATATGATTAATAATTTAGCCCAGAGGTGTTAGAGTGAAACGACACACACTGTACTTTCAAAAACACTCAGCAGAGCACAAACAGCTGAGCCTTTAAAAAATAGAAAAGAATTAAAAAAACAATAATCAAACTATGAATTAATGACTCATTTTTAAAGATTTATGTCTTCAAATAAGAGAACTGCAGCTTGGCCGCAGCTGAATCCTTTAACAAAGCTAATTGTAAGTCAGGAACCTTGAGAAATTTCACCTCGGTTTCATATTTGTAACTAAAAAGCGACAAACTGCTGCATTTTCCTAAAGCAGAGAGTTGAAACACGAGACCTGCTGACGTCTGAAAAACACAGCATGAATCTCCTGTTACTCTGCACAGGCTGTCATAATGCATACGTGTCTCAAGGTTTAGTGTGCACTGGCCTTGCACTTGCACTGACTATTTCCATACCTGTGTTTACGTGTGTGTGTGTGAGGTGGACGCCTGACATCCTTCTCATTAAGAGACAACTATGAGTTTCACATTGATTGATGTTACGGGCGTGTCTCCAGATGTTTCAGGATGGTCTGTAAATAATTTGATTGGCCGATGAGGTCCACTCAGGACACTGCACTCAGCTGCACCGTCCGTCCCCGTCAGTCCAGTCAGACACCACTCAAATACAGGCGGTGGGATATCGTCTGTTTCTGATGCGACACAGTTTATACATAAACCTTGAATTTTTGCGTGCAGGCACAAGCACGAGTTCAAGGTCTGAGGTCCACTTTGGTCATCGTGTGTGTATGTGTGTGCATTAATACATTGTGTGCAAGATGACGTGATTCTCCCTTCATCAGCACAATCTGAACCCACTGTCTCCTCGCTGCCTCACAAAGTTCACCCACCAGCGAAAGGTCAGCCTGACCCATCATGACCATTAATATCCGCACTGACGTCAGGGGACACGACTTTTTTTCCACATATTTAAATCATCTTTTATAAAGGCCGTTATAAAAGATGAGGCTGTCCTGCTGGAAAGCACTCAACTGTACAGACAGTCAGTGATGAGAATTGGAGGAGGGTCTAAAACAAAAAGGCTCCTCATGGTTTCCATGTACGCATGGTGCTGAGAACCTGTTTAATCTGAACGACCCTGTTGGCAGCATGTGAGTCAGCAAAAACATCAGTCCTGATGTCTGTTGTTTTGCTGTTATGCTTTTCTTCTATGAGGCTGCTGTAAAACTGGGCCCGTTTAAAGAGAAGACAAACAGCCTGTCGTCTGCTCTCTCATCTGTCAGCACCGTGCTGCAGCTCTGAAACTTAAACACATGATGCACATAAAGCTCAGAGGTCTATATTTAGAAATCCTCATCAGACTTCAGAAATATCCCTGTATTGAGCTGCATGTCTTTATACTATGTTTATAGTGACCTGTATCCCACTTTTTATGTTCTCTGTGATATCAGTGGTTCACTGTTGTCCCGCAGGACACTGAAGTGTCATCAGGTCACTTTTTATTATTTGCATTTTATTTTATACCTTAGCATCCCGTTCAAGTTGAACGGGATGCTAAATCTTGCCTATTTTTCAGTTCAAATTTATGATTAAAAAGTTTTGACAACATAATGTGAGATACATTTAACCACTGTCTCCTACACCTGCAACCTGAAGTCGGGTTTTGGGCAGTTTCTTACATTGTCCTTTTAAGCTGTTTAAGGGATGTTTGCTTACAGTCAGTACAAACTGGTGAGATTATATTCTGTGAAAGTTTTGACTAACTGAAAAGTCTGATGCATTTATGTGGCCAAAAAATACAGGACTTTCCTTGTTCCTTGTTTTCTTGCATTCAGAAAGATGCTGAACAACCTGATGTCATTTTGTATATTTGTTAATAAAGTAATAAAATAAAGAAAAATAGTGAATTTAAAATTACAGTGACCAGGGTTCACTTTCAGCTGTGCACGATAGAGACTGTGCGTAAAAACAGCTGCAGGTTGTATTCCTGATCTGGTTGATGGTGCTTCCCACCACCACATGGACATGAAACCCCCCTCCCTTCAGTTATCGATCACCTTAAATCAGTTCTCAGCTTTGAGGAACAATGATTTCCTTCAAGTTCTTGCGGTGCCTTTGAATATTTCTGGGCCTGTGGGATCAGTGCAGCTTCTCTGTTTCATTAAAAGCTAGCAGGTGAATACAGCCGCATGTTTCCCCCCTCATCCTTGCAGCCGGAGAGCCGGGGGGGCTGCTGTGCACTCACCGCAGGCGTAGACGCAGGCGTCGCGGATGCCTTTGTGCTTGTGGCCGGACGCGTCTTTCTGCAGCTTCCGCAGGATCTCCTCCATGCCGGCACCGGGGAGCAAACGGCTTAATAATCTCTGAGAGCAGACGCACGGCCGGCTGGGTGGTCAGAGTGTGTCCGCGTAGGTTTGCGCGTTGTATTTTAAGGGTGCAGTGACAGTGACAGCATCTCTTAACCCCCCCTGATGAAGGCGATGATTCATTCCCAACGAGCAGCCAATGATGTCAGGCCAGCCGTCAATCCTCTGAAGGTGGAAGGAGGAAGCGCCGGTGGTTTCAGCCTGAATCCACCGCTGTGGCGTCCGGGCGGGTCAGCGGAGATCCCCCGACAGCTGACAGCTGCTCAGCGTAAACTGTCACCCATCCAGCGGCGGATTCATTCCGTGGATAAACGCCCTTCTCTCATCTTCCGTCGGGCGTTTGTTCCACAGCACCACCGTGTTTTGAAAATCCGTTCCAGCTGATACTTGAGTTCCGCACGGATCCAGATCCGGTTCCTTCCATCCCGCATACGAACAGGAAAACACGGCAGCGCCACATGAAGAGATCCGTCCGCTAAAAGGAGGATGTCACTCCAACCTGGCAACACAGTGTTTACACCGCGTCTCTGTGGGGCAGCTTGAAACTGCGGCAGGAACCGGTGGAGTCACTGGAACGGGATTTCCTCCCAGCGGGGCGACAGGTGGAGGAAGCTCCCACAGGGCAGCCTTCACAATAAAGGCCTTTTCACACCACATGATTTTATAAAGTAAAATTATTATTTTTTTGATTAACTCATATTTTAATTGTTTTAATTCTATGTTATATTCTTAATTTTATGCACTTCACATTTTAAAGTGAAATACATCTCTGGTGTGCTATAATTTCATACAGAGCCACAATTTGTCCATGTGTGTAAACACTTAAAATCACTGTCATTCTATTAGTATGTTAGATGTTATGATATTATATGACTGTAAAAGATTAAATAAAGTTAATTTACACACAGAGTCATTGGTTTGACTTGTTTATGCCCGTTCCTATCAGGAACATAGGATGTAGAAGCCTGAAAAAAAGAATAAAACAACAAAACAAAGAAAATTAGAGTTAGCTAATGTTAGCATGAGAAAGAGAATGTAGTGTTTGATGAATAATGTTCCAGTACTGAAGCTCAATAATTAATGTTGAGCAGGTTTTTATAATTAGCCGGACATTTATTTACCTTGTAACACAATGGTACCACTTTCTGGAGGTGCCCTTTTTAAAGGGTTTATAAGCTGTAATTAATGTAATTGATTAATAGGGAGTCTGCAGAAATGTTAGAAAGTAATCAACAAGTGGTAGCCTACTATGTCTCTCACTTTCTGTCTGTATGCCATAAAGGGTAGGCCTAATGTAATAATGCATGAAGTCTGGAGATGCTAATAGGTTGTTTCTAAAAAGATTTTGGTCCAGATGTCCTGCAGCCCTTTTCCAGAAGGTGAGGGGTCCAACAGTCCATTGAAGGGGTGTAATCCTAATAAATTAAAGAGCTAAAAAGACACAAGTGCCATGCTGGGAGAAGGTTTTTCCACAACCTTGCAACCTAAAAGTTGTTCTTATTAATAAAAACCTGTTCAAATAATTAAATATTATTAAATTATTAATTAACCAATAGAATAGAGCCATTATTTACTGCTACAAACCTTTTATAAGCACCTTATTAGAAAGTGGTACTTATGTAACATAGCATGTTTGCATGGCAGTGTTAGTGTGTTTGTAAAGAAATTTTTAGCACGCTAACTAGCTACATGCTAACATGAAAAACAGGTTGTTAATGTATAAAGTTAAGTTTAATGCTATTATATGCTAATTCCCATCATGTAACTTTTAGCATGGCAACATTATTGGCAAGATTTAGCATTAGCATGTTATATTAGCGATAACCTCAAAGGCTGATAGGAATTTGTCTTCTTTTAAGGGTAAAATTTAACATCTTATCTCGACATCTTGACATGAACATATGTAGCCATCTTCATGACCCTACATGAGCTGCTAATAGCACAAGTTATATGACAATCAGGACAGAACTGAAGTAAAGATCATTCCTAACAATCTGCGGAATATGGACTGTGTGACTTATCGATTTTGATGATAGGCCTACTTGTGCTGCACTTTTGAGTAAATCATAAATTTATCCTAAAATGTTTTTTTTAATTGTTTCTTAATTCTTTCTAATTACTTGTGAGACAGTAATATTAATCAAAGTTTCATAACAAAAAGATTTCCAATACCACGGCAACAAAAACATGACCTTCATAAATACAGTTTTAATGTGCTTGGTAAGTAATTTGTGCAAGAGGGAGGGAGATGATTTATATTCATTCATTTGTGTATTCATTTATTCATGGACTTCATCCACCTATTCCTATCAGGAGCATGGGATGGGGCGATAAAAGAATAAGGAAACAAAAGGGGGAAAAAAGACGATAAATGAATGCAAGAATCACAGATGGTAGGTGAAGAACAACTCTTAAAAGGTTATTCTGTTAACTTCCAGCAGGTGTATAAAACTGAAGGAGAATATAAAGGCTTGAACAATAAACTGAGGTCTGCAGCGGGATGAGAGTGATGAATCTGACTGTGAACCTGGCAGGTTTTTACTCTGGTACATCCAAACCTGACTTTGATTATAAAATTAATGATTAATTCTTGCAAAGAATTCTAAAGTTTTTAAAAGCCAAGTTACAGATAAATATCTGATATTTATGCTGACCCAGAGAACAAAATGGACATAATACACAGTCTGTGGAGAGAAAGGGGTGTTTGAGTGCCAAGGCAAAAGCAACCGGAGACACATTCTTCCATTTTTGTTATAATGTGAGTTGTTAATGCCCCATCTGCCTTTAGTGGATAATAATTCCCCAGCAGATGTTTTTTGTGGTGGCCCATATTTATGGTGGCTATTATTGCCCATAGTCAAAAGCATGTGGACACATGCATTGCATACTTATCTGATAGCTGAATATGTCACTCTTTAACAATGAAGATTAATCTCCTTCTATGACAGACATTTCTGGTTTTGGGAAGGCCTCCAAACAGATTTCAGAATCTGGCTGCAGGGATTTGCTCCCATTTGGCCGCAGTGAATTCGGCCACTGCAGCCGGCAGATATGGCCTGACATACAACTGACATTTCACTTCATCCCAAAGGTGTGGGATGGGGTTGAAGTCGGGGTTCTGTCCAGGCCACTCAGGTTCTTTATGGAGCTGACTTATAGTTTGTTTTTTTTTACTTTCATTTAATGAAATTTCTGGCCTCTAAAAATCCTAAAAAAAAACCAATATAAAATGGTAAAATCACTTGTTGGTTGACCTGCTATAATCTGTGATGTGTAGTTATCTGTTCATGTTGCTTTATATTAAGGAATCACAAACCAATAAGGCTGGAAAGCAGATAAATTCATATGAAATTTAACCATACCATTTGCCAGGGTCCCCCCAGGCAACTCCTTAATGACCTGTGCAAATGTGTATTTAAAAAATATATATTATTGTATTATAGGGTTTATAAAAATGCAAATTACACTGTACAATTTCTTTCCACTTTGAAAACTAAAATTATAACACTGAAAAACATAATCTCTTACTGAGAAAAAGGGAATTCCATCAGTCCTAACTCAAAAGCACCAACATGCAGTAGAGGCGGAGGACCACTTGAGGGCGCTACTATCCAAGGATACCCGTGGTATTAGTATCAAGGCCACGTATGGCGTTATCATAGCATAATTGGGTTCAGATTAGAAAATGATGAAAAGGCTTCGGGAGCAGTTTGAGTTCCCGCTCTCACCTCCAGTAACATAAATCTGATAAGTTTTAGAAGCGAGATGAAGGCAGATCGCACATCTTGTCTTAACACCCATGAGTTAATGCCTCCGCCTGAACTGTAAATAGCAGAAATGATTGAAAGCACTTCAGCCCCTTCTCCTTGGTCACCTTAGGACCAACCGATCTTTGAAATTAAATGTGGCTTTAAAAAAGTCCATCTAGTGTCTTTTCCCATTAAAGTGGAACGATCAAAGTTAACTCTAGAATAAATCACAAATACAACCCAACAGCTGTAATCATCCAAAAATATGACAAAAATTTCCACGCATTTTCTGTATTGATTATTTGTATAGTAGTAGTTAATTTTGTCAGGTGATGACCCACTCGTCCATGCCTTCATTTATTGTCCATTCACCTTCTTTGTAATCTCACCTTTTGTCTTCCTCTCTCTCCTGTGTGCATTTGTGTGTGTGTGTGTGTGTGTGTGTGTGTGTTTGTGTTTGTGTTTGTGTGCATGTGCGTGCATTTATGGAGGGAGAAGCGTCCAATAACACAGGCGATGCCAAAATGCATTTGAAATCGACAGAACCGTTCTTCATTCTGCGCAATTACGCACGGTCCTCCATGCACACACTTTGTCCTTACCAAGATATTTGCCGTTGCATGAACTCCAACTGGGCCCGGGAGATTTTGTTCTTCGTGCACCATTCGTGCTTTCAGATACACACCACCCGGCAGCCTATAGGCTGTCCAACGCGTCCTTTGACGTCATACATCAACTTTTTGTGATATATGTGCGCGCACTGCGGTTTTTAAGTTTCAGCTTTTGTGCACATCGGGCTGAAAAGTGGGATGGCATCCCAGGCATCCACAGATAACAGGAAATAAAGAAAGGGTTTTATAGGTCAGGTATTTTGGGAATATGCCTGCGGCGCGCCACGTGCGTAATGACGAGTGTGGCTCTAAATATAAGAATTAAGGAGTCGAGGCTTCATGGAGGGAAAGACAGCATGTCAGAGTAGGTTACCCTGAGGGGGGCCGTGAAAAGGAATTACTAATTTCTCACACCAACACCGGCACATCTGTGCGCGTCTATGTCACCACCGGACACGTCTCCAAGTCCATGGATAAAAAGGAACAGGAGGCAGCAGAATGGTTGTTGCGGGAGCAAGTAACGGAACCTTCAGTGGCGGCAACATGAGGTCGTCGTTCATGATAGAGGACAGAGTCGGTGGTGGAGATCCCGGGGGCTCCACCAACATGATGATCTCGGAGGCTCTTGCGCCCCGGCTACTGAAGATTGCGCAGGGCGCCGCAGAGGCTGCAGCGGCAGCGGCAGCAGCAGCGACTTCTCCGTCCACCTCCAGTCAGCCGCTGGTCATGGAGACGAACGGGACCCGGTGCGGCGAGCAGATCCTGAGCTACGGACGGGTGGAGAAGGTCCTGATCGGCGGGGTCCTCACCATGCTCACGCTGTCCACCATCTGCGGGAACTTACTGGTGGTCATCTCCGTGTGCTTCGTCAAGAAGCTGCGCCAGCCGTCCAACTATCTGATCGTCTCTCTGGCCGTGGCGGACCTGTCGGTGGCTCTGGCCGTGATGCCGTTCGTCAGTATCACGGACCTGATTGGCGGTCAGTGGATATTCGGACAGTTCTTCTGTAACGTTTTTATCGCCATGGATGTGATGTGCTGCACCGCGTCCATCATGACTCTGTGTGTAATCAGCATTGACAGGTGAGATAAACTTCTTTTATGGCTGAAAGTTAAGATTTTTTTTCTGAACGCAGGAAAACAATATATCAAACATCCATATTCTATCACGGCACTAAACAGCATTAATTATACAAGCCAGAAAAGACACGAGGAAAGATGTCAAACTTAGAAAATATTAGTACCTTTAATGTTAAATGATTGATTTATTGAACTTTTACGCATGGCCGGAGTCTCCACATGCAGAAGTAAAATCATTTTTGGAGACATCCTCTTGTGCACATGTAATATTCTTACTAAAATCCCATTACTCAGTCGAAGCCCTACTTTGTCGCTCAGCCCTCCGCCACGCTGAAACATGGGATTTGTGAGAGGGAGATCAGAGCGCGGAGGCACACTGTGGCTTAGGGTCTAGCTCAAGGGCAGTTGGTGAGACAAAGAGGCTGATGTGGGGATCGAACCTGTGACCACCGTGCACTAGATTCCTTTCTAACAGAATACCCTGTTTGAATCACATAAGGGGGTCTGAATGGGAGTTGAGCGCATTCAGAATTAAGTCGAATTAATTAAGTTGTACCACCTTTTAACACCACACATGCCTGCATATGTGTTGTACTGTTGTATGTCTATATATTGGGTTAAATGTTATGTTTTCAGGGAGGTTTTTGGGTGCAGCACTGTACTGTTCTAAGGGTCTCTTGGCTTTACTTAATACCAAATGCTTTGCTGGTCACATATGGTTTTTCTGAGCTGCTTTCATTGAAAAAAACCCTGTTGCCCACCTGGGGGGCTGCATATGGCAACCGCAGATTGCTAAGCACCCTGCTTGAGTTACACAGGATTGAATAAGGCAGGAAAATACTGTAGAAAAAAAAGATAAGATGGTTTTTTTCCCACCTTTTATGATGTCTTTCATTCAGAAATATTTCTCTCTGTAGGTATTTGGGCATCACAAAACCTTTGACCTATCCTGTCCGGCAAAACGGCTGCTGTATGGCCAAGATGATCGTGTCAGTGTGGCTCCTCTCTGCCTCCATCACCCTCCCCCCTCTGTTCGGCTGGGCGCAGAACGTCAATGATGGCAGAGTCTGCCTCATCAGTCAGGACTTCGGCTACACTGTCTACTCTACAGCCGTGGCCTTCTACATCCCCATGTCAGTGATGCTGATCATGTACTACAGGATTTACCGGGCGGCCAAACTCAGTGCAGCCAAGCACACAATCACTGGCTTTCCCAGGGAAGGGGAGCATGGTGCAGGGGTGGCTCCAAGAGGGGGGAGAGGAGGGCATGATCCTCACCATCTGGCAGAGTTGGGAGAAACAGGAAGCGTTGTAGGCACAGAGGCTGAGCAGGAGGCGGAGGAAGAGGAGGAGAGCTTGGACTGCGTGGCAGCAGCGTTGAAGCTCCAGCGAGAGGTGGAGGAGGAGTGCAGCACGCGTGTCTCCCGCCTTCTCAAGACCGGCGAGCACCACCAACGCCGGAAAAGGAAAAACCAATCCATTTTCAAACGGGAGCAGAAGGCTGCGGCCACTCTGGGCATCGTGGTCGGCGCCTTCAGCTTCTGCTGGCTGCCGTTCTTCTTGGTGTCCACCGCCAGGCCATTCGTCTGCGGCGTGGAGTGCAGCTGTGTGCCGCTCTGGCTGGAGAGGACTCTGTTGTGGCTTGGGTACGCCAACTCCCTCATTAATCCCTTCATTTATGCATTTTTCAACCGTGATCTGAGGACAACATACAGTAACCTCCTGCGGTGCCGCTACAGGAACATCAATCGGAAGCTGTCTGCGGCTGGCATGCACGAGGCTTTGAAACTGGTGGAGAAGCCAGACGCTGACGCGTAAAGCTGCGGCTCTTCTGCAGACACTGACAGAGACAACCACCAGGGAAAACACCCAGTGGGGCTCAGACTACATGACTCAGACAGCCACACTGTCAGACTGCTTATTTCCCTAAAATTGTGTGATGAATGCTGAGGCGACAAGAGGCAGGAGGCTGTGATTAAATGGATGCACCTGAAGGCAAACAGAAGAGGCCTTTATAGAATAAAAGACTATAAATCTTTTATTCTGAGGACTGAGTGAAATGGTGGGGAGGCTGAACTCACCGGTGATGAAATAAAACTGTCTGAATAGTAGCTGCTGCTGGTTATCATCGTACTCACAGCCTCTGAACTGTTACTGCCGCCACGGTGAAGTCCAACAACAGAAATAATGGTTGCCGTCCTGCCGCCCTGCTGAACAGTCTTTTGTACATGTTACAAAAGCTGGTGGAGCTTGACATTCAACTGCTGCCACTATGGACGGTCATTTTCTAATTAAAGGAAAACTTTCCTACACAAAAAAAAAGAAAAATGGAGGAGTTCTTGGAGCTCAATTGGCCCATGAGGCTAAAACACCAAATGTATTCACCTTGTGTCCATAATTATCACAGACACTTTTTTTCACTGCCTCTAAATGTTGCTTCACTGGACAATCATTGTAACACGTGGATGAAAAGTTATGATGAAAATGCAACTGACATGTAAAAAGTCTTGTACACAAGTCAATAGCTGTGCTGTTTCAGAGGTCAAATGACTTCCTCTGATGATCTGTTGTATCTGATATGAGTTTACATCTTTCGAAGATGCTTGTTTATTTTTGTCAGTGTCACTTTGTGTTGAATGTGCCAAAACCTGCTCCTTTCGCCTCTACACAAGTCATGACAGCTACATTAGAATCAATTTATCGATTGATCTGTTTTATAGTCAGGCAGCTCACTTATGAACAAACAAGCATTTTTAGGTAAGCTGAAGGTCCAGTACATGATGGTATGGAGTCTAACAAGTTGGAGGTAAAGGCCTGAGGAGAGACGTGATCATTCAGGACACTTTCTGAATGTGGCCAGGCCTTTTCCTCGGTTATCGTTAAAGGTTTCAAACTATGCACCTCGTGTTTTAGACTTGACACATTGTGTGATGGTCCCCTGGGCGATCCAAGCTCATCATGGTTCAGTTTCAGTGTTGTGTATTACATCACACATTACCTCATTAAAACAGGCGCTAATGAAGGAGTGAGCCTTCAGAATGGTCCACTTTTGCTCTTTTTTTTCAGTAAAACCAGGACTACTTCTTTAATTCAATATCAGTTTAACATGTTGATTATTTTGTGGTTAATTGTTTGTTCTAGAACATGTTAGAAAGTAGTAATTAAATGAGCATTGTGTTGTGTGAGCCTAAAACCCAAAGATTTACAGCAACAGAAAACAAACAGAAGCAGCTAATTGTCATATTTCTTAAAGGTCCCATATTTTACACTTAACCATTGTTTTATTTTAAGTTTTGATATCCAAGAATATTTGTGGTTTTAAGAACCAAAAACCATCGCAGTGAGGCTTCTCTCTGGAGCTCTAGTAACAACAGGTCAGTGAGCCAATCAGAAGAGAGGTTCTGAGCCTCTTTTCTGATTGGCTGACTGAGTGATCAAATAGAAATATAGTACATTTCAGGATGACACTCAGAAAAACCAAATCCTGCAAGGTTGGATGGTGGGTCCAGGTGGACAGGGCTTCCAGACTGCTTTGTTGTGACATCACAAAGTTACAGAAGTCCCGATGGCTGGTTTTAAGCCTCAGTTTCTGAATACAGGCTGTGTGCATTTCTCTGTGGACTGAGGCTTTGATACTTTCACAGTATTAATATAGAACCTAGACCTGCTTTATAATCAAAACACACATGGACTTCTCACTTTATACAATATGGGACCTTTAATGTTTGTCTGTAACACTGGGTTTAATAAACAAACTTGACTGACAGTCATTCAACTTTTGATGAAAAATGTTGATTGATGACCAGAAATATGTAACATCACCTTTTTCCAACTGAGCCCTGCCCACTTCAAATCAGCCGGAAAAGTAAAGAAAATGTTCAACATTGGCAGAAAAATGTATTTTCATGTTCTATCACATCACATTTTACAAGAGAAAATAGGTTTTCAGGGCCTTTAAACAATTCAACAATTAAAACAATTGTCAATATATTCTCTATTGGTTAATTAGCTAATCTTTACCAACATTATTTTTGTATCTTCCAAGCTGTCAAACATATAGGAACAGGCATCACATCTTTCACCTGTTCACCTTATGCTGTTATTGAGTTCTGTGTGATGCTGATTGCAGAGACACAGTATCTAATGTGGCCGTCTCCTGGGCCATTAATCTAGGATGAGGCTTGGAGTAGAAATCTGATGTGGATGTACGGGTGGGGGTGGGGGGTGGGGAGGGTTGGTGAGAGCAGGTATTTCATTGGTGTTACAGGCACCTCCCACAGAACCTGGGAGACTCATCTTAGAGTTTAATTATTGTAAAGCACAGGAACATAATGTATATGCACATTAAAATTCAATGTTGATACCATATCCTGTGTGCAACAACAGGAATATGCTCTTACAGTATGTTGACTCTAAGCACCTGAACATGACAGCTGGGACGTGCTTAGTGCTATTTCTGGCAGCATTTTTGATCATGTGTTTTTCATGTGTACAGCGATTGCAAGACTGTCGTGTTGATGTTGTGTTGTCAATACTTAAAGGATATGAGTTGGACTTTTTACTGCCCTGCCAGTATCAGTACACTCCAGGCTGCTGATAATTTGTCCTCATTAACTTGAATCTGTGCAGCAACTCGTTGAGGAGGTGCAACAGATGGCTGAAAAATCTTTTTACTGAGGAAGCATGAACACTGTAAATGCCGTCGTTTCCTCTTTCTGATCATTTATTAAAGCTTCACTGTGCAAGATTTTATGTTTTAATACAAAAACATGCCCAGTTTCTAATCTCTGAGAAGGACTGCAGAAGAGAAGCTGTAGATTCACCCAGTTCTGCAAAATGAAATGCTGGCAGTGGCTTTGATCATCGTGTCCATGTTGTAAAGCACAAACTGAAGAACTACATACACGCTGTCGGCTTAACTACACAAAATTCAGCCAGAGAGAAATAGGACTCAGAAACTTTAAAAAAAAAAAAATCATCTCATCTCATTTGGTATCAGGTTGCAGAACATGAACGTGTGGGAACAAAAGTTATTAAAAAAAACAGTAGGATCTGGGGTCAGTACCTTGTGAATTTACCTGCAGTAACACAGGCTGGAATTGGTGAATAGATCTTTGGTTGTCACAGCTCATGGCTCTGCACATTCAGGCCTTCAACCTTGTAAGTAAAGGAATTAGTTCACTTTGTGGGCTGCCAGCTAAAAAGGCTGAGAACCACTGAACATGTACCCGTTCTGGGCTTGGTGCCGTCGTGGCACGGCTCCATTTCCTGTCACACAATCTATGGAGAGCGGGATGTCAGTGGATACGAGCCGCAGGCGGCACGCGCTTCCAAGAGAGCATCCACAGTGTTGTACATAAAGCAACGGAAAGGTGAAGTTAAATGAACTGACACTTAAATTGAGACTTGGAAATATTCTCACTGGTGATCATTTTACTTTAAACTTTTTTTTTACATTAGCGTCACCTTGGTTCCCTCAACATTACACTGACATTTGGATTAATGCAGAAAATAAACTCTGTGACAAACAACAGTTTATGATCCTGACAAGTTTTGTTCAGCAGGATCATCTTCACTAATAAAAAACACTTTATGATGTTTGAAGCCTAAATACAATCACCAGAAATAAAAAGCTAATGTTAGGCTATAAACCAACCAAGGTCACATGACTTCAACATCACCACCACTAACTTCAACTTGTATCTTGATTTAGCTCTGACCTCCTCTACAAAAGCCTTTCCTCTGACAAAAACAAGGCTTTAAGGTGGACTGGTGAGTAGATCAGTTTTCATGTTTGATATGCTGATGTTTAACATCACTGACAACCTCTGAGTCTCATTTAGCTGCTTGTTAGTAACCAGTCTTTCATAAAAGATGTAAAAACTCACGACTGATTCACAAGCATGATTTTCAGGACGAGGGAACAGGAGGTGCTAAAATGCTAAAATGCTAACAAATTTTCTGGGTATTAAGACTCATTCCTGCAGCACCAATGGTCACACAGTCATGAGGATTACAAAAGGAAAACAAGAGCAAAAACACTGTTTGCCTTATATCCAACAGAGCGTTTCATACCATACAGATAGTTTTCAGGTGATGTTACCTAACACTACATTATAAGATAGACGTGTAGAACTGTGGCATTCAGTGGCTGTCAGCTGCATCTCAGCCTCAGACAGACTGACACATGGGACTGAATGTGTCCTAACAACAGAGTCTCTCTCTAGCTGCACTATCTCAGCTGAGCAGCCCCTAAAACTCTGCAGGGGTCAGATAAATGTGTCCGATCAAACTCGTCTCCTCCACTGATAACAGTGCCGGACTGAGCAACACCTAGAGCTCAATCTTTTTACCTGCTTATATCTGCGTTAAGCCAGGTCGAGCTGCTACGACCTTTAGAAAGCTAGAAAGCCTGTATTACAAAAATTAACAGGCCCAGTTTTTCCTCATTTACAGCAACAAATTTCCTCTTCCAGTGTGGTAGAGGATCCATTCTAACCATGCATTTTTATTGACTTTATAGTTACTTGATCAATCAATGGGTCACAGGTCAAACAGGTTGGGAACTACTCGTGTAGAACCTGTAAGATGTGGAGATTAGTGGTGTGGCACAGACCTGATGGGTGTTGGAAAGGAAATTTTAATTTTTGTGTCAACAGATACAAACCCTATTGACACAAACTGTTCTGGACCACGTCATGGTCCTGTTTAAGCAGTTGTACCAAACTGAGATTTTCCAAAATTGATCTTTTGTCAGAAGCCTTGGGGGTAATATGGAACATGTGTTTTGTGTGGAAAATGTTGTACATGTATTATAATAAAAAAAAAAGAAGACAAAGAAAAGGGAGGTGGCTCCATTGCTCCCTGGTGACCACAACAGTTGGGCTTCATGACCCATAAAGCGCGGCTTGCTGACGTATCTGCACAGATGCCACGTGTCTGTGATCAACCAAACTGCAAACAATTCCTGTGGACAAGGCTGTAAGATATGTTACTGCTGCTGTCATGGTGAAACTTGTGTGTTTACTTGAACTGCAGTTTTTTTTAGTTTTTTTTAAATAAAGTTTTATGACCATATGGCCCATGAATCATATTCAAATGCTGTAACAAGATGTCAAAATCAACACTGCAGTGAACAAACAGCAGCTGACAGTTAATGGACTACATGATGATGGAAGTATCCCACTGTCTCCAATGTAAATACATATTTTACAGTCTGTACAGTTTTATCTGAGCAGTGAGTGAAGAGTGAATATGTGAAGTGACATCATCTGTTAAAATGAATCATTAAACACAGCTGATGAAACCGGTCTGACTCAGGTCATTTGACTTCTTTCAGAGGGAACACCTTGTTTCCTGTGTGGACTTGTGATCAGCTCCAGCATCAGTAATAAATCCTGTCCCCAATGACACAAGGTTTTTACTCATACATTTGTAAAGAAGTAAATAACAAGGTGTTATTCTCTGACTGAACTGTAAAAGACAAAACCTTCTTTGTTATTGGCTCTTGATGATGGATTTCATCACAGTCAAATACTGTACTGCTTTGTGTAAAAAAAAGTAACACTTGTTTTTCAATTTCAGCAGCCTCCATCATTTCATGGCGTTTGACGCCAGTATTTTTGAAAGCCATCTTCTGCCAGAAATACAAACTCGAAATATCGATGTGAGGGAAGCACAGGATTTAATATTTGACCCTGTAGGCAGCTTGGTTAGTCGTTGGCTGGCTTGTTGCCAGTTTGCTGACTTCCACTCTAAAAAAATGTTTGATTCTTCTTCCCTACCCACTGAGGTTTAAGAGATTGTTTCCGTTCCTGCAGCTGTCTCTACAGCCTCTAATCTTAAACTCACATCTGACTGAAATTTAAGAGTTCGTTATATTTATTATCTGATTTGGTTAACTTGTAATTTTACCCAAAAAAGCAGATTTCTCTTGTGAAACGCTGAGTGCAGTGTGTCTACTACAACAAATGATTTCCTTCTTCAGTGTTACTGAGAGAGCACACAGCTGTTGTTTTCTCAGTGTGAGAGTTATGATCAATATGTTTCTTTGAAAATTCATCAATACTGTTGATTTGCATTTCTCTACCAATAGTGTCGTGACAGGACAATCATTTATTCACACACATATGAAGGATTATGAGTAAAGCAAGACAAAATGATATAACTGCAATGTTCGTAATACATTGATTTGACTTTTTCTTACAGTCAACATGTTAATTAATAAAACATCTAGTGGCTAAAAGATTTATCTTTTTTAACCATGTGAATTACAGTTATATTTATATATAATTAAAAATATATGATTAATACATATAATTTAAAAAATGATAATAATTAAAATGTTGATCATATTTTAAAGAATTGGTTGTAATAATCTTTCCTTTACAAGCCTTTAAAAACAGCAGAAAATGTTAAAGGTCCCATATTGTATAAAGGTAGAGGTCCATGTGTTTCCGATTATAAATCAGGTCTAGGTTCTATATTAATACTGTGAAAATATCAAAGCCTCAGTCCACAGAGAAATGCACACAGCCTGTATTCAGAAACTGAGCCTTAAAACGAGCCATCAGGACTTCTGTAACTTTGTGATGTCACAACAAAGCAGTCAGTGTCCTCACCTATGCCCAAAGCCCCGCCCACCTGGACCCACCATCCAACCTTTTAGGATTTGGTTTCTCTGAGTGTTTACCTGAAGTCTGCTGTATTTTCATTTGATTACTGAGAAAACAGTCGGCCAATCAGAAGAGAGGGTCAGAGCCTATGTGAGACCTTTAACAATTAGATCTTTTTAATTCAGTATCCATCTATAGCAAGCTGACATTAAGACAATTTTATGAGTGATAAATAATGGTGACAATGTAACCGTTTTATTTACTTATATATTTATTAACATCTGGATCAGACATTGGGTGGAAATATAATTAATTAATTAATTATATTTAATAATTCCATAACTTCAAAACACATAAAATACATTATCAACAGTCAAGACGTATGCTTTTTTTTTCTTTTTTGTCACACAAAGTTAATATTATAGACTAATGAAATTCATCTGTTTAAAACAAAACTAAAAAAAAAAGACTTATTATTCTGTATCTTTCAAATAAAAAATTTCGTCAAGTCTCTTCCAGAAAACAAAGACCTAAGTTTCATTCCAGTGATCATTTCAATTCAAAGACTCATGAGTCACCCCTTTGAAGTAGAAATGTGCAAAAAATAATTAAATCGTTGTTGTTACTTAATCAAATGAGATTAGATTCAAAATGCTGGAGTGTAATATTGGAGAAAGAGTGCCAAAACTTATTAGTGAAAAGATGGAGGAGGGAAAGAAAGAGTTAGACTAGAAGGCAGTATGTTGATTCCCTTCTCTTTCTTCAGTCATTACATTTTACATTTTTTTGCAATGATTTCATTCTCACGTGGAGCAGAGCACAAGATAACGTCATATCCAAAAACTTGGATAGTTCTCACCCAAACTTTAAAATTGCTGCTGATCAGCCAAAAGCGTCCGCACAGTGCTGCTGCAGCTGCACATATATGAAAACCTTTATCAGGAATAAGATCACATTTCATTAACTTTTTACGACACATTATATTGCTATGTGTACAATAACAGTGAGCAGCACTGTCTAGAGAGGCAAACCAGGCAAATGTTTGTGGCCCCAAAGGGGAAAACAGGCCCCATATTAAACCTACAATGAAGACACTGTACAGTACACTGCTGCTGCTCCAAACCCCCAAAAGTGGGGCCCCTGACAATGTGTGCTGTAGCCTCTACTGATTACCTGCATATGAGGCATTTAGGGAACATCTGTAAGTTGCAGCCTCTGCCAATAGTCTGTGTGTGTGTGTGTGTGCGTCCACTGGATATGAGGCTAAAACCACTAAGTCACTGCACATTAAGTCAATGTTTTTAAAATGAACATCTACCTATGCTAACATAAAGTAACAAATGCTTCTTAATTCATTTGACCCTAAACTGAGTATTTTCTAACAAAAATCTAGGTCGATGTGACTATTTCTTCAGTAGGTCTACACACCAGTTCCTGAAAACTGTCTATGGTACAGTCTGTGGATTATCAAGAATAACCAAGACATTTGTTGTGTTTTCAGATTTATTTTTTTCAGTTCAGTTAGCAGCAGTAGATTCAGATCAGTTTAAAGAAGCGCAGAAGCTGAGCAACGTGCTGCTGTGGACAGAGCCAATCTGCAAAAATGTGTTTTAGCCACTTTTAAAAAATGCCCACAGAAAAAAGCTCATATCAGTTTGAATATAAGTTGAATATTTTCACCACTTTATCTTGCCGTCAAACAGCCCTCTCCCTTGGAACTACATTTTTTGAACCGTTGAACTACTGTACTACTACGCACAGGCACAACTGCAGCACGCACTATAATACTCCAGAGATCAGCTATTTGAGTGAGCAGAGCTAAGCGTAGGTGCGCAGGTAAAAAAAAATGTAGTTCCAATGGAAAGTGTTGTGTGATGGCAGATAAAGTGGTGAAAAGATAAAAAATAATTGGGCTTTTTTTAAAAAAGTGGCTAAAACATGTTTTGTGGTTGGCTCCGTGCACAGCAGCTCATTACTCAGCTTCTGCGTCGGTGCTCCCGGCTGCTTCTCTAAACTGGGAACATGCTGATCTGAATCTACTGCAGGTAACTGACAATAGAAAAATACTTCACACAACCTCATGTCAAAATATCCGAACTTTATCACTTAAATACACATAAACACACACACACACTAACACACACAGGGAGCTGCAGGACCACAAC
Source organism: Trachinotus anak (assembly GCF_046630095.1). Classification (NCBI taxonomy): domain Eukaryota; kingdom Metazoa; phylum Chordata; class Actinopteri; order Carangiformes; family Carangidae; genus Trachinotus; species Trachinotus anak. Next base: position 2,894,509 of record NW_027273858.1, on the reverse strand, counting down.
AACAAAGGCAAAGACGAAAAAGTTCCTTTTTAACTCACGCACACCAGTGGAGCTGCAGGGTGTTCAAACCAGCAACCCTCTGCATACTGGGCAGCCTCCCACACCACCAAACTGGTGTCTTACTCAAGGACATGTGGACAGTGGAAAATCTAATTGATGGAAACAACACACAGCATCGTAGCTGCCAGCAGCTGCATTAAACGTGCAGTTCAGCTTTGTGTGTAACTGTGAAAGAAAGTTGCATCGATTTTGTGTTTTTATTGATCCGAATGCATTTGTGATTGATGTCCGCTGTGACGCAGTTTGTTGTTTGACTCATTTGCTTTGCTGCCCAGGGCAGCATTTACATGAGCGGCCGCTATTGATTCAGCCTTCCCACTTTCCCGGTCAGAAATATCAGAAAGAGTGAATTCTGCCTTCTTCAAAACACAGCGGACAGCAGGCGAGAAACTGAAACCTCACACCTACTGTGCTGCGCTTTTACACAAAAGAAGAAGTAGACTCTGTTTTTTTACACTTCATTTCACTGGCCATTTGAGCTAAGAACTGAGAAGTTTGTGTTTCCCAAGTTAAAAAGCGAGTAGTGTTGCATTCCTGGTGAGGATGAGGAGGAGTGAGAAGGAGTGAGTGAGGGAGAAACAGAGGGAAACAGACTGAGATTGGAAGAAAACCAGAGGATAAAAAAACGAGTGGGAGGGAGAGAAGTATAACTGAAGAGGAGGATGAGAAGTGCGGAGTGGAGCAGAAGAGAGAGGAGAGAAAGGGATAAATTGTGAAAGGAAGGGAGAGAAAGTGGTGAGGGGAAGGGAGGGGGAATGGGGAGAGAAGAGTTACAAATGAATGAATGATGGAGAGATGAAGAGGGAAATGTGCTGGTTGGTGGATGGGCTGTCAAACTCACTCGACACTGAATCATTGGCTTTTAGTGTTATTACTATGACGTGAGCCAACTAGCCATGTTAATGTAATGAGTCAAAGACTCGTTGAATATGATGATGGTGAGTCAGTGTGAGAGGAGGCGGCAAAAAAATAGCGGTGACTTCATCTGGGCGGCCATCACCCTGATAATGTCCTTAAGCCGGTGGCAGCGAAAAGGAAGAGCTGTTTAATCTTTCAGTTATCGCTGGTGGAGGCAAAGAATGACCCCGTCTGCTCTCTGTCATCTGTGTGCCGCCAGTCAATCACACAGAACCACATGTTCACACCCGACAGAGCTGAGCTGTAGGCGCAGATATGACGATGATCAAGCATGAATCACTTTAACATTTTAGATTAAGAAATCCTACCATTATGCAGATACTCACACACATATACCCTTTTTTCAACAAAATTAAGGAGGATAAGCGGGTTTTTCAAATGCGGGTAAACCCACTAAAAAGGCAACTGACATGTTTTATGCTGCCAGCTGAGCTTGTCTGTTCAGACTGAGAGGACACGTTCGCAGCTGTGAGAGAGGGACCTGCTACACACTGTGCCAGCTGGTAAAATGGATCCATTGCATCTCATACCTGGGTTAGTGCTCCTGTAAGTGTCAGAGCCTTCAGTCGGTGATTGTGTGTTTTTGAAACTTATTTCAGGGCTGCCCTCACTCTCTCATCCCCGAGCGCAGTGTAGCTGTGGTGTTTCTGGTTTAACAGCACCTCGGGCAGTTTACAGTGTTTGTGTTCTGAAAGACGTTACAACACAGAGAAGGGGAAAATTAACCCTAACCAATGTGTCTACATCACTGCTGATCAGAGTCTGAACCAGGAAATACCTGTGTCTAGTGCAGAGTGATTTGACCCGGAAGTGAATGCAGATTGTTTGCAGCTTTTAGTGGGTTTTTTGACCACTGGAAAAGGTGCTATATATCTGTTTGCAGCCTGTAATTCAGAAAGACTCAACCCAAGTCAGGTGACTGTTGGACCAAGTGTTTCCTGCATCCAGTACTGGTAGTAAATGATACATTTGGTATAGTTTGGTGGTAAAAATAAATTTCAGACCTACAGTGGACTTGCTGAGATGAAACTGTGACAGATTCCCTCATTTAACATGGAAAAGAAGCTTATTTTCCAAAAGGTTTGTTCCTCTAAACTCTGGCTCAACTTAAATTATATCAAATTGCTCCTGGCAGCAGAAGCAGGCAGCTGTTATCAGAGAACAAGTTCTGATAAATCCACTGTACATTAAGTGTATGTGTCCAACACCAGATAGCAAAGTTAGTGATAGGAGTTAGAAGGAAAGCGACTTGCAAACTGCAACTCCAAACAAATGTTAATGTTGTTCTTTGTCTGCTGGATGTGTAACTAGGGAACTGTTTGCTAACCTGGGTGCCATAACAACTTTATAAAGTCATAATATGCCTTCCTGGAGAGTCAGCGCCAAAACAACTGAGGCGGCAAAGGTTGGAAAAAATTCACTTCTGCTGTTTGTCACAAGAGCTGATGTTCGATTGTACTCTGAATTATTACTTTTAATTCCTAAAGAAGTAGATCGTCCCCCTAAGCGTTCCACTGTTCTCTGGTAACTCGGAGCCATATACTTATAAATCATCACTTCATTTGTCATTCAAGGATCAACTTTGTTCATGTGTTTGATTCCAACCTCTTTGTTACGTGTTTATTATTAGCGCTTATTATTAACTGATTAATTTTTACTTTCCGTCAACTGAAGGGGGTTCCTCTGATTTTCAGTCAGTGCTCATTTAAATTCAAATTGGAACAAAGGTGTTCAGTAGAGTGTCAGTCTAACCACAGATGGTAGGAGCCAATTTCAAGATACAACGAAGACATTTAAAGCCACTTCAATATACTGAGTATCCCATTTCACCTTCTCGATGCCACCATCCAGCCAAAATATCTACATATAGCTGCTACAGATGTCCCACCATGTCTGATACACTGTCCCATACACACACTCTGTCTTACACACACACACACTCATGCATATGTGAATTATGAACGATTATGAATTTTCATGGTCATCCACTTTACATACAGTATGGAATATAATATGCCATCCATTAAATCCTCAGTACATGCAGAGGCATAATGCACATGTTTAACTTTTGATGCACTGAGAGATCCTTCTTAAATCGCCATCTGAGCTTTTAAAGTGATTGAAAATTACAGCCAGTGTCTGTCCTTGCTTTCTAGGATCAGCTGGCACACTTGTTTCAACATTATACAGACTATACACACTATAAATGCCATTTTAGCTCCCATTTTACTTGTGCTTTTTCTTGCCAGAAAACATTTTTATACTGAATAGATGTTGCCTGTAGCAACACTGGAACCCTGTGAAAATACAGCCCCAAAATAAACCATGTCAGGAGTCATCTCAGGCTGCCTCTTTTATTCTGTGAAATTGCGACCTAAATACGATGTGTGATGTCAGTTCAGAAACAGTTTGCCTCTGGTCATGTTTTGAGACACTCTTTTGCCCTATGTAAAAGCCTGGTCTCATTCCTCCGCTGACATTTTCTTTGCTCTCATCATTCATAAAAATATTCTCTATTTTCTGGTGTCTCATTCAAGTTTCATCAGCTGTTGCGCGTCTTTCACTCATTTAAAAATTTGATCTCTTGTTCTCTGTCACTTTCACAAGTATCTTCTTTGTGTTTTTTTTATTCACCAACATCTGTCTCTGCCTGTTTGCCTGCTTCTATTTCATTTTTTGTCTATTTTTCTTTTCATTCACAAGCCGCGCTGCTTGCTGTCTCTGCACATGGTTTTCTTTCACTCGTACAGACCAGATATCCAACTCTGCCTCTTATCCTCTTTTATATTCACAACATCTGATTTCGTCTCAGTGTGATTGTCCTCCTCAGTCTCTGTTTTAGTCTTTCATTGACACATTTATTCACCTCTTTGTCTTCTTCAATCTCTTCTTTTTCTGCCCCCTCCAAGCTTCAATACTCATTTGAAATCCATCCCACTCATGGTTCTAATTTTGGGGAGGATTGGGGGGTCTGACCCCCCTGACTAAAACTTGGACCCCCCCCCAAAAGAGGTAAAAACAACAGTTTGGGGGGTTAAAACATTTATATATCCCTCTTACCTAGTAAATATTATATTTCCCTTAGTCATGCATGGAAAAATCTTGTAATACGATCTCAAACACCCCTAAAGTGGACCATACCATTTCTTTCTCATGCTTTGCACAGACACTGTAAGTAAATGTAACTAGCAGTAGCTAACTATCTAGTTTGTTTAGTACACTTTATTTCCTTAGCTTCTGAGTTTCTGATTAGATTAAGTCAAGAATCTATGGATAAGTAATAAGTACTGCCTTTTACCTTAAGTTACAGTTTAACTAGCTAGTTAGCTAGTTTCTACCTTTTGTCTTAAGTTACAGTTTAGCTAGCTAGCTGGCTTGTTTATAAATTTAGCATTAAGTTACAGTTAAGTTCACTAATGTTGGTCTTATCACCAATGTAAAATGTCATTGTCTAATTTTAGTAAACACAGGTGCTCAGTCATAAACAGTGAGAGAATGCAGGGTCAGTTGTTGTAGTGATTTTGAAATCAATGTAGAGTTTATTATTTCATTTTGATAGTATTTTGCATGGTTGTAGTAGTTTAGTTATTATTTGAACTTTTTGATATTAGTTTTAATAATAGGCATGATAGCAGTTATACCTGCTTGGGTAATTGAACAATATTAAAATCCCTGTGTGCTGATGGCAAAATAATTGTACTGACAACGTTGGAAAGTACATTAACTCTAAGTACTGTACTTAACTATAATTTTGTTCTGAGTATGTGCATTTTATGCTACTTTATACATCCACTCTACTTCATTTCAGAGAGAAATATTGTACTTTTTACTGCTGTGCATTTATTCGATAGCTCTAACAAACAAGAAATGTGAAAGCTCAGTTCCCTGACACACGTGCCTGTGCTGTACTGGGTTCCCTTTCACCCTGGAGCAAAAGTCCCCCTCCAGAGGACTCTGTTAAAGGAATGATATGGTGGATTCAGTCGGGCTAATCCCATTAAGTGCTGGAATAATAAAAAAAAAAAACAAAAAAAAACCGGGCCTCAAGAAAGAGTTGTCATTCTGATAAATTATACTGTACCACAACGTAGGCGGGAGAGGAAAGCTTGTAGTGTGGTGAGCGCTCTCGCTGTCACGTTTCTAAAATAATTCAAATAAGTTCAAAATATGTAAAGGCTGAAAAAAATGCTGAAGTACACTAACAGCAGCTTCTGGCCTTTGCCTCCAGAAGAGATTTTAAACAGCGAGGGTGAGTGAAAGTCTGAAGGAGTATTAAGAGTTCGACATGTAGACAATCCCTAAATAAATATGCCTTTGGTCAGAGCTGGGAGGAATATTACAGCACAGAAACTGCTTAGGAAGCAGCAGGGATCTTCAAAGTACTTGGCAACCCAAAATTTCCAATTAAAAGGCAAAATCCTTTCATGTTTTCCTTCCTCCCTGCTCATGCATCGTGCAGAATGATGTGAAGTCTGAGGAATTCCTCTCTATTGATATGATATGACAATGACAAACACACGTCGGATTGCTAATTAAATGCTGTGGATGCAAAAAGTGGACTGTGTTGTGTTTGCTGAAAGAGACTGAAGATATTATGAAGTAATAAAAGCAGCTAGAAATTCTGTACAGAAAAATAAACTTCAGGTACAGTGAGTGTCCTTTTAAGCTAGATATTATAAAACTGATGGTTTTTACTGTCAAAGTAACTGTGAGGACACTATTAAACACTAAAACCACACTTGGAAAGAAATCATCAAAATTAAAAACCTACTGGCAAATGAAGAGACTGGTGGCAAAAAAGTTTATTTAAGCTTTCAAATTCAATCTTGCAGCATATTTTGCAATTCAGTGACCAAATATGACAAATATTCCAAAGCAGTGTTGTTAACTTTGCAATTCAATAAATTTGTTTTTGCCATAAATGTAAGACCCTCCACCAATGTTGTCTATATGTCATGATTAAAAAAAGCAAATGTTAATTGTTGGATTGTAGTGGGTGCAAGACGACCACACTCTTACTTCCTGCCCCTGTACATAACTAAAAAGAAGAGCTCTATACAAAAGCTTGATGGATCAAGACAAATGAAAATATCCTGTCTGATCATTGGACAGTTGGTGTTTCATGACTTGTAAAACTTCACTGAGGTGATGTCCATGCATTCCCAAATTTTAGTGAATACTTTTTAATCGAGTAGATTAGAACATCCTCGATAATGACAGACTTCTATCAGTTTCTTGGGTCACAGACTCAGGGACAAAAGTATTGAGGAGACAAGGAAGAATAATTGGCGAATTGGAAAGAATCCATTTATATTGTACTGGTCCTTTGAGACTATCGTCTGTGTAAGAAGCTAAATTTAACCCATAGTAATGTTAGTTATTGCTAGGGGACAAAATGGGGACTCGCTGGGTCATTTGATCATGTGATAAAAGGTGGACACACATGGGTGGGACTTTTTAACCCCAATACTATTCAGCACTTAAAGATCTGCTCAAACATCTAAGAGACAGGAGGGAAAGACCAGAGTGGTGACATCACAACCAACAGCTGTTGGGAAACACCACATCTGTAAAATCGCACTGACCCTGGACAAGAGATTGAAAGGACAGAGACAAGGGTTAGAATCTTCACCCATATTCAACCAATTGTTATAATGTGACTGAAGAAGCAGATGAAGGTTTGATATCTGGGCTATGAAACACGAAATGAGATTTTTGGGATACTTAAAAGTGCATAAGACACACTTATGCATTTTATAAATCATTTCAACTCCAGTCTACATTGTACCACATCCACGGTGCCTAGGTGCCCTGCTGTGGCTGTAATAATTTCACCTTCCTTTTCTAAAATCCTCATTTACATATGAACAGGCCCTTAAATACCTCCAAACAAATTGTGTGATTACCTGTCTCTCTGCTGCTTCTCATGAGGAGGAAGAGAGGGCGCTTTTAATGACCATCATTTCATATTTTCTTTGTGAAGCACTCGGTTGCTCATTAGTGGCAATATTCAAAATTTGAATCTCACTCACTGTGAGTTCCACTCCACAGATGAGAACAGATAAGACCAAAGTACCACGGGGCTGTTGAGATGCAGATTAGAGAAAAAAAAATCTGATATAATGTAGAGTTTGTCGAATTTATGCTTCAGGGCTCTAGATTCTTTGAGTAAATATAGACCATGGACACACTTGTCCCTGTACTTTAGACCACTCAGTTGCAGCTAATGGAAAACTTAAAGGATACAGTATGCTTGAAATTAGCTGGGTCAAAAAACATGTTATTCAACCATGTGTTGACCTAAAATGTTCAGACCTGTTCTTAATTGCCACATGCAAATGTGGCTTCAAACGTCGCCTCCCTCATCACTCTGTCTTTTGTGTGTTATTGTCTTTTCATTTCCAATTAATTGTACAATTGAAGATAATGGTGCACGCTTTAACCAGTTTCTCCTCAAATACACTGCATGGTGTTGCAGTCCAGAAATGAAAAACGAGAGCCCCAGAAGAGGAGAACAAACCTAAACAAAATCTTTCACACCTCTGCACACCTGGACAACTGCTGCATCAAGTGGACGTGATTGGTTTGATTGTCTGTTTCAGAATGAATTAAAAAAAAATACTTGAGACAGCCCCAACAAGGTGAAGGTGGATTTATTGTTAGTTCTGCATTAAGAGCCTGTGCAACCTGCACCTCCTCAAAATGGAGATATAGAGTGTGGGACCCTGAGAACTGTGGTTCGTCAGCCTGGGCTGCTTGTAGTTTGCAACTTGTAGGAAAAACAAGTTGAATAAAAAAGAGGGTAAACACAGTGGTTTGTCCTATTCAGTAAGTTACCTGGATGTAGCTCCAGTTCTACTAGTGGATGTGCAGTCATTTATCATTCGATATTGAAAAGTAGATGAAATAATGTCAACATAATTACTGTGGGGAACATAATCAAAGTCCTTACAGGCAAGTCTCATCACTCGGCGACACCCCTGATCAGTTACTTTGGGCTAACAAGACCAGGCTCCTATCTAAATGAATGGGATGGGGAGAGAGCCATAACTTCACTTTCAATGGTCAAAAGTGAAAAACTGACTGTATAGAATCATCAGTCCAATCTGATAAAAAAAAAAAAAACACTTAAAAGGTTTGGTGACTCAGCCAAAATAAGATTTAAGACACCTTTTCTCCACAGGTTACACCTCCACTATACTATGCATGCACAGGGTTTCCTTTGCATCAGTGCAACAACACAATTGGTTTGACATGATTCTCTGATATAATTAAAGCACAATACAGCCTGATAATCTACAATAGCTACAAGTGCTACCAACGGGAAAAATCTGATGATGAACTACAATCAAAACCTACACCCCAGGTACCTATGGTGAGTCTATTAACCCTTGGAGTCAAGTTACGGCATATCATGACATTTATAGACAATAGTGTGATTCAAACTTTGTGGCAACAGTTTGTGGAAGGCCCTTACCTGTTGACAGTTTTTTTTGTGTGCAAACTCAAAAACCTGGTGGAAAGAATGAAATCCAGAAGAGTGGATGCTCTAGGTCTGATGTAACAGATTTAGAAATTTACTAACAACAAATCGCATAAGATCAGATGCTGCAGAACATAAAGATGTGTAGGACATCTATGGGACAAATAATTACAAGACTCACAACTGAAACATATTTCTGGAGGACTTTGATTTTCTAAGGGGTGTCCACATACTTTTGGTCATTTAGTCTCCATCTAATAAATCATATGATTGTGGGCTCTGGATTCTTTGCCCAAATACAGTCTTGCCCTTGAAGAGGATCCTATTTCCAGAATTTAAAAGCTCAACAAAAAAGTCTTTCTGGGACCAAGACCAAAATAATAGCCTCACCTCTCTTCCTCTTTTTCTGTCTATGTCCATCTCCCCCTCTTCTTCTCTCACTGTTCCACTCTCTCCCAATGCGCTGTCTCCTTCTATATATATATACATATCACTCTCTCCCCCAACAAGCACACTTTCTCTCTCTCTCTCTCTCTCTCTGGGAAAATGGATTTTAGGCTTTTATTATTTTATTAAAGAACGTCTAAAATGTGTGCATAGCTGTGTCTCATCCATGATAAATGTGTCCCAGCTTGAGTTTGTTTGTAATTCATCAGATCAAATCAAACAAAGCAAAAGAGGAAATATACAAACACACAGTAGTTTAAATCTTTTTCATGTCTGCATCTGCCTACTTGTCCTCACTGCATACAAAGGACTCATCTGGATGCCTTTAGCATTACTTATTACATGAGCAGCGTTAGATTTAAATTAAATTGATGTTGTTAATGCACATCAGTGACTTCATTTCAAGGAACAATTCAGAGTCTCACCCACAGCACAACAAAATTATTAAAACTACTGGAATTTTCCTTCTGGTCTGTAATAAAGCTCACTGATGAGTTAAAGGTCCTCTCCACACATGTTTTAAATTATGTGAAAAACTTCTGCTATGATTAATATTTAGTTTAACATGGTTTTCCCCACATAAAAAGTGAAAAAAAGTGAAACTGGGGAGCACATCTCCCCTTACTTCCTCATTGAGAAATCTAGATCAGGCCTTGTGCCCCGCCCACCACCACCTCTGCTTCCTCCAGGTCTCCGGGTGAAAGAGCAGAGAGCATCAAGATGGTTAGAGGAGGAAACATCAGAGATACTCAGCCACGTGTTTGAGCCTCAGTCAGACCCAGATTGAGATGAGGAGCCTGTTGAGACCAGAATCAGAGACTAGCAGAGGTAGTCTCTGATTCTGGTCCATCAGAATGGTTAGCATAGTAAGCACCTTTTATTTGTTTATATTGTTTGTTAGCTTGTAACTGGCAGTGACTGACACAGTGTTAATGGTTGTACTAATGCAAACTGTACTGACAAGGTTTTGGGTTTAGTTTGCCCCACCCCCTCTCCCAATAAATGGAGCTTGGTGCTTTAGGTTATATGACGTATGAATCCCTGACTGTCTGAATCTGTTTTAATGAGACTGTCATTGGTTCACTGCAGTTACAAGGTGGAAACACTCAGTCATGGAGTCTTATACTATATAAAAAAAAACATCATACAGACATGTTAAATGAAATGAAAGCAATTTTAAAATGACAACCAACACGAATACAGAGAGTTAAATTAGCTATTGTGGAACAAAGGGGACCAGCCACAGCTGCAGGTGACAGGCTGTAAACCTCCAACTCCTTTTGAAAGGTAACCAACTCTTATTATGTGTGAGGAGCTTGAAGTCAGATTGCAGTTGCATTTATTTTCTTACTCACTTCTTTATTAAAACAAGAAGGGCGCTCAAAGAGCACAGATCTTTTCTGAATATTAGTGTGGACAGTAGTGTAGTGTTAGTTTTCTAAGGCAGTAACCTTAATATAACCTTTTTTAGAAGTTTTATTTTGGTTTCACCAGCTCTCTGTCTCATTTCAGATTCACTTCCTGCCCTCATGTGCATGTCTGTCCCACCGTAATGTGCTGCACCTCTGTCTTACTGTCTCCCCTCTCCGAGTGTATCTAGTCTGTTCTCCATTCCCCCATTTCCAGTTTGTCCTCGTCCTTTGTGTCAAGCGCTCCAGCCTGATTTCCCCAGTGCAGTTGGTTTTGTTTGTGTAGACTTTGACCTCACCTCAACCTTCTCCCTTTGGATCAGTCTGCCCAGTTTGTATTGCTAACCTGTTTACTGACCTGTGCTGTTGAGTCTTTGCCTAGTGGTTCTCAGTTTATATTTATATTTATATATATATATTTATACCCTGCTCAAAGATTTCCCCAGTGGGGACAAAATCTTCCTTGTCAGTGTTCCACAGAGGCCTGGTCGTGATGACTATATGCTAACGAGACAGCTGTCATTCTGTGATGTGTCACTGTGTCATTTTTATTGTCATCATGTCCTTGGAGAATGACAATTACTCACAGGTTGGCACTTCACACACCTCACCCTTCATCTCTCTTGTTCGTCTCCTCAAACTTTAATGACACATTTATTCACAATTCCTTCACAAACTACCCATGTGACTTCCATAATGATCTCTGAACAGTATATTCTGATTTGCTTTCTCCTAAGGTCTGCTTGACTTGGTTTAAGATTTGGAAAAGATGTGAGCAGACTTAAAAAAAAACTGTTGGAAGAACAAAGGAAGTGAACCCTGGGGTCACTTATGGAAGTCATATATTTTGTTTTTCATTTTTATTCCCTACCAACCTGACCTCCTTCTGCAGAGGAGAGTCATAACCAAAGACCAATGATCAGTTGGTCAATGCTGCCATTTTTCCGGTTCAGGATAGACTCTTATTTACAGAACTAGCAGCCATGTTTGTTCTCTTCCTGACTGGTCCCACTGCTTTCTTTAAGTAAAAAAAAAATCTATTATTAATGCTAAAGCCTGTTGCATACATGCATCAAAGCCTTGTTTCTGCATCACTGGCTGTCATCGACCATCCGGTGACAACCAGTTGCACAATAAGTCAGTAGCCTTGACATTTTGTCAGTGGCCATGTGTAATAATTCGACATTTTCTGCATAACTGTACCCCCCCCCCCCCCAAAAAAAAACAACCTAACATTGCTTTCATACTTTTTATTTTTATTTTTTATTTTTTTTCAATCAAACTAATTTCTACTCCCACAGTAAAAGGGAACAGAACAGAACATACAACTCCTCCAGATCTGTGTCTTCAGCAGTGAAAAATAAACTTTCTTGCTCGTAGCTCTATCAGCTCTAACAATGTTGGTGTCTCCTCCCACACAATCCATCCATCGCTCACCACAACAGATTCACACTCCTTTAGAAGTTGTCAGAAACCATTCTGGGAAATTTAGGAGGCAGACGAGGGAGTCGGCAGATTTTTAAAAGCAAAACAGCTGAAAAGCATTTAATCTCGCTGATTGTGCAAACAGTGTTAAAGGATCAGAGGGATGAATCTGCCCTGAGGCTCCTTGCTGCAGCGACACAGAGAAAAGAAAACTGTTTCTCATGCAGGGCTTTGATTTTTTTCTAGATAACATGACACATTTCAACAGCAGCAACTTCAGGTCTCTGCTGCCACACTAGGTCGTTACATATGTTTTTCTCTGTTGGTAACATGCTGAAGTTGACAACATTTTTATGTAAAGTTTTCTGGCACCAGGAATTCAATTCTGCTTTAGAAATTCCTCTTGTGGTGTTTCTCTGAGATTTATGTTTTTTATTGATTTTGAAATGGAAACACTCTAAAGTTATTATTTCCCTCTTGGGGCTGCGACAGTTCAGGCGTCCTGCTGTTCATCATAAATCCCATCAACACAGAGAGGCCATACTGTGCTTTGAATATTGTGACCATCTTGAAATATCAGGGCAAGCAAATAGAAAACTACTTTTAAGCAGAGCCACTAACTCCTCAAAATGCCATTTGTGAAGAAGAGCTGTCACTTCTAAAAAGCTAGATTTTCAATAAACCACGCTAACACACCAGCTCAAGCACTTCACGCTTTATGACTGGCTGCCCTCCAGTTGTGAGGTGTGACTGTGTAAACTGTAAAAGCATGAACATGAACTGTTGCTGATAAAGAGCCCATTGTCCAGTCAATCTTCCCCCAAAATACAACACAACACGAACAATTGAAAACTGGTTAAGCGACTTATTTAAAATAAAATCTCTTCACTTTGATGTGAACAGTGGTGGATTTAAAAGGTCCCATGTTTCACATGTTTCCTGTGTTTTATTTGAAGTGTTGATATCCACAAGAAGATTAGTATTTGTGGTTTTAACAACCAAAACCATCTTGATGTAGTTTTACATCTCCTCGCTCAGGCTTCTCTCTGGAGCTGTAGTAACAACAGGTCAGTCAACCAATCAGAAGAGAGGCTCTGAACCACTGACTGTTTTCTGAGTGATCAAATAAAAATATAGCAGATTTCAGGTAAACACTCTGAGAAACCAAATCCTGCAAGTTTGGATGGTGGGTCCAGGTGGGTGGGGCTTGGTGAGTGCTTTATTGTGACATCACAAAATTACAGAAGTCCTGGTGGCTTGTTTTAAGGCTCAGTTTCTGAATACAGGCTGTGTATATTTCTCCATGGACTGAGGCTTTGATACTTTCACAGTATTAATATAGCACCTAGACCTGCTTTAAAATGAAAACAGACATGGACATCTCACTTTATACAATATTACAATATGGGACCTTTTAAAGTCACATCTCTTTTCAGGATAAGCCCCCTGCTTGCTTAATTCCCCGTCTCTTTAATATTTCATTTGTAATTTTAATGACTGATGGATGAAGCAACAGAACCGAGACGATGCTCCACTTAGCATGAGCACTGAAGTCTGCAGCAGCGTAATTACCACATAGTGAATTACCATTTCAGAGCCTTGTGCGCTTCTAATTTTAGCAGCTGAAAAAAACAAAAATGTGAATGAGGGGGTTTTCCCTCTGATGTTAAAGCATGCATGTTTTGTTGTTGTTGGTTTTCTATCACAGTCAGATTAACAATGTTTCTAAGAATCATAACACTGCTTTGAATCGAAACTGTGCATTGCAAGTGTTTTAGGACAGTTTAATCAAAATGAGAATAATCTAATCCTAAAGGCCAACTCTCACAGAAGCTGTTATTTTTTTATTGTATAATAATAGTTTCAAGTGAGGCCTATATATCTAACATATAATGACAATAAAACTTTCTATTCCTAAATATTATGATGCTGTTGCTGCTAATGGGATATTTTCTTCGGGATGATACAAAAGTTTTGTGAGACAAATCAATGTTTTCCTCCCTCCTAAAACAGTTTCCACTAAGTCCCTTCTTGTTCAGAAACAGTTAATGTACTTTTTCCTTCTCTCTGCAGCAGTTTGGTTCGTTAGTGCCTCAAAACAAAGTGACTCCTAAAGTTAGACTGAGTTTAATTTTTCCCCCTTGCTCCATGTGATATCTTTAAAACATTACAGAGCTCCAGAGTGGGGAACAAAAGCACAGCAGACTGATGAAACCTTTCAGAGGTGCTGGGTATTGCAGTCCTTAAATCACTTTTTTTTTTTTTTTTAATTGTTTTTGCCCTCTTGTCTCTCCAGCTTCCTCCTTTTTTTCTCCCCTTCTTCTCCCTCCATTAATCTCCTCCCTCCTTATCCTGCAACATCACTCTCTGCTCTTATGTAATCAAGTGAACCATGTGTCGACCCACCTCTAAGAAATGCACACACACACACACACACAGACACACACACACACACACACACACACACACGTGCATAAATGTAAATGTGGAAATTCTGAAATTCCCAGACGCAAGGAGTCACAGACAAACACATTAATGCTATAAATGCATGCACAGACGCACGTGTGCAGACACAGACATACATACACACACACACACACACACACACACACACACACACACACACACACAACACACACACACACCTGCAGAGTGGCCAGCTGTCCAGCATCTTTGCACCCAGCACTTCCTGCCTGCGTTTCAGGTCACATGACCTGCGGCTATTGCTAAAAGACATAAAACACAGCATCATTCATGAATTAATTACGGCCTGAAATAGAAGAAAGAGCAGAAGTCTGTGCCGTCACAGACGCACGTGTGTGTGTGTGTGAGAGAGAGATTTTGGGTCAATGAGGATAGTTATTAATATCTGACTTCAGGGTTGAAGGGAATGAATCAGTCTGCAGTCATGAACAACAGCACAAGGAACACGGTATAGTCATGTGTGTGTGTGTGTGTGTGTGTGTGTGTCACTGAGGGAGACAAAGCGGGGGACGGATGCCAGACAACCAGACACTGACTTGTTAACACTAAAATGACAGAACCAACAGGGCTGTGATATGACCACAACACAGCTCAGGCACGTCTCTGGGTTTTCTCTGTTGTTGTCACAATCGTGTTTCAGCAGCACTGCTGTGGGACCACGTGTCGCCAGACGTCACTGAGGAGACACACAAATTCACCATGTTCAGAGCTGCACTTGTGTGTGTATCCACAGCCTGATGTATCTTATTCCTCCTGAGCCACAGAGCTCAGAGCGACACATCAGTGAGTCACACTGTTGCGCTGGGTGTCATGTTCCTTCATCATCATGGACACAAAAACTGTATTTACTGTGTTTATTTTCAACCCCACGCACCCCGTCCTGTTGCCTAAAATGCTCATTAGAGCACCAAATAGGGATTTATCCACCGCTGAAAATAGTCCTCAGGAAATGCACTATTTCCTCCTGTTTGAGGAACATTTGCTAAAAACTACAGTGACCAACTGTTTAAAATGTTAAAATGTTAAAATGTTAATATAAATGTATTTCAGAGTCGTTTTTTAAAGCTTTAATCTTCAATCAATGACCAAAGCCACAGAAATAGAGAAGTCAAAGAGACACTGACTAAAACATGGTTGGTTCTGGTCTCTTTGTTGGATATATGCTTGATAACAAAAATATAGAATTATGCTCCTTATTCTTTAAAGAATATAAAGTACTTGTGGTTTGGCATGTTTTACCATAAACCTTGTAAAATTTACATTCCAGCCATGACAGTAAAGATTTCTTTCATTCTAGGAAGCCAAGGCAAGTTTGTTTATGTAGCACCATTTAGACACAAGGCAATTCAAAGTGCTTCACAGAGGCATGGAAATAGAAAATTAAGATGACTTTAAAATGATGCCCTAAGTTTCTTACCTAATCTGTGATTTATTAAAAATTGTTTTAGTGGTTTTAAATGCAATTTTAAAGGAAGTGCTGTGGTTATAAAAGACATTCAAAACAAGGGAGAACAAGATTAAAAAGATTGGAAGAACTGTATGTTAGGAAAATTCACCTGCAGAGATTTGAAATGTTATATGACCACAGGTGCGTCAATATTCATGTGCATTTTGCTTTGAAAATAAACTTGAGGTTTGTCTTAGATCAAATGTTTTATCCTGTCCAGATTTATCTACAGTATCACTGCTGTGTATATTGTTCACCAGTGGTATTTGCCCAGTGAGTGCAGTGTTTTTTCTGGTGTGTTAGGGAGAAACTGTTCTGTGTGCTGCCCTTGGTGTTTCTTCAGTATTCACACTAAAAGTTTGGAGAGACACCGAGCCACTGTGTTCTGTAAATAATAGATGCAGCCTCTGTTGTTTGTTCCTAAAGGACTGCCTGGGGGCAACTTTCACTAATGCTCCATTTTTGCAGCAACCTGATTGAACCACGTCTCAGGTGGCTCTCATTATATTTTTAATGTTTTTAATATTTTTGTTTAATGCTACATCGTGAACATGAAGTTCACATTAATAATATATGAAACATACAGTTACAGTGACCTGAGCTGTGCCACTTACAATTTTCCATTTTATATGTTCAGTTGATGTATGAACAAAATAATAGGGTGAAGTGAAATTTAAATTGGAAGGTATGGTGATGAATCATGAACTTCTAGACCAATCACATTACTCATATAACACCTTTTAAACAGTAGAACCAATCACAATAGTGCATGATGAAAATGAAATAATGAAATACAGCTAACCACTCAAAACACATATCTGTGGTTGAGATTGACGTTCTTGTGCAATGCATAATTAAATGTCTAGGTAAGACCTGATACCTGTATTAAAGGTCCCGTAACTTTTCCATATGTGTGGTTTTAAGAACCAAAAACCATCTCAATCTAGTTTTACATCTCCTCTCTCAGGCTTCTCTCTGGAGCTCTAGTAACAGATTTCAGGTCAACATGCAAAAAAAAACAAATTCTGCAAGGCTGGATGGTGGGTCCAGGTGGGCGGGGCTTGGGGCATGGCCAAGGACAGTGACTGTTTCATTGTGACATCACAAAGTTCCAGAAGTCCTGATGGCTTGTTTTAAGGCTCAGTCTCTGAATACAGGCTGTGTGCATTTCTCTGTGGACTGAGGCTTTGATACTTTCACAGTATTAATATAGAACCTAGACCTGCTTTATTATGAAAAAAGACATAGAAATCTCACTTCATGAAATATGGGACCTTTAAATCTGGTTCTGAGTCTCCACAGCTTAGTTTCCTGTCGTTAAATTAAACTGCAGCATTCTAGTGAATGTACAAGACATTGTAGATTGAGTTTGCCACTTAATTTTCCATGAATTAGTGGTCAGACCATCCTGGATGTGACAATTTCAGAACACATTTGGTATTTATCAAATAAGGAAACTCCTCCTCAGCTTCTCTGTCTGTGCTGCTTGTTCGTTTTATTTTGCATGATCCACTTCTTAACCACCATAGGTTCTACCCTCCATCTAAAAAAACAACTGTCAGAAACCTGGATCTGGAATTATGTAATTATCAATATGTATTAACAAAAGTATAATGACAATTCAATTCACAAACATAGATATAAGGGGAACGTTTCCTTGAAAATCTTTTAAGAACAGAGGCAGGTGAATTACGTTGCTATCTAAAATATCCTCTGAGTATCGAGGTTCTGAAATGAACAACATCATCAGAATCAATTTCAGCAGAGTTTAGATGACAGCTGAAGTCTGCCACATGCTTCTCAACTGTCACGGGCCTAATTAAGATCTCTGCACCACTCACATTAAATGACCTTGTCTCTGCAGTTTCCTCTCTAACTGACACAGAACAGGGAAGGTGGTGAAGAACAATCAGAAGTACTGCCCGGCATACAGATACATTTCATCGTTTTATATCATTATTATACGACTTACTACACTCGATGCGTTTGTGAAAGTGGGGCCAAGTAAAGTTTAATATCTGTGCATATGGGAGAAAATGCACATAAACATGATGAACTCAGAATTTAATGTAATCCAACACAGCATCACTGCAAATGTCAGCTGCCATAATCACCATCAAGTTGAATCTATGCTTATTTAACTCAGTCAGAGAAGAAAATTGAGCATTGAAAGCTTTTTTGTTGAACTGCTCTGGGAGCTGTCCATGGTGCTGAACTCCTGGTGCAATAGTTTCATTACTGTAAGTGTGAGAGCTGTTGTGCACATAAAGAGTGAATAGACGTAGGGGGTCTTCCATTTTTGTGCCATCTTTCCATTTTCTTTACAAAGCCGACTTCCCTCTGCTCTGCAATCCTTGTCAGTCCTGAACTGTTTTCAAGTGGAAGGCTGAAGTCAGAAGACATGTGCTGCTACTGTAATGGACTGACAATTCAGGTGCTGCATCTCTTCGCGGACAAGGTCCATGTAGATGTGGGCCTCAAGACTGCGAAGGCGGAACCGAAATTAAGTGGTCAGGCCTACGGATTTTTGCTTTGTGTCACCAGCTGTGTTCACCCTTAACATTAGCCTGACTTTTTTCTCTGATAACTCAAGATCCAGACATCTGATAACGATAATCCTTCATCAGGATCACATTAAAATGTATAGTTGAAAATAACCAAGGTGTAAAAAAGCGTATATTAAAAATGTGGCTTAAAAGAGGATAAAAGTTCATTTTGAGCTTCTGGCAGGCGAACACAACACGGACACATATGCATAGAGGATATGACATCATGACAGGAAACCTATTGAAACAGACTGTTAACCTGATTGGAACACAGATTTCTCTGGTTTTAGAATTGATGGAAACATATGGGATAATGTAAGAACACAACTCAACAACATATATAACACAGGTCTAGTCATGTTTAGACATTTTAATGTGGAAAAGTTACATATCATAACTTTAAAGCCTTGTTGTTCAGAGCATTGGTTGTAGTTGGTGCAACGCCCATTTCCCAGTAAACCTGATTAATTATTTTATTGATTTGGTCAAAAAAGGTTCAGAGACCTAAATTAAAACTGAATTTGCTCATTCGTTCACATTCATTCATATAACAGATAAGTACATAAGACCAATTTAAGTGGGACACATAATTGGAGAGGCAAAGTGGTCTTTTAATACAGTGTTTTGGCTTCAGGGTACTTTGATGGTGACGGATCAAACTGGTGACCTTCTAGTGGTGGGATGCCCTCTCACACTAATTATAATTATAATGGGGGCATTAAGCCACCACTGAGAGACAGCAGCACTCAGGAACTAAAATAATTAGTAAGCTGGCATTTTTTGATTCCTGTAATGTAAGAATTGCTTGGCAATCAGCTTGTACAGGACGGCAACACGATGCTGAGCGGCAGGGAAGGTGACTTGTTTTCACTTTTCACTTTTCACTGAAACCGCCTCAATTAAAGTTTATTCAGGCGACATATGGAGGACCCTTCATGAAGATGATTTCCTGTGGAGAAGTATTCTGTTCCCCACGACACCTTTGTACCTTTGTGATAATGTTTGGATTCCTACAGGGGCTGGTGGTTGGTTGGCAGGTCCTACACCTGAATGTAGGAGGGGTAATCTACAGTGGGCTGAATTAGGTGTGTGTGTGTGTGTGTGTGTGTGTGTGTGTGCTCGTGTGCGTGCGCGCTTGTGTATTTCTATCTTGGCGAGGACCAATTTTAGCTTCAGCTGAGTCAACTGATAATCAAAATGAATCACTATTTTGTGTCACTTCATTCATTCAGCCCGACATTGTGTTCATGTCAGCTGATTTATGATCGGAGACATGGGTAATCTTTGTTTTGTTTTTCTGTATCCATCACACTGAGTGATGTATCTGCCCTGACAAAAGTATTTTCGTTTGACATGGAAGCCACAGTAACAGTAGCCAGGATCTTATCCACAACTCTTTCCATTTTTGTGGCCATTTTTCTGTCTGGTAGCCACTTAAATATGTAATATGTAATTTTTTTCCCTCAACTTTGGGGTATCTGATCAAGTTATAAGCACATCAAATCATATATGATGAGTTGATATAGTGAACCTTTTAGCAAACAGTTGCATATTTACCATAGACTGGAGTAATAAGTAATGAGTAACAAGTACTCCCTCTCTTTTAGCTCTGTGTTTGGTCTCCACCAGCTCCTGAGGAAAATATCTGCCTCTTTAGCTGCTAAATGCTCCACTATGTTCACCAGCAGCTCTCTGACTGACAGGTAGTGGACTGTGGCTTTTTACAGAGGTTTCTCTGAATACAGCTGCTGCAGCAGCTGGAACCAACTCTATGAGAGCGGTGAGATCGAACCACAACACTATGGTTGTGTCCAGACAGATAGATCCTGTAAATCTCTGTAAACTGAGAGGAGCTGCAGATTAAGCTGACAACTCTCTTCTTGTGTCACTATAAGTGACCTGTTTACTATTGTCAAATTACTTTCACATTGTGTTTTCATACATTGTTATTATAAAAATATATAGTCACTTTATATTTCTACAAACCTCTCTTTGGCTTTGATTATTGCTCATGTAGTCAAAGATTTATAAAACATTTTTGTGGTTACTTTAGTAGACGACATATTGTAAGCAACAACTGTCAGCAGATATTTTTTTAATCAAGGTACAAAAATGACAAAGGGTCCCATCTTTGTTGATGTATGTGATCAGACTGTGCCAAGAGCTTAACTTGATTAACACAGCTGCCTCCTTGTCTGTGTGTGTGTGTGTGTGTGTGTGTGTGTGTGTGTGTGTGTGTGACTACAGAGGAAATATTTTTCAACCATTTACTGTATTCCTTTGCTATCTGAACTTGATTTTGATGCACAAATATTTGAAGCTTTTTGAGACTTGAGCTGTGTTATGCAAGTTATGGAACATCTTTTGACAAACTTTGTGTTGGCCTTACACACACACACACACACACACAAACACACACTCAGACACAGACATTAATACTAGCCTCGTCCTCTCATCTAGTCAAGTTGCAAACAAACCAATAGTTTGAACAAAGTTATTCGATCACAGTTTACACACCAGCTGGTTCCTGTAGTTGTGCTCATTGAGTTTCCCTTTACCTCCCAAAAAAGTAGTTTAATGTCTGATTGACCTTTACTTACAATGTTATCATAAACAATATCAATGAAGGCCCTAACTATGAGAATAAAAACCAAGTTGTATTCAATTCACCACAGTACCCTTGTGTCTAATTTGAAAACACACACACACACACACACACACACACACACACACACACACACACACACACACACACACACACACACACACACAAAATTCCAATCTGAGCCTTGCACCTCAGTAAATGGGCCACATTTGCATCTTTATAATATTCCCTTTCAGCTGCCTCAGCGCAGGGAGCTCTGCGGCTGGGTGCGATGTATTTGTGCTCTGCTTCCCGCTTACTATTGGATTAATTCTTAAACAGCTTCTGGAAACATCCTCACGGCTCTCATTCATTCCCACTGGCCATTCTTTCATATCTTCTTCGCCCCGTGGCTCCGTCTCTTTCTCCCCTCCTCTTCCCTTATATTTCTGTCTTTCTTCCTGCTTTATCCTCAGCGTCTGTCTGTCACTGCCTTTGTCTGTCGCCCTCTCTGCCTCCTCAGCCGACTTCATTTTCCGCCACTGTCGTTTAGCTGAAGCACTTATCCAGACCGATATATTCAGTTTGCAGTCGCAGGTACAACACAGTTTATTTTCTTTGATCTGAGCCAGAGTTGAAAAGTTTAATTTGATGCATCTTTTGGTTCATGTCACTACAAAGCAGATTATTATTGGATATTTTTTAATAGCTGGAATCCAGTGAAAATGACACATTTCTGAACATGGTGAGGGCATAAAGGATTTGCTGCACAAAAGCATTTAGTTCAGATTTCACTTTGTTGTGCTCGGCTTTGTAAACACGAGTAACTGCTGACTATGAGATGACAGCAGCTGTTTGTCAGTACCCATAATCCCTTGTGACATATTTTGGGGTCATTTGTTTTGGATTCTGTTTTGTTACATAAAGAATCAGATCACAGCTCTCTTATTTTCTGCTGCTGAGATTGACACAGAAGTTTTATTTATTTATTTTTTTACTCTTGGTTGTTATTGTTACCATGACGATGATGGTTTACCCAGCCAAAAAAACTGTGGAAAAGACAATTACCCAACACACCGACCCAACCAGTCCTCCAACCTGAACAACCATACACGTTTTTTTTTTTTCCATCGGACCTTGGTTGTTGTAGTTACAATAATAGTTACAATAATAAACACCTGGACTGTACTGAGGGTGGTGTACCTACCTTCATTGCCATGGTTATTGTAATAAGGTTCATGGTTAGGTTTAGGAAGATGGAGATTTGGGTTAAAATAAGCACTTCCTATACGTTAGATGATCTTTGTTGTCATGGTTACAATAAAACAATGTAGTTAACTTTAGCAAATAGTCATGGATAATATGGATAATAGAAAACAACCACTCTCCTGTGTCAGATTCCTGTGTTTTATTGACCCATCCATCCACCCCAACCTCCTCCTGACGTGGACTTTGTCACTCTATAAACTACGTTGCTGCACTTTAGTCTTTGCTCCTGTCATAATTACTACGACCACTAGATGTTGCCTAGCAACAAAACCTAGCTATGGGTCACAATAAACTGCTGCAAAGAGGACCTATGGGCTCCAAAACTCAACTACATTACATGAAACGCTCAACAGTGGCTCTCATCTTTTTGCATGCTTGTATTAATTGAATGTATAACAGATTCTTCTGCTTACAATGAAAAATTACTTCACAGAGAAGCAATTTCAGAATGCAAATAGACTGAACAGCTTTTGCTATGGAAATGCAAACCGTAACCCACAATTCTCATGACATGTTGAAATTGAATTGTGCAAAAAAAAGAGATAATAGTATAATATAAGACCTCACTGGCCTGAGTGCTCCTAAAGCTGGTGTATTTTTACAAGCTTTCCTTTTCTCCACATCTCTCTTCCTTACATTTCATTTTCTCCCTTAGAGACAGCAATCCATTCCCATTAGAGAGCCATCTTATTCCCACTGCTGTGTCCCAGTGTGTGAAAAGGATTAAGGATTGTAGCTGCAGCGCAGGATATGAATACTGAACAGAATTCTACCCTTCGACTCCCCCACTATTTAGAAACTTGCATTGAGACGTTGTGGAAGTATCACATTTATTGTATGGCTGCTTTAATATCACGCTGAGTCTGAGACAATTTGTTTGCTAAATTAAATTATCTTCACAAACACCAAAAGTAATCTGAAGTTTGAAACAAAGCTGGAGGTGCATCAGCACCAACTGTTCTTCTCCTTCATCTTTAACTGCTCTGAAGATGAAAACCACAGGTTCAGTAAAGCATCAAGAAGTTCGAAATACGCTGCGTGTCACTTCAGAGCTCAGCCTCAACAGGGACACATTTTGAGTAAATGTGCTGATGGACAGTGAAACAGAGGCTTGACACTTATCTGAGGTTGTAAAGCTGCTCCGAGGTAAAATAAATCTTTGAAGGGTGTTTAGTCTGTGGACTCAGGGTAATAATTCAAAGGGAGAAACTAACAAGATGCAGCAGCAGTAAGCACACAAACTGTCCAAGCAATCAGTTTTAGGAGGAGTTTAAAAAGAGAGATTCTGTGTTTTTTGAGAGGTCGTGGGTGATCTGAGAAAAAGCATTGAAACAATTATGGCAAAGCGAGGCTGAAAAACAAACAAGAAGAGGAGGCAATCAAACCATTTCTGACAGGTAATTGAGAACTCAGGTAAATCAAAAAGACGGAGGAGAAAGTATGTGCTCAAGCTGGGGAGGAGAGCAGTCAAAGAAAATATCTGGTGGTAAGTGGAGGGTAAGAAGATGAGAAACTGAAAGCCACAGCAATAACATTACAGCGTATGAAGGACAGCAGGGACAGAGGCGCAGCAAAGCAGGCAACTTGGGGCCCCAGGATGTTAGGGCCCCCCTGAGGGATGACAAACTTAACTCAACAGCAATGTCTCCCTTCCCCTTAAACAACAATTGGTAACAACATTAACAATGTTGCCAACTATTGTCATTTTCTAAAAGAAGAGGGTGGCATGAGCGAGGGGGGGTGGGGGGATGGGTTCGCCCAGGGCATCATACAAGCTACAGCCGCCACTGGGGTTATTCATAGTGCGCCAACGTTTAGGTTATTCAGCAATTTATTTAGGTTGGTTGGTTCTTTATAATCTATACTTTGAAAATTCCATGTTTTAGTCTGGTCTTGGTTAGACAGTTATCAATCAATCAATCAGTCAGTCAATCAATCTATTGACAGCATCAGCTACGTCAGCAACAGTGACTGGACTAACAAGCGATTCCCTGACTCCACTTAGAGGCAAACTAAAGGATGAGCTGAGGAAAAGTGAAGGCTGAAGAGAACGAGAGACGATGGTGTGTGCAAGGTGCCAGACGATCTGCAGATGCAACAAAGGGAAATTAAGGAACGTTACTCAGCAGAGCAGTTGTTGGCACAGATGAATGGATCAAAGGTGTTCACTAATGAGCTGCCAGGTCAGGAGTTTTGGCAAATACTACCAGTCCCAGAGAGCCGAGCTCTCGCCACCTGTCTGACTCCATTTGGGCAGGGACCACTCTAATGTTCTGTCTTTTGGAAACTCACCAAAATCTCAACATTTCCAAGGCAAATATTATCGCACTCAGAAGGGATGGAGGGTGTAAAATGTTAGGCAGACAAACATGATCACAGACCAAGTTAAGTACTGATGAGGATTCAGGAGGCCAGGATTAAAGAGGAGTTTAAATAAGAGGAGACTGGTTTAAGATTTTTTTTTTTTTAACTTTTAAAAAAAATTTTTTTTAGAAGTTTTGTTGATTGAACATGAGACAGACTTTTGCTCAGACTTGCTCAAGCGCTAAATTGGGGGGAACATGGAAACATGGAATTTGAAATAAATGATAAATATCAGTATGTTTTATTAATGTTTCCACCCACATCATCATAATCATCGTCTCTTCTGCTGCTGGTGGGGAAGGAGGAGGGCAGTCATGTTAATGTCATTGATTATTTCTTGTTGAAACAAGAAATAATCTTAGATCACTCAAAACTTGGTGCTTATCTTGTGTCTGCTGGAAAAATCATATAACCAGATTTTATATTTTAGTCTCAAATTGTTTTATGGGCTTGACAAGAGAAATAAGTTCCTGTTACCAAAGCTGGAGCAAACATACCCTATCTGTGAGAATTATGTTTATATGTACATATATATTAATACTAACTGAGATGGTTGTAAAATGTATACAGTGCAGAAAACTATATAAAGACAAAATGAATTCCAGTTTAAAATGTATGTGTGCAAATTTAAGTTGCTTAAATTTTTTCTGTGGCGATAGACACAATGCAATTCCTATAATACAACTATCTTACTCATATTAACTGTTACAACCATATTCTGGACAATATTTTCCAAATTTATTCACAGCATTTGTAGAAGAGACGAAACATTAGAAACATTTCTGGGTAGAACACATATAACAGTCTAGCTGCAACACCTCTTAAAACAGCTTCAAGAAAAACTGAGAATGTCCTGAGTTTCGTGGAGGTGAGATTTATTAAACTGCTGCTGAAGTGGACACCATGAACAGCTGAGTGTGAACCATCCTCCTGTCTTCTTTTATGGCCGCTGTCCAAGGTGCTGAACCTGGGACTCTGGCTGCAGGAGCTGTCCGTGGTACTTGCCTCCATGCTCTGATTGGGATACAGCTGATTTGTCATTCCAAACTGGAGTTTTTTTTTTCCCTGCTTTGTTTTCTCTGTGCTGATACTTTACTGATTTATTCACTGCATTTGTAGAAGAGATGAAACATTAGAAACATTTCTGAGTGGAACACAACAGTATGTAATTCTGCCGCTGATTAGAGAGATAGCTTGTATTTACAAATTTCTGCTTTTTCAGTCATGAGTCATATCTCAAACTACTCCTGAAGTATTAAAAGATCTGCCAGCCAGGATCCTGCAGCTTCATCTCCTCAGATTGTATTGTATGTGTCAGCTGAGGCCTTATCAGAGCACATACACTCTCCAGAGCACCTATATTCCTGCCATAACAGCTTAGAGCACATCACACCCACCGAAGAGCTGCTCTCCATAGGAAGTCAGCCTATGAAATGTAAATTACTGAGGATTTCTGAGCAGAACTCCAGCCAGGGTGCACAATGGACACATGTCAAGGAGATGAAAGTAGAGACGGATGGTGGGACTGGAAAAAAAACAGACATGGAAAATAAATGAACAACAATCCAACATGGGTGTGAAGCAATCTCAGAAAAAAAATTCAGAATCAGAATTATCCACAGAGGTCTTTTCCTCTCCACAACAAACAGACCAGGTGATTAAAACCAGTAAAACCAGTGAATAAAGTAGTTTCACATTCAAAGTCAGCGTTTAGTCGAGGCTGTACGGCAGACAAAGGATGTCTCGTGTCAACTGGAAGCTGAGCTGCTGTAATATTTGCTCTGCTTTTTCCTCTGATAACTTAAAATCCAGATATCTGATGACTAAAATTCTTCATCCGGTTAAAATACATAGTTGAAAACAAGGTGAAAAAATTGTATCTCAAAAATGTATTATTATTTTATTTATTTTATTATTTTATTTTAAAACTGGATAAAAACCAGGAAAACCACAGTGCTGACGCAGAGGATATGATGTCATTGACAGTCAACCAATGAAACGGAGCGTTACCATGATTAAAATCACAGATTTCTCTCTTGAAGGATCACGTCACCCAGTGCAACAGTGAGACTCACAGATGTGTGTATCATAGTTTTTTTGGAAACAATAGAGCTCTGTGGTCCAGAGGAATAAGGCATTAGGATTTGGATGCACACACAGTTCTTGTTGGTTGGGGAAATGTTGGTTTAGTTGTTTTCATGGGATTTGTTGACAATAAGTTAATGATAAAAATAAACTGTAACTTGTGCACAGGAGAAAATAATGTGGAAAGAGTCAGTACAGTCAGTACGGTGCCTCAGTACGGTCATGACTTATGTATTTTCACAAAAAAAACCCTGTTGTACCACAGTGACCTTGGAACACACTTGAACACCTGGTAACATCTGGCACGTGCTCTCACATTTTACTGATGCAGGAAAAAACTCATCTGCTCACACACTAAATCCTTTACTGCTGTCACAAAGCTGAGATCAGCTGAAATGGGATTACATGTGTTTACCTGATCCTGAAAGACGTTTTATGTCTTTTTTCAACGTAATTTGTTCTACTGTCGTTTGATTTTATGGTTATCATTTTCACCTTAATGTTCCCCTCTCCCTGTTCCTTGCTTTTGCTCACGGCGATGTTTTGATCTGGTGCTTTTTCATCTTAAACTGCACAAACAGGATTACAGTTGTTCTCTTCTCTCTACGTTTTTATCTCAGTGTCATCAAGATTCAGCTGATGAACCGTGAGATGAGATCAGATCAGATCAGTTGAGGACGTTTCACTCCGTGAAATTTTTGCAGGATGTGAGACTTGCAGGAAAGAGCGAGGAAAACACCAATTAATGCATTAGAAGAGTGAGTGGGCCCTTCCCTTGGACTCAGTTCCCAGAAAGACTAAATTGAATAATCAGATAATTACAGCCAGGAAAGGCACTGGACAGTGGGCAGCACTAAGCATTCATTTCACACTGACAGCTATAACAAAGTTATTAGTCTCACTGTAAAATAATTTAAACGAAAGAAGAGGAAAGTAAATCAAAACGGAAACCCTGAGTTTGTCTTCACAGGCATTTCATTAATTCTAATGAGATGAATCTCAGAGTTCAGGAAGTGGATATACATATAAATATGAGTTTCGTTCTGTCAGGTTCAGGCTTATCAGTCTCGGGACAAGTCTCCTGTTGATATTGAATAATAATGATAATAATAATAATAATAATAGTAATTTCTCCTTGCTTCGGTCTTCATCAGAAGGTCTTTGTGTGTTTTTGGCACAGTGCAGCTACTTCACAGTTTGCTGCGAGCGTGAACTCTGTTGACTGTCACACCGCCTGCAGCACAGTCAGGAGAGTCGGTGCATAAATATGAATTTATGCAGAGATGCTGCTGCCTCAGCTGCTATCTTCAAACATCTCTCTTTATTTATGACCAAACTCTGCCCTTTTCTTTTTGAAGTTACCTTTTCACGATGGCCGACAAGGACAAACATGCTGCAACGACCCAGAACACAATCAAGAGAAACATGCTGCAAATTCAGAGCGATGCCAACTCAGGATTCAGAGCTTAAAACTAAAACAAATCTTAAAACTCAAACTAAATCAGGACTTTGACCTGACTGCTTTAGGTGCCACAGAAACCCTCAATATGTGAGAATTAAAGATCAACTGTAGACGAGGACCCGCATAGCACACTGTGATTCTGAATTTCTGAATCTCACTCAGTGCCAATTTATTTGCAACAAAGCATGAACGCAAATAATCACTGAACAGCTCCTCATAGAGTGCAGTCTAGCACATAGACTGTAAGTCTGGATCGGAATCTAATGAGAGCTGTTTGAGGCTGTTTCTCCACAGGAGGACTGAAAATAAATTTCACTGAAGAAACACGGTTCACGTTGCTCTCACTGAGTCATCATGTTCTTGAGGAGAATTTTTCTTCCGATAAGTTTGAGTTATCTTGAAATTCTCCATGTTGCCCTGTGAGTGTGAGGAACAAACAAAAACCAAACAGAAAGTCAAATGGAGAAAAAACAGGACGTCCTGCTGAGGGGTTCCTGAGGTGGGAGGAACACACAACCACCTACTCCGGTCAGGAGACGTCGAGGGTTCAGACGGGAAGGTGGCCAATCAGGATATTCATGAACAAAATAGCAAACACGCTGCTGAGACACAACCACATGAGGCAAGGCCAGACTGTGCTGGCATGCAGGAGGTGGACACAATAGCAGAAACATGTGTAACACGCACATACACAGCACTGAAGCCTGCAGTCATCACTCACAGACTCATCAGGGCTGCAGACCTTTTCAGACACAGATTAACTCGAAGAGCATGGTGAACTGGACAGTGGAATATGAGGCATTAAAATTTCAAGTTCACCCGGATCACACTGGTGGTCTCCTTTGGGACTGAATAGATGTGGAATGGAAAAGATTTAAGGGGATTAACATACACCCCCTTTCATATCCCACAAATCCAATGCAGAGATTAGGCATAGGGAGTTTGTATTTTGATGGCAATGCTGTACCTCATATTATTATGTGAGGAACAGGGAAATCACTGGTAAGCCAAATGCAATTTTAAAAGGTCCCATATTGTATAAAGATTTCCATGTCTTTTTTATCATAAAGCAGGTCTAGGTTCTATATTAATACTGTGAAAGTATCAAAGCCTCAGTCCACAGAGAAATGCACACAGCCTGTATTCAGAAACTGAGCCTTAAAATCAGCCGTCAGGACTTCTGGAACTTTGTGATGTCACAACAAAGCAGTCACCACGCTCAGCCATGCCTCAAGCCCCGCCCACCTGGACCCACCATCCAACCTTACAGGATTTGATTTCTCTGAGTGTTTATCTGAAATCTACTGCATTTTTATTAAATCACTCAGAGAACAGTGAGCCAATCAGAGGAGAGGCTCAGAGCCTCTCCTCTGATTGGCTCACCAACCTGTTGTTACTAGAGCTCCAGAGAGAAGCCTGAGAGAGGAGATGTAAAACTACACTGAGATAGTTTTTGGTTCTTAAACCCACAAATATATCTTCTTATGGATATCAACACTTCGAATAAAAGCACAGGAGAAGTTAAAATATGGGACCTTTTAAAATGTCAAGATTTTTACAGTGTCCTGATTTACCAAAGCTAAACCCTCCTCCAAATGTTACAGAACAACCTTTGAGTTTCATTCAGGCTTGCCAGTGTTTTCCTGGCTTCATCAGATAGATGGCAGCCAGTTGCAAACATCAACAGTTTTCCAGCAGTGTCCACAGTTACAAACACAACAGGCCAACAGATAATATCAGTCACAGGATACAGATAATAGTGAAGATTTGCATAATCAATGCCTGAGTCAGATAAAATAACATATTATTGTGATTTAAATGCCTGGTTATCCAGTGGACTGTTATGAGAAAGATGATGAGTAATCTCTCTTTGATGCTCCACCATATTTACTCACAGACAAGGAGCTAAATCAGATGGTCAGTATCAGGAACACTGTGACAGTTCGGGTTATTTTTTTGGACCCAGATACAAACACATGACTCAGTTGAAGTATTTGGAAAGATAGTTATTAGGAGAATGGTTGATGGGGGTTGCAAGGTGATGAAGGGGAGGGTGGAGGCAGGCTGGCTGTTTGAGGAGGAGGTAAGATGGCGTCCGGCTGAAGTCAGAGGTCTGAGGCAGTGTGAGCTGGCTCAGGGGATCACTGAGGCATTGGGGAGAAGCAGGTAAGGAGCACGAGGGAAGACACAAGATCTCTGAGGGAAGGAGGAAGCCTGGAGTTGCTCCCTCTGACGCAGGCTGAAGAATCTGGTGAGGACTGAAGAGGTGGAGCACTTGAGCAGTAGGAGATGAGTAGATCGCCGTCAGGTGTGTAGGAACACCAGGAGACACAGAGGAGGAGGAGACACAAGGGAGGAGAAAACTGACACACAGCCAGAGCCGTGACAGATACAATTCTTTGTAGTGGCTTTTTGCCTCTGTTTAAACAGAATCATGCAATATGTGAAACAATAATACATGTCTGTTATTCATTCAGATGAATTATCCTACTACAATGAGTTTTTGGATTACATCATTTTTCCATTGTCACCATCATCCTGCTCCTGCCAGGAAGGAGACGCTTCATGGGATGAATGTGATCACTCAGAATGGATTTGCATTAGGTTGAACTTTCATACGTCTCTCTGTGGTGTTCAGTGGCCCTGAACCTGAACCAGGACTAGACGGCCGCTTCCCATCCAGCAGGGTATGCTAATCAGGGCTGTGTCTGGTTTGGAGGGAAACCCCACAGGCTGCAGAGGTTCTCCTCCCTCAGCGGTCGCTCATCTCTGACCTATAAACCACGCCAAGAAAACACAGATCTCTTCTCAGTGAGAAACAAGTGATCAGGTCTATTGACTTCTCTCAGTGAGTGCCTCATTCACTTGAGAACAGGTTGACGGATGACTCATCTGTCACACAGCACACACACACACACACACACACACACACACACACACACACACACACACACACATAAACATTCTGAAGTGGCTTATGTGAAAGTCAAACTGCACCTGGATCATTTTCTCCTGCTGCACGTTGGTCGATTCTCCTCCCTCTGCAGCTCATTTTCCCTCCTGTTGTTGTTAATCATTAAAATTCAAATTGCATTTGAAATAAATAAGTTAATAGTGGTTACTGATAATTTTGGCAACCAAATTAAAATTTTAAATTGCGCCCTTGATGTCAGACGCTTTTTGGTTGAACAAACATTTCCCCAAAGCAGCAGAGCAGCAAAAATAAATCACATGACTTTAAGACCTCGTTAGACAGAGTTTGTTGAAGCTTGGTCATCTTGGTCTGACCTGAAGATGTAGCACTGCTCAGAGGGCGGATTATAACCTCTTGTCTTGCAACAATGGCTGAAGCTCCTGTCAAGCAACAATCACCTTGTTTGGTGGCAGAGAAAACTATATAACACCTTTAACCTCACAGAATTATACTCCCTTGAATTGTATTATCCTTGTATTATACTTGGTTTTGAACATAAAAATGAATAAAAACAATAAATAATAATAGGCTGCCAGACTGACCTGCCATGTTTACACCCTGAGCACGATGACGTGGATCTGCTTCGTTAACTCAGGGACAATATTTGTGTCTTAATGCGCTCGGTATCTCTCACTGACTGCAGTTGTGTTTGGGCAGTAACAGGTGGGAGTGAGTTCACAGGGAGGAGCTCTGTTTATCTGGATCTGTGCTGTACGATCACAGCAAATGAGCAATTCATCACAGTCGTTCCAAATGAGTGAGTAATAAACAAACTAATTAGAATCAATATGTTTTCAGTCAGAGTTATGACAGCTGCACTTAGTGACTTCACGGGTTGCTCATTCATTCTTTCATTCATTCAGAGCCTGCCTGCCTTTTACCCACCAGTAGAGTCACCTGACATGTCCCCCCCCTCCCCACTCACCTGCTCACCTGTTCACCCCCCCCCCAGTGTATACACTGGCCTGCTTCCACGTGCTCTCTGCCAGGTTGTCAGCTCTGTTCTCTGCCTGATTTGATCTTGATTATGTTCTGGATCTTGTCTGTGTCTTTGGATTTTGCTTCAGCTTCCTTTTTCCTTTTTTCCTTTTTTTTTTTTTTTTTTTGCTCTTGGATTTTTTGAATCTTTGCTCCTCTTTACTTTTACATCTAACTCCTAAAGTCATTCTCTTGTGCTGTCCCTGCTCTGAGAACCACGACACAGGCTGTGTGTGTCTGTGCATGGGTGTAGATGTGTCATCCATCACAAATATTAAATGTGATGACATCCAGCCAGTGAAATGCTGTTTGTCAAAGAGACACACACACACACACACACACACACACACACACACACACACACTAAAAAAACTCTTCTCCGGAGTGATAACAATCATCCCTCACAAACCCACTGCTGCACTGTTAACTAACACGAGACAATAAAAAAACATACTCCTTTTGTGTGTGTGTGTGTGTGTGTGTGTGTGTGTGTGTTACACCCGGCCGAGCTCTTGGTTCACAGCAGCATGTGTTTCGCATCATTGTGATCCTGCTCAGAGATTATAGGAGCCCACACAGAGCAGACTGCCCACTGTAGTAACACACACACACACACACACACACACACACACACACACACACACACACACACACACTTTGCGGCTAAATGAGGGAATCTATAATAGCTCATCAGTCAACCCAGATGAGAAATCACTGTTTGTGACAAAAAAATACTTTCACTCCTCCTGAACGTCTGACAAAGAGACAGGACGGAGCCTCACACAGGATGTAGGGAGGAGGAGGGGGAGGAGGAGGAGGAGGGGGAGGGGAGGGGCCTGGGATGACACAGGTACTTCCCACATGCACCTTTCATTGTAGCTGCTACAGAACCAGTGATTTTTCTGCCAGTGAATGAACACTAAAGTCAGGCTTTAACACACGCCTGCAGCCTGTGTTTCGTATTTATTATCTTTGGTTTAATTTTAAAACTTTTTGGAACATTGATAGAAATGTAAATAGTTCTGTTTTTCTGTGTGATAGTGACTTTTCTTTTTATTATTTATCCTTTTTTTTTTTTTTTTTTTTAACTTTTTCTTCTTTTGTTTTGTTTTTGACCTGAGGCCCTGAGTTCCACGGTTTATAATGTCATGTAATGCCATGTGAGCCAATCCCAGCATACATTAGGTCCTATTCTTATAAATCTTATTCTCCTTTCTTAACATCTGAAAATCTAAATTTCACTGAAGCCTCCTTTGGCTGAACATCTGATAACCAGTGTCTCTGTTGTCTTGGGTTCTGCAGCTGTTTCTGGAGGCAAAGGTCTTAACAACTTATTTTGTTTTGTTTTCTTGCTTAAGTAATGAACAGAATCAGGAAGTGAGATAAGAACTAGATTGGAGCCACCTGACCCAACCTGTAACCGTACCTATGACAGTGCCGATGTCAGGACATCACTGCAACAAAGTGCGAACCTGAACTGGAGGAAAATGTGATTTTTAACTGGTGGTGATGTCAGAGTCAGGAGGATGTATGAAGTCAGTGGTTTTACAGTGAGCACAGGATTTCTAGGCCGTTACATGCAGCTAACTATTGGCTGTCAGTGGTCATGGTAAATTTTTACCCACAGCCAAGCCCTACTAGACTGAGTCTAATAATGTAGTGATGAACATGACAGGTTCTGTTTAAAAACAACGACAGTGTGGTCTCCAGATTGTCTGGGCTTAATTCCTGCCGGGTTTTACCTCTGCCTCAGTTCACCTCCCGACGTGCTGAGCCCCTGTGGATTAGCCAGACCTCACTGCTTCTCTGTTTCATTTTAACTGTAAGTTCATTGGTATTTGAAGTTGTCAAATCTCATCTGTTGTGTCAGTCTGCTGTATTCGTGATCCAAAACTCTTTACACCTACTTAACCCCGAAAGGTGTGAAAATCAGTTTAGATCTCATTGTTAAAAACCATACAAAACATTCTGTTATTGTCTCGTATTTTCCTTCATGTCTCATTTTCTCTGATGTTTCCAACTAAACGCTGCCTTGCACGATTGTGAATGAAGTAAATGAATGTAGCCACAAATGTGATTATTTTCTGTACTGATGCAGTTTTCATTTATTTTTTCTATTTTTCCATCTCTCCATTTATTCTGACTGACGAACCCAAAGATGTTCAATTCACACTAATATAAAACAGAAGAAAAAAAAAATCTGAATAAGACATGGGAGACTCAGAAAGGAGGCTCAGATAGAGGGAGGAAACACCATGATGAAACACGGAAGTTTTTTTGTCTCCTCTCCTTCCATCTAGATTGAATTAACACCATTTCTCATCATTAGCTCGTCCTCTTTTTTCCTTTAGATCACTGATCATCCCATTAGGCCAACTGCATCCTCTTCTCATAGTATCAATCTCATTACCCAGTCCATCGCCGCCTCCTCATCCTCGTCCTCCTCCGTCTCCTCTTCCTCTCTCTTTCATTCTCAGCTGCACTCTGAGCCGGTAAACCCCCTCTGACTTCCCATTGAGCCTCCTGCCATTCCAAAATAATCTCGGCGACAAGGGAGGGAAGAGAGGAGAGGAAAGGTGGGTATGAGAGGTTATGATATCGCTCTGGCAGAATAATGAGGAGGTGAGGGACAGAAACAGTGGTGGGATAATGAACAGGATGTGAGAGGGAAAAAGAGAGCAGAGGGATTATAACCTCCCCTGTCACCTTAGTCATTATATTTTTTACATTTTTGCCACTTGACCTGATTGAGTTTATTTTCACGGGGACAGTTAATGTCATCAGCATCTCTGTGCCTCTCGGCCAGGTGGTTTTTAACCATGAAGTCCCACCGCACGATGTTAATGCTGCAGGAATCATCAAGTGTGGAGAAAACTATCTCCTCTAACTGAGACACAAGAGATTTACTTCCCCTTCACAAATTTAAATTTAGTCTCACTTTGATTTAGTCCAAAAATGCCATCATGTCTCGAGTGGCTGTATCACACTCAATGAGTTTTACTACTTAATTACTTGCAGGCATTTGGAGGCCACCAAAGTGCAAATGTTCTCGATGTCATGTTTCTAATTTTTTTTTTATTTTTTCTTTTCTGTCTTAGTTGTGTTGCTGTTCTATGTTTTTGGGATAATTTACTCACATTATTAATGGTTTATTTGTTTAATGCTCTCCATCGTGTTCTGGTTCAGTGTAGTTTTTACCTTAAAGATCCCATATTTTACACTTTTCCTGTGTTTTATTTAAAGTTTTGTGTTTTATTCCATAAGAACATATATTTGCGGTAGAGAAAATCTCTATGTAGTTTGACATCTCCTCTCTCAGGCTTCTCTCAGGAGCTCTAACATCAGCTCGATGCTGTCACCTGTCACCTGCCCAGCATGGTGCTGTTAAACCAGACACACCTCGGCTAGGCTGTGCTCAGGGATAAAAAGGGTGAGCTGCAGGCCCAAAATAAGTTTTAAAAACACAATCATCGATCAAATCGTCTCACACGGAGGCTCTGACACTCAGGAGCAGCAACCAGGGGATGAGACGTGTCTGATCCGTTTTACCAGACTGCACAGCAGCTAACAACTCATCCTCTCCCCTGCCTCTGCATGTGTGTGTTCTGTGCATGTGACAACAAGGCTCTCTGGGGTCTTGTGTATATCCTCTCTGAACAGAAAGGCAAACTCTATAGCAGTGTAAATGGACTGAAATGCCTTTTTAGCGAGTTAAACCCCCCCCCCACTTATACCCACTAATTGTGGTGTAAAAGGGTATAACTTACAAGTGCTACAGCTAATACCGCCCCCCAGTTTACCAACCAGTCTTTAGTAGGTATGTGCCACGTTCTGAAGTGACCTGTGCAGTGTTTATATAAATATCTAAACTACAGTCCTCTAAGTGTTCATGCCATATACATTAGTTTCTAAAACAAAGTTTTTTGCATTTTAAAGATACAGCCTGACATCAACATGATGATGCTAAATTATGAAAGTTCATGTCCAAAATCTACCACTCTCCAAGTGTCAGATTCTCTGTGTGTGCACCAGAATTGGTCCAGATGTGGAAGCAGCATCTGACCATCATGCAGGATATGGGCCAGACTTGGGCCGTGGAACAAGGTGTAGACTGGGTCAGAAGAAAACAAGCAAGGCTGGGATGGCAAGGCACCAGCAACCCGTGAAAAAAGATGCAGACTGCACATTTGCCATTTCAGTGACTGTAGTGACTTCCATGTATAGTGGTGTCACGGGTTCAGCTCAGGATCAATACATTTCTTTAGTGCTTTTTCTCTTTCACAACATTCCTCAATAAGTCATCTCTCAGTCCAAGAAGACAAAAATAAATGCGGCCTGTCCAACCATCTTTCAAACTGCAGGCTATTATTTTCCAGCTTTCTAAAGGTTTTTGGACTCTTTGAGGTTGGGGGCTGTTTGCAGTGTCTTTATTCCAGCCTGGCAGCCCACGCTCATAAAAACCCATCAGTCTTGTCATCATCACCAGAAACTACCCTGCGGCTCAGTGTATGTCTCCAAACACCAAAGCGATATATAACCTCTCAATAGCTCAGTGGTTTTGTCTCATTTGATCAACCTGCAGCTTTTTTAGTAGAAACAATTCAAAATCTTAATAAGTCATCGCAAACATTTATTGTTTTTTCAGAAGTGGCCATGATGCAGACATAGTGCAGCCTCATATTCATTCAAACATGTGCAGCCTCCCATACCTATAGGTTTCTGCCGTGATATGTATTCAGGTCGTGTTTCATGCAGAAGCTGGAAGCTGTACAGGTCTGAGCCCATCAGCACAGCAGAAGCCACCATGAAATAGTTGCACTGCGTTGGATGGAAATGCATGGAATAAATTCCCGGCCCGTGGAGCCTGTGGAGCACATGGAGGCTGAGGGTACGGGCTGTGGAGCAAATTTTCAGCATAACACAGTCCTATGGAAAGTAAGAGGAGTATTTATAGACAGAGTGTTACTTTCTTTGAGCAGCTTAAACTTCATCCACACAGGGGAAAAGGGAAAGTGACTCCAGACGTGTTGACATGGGCCTCAAGACAGACCCGATTTTACATTTTGTGACCTGACGGTGCAAATGAGTTCACACTAAATCCTCCTTCATTCATTCTGCTGCTGTCTTGATTTCTCCTGACAGGTGAAGGTGGGAAGTGTGTCTGGTTTAATTTGTGTATGAAAACTCACAATCTATGTCATGGGATTTCTGTATTCCTCAAAACCAGAAAGTCAAAGTACA
This sequence comes from Trachinotus anak, assembly GCF_046630095.1. Lineage (NCBI taxonomy): Eukaryota > Metazoa > Chordata > Actinopteri > Carangiformes > Carangidae > Trachinotus > Trachinotus anak. The sequence continues at coordinate 2,857,333 of NW_027273858.1, read as the reverse complement.
GACTAACATAGATCATCTATGATTATTGCAAATTATTGCAAATCACTGGATATAGGAGCATCAATCCTGTGTGAATCATTCCTTTAAACTTGTCTGTAATTTCCTCTGCTACAAAAGTCCTTAGTATCGAATCTCTGAAGCAGAGAGTGACATGAAGCGACAACAGCCACTTAACCAGCCGCTCACTGCATCCAGCAATCATTTCTCTTCATTTCAGAACCATAACCCTCATGACACATGAATGAAAACCTAAAAAAGATTTCAAAAATGTATTACAAAATTCCAGGAACCAGATCAGGATTTACACCTGGAGCCAATCTCTTTTTTTCCCTCGAGCTGTGTGTTCATAAAATCTTATCAAAATCTGTCGAGAAGTTTTAAACCTCTGATATATGAGAGTACATCAAAACAAAAGCTCCTCCACTCTTACACTTACATTTTTCTGCTTACTGTGTTTATTGTTATGCACAAAAACACAGCAAAAAAAAAACAAAAAAAAAAAACACCAAAGCTAATTCCTGTGATATGTGAAAAATTCTGAAACTCCCAAAGTTGACTGCTGATTAAAAAAAAAAAAAAATGACATTCTTATGAAGCTAATATTTGCATTGGCTGGTGTATTTTAGCTTCTCAACACAACAACAAAGCATTTATATTGAACATATTAGCAAAATGTTCTCCGTCTTTCAGTTGTTGATCTGCTCATGGCAACTGAAGCACGATGTGTGTGTGTGTGTGTGTGTGTGTGTGTGTGTGTGTGTGTGTGTGTGTGTGTGTGTGTGTGTGTGTTTTCACAGTGATGAAGGAATGTCACCCAGAGCAACAGTGTGATTCACGGATGTGTTTTTAGGGACAGGATACATCAGGCTTTTAAGACTGAATTGTGAATTGTTGCTTTTGGTCTTTTAAAGGGAGAAGTTGACAATGAGAAAATAATAGAATTACATCTCCAGTCTCAGCCGTGAAACGCTCTGAATTTCATGCTGCTTTAAATCAGTAATAGTCACTAATAATACAGTAGCTCTTTATAATGGTGTCAGCTTGTTACTGCAGCTGACCACAGCAGAGTGAAACCACTGTGTAAAACTTGTTTTATTTGCACATTTTATCTCCTGAAGCCACTTTACATATAGATTTTCCTTTAACTGTTTTTTTTTTTATGTAAAGACTGTGTTGTATTCCAGTGTAGGTGTTTCTGATGCTGTAAATGTGCAGTAATCTGAGCAGCACAGTCTTCTGGAATTACACACAAACATCACACAACCTCTTTAAAGTACAACAAATGTGCCTCACGCACACTTTTGGGCTTCTTACTAAAAGCAGTGATGACTCTCCGGAGACGTTCCTCGTCTTCCTGATAATGACAAACCAAAGCAGTTTGTGGTTAAAAGTCATTTCATGCCCGGCGGCCGAGCTATTAAACCCAAAGCCCTCTCCGTTTTGGGAGGTTTAATGGGTAAATTTAAAGCAGCCTCAATCAAATCTGACTCAGTGTTGTAAAAATAATGAGTGTTGTCTTTATATTCTGTCTCACAGAGTAGTGCTGGTGTTTAAAGTGTATTTTCTAATGGTTTGCATGACAGCAGTGTTAATTACCAATCTCTTCTCCCTCACTTCTCTCTTCTTTTTCTTGTCTTACAGGGGAATCACACTGTCAGTCCTCTGAAGGCTCAGTATTAATATGAAGGGGGATTTAAATTTCATCCATCATGAGCACTCTTGGTGATGGACTTTAGGTCAAAATATGCATTATCATAAAAATCCATTCATATTTGCAGGAGCTTGCAGAATATTTTTACTGGACTGCATGTTTTCCACCAAACAACAGATGAAGCGCAGTCAGACAGCGTTTCAGTGAGTGAAGGGACGTGCCCTGTGGACGGCCTCCAGCACACACGCTGGCATCTCTTCATTTTCTCCGGTTACTGTTTGCAAATTAATGACCAGTGTTGTGACTGTGGCGCATGTGGAAACAAATCTGTCAGATTCATTCAAGTGATTTCCTGATGAGTAAAAAAAAAAAAAAATGTATGCTTAGTATGTTATGTTGTGAATTGCATTTCCCTCCCCCCTGGAGCACATGTGGAAACTAAGTGATGGAGAATGATATAGGCCCTTATAAAATCTGTGACAGGTGAAGAGTGAGGGTGAAGCTTTGACTCAGAGGATGAGAAATTGGCTCTAGCATTTGTGACAGTCCCCAGTCACTTTTCAAAACTCATATTAAAAGCTTGTGTTCAGACTAAACCAACCAGTCTTTTTTCCTCTAACCCTCTAATACAACCCAGTGGATCTTCTCCTGAAATAGCACCACTATGGCAGCAGGCGTATCGGACCTTGGTTGTCATGGTTACAATAATAACAATGTGGTTAAATTTGTCGAACAGTCATGGATGATAGAAACAACATAAACTGCTACTTTCACATGGAAGTCAAACACCTCTCTATTGCCACTAGATGTCGCCTAGCAACAAATCGTAACTATAGGTCATAATGACCTGCTGCAAAAACAACTTATGGGCTTTTTTTTTTAACCCTATATCCTTATTTAAAGGAGGATTCAGGATAATCCATCATGAAACAAGTGCAAGAGGCAAAAGTCAAAAGTGTAGAAAGAAAACAGATTTTGTCTGTTTATTCATTTTTCTTCCAGTTGTGATATTTATGTCTTGAGTTCCTACTACAGTTCCCATCATGCTGTGGGTGATGCAAACAGAAGGTGCATTGTACCATTGTGTCACCTAATTCAGAGATAGTGAGATTGCCACTTTAACCTTGTGTTTATGATTTTTACCATGACGATGAAGGTCTGTTAGGCCTACAAGCAAACATATGTGGCTGTTTAGGTTGGAGGACTGAGTTAGCAGTGTGCTACACCTGAGCTCCAACTGTTTTCAGCTGGTTAAAGCTGCATACTAAACTTTGTCAAATCAAAAAGTCCACCGTCATCAGGATCTTTCTACATTGTCTTGATCACAATTCACAATGACCGCCAGTTCTGACACATCACTTTGTAGCTACACTATTTAAACCTCTTATACTGGCTATTGCTTTTTCTATTGCTCTGTAAAGTCACAAGGTGGTTATGAATACATATTTATAATATTCAAAATGTATGTACTTATCCATATTCATGTGTCTGGAACAGCTCTTTTCTTGATGGACTTTGAGATTTGTACAAATACCAGATGGCCAGTCCATCGAGGTTTACAGTCTGACTGCGGCTCTGCCTTCAGAGCAGGAAGGAAGAAGCAGTTGACACTCTCTCTCACACTAAGAGCTTAACATTTACTTTGCCCAAATACTGGTTAAATAGCTGGTTTCAGCTGAGCAGTTGACCTCACATTAAAGCTCAGTCTAATTAAAGTACTAACACAGACCCATACTGTGACCCTGAGCCCCTGAGCAAGAGGGTTGAATTAATTAAACTACTCTATTAGGACAAATTTTTAATGTGAGTGGTCACAGTCTTTCTCTATTTTTTGTAAGGTTTTAGTTTTGGCATGAACCCACAAAGCAGAAGATAAATACTGAGATGGAAATCAGGTAAATAAAGTTCTTTATTGGCATTGCTGACTTTGCTGTCAAGGCGTTGGTGAGGGGGAAGTAGCTCGGAGGCTGGCTGCCTGCTGGTGGTGGAGGGATTGGAGTGGTGGCTGGTTGGAGCATTGGATAGAAGTCTGATAAGTGGGATCCAGGAAATCCACAGGTGGCAGGCAGGTAAGAACGGAGCTGGGCAGGCAGAGGAACAGGCAGGGCTGAGCAGGCAAACAAACGGCAAAACCTGAAGCACACAGAGAAGACTGGTTATCACAAAGAGAACACACAAAGCATAACTGATGAGTGGAGAGCTGAACTGGTCCTTTAAACTGTGGCAGGTGGTGGAGTCGATGACTGGATTGCAAACATGTGCGGAGGCAGAACTGGTGGGAAACGGCAGCACTGGAAGCCACGCACAGCTACACAGACACACACAAACAGAGCAGAGAGCGGACTGGGAACGAACAAACATATGAGGGAAGGGAAGCACAGTGGAGAACATGGGGAAAATAGGGCCAACAGGGACTTTGTGCAGAAGTACTGCTCTTTAAAATCCATATTTATGAGGCTTAGGTTCACTAAAACAGCGACCAGGTGTGTGTGCACACAGACATGAAACTTGATTTCAGCTTGTCTTGACTTGAGACTTGGATTTACCCCCAAAAAAAGCAGATGAAAGGAATATAGAAAAGATTTAACACAAACACTGCAGACAAAGATAAATGAGAAAGCAGTCAGATGTGTGCAACAGACAAATGAACCTACGTCAAATGAGCCACAGTGGTGACAGACTACCCTGTGATAGATAATGTTTCACTGTTGTTCTTAATTAGCACCTGCATAATTGGATGCAATTGCATTACGTCTATGAATTAACAATTTTACATTAACCCGAAGAACACACTTCACATTTCACTTTATGAATGACCATGAGAAACGGAGACGTTGATCTGCAGAGACTGAGCACAGTTTAATATCATCCTGTAAAAGAAAGACATGAGGCAAATGGGAAAATTATTATTTTGATAGTGATTATGTGAATATTTCCAGAGTCCTAATAAAAAAGTAAAAAGAAAAATGGTAGATGAAGGTAAAGGTTTTTACCTTTATCTTCATCTACCTTCATTCATATTTTGCCCCTTGTTTCACCATTTTACAAAAAGAAGCCTCATTGTTTTCTGAAGTCATTAGTTATTGTTAAGAGTGGTGAGTATGACATGACATTAATGTGAAAATGTAAATGACTGTATTTACACTCTCTGCCCGACACAGCTTCAAAGCTTCCATATCAGTGTTTGTCTGTGTTCATATATTTTTTTTTTATCTTTCTTGGTACAACTGTCAAGTGACCTCATGAATGTAAAGACAAATGTAACTCAGAGATATGAGAATTTATATGAACTATTCAATGAGATTTATGAGAGCCAGCATCACATAAACATGAAATATAGAGCTGAGTTTATGAGCCATACATGAGACACACAAACAAGAGAACAAAGACACAAAGTTGATTTAATAGACAGACTCATTTTATCATGCAGATCTCGTCTGCGTGATTCATGCCTTCGAATGAGGGACCAGTTTCAATCAGCTCCTGACAACAACAACTGATCGCTCTGTTTTCAATTTGCATGCTTGTTTATCGCATTCATCATCCATCCATCTTCATCAGGCTATTGTTGTTGGTTCCATCACTTCAGACTGCTCGGTCTCTCACTCAGCCTCCTCTCCATTACCTTTAATTCTTTCCCGTCCTGATTATGCTTTGATTCATTTATTTGTTGATTTGATTGACACAGTTACACATACATTTGTTTTTGTTTTTTGTCCCTGAAAAAGAACAATTTTCAAAGCCATATTCAGTCCTACTGGATTTTCAGCTTGGTGATTCTTGGTGTTGCAGTTCAGGAGTTTTAGGTTATTTTTTATAATGACATAATTTGCCTGACTGATGTAATTTTTCTTGTCTGAGTGGTTCTGAAAGTTTTGAAACATCAGAGCTGTGGGCATCTAGTGAGGTACAGACAGAAAAACAAAAATATAAGGGTGAGGTTAGAGCAAATCAAATGTTACAGTAATGTTTCTTTTAGGAAAGCAGGACCTTTTCTTTTCTTCATACATGATATTGGCCCAAAGTCTTTGGTCACCTGAACATCGCACCTGTATGTGGCACTTGAGCATCTCGTTCCAAAAGCCTGGGCTTTTGCAGGGTATTTACCCCTGTTCAGCCACAAGAGCATCAGGGAGGGGCAACTCTGATGTTGGGCAATAAGGTCTGGCTCTCAGCTGGTGAACCAGTTTATCCCAAAGGTGTTGGTTGGGCTATAGGTCAGGACACACAGAACACAAGGGAAAACATTTCTTTATGGAGCTGGCTTTGGGCCAAACACAAACTTTGGCATATCATAAAAAGTATGATGTAGCATTAACATTTGCTGATTTCCTGATTTCAAAATAAAAATGTAAACGGAGCAAGCACTGGATGTCAATATAACATCAGAAAGACTCAGTGTTGGACAGACATTGGAAAACCAAGCAGCAACCTCCAGGCTGAAAAATGAAGTCAACACTCAAGTGCTAAAAACTGTGGGTATTGACTCTCTTTCAGAGCCAGACAGTCTCCCATGTTAAAACGTCCAATTTTACATCAGAAATAAACATGTTTACAGCCTGGTACAAAAAATGGTTTTAAAATGCTAATTTCCTCCTTCGTGACAACTGTACTGGGAATGAATCTTTATTACTCTTTGAGTGATGGGTGAGTGAGCATATTTTTGCCACAAACCGACATTCACCAAACTCTCGGCTCCACACATACCCAACTGCTCTTCAGTCTCTGTAGAGTTTCAGTCTCTTTCAATCTTTCAAGGTTTAAAAGGACTGAGCTTAAAAAGTCCTTTGTGAGCAAAATGTCACAGCATATATAAAGTCAAACTGTGAAGCAAGCAGCCGACAGATGTGGTGACCAACATGAGGTCCGTGTATTTATCAATGGCCAAAGACTGTGATTTCTGACATTTCTCTTTGTCTGGAGGCTGACAGAGGTCAGATTCCTCTATGCTCTTTAAATACTGAATGACTCTGAAGAGACAGAAAGACTGAAAATACATCAACAAGTGGTTTTCCAAGAAATAATCAGTAATCGCCTTTAGTACTACACACGTCAGCTGAGCCAAAGAGCAGCACACTGAGCACCAGCTGAATCTGTGATTGTTTTTTACTGTGGCTGCCTCATTTGTTTAAGCCTGTTGCACTTGATCCAGATCTCTGTCAGTCTTGATTTGAGCCCGTCCTGCCTGCATGTGCAGTTATCAGTGTGGTGGCAGAGGATGTTATAATCTGTACTGCACAGCTGACAGAAAGAGATTGACCAAATGTTATATATATATATATATATATATATATATATATATATATATATATATATATATATATATATATATATATATATATATATATATATATATATATATATATATATATATATATATATATATATATATATATATATATATATATATATTTATTTATTTTATTATTATTTTTTTTTTTCAGAAATCTTTTATTTTGTCAGACATCATCTTTGTTATTATTTTCAAGAAGCTCAGATGATAACAACAACAACATCAAACACCAGGCTTTTAGAAATACTGAGGTCAGCTCCACTTCTCTGAGTAGGCAAAATTTTTTTTTTTATTTTCACATTAGATTGATTTGTATTTGTCCAAATGTTCAGTAAAGTCTTTGTATTTGCAACAAACGTGTTGTCAAATTGATGAGCAAGTTTTCTGAATTTGTTTCTGTTTGAGCCCTCAGGGCCACCGTAACACAGAGATCCACTGGGTAAACATATTCCTTCGTTTCACTGATTAAAAAACTCGTGGTGTATTCAAGCGCTCTTGTCAACTTGTAGAACCAAAAGTTTTTCCCAAAAAACTTTTTCCCACAAAAGTGAAAAACAGGTGGTGAGCTCATTAACGCCGGAGTTTAAAGGATGAGTTTGGATGCTTCGCTAAACATGAGATGAGTAACTGAAAAATAAGTTTAAGTGATGGTTTCACATGTGATTGATGACACCTTCAAAACAAACATCTGGTAAATAATGATAATAATAATAATGCGAGAACACCTGTTCAGTTAAAAGTGGTGCATTATGGGTTTTTCAGCATGTGTTTGAATGCAGGATTTATTGCACTTAGTGATAATTAATCTTTCAGTTGATGGCAGTTGATTGACAGTGCTAGCGTGGGCACATTTGTCCGTTGCTCCTTCTGTTACATTTTGAGATCCTGCCTGCAGTTTAAAACTCAGACCTCCTGCACCAGATGGCTCAAGTGTCTGGTTGAGGCACAGTTGCTGGTTTTTTTTTTTTGTTTTTTTAAATGTCCAGTTCTCTCTGATTGACATCAACACTTAGACAGAGCCAAATACATTTTCAAGCAGCGTTACATTTTTACATGTGGAGGAGGGCTTGATCACCTCTGGAAACTCAGATTACTTAAGATCACAAGACTGTGAAATGTGTGAGCGTGTTGATTCATGGAGCCGATTTCACAGAACTAACAGCCTGTTGCCTCCATCAGTGTTCCTGACAGGCAGCAGTGCTTTAAGAAACAATGGAGCCAACAATATCATTTTATGATTTAAAGTGCTCTTTGATTTAGTTGTTGACATTCTTTTCCATCAGTAAGTCTACAACATTTCTCCACTGTTAAATGCTGCAATATCTTATCGTCAACGATTCTCTTGTTGAATAGTCAGGCACAGAATTAGGACGTAGAAACTCTGCATGATTTCTGATGAATTTGTTGTACAGATTAGAGGTGTGCACCATTTATTTTATCAGTGCTGTCTTGGGATCATGGTTCAACTTTATGAACCTGGATTTCTCGCAAACGAGAATCCATCCTCCCAGGCTCCAGGATAGTCACTTGTGACCAAACCACAGTGGTTCGGACCAATCAACGTCCCGTGAGGGAGGAACTACTGGCAGCTACGGGCGTGTCTTAGGGGTGACAACAATGAGAAACAACTGATCTGATCGTTAAGAACAATCTCAGAGTACTTCTTCATTGAAAGAAGAGTTGACCTACTTCAGCAAGAGTTTGATTTACCAAAACTCTCGAGTGGTAGTGAAAAAAAATGGGGAGGATGCAGAATCTGATTGGCTGAAGTTAGCCTGTGATAGACGGTGATAGATGGTTCATCCAAGCAGTCTTTAAAAGTGGCTGCTCTCTTCCAAACTGTTTCTAACAAAGCCTTCCCAGATGGTTCTGTGTACCAAACCATCTGCTGAGTCAAGTTGCAAATTTCTGCCTCATTTTTGAAAACGGGGGAGTGAACTGTAATTTTGGTGTCCACCAATGCATTTGGCTTCCAATCAGCTGTATCCATGCGTCTGTAAACTTTAGGGCTCATCAGGTGCCAAATCACTGCAGGGTGGTTTTACACATAATTTAACAGCTATTGAATTCCTCATTGTGATGCCATTCACGTTAAAAAGCAATCTAGCAGGAATGCACACACAAATGTATTTGGTCAACTCTGTCTCCTAGATATGATGGTAATATACTGCTAATTTTGGCAGCACTACTAATTATGTTTTGCTGGGAAAAGTAATTGCTGTCTCAAATATGTTCAGTAGCAATGTTGTTATCTGTTTTCAGATACCAGAGTTTGCACACTGAAGCCAACACGTGGTTAGGTTTGGTCAACAAAAGCATTTGGGTTAAGGTTAGGGAGATATCGTGATCATGGTTTGATACATCTTGTCTCACACTGTCCTTGAACATAACCTTCAAAAGCAAAATCATGTTTTAGTTGCTTTTGAGAAAATATTGAACTTCAAGAGTGAACACAGTAGAAAAAGAAATGTAATATGTTGTTAGTGAACATGTTGCAGAAACATATGTTTTGTTGCGTACCAACAGCTTGTTCATCATATGTACATATATGTAATTCAGGCTGCATTACTTACCCATTAAAGGTCCCTTATTGTATAAAGTGGGATTCCCATGTGTTTTTAGATTATAAAGCAGGTCTAGGTTCTATATTGATACTGTGAAAGTAGATTGTTTAGATTGTTACACAGCTTATCTACAATCTAGAATATGAAGGAGGGATCCACACCCTTCAAGCTTATCTTGAAGGATGGTGTTAAATGCACTTGAAAATCAAAGAACATAATCCTCATGTAACTACTAATAATATCTGCTATATTTCTATTCAATCATTCAGAAAAAGGTCACCGATGGCTCATCGGCCTGTTGTTACTAGAGCTCCAGAGAGAAGTCTGTGAGAGGAGATGTAAAACTACACTGAGATGGTTTTTGGTTCTTAAAACCACAAATATATTTTCTCATGGATATCAACACTTCAAATAAAACAGGAAAAGTGTAAAATATGGGAGCTTTGAAACACATTTGCTGTTGCTAACCTTCAGTAGGCTTTGCAGAAAAGTAGTTTCTATGACATAGGGTTGATTTGATTGTACAATGTATTGTGCTGCAGCAAAAGTTAAACCAGGTTGAACCTTTTTGCTGAATGACCCAACATTCAGTTTAATTTTCCAGCGCCTGTGTATCCAGACCCCCATGGTGTCAGAGCTGTGGTCACAAAGGGCCAGTGTCAGTCTGACTTGTTGTTGTTGTGTTCAGACTTCGTTGTGAGTCTGAAATTGAAAAGAAGGACAGTTGCTTGTGTATAACTGAAATCCTTCAAAGAACAGAGGAACCTGAACTTGTGGCCCTGCATCTGTTGCCCTGGTGATCTTCATCTTTTTTCTTCCCCTATGAATGCAGTCTGTCTGTGTGGATGGCCTCTGCTCTCCCTAAAACCCATTTTGTTTTACATACACATTTTGTAAGAGTGGACCTAACAGAAATAAATCACAATTGCCTCAAGCAAGCACTTTAGTCTGCAGTACTCATTCAAGCTCTATGGAGTAAAACAGCAGATAGTTGGATATTTGAATAAACAAAATGAATAAATCTCATTTGAGCACGATGCCATTTTAGCCTGATATTCATAAAGTTCCACGTTGTCCTGCAGAGATGTTTGCCAGATCTTTTTTTCCTCAGATCTTTTGTTGTTGCTTCGTTTGCACTCCTTAATGTTCATTTTGATCTCACAAAATGAGCGCAGCAGTTTTCTCATCTGTAAATAATGGGCTGCCTGTAAAAAAAGTTGTTTTTTTTCTGTTGAGAAAGGTTTATGTAACTTGACTGAAAAATCTGACATTGAGAAGCAGAAAGAAAAGGTCTAAAGGTTTCAAATCTTAGGATTCATACAAAGACATTTTTCATTTGCTGTGAATGTTTTTTATTGATTGAACTGAAAAAAAAGAAAACGGTTTAACTTGATTAAATTCTGACTGCAATTGTTGTTAGTTAAACACAATCATTCAGCTTTTCATATGATATATGGGGGAAATGTGTTGTTTTTCTTCTGTTCTCATATAATCCTTTCATGATGGAAAACCAGTCTTAATGCACATGTATGTCCTCAATAGAATTCCCCAACTTCAGATGATTAGTTACTTTTTTGTGTTTAGGTAATTAGGCTGTATATTCCTGTTCAGAAAATGATAGGAATGCTCCATGTTCTGCTGTGTTTGCAACATTATTTGACCAGTATTGTAACTAACTGTTTTAATGTCTTTGTTTATCGACAGAAAACAACACATTCTGAATGCAATCATGTTGAACCATCCTCTGTGTTCGCCTCTTATTCTGCTTCCCTGGGTGAAGTCTATCCCTGACCTTGTGCTACAGGAAGTGCCTCCCGGCCTTAAGTGGAGTTCTGGCCGACACTCCAGGTTGAGAGCAGTGATGGATACGACTGGTGCCTGACAGTCCTACAAACTAACAGTTATCTCACTTACAATAAACCGAAAACTGAAGGTTATCCTCATAGAAAAATGATTTTTAAAAAGTAATCATAAACAGCCTACTAGACAGGGAATACGGTTTCAGTACAAATGTAATAGAGAGAGAGTAGAGAGTTAAATATAGTACAGATTTGAGCTGTTTTTAGATTTTAAAATTATTAATAGAAGGAGAAAGTTGGTTCTGTCTGTGCAAAGCAGCTAAATTCAGCTTCACCAGGTTTGGTTCTGACTGGAGGCACAATGAGCTGACTGCTGCATCAAGATGAAAGGGAGCTGCTGGGTGTATATTCTTTAAGCATAAAATATCATAAGCATAAACTATTTTAGCTCCAAGACCTTAAGTGATTTATAAACTAACAGCAGAAGTTTACTGTCTGTTCTATACTCGAACTGGGAGCCGGTGTGAAGCTTGAAGAGAAGAGACATGTCAGGGAAGCAGCGCAGGGAACTGTTGCATTTTGTTTATGTGCTGTTGTGAAGAGCCAATGTACCAATCTTAGCTGCAAAACAACACTGCATTTATCTGCTGCTACAACTGAACACGAAACCTGGAACAAACAGGATAATCAGATAGTTACTATTAGAGCCGCAGCAGCTTTACCAGTTACAGAACAGTGTGTTGCTGGTGGCATTTCACCCTCTAACAATGTCTGAACAATGCCAGGTTCAGTGCAAATCAGTTCAGTAGTTTTTGTGTAATCCTGCTGACAAACAAGCAAACATGGGTAAAAACATAACCAGGAAAGCTGCCACTTGAATTAACTCAGGCCAAGCACTGGTTAAAAAGAATATACAAATAGATAGACGGTAAGATATGAGAAAATTTCACATAACTAAAATCATAAAATAATTTATCTAGTAAGGACATGAGAGACAAGACAAAAAATACAGAAAGAAAAAAAAAAAGAATGAAAGCATGAACTCAGTAAATGAAAGCTTCATGTAGTGATATGAAAACATCACTTTGAGGAGAGTTTGACGAGATCAATAAAGGAATTAAGCTGATAAAAATGTACTGAACAACACCACAACAGCGCGATGTGATAAACTGGTTTGTAAAGAGACGTGATCTTTTCGAGCAGGTGTGGCATGTTATTAAAAAGTCTGGCTCTGGCAGATGTGTACATCATCGTAATGACAATTCTTGTGAATGAATTCCTCATGTTTTGTTATGAGAAGTACTGAATGAACCTGTTTGCCTTGTTGTGAGAGCATTTCTGCTTCTAGCTGAGAAAAACATTCAGTGTCCGCGTCCCACTTCACCATATGGCATCAGCGCACAGCAGACTGCTTCACAGCTGAGCTTGTTTGGAGAACAAACCCAGGACAAACTGATCTGAGACTGAGACTGGGACCGATTGCTCCCAGGAGAGGCGGTGCAGCATCTGCGGCCAATGTTGGAGGGTCAGCGGGGGTCAAAACGTGATGTTGCAGAAGCAGCTCAGGGTCCACCATTACAATCTCCAACCCGCTGGGTCGAGGCCCAGTGAGGATGAGGGCAAAAGAGAGGGGTCACAGGCTAACCATCCTGCTGGCCTGGTCTGATCCAGGTCTGATTCAGGTTCAACCGTTTGACACGAACCCCCTTGTGATGTCCTGCCATCGAAGATTTCTATTGCCACAAATAAAACAGTTAACAGAATGTTCTCATCGGCAAATCAACAGGCTGCAAAACAGAGTAAAAAGAGAAGAAGCCACCAAGGTAACAGGAAGAGGTCAGACTCTGGAGGTAACTTTCTGACTCTTGAGATTCAAGTTATCATGAAGCTTTCAAGATTTTATTGCCTTGAAAGTTTCTGGTGTTTGCTAGTTGCAGAGCAAAGTTTGCTCAGCGGTGCTGCTACATCTACCTGTTTGTTTACGTTGGTACTGACTGTGAATAGCAGGGAACAGAAGTGCTGTGGTATCTTTGTTATGTGGTGGTTGTTACATGCATTATGCTTTAGGCTGCTGATGCCCTCAGAAGTCACATATGAATAATGTTCATACCTCCGAGCTGAACTGGACATTAGCACAGTGATGTTTAGAGAGTTTCCTGTCGGCTGATTTCAAATCAGGTCCTTCAATTAAATATTCATTTTCTTGCATGATTCTTTCCTTGTAATATCAGCTTCACAGAAAGCATTTGCATTTAGCCCAATTTGAGACTATCGTCCTGTAAAAAAACGAGCCCATAGGTTGTTTCTGCAGCAGGTTATTATGACCCATGGCTACATTTTGTTTTTGGGCGACATCTGGTGGCTGTAGTTATGATGACAGGAGCAAAGGGTGGTGACATAGTTTGTAGCAGTTTTATGTTGTTTTCCATGACTTCGAAAAAAAGAACCACATTGTTATTATTGTAACCATGACAACAAAGATTCCCTAATGTTGAGGAATGTTGTGGTCACCGTCTTTTTCATATTAAAATTATCGCAATAACAAAAGTCGGAAGGTAGAGGCTCTATTTCCTCCTATGTGTCAAGGTTGTTCAGGTTGGAAGAGCAATTTTAAAAAAAGATATTTATTCAAAATATTGTGTTTGTATGTTGTTTTACAGTCGCTCCTCATGCTAGTTTGCCGTTTTTGTAGAGATGACCATCCTGTCTTTCACATTTTCATTGGTTCACAACATCAGCAGATTAATATGCTCGTAATATCCAAGTATATTTGTACTGGTGTACACTTTCTACACGTAGATTAGATGTCATGTCAAGTTTTAAAGTGTGAAAACAGACACTTGCACTTTTACTGTAAAGTTGCTAAATAAATTGTATTTTGCCTCAATTCAATATTCAACAGTAGAGAGACAATGTGAAGAGAATCAGGGGGGTGTAGCGCTCGTCCCAGACTGCCTCCTCGAGATATTTTAATTCTTTTACTGCCATCACTCCTGCTCAGTCACAGCTCTTGCTGTCTAAAACATAGTCTCAGTCACATCTGTTGAACTGTGGCTGCCGCCTCATAGAACAAAATACCAGAAATACTCTGCAGCCTTTAACCCTGCAGAGCTGTAGAGATTTATATTAAATTTCCCACGATGCATATCTGCTTTCAGTGGCCTGGCTGAACATCAGTGTAGCGTAAACATCAGACGAAGGGAATCATCCATCCGTCTACTCAGAGTGCAGCTCCAGACCTCCCTCCTCCTCCTTCACCATACTGCTGACCCAGAAACACTAAGGTGTCTGGGCTTCCACTCAAGTGTGTGTGTGTGTTGTATGTAGATTTGTGTGTTAGCACGCTTTCATAAAACTTTTTAGTTTATCTTTTGCATTAAAAAGAGAAAACACAGAGAGTTAAAGGGGTGAAGGTTTATTTTCCTTCACCATCAGGGACGATGTTACATCACATTTTGACTCATTGTGTCTTTCTTTCTCCTTTTGTAGCAGCGTGTGTGTGGTTCATCAGTGTACAGACTCAACACACACAAAACCTAATCCGATGGTTAGAGAGCAAAATAAAGACTTGAAGCTGAAATGCTTGGTATCATGCTGTATTCGGCTTAGATAGGAGCCATATCTCCAAAGTCAGTGGTCGTATTACTGTTACTGTTACTGTACAGGTCATAATACAGAAGATGAATCCTAATGATTTTGGTCAGTGGCTCAGTCTTTCTCTTGTGCTGCCAAAATTCATAGACTTATACACAAGAAATGAACTCTGGTGGGCAGATTGTACGGCATGAATGAGCTCAGTACATTTCATAACAGAGAATTTCCATTTGTGTTTTAAGGACCCCATTATGGATTCTATATTGGAAAAACCTGATCAGGTTTTCAGGTTGTTCCTGTTCCATGTCACAGCTCTGGTAGTTTATTCCACCACTTTCTAGAAAAATCCAGCTTGTTTCGGTGCATTTCAGGGCTGGACCATATGCGTTTTGACACATATTGCAGTTACAATGACTCATGATTTTAGTGGGAATGGTAATTTTCTGCATTTCATTTTCACTGGAAAAAGAATACAAAAGTAATGATGATGTGATTTTTTTTTTTGGATAGGCACCACAAACATATGTTCCCTTGCACTTGGAAATAGGCCACAATGCTTCATTTATGGTCTGTTGTGACACATTTTAGCTTTATCACAAAAACTGCAGCTCCTGAGATTTGGATATTGCACTTGACCATACTGTGATTTCAGTTATACTGTTCAGCTCTTGTACATTTGCATGAGAAAAGCAAAATTGTCTTGGAGCATTTTCTTTGTTTCATGGCTTTCATCTGCTGTGAGGTTTTATTGGCAAGTTCCAAGTGAAATTAATTGAAATAAGCAAGATTAGTTTTTTCTATTGACATTGTTTGACTAAGAATAACATGGTTTTGTCTTTTTTTGTGTACTTTTTTTATTAACACCTTCAAATATGGGTAAGGATAGATTCTCCAAAGAACAGTTTTCTCCAGGGGGTAAAAAGTAATTAAAAAGTTTCTACATGTTTTGGTCTACGGGAGGTGAAATCTTTTAATACTCATGAGCTCAAAACAAAACTGAACTCAGCTGCAACCTTGTAATTACAATGCTATGGTATGTAGTTCTTTCTCTTGCTGTCTCATCATCCCCTTTTTTCACTGCTGCCTGGGAGCCAGCAAAGCATAAACACCATGCAAGTAATTTATACAAACATGAATGAGTGCACCGGCCCAGAAATGGTTAGATTGTGTGTGTGCATATGATTCAAAGATAAGGTGAGACCTAGAAACAGAATGAGACATCCTTTCATCCCCATGTGAGACATGTTGTATCTGATATAGACTCGTATTAAGTGTGTCTCTCCGTTCCCCAGCATGCTGGGTCTGGGGCCAGTGCTGTCCAGAGCAGTGATGCTCAACCTCAGCGCCTCAGGGATCCATAAAAGCTCAGCTGTGGAGACATAAGAAACCAACATTGGATTTTTCTCTGTCATTTTCTTGCTATTTTTATTGATTAATTACCACACAGCTCTGTAAGTATATTCAGACAGCTTGTGGCTACGAGTGAATATTATTTCATGAAAAGACCGAACAAGCTGACAAATTTTATTCAGATCATTCAGATCACATGAATCATAATGCAGCCCCTCTAACATCATCTTGTGGGACTCGTCCTGCGGCTGAGAACCTGCTTTGGATCGTCCCTCTGCCCCCGAGTCGTCGTCGCTCTCTGGGCATTTATCAAAGTGTCACGTTGGTCTCCTGAGGCTGACAATTTTTTAAAAATTTCCCCTTTTTCTGTTTTTCTTTTTTGCTCTGTCACCATCCAGAATTCATTTGTCCATGTAAATTTTAAGGTGGATGCACCCACTCACTCCTCAGGCACCCAAAGAGCGAATACATGCAGACAAATTAGGTCCTGTCATCTTTTCAATACGAGTTGCAGTGTGTGGTGGGGCTGTAAATGTAAATGTCAGTGCCTCAACCAGGAATTTCATTATGAGTATTTCCTGATGCATAATCTTACTGTGTGAATACTCTTTCTATTTAAGCGCTGGACAAATTTAAACATCTTCCACAGCCTAAAACTATACACAAGGGTCCCATTTAGTCTCAAATTCCTCATCACTACTGTAGAATAATATAATACAATAATTAATGTAATGTAATAATTGGGCCAGCTCATAGTACATGTCAAATATGTCAACAAAAAGAGGATTTAGTGTTTAAAGATGAAAATCCAATTAATTCTTGTGAAAACGATGTTACTCAGAAGTGTTTACAAGTTATCAAATTAGACCAATCAACTTCTGTTCCAAAAGTTATGGAGAAATTACAAGGAAAGCCCAGAAAATATGAAAATAGTCGGCCATTTTTTTATTCACTGTCCGTCCTGTTTGAATAAATGTTCAGAAAAAAACCCAGTATTCTGTTATTCCAACAGAGGACTATGATACCAAGACCTTGAGTTGGTAGCTTTAGTTTGGCTCTCCCATAGATCATTCCAGTCGTCCTCAGGTATCTGCAGCCCCAATTTATTCTCCCACTTCTGTTTGACATGAACAGTAATAGTCAGAGTTTTTTATTCTGGATGTTGATATTAGATGTTTGTTATTTCTAATCTTTTATGAAAACATTGAGCAAGTTACGTTTAAACACACTTTCAAGTGATTCTACCCTCAACATATACAGTGATGTAAAATAAAAATCAGTGCAAAAGATTTAAAGTAAGAAGATGTAAGAAACACTGTGAAAACCAGACTGCACTTTTTGCCTTATTAGACATGGATCCACTGGCAGTGAAAGTGACTGATGTGCTGCCGGTAGATCTATTTAATGTCAACCAGCTGTCCAACCTGAACAACCAACAACCCTCTGGTACGACCCAGAGGAGCGTCTCCTGAAACAGCGCTCCATACGGCGACAGGTGAACCGGAGCATGGTTTTCCTGGTTACAAAAATAAACACACAGACTCTATGGTTACTTTAATAATAGTCATGGCAGATGGTAAAGTAGTTCCTCAACATTAGATGATTTAGTAAAAAAAAACAAACAAAAAAAAAAAACCCTTTAGAGCTTTAGAGCAGGTTGTGTAGTAAAAGTTTGTGATTTGTTTGTTTGTATTTGATTGGTGGAGCTTTTTGGTAAGAACCCTTCAGAACTTGGTCAATTACTTTTTTCCAGAGTTGCACCTCCCAGGCTGGAAGTAAATCCTTGCTCCTTTTAACAAACCCCTGACTGTAGCCCAACCCTCTCCTTGACTGTCTATATCCTAAAGCATTTGATCAAAGGAGCTGGCTGAGGGGTTAGTAAAAAACCTTGACAAAATAAGTGTTCCCTTAGAAGATCAGTTTCTGTCCCTCCATCGCATCAGAGGCTTATTTCAGGCAAAAGGAGATTAAAGTTTTGTCTTTGTTTTTAAAAAGCAGGATGTCATAATGAGGTTACAGGAGGAAAGGAACCACAAATGAAGCTGAAATTCATACATGAGCATTAAGGTTTAACAAGGATACCTTTTTTTTTTTTTTTTTTTTGAGTGTTGCAGGCAATTGTCAGTGAACTTAAGGAAATGGATCGCAGCTTTAGACCTCAGGCCACTCAGAGCATCATCCAATTAGCAGCTTCTCCTTATTTGAACTGTCTGAAAGCCAGAGTGATATCATGAGGAATTAGCCCTCCCATCCATTTAATGTCTCCTTTGTGACATAAAACATCACAAAGAACATTATCTGGAGCTGCAGTATTTGCAAAAGTAAAATCTCACCGGCTCCATAAAACCTGCAGAATGGGAGGTTTATGTGGACTGCAAAGGCCAGATGGATCACCTCCTTTAACACTGCAGCCCTAAGGGATGTTGTAAACTGTGTGAGCTGAATGGAAATTAAGAGTTTGAGGCATCATCCCGATTTCAATTTCATTCTCCAGTCTCCCACATTCAAATTACAGCACATCCAGGTCCTAAAACATGTGAGTGCTAATCTGACTCGTGCAAGCTGCAACGGCTGAGAGGCTTTAAAGATACAAAGCTGTTGTGAGATGTGATTTGACTTGAGTTTCAGTCCCATCGGACGTTTGCTCTCTCAGTGATTCCTTCCCAGGGAGACGGGGCAAAAAGACCAGACTGAAGCGATCCGACTTGACTCAGGTTTATTGAATTCATGCTTAGAGTCGTCCACCGAGCAAGAGCGGAGCTGACGTTTGACCACTGAGGCCTCACATCTCAGATGAGGGAGGTGGAGAAAGTTGCCAAGCCGAGCCAGCCTCGGCTATTGATTTCTGGGGAGAATACATGAGCGCTGCAGCCGAGAGTCGCTTCCAACAGAAAGGAAGAAATATGGAGCCATTTTGGTGGCTCGTTGGCCAGAATGTGGATGAAGGATTTCGACCTTGTGAACATTTAGCTTCCTCTTGGCACTTGGGTTAAAACTGTTCCAATGATGTAACTGCGCTGAAAAGACACATCATGGGAAATTTGTTTGAAAAAGGCTGTTGCTGTGGGTGAAGTGGTCACATTAAAGGAGGATTCAGTGAAGCGTGATCACAGTGCGACCTTTGAAACTACAGCAGCGTAGCATTTATTTCCCCCCCCCCAGGTGACAGGAATCTCAGATGCTAAATAATGATTTAGTCATTGGTATTGATCAGCATCCCTATGAATTTCCAGCACATACACTGCAGCTAATACAGCCATGTGTTTATGGGGTAATAAACTGCTTCCCCTGTAACAAGGTCCATTAAGTTTTGCTTTCCTTGAACCCTGTGATGGAACACAGCTCACCACATTATTTCAAGAAAAGTTTTAAGGTAATTGCACTTCGAGTATATTGACTTGATGCTGCTTTATACTTTATTAACTTTATACTGCTTTAACTATATAATGCATTTATTTTATAACTTTTATTACTAGTTACTGAAACATCTATAATGTGCACAGAAAGATATTTCATGTTGTTTAAAGACGGTATAAAATGTGATTCATTTGTGATACATTACAGAACATTAAACTAACCAACATGTCGTATAAATGTGATGCATAATTAAATATAAAAAGATACTGTTATATAGTAAACAACAATACAGTTAGCTCCACCCTGACCAAATATGATATGGAAATGCTGCTTAAATGCTCATGTCTCACTAATGAGAAGTATATAATATTGTATAATTATAGAAATGTTTTTTGCAGTGGGGTAAAAAATAAAATATTTACATAAGAATTGCTATTCATATCATATATACATAATGTCCCCCTTCTTACGCCAGAACCCAAAGACTGAGTTCAGTTTTACAAAAGACAATTAGCCAGTGATGAAGCTCAGTAAATAACAGGTTAATTTCATTGTCCTCGTACTGGCAGGAGACTGTGACATGCTTCCAAATTACTGAAGTTCATTGAGAGATGCTTCCTTCCAGTTATTACTCATATTGTAAGGCAGTGGACTGAACACATTAGTGACTGTTTGCCACACAGTGCACTACAGCATCCCAACTGAATTGAGAATTGATTCTGATCTGATCGAATCACCAAGAATTATAATCAAACTGCATCTTGAGGTACCCACCCTCATTGCTTTTGAGTATAAGTATTTTGACGATGGTACTTTTTTTTTTTTTTTTTTTTTTTTTTTAAAAACCTAAAATTCCTCTATACTTTTATTCACAAATAATGCTGGTGATGGAGTAATTTTACATTCTGCTCCAGATACTTTTACTGGAGTGAGGGGTCGATGCTTCTTCCACCACTGACTGACTCTTTAATTACATTCCCATTTCGTGTGACTCTTTCCTTCAGTCCTGTTTTTTTTCTGTCTTTTTGTGAAGAACACTCCAGCTGTCTTCAGCTCTCTGCACAGATTCAATAGTTTGTCTTCCACTTGCTGCTCAACAAAGGCAAATGATTAATTAGTGGTAACGTGATTAATTAGATGTTACATCAAGTGAACAAAGAGGGAATGCAGATTGAAAATTTACCCCCATCACCTTATTAAAAAGGACCTTCCCACACCTTACCGTGTGTGTGTGTGTGTGTGTGTCTTAATTTAAATAGGCACACAACTTTATACCAACATGCTCTTGTCTAAACAAAGATTTTAGCATTTGTGCTTTGGCAAATGCATCATCTAGGTTTGTGCACAACCGTTTCTTTGGTTTGTATGAATACAACTAATTATAGACGCAGACTTTGAGACATGTCTGTGCATCTGCTGATAAGCTCGTCTAGAGAGACCGCAGCCACTGATGTGTTCGTCCCGTTCAAACGTGCTGATTAATGACTCGCTAGTTAGTTAAGAGATCCGAGGCTCAGATACAGTGAGACTGATGTCTTTATTGTCCCTCACAGGGGAAACGTTTTGCAGTCAAGATCTAAAAATAAAACTCATGCACAAAATCTGCTACGTGCAAAATCTGCTATGTGCAAAAGTTGCAGCTGACAACATCTTCCTGCTCAGTAACCATTCTAGGCGGTTTAGGTTTTCTTTTCCTGCAGCTATTCAATCACAATATACTATGGTATAATATAAAGTATGAATTAAAATTTAAAGGCAGCTTTTTACACCATGGCACAAAAGGTCTCTCCAAAGTCCAGCATGGCATTGCACAGAAGTCCCACTCTCTGGACTTAAAGCAGTGACTCACTTACTTTGTCTAAGTCACTTTGTTCTCTTATTCTCTGCAATCAACTGCCAGTAAAAGTTCAAACACACTCCCATCTATTATCCCCATTCAGGACAACCAAATTAAAGAAAACAATTAACCTCTTTATTCTGGCTTGTCTTTAAGCTCCACTTGAGTCTGGGCTCTGGCACAACTTCAGATGCATGGAGGGATGAAGGAGGAATTTAACTCAGAAAGAAGAGATGAACAGAAGCCAGGAAATAAATTCAAATGAAAATATATTAAGTGAAATGCTCAAGAAATCACAGTTAACCACAGTAAGAAATTAATTCTCTGTTCTGCTGAAATTTCTCATTATAGTGTCAAGGTCCCATCCTTTTAAAGAATCTATTATTCAGAGAACAAAACCTGATGCATTAGAGAATGTAATCCATCAGTGTAAGTGAGGAGACAGGTAATTTTTCTTTACATGTTGATAACGTTATAGAGTCATAATCACTGTAGTTGTGGAAAAAAAATGTTACATTCTGTGATTATGAGTGTTTAAGAGATAAAAAGATGATGAGAAAGGGTACACAGCGTGGATTAAAATACTGACATTGATTAATTTACATTTGAAACAGCTTTATAAAAGCTCAAGTAAAAAAAAAAAAACCAAAAAAAAACATGGTGATTTCACCATCAAGACCCCGAGATATCTTGGGCTTGTCCTGGACTGCTGACATGAAGAGGGAGCAGAGCTGGAAGGCAAAGCTCTATTTACCAATCAATCTCTGTTCTGACCCTCATCTATGGTCATGAGCTTAGGATGCCTCCTGGGAGACTTCTAGGCATGTCCAAGTGGTAGGAGGCCCCAGGGTAGACCCAGAACAAGCTGGAGAGATTATATGTCATCTGGGCTGGGAACGCCTCAGGATCCCCCAGGAGGAGCTGGAAAATGCTGCAGGAGAGAGGGATGTCTGGACTACTTTGCTTTACCTCCTGGCACTGCGAGCTGACCTCGGATAAGCAGCAGAAAATGGATGAATGGGTTTGGGCATCGCAAGGTTAAGGTCTTAGGGAGGAGTTGAGGTTGATGTTTGGGTCAATCTGACCCAGGGAACCACTGTTCAGATCCCTTTGCCTACCACTTGTTAGTGTTAACCATGACTATAATCTCTCCCTAACCAAGTTTTTATGTATAAATCTAACCAACCCTTAAGGTGGCAAGATCAAAAAACATGTGGCTCAGAGTGAGGGAGATAATGAGTATACTTGATGTATCGCAGCTTGTTCCACATGTGATGTAGTAAATGACGAGTAGTGTTAAGTAGTCTTAAAACGAGCCGTCAGGACTTCTGTAACTTTGTGATGTCACAACAAAGTAGTCACCACCCTCAACTTTTCCCCAAGCCCAGCCCACCTGGACCCACCATCCAGCCTTGCAGGGTTGGGTTTTTATGAGTGTTTACCTGAAATCTGCTAATTTTTTTTATTGGATCACTCAGAAAACAGTCAGCCAATCAGATGAGAGGCTCAGAGTCTTTCTTCTGATTGGCTCACTGACCTGTTGTTACTAGAGCCCCAGAGAGAAGCCTGAGAGAGGAGATGTGAAACTACATTGAGATGGTTTTTAGTTCTCAAAACCACAAATATATCTTCTTGAATATCAACACTTCAAATAAAACACCAGAAACATGTAAAATATGGGACCTTTAATATCACCGTTTAATTACCCATGTGTTCAATCTTTAGACCTGCAAACCACTTCACGCTGCTGTATTCAAGTCTTGAAGTGTGTGTGTGTGTGTGTGTGTGTGTGTGTGTGTGTGTGTGTGTGTGTGTGTGTGAGAGAGAATCATTATTGTCTGTCCTTTGGTCTTATGAAGTGCTGCACCGATAAATCAGAGTTGTTAATTAATGGCTCTGGAACCTACACTAAGATAAAAATATAGTCATCATAAATAATTCCTGCTGTTGCAGGACCTTAAACACATTTAACGCCTCCTCTGTCGAACTGAAATGTGTTTTAGATGCATTTCTGTGAACCAATGTTTGAAAATTACAGGGCTTCAAAAAGAGAGAAATATATATATATATATATATATATATGTATATCTAAAACTTGTTCTGACGTGTCTTTTCCCCTGAGTGAACTGTTATTTTACTGTGATTTAGCTGAAGAGCCTCATAGTTTTGAAGAGTCATCTCTGCATTAACAGCCATTCATATGGCGACAATGGCCTGGATTTACAGTGCAAAGTGGAATATAGTGAACACCAAGCAGGATATATGAGAGCGCTTTATACCTTTTCATTAGATCCAGCGGTCTGGCCAAAATAGACTTTATTAATCCAGGCAGCTGCAGCATTCACACACTCACACACACACACACACACACACACACACTTATACAAAAGCAGCAAGCCAATGTCCCATCTTTTAACAGGCCTGAAGAAATGTCTGTTTTTGTTGACTCACTGCCATGTAGGTTTAAAACCCCATTTTTAAACAGTAAAGTGGTGATTGCATCGTTGTGGTGGTGAGAGCAGAGTCTGCCAGCGAGCCGACAGCAGCTCAGGCATTTCTAATAAACACGTCAGTGGGTTTGTATTGGAAGAAGCTAACAACTGGAACCTGCACCACCAGTATCAAGGGTGGTGTCATTTGATGTAGTGTACAGCTGGTTGTGTCTTTAAATGACAAACAAGTTTAGGGTGTGTGTGTGTCTCCTGCTTTCTAGGTCTCCTTTGTGTGTTTGAATGAAGTCAGTGCTGTTTTTTGTGCTTTTGTGATGGCGCCAGCTTCCAGTGAAACCTTGGTTATTCATTACTCTAATCACATCCTATAGGCCCAAAGGGGATCATGATGCTGTAGCCTTAGTAAACACAGCAGCATTTGCACTGTTTTGCTGTGTATCACTCGACGGTGAAATTAGACCACAGTTGTTTTAATAGTAGTCGTAGTGGTGACCAGTTCATTGTCAGTGACATAAGAGCTTTTCTAGCAAAGGGCTCTTCTACTGCACAATAACACATCAGTACTCGCCAATGTTGAGTCACACCATCACCTCCTGCAACCTCCTGTACCGTAGTTAGAGATAAATTGTGGGTTGACATTCACTCAGGGTTTGTTTACACTCGGACAGAGGACACTGAGGAATAAGAGCCCTCTTCTGTGACTGTGCTTCACTAAAGTGGCAAAGCAACTGTGAAAAAAAACAAAAAAAAAAAAAAACAAGTAAGTCATGTAGTGCACAAGAAATCAACTTTGTCACATGGTGCATGATGACATCCACGCTGCTAAACAGAGCTATGTCGTCCCTGCTGCCTTCACTTATCTAAAAGCGTGAGGATGACTGTGACATCCCCGCTGCAGAAGCCACCTGCCCTCCGAAGACGCCCCAAGGCCCAGAGAAGAGGAGACGCCAGAAGTTTGGACAATGTGAGGATGGCATAATTCTAACTCAAACTTTTTTTTTTTCTAAAAAAAAGTTTGAGAGAAATCAAACTGAAAGGCTTTTATCTCATCCTCTGAAACCCTAAGGAATCATGTCTAGGTGCAACATTCAGGCAGATGAACAAAGCAGCAGCCAGGCCGGCACTAAAAAACAATGCACTCTCACTAACTATTGAGCAATTCAGGGCAAAACCAGCAGTTTTTGCTTCAGTGGTTAAAGATGGGAGGAGTGTAGAGCTGCACACTTTTAGCCAGTTAACTGACTAATCAGCTGGGGTCATTTTATTTGAGGTCTTTTAACGAGGAATAAGCCTCCAGTCATTCATTATCACCCCAAAATGATATCACAAAAATACTGGGGGATATAATGAGTATGTCTGTAATAATACGCACTATAATTTACATTGATGCACATTTATGTGTAGAAATAAGTGACAGGTTTAGAGTGGATGCAGTGAAGGACAGGCTTGAAGTACTTTGTCCTTCAGTTTTGCGGCTTAGAGCTGATAAACTTTACAAGAACAATCAGTGATGTCGAGCAGCACATTCACACCAAACGTGATGAATGTTGTCATCAACACAGCACAAAAGGATGATGGGTATTTTATTCTGTCATTAATAGTTTTAGAGGAGGTTATAATTATTATTATCATTATTATCAGAGCAAACATTCAGAAGCTTCCTGAATGAAAGGAAAGTTTTCATGGCTTTGTCCTCAGTCTGGGTCACTTCTGACTCATCATTGTTCTAAATAAAAGTTTTATTGGGATGGCATAATGCAGAACAACTCAAATAATGACAGAGCATACTAAATGCACGCTTGAAACTATGGAAACATTCACCACTGTCACCAACTGTGAGTCACCAGTCTAGCTTCATTATCTCCACCGGTTAGAATTCGGCTTTATTTGTACCTGCAGGTAAATTTGGTTTGCAGTAAAAGGATTAATTAGTCTTACACAAACACATTCAACACACAGCACGGACAACAATATGTGTGCAAGGTAATTAAGAATAAACAAATTAAACATTGCTTCTCTGTACGGTTCCTACAACTTATCATATGAGCGATGTCGGCTGGACCAAACTCGTTTTGGGACTATGAAAACTGGTGTGGTCTGGTGTGCAGGGATGCTGACTCACCAGTCAGCTGACTGGACCATTTAACAATTTGACTCAGAGAATTCTGGCTCTTTAAAGACAGATTTCCAAAACCATGACAACTGAGAAAAAGATCAAATCAATTGAACAAAAGCTCAGTAGAATAAGCTCATCACGGTCTTGTCAATGTGGACAGTTTCCTCAGATAGGACAGTTTCCTCAGACACAGCAAACGCTGATGTCCCCTCTCACACACAGCTTCACAGTTTGCCTCAGAGTTCAGTTTGTGTCGATAATTGTGCCAAGGTGTTTCTAAGATTGTACATATTCCAGTATGTGTGTGAGACCTTTAATGGATGAGAATCCATCCATGTTGGCACGTCTTCTAAAATCACATATCTTTTGTCTGATATGTTCAGTTAGTTGCGTATGACTTGGCCGTGGCTGCTCTCATTGTCCTTGAACCTGTGAACAATAAACTAGGTGGCGATGGTGCAGCAGTATAGTGGTCCACATCTGAATTAAAGCAGGTTTCAGTCTTTCATAATACACTTCTCTCACACAGGTGTGTACACTGAGTCATTTGCAGCTAATAGCTCCGGCTGGTGGTTCATAGAAGCTGCTTACGAGGGCTGGTTACAGTGGAAGTCACTATCATGAGGTTAAGCTTGTTTTCCAATATATGAATCACAATATGGAAATCATGTATTAAAAAAAAAAAAAAAAAAGTTTAATTATTATGAATTCCTCAGTTTAAAACAAAAACATGTATCCAGTCCTCCAACCCGAACAACCGACAACCCTCTGATACGACCTGTAGGAGTGTCTTCTCAGTTGTCTTGGTTACAATAATAAACACGCAGACTGTTCAGAGAGCTTTGTACCTACCTTCATCGCCATGGTTACGATAACAACATAGTTAACATGGACAATAGAAACAACATAAACTGCTACTTTCACATGGGAATCGAACACCGCTCTCCGGTGTCATATTTGTGTGTTTCTACTACTCTGCTCATAAATCAGGTTTGACTTATAGTTTAAGTATAGAGGTTCAGACGATGTTTTTCTCAACTGCATTTAAAGGGATTTTAATATTTGTTACAGCACAAATTAAATGGATTTAACCTTTCTCTTTGATTCTGCCTTGAATCTGGATTTCATTATAGGTTCCTTCTTACAGGCTGCACCCCCCCCCCCCCACCACCACCACCACCTAACCTGAAGCTCTTTCAGGGTTAGCTATGTTGTCCTGTGAATGCAAATTACCATAACATCTGCTATTTGGTGGCCGCTTTGATACCAGGAGCCCCCATTGAGTAGCATGAATGCACTTTTTAGCATTTCTGCTGCTTGTGAATCCACCACGAATGGAACTTTGTTACCCTGAAAGTGCAGAATATCATCCAGCAGCTTCCAATCATCTCATACCGGCTGACTGAGGTATGAAAAAAAAAAAAAAGAAAGAAACTTGAAAATGAAAGCATTAAATTACTTCAATCATTTCACTTCCTCTCCATGTCTATGAGGCTGACCTTAAAAGACGGGCAATAAGTAAGAACACGGGAGAAAAAGGAGTCTGAACTCAAAGACGGAGGGCCTGTTGTCGGCTGTATGACAGATTCCTCCTGCATTATGTTCCCAGTTAGTTTAAACTGTAAATCCAGCAGCAGGGAAAGACACAACCCTTCTCATATTGTCACCTGTATTTCATCCGAGGAGGGGAGGGGGGGTCAGTGTCTTGCTCAAGGACACATTGGCAAAGATAGATTTGAGTCAGTGTGAAGGTCTTTCTAACCAGCAGAGCATCTCTACCACTAATCATTGCTGGTACAAGTTTTCTTGAAAACACCTGAACCTGGGGAAACCATTTAATAAACATAAACTCTTGTTGTATTTGGCTTCTTGGATAATAATGAATCTGAAACACTGCCTTTTCTTCAAGGGCACCGGCCACCAAGTACAGATGATTTATACAAAGACAGATAAGGATGCGCACACAAGCACACTCCATCTGTAAATCCCGAGGCCTCTGGGACTGACAGACTGAAAACCATATAAAGATCTGGAGTGAGCTCAGAGCAGTTTGTCAGGATTATACAAGACGAAGCTGCTGGAAAATATCAATAGACTAGATTAGTTGTCGTCATCCCTGAGGGGACACTGGGCTGGATCAACAGCAGCAGGTGGGGAGATGGGATAAAGGGAAACGTGATAAATGAGCGAAGAGAAAACAGGGGGTTTTATAAACATAAATAAAAGAGAATTTTTACTCTCATATATTAAGTAGATATGTACATGTGTGTTTGAAGAAGCGTGCATGGGTAAACAGTCATATCAGCCCAATCAGCAGCAGCGGAGCAGAACAGAGGAAACAGGAAATAGCTCCATTATGAAACTGGGTTCTACTGATAAAGGTGCTTAAGAGGTTTAAAAGGTCCCATACATCACACTTTGCCTGTATTTAATGTGAAGTGTTGATATCCATAAAAATATATATTTAAGAGCCAAAAACCATCTCAGTGTAGTTTTACATCTCCTCTCTCAGGCTTCTCTCTGGAGCTCTAGTAACAACAGGTCAGTGAGCCAATCAGAGGAGAGGCTCCGGGTCTCTCTTCTGATTGGTTGATTGGGACTTGCATTCCAGCTGTGAGCACAGGAACTTGTAACAGAATCCTTGTGAGAAAACAGAACATATCAGCGATCGACCGCAACAGTTCCCACAGGATGGTGGGGACACCTGATGTCTCGTCCAGCGCCTCCATCAAGTCAGGAAAATAATTCCTCTATAACTTATATTAAAAAATACAGAAGCCCTGAAGGGCAAGAGATTTTTCTCTTTTCTTTTCTTTTTTCTCATCTGGATCGTTTTTCTTCCATCTGTGAAAACAAATTTTTCTAAATTCAGACCAGGGTAGTGGTGCACTTCAGCCTCTTGTGGCTGAAATCAGTATTACAAAAGCAAAGCACAAAAAGGTAGTTTTTTTGGTTTTTTTCCCCCTTCGTCACAGAAAAAAAAAAAAATAAATAAATAAATAAATAACAAAGTTACTTGCCTCTGACACTCGGCTCCCCACAGGGGACCATAAATATGGTAGGTGGTAGTGCTATTGTATGTGTGGACATAACAGTATAGGATAGCTTTCATTTCTCATAAAAAAATAAAAATTTTAATGTATTTTCCTCCCCTTCCCTTAATGGAGTAAAGTCTGTAATTATTTTAAATGTGCAGTTAAGTAAAGGCAATAAATAAGACAGAAGGTTTGTGCTTGTTTTGACCAATGAGAGCACGTGTGTTGATGTTGTGGAAGTAATGTCAGGCACCATGGTCACCTGATCTGGCACGGTAACCATCTGAAGAGGCAGATGTGTAGTCTATGGAAAGATAACCATATTCTGCTGAATAATTCAAAAGAGACCTGTCTAACATGTGTGTATCTCTGCATATTTATCTCTCCGAGCTCCATCTCTCTATCTGATCACGACCGTGCTGTGTCGTTTACCCTTGTTTCCATTTCCCACAGCCTCCACGCTCATCATGATGATGTAAGGCGAAGCAACGCCTCGTATAAGTGTTACGCCGCCGAGCAGATGGCCGCGCTCTGCCGCCAGGCAAGAAATAATATAGATTTATTCTGTACGGAGCTGACACCTTTGCAGTGTGATGTACTTTAAAGTGGAAAGGGGAAGCTTCCTCTCCTGCTAATGCACTTGAACCTTGGCTGGTGTGAACTTTCTGATTCACACCAGCAGCCTGCACCACTCAAGGTCAGAGGGAGGGGAGGGGAAGAAAAAAAAAAACAGGTCATGGCTAGAAATCAATGGAATTGCAGTGATTGAGTGCGATGAATTACATTAACATTTAGTTTTCCAAGGGAAGAGTTTTATCGAGCAGGTTCAAGACCTCAAATTACTCTGAGGAAGCTGCTCGGAGTTCAGGGGCAGACGCTGTGCTCCTCCTCTGCTCCCTGTGTGAAGGTTTGTTTTGTTTTTTTTCCTTTTCTTTGTGGAGCTGGGTGCTGAATGAAAACACTCAACCTCCACAGGGGAAAATAAAGCTGTAAAAAAAAAAAAAAAAAAAAAAAAAAAAAAAAAAAAACAAAGAGAGAGCTATATCTACTGTATAGGGAATCGCACTTAAAGATATTTTATGCCTCAATGGATCAAACTACGTCACATGGAAAAAAAGGGGGGAAAAGGTGGCACTAAGTCATAAACATGTTCTACATTCACTGACTTCATTGCTGATGAAATTTGACTGGACAAGTGTCACAACAACAACAACAACAACAACAACAACAACAACAACAACAACAACAACAACAACAACAATTACTGAAGAACTCAGGGGTCAAGGGTAAAGACAAGGTTACGCTTCAGAGTAAAATCTCCAGCACTGCAGTACCTGTGTGTCACAGAGGACAGGACAGGGGCTGTTTTCATCTCATCTTAATGAAAAATATTTATAGATAAGAAAAAAAAAAAATGAATGAACCACAAGCACACAGCAAATCACAATACCAAGATGATTTCTCCAATATTTCCTCCCAGTCACTGACATTTCTCCCCCCCGTTGCACCCGTCTTCTCCTGCCTGAGGAATGGCGGACACTCTTTATGGATGACAGCTGACGGAAATGAAGGTCATGTCGAGCGAAACGACAGCATGGCTGCCCTGAAGCAACATGGCCACGGCGGGTGACGGCACAGACATGTCCGCCCAACGCTCAAAGCGGGAGATGCACGTGTGACATTTTGAAAGCAGACGTTTGGAGCCATTGAACTGTGGACCACATGAGCTCATCCTCAGAATGTCTGCGAGGGTTTCGACAGAGGCAGGGAGCTTGTACCTTTGTTCCTGTGTGTACTTGAGCCGTTTCTCACAAGGATGGAGAGAATCACAGAGACCAACCGCGAGCAGTCTCCATTATTCAAGCCGCTGCCGGCATCGTGAAGGTGTTGATGAGGTGCTGGGGCCAGTTGCACAAAATACCTTAAGTATGACCCTTAAGGTTTATTTCTCCTTAGCTGAGGGAGTTACTCAAAGTTGTTGCACTAAATCTTTTTAAAAGGTTTCTTTTGTTTAGAAAAAACATGAAGGCATTTGCAGCAGTGGAAGATTTTACAGCAGTAAAATTCTTCTGTTTCCATGGAGACTGTTGATTTGCTGCCATCAGCACTTGTGATGCCTTTTATCACTTTTAGGAATCTGGCAACGTCAAAGAAGAGTGCGTCTGTCTCATCCTCATGCAGACGGTCAGAGGGTTTAAACTCAGTCAGTGACCCGACACAAAGTGGAGTGATCCAACTCCAGACAAACCAGAAATTGACTGCAGGTCAAATCTGTTATGTGGCTTACGTTGGTGTTAAATAGATTCAGTTTGCTGAATCTCAGTATTCATTTAAAATAAATTTCGAGCTGGTTCTGAAGGCAGCTTCGGTTACAGGCCCATTTTTATCCAGAGCATCTGACAGGATCAATACTTGATGTGTTTGTAGCTGTAGCAGCAACATTATGGTTTCCAGGCTCATTAACGTTGTTGCACAGCATCGCTGTGTGTCACTGTCAGACAGGAAAACCGCTGTAAATTCAAACAAAGCAAGGCAGCCTTCACCAGGCGTCCCTAATGAGAGCAGAGGCTCCATAGGTATTTGAAATAAAAAAAAAAAACACAACAACATTGTACACAGCAAAACAAAAGAAACTTTATTTAAAAGAGAGAGGCAGGTAAATCCATGTCATAACTATCTTGACATCCATGTTTGTATATCACACTTTATCAGTTGTCTCCTCTGGGTCTGTTTTTGTATTAGCAACACACAAATGTAACACTTACTGATGTTTGACTGTTAGTCGAGCCCAGCAGTGCTCACATGTACCTGAGTTTTCACATCAGTGCACACAGTGGTGAAATTAATTTGGGCATGATGTGCACTGGAGTGGATTATGTGACAAGTTTGAAGTGTCTGCTGGATAATTTTTATTCCCTAACATGAGTGATTTAAAGAAGAAAAACACATTTACAATCTAAATGTATGTGCGTTGCAATAAATGGGTACTTTTATTTTTATCTTCTTAACACCACTGCCCATATCCCACATGCATGGTATCCCTGTTTCTGCTCAAACTTACAGGAAGGCCAAAGCAACAATCACCACTACCTGCTCCCTGAAAGAAACATGTTCAGCAGCAGAGAAGACTGACATATGGCCCCTGTAAAGCCAAATGTTGTCAATTTAATAGAGTGTTAAGGCGTCAGGAACCTGGAATTCATGGCTTATATTTATGGTCCACAGATATAAATGTGTGAAATCCTTAAGGCTACTCTGGGAACCCAAATGCAGCACTCAGGAGACATAAGGTGAGTATGAACCAAAGTGAGTTTATTGACAACTTGATTGAGAGGGCTGAGTGGACTGAAGGAAACAGGGACACAGACCCAGGCGGGGGCAGAGGGTATCTGGCTGGGGTCTTGTAGAGAAGAGGAGGCTGGTTAGAGGAAGTCCGGGGAGGGTTTCAGGTGAGGCAGGGTGGAGACGTTGTGGGAAGAGGAAGACAGGAATTAGCAAAGGCTGATTTCTCAAGTCAACAGATCTTTAATGACTGGAGCGAAACTAACTGTGTCTGGAACCAGGTATAAATAGCAGAGCAGGATGAGGAACACCTGGTAGCCCCTCCTCCACCACACCAGTCTCCACTTCTGTAATCAACACTGCCAACACAGAACACACACACACACGCGCACACACACACACACACACACACACACACAGAGGGAGAGAGAGAGGAGGAGGGAGGGCGGCCTGACAAAAATCCCCACATTAACTTGTCTCTAATTCTAAGTTATTTATAATATAGACATTTACAGCCAATTTCCATTTTCCTATACCCACTGTTCCACCTCTGGAGTAAGTGGAGAAAAAGAGAAAAAACACAAACAGCACAAGTAGTCAAATACTGGGGATGTCGGAGGCTGCAGTGCCCCGACTGTTGTACGTACACGAGTGGATTTAACCGTATCTAAATCAAGATCCTGTGATCAAACCCTTGAAACTCAAAGATGGAGAGAGATGTTGAAAATCCAGGCTGTTGTTCAGATGGTGTCAACTGTATGAGTAATAGATGGGATTATATCTCCTCCAAATATCCAAGATATGTTGACAACATGAATAACATATAGCAGCCTGGAATCTGAAACCTCTTCTTACTCTGACACAATGAAAGGGAAAATAATCGTCTGTGTGTTTTTGCAATTAAGTTTTCCTCAGCATGTGACAAACTTGTTAAATAATTAGCTTTTGATCAGTTCTTAAAACCGCTCTTAAGATAATACATTACTGTTTGATTAATTTTGTTTGTGCTGCCTCAGATCTTTAACTTTTACAAGGTTTTTTTACTTTACTTATTTTTTTTTCCACAAATTAATCAATTTTCTTTTTATATTTTATGTCCAATTAAAGGTCCAACATTTACACTTTTCCATCGTTTTATTTGATGTGTTTATATCTATTAGAAGATATATTTGTGGTTTTAAGAACCTGAGTACTTGAATCTGAGTAATCCAATAAAAATATAGCAGATTTCAAGTTAACACTCAGAGAAACCAAATCCTGCAAGGTTGGTTGGTGGGTCCAGGTGGGCGGGGCTTGGGGCATGGCTGAGAGCAGTGACTACTTTGGTCCTGACAGCTGGTTTTAAGGCTCAGTGTCTGAATACAGGCTGTGTGCATTTCTCTGTTGACTGAGGCTTTGATACTTTCACAGTATTAATATAGAACCTAGACCTGCTTTATAATAAAAAAAAGACATGGAAATCTCCCTTTATATAATATGGGAGCTTTAAGTAGCTTGACTGTAAAGGAGAAGAACTGAAGCTAAATGTCTGAGAGTCGGCTCAGTGTCCTCTGTACGTACAGTTTTACCTTTAAAATAAAGAGTCAGTTTCCAGATAGGAGCAACCTTTATATAAATCCACCAGGACATTAACGTCAGCATTCAGGCTGAGGTTTCAGTTTGATCCTGTTCACTTCTAATCCTCACAGCTGTGGGGACTCACAGTACAATGTGACGACTTTTTACTGACACTTGGCCTCAACTGACCGCGTTTGATTTGAGGTCGAGCAGCAACAAGGTCAGCACACACACTTAAAGTAAAGCATACATGCACACCTACCTCCCAACACTGGAGCACCTCTGGTGAATATTCAGTGGAGTGACGGGGAGGGTTTTTGAGGAAGAGCTCTGGAAGAGAGAGAGGGAGGGTGTGGGAGAGACGGATGAAGCCAGGGGGAAAATGGAAAGTGACGGAGGCTCTCTCTTTGTCTTCTGGCCTTAAGTGCTAAAGTCGATTCAGTTCAGCTGAGTTCAACTACCTGCAGTTCAGATCAGGTTCAGACAGACCTTCACATGGCTGTACTCCAGTGTCAGCTGATTAACACAGACAGACGGAACTACTGCACAGACATGACAGTAACTGAAGGAGGCACATTCATTTTCTCACTTCCATTACCTGGAGGTCATTGTTGGAGAAAGGATAATTAGATTAAGAAGTGAGGAGTTGAACAGTTCAGACATGCACACACTTTAATCAACTTTTAACCAGCAGCTGTCTTGACATAATTTAGAGGTCCATCTTAATCCCACGCAAATCTGCCTTGCCCTCAGATTAGCTGCAAGATTTTACCAAAAGCAGACGTCTTCTCATCGTTTTAGTTACGTGTGAAGACGCTTAAAGGCTGAACTATCAACAGGTGAAATGCAACATGGCCTAAAGTCTCCCTTTCATTTTGTTTTACAGTTTACAGTGGTTTTTTCAATTTATCTTGTATTTACATGGAGGATTTTGAAAAACAAAATTAAACTCAACTCAGCTGCTTTGTGTTAAAGGTCCCTCATTTCACATTCTTCTTGTTTTTTATTTTAATTTTTGATATCCATATTTGTTGTTTTAAGTACCAAAAATCAAAAGAGAGTCCCTGAGCTGACTGTTTTCTGAGTATTGTATTTCAGAAGAACATTTTTGCTTGATAAATGACCTAAACCCTTTGAAAACAATTTTTTAAATCTTAAAGGCCCCATATTTTACACTTTACCAGTGTTTTATTTTAAGTTTTGATATCCATAAGAATCTTTGTGGTTATAAGAATCAAAAACCATCTCACTGTAGTTTTACATCTCCTTTCTCAGGGTTCTGTCTGGAGCTCAAGTAACAACAGATTGGTGAGCCAATCAGAAGAGAACACTCAGAGAAACCAAATCCTGCAATGTTGGATGGTGGGTTCAGGTGTGCTGGGCCTGGGGTATGGCTGTTTTGTTGTGACATCACAAAGTTACAGAAGTCCTGATGGCTCGTTTTAAGGCTCAGTGTCTGAATACAGGCTGTGTGTGTTACTCTGTGGACTAAGGCTTTGATACTTTCACAGTAATAATATAGAACTTGATAATATAAAAAAGACTAAGAAAAAACTAATAAAAAAAATGGAAATCTCACCTTATACAATATAGGACCTTTAACTGGACACAAACAAACTAGTAATGCTGTGGAGAATCAGAAGGGGCCACCAGCTCATTTTTGCCCCAAGGGCCCCTGGTAGGTTAAACCAGCCCCGTGTAGCGGTGCAGTAATGAGATCTTCTTTTCTCATAAGTATTTTGTTTTGTTTTCTGTCTGTCAGAGCCCGAATAAAAGAGGCTGCAGTGGAAATTGAACTCTGTGAGATGATTCTGGGTGTAAATTCTCAGTTGTCATAAAATGATGAATTACACATGCTCTCAAGGTCAAAGTCTGAGTAAAGTATGGAACTCAACCCTGAAGGCTTCTGATACAGGTTTAGGTCTCATGTTTGGGTTTCATTATCTGGGTTTCAGGTTGGATTTGGGTGTCTTCAGTGTGGGAACACTCTGACCTTGTTCAACCCCTGATCCTGCCTGTGATGTTGAATGTGATGTTTGAACTTTCTGTCTGGCCCGTATCAAGGGAAGCAGAGCGTAATAAGGACTTACAGGTAAGACAGACCCAGGTCATTGTTATGAGATGCTGTTGTGCTGGTATTCGGCTGCCGTTTATCTTGTGCTGTTGCCATCATACATGAAAGAGATATGACTTCTCTCAGCAGTAATACACAACAGGACGTCCTGGTATAATAAAATGCTATTACACAAACTGGAATTATTTGCCATTTTCTACAACAAGCATCAGAGCTGTTACAGTGTTACCTGTAGTTTACTATACCTTGCACACTGCTTTAGACTAATGGTAAAGTGATGACTGTATTTTTTCAGGTGACGTTTTTGGGTTTTCACCTGCCAGCCAATCAGAACACTTTCTGTGAATGTGGCAAATCAAACCCCATTTTTGAAGTGGGGGTTTGGTTTTGTGGAATTTTTTCTGCAATCGATGATAATGTCAGTGCTGAATACAAATTGCTTTCACGTGCTCACGGGATTCACAAGAAACAAACATGCATGTGAGCCAGCATCATTTAATCTTACTGATATCAGCCTGTGTGTTTACTGTTTAGTGTGCTGATGCTGCAGATCAAACGGTGTCCTGCTGCTGCTGCTGCTGCTGCTGCTGCTGCTGCTGCTGCGTCAAATTAAAAGCATTCAACTGGCAAAACAAGGGGGCTTAAGCAGCCACAAGAAGTGCAATGAATTCGTCACAGAGGTTAGTGCTTACTGCAAGCAGTTCCCAAGAATGTGTTGACATAATAAGACCCAACCCAAAACGGATCTGTGGAAAACCTACTGGAACTCCAACAGCAACAGGGACCAGTAATTAGACAAAAATCAGAATGCAATCGATTTGAACAGCATGACGCCCTGTCACTTCATTCAGTCAGTGAAGAAGCAGCCAAGGGTAGAAAAGAGCAGTGATATTATAATAATATCAGCTTATAATGTCCTAAGGATGAATGTTAGATCATAGAAACTAAAATAATTCATCTATATGGCTTCAAATGCAAATTTACATAAATGACTGAAAGTCCTGTTTCAACCTCCGGCACCAGCTATAAAATATTCTGTAGACAGCTGAGCAATAGATCAACGGAAAACAATGTTCTAACATATTTATCTATAAATTTAGAAAATATATATATTAACAGCATAAATCTTGTAGGATATAAAATAAGCTCGGGCTCAGTTTCCACATCAGAACACGGCTGCACTGAGATGCGTTCACTGTTCTCAGTCTATGTCAGCTCTCAAGGTTTTTAAATCTTTTCAGAACAATTAGTGATAATTGTTCTCACACACACACACACACACACACACACACACACACACACACACACACACACACCAAAGATGTACATGGGCACCCACAGATATTTCATCAGTAAAGCATTTCAATGTGGCCGCTTTGTCTGTGCTGCAAGGTTTGAGAGAGAATAATAATACACACATACACACACACACACACACACACACACATACACACACACAGCCAGCCCATTCAGTGCTGCCAAAATCCAGGTCTGGATGGTGGAGATGCAGCCATCTGGACCTGGTTTCAGTGCTGTCCCACATTCAGCTCTTAGCTCCAGTTTTACCGTCTGAGAGCCCAGATAAAGGTTTGTTCTTCTACTGTTTCAGTTTAAAAAGGAGCGAAACAGAAATGATGAACGAAAGAAAAAAAGATCACGTGATAACTGGATGTGGATCGCAGTGGAAAGCACTCCAGGTAAAAGGTTTGTCGTAGTGTGATCTTCTCTTTCCAGTGTAGAAATAAGCAGTTATATAACCTCTGTGTGACTGATAGCACAATTTGTTTCTTAACACAGACAAAGATCCATTGTTTTGGGGATGGCTGCTTGATTGGCAGCTGAAAACTCTCCAGTGAGGGAAATGTTCAGGTCAAACCACTGACATTGTTTTTGAAAAATGTCGGAGATAATTGGATTCTAATGGGATTGTCAAGCACCTCACCCTCCAGCTATGTGGTGTAGCAGAGGAGGCTGTTCAGTCCCGCTCCGGCTGCCCACAGGGACGGTGCGTTCACACCCAGCGTGTTTTCTCCTATACTGTGTTTTTTTTTTTTGTTTCTTCAAGTGCGATAAATGGTGTTTGAACAACTTTAATACATCTGAAAATGGGAGTCTACCTGTCGCCACCTTGAGGTGTCGCCTCTATCAGCTTAGTTGGAATCGAGATCAACCTGTTGAGCTTTAAGCTCTTAATGCAGCGATGCAGTCTTCTTTTACCTGAGTACAATCAGGTGTTGTCTCATCTCAGCTGCTCTCTGAGCTCTCTCTGCCCACTGAGGCCACTTTGAAGTGGA
Source organism: Trachinotus anak (assembly GCF_046630095.1). Lineage (NCBI taxonomy): Eukaryota > Metazoa > Chordata > Actinopteri > Carangiformes > Carangidae > Trachinotus > Trachinotus anak. Next base: position 2,819,080 of record NW_027273858.1, on the reverse strand, counting down.
AATAATGGATCACTTTGCTGATTCCAGTCTAATTTGTTGGATTTGTTGGTTTCAGATTCACAAAATACCAGAAACCTGAAGGATCTCTCTCTCTTTCAGATCAGGCCTCATGACATTTCCCCCCTTGTCAGATTATTCATAATTTTAATCTGTCCTAACTTTCACTTTTCCACGACTTTGCTAACTTGTTTCATCCACATGGCTGCTCTTGTATTGCTTTTACAGAGCCAAAGAAATATCCCCAACACAAGTGTATTCATTGAGAGGCTCATGGCGGACCCGAATGATGTGTCCTTTCCTTTCCTTTGATGACGAAACACTTGTCAGTAGAAAGAGGTTACTCTGGGCCATCATCCTTTGGTTAGCTGAGCAACTGTGACCAGCTTCAGAGAGGCCGACCCTGGTTGTCTGACAGATGCGCCTCTTTTTTTTTTTTTTTTTTGGCTAATGGAGATTTTTAGAGTAAAGTAGCCATTTTTTCTACGTTTCAATGAGAAATCTAATGTTACGTCAGTGAGATGAGGTATTTTTATGAGGTGTTTTAAGTAGCATGGGTTGGATTGAGTATTCAGGATTTCCTAACCTCAGATAAGGTGAGCTAACATAAGATAAGCTAGGATTCCTGAAGTTAGTTAGGATTTACTTCTGTAATACCAAACTGGGGAAAATCCTGTCTTATACTTTTACAGAAGTTTCTGTAATACAGCATCAGAAGTGAAACAGTAAATCTGATTTTAAAGTTCTGACTCTCAGTCTTAATTGACCAGCGCTCACGTTCAGATGCAGATCAACTGCAGATCTCAGCTTCTGTGGACACAAAGTCCTTTGAAAGTAAGAGAAAGAGGCTGTGAGTCTCACACAGTTAACTCAATATGGATGTGAACACCCTCAAGCTTTCCTAAATCTACTCTCACAATGATGTTCTGTGTTTTCTGACTTTGTCCTGTTGCCGCTGCTCAGTCTGGGTTCGCCTCTCTGTCTGAAGATAAAACGTATTTGCAGGACACTGAGGTTTTCGGGCTATCTGGTCCAGATGGAAGCTTAGCTGTTTGTCTGCATGTATTAATACATCCATGCTGTTCTACCACCTGTGCATTAAGTGTGTGCGTGTGTGTTTCCAAAACCTGTTCATGCTTTGTTTTAATCAAGTTTGGTGCCAGATGGACAAAGTTTAAGCAGGTTGGATTAAAACACAGACTGACTGCAGGCAGCTTGTTAGTGGAAATAACTGGGGAATTGCTCATTGTAAACACTCCAGTGTAAGTGCCCATTAGGAAATATGCATGGCAATATCTCATTGGTTAATGCAAATGTCTAAGTCTCAGGAAATTAATTTTCATAAAGATAAACTGACGCCAGCAGCTAGAAGACAGGTAATGAATCCAATATCTGATAATTTGCTTAAAAATCTTCAGCAGTGATGTCGGACAAAACTCTGCAGTTTAAGATAAAACATGAAAAACTAACCAGTATGTTCTGCACATACATCAACAACAGGGTTGACAGCAATATAGAAAATTGTGCGGCATTTGAAAAGAAGCATGTGTCAGGCTTGGGCGATTTCCCAAAATGAGTATCTATGAAAAATATTGCATTGCAGAAAGAACAAAGCGTCAAAGTGTCATTTTAAGTGTGGTTATACGCAGCACTATTTCTTGCAGTAATTTTCAGGACTGACGACAACAGTACGGGAAGTCAGTGGTGGTTTGAGCTGTCTCTCCCTGTTGCAGGTGTTCATGCTAAGCTAAGCTAATCAGCTGCTTCCTTGAAGCTTCAGATACACGTGAGAGTAATATATCAATCTTCTCATCTAACTACTGGCAAGAAAGTAAATAAAGTCAAACTGCTTAAGTTTACCATCTGTTTCCTGTGAATGGATGAAGATGAGCTTCACAGGAATCGACAGAAGATTAAAACAAATAAAGAAAGGAGGATAAACCAACATGAGCTTCTGCCTCCAGTTTGAGTTGGATCACATCAGAGCCAGTCTGATATCCTCATCTTTTAATTTGTGTTTATGTCTTAACAGTTTGTGCCAGACGTGTTTGCTAGAATTAAGCAATAAATAAATCTGCTTTGACACAGGCAGGCAGTGCATCAAATGTACCTTGAAATATTCACAGTGTCACTCCCTTCTCCCAGACTATCCAAGAACTAACTGCTGCCTTCCTTCCTTCCTTCCTTCCTTCCTCTCCACAGGTTGTAATAACACTCACAGGTCACCTTTGCCACCTCTTGACAAGTCAAAGACTTGAAAGCACTTTCAATTGAACATGATTTGAGTTTCATTCAAAATTTGAACAATACATTTAATAACTCAGCAGGAAATTATTGAGGTTGCAAATCCCTCCTTATGTTTCAAAGACGGATGAAACAAGAGTTTGACTGGGCAGGACGAGAAGAGCGGAGGACCTGGAGGCGTCAAAGAAAAAACATGAGTCACTGTGCCGACTGTATTTAAATGTTTGTACAAGAGAAGATCGAGCAGTGGAAATCACCAGCGTGCAGCTTATTATCCTGAAGTCTTGTGCTCGGATCTCAGTGCCGTGTGTTTCAGTGTGGGCGAGATGTGACGTCTGTTTTCTTGGATTTTGTTTCTCTGTTTTTTAGCCACAGTGGTTATCACAGCTCAGGATGAAGTCCCACTTCTTCTTCAGTTTATTTGAGCAAACTCAAAACTTAAAGCACATGACTGCCCACCTAAAAATACATGATTCCTCCAAGGATTCCTCCTTCCTGAACTAAATGAATAGACTGCATGTTTGAAATAAAAATTGTTTATTATTTATATGAAAATAATTTAAATCCTGAGCTTTACAAACAGCAAAGAAGAGAATCCAGCAGACAAAGCTGCTATTTTTCACCAGCTAGATTTTAGAGATTTGGGGAAAACAGACTCTGACGAAACCAATGGCAGTGAGGGCAGAAAGCGCAGCTCTCTCTCTAAGAGGAATCACATCTGTGAGCCTGACACAAAAAGTCAAGTCTCCTTGAAATCCCTGTAGCAAAGTGCAGAGCTGTAGAGAAACTACTCAAGTCTCCCTTTAATCATATAGTGGCAGACACAAACCATCTTCTCACACTTGCCGCTACTTCTCTCACAGACACACACTCAGGTGTGTCGGCTGACGAGTTGGTTAGAAAGTTGTGGCTTTCAGGTAACTCAAGGTCCAGATTATTCAGAGGAACTGGGTCCAGGTGGAACCATGTTCCCTGCTGCAGGTCTCAGATCTGAGCATCAGCAGGTCTGATACCTGAGTGGATCAGAGCAGATCCAGGCCCACAGGTTAAACCATTGTTCAGTATTTCTGCAGCTATAAGGTTTGCCAGTGGACTCAGAGACTAGTTTTGAGAGGATTTCTGTTACATTCACGTCCTTTGGAAAGTTGTGGGAGGGTTCTGTTCTCTCTCCAATCGTTGTTGTTCTTGCCAGAGTTTGGCTTTTCCACATCTCTAGGCAATTTAGTTATGAAGCACATTTCATACACAATGGCAACACAAAGTGCTTTACACAGTAATATGAGACAATAGAAGCAGCAAAAGTGCACAAACAAAAAAACAGAGTAAGTGTTAATACTCAGCATAGTTTCAAGTCTTAGCTCTTCAGCAATGTATTCCACATATAGGCAGCATGGAAGGTAAAGGAAGAGTCCCCATGTTAAGTTCTGACTGATTGACTGTTTACAAATGTTGGAATTTCTGGACGTAATGTCAGTGTTTTTAATTTGTCTTATGTCAGGACTACAGTATTTTAGCTTGTTCTGCAAAATCTTAAAGGTCCGATATTATATCAAGGTAGATGTCCATGTCTTTTTTGATTATAAAGCAGGTCTAGGTTCTATATTAATATTGTGAAAGTATCAAAGTCTCAGTCCACAGAGAAATGCACACAGCCTGTATTCAGAAACTGAGCCTTAAAACGAGCCGTCAGGACTTCTGTGATTTTGTGATGTCACAACAAAGCAGTCACCACTCTCAGCCATGCCCCAAGCCCCGCCCACCTGGACCCACCATCCAACCTTGCAGAATTTGGTTTCTCTGAGTGTTTACCTGAAATCTGCTATATTTTTATTGGATCATTCAGAAAACAGTCAGCCAACCAGAAAAGAGGCTCAGAGCCTCTCTCCTGATTGGCTGACAGTGTTACTAGAGCTCCAGAGAGAAGCCTGAGAGAGGAGATGTAAAACTACACTCAGATGGTTTATGGTTCTTAAAACCACAAATATATCTTCTGATGGAGATCAACACTTAAATAAAACACAGGAAACGTGTAAAACTTGACCTTTAAGAACCAAACCCTGAACTGAAAATGACCTCAGCCTTAAACTTGCTATCCTGACCACGCACACACACACACAAACACACAGACACACACACACACATTCATGTTCCTTCGTGTGTGTGTAGATTGTGAACAGGAAGGCAGCGCTGTTCAGACAGCACAAAGGGCCCAGCTGTGTGGGAAGTGATTGCTAAAACTGCATCATGGCAGCCTCTCCATCATTCACAGAACACATGACTGCGTCTCCTTTCTCTCGCTGCTCTGAACGAGCTGGAAGAAAACAAGAAAAAAAAAAAAGTGTCCTTATTTGAATTCTCACCTTCGCTGCCACCCGTCCTCACTCTCATGCCGTCTCATTTATTCTCTGCCCTAAATTCTCTCTGTCATCCTGTCATCTTTCTCATATTTTCTCCCCGTTTACCCTGTGTGGACGTCATTCTCTCTCTCTCTCTCTATTGTGCGATGGTTATGATGCTTCCTCCTAATGATGTCTTTGGATTAAAGTCTTTCGTGAATTGATGCCGTCTGCACTTTTCTGGCAGCACTAATGTGACACAGGCAGAGAAATGCAAACTGCAGCCATTTCAAAACCACATAGTCGTACATTCGCAGTCACAGTTTAATCATCAGGTTAGGCCACATACAAATAAGACCCTGTCCCCTCCCCCTCCCCTCGTGATCTCCACAAGCAGGTCTGTGCTTGATGTCTCCGTTACAGAATTGGCAAGAAAGTAAATAAAGTACAACAAAATTTCACTGTTTCATCTGAGTTTGTTTCTAATCTGTCCGACAGGGTGAATTTCATCAAGGAAAACAATGCAAAAATCTTCGTTAACAACCAGTTTTTCATGAGGACAACAAAGTTAAAGCAAAAATAAAAAGGAACCACTGTAACAAAAGCTTATATATATATAACCATCCCCATGTAGTTTTACATCTCCTCTCTCAGGCTTCTCTCTGGAGCTCTAGTTACACCAGGTCAGTCAGCCAATCAGAGAAGAGGATCTGAGCTTCTCTTCTGATTGGCTGACGGTTTTCTGTGTAATCCAATAAAAATATGGCAGATTTCAGGTAAACACTCATAGAAACCAAATTCTGCAAGGTTGGATGATGGGTCCAGGTGGGTGGGGCTAAGGACATGACTGAGAGTGGTGATTGCTTTGTTGTGACATCACAAAGTTACAGAAGTCTCTCTTTGTACAATATGGGACGTTTAATGCCTGTTTGGACCATCAGCTCACATGGAGGGGGCGAGGTTTATAACAGATACAGCAGCCAACCACCTGGGGGCGATTGGGATGTTTGGGCTTCACTTTGGAGGAGCTGTCAGTCAGTGTGACTGACAGGAGAAGAAATAAGTGGTGGACATCACTGAGGTCTGAAAAACTAAATGCTGAAAAGTGCTGAAAGAAACAAGCGAGGAAACATGACTGTGAGGTGGAGAAAGAAAATAAAATTGGGCTCAATTCTGGCCCCTCACTTAACCATCAGACCTGCTGGTTGAACCTGTGGCGTTTAGCAAAGTGCTCCACTCTACAGAATAAAAGTCTGTCGGTGCCGGTCCTTTTCAAAACACACTCACAGATAATCTGCCCCCGTAGCACCTCACTGCCAGAGGAGGAGTGTGAGTTAGTAACAGTGTCAGTGTTTGGGCGAATGGCCTGAACATCTCTGACGTCAGACTGCAGATATGAAAGAGACACAGAGACAGACACACACACACTGAACAACACCTCCCATTGCTTCCACATTCACACTTGCAGCCGCCCCGCCCCCCCCATATAGGTGAAGCGGTGCTGTCCAGACTGATCATGAAACATCTCCACTCGTGCTCCTGGAAGGTTCAGCAGTTCAGACAGTGATAAAGATAATTTACTGAATCTTTCCCTTAATTGTCTGAAAATTACAGGCAACACTAAAAGCAGCTGTACAGAGAGGGAGGGTGGTGCGAGGCCAAAGCGCCGCAACTTTGACGCAAAACACTAAAAAGCCGGAGAGTGAAAGAAACAAACAGCTGGTGTGAGCTGGAACAAACTCAGGGCTTTATTCTTAGATAGTTCATTATTTTGATCCGCCCTTGAGTTCATGGAGAAGTGGGAGCTTTTTTAATCAGGGATCCTGTGGCGAGTGTTGGGTACGGCGACGTTAATTTGGTGGGTCCATTGACTCTCATGGTCTCCAGAGGATGACCTGTGATGTTTCCTCTAATTCAATCATCAGGTTTCAGGGCATTCATACTCCTCAGAGGATGAAGCTTTTTCTCCTTATTGAAGTCTCTACTTTCCTTGAGTGCAACCTTCAGGTCAAAATGCAACAGGTACACTGCCACAGTGTTTATGAAGGATAGGCAATGATGTGCATAAGCCCAATATCAAGGAACCACTTGGGTTCTGGTCTTTCAGGTCCTCCAGCAGGGCTGTGGAGACCCCTGGCTGCACCCTTTCATGCACCACACGCCAAAGACTCCAGAGAGATACTCAACTGCCATGATTGGCTTGTGAGTCTGCGACCCCCCCACCACCCCCCAGTCCAATCACTTCCTCCACCACCTCTTCCCAAAACACCCCGACGATCAATGGCAATGTTTTCCAACTATTTCTGTAATTTTCCGTCACCAGCCAGCGATCCGTCATTGACACCCACTTCACACTGTGATTGACCAGCTGTGTGGAGTTGACTTCATTCTTCAGCTGAGAGGAACACTGTGAAAATAGATTTCATCTGGTAAATCACTAGTTTGAGAGTAACAACTGTTTACCTCAAACTCAGGAAGGACTTAAGACATAAGCTTAGTGATGGAAATTGCTGGTGCAATCAGGCTCCTACACATGTATCTGTTTGAGATGAGCTCCCCCAGCTTCCCTGCTAAATCCAATCACAGTGCTGCCTCCATGAGGGTCTACAGCCCTGCAGGAAAATACTTAAATTGACATGTTTTACCCTGCAGTCTAGGAGAGTGACCTCTCTGCTCAACATGTCTGACTTTTTTTCTTCAAAAGATTTTGATACTTTTTCACTAAGAAATATTTTCCTTATTTGTGCCCACACACCACAGCAACAGTCCACCTCCAGAACAAGCCACCCTTGGACCTTGATGTCAGGAACAGCTTTCGTACTCGTTCTTCCCACATATCAACAGTAAGTGTTAATTACAGACATCAAAACTGCTTCTCAAAGCCGAAGCGCCTGATTGCAATTATGTACCTGTATGTGATTGTGTAGGTGATGCAGGTATTTGATATATAGACTATTTTTTGTACAACTGGTGAGTGATTAGTGTTTACAGAGTGATGACTATCACAGAGACAAGGCTGCTTTACAGTTGCAAAATATTTTCAACATATGATTGAACCTGCATATCAACCAAAAACTAGATAAAAGTACCCGAGGAGACAGAGGAGCGAATCAGAAGGAGGGCTGAGACTCTCGTCTGATTGGCTGACTAAGCCTGAGAGAGGAGATGTAAAACTACACTGAGATGGTTTTTGGTTCTTAAAACCACAAATAAATATAAAAATAAATGACAATCCACATACATAGGATGTGGAGTGATTTTCATTGGATACATTTTATAATAAAAGTAATAAATTACGACAACATTCCTAAAGACCAAAGTTTTGTTTGGTTTGATATTTGGTTTTAAAACATGAAACAGAAAAACAGCAATCATTTTGTATTTTTTTAATCTGTAAATGACTGATATGCAACCTATAGAATGAGGTATAAAAAAAAGAAGAATAAACATGATAATATGACAGAAAAGTGCACGATTTTCAGAAAATAACATCAGTAATGAAGAAAACTTTTTTTTTAACCTTGGAAAGCTTTAACACAATTTTAATGTACTGTACAAAAGAAGAACACTCAATAATCCTTCATCTGGAACAGAATACCATGAGCTGAAGGGAGCTCAACATCCACACGTCCTGTAGTCGTGGTTTCAGCTTAGAAAAAAAATACACAGTAGAACCATTGATAACTTTATCCTGCATGTATCTGACCTTTGTGTGCAATCACATTTTGTTCCTGTGCTTAAATTTGTTCTCAGAAAGAGATAAAGTGCAGCAGGAGTAGTAGGTTTATTGCGTGTGTAGTGAAAGGTTTACAGCTGATGATAAAGTCAGCTACAGACATTTGTTGTCAGAGCTGCTGTGAGAATGTGAAACACGTTCAACGCTCCATTAGTAGCTATGCAGATATCACTTTAAGGAAACCTGTAGGTTAGTGGTTTTCTGTCACCTTTTACAGGATAACAGCAGAGAGACAGAAAAATGACTCTACACCTTAATGGCTGTAGCTTCCTCACAAAGCACAAACCAATAATCCACAAAACACCAAGCAAACTCCAGCGCAGCCAAGAAACTTCAATAATAAATTGCACATCAAAGTATAAAGAAAGTCAGTATATTCTGTCTATAAAGTGTACAAAAAAGCTTTAGAGTGCTCTCTACTTAAACAAGTATATGCAGCGACTCTGGAGTTGTTTGATGCTAAATATGGACATAACAGTCAATCAGCCAACAGTAGATTACAGATCAGTATTTTATAAATTCAACATTTTGGAAACATGTTTATTTGCTTCCTTGCAGAGATGTAGATGACAAGATGGATACCAGTCTCGTTATCTTAGCAGAGGAAGAAGTACTGGGTGGAAGGATAAGCTGTTGATAATGATGATAATGATGTCAAATATTTCCACTGTTTCCAGATTAAACAAAAAACATGCAACATGTTAAATCAGCATTAAAGGTGCTGGGAGGTTATTCTGAGTCAGGTAGCTGCCTCCAGCCTTTATGCTAAGCTAACTACCTGCTGGCTCCAGCTCCACGTAGACATGAGTGATACAGGTTGTCTCATTTAACTCTTGGGAAAAAAGCAAATCAACGTACTTTACAAAATGTTGAACTCTTCATTACACTGCCACTTAGTCGCATAAGCAGCTGTATAATAATGACTCCGCTCTATTCTAAAAACTCTATTTCAACAGTTAAATATTGGTCCTTTCATGTGCTAAGACAGTTAGCAAAACAGATGGCGCACATTACAATATGAAGGTTAATTATTTAGCCATCCTGGAGCGAAGACGCCTCTTAATGATCTGATGGTCGCTATCTTTCTCCTCTGGCTCTCTGCTGATGATCTGAAACACGCAAGGAAAGAACAAAACGTTAAAAATGAGTGTGTGTCACTGTGGGGTTGTAATTGCAGGGGCTGGTGCACACACACACAAACACACACACAGTTAACAACGATTCAGAAGACCAAGCACTTAATTTAGGGGATCGGCCAACGCCATGACCTGATCTGTGTGCTTATTAAGTCACTCGCTCATGCTGTTAAAATACAATAATCACATGGTTAACTCCACCAACTTTTTTGTTCTTGCATTTAAGTGACGCGGTTGTAAAGGGTCAGTTCACCAAAAAAAAAAAATCCCAGTGACCCTTGCTGGACTTTTGTCAAGATTAGAGACAGATATTCACCATTGAAGAGGTGAGATCCACTGAACTTTAAAGGTCCCATAGTTTATATCATTACAGCTGTATTATGCTGTTACACAGCTTATGAATGCAGAAAGTAGTGTGACTTTAAGTGCAGCAATAAAGAGCTGGATATATAAGGGACAGTTTTATGAGAAGTCGTTTAAACCTGTTTAGTTAAGTCTTTATTGGTGATATATGGAGCTGGGATTTAGAGCAAAAATAATACTTCAGTTTCATATCGGTAACAAATCTATACTTTTATTGATGCCTTTGCTTAAACATAAGCAGCCACATAAGAAATGCTTACATTAATTGGTAAAATTTTGAGTAAAATGCAGAAAATATTAGATCAGTATCTGACCGGTTTTCCATCCTCTGCTCTACAGACAGGGTGTGAGACTGAAACCACTGTAGAGTCACGATGTGTTGGTGAAATGAGCTTATGTATGACAAGTGTGTGTCAGGACTCACTGGGTGCGAGGGCATGTCTATGGGGGAGGAAATCTCAGGCCTGTAGAGTTTCCTTTTGTTCTTCTTGGCTCTCAGACTGAGGGAGGAAGAGGAGGAGGAGGAGGAGGCTGCTGATTCCACGTCACCCCGACCGCTCACCAGACTCATCATCTTCTTGGCTGCAGAGACAAATTCAGACAAGAGGAACAGGCTGAATGAATATGTTCTTTTAACTGATTGCTTATTTCAAATTGGTTTAACATTTTGTTTAATGTGTGTCTCCTTTTTTTTTTTTTTTACAATGAATAAATTATTTCAACAGTAAATTTGAAGCATTAGTATAATAATATAGTATCATCATAAAGACTATCACTGAATGCACCATCAACCTCTACTCTGCAGGTCCACAGGCAAAACGTGTCAGCAGAATAAAATCTGTTGGTTTTCAGGGGAATTCCTGCTACTAAAAATATAACATCTGACATATTTATCTTTGCCTTTGTGAGTCCAGCACTGCCACGGTTGTTATTTACTATCCAAGTTTAAAGAGGGTTTAAGAGGAGAAGAGTGCAGGGTATAGGGGAGAAAAGAGGAGAGGGGAATCAGGAGGTGGAGGGAGGGAAGGAAAGAAGGATGGAGAGGAAGGGAAAAGACTAAGAAAGGAGGAGTGTGAGGTGTTGGAAGGGAAATAATGAAGATAAAAGATGAGTGAAGGTGAGAGAGGAGGGTCGAGGGACAGGAGGAGGGAACAGCGAGCGGCAGAGATGGAGGGAGGATCAGATGGTGGCAGACGACGGCACCCTTGAGTCGGAGCCCTGAGGCGACGATTAATTGACCGAGCGAATCTGCCGGTCCCCGAGGAAGAAACACAGAGATCTGGTTGAGTCCAATATGTTCCCCGCATTCACTCTCCCCTCTCAGCCATCATTAGTGGCCCAGACTCGCTGCCCTTGCCCGGTTACTTTGTCAAACCTGTGTTATCCTCCACCAAATGACTCCGGCAGGAACTCAGAGCTTTGTCCTTGTTTGTCCAATGTTTTTGACTGATATTCAAAAATGCCAGCCTGGGCCATGTGATTGCCTGCTGGTCTCCATCAGTAAATGACTGTGGGTGAATGAATATACTGCATCAGAAGACAGTGGGAGGACAGACTGTGTATATAAGCAAGCTTTGTTGCATTTATACACATGTGAGTACACTGTTTTAAAAAAAAAAAAAAATCATGATTATGAATATTGAAGATCTTTATCACCACAACTACACCACATGGCTCAGAAGTATTGCGTCAGTAAAGCAGTTTCTGTAAAGGGCAGATACTGAGACTTTGATCATTAACAGGCCTGATTACAGCAGAGCTCACGTTCGGTGTTTTTTCCAAGATGCCTCTCGATAAATTGCAGAACATTTAAAATGCAGCAGCTCGCCAAGATCAGAGGGGCAGCATGCATCACCCTTGTTGTAAAATCACTTCATTAATCGCCTGGTGGTTTAAAAATATTCTTTAGTTTGTGTTACTGGTCCTCAAAAGCTGCTAGTGCCTAAAACCTCAAAGATTCCTATGAAACACTAAAACCAACAACGTGCCTGCCACTCAATACCTTCCCTCCTCCCTTCCTTGTCTGTGGCTGGTTTATGGTCTCAACTACTTCTTAAGGTGTGCTCTCTGACTACAGACATCAAATGTGTTTATGGTTGTGTGAAGGGCCTCACTGGAGGGAGGACTGAATTATAGCCTCCTTCAGCCACAAACCCTTCTGTTGCCACTGAACATCTAAACCTTTACAAACACCTCAGAAATAAATACATTTATATTAAAAACACTCAGTGATTTCCTAAATCAGCTGCACAGTGTAGTTTTAAACATTACTCAAACAGGAGGAGAGTGCGTTTGTTGGGGACTATTTTTAGTGGATTAATCCACATTCAGAGCTCTAGTGAGTATTTGAGGCTGTGGGTTGGTGTGTGTGGGACTGAGTAAATACAAAGTACAGTGTGTGTTCATGGTGATGAAAGGTGAAACACTGTGACTCACTGATGTGTTTTTAGTTTTTGGAAACAATGGGGCTCAACGGCTCAGAGGAAGAGGATACATCAGGCAGAGATACACGCACCATACTTGTTAGGAGACATTCTGTGATGGTCTGATGATGGGATTTGTTGACAAGAATACAAACGGAGAATAACCAGCAGCCTTTTCTACAGGAGGACATTCTCTTTAAATCCAGAGCGTGACCTTTTAGTTGTTCCACAAATAACATCCAACACTTGTGGGTTCTTACCTCCACCACACAAAACACCTGGGAGGCTGCATCAGGCAAAACAGCCCCTGCCTGGGGCTGTATGACCCGAGTGTGACACTAACAGGTAATGAGACTGTGTATAGCTCCATAAAAGATGAACATATTTAAGAGCAAATTACACAGAAAATAAATAGTCATGAGAAAAACGGAGGACTAGTCTGTGTATACTAGAGGAAAACTGGATTTTGAAACTTGATTTCTGCTCTACAAACACAGATTATTACATCTGCATAGTATTATTTTTCGTACAGCACCTCATTCAAATTTGCACAAAAGTCTCCAGATTTATATTTATATTATTTATACACATATATATGAAATATATGTGCAGGTTAGTAAAGATCAGTTTTGTGCAGCTCTGAAAACTCATCAGCTCAAGTTTTAGTTGTGTCCATCACAGATTAACAACAGTATCAACCCTCCAACGCTGTAGGAACACTCGTCACTCTCTAAACTATTTTGTACAGTGAAGCAGATAAAGGTTAAAAATCTCACACAGTAAAGAGTCGCACACTGACACACTAACCTTTAGTGCCGAGCAGCGTGGGGGAGCTCTGCAAGAAGTCTCCAATCTTCTGCAGCGTTCCTTCCTTTCTGCTGCGGATGCTGCTGCAGGAGTCGTGGCGACCCGCTGGGGAGGAGATCTGATCACACAGAACAGTGAACTGTGGTTAGTCTGTCAGCAGGTACACTGTATATTTAGAGCAGCTTACAGTACAAGCACGAACATCCCGCTGGGTGACTTCATTTTGTTTACATCCACTGTATTTTTGTTCCAATGTATCAAAGAGGATTTTCACACGTAGCCACTGTGATGCTAATGAGAACAGAAAAGCCTGGAAGATGAAGTTTAGTTTGTTTTTTTAAACAGCATAAACAGCATGCAAAACAAATTTGACCTCATCATGTAAGAATATGACAACTTCAGCTTAAGATCAATCAATTCATTTTTTCTGAGTCGGTTTTATTGCATCCAGATGTTAACTATGAATATTTTACGTTACTGCATGTATACTGTAGGATGTGTCAGAGCACATGTTCATGGTTATGCATGTGTCTGCTCGTCTTTGTGTGTGCGTGTCTGCATGGTTGTCACCTCCTCTTGGTGTGGGGTCAGCTTTGGCGTCAGTTTGGTCCTCGTGTTCCTTCTGTTCTGTGCCTCCACCTCTTCCTATCCACACACACACACACACACACGTTGTGTTAAAACTCTGTACACTGAGTCATCTGTATCGGATGATTAGGTTGAGCAGAGAGGTTAGAAAGAACTAAAAACAACCACAAAATGTTTCATAATGACAGCAGTTTGGATGAGATGGGGCTGGTCAGTAATACGAGGCAGACGCAGGAGAAAACACTCAGGCACTTTCTACAGTGGCCCCAGTGGGCGGTCAATTCCACTTTTACCTTTTTACCAGCCGGAATAATTTTCAAGGCAAGAAAACAAGCTCCAATTTAGGGTTATTACCTGCCACAGGGACTCGCAAAGGTGACAAGCTCAACAGCTACCAGTCAAAATATATTGTCTGAGTCTCTCACAAACACCCAATTAATTTTCAGTTCTCACTTTTGAAGAAGATTCTGAAGTCAATGATGAGCGCTATTGTCAACTGTGTATGGAAAACCTCTCATTAAAGCTAAACAGAGCAAACAAAGAAAGCCAATATGAGGCTGTAATGATTTCTTGTCAGTAACACTTTAGATGGAAGCTTTTAGGTTTCAGAAGCAAAATAAAGGACAATCTTCTGAACACTTGTTTTGATACCCCGGGCATGTCATGACCACCAGCTCACCTACAGGTGGTTTTATATAGATTTTTCTCACTGGTCTGAGGTCTGAGAGGTGATGAGGTGGATGATGTGATGGAGGTGGTAGAAGCCTGAATTGAGAATGAAATTTGGACCTTTGCATGTTTCACCTTGAAACATTTTTCAAGTTTCCTTTGAGTCAGTTTCACATGGTACTGATTTGCTCGTTGACTTGCAGAGTACTGAGGGGTCAGACCATACCCATTTTTGAACCTTCACTTTCAACTTATCCACACACCTGCCAAGGTCCTCAAAACTGCCTCTGTAGTAGTTCCTGCTACAATAGGTGGACAATGTACAATAATATTTAAACAAAATAAAAGTAATGAACCCAACAGACTCAGAGATGCGATTTGTTTCAGTTCAACCAATCCCTGGTTTTTGGTTTTCCAGCAGATGAAGCGATTGTGACTCACAAGGAGCTGGTGGGGACCTGAGAGGGCGGCTCGCTGGTCGGGCAGAGCGGTGGGTGTGGTGCTTTAAACATAAAACAGGTCAAAACATACGGAGTCATCAGTGACTCAGTGGATGCTCTTAAAAATAATCAGAGGATGGAAGGAGGAACATAACAGAGAGAGAAGCAGACAAGTAGTGAGAGACAGAGATAGAAAAAAAGAACTGAAGAAAGGACACAGAGGAGCTGGACTGTGTGTTTGTGTGTAAAAGTGAAAGAATGAGGAAGAAAAAGCAAGAAAGAAGTGGAAAGATACAGATGAGTAGTAATAAGTGAGCGATAAACAGTAATTGGAGTGTGTGGAGAAAGAAAACAAGATGAAACGTGTGTGTGTCTGTGTGACAGAGAGAGAGAGATGAGATGATAGAGGGAGCGCCTGGAGAAAGAAAATGAAACATGAGCTAATGTGAATCAAGAGTGGGAACAAAGAAAGATGCAGATAAGGTAGTGAGAGGTAGAGATGAGCTGCAAGTGGACGGGTTGAAGAATTACAGACCGATTCCACAGTGTTCTGACATTTAACAACTTTTTAAAGAAAGAGGAGCTCAGACGGGGGGGGGTAGTAGTAGTAGTAGTGATGTAGTGTACATCTTCTGTACACTACATTTTGTGTGCTAATTATGTAGGCCACTATATAGTGGTGCAATTTATAGTTAAAAAGTGAGTGGATATTCTGAACAGGGCTGACATAAAGGGCTAAATTTATGGTAAATCATACCCCATACACTTGTGGCCGATTATGGCTACATACGTTAATTCAATCAATCATCATCTCAGACTTCATCTAAAAACACTCCCTGTGATTTGAAAGACTATGGCACAGGCTGTGAGAACAGAGGAAACAAAGCCCCAGACTAGAGGTTGTACTGTAGCCTGTACTGACAGTTATATAGTGCAGTGTATCAGTGTGTATGACGGATGGACTCAACAGTACAGAGCACTTCTGTTTACATGACCACAAACGTCAAACACCAAAATCATAAAAGCTAAAAAATCAGATAAAGACTTTTCTGGGACAGCAGTGACGTCTCCTCTAAAGAAAAGCCACACCACCGTCGATAAATCATTAAGAACTCATAGGCTGAACAGACAGGGCTGGCTGAGAGAGACAGAGAGGGGAGTGTGGAGAGTTGGAGGAATGAATGAAAGAGGATTAAAAGCATAAACGCAAGCTGAGAGACAGAAAACAAGAGAGCAAAATGCAGAAAGAAGACAAAATGATTGTGCACAAAGAATAAAAGGTGAAGTGTTTTTTTTTTCCCTTGTGTGTGTTCAGATTGTGCCAGTTTACATATCTCATTCTGCCAACACTCCATTATCTCTGAGAGAAATTGAATGGTGCAGGAGGCTGGATGGCACATAACATTGGCCGGCGTATCACTGCTGGGTCACTGCCTACAGATGTCAAACCCATCAGATAAGAACCCACTTATCCATGCGGCTCCGTGCCTGGGTGCCACATGGATGAAATACTAGCTTTCTATTTAAGAGGCAGCGATTAAATTTGAATTATTCCACTGATTTTGACAATATAATTACTGAAAACAACACAATTGGCAAGAAGGTTAAAACAATCAACTTTCCATTCAACAATGTTTGAGAAGCGTGAAGCAGGAAAAGAAACATATCTTCTCATGTAACAAGTAGCATTTGAAAAAATATCCTCATTAGGGTTTATTCAAGTATAATTATATGAAATCTGAATTAAAGGTCCCATATTGTATGACGGTAGATGTCCATGTGTTTTTTGATTATAAAGCAGGTCTAGGTTGTCTATTAATACTGTGAAAGTATCAAAGCCTCAGTCCACAGAGAAATGCACACAGCCTGTATTCAGACACTGATTTCGGCTTTGACTGTGCAGCCTCATTATTTATCATCATTTTATCAAGATGTAAACTGTAAGGACAGTTTTTTAAGTGCAGTTGTACAAGAATTAGTAATTCCAGTAGCGACTCCACGCTCCGATGGGAGAAATGGGGGCCTGTGATAATACAAGCGACCCTGTAATAATAATTTAACACTTAGACCCCAAGTTATCCGCTCAAGTGTCCTTGAACAGGGAACTGAATCCCAACAATTTCCAGGAGCACTGCTCTGTGGCTCAGCCTCAACTCCAACCTCCGTGTAGGAGGGAGGATAAGGCTACAGCTAGACTTTACTCCCCTAAAGACATCCAGAGTCACTCAGACCAAAGCTCTACCTCGACTGTTTTCCAAATACTCTCTGGTCAAAATGATGCAAGCAGAGAGAGAGAAAAGTTGTTTACACAGAAAAACTCAAGTCTGCTCTCAGCAGCTACATTTTCACACACACCAACATGTATAATCTATAAATAAGTGATAGTGTTTTTCCTTATAGTTGCAGCAAGCATGATTGGAATGAGATATGTAGAGGATTCCCGATGGAGTCAAAAGTTGAAAGTAA
This sequence comes from Trachinotus anak, assembly GCF_046630095.1. Classification (NCBI taxonomy): domain Eukaryota; kingdom Metazoa; phylum Chordata; class Actinopteri; order Carangiformes; family Carangidae; genus Trachinotus; species Trachinotus anak. The sequence goes on along the minus strand of NW_027273858.1, from coordinate 2,801,875 downwards.
CAGTTTGAACAGGTGAACCGGTGAATAGCCAGGTTATCGAATAAAAATATAGCAGATTTCAGGTAAACACTCAGAGAAACCAAATCCTGCAAAGTTGGATGGTAGGTCCAATATATCTCACACCCCCAACCTTTGCATTGAATCCAACAGGATCCGACCATACTGCCCTATACTGTTCCACAAGGTTATGCCACATCAGCATCATGGAAGACGTTTGTTTTTGAGGTCAGACACAGGAGGGAATCTGTGACAATGTAACATAATGTGAAGGGAGTGTCTTCGGGAATTAGTCACACTTTGCTCTGTGGCATGGAAACGAGTACATGAATGAAATGCTCCAAAAGCAGCCCGTGTAAACATCCAACATTAGTGTGATGCTTTACTCTATAATCTATAAATCAGATTATGTGCATGTAAATGTATTCTCACTCTCCCTGCTGTTAAGATCACCAGAGAGAGTGAAACAGTTACAGCCTCTGTTTTAACATCTTTACTAATGCAGGGAAGATTGGACTAACAACATCCTCAGTTACTCATTCATTCCTGCACCTACCGTTGTTCGGGAGCCAATCAGGAAACTGGAGGTAGGACAACAACTCTGTCTCTTTCCATCACTTTCTCATTTGCCAGCAGCCTTCTGCTCAGAAGCTCCCTGTTCATGTTTACACCTCAGCTGCTGCCAGGCTGAAACTTCTATAAAATTCTTTACCAAATGGCGTCACATGATCACGATGAGTAAGCTGCATTATTTGGCCCAGAAGTGAAAACTATAGTAATGTGGGAAATGATGATGAGGAATGTGATGACTGTGGTGAGGAATGCTTGTTTGTCTGCTTATGAGTTTGAAAGGATGAAAACATGATGCTGTTTAATGAAAGAAAAAAAAAATGTACCTCCTGTTTTGTTCGTCGTTTACTCCTCCTGAAAATGTGAGACTTTAGAAAAGAAACAACTTGATTAAAAACAAGCCTGTAATGGACTGTCGGAGCATTTTACAGTTGAACAGTGATCTAATTACTGTGTTTCAAAACATTTTGCAGCAGGAAAAGTGAAGCCATGAACATTGTTAAACATCTTTTGGCAAACACGGTGAGTTATCTCTGGTTCAGCTGAGTTGATAGCTGCATAATACTATGAATGAGGAACAGCAGAGACAGGTGTAGTGTTAAAACGCACAGCTAACAGCTGCTAGCAAAGACAACAAGGTCAGCACTGCTTGTAATTCCTTAGTCACATTTTATTCACCACTGGTAGTGGAGGATGATGAGACCCAGTCAAGGAGTGACTGTGGGCTTCTACATCATCATTTCTAAAAGTCTCACTTTTAAGCGCTTGAAAACTTGTAAACATAGCAAAATAGATGTGTAAAACTAAAATCTTGTGACATGGAATTAGCCTTTGTCAGCCTGTTTCAAGTCTTTACGGTTATGCTAAGCTAAATGCCTACTGGCTTGAACCTAATATTTAACAGATAAACATGACAGGTGTCAATCTTCCAATCTAAAAACTAACAAGAACGCAAATAATCATGTTTCCCTGAACTATTACGTCAGGGCTTCTTTCCTGTTTCTTGTTGGGAAACTGATGCGTTAAGGCTGCCTGCCTCTTAATATATGTAGGTTTTGTGTCCATAGCACTGTTTGCATAGCACTAACAATATTTAGAGAAGCAGTAGACAAAAATAAATATACGTAAGTGACAACTCATGTATCTTTCCAGTTACATTCCATGTTTGTCACGACCTATTCAGAGACAGATAATGAGATAGAAGAAAGTGACATGGCTCAATGTTTCATCTCATTTTAAAAGGAAGCATTAAATTTTTATAGAGTTCAGGCTCCTGATAGGATTTGATATGAAGTGCCACTGGTGCCAACATGGGGTAGAGTCATTTCATCAAGCTCTGTTGGACCCCGAGTGTCCCTCCACTCCCTGCTGCATCCATGTTTAATGTTCAAAACCAAGAGACTCTCGTGTGTTTTGAGATGCAAATTACTCGATTACATTTTCTTGTTCACAAAGGGTAAGTTTAAAGTCACAGAGGGAGGATGTTAATATGTTTGTGTTTCCATCCTTGTTGGTCAATTTAAGTGTACACACCACTGCCCACTGTGAAGCAGCCACAACACGCAGCTACTTAAGCATCATACTGACAGAAGACAACACATACAGAACAAAACAGGAGCTGTGGAAGCGTAGTTAAAGATTTACATGCTGGTGTGGCAGCCAGGAGCATCCACGTCTGTGCTGTAAGGCCACAAATCTTTTTTAGTTTTGCTCCAGTTGTGCTGGTGAATATTGCTTGTACTGCAGTTATGAATTAACTGATTATCAGGTCATAACTCTATTTTGTGTTGTTAAGGTCATTTTAATGTTGTTCCATTGGGGTGGACACAATGAAAGCAATATTTTACAATATCATGCAATTCAATGCAACATCACCACTAACTATTGCCTAAAATAAAAATCAAGAGGTTAAAGGTTAAGGCTCTTTTTTGAAAACCAACAATGAATTTGTCCTAACAATTCTTGTCTGTGTAGCAACAACTTGTTGCCATTTACACCTCATAAATCTCCACTTGTGCTCAAAGCCAATTAAAAAAACACTAAGGCCTGCGGGCTGCCATTCTGAAACTCCAGGCAGATGTAATGTGCTTCTGTTCATTCTGCTTCTCTGGTTTAACACACTGAGAGCAACTGCCTTTTTGTCTCTTGTGTGAACTCACCCTTTAAGATCTTGGATACATCCACTTCTCCACTGTTCATTCCATCACTGACTGAACCAGCAGCATTCAGACTCCCTGGAACCACCCCCTCTGTAACTCCAACCAATGGGCAGCTGTGATATAGACCTAATTTTAAGTCTGTGCCACTACTATCTATAACCTGCCAGCAGCTCTGGAAATCTATTTGCATTCTCGACCTCTTAACTTACTCTAGATGTAATCATGGGTGGGGATCTTCGTTTTAGTGACCACATCAAAGCCATAACAAAAACTTTGTTTTTCTTAGAAACATAGCAAGGATCAGAGACCTTGCATTTAACCAAGGCCTAGAGAAACGTATTCATGCCTCCAGAGTTGATTATTGAAATTCTTTCCTCACTAGTCCACCAATAAGACCATTAGACAGCTAAAGCTTATTCAGAAGGCTGCTGCTAGGGTTCTGACTAACACTAAGAAAAGAGCATACAACTGCAATTCTCAGGTCTTTGGCCTGACTGGCTTCCAGTCAGATACAGAATTTAATTCAAAGTTTTACTTAATGGTCTGGACCTTAAATATACTGAACAAAAATATAAATGCAACACTGTTGTTTTTGCTTCCATTTATCTATATCTAATAAAAGATCAAGATGTTTTCTATAAACACAGAGGGTTTTTACGCACTTAAATTTTCTTCACAAAATCTGTTTTATTGAGCACTTTTCCTTTGCCAAGATAACCCATCCACCTGACAGATGTGGCATATCAACATGCTGATTACAAAGCTTCTCACAATAAAAGCCCACTCTAAAACGTGCAGTTTTAACCTCAGGAGAGGAGCGATGCTCGAATCCAAATACTTCATTTGAAGGATCTTTTCCCATTCAACACCTCCACACTAGCCTACTCAAAAGTCAAGAGAGCTGTTGTTTGCATGTTAAAGTAGATGAAAGGAATTTACATTCAAATAACACATCAAGAATCACTGATGCAGCAGCAAACAAAACCAAACCAAAAATCCTGTGTAATGATTCAGGCTCTGAAGAGAATCCATTTGCGCTCCATAAGAGCACAGCTTTATTTAATGCCGTATATTCTCCTCACTCATTTCCTCTTTCTTTCACATTTGTGTTGACGCATCACAACACCAGCCAAACAGAAACTCACGCACCATATATTTTCACCCACTAGATCCAATTAATGAAGAGCTAAAGAGCGACACTGAGTGAGATGGATGGGTTATTGTTTTCATTTGACTGACCTGAAAATTAGAAACATGCAATTCTGGCTGAAAGCTCTGAGGATCTCATTGTCTGCTCTTTGACGCTGACTCTCTCCCTGACCTCTGTGAGACTCTATTCAGTGTTGTCCCATTAATCAGTGGTGAACCTGCTCTATGCCTGTGCTCTTGCCGACTCCCGGCTACATCAAGGATAGGCCAAGATCCTGCTGGTGGTCAGGCCCGCAGAAAGAGAGAGAGACTGAGTGAGGGGCTGACACGGAGATATGCTCTACACATCCATTTCATATGATCTAAAATGCCCTCTGGCAAACCTACCATATTTCTCTTACCTTGAAGCAACACTGGCTCATGAGTTGCTTGATGCAATAAACACACAATACCTACTATACTAACTCCTGGTTTCAAGAGAACTGAATAAAAATATGAGATCCATGTAGCATTCCTCTTTGTTTTCTTGCCCTCTAGTGCTGAGAAAGTAGTGCACACACACACACACACACACACACACCAGAGGTATTCATCTTGGATTCTGCTGGACGAGTGATCTTTTCACACAACGCTGAGTCACTTGATTGACAAATGCTGTAAATGTTCTTTTCCAAAATCGGAAACAGTTTCACAGAATCATGCTCTTACGTCACAGTGAACGCTCACCTACCCAGAGACATTTTGACATGATGATCTTTATTCTCTTAAAGTTTTCCACATCATCTAGTGACGCAAGTAAAATTTCCAAATACAAGACATTTGTGGGTAAATCCTAACCCACTAGAAGAGTCTTTTTGTCTTGTCGGGTTGTTACAGTGTATTTTTAGCAGTCATTTCCACGCGGTTATTTCTCCAGTCAGCCTCCATGATGGCGACTGACGTAGTAGCATCTTGTGATGGAACTGGAAAGCCTCGATTAGAGGCTGTGTAACTGGGCAGTTCGGGGTAGCTGTGATCCATTACATGCTTTGTCAATGGGGACAGTGAAGTATGGGCTATGTCACTTTATACTGTGCATGTTTTTTTTTTTGTGTGCATACATGTAATGACACAAACAGACAACATGTCTTCAGACTTGCAGTGCAATAACTATGGGCAATGTAACTTCAAAGTGTGTATAATTGTGTGTCAGAGCAGTAACTTAGGGTGTTATCATGTTGGTTGGGTTTGTGCTTGAGTACATACAAGTTAATTAGCACATGAGATCCTGTGTCTCTTTCTGTAATGGTACTGCAAATGAAACACACTGCACCGTATGTCTGAGAGTTGATAATTACAGGCTATATTTCCTACTGACAACAAGAGAAGTTGATGTGTTTCCACTGGTACAGTAAGTATACACATTTTCGTTTCAAAACGTGCATGCTAAAGCCAAAAAAAAAAAAAAAAAAAAACATGAAGGAGATGTCATGGTAATGGATGTGTACATTAAGTACAGGCTGTGCTGTTAGACTTTGCTCAGATCCAAACTCTCTCAGCAGCAACTGTCACCGCCGTGTCAGCTTCCTCTGCTCTCTCTTTACCCTGCTCCATTGATTTTTATTCTCTCTGCTGCGATCCAACCACTCTACCCACAATCCTTCCTCTTTCATCTTGCCATCTAATTTCCCTGCACCGACCACCCCCCCCGCCATCTCTGCTTCAACTCTCCTCACTTGCCACTTTTATTTCCCCCTTTTCCACCCTACTTTCTCCTATTTTCCTCCTAACCTCCTCTCCACTCCACTGCTGTATTCCCTCTGCTGTCTTCCTTCATCTTCCCTTCCTCTCTGTCTTGTTTCAATTCACTTTCTTTCTCTCTCTTCCACCCTCCAACCCTTCAACAATCTCTTTCAATTTATTCTTTATGTCCTGGCAACATCTTCCTCTGCACTTTTTGTCCTCAGTTTATTTTGGCCCATTTCTCACTTGGTTTGAAACTCACCCTTACCCTTTCTTTTCTTTGTCCCTTTTTCTCCTGTTGGGAACAAAACATCACTTTTGCCTTCTTTTTTTGCCTGCTACTGTGTGAAGGCTGACTGGGTCATTGATGTGGTGACACTCTCATGACCCTTGGCCTTGGACAATTCAAGCCTCTTGGATCATTTTCTTTTTCAAATGTTCAGATAAGCCTCACTTCTTTGTTTTCCAAACGGAAACGGGGTCATTGCAGCAGCATTCATAGAGGTACTAATTAGATACCAAAGTGTACAAAAAGGAAAAAAAATAAATAAATATGACCAATAACCCCCCCCCCCCCCCAAAAGAACCTACGCTTTTAAATGCAAAACATTTTTATATAATCAGCGTCCAGTATTTATTATAAACACACACACACACACACACACACACATCCACCCACCCACACACACACACATCCACCCACCCACCCATACACACTCTCTCAGAGAATTTGTCTGGGTCTTCCATTTCCCTGTCTCAGTCTTTTTTTTTTTTTTTTTTTTTTTTTTTTTACAGCCTTTTTAAAGAGATGTGTTCGTCTTCATAAATGTTGACTGAAGTGCCCCAGATCCCAAGAATAAAATCTGATGTAACGTCACAGCTGTTTAACTCTCCTGTTAAAACCCCTCCCCAACACAAACATCTACATCTTTTTGTGGGCTTTTCATTACACCTCCCTCTGCTTTGTTCCTGTTCCAGTTCTCTCTCTTGAACGCAGCTCAGGCAGCAGAACAACAGTCATTAGTGGAATTACTTTGGGGTTTCATTGCAGAGCTTTCACCCCTGTATAAATACTCTCGCTGCTGGTATCAAAAGAAAGAATGTTGTCATACCAGTGGAGCACAAGGAGACTGAGTCACGGACCTTATTACATTGGGGGGAGGGCTTGTTTCATGAACGTGGCCTAATATGCTTTGGCTAATGAGCTTTTGTTAGAGCGTCAAGGCACATTGCTAACACATCTTCACGGCTCTTGCTACAAACTGCTTTAAAATATTGAAGACAGTATCAAGCGTCCTCCTCCTCTTGGCCTTAAAACATTTGAGGAGCTGTCAAAACTCTGGAGGTTTGGAACACTTGCAAAATTGTTTTAATTACTTTACTTTTCATCATTTTCCTACGGTCCAGTCAAAGTGACAGTGTTCTACATTGCATTATAAGCTAGACTCACTTTGCTCCTAAAATGCATTTCCCTTCAGATAAATTCAGATATGCAAAGACATCTTTCTTTCACCTGTACTTTTCAAACTATTAATCAAAAACACAACATGTTTTAAGTTACTGCGTCACAAAGTTCATGCATTCAGTTTCTAAATAGCTTTCAGGTGCCATCTCAAGACAATCTTCATCTTTAATTCAGCAAGGTTCACTTTCCGTGGAATAAAAATGATGGCAGTGTTCAGATGCATCTGGGAAAACTGGGTCTCAGGAACATTTACATAAGGCAGTAATTACACTGTCGATTTTCAGTTTCTAAAATACCAAGGCAACATTAGCTGACTGCTGCCGTCAAGGTGTCCATCTTTCACTTTAATGTGTCAACCAGAGTTATTAATTTATTTCAAGGAAATGCGGAATTATTTAACCCTAAACTGACGGTTTGTGTTCCTTCATTTGATTTCACACTCTGTAGTAGAGGACAAGTCTGACAGCAGCAACAACAGTTTACTTGTGGAACAAAACAAGAAGGTGACTTAACCTGGCATGACCTCTGGAATATTCTCCTGCAGGTAAAAACCAAATCAGCCTAAACAAGATCTGTATTTAACAGAGGGGACAAATGTGGGACAAATTTCTCCCTACAACATGATGACATGTATGAACATCTTCCTTTAACCAGTGTGTCTGCAAAATGACTGCAAAACTAATGTCACGTACCAGAATAATTCTGCGTAGCATTCATACCCTTGCCTTTGGTGTCAAAAAGTTATTCAGGGAAGCTTGTTGTTGTGACTGAAGGTGTGAAATTTGCTGTCAAAATACTGGCAACAAGTCCCAAAGCAGGGCTGTCACACTTATGTACATCTGCCAACCTGCACTGAGATGGGATGGCACCGTAACCATTATCAAGACATTTACACCACATGAAATGCAGGGACCTGTTCTGTAGACTGCTGCGTTTATCAAGTCACCACTTGGAAGCTGCTACGCCCATCAAGTTCTTCACAACCATGACTATCATAACATGCAAGTCACTGGCTCCTGTATTTGTCCTTCTGATATTATCTTTACATCATCATTTCGTTATAATGGATCGCTGTGCACAAAAATTGCTACTTCAGCGATGGCAGTGGTGAACTTAAAATACTGAGCACGTGCAAGTATGAATTAGTGGCATAAGGTGTTTTCATGCCTCAGCACTCAGGGTATATCAGCCCCTCCCAAAAACACTGTCACTTGGGATTATGTGGAAACAAGGGGAATTCAGTGTTTACAAGACGAGCGCCAAGCAGCTGAGACTGTGTAATTGCAATAATAATGATTTTGTGTAAGTGAGAATGCTATATTTAGAGCCATGGAGGGGGAAACTTCCTACTGATTATTTCAATAAAATAAGGCAAATTAAAAAATGAATAAAACTGGCTGGTTTATCTGCCTCATCTGCTGTTTGATATCTCATATTTCATATTTGGAAATTTAAAATGTAAAATTATTGTTGCTTATACTTCACATCTGTCACACAAATTCTTTTTATTTTTGGCATTTGTTGAAACATAGACGTGACGTGTTTTCAAGTTGTGTTTGCCAAAAAGAAAAAGGAAAACAACGAATGAGTTGTACAAGCTGTAACCGGTGTTAACCTTTGCGGCAGTGCAGTGATGTGACAGGTGAACTGTACCCGACCTTGTGTTTCTCTGAGCGGGACGCCCGTTTAATGTGTTCTCTGGGGGGAGTGTGTATGTCTGTGTGTGTATGTGTGCCATCAATAAAGTGGGAGTTTGTGCGTTTCTCCTTGTAAGAGGTATTAATGATTAATGAGATTGTCTTTACTCACCTATATGTGCTGGGTACATGCATGTGACTGCTTATACAACAATGGCTTGAAACTATACAGTTAAGGACGTACTGTTTATGCACATTGAACAAAAATGTGGCCTTGAATACATCTCATATCTTGTTTATTTAGTAGAACAGGTTGTCTCATTCAACCTGTTGAGATTGGCAAATATTCAGGAGCGAAAATAGATTATGTAAGGTGTATGATGCGGTGAAGGTCACCTAATATTCTACTCATGGTGTTTTTAGAGTGTCTTTTATTTTAACAAAATTATTCAACAAGACCCTGAAATATTCTGGTGTTCAAATGTTAAAAATTGGAATGACCGTTTAATTTTGGTGGGTTTAATTAACTAATTATGGCAAGATGTAGTATTTCATTAGTCTTTCTGTTAATGACTTCACAAAATTTTGTACTGTATATTTTATAAAATACACAGTACAATAATTAACACATTTTGTTGCAGAGATATAGGTCTGAAAATTTGATTACAGGAGACATGTGCATTGTTTTTGGAAAAAATGCATATGCTGCTTTCTGCTTTCAGTATTAATCTGTAGTGTCTTTTAACCTCTGCAGGCTGGGCAGAGAATGCATGAAACAATAATCAGTGTATGCATTGTAATTAGGTGCAGAACTGCATGTGTTTGGCATGTCCTTCTTTTCATACACTGTTGTATGTGTTCATATTACACTGGCTTTCTGTGGTAAAAATGCATGTTTATGTACATACACGTGCTTGTATCAGTATGCACGTGCCACACACCTTTGGGAGCCAAATGTAACATAGGCATTAGCCTCCTTCTGCTCTTGCTTTATTTGAAACAAACAAACATTAAGTGCAGCTCCTGTGCTGCATTTAAAGAAATTCCACTGAGACGGTGTACAGAGAACAACCTTTAACCCGTTCACCCTCCTGTGCAGCTTCACTTCTTTATACAAGTCTCACAGTCTGGTGTCAATACCTTGGAGCCTCGTATGTTCTGGGATTAGTTTTCAAGACAGTGTGACAAGACTTGCAATTGGTTTCACTGAACATCTGTAGTATCAACCAGTTCATGTGGGAAAACTCTTTCTAAATGGCACAGATAGGACCGACTTGCTGACCTAGTTACTTGTACTTATCACACAATGCCTACAAATTACACAAACTGCATTTATTTAGCCTCTGGCAATTGAAATAGAGGTCTTGGCGAGATTCGTGACAGCAATAAAAAAACAAAATACTGGAATGTGTCTCTACTGTTTCATGTGCTTGTGAACTATGAAGGACTGGCACCACCACAATGAGTGAAATGTGTCTCCTGCCAGTGTCAAATCCAATCCATCATGGTCACATGTTTTTTTACACAGTGACAATCCCATTGCATGTTTTTAAATACCTGCAGTTCAAACAGTATTTCACTGTCGTATTTCAAAACTAGTGCAAACACATTTACAGGAAATGCCAAACTTATTACATGTCATCATTGTTTGTAAATTTCTTACATCACTATGAACCAAACTCAAACAAGATAACTGATTCTCAGGAGTAACAGTCCTGCTCTACCAGTGCTGGTCTGATGATGGCTGAGGAAAAGTTTTCTCTACTGAATGTGAGTGAAAAATTCAGTTGTTGTTTTTTTTGTTAGTTATCCAAATACGATTTATTTTTAAAAAACCTAGAGGTGAACGTGATGTACAAAGGTAAGTGGGATGTGTGTACACACATACATATAGGTATATATGTATATATGTAGGTAAATATATAGAGTAGGAATTTGCTCATTAATAACTTTCAATTCTGATTGTTTCAACACTGGGTGAGCATGTGGACAAGCTGCTTTTATTTGATTGGTTCTTACCTTCTCCATTTCTCCACTCTTTCTCTTACGCGCTGAGCGGGTGATTTTGACGGTGACGGCGCTCTCCTCTCCCTGGCGTCGCAGAGCCATGCGGTTCGGCTGCAGAGGGCTGAAGGAGATCTCCAGCTCTGGCCGAGGGAAGCGGCTCGTCCTCCCGTTTTCTGTGGAGATCTCAGAGGAGTCCAGCACTGATGGACAGCCAGTCGAGCCCTGCGGGGAGCAGACACGATCTTGAGGTTAAGGGTCGCCTCATGGTCACTCAAGTGAGAAATGTCTCTGGGTCTGAGGATATGGACTGATCTGTCTGTTGCTGAGCAAGACAGAATCTCAAAAGGTTCAGGCTTCCAAATACCAATGGCACAATCATTATTTATATCCTCTAATATGCTGCTGTACCTGTCTGTCGTGTAAAGGTCTGTGGGGAAAAAAAAAAAAAAAAACTAGGATCCTGCAGAATAAAATCCAAGACATGCAGCCCTTATGGCCTACTTTAGTGTCTGCAACAAGAAACTATAGCAAACAAGGTAATTCACTTGGTACAAAAGGTCTTGACTTGTTCACAGTGCAACAGATATGCTAAGTAGCTTGGTGCATTCACCTTCAGGGCCCTATTAAGGCAAAACAGAATGTCCAACCACATCTAAAGGCAATAATGTTTATACCTGTTGTGAATGGCAGTTGCAAGTATATTTATACAAAACTGGAGAAAATGAAAACCTCTAGTCAATGTGTGCTCAACTTCTAATAAAACTCTTAGAGCCTTCTTTTCCATATTCATTTTATCTCAGGAACTTACTTGACTGCTGACTGATGCTCTGGTATCCCTCCTTCCTCCAGACCTCCTGCTGAGGGATTCACCCAGGGGTTTCTCTCCTGATGTAGCAGAGCTCTCTTTGCTTGTTGTCTGTCATAGGAAGTGTAAGAAATTGGAAATAATATAAATCATGATTACATGTATACTATCCATAAAACATCCAGACAGAAAACGCCAGATGCAACCACATATGCACACATATACAGAAAACAAATACCCTTTTACACCAAAACTAGCAGGTATGAGCGGTGACCAATGTCATCATATGCAGTTGCAGAACACGCAGAACACACACACACACACACACACACACACACACACACACAGGGGAGACCATGAATTCTGTCTCTCTTTTTTAATATATTCACATTCTCACTGTGTAATTAAATAAACCCAACAAGTGATTTTTGAAAAGGCTTTAAAAAGGAAATGAGAACAAGAGGATTCGAGATAAAACCCTGAGCAAACAATCAAAAACAAACATTTCCCCTCTCATGCTCTTATCTCTACCCTGTGTGCTCTAACCCACTCACTCCTGACCTGAACACAAATGAAAGACAAACATCAGTAATAAAAAATTTTAATATAAAAAGAGGGCAAAATGATACTGCTGCCTGCCATCCTGCGAACCACAAGCATTTTTTTCGCTTCAGGTACAAAATACTAACTACAAAGCCGTGTATTCTTAGATTTAATGTAATCTAAAGTTGCAGAATGACACTTCAAATCAAACTAAAAGTACCTTTTGACAGTATCTGGAACACGGTGACCATTTGGACGGACAACATATGAAGTCATTACGATGCAGAAGTGATTTGAGATGAAATCATTTATAGAGATGCAGGATTTTAAGCTCAAGTGTGCTTAAAATAGAAAAGAAGTTAAAAGCATTCTGATATATTTGGGTGTGCAAACTCCTTTAAACTTGCACTGGTTTGATCCACCGTGAAAACATCAGTAATGAAATCTATTCTTAGAGACATAAAATCCAAGATGACCACTGCTACTATTCTTTATGACAGACGAAACCACAAGACTTTTAACAACCACCTTTCAAGCAAACAGCAGGGGTGGTTACTTGATGCTAAAAAGATCTTATCTGGGAGTTCTCTTTTAAGACTGACCTGAACGACTGTGTCCACCTGTCTGGCTGTTGAGGCCTTCAGCTCTTCTTTCAGTCGTTCGATGTCCGCCTCCCTCTCACGCAGAGCAGCCTGCAGCTCTGCCACACCAACACCACCATCACGACACTGAAACAGGAAGTTCATGGACATATGGACAAGGCACTAGTTATTCCTTATCACTTATCACAGACACGCTGCCACAAGAGCCAGAATAAGAATGAAAAAATGAGAAGTGGAGCAAGAAAACAAATAAGAAAAGTTCCTCACAGAAAGGAAGAAAAAAACAAAAAAAACAAACTACTGGTACAGAACATTAAGAGCATGAACAGACACAAACGATATCCCCAGGCAAGTGTACCAGACAACACAATCAGTGGACAACTGTGGAAAGACTGAACTGTATGAGAAACACATGATGGAATTTCTTCCAGTGCACAATAACTATACTCTCTCACCCTCATCTCACATTGTAAACATGAAATGCATTAGATTTGACAGACAACAGTATCATCCTGGAGCAAAATATGGTGTTGGCAGGGAGTGATGCATGGCTAAAAAGACTGGAAAGGAAACAAGACGTGCGTGAACAAAATGACAACTGCATTCTATTTGCTATCAGACTTTGAAGGCTTTCCAAAAGTGTCTGAACAATAACATTAACCCTCTTCAGAGGGAGGTGGGCGACAGTCTGGTCAGCTCAGAGTACATTGCACATTTCCTCCCTGTGATGCTGGGATAATACACTGAGTGATCAGTCTAATGCAGCCAATGAAACAGTGCTGCAGTAAATTATATTTTGTTCTGTTTTTGTCACGGCTGTGTCAGAAAGGTGCTGATTAAACTCCATGGTCATTTTTGTGGCACTACAGCGAGGTATCATTTTGAATTGTTTTGATACTCCTGCCAATCTGATAACCATAATTCAGTGTCAAGTCAAAACAATCATTTTTTTAAAATAATTGACTTTGCTGAAAATAAACATATTTTTTGCCAAATATCTTCAGTTTATTTTTGTCCCCACAAAACAGCTGTGTAACAGTTTTGCTTCAACAGTATAAAATTGACAAACCATTAATTAAAGCTACACAATGAAGACTGAGTCTCTCAAAGTGCATTCAGCACCAACTTTTGATATGTGATAGTTTACCAATACCCATTTCTATGAAGAAACTACTAATGGGTATTGAATAAGTATTAAAATTCAGTATTCAGTCCTAATAGTTAGTGATTTGTCTACGTTGAGCTAGATTATATTCAAGGTCCCATATTGTTTAAAAGATAGATTTCCATGTCTTTTGAGCAGCTCTAGGTTCTATATTAATACTGTGAAAGTATCAAAGCCTCAGTCCACAGAGAAATGCACACAGCCTGTATTGAGAAACTGAGCCTTAAACAGAGCCATCAGGACTTCTGGAACTTTGTGATGTCACAACAAAGCAGTCATTGCTCTCAGCCCCGCCCCAAGCCCCGCCCACCTGGACCCACCATCCAACCTTGCAGGATTTGGTTTCTCTGAGTGTTTCCCTGAAATCTGCTATATTCTTATTGGATCGCTCAGAAAACATTCAGCCAATCAAAAGAGAGGTTCAAAGGAAGCCTGAGAGAGGAGATGTAAAACTTCATTCAGATGGTTTTTGGTTCTTCAAACTACAAATATATCTTCTTACAGATACCAACACTTCAAATAAAACATTGGAAAAGTGTAAAATATGGGAGCTTTAAAATGTGTTTCCAATCTCCTGCTCTCCCATAGAAAGAATACAAGAAACCAACATTCAACACAGTTTAAGCCAGCTCTGTCTAAACTATGACTATTCAGTATGAAATATTATGGGGTGTGATAGTAGGCCCACTTTAACCACTGGTTTCAAAAAAATCTGTGCACAAAATTTGGTTCAAAATATATTTCATATTTAGGCTGAATTCTGAAGACCATGACAGCAGCTCATTTTAAATGTTATTTGTTAATAATAATTCAAAAAATAAAGAATGATTCCAAACAATGCTTTTAGTAATCATTGTTGTGTTAGCACTGCAGTTTAGATGTTCCCCAGCTGGGGAATGTTTTTCATTGTCACACTTGTCCACTTTCCTTCAAATCATTTGTGGCTTTTCCGATAGAGACAGCTGTATGAAATTAACTGCAATTCCATCCCAAATTTTGCCTGATAAGAGTTTTTAAATCAATAGAGCCATATCAGAAAGCAAGCCCGAGACAAATTTGATTTGGTGAATCATCACGGCCTGCCCTTCACACTAACCGCTCTGTGGTTATACCGAGGAAGCTGCCTGGTCACAATGACAGAATCTATGTTATTCTAAAAACCACACAAAAGCTCAGTGAGGGCAAAATGTGGGAGATCAAAGTGCAGAATACTGATATGTAATGATATGGCTCCACATCAACTACGTGGATTCACCCACAAAGCCTTCTGCAATTTACCCGAGAAGGAAAGAAAGAGCAAGACAAAGCAGTGACCCAAAGCTCAGTAAAATGCTCAAAAATGTGACAAAACTGAAACTCTCTGCCACCAAGTCAACTCATCTGCTGTGTAATGTAACAGTATTGATCTTTCCCTGCTGCTCTGGGTTCTGCCTTTGGGTTCTGTCCTTCTAATAAAACTCTAAATGGTGAGTGGAGCAGAAAACTGTCGCTCTCTACAGGTTCAAACCTTCGGTGGAGTTTCACCTCACTCTAAAACCCCAATCAATAATGTCACTGCAGGTGTTTTGCCTTGACAATTGATGGGAAAATGCTCTGGAGCTGCTCTGATATAAATAACTGGAGTGTCCACAGAGGCGACACATACCAGGATGTTTCAAAATGAAGACAGCATTTATTTAAATAATCCATTAAAAGCCTCAGGACTTGATACAAAGGAGGGACTATCTGTGAGACGCTCACACTGCAAAGAACACTTATCCTGTGCATTGATTTTCTGAATTAGTCACTTGTGTCTTAAACCGTCCTCCTCCACCTCATCCCACTCTCCCTTTGTAATTGAAGCACATCTAAGATTTTAAGATGTTTCAGCCAGGCAGCCTGTTCAGACAGAGACATCTTCAGTGTGTGCTCTCTGTATCTGTCATCTTCATTGTTACACTGACCTCTTGTGGCGGCTGTGTGTTATTCTGGCGTAGCTCTTGGATGAGTTTGTCTTTCTCTGCTTGGCTGGAGAGAAGTTTCTGTAGCTGGACCCCCAAAGCTGCTACCAAAGTGTCTCTCTCCTTCCTCCACTTCTCCATGGTCTGCTCCTTCTCAGCCAGCTCGGACGACAGGGACTCCTGACAAAGAGGGAGATGTACATGCAAAATGTATATTGGGAGGAAGGGCTGAAATCATCATTAAAATATAAAAACAAAATGAAAAACGTGATATTCTTTGATCTTTACCAGAACTGAGAAAAAAACTTACCAAAATGATAAGATTTTTTATCATATGTACAGTGGCCATTTTGATCATCTCAGACTCAGCTCTAAATTGTCAGACTTAGTTCTATTTTCTGCCTAAACTGGACTTGTTTTTAGCTGCAGGTGCTTTGAGATTGATGTCAACATGGTGGCATATTTACATATTTCAGCCAACATTCAGCATGTTTGGACTCATCTTCTACTTACCAGCTGGCTCTGCTGCCGGGTGTAACGTTCTCTGTCTTCTGCAAACTTCCTCATTTCCTGGTTCCTCTTGTCCTCCGCCTCTTTAGCTTGGCCGATCAGGGACAGCTTCTCCTCCAGCCATTTTTTGCGTTCGGCCTGGTGTTTGTCTGTACACAGCTGTACACAAATTTTTTTTTTCGTGGCTGTTAAAGTATTTCACCTAAATCAAGAAAAGGCACCAAGTCCTCAAGCAGAAACATTAAGACCAGCTCAGACAAGACCCTGATCTGACATTTTTTCAGTTCTTTTTCTTGGATAATTTGTTTTAAATACAGCAGGGGATAAATGCAAAGGAGGGATGAACAAATACTGTTGCGCCAACTTTGTGAGTTGAGAGAACTGAGAATCTTCACAGACACATTGCCAGTAAAGTATTTCCAGATCTATCAGATTTTAAACAATTAATTTATCATTTATTAATCATCAATAATCCTGTCAGAATCAAACCATTTTTGCTCCTACCATCTAACACACCATTATTACCTTCAAGCTTTCCTGAGCCCGTGCAGCTTCCTGTTTGGCCAGTTTGAGGTCATCTGATTGGCCGTCGAGTGGACGGTGCGTGTTGTTTCCACAGTCCTGCTGTAACAACATCCCCTTCACTTTCTCCAGTTCTGAAATGTTCAAACCAGAGAGCAAACACTCAAAACACTAGTTTAAATGAACATTTAAAGTAAAAGCAGAAGGAAAGTGTTTTTATTATAACATCATATAACTTACAAACATAACTTTCTCGTATAAACAAGTGTAATAAATAGGACCAATTATAGATTTAATGTCTTTGCTTTATACTATAAATCTTGATAGTTACAGTGTTTATGGATGGAAATGTTCAGCTATCTGTTTCAACAGAGCTTCGTCTTTTGTTAAGGTTTTGCAATAAAAATAAAGTTGCTACATAGCCCAGCCTCCAAATTAGAGAATAAAGCTTTGTGAGGGTCCACTAGTACTTGGAGCTATGGCAGTTGGCCTGGTGTTGTCAGTGCTGTGAGCCTGTGGCCTCACTTCTCTGTGTTTCCTCTCTAGTATGCAACCAGTAAAATAGGGCCCTGTTATCTTTGGGTGTTTTAGTGCATGTCTTATCATGTGTGCATCATTTCACACTCTGCCCTGATAGCAACTGGCTGACTTACTGACGTGACTTTGATATCCAACTCAAATGTTTTTCTTCTGTGAGAAAATATAAATTCAATTCAGTCTCAGTGTCCATTCGGTTTCATTTAATGTCTTTTATGAATGTTCTTGTTTCTCTGCAGTTTGCAGGGATAAGAGGATTAGACTAAGCTGTGCATGGACCAAACCCCAAATTCAAAACAATTAAATCCACATTTTTTCTCTGATTTTTCAGATCCTGTGTCTTACCACTGGAGAGTTCCTGGATGAGGTCGAGCTTCTCCTCCAGGACCTTCTCCATCTCCTCCTGTGTCTCCTCCTGCTCCGTCAGAGCCAAACGCATGTCCTCAATCACACGCTCCTTGGTATCAAGGTCTACAAATCAACAGAAATACACGCAGCCACCCACAAAGAGCAGGTACACGTTTACATGCAGAATACCACCCCAGCCCCCACACAGATATAAATTTACTATAACATGTTGATCCCTGAGGGAAGTTTTTTCCTTTCCACTGCCCTTCCATAAACAGGTCACGGTGTTTTACTCAAGGACTTTTCAGCAGAAAGACCATGAACCAACCCTGAAAATGATTTTTTTCCCTTACATTGGTTTAGACCAAATGATTTATCAGAAAACATAACAGATTGATAGACAGATAATGACACAAATTAGCTGCAGCTAATTATCATTCCTAAACATTGGCTATGCTAGGCTCCACAAACATGAGAAAATACTTTTCCTCTAGTGAAGCACAAACAAAGACACACATCATTTTACCTTTACAGGACTTCTGGTAGAGCTGCAGTGTCTGGTCAGACTTGGCATCAGATGATTGTTCCTAAAGAGAGGGAAAGAGGAGGAGAGTAAAACAACATGCAAATGACACATAAATACACCAGGATGAAGGGAACCAAAGGGAAATCAATCACACAACAAGAAGAGAGTGCTGTCGTTTCAGGACCTACTGAGCTAAAGCCTAGAGAGATTTGGTCTCAAAGGAAAAGTGAAGGATGAATCGTCTCACCAGTTTGAGCTGCTGAATGGTTCTGTCTCTGCTGGCAAGCTCAGACTGAAGCTGCTTCTTGGCTTTTTCCATGTCAGCCAGCTTCTGCCTCAAAACCTTCTCCTCCTCTCTCATGGCCGAAATCTTCCAAAAAAATAAACCACAACCTTTCAGTTGAAAGCGTACAGTGCTGTTTATATCAGTGTCCGATTAGTATCTAGTGATGTATTTAGAAATTAAACCAATTTGGTGTGGACGCACTAAGCCTCTACATTAAGATAAATAGCTATGCTGCATACTGACAACAAGTGGGATGGTGTTTCGGTAAATACTGCGTGTACCTCCTTCTGGACTTGCTGGATCTGCTTCTTATAGTCGGCCAGTTTCTCTCTGAGGTCCGAGGTGTCGTCCTCTTTCCTCTGGAGGTCAACGCTGAGGCTCTTAACTTTCTCTGAGTCCTGTTTGGCATTTTCCTTTAGTCTAGAAGAATGAGACAATATAACAATGAGAAGCTGCCAGGGTAGTACATTGTGGTACAGAACAACACCACTCCTCTTGAGACTTTTTAATGGGGTGGGTGGATGGATGGATTAATATAACTCTCCCTGGACCTCAAGGTACCTGTGGAGGGATGAAAGGTAAGATAATACAGAGAAAAAAACAATTTCACAATGACAAAATAATGTAGTTTAGTAGAGAAAAGATGAGTCGAGGTAATGCAGAGAGACTGCTTCTCTTTGTTTATTAGTTCTCTGCTCCTCATGGGAGGATAATCTCAGACTGAGAAGGATAATAACTAACTTTAGTATAACAGGACAATATTTACTGTAGTTTAGAGAGGCTGCTCTCTGACAGTTAAACTGATGGAGTCCATTATAACAGAATTACATGTTAGATATCAAGCATATTAGCATCCTAAAAAGCCACATGATTAATACTTGGTAATGAAGGTGCGATACTAACATCATCTTTTTTAATTATTTTGTCAACATTGCTATTTGCCTCATGGTTTGATGATTAAAGAAAAAAAAAGTTTTTACTTCACTTTTTAAATTTTTAACATCTTAACTATTTTCAACTGTAAATGACATCCTGGAAATGGTTCTGATGTCAAATATTCTTCAATTATTGTGAATTTATTCATTATTGAGCCTTAACAGCGAGTCGTAGGCTCATGATTTACAATTAGAGCCGAAGTTTTACATCATCAGTATGATCAGAGCATGTGAATAATGAGATTTGATTGGATGACACACCAGAAGCATAACCCAAATTTTCACCAGTGATCCGGAATCACCGGAGAGAGACCTGCTTCAGAAAGACAGGCTACACACATTCATTAGAGCGGACACACTGCCTGCATGAGACATGCACGAGACACACGTCTCTCACGTTATGGCTGCATCACAGAATCTAGAAGTTCAGCGCCTTGTCTATTTTTCACGCATCTTGCAGCAAAAACAGACAGAGAAAAGACCTGTTGACAGTCATTTTGACATCATACAAGCAATATGACACAAAACTGTCACCTTCCACTATAGTCTCTATGTCTAGGCTGAACCTGAACATGTCATAGACATGAAAAAATATAAAGATATTTTTTAACCATTTAACCATTTTTAAACATTTTTTAACCAGCTGCATGTGGAGACAGTGGTGTTTTAGAGGCATTTTATGTCAAAAATAAATAAGAAATTAATTAAAAATGAAGAGAAATCCAACATTAAAGTATCCTGCAAACTCTATGTAAACAGAAGATGAACTTAACAACCAGAGTGCAACCTTTGCAAGAATCTTCAAGATGTAATTTCTCATGACCGATTACCTGTTGATCTCCTCAGCTCTCTTCTCCAGCTCCTCGTCCTTCTGAGCGATGGCCTCATGTGCCACAGCCAGCAGCTCCCTGCGCCTCTCCGCCTCCCTGCGCCGGGCCTCCTGAACCGCCTGGATCTCCTCCTCCTCCTGCCGCTCCTGCACCTCCTTCAGGCTCTGCTGCAGGGATGTTACCTGTGCTTCTGTCTCCAGCAGCTTTTTCTGCAGCTCCGCATCTTTCTCTGCAGATGCTTTTTCCGCCTCCGCTAGCTTCTCCTCCATCTGTCTGTCCTTTTGTTTTAGCATTCTCTCCATGTCTGAAGAGGCTGGCTGAGCTTCAGGTTTGCAGGGAGACTCCTTTGTTTCTTCCACGTTAGAAAGCTTTGCCCTCAGGGATGTGACCTCTGTCTGGAGATCAGAGTTCAACCTCTTGAGCTCTTCAGCAGCAGAGCTAGAGGAACTGCTTGAACCTTTAGCCTCTTCTAGTTCAGCCTTGAGTTGCTCTGCAGTTTGCTCCTGTTCACTTAACCTTTGCTTCAGATCATCTAAGAGTTTGTCGGAGGTTTCTTTTTGTTCGCTCAGTTTGTGGTTTAACTCCTCCAGCAGCTGTTGTGACATCACTTTTTGTTCTCGCAGCTTCTCATTGAGCTCCTCTATCTGCTTTTCTGAGGCCTGTGTTTGCTCCTCAAGTTTTGCTCTTAGCTGTTCTACGTCTTCTCTGGAAGCGAGCTCTTGACATTCAAGCTTGGATCTGAGCTCCTCCAGTGGCTGCTGCGACATCTCTTCTTGCTCCTGAAGTTTCTTTCGCAGCTCTTCAATTTGCAGTTTTGACGTTTTTTCCTGTTCACTCAGCTTCTTGTTAAACTCTTCCAGCTGCTGCTTGTGCACCAGCTGTTCTTTTGCCTGTGCTAGCTCATGCTCCAGCTCCAGCATTTGTCTGTGCTTGCTCTCGCTTTTCTCCTGTTCGTCTGCCAGATTTTTCCTGAGCTCTGACACTTCTTTTCTCAACTGGTCATCGACACCACTGGATGATGCTGTGGGGGTCTGCAGTTCCTGTTTCAGACCTTGAGCTTCCAGCGTCAGGGTGTGGATCTGGGAAGTTTTCTCCTGGATCTCCTTTGAGTGTTCATCGAGTTGTTTCTGAGCAGACCGCAGCTGGACCAGCGCTTGTTCACATCTCTCTGTCTCGCTCTTCACCTGTAGTCATTTCCACAAATATCACTTTCTTTTAGAGTAGT
This sequence comes from Trachinotus anak, assembly GCF_046630095.1. Taxonomy (NCBI): domain Eukaryota; kingdom Metazoa; phylum Chordata; class Actinopteri; order Carangiformes; family Carangidae; genus Trachinotus; species Trachinotus anak. Next base: position 2,780,395 of record NW_027273858.1, on the reverse strand, counting down.
CTTGTTAGAAAAGCCAAGAACTAAATGTCAAACCTCTCTAAAAACATTCAGCTCAAACAGTACATTGAGATAGGTTTCATTATTTTGTGAAGCTTTGAATATTGTATCTTAATTACATTTTCAGCTCTATCTAGCCCTAGAAACTCTATTTAAAAAGGCAACCTTTACATTAATCTCCTCTGTTGGGTGGAGAATTTACAGTTTCATTTTAGCATATGGTTAAAAAATTACTCTGTGGCCCACCTGGTGCTCTGTGGCTTCCAGTTTGGCGGTCAGCTCTCTGACTTCCTGTTGAAGTGCTTCACCCTCCTGCGGCCTCTTTTCTCTCTCCTCGACCAGGCGGCTGATCTCCTTCCTCTCTGTCTCCAGAACAGACTGAGCCTCCTCAAGAGCAGCAAGGGCCTCCTCTCTGCTCCGCTTCACTTCTGCGAGGGCTGCCATGGCTTCCTCTTTGTCTTTTCTCTCTTCTTCCAGAGATGCTTGCACCTCCTCTCTACCTCGCCTGAGCTCCCCAAGTGTGGCGAGGGTCTCCTCCCTTGCTTTCCTCTCCTCCTCCAAGGATGCCAGTGCCTCCTCTTTGCCCATAGTCTGGTACTCCAGAGCAGTGAGGGCGTCTTCTCTGGCTTTCTTCTCCTTCTCGAGGGCAGTCAACGCCTCCTGGGAGTAAGAAGGACTGATTAATTCCTATATTAGTGCTTAAAGAGCACTGAATAAACTTAAACAAGGACAGAGGTCAATAAGTCCTACAGTGCACTAAAGCAGATTATCTTAAAAGGGCTGCACATAAAAGGAGCTTTGCATGTTTTAACTCAGTAACTGCAAATGACAAAGGAAAACATGGACCCAACATCATCATAATCACACTTTCCTAAAGTATATTTGTGTTAGGATTTCCATTTATTTAAAAGGGATAAAAGGAACACAACAACACTAACTTCCTAGATTGGAGAATCAGCTGCCAAAAAGCTAATTTTATTTAAATGGTAATGTGGATTTAGTAATTCGTTCATTTCTTGTAATTACTGATTTTCTGTGAAACCAGTAATCAACTGAATCAAAATGACCAAATTAAGATCGTTGTGCACCAATTCATGTAAAGTCTTACTTTAATAAGGCTCAGTGGCTGGTTCTGAATATAAATAAAATATAGTTCATTGCCCACTAAGCCCAAAACACTTTCATCTGAGAACCACAGTCATGTTCAGGGGCCAAAACATTCATATCGAGTGGAAATTATGTGATTATGTTACATCATCTCTCTCAGTTAACCCAGGTGACCTTGATGAGTAAACCCTTCACATACATGCTTCGCCCTATAGCAAACATCAGGCTGATAGGTCTGTAGGCCGGAGGACTGATTGGGGGTTAGAAAGTCAAGCTTGTGAACAGGTCATTGGTTTAACTAACGTACCACTGAAAACGACATTAACCTCCATATGATCTTGTGGAGAAGTTCATTAGAAGTTCACTGCACAGACATGATGTGGGTAATTTTTGGAAATGATGAAATAAATCACAAAACCTACTGTTGTAAGAGAGGAATCAACACTACCGTATTTTCCGCACTATAGGGCGCACTGGATTATAAGGCGCACTGTCAATGAATGGTCTATTTTCGAACTTTTTTCATATATAAAGCGCACCGGACTATAAGGCGCATTAAGCGAAACAAAACAGTCAGATAAGTCAAACTTTATTAAACGCGTTCACAATAACTCTCAACATTGTTCAAACGTTAATGAGCGTATTCACAATAACTCCCAACCTTGTTCAGTCATAACACGTAAAAAAAAACACAGTCTGATACCGCTAAATCAAACGTTAGCGTATTCACAATAACTCCTTATAGGTCCTTATACACACACACTGTAATATTATGGTGACGCACAGTATGTATTACTCCGCGACGCTCCTGACTACGATAGCCGTGCTGCAAGCGGTGCGGCTTTGTAGTTTACCAAAGTCGTACTAAAACATTTTGACAGAGCGCCGTGAGCGCCGTGTACCACACAAAATCGCTTCGAGGTCAGTAAGCACAACCAGAATTAATCCATATATAAGGCGCTCCGGATTATAAGGCGCACTGTCGTTTTTTGAGAAAATTAAAGGCTTTTAAGTGCGCCTTATAGTCCGGAAAATACGGTAATTAAGCTCAGCTTTGCCCGAAGAGTTGTCAGAACACTGAGATATTGCTTCTCCTCTTTCAGGGAATTCAGCACCTCTTAGTGGTCATGTGTTCCTTTCCTAGGGGGCTTCTTACCTGCAACCGGTTTCTCTCATGTGAACTCCCATCCTCAAGCAGCGGGGCACGGCCCTGGGAGCCCAGCTCTGCTACCCTTTGCAGGTTTTCCACTTGTTTCTCCAGCTGCTCAATCTGTAATGACTTCTCCTGGAGCTGAACAAGGAGCCTCCTTTTCTCCTCATCCTGCTCTCCACTGGTTCCACCTAGGAAATAACAGTAAATGAAGGAATAAAACAGGATGTGAGAAGATGATTCTCAAACTTTTTCACATCAAGGGCCCTGAACAGACACAACTTAGACCACAGACCTACATCTGATAAGATTTTTGCTTTTAGATGTTTTATTAGAGAAAGTGTTTGAAACCCATGACCAAAGCAGACACACACTGTTATTGTGTTACTTATGGATGGAATTGAAAATAAATTATTTCCTTTTACTGGGGAGCCCCAGGGGTCCTCGAGGAGGTTCCTGGGGGCCTCCACTATGAGAACTACTGAGTTATAGAAATAAACACAGAAAGACAGGTGTGCAATTATCACTTTAAAAAAATACATTTTACACTGTCACAGAGATGGTTTATGATACTAATGTGCAGTTTGTCCAATTAACATTTCTATTCTATGTCTCATGGAAATATTTTGTACAGGCTTCATCCTTTGAGGACAACCTATACTTTTAGATCAGTTCATCCAAATTACAAAATAAAAAGTGTTCTACATAACATTAATGGCATCAAACCAGGCAGACAGTTTTTATGACGTTTTGAGGTCTGTGGTGAATATTTGTTCCAGTCCTCTAGAGCCCACAAACTATAACTGCAAGTGGTAAAGCTCAGTTTGTGTTTTCCTCATCTGAATCCAACATGTGCCTTTCTAACAGAATAACACACTGCTGGATTCATGTGTGCTTTTACCGTTGTGTTTGTGAGCCATCTGCTCTTCAGCTTTCCGCTGGTGCTCATTCAGTTCCAACAGCTTCCTCTCCAGCTCTTCTATGGCGTCACTTCTGTCTCCCCGAGGCCCTGCTTGGCCTGAACCCAGACATATATGAGCAGCCTCAGCGGCCTCCTTTATGCCTGCCAATTCAGAGGAGAAGGAGTCCAGAGATTTGTCCTGCAGAAGGAAGAGAACATGAGAAATATTAATCAGGGAGATTATTGAGCACATTCTCACAATAAGAGCATCCAGCTTTGGTTCCCTGAGGTGGTTCAGCCACACTGGAAAGAGTATCCTGGAACAAGATACTTAATCCATACCCGTGTGAGCAGCTACATACAAATTTCTCCATGGTAATTAATACATGATGTCAATAAGAGCTCAAATAACAATTCCCTTTGCTCTCACAGCCAATATAGTTATTCCAACAGGCATCATTATTATTATTATTGTAGGCAAAAGCAGAAGAAGACAAACTCAATAATGAAACGCTGTCACTGTGAAGTGTGAGGGTAAGAATCTTGCCACCGACACACTGATCATTATAAAATCTGTTCTAGCACGCACAACGTATAACCAGCAAGTAAGTGAACAAAACAACAAATATACTGAAGTTGTAAGAAAGAGAGAGATTGTGTTACCGTGGTTTGTGCGTCTTGATTGGTTCCAGCTTTGGCCATTTTATCAATCAGGTTCTTGAAGATCTCCAGCCTCCTTTCTGCTCGCTCCTCCAAGATTTCTCTCTCTCTCGCCAGGCGGTCACTGCACAAAAACACACATACACATATGTATCAAAGTGATGTATGAAGCAGATCAATAATGCAGATACTTATACAGATTGAAGAAAATGATAACAGTGAATGGGAAATATACAAAACCACCAATCATAACTTAGTGGGTGCAGACACTGAAGAGGGTCTACATAATGGAACAAATGCCTGCGAGTCTCCAACTGACAATGGACGCTTTTATACAAAGGTGGACTTGTGTTGCACAATACTGAGTGAGATGGGTTGTCATAGCAAAATTGGGTTGTCATAATGGACTGCCACTGAAAATGTCATTGATATATTCCTCTATAACAGATACTGTTATGCCATAGATGCCTCCCTTTGAGAAATTAGGTTATTTATTTAGTTTCATTATAATTATTTTTATTGAATTCATTTTATTTTTTTAAGGTATAAGATCTAATGTCAGAAAACACCCAAAAAGAGAACAAAAAAATTTGCAAATTGTGTCATCAGGCATTTAAAGCAAGGACACACTAACTTCCCCTGTAAAACTGTGAAAACCCTGGTAATTCTATGAATGGGAGGCCTGGATATATGCATGAACACAATAAAAAACATTTCTCACTTGTAGTCATTCTGCATCTCAGAGAAAAGCTCAGAGAACTCTCTGCTGATCTCCTCTCTCACTCTGGCCTCCATGAGCAGGCTCTCCGCTCGCTCCTTCTTCAGCTGCACCTGCAGCTGCTTCAACAGCACCACCTGCCTCTGAGGAACAGGATACAAAACAATGTAGAGCTTTAAAATAGAAAGTCCTGTTATTTCAGAAACAGTAGCACTGAATTAGTCAACACATAGCCTTTATATCAACAGGCAACAAAGCATGTGGCACCAGCAGAAACTTGAAAGAAAACTAAAACTAAAATCTGTATCTAAACTTTTAAAAACAATATTTTCTTTTACAACTTTCTCACCTTCCGACCTTCTTCATGTTCAAAGCGTGGAGGCAAAATCATATAAATGAGGGAACAGTAAAAAGTTTAGTAAAGAAAGTTGGGCCTCTCCAATAGCCCTGAATTATGAGTCATTATTTTCTCTAAACGTATTCTTGCCTTGTGTTTCACCAGCGGTTTTACTCTCTGTGCTAGAATTTAAAGATCTATTTATTCCCTTCATTGACATGGTAACTATCACTGGCAACTTCTATGTTAAAAGCACTTTGTGAAATTAAAACTGTGAGGGACTGACCTGGTGCATCTTTTTACTGATGAGAATTTTGTCATTTTCATCTCCATCTTCTTCATTGCCAGTCTGATCCCCAGTTACTTCCATCAGGCTGTTTTCCTCCTCATATTCATCATCCACATCCTCCTGGACAACAGAGTTTAATAACAAGATGATTTAACTGGGAATAATTCAAGCCAAGTAAAGTAAGATTCAAACTGCAGCTGTAAAATATTGCATAAGGACCCTCATGAAGTGATCAAGCCTCCAACCCACCTGTACATCCTCCAGGCTACTTTCCCAGCCAATCAAGGAGCTCCTCCTGCTGCTCTGAAGACTCTTCCTCTCAGCATTGTTGAGGATGAAGGATGTCTCACTGGCAGACCTGTGGGGTATGGGGGGAGGGGGCCTCGTGGACAGAACCACAACCTGGAAACAGACAATTCTGGTTATTTCATAAATCTGAGACGGTTGTGGTAGTTTTCTCCAGCTGTGTGTGTGTCGGTATGGCTGCTGTTGAATGAAATAAAGGGAACACTTGTTGATTGAATTGCATTGAGCAAAGCACACAAGGAGAGAAAATGAAAGTGTGTATGCACCTTCTGTGCCACAGCAGAGAACCTGAGGACGTTGAGAGTCTCGTCGTACATGGAGGCACACTGGTTGATGTTGACAATCATACAAGCTTTACCACGACCACAGAAGAAGCCCTGCAGGTAGTGGGTCAGCTTGCTCTCCCTGAAGGGAACATGCTGAAGCAGCCTGAAGGAGGGAACACACAAACATTTGGCTTTGATATGTGAGCATTTTGAACTGTTTGAGATCCTAAACTCTCCAAGTTGATTTTAATGATAATTTGTGTATAATTTTCTCTCAGTGACTTAAAGATGCATTAACCCATTTTGATGACTAGGAAGTTGTGACAGCAAGTGTTAGCAAAAAGTTATGTCTTTATACATCCAGCAGACACTGAGCAAATTAATCACTCTATTGGAGTTGGGTTTGTATCAACTTCATGAATCAAGCTCTGGTTTGGTCTCCACCAACTCCTGAGAAAAATATTTCAGCCGCAAGATGTTTAACCTTCTTCCCCAGGTAGTCGTCAGCTTTGTCTAATCCATTTGACAGAAAACGATCAAGGGCTAATTTAAGATATTGATTGATAAAGAATGCAACTGAAATTTGTTTTGTTAATGTTCCCATGTGTGGTCCTGTGGTCACAGTCACGTGTTATGTGCTTGACTGATTTACTGCTGCCATGACAGATCTATTTTAACACCAGGCGCTGTGCTGTGTTTGTGTCTCATCATTCACTCTCAAGGACAAAAGTATAAAAGGCATTCATCAGGTGGAGGTAGATTCTCTATTTGGACATTATAACTAAATGTGAGACTGTCAGTCTGCTACTGTAAAATCAGATTAACAAAATAATCTGGTGGGCCACATATTATTGCTGGCAGGCCAGTTTTGGCCCTCAGGCCGCTAGTTGCCGACCACTGCTCTAAGTTATCCTACTGACTGATCCTTTTACATTATATCGAGTCTTTTTATTCAGGATCAACTGAAAACAGACGCGTCATGACTCACTTAGCCTGCTGATTGTGTCGTAGTGCATTGATGCATTTTCCCAGGATAAGCAGTGAGGTGTTGATGTTTCCAGCTTCTTTCAGACGCTCTCCTTTATTCTGAGTCTTGGCGCATCGCTCGGAGCCAGCCAGGTCACACAGACACAACCTGACAACAAACACATAAAGAACCTTACACAAAACTTACACACAAAAACAAACGTTTTACATTGCTGTTCAGCATTACTGAACTTTTGTAAGATTTTATTCTACACACTTCTTTTCAGTGGCGCCTTGTTTCACTACAGAACAGTTAGTAACTAAAACCATCTTTAAATGTGCCACTTAAATCTAAAATGTCACTCACTCGCTGACTGTGTGGACCCTTGGAGTCCCAATGTCCTCAATCCTCAAAATGCGGATGGAGAAAATACTGTGACTGGAGAGACAGAGAGATGGAGACAGACTCTTCAGACCCAAATTACCTGAAGAAATATGTACAAAAACTTGGAGAAATAACAGGAATGCATGACAGACATAATGTTTGAGACTTAGCTCAACATTGTTCATGTGAGCTGTGTTTATTTCAGTGTGATTTCAACCACACTTGGGAATAAGACATGGGGTGAATTTGCATAAAGAGAGGAAAGAATGGAAAGGTTTTAAAAACCAGGCCAAGTATAGAGAAGACAAAGAACATTGTCACAAAGTCTTTGACAACTGTAGTTCAAATGTAGTCCACCAGTGGTTCCAGGTAATGTTGGTGATCTGGGAATTAATGTTTGTTTGACTTGTGCACTCAGTGTTAAGCTGCTGTTTGAAAAAAACCCTCAGCTGAAAACTGTAAATGCTGCTGCCTGTGGTGCTCACCTCCTGCTGGACAGCTGGTTAAGTCGGGTGGAGGAGAAGCTCTGGTTCTTCTTGCCCAGCTTCATCACCTTGTAAGCCTCCTCTGCAGTGTTCACCTGAACCCAATGGAGGTCTGAACACAAATGCACACAAACAGAATATTCATATAAACCTGCTAGAAAAGGTCCTTTTAGTCCTTTTTTGTTTTGCACTGCGGGAAGAGTTGAAGAATTTCTGAAAAGTGTCCGACCATTAGTCGGACACCATCATGTTCAGTAACATTGTGTCTTTATACATTTATACATGTCTTTATACAGTTTTCAGAAAACAGTCAGTTCATTAGGGAAAGGAACATGGCCCGTCAGACCTTTGACAAAAGCGTTGCCCTTGATGTCCTGTGACAGACGCAGGACTGTCCTCCTCGGGGCTCCACTGGGCGCCACCTCCAGGAGGTCATGGATGTTCTCATTGTAGATTTCACAGAAAGAAACCCAAACGGAGAACTTAGTATGCGTTTCCATCTCCAGGCTGATTTTGTCCTCAGCTGCTGCAGTCATCCCCAAGATGGAGGGAGCTGCAAAAGAGACAAACATTAAAAATAAATAATCACACACACTATAGAACATACAGTAACAGTAGTAACTTTACACTTCACTTTCATGTAGAATAAAACTACTTACAGACATACAATGAAAATTTGAAACAATTCCATACCTCCTTGAGGGTTAGACAGTAAATATAAACAAGATGTGACTGTGTTGTGAGAATTAGTCAAACTTAATCAATAGTGCACTGGTGGTGTCACTGTCCTATCTGCAGCTGCAGTGCAAACATGAAAAACAACTAATAAACAGATAATAGATTAAAAGACAAATCCAAAACTTGCCTTCAAGGAGAGTCTTATTGGTCGAGTTCAAAATGCTAATGTTGCTCCTGTCACTCTAAGAAAGCAAAGAGGGAAGATGAGTTTATTTATATAGCACTTTAGAGCAATGTCAGTGATTCACAAGAATAATTATCAAAAAAAGTACAAAATAAAAGAAAGAAAGAAACGCAGGTGTACACAGCCTCTGCTGAGCAGCATTTTTACAGCATTCAGTTTATGTCTAGACAGGGAGGGGGGTCCACTTTTTCCTTAAGCAAACATTTGCAGGCCTACTAATGGTATAACTCAGTGGTTCTCAACCTTTTCCAACTCATGGCCCCCTTGAAAATCTCAAAGTGATGGCAGCTGATTGTTGTTGATTCACGATCTTGACTGTTTCCTTTTAACTCTTCCAGTTGCTAAACAGCTATCCATTTTGATTCTCAACTTTTGCCCATGAATGTCATCGTTCAGCACACAATCAGACTGAGATAGAAAAACTGTATTTTTTTTATAATGTACTGTTTTGTAATACCTTCGTGGCCCACTAGTGGCAACCTGACCTTTTAAAGCTCTAAAAAGGTGTCAGAGTGTCAAACAGTGATTTTCCATTACAGACACTGTGACTATCACCAGATATGAGGAGTTGTAAGAGTAACATTTCATGTTATAATCTAGCACATTACTACTGACACCAAAGAGCATCAACATCACATTAATGTGACAAACACATGCAATAAAACAGGGGAAAAGCTTGGGGAGGCAGTGAGATGCAGCAAGAGGAAAGTGTGATAGAAGGCTCAATGCTCTGCCACTGAGCATGGCTGGTCATGGTCGGTCGTTGAATATGAAAATAATATATATGTTGTCTTGGTGTGAATATTTCACTAGCTGATATTGCACCTGTGGAGACACTGAATTAGGACTGTAAACATTTGCAGAGAGATTAAGTTTTAAATCATCAGTGTCTAAATTTGATGCAGAGCCAATGTTTACTTTAAAAATAGATTTGCCTCCAACCAAAAATATGTTTTCTGTAAGTCATCACAGGAGGCTGTAAATGTAATTCCTCCATCTAATCACCCTCTCCCTGGCTCCCTCAAACAGCCACAAGCGTTACATGGCCCACGCTTGCCAACACATAAGGCCTTTCTGCTATATCACCCATATATAACCCTAACCCAGTCATCAGTCTCACATACATCTGACACAACAGACACACTTCCATGTTAATCAATGCAATGGCCCACAAAGGCTGCATCATGGCTTGTTTTCTACTCATGTATGACTCATGGAGCCACAATCAGCAGCATATTTCTATTATATATAAGTCTATTTTCTTACGTTTTACATGCAAAACTACAGTGATTGCATATTGGGTTGTCACTGCTGCAAAAAAACACTGGTGACACTGGCTACGCTGCAGTGCTGCACCTGCATGCACTGCAGGACTGCAGCTCTGCACCCTTGCTGGTCTGAACCTGCACAGCAGCCTGAGACAGACAGCCAGTTTACCTCTTTAAGTTGCTTGAAGAGGTTTCTCTTGAACAACGCTTCCTCGGCCTGCTGCTCCCTGGTGAGTCGTGTGAACTCTCGGCAGCGGTGAGGTTTGATGCTCATCCCACTGAAAACCTGTTCATCAATACTGCTGAAGATAACGTCAAGAGACCTGGGCAGGATACCTGCATCAGCATCTGGACCTGGAGGGACAGGAGCATATTGTTGGATCGTGTCAAGTTAGGTATCACTAAACTCTCAAGACAGATGAATTACAATAATGTGTGTATGCATGGTCATCAGAAATGATAATGCAGGGCCTCACTGTAAGACATGGACTCAGACACACTCACCCCTCTTCAACACCAAATCATTATTTCTCAGTTGTAAGTAAAAAGAGTTAAGCTGTCAAGTTTGTTTACATCAGACATGATGTAGGCGACACTGGTAGCGATAACAACTCTTCTGGAACAGAACAGATATAAACTGAACTTTTCCAAGAAACTGGGAATATGTTGCCAAGGATTAAGTGAGTTAAGACCATGTTTGTTTACATTTTGGAGAAAGAAGTGTATCAAATTAGTTATTTCAAGTTTCTGTTTGTTATGTACCATTGGATGAACTGACAACTATGACTGGATTCCTTACAAAGAGCTTTGTTTTTTCTCTTATTTCTAAGCAGATTTAAGGACATTTATTTGCAGTGGTTTGATCAGGTGTGTGTTCAGGTTTGACTGAATCATGACTCAGAACACTAAAATTGACACCGATGCGAGTTTCAGATGTTTCGGTACAAAAATGTGAGGTTCGGGTATTGATTGATATTTGATGAGTGGTCAAATGATCTTATTCATCTGATTCTGTTTTAGATCAGTTTGAGTATTTTGATGTGATATATGAGTAAATCTAACCAGTAATATAAGACATGAGGAGCTCTCTCAGAGTAAAAAAGGTTGGAGACCCCTGTCTTAGGAGAAATTCATGTGAATCCATGTGTCTACTACACTAATCGGACACAATATGAGGTCTGTCATTCAGCAGAGAGCGGCTGAAAACTGTTTTCCTGCATCTCATTAAAAATCCATCCTCCTGAGAGTGAACACTTTCCAAACTGTAGTGGTCAGCTTTAATTAGACTGTGTAGCACTGCATGCACTTGGGAGTGGGACACACCTAAGAATGTGAAGGTCTTTCCAGCATTAGTGACTCCGTAAGTGAAAACCAGGGAGTTTCCCCCTTCCAGAACATCTTTCACTAAATCCTTTACTGTGCCTTCAAACAGCTCTCTCTGGGTTGTCTCAGGACCATACACCTGTTCACGAAAGGAAAAAAAGCTTTTCATTAATGAGCCAAAAACTTTGTACTTAAATTAATTAAATAAAAAATAAAGCACACACTTCCTTCATATATTATATTGGCTTCTTTGAACTTTTCAGCCATGTTTAGGTTCAAAAACTAATGGAGGGAGACAACTATATAAATAGTATAATATATATATTTGAATGTGATTCTTTATTTAAATACAATAAACAAATATCAATACATGAGTCTGAGAAAAGAATATAAATCATTCTGTGGCTGGAGGAAATAATCTTTTTTGCCTCTCTAATCTGCAAAGAAGCTCAAACCTGAGAGAACTGGAAGCGCTGTCCAGTCTGTGGCAGTGATCTCTCAGTGCTCAGCCTCGCTGAGAGAGACAGACTGGGAGGCTTCAGCAGAACTTTGTCAGGAGGCTCAATGGCAATACAGTCCTGTTAAACAAAAAAGTGAGATAGACAAAACAAAAAGGATTTATGGATCATTCTGGATTTCTGTTTTAGTTTTTACATCTGTTTCTACTAAGGTATCAGAATCAGAATCGGATCAGAATCAGAATCGCCTTTGATTATTCATTATACATAGTACAACGAAATTTGAGCGCTGCTCCCTTGGTGCAAACAATGCTAATTAAATAAAATAAATTAAAAAAACCTAAAGGGAACACAAGAATTAAAAATTAAGGAGTCAATTGACCTTTTAATAGCAGAACTGTTTACCTATAAAACAAAGCCTACTTTTGGAAGAGTCTTCAAATTACTATGTCAGTACTTTTTGAACAAATATAATAAAACTGTTTTGACAGCCAGAGACCCAAGCAGCTGCCAAAGTCACCGGTATTAACTTCTGTCCAACTATCTGCATATGAAGTGTTCTGATTTCTCTTTATTTTTTACCTGTGACTCTCCATTACTGCTCTCTGCTGAGGTGAAGGGTTTGATTCTGAGGTAGACCTGAAGGTGTTCTCTCTCCTCGATACTGGAATGCTGCACAACACATCAGGGTTTAATGACCAAAACAACTCATGAAAAAGAAGTCCAAAAGTCTGTGAGATGGAAAATATCACCATGTGCTTATGGGAAAAAACTGCATGGCTATAGCCGTCAGTATAGCTATAGCAGTCACCGCTCTCAGCCATCCCACCTTTCAACCTTGTAGGATTTGGTTCTCTAAGTATTTACCTGAAATCGACTAAATTTTTGTTCAATCACTCAGAAAACAGTCAGCCAATCAGAAGAGAGGCTGTGGGCCCCTCTTCTGATTGGCTCACGGAGCTCCAGAGAAAAACCTGAGACAGAAGGTACAAATGACAAACATATCTTCTTATGGATATCAACACTTCAAATAAGTAATATGGGACTGTGTCTGCATATTAGAGGTACACCCTGTCCCTAAGTTACCATTATAATAATAATAATAATTATTATTATTATTATTATCGTTGTTAGTAGTAGTAGTAGCAGTAGTGGTGGTAGTAGTAGTATTGTGGGCAAAAGTATTGATAGTAGACTATGTGAATGAGCCCGTCAGTTACCTGTGAGTCTGGTAAGCTGCTGCATTCCGATGAGTCCTCGACTTCTGTTTGTTCCCGACTATCAGCCTTGTTGTTCAGGCATGAATCCATCATCCTGCAACAAAAAAGAGTAAAACAAAAAGAAGGCAAAAGGTCAAGTGATCTCACTTGAAAGGACTTTGGATGTTACATGAACTTAAACTGAGTAACGTCTGCCAGCATGTCAATGTAGTTTTAGCATCCTGTGGACAGTGTGTCACGCCCTTAAAATAAGCTGGCTCCCTTGAAGCTTCACTGGAAGTCGGCTTTTTTTCTAAACACATAGGATTAAGGATTTAACGTGACTTCGGCAAACACGTTATATATAATAACTTTTTTAATAACCTTTGTCAAACAACAGTTGATCCACCACCCGCACGGAGGGGTTTCAACTGAAAACGGATTGAAGTTAACTTAAGACAAGAAACTATCGCAAGGTGGTCTGGTTTTTATCACCGAGCTCAAGCTAAATCCTCGTTTTCTTAACGTTATCTGTTTGTATAAAGCCATTGTGACAGTTTTTATTCATGTTCATTAGCCACATTAAGGCTACTCGCTAACCAGCTAGCTGGCTCCTGTCAACTGATACGTCTTCCAGTTTAACAATTGTTCGTTAGCTTTTATGGAAAGAAGTCGACACATGACACTACAGCCGATATATTACTCGACAAAAATACTCACTTGGCAGTTCTTTTTGGGACATGAGGCACAGAAACGGAAAAACTCTTCTTTTGTGCGCTAACTTTACGTTGAGCTAAACACAACAACACGTCCGCGGTCTGAGTTTGAAACGGACCAATCGAATCCAAGGAGTAATTGCGCATGCGTCATTTCTGTGTTGCATTCATGAATTACTTTTGTGGTTGGAAATCAGAAGATCTTCTGCAAAGGTTCCGAGCGAATGGTGTGTTTACGGAACGAAGCTATTATTTTAAGATCGAGCACGCAATTGATGTTTAAAAATGACTGAGACAAAACAAAACCTCTGACAGCAGCAGTCAGTTGATAAATATTAATAGCCTACATTTTAATAAGTTTATTAACAAAAATGATTTGTAATTTGTTTTTTGTTTCTTTTATTTACAGATCAATTGTTTGAGTTACTTTTCAAGCAGAAATGCGAAACACTGATTACTACTGGTAACATTTGCACCTATGATGACCACTTCCAAGATGAAGCTTTAGACCCTGAGGGCATTCAGTGTAAGATTTACAGCTTATTAAAAAAAAACAATGGAAAGTTTCTCCTGTCTTTACTGTTCTTCACTTTTTGGCCTCTTCTGACTTTCCACTCTTTCACTTATAATACATCTGTGGTCAGTTTGCCTCGTACACTTTGGCTGGAGCTACTGATCGTTCAAAGATCCCAGGATTATCCTCAATGCACATGTGCAAACCTCCAAATTAAGGTGCTTTCTTCGCTTGTTATTCTCTTGCCATTATCAGTGGTACACGGTCAGAGCTGCAAAAATGATAGAAGACTCTGAAAACCAAAAACCAAGTTAGATACATTGGTATGATAACAGACTAAGATCTATCCTTTTTTTTAAAAAGTCATAACAAAACTTACTTACTTACTCACTTAAAAACGGCAAACTCATTCCAAGTCTACAAATCTGTCAATGATTTAGGATAAAACAGCTGCTTCCTTAGGATGTGTGGCAAAAAGTCTTCTTGGGTCCTTTGTCTTAATTCATCAGCTGTACCCACTCATCCTTTGAGGGGTAGGGGTGGGGCTGGAGCCTATCCCGACTGAAACTGGACAAGAGGACTGTGTCCTGGATACACTTCCTTCATACCAGAAATCAAGACTTAATTTTCCTGGGAGATTTCCAATCTAAACGCCATTGGTGTCATTGTTCTACAGCCATTACATTGTGCAATCATCATTTACTTCATCGGGATAATTTAAAGTGAGAACACAGCTTTTGTGGGTGGCCATGTTTGTCTGTGTTGCATGGATACATATTCTCTCTCAATAAGAAACAGCTTAAATTCATGATGTTTTATTCAGTCAATCCATAAATACAAGCCAAAATGTACATACATTTTTAACAATAAAAAATAAATCTCATTAACATTCATATATCAGGACTTAAATCCACATAAACACTTTCCAAACATGCTCTGAACCAACAGTGTCTTTCCACTTCCTTCCCTCTCACACTCATCTGTGTTTGTGTGTTTTCAACTAGAACTCTGCAGAGAAAAAGGGGCCACATTCCCAAAACATCTTCACTGCAGTTCAACTAAAGGGCCAGCAGCTGGGATGTCAGGGTCATACCGTGCCAGAGCTGGGGGCCCGTTGAAGGTCTTGCTGTATCACTGGGGTGACCTTGGATAAATAGTTTTGACCCCAGATGCTGAAACTGAGCTTCAGTGGAAGAAACTGGGAAAATGAACAAGATGGACTTTTGTCGGAAGGTTGTTTAGACTAAACCTGAAAACAAAAGCCCAATCAATGCCTTGAGGTTTGATGAAAAATGAGATGTACAGTGTTGTAGGGTTGTGGATGATTTTTGGCTGCAGAAATGACAAATATTAAATTATTAAAATGATAATTTACGTTTTAATTTGAAGGAAAACGTATCACAGCTGAGAGCAAGGCTAGTCAACTTACTTAATGTGGAAAAGTGTGACTCTCAAACACGCTTGCTCAGCTGTAAGTTTCCCTCTAGGAATTAAAGTGATAGTTCGTGTTATTTGATCATGCGTAGTCAGTGTGCAGTGAGCTGATCTGAATCTACTGCCCAAAATAATCCAAACTATCCCTTTAAGGCAGTAGAGATTCAAAAAGGTAGATCTCATACAGGACATTTAGCTTACTGCATGGAGCCGCTGGATCGAGTCCATTTAACAGCCGAGGTTTTTGCTCTTGTTTGGAGAAAATGAACAACATAATAGAATAATCTGTAAGTGGAGAGATTCTTTTCAACCTGATCCAAAAACTTACTTCATCCTGTCTCATCTCTCAATCTTAAAATGCATAAGACCAAAAAACTTGGTTAAACTCGCCTGAATGTTTAAGTATAACAACACACATCAGCTACAAGCAAGAGGAGGCTCATCTCCTCTTTTTCATAACTTCTCACGCTGAGCTGGAGTCATTTTTATACAAAGAATTAACCTATAATTACCTACATTGTAACTCTAGACAGTCAGTCACTCAGTTATTAAGTGCTTGGTATTGAAATAAATCAATCAAACCCAAGAAATCAATTGCTGACTGTTGCCGTTAATCAATAAATAAGGTCATCTTCTCGATGCAGTATCGCTGACTTCAACTCAGCTTAAAGTAAAAATTAAGAAGAAAGAAAAAAAAATCATCTTCACGTCATCAGCCGAGACATTGTCCAGCAATATTTGGCGATCAATGAATCTATGTTAATAATCACATTATTAACAACATCCTGATTAGATTTCACATTGTTGATCAAAGTCTCCTCCAGGTACCTGCTGCTTTTTGGGAAGTTCTCCTCTCACATGATATTTAATGTACACATCATATGGGACAATGTAAGCCTGCCAACAGCCGACTGGTAAAACAATCATCAGCCTAGAAAGTTTGAATTTGTGAGAAGAGCAGGGGCTACTTTAAACAGCCTCCTTGTATAAACAGACATTAAGAGAAGATTTGTGTGCTCCATGAACCTCAGTATGGAAATGATAGAATGGACCAGAAAAATACAACATTTCTTTCCTCTACTACCACTTTTTTTCCTGATCAGTCAGAACATCCTGTGCCTCTGCTTTCACTGGACTCTGCTGGGTTCTACTGGTTGGGCTTCTCCTCGCTGAAGTTAAACAGGAGGCTCTTTGCTCCGTTCTGCCAGGAATACAGTGTCTCCATTGGAGTTTTTCCATCCTGCACAGGAGACATAAACAAGCAAGACTGAATCAAAACTGCAGCTTTTGTTCTTTAGATTCACATCTGTAGATGTGTACAGAACGGTGACGCAAGTCTCCATTTAATACGACTTTATGCTTCTGCTCCTCTACATTTGGTAACATAGTCTTTCTTTCTCTGTGACTAGTTTCAGATTACATCCCTGTTAATCCAGAGTCATATAAAACAATCACCATTTGTCTGAAATTTTGTCATAAAAGCTGTGTGAAGTCTTGAGTAATGGCAAAAAAGTGTTTTGTGAGGTCACACTGACCCTGATCTTTCACCTTTGACAACAAAAATCTAATCAGTTCGTCTTTGAGTCCAAGTGAACCTTTGTGCCAAATTTGAAGAAGTTCCTTACGTTATCCATACCATTACGGATAAATTATGTTCAATAGGCCAAAACCATGTTTTGTGAGGTCACTGTGACGTTGACCTTTTAACTTTGAACTTTGGCCACAAAAATCTAATCAGTTCATCCTTGAGTCCAAGTGAATGTTTGTGCCAAATTTGAAATAGAAGAAAATCCTCAGTGGCCATGAGTGTCCATCGTGTAGTTACTTGTCAAACTCTGACTCAGGTAAAAATGACACAAATGAAAGTGAAAATGTTTCCTCTGACAGTTCAGAGAAGCTCTGCGTGAATGCGTGTGTGTTGCTCTGGACTTACACAGTTCTTGGTGTTGAGACTGGCCCCGTACATCATCAACAGTTTGATCATCTTGAATCTGTTTATCCTCACAGCGTCGTGCATGGGCGTGTCTCCGTCCTTCAGTGTGGGGAGGGGGAAACAGATATTTAGTGTTGGTGTGGTTTCTCTATCACAAAGAGAGAAGCTCTTTATTTGTAATGAGGTTCTGTCTGTCAGGTAAAAAAAAGATGAATTTGTGTTTCTTTCACCATGTGACTCTTACTGCTACAATGACTTGCTGCTAAATTATTTCCTTACAGATGTATTTTGTGAGCACAAATTGTCCAGAGATTTACCTCTAAGCTAAAACTTTGTGTATTTACTGTTGATTCTTTTCTGATTATTTTATGTGTAAATATATCGAGACTGGAGTCACGACATTTTGCTGCTGTCAAATCAGCTCCCAGCAGCAGTTTGTGCCACTTTAGGTTCATGTCTGTGCAGTAGCTGATGCAATGACGGTGTAAGACGACTGGAGAGTTTTGCATGGTGTTGTTTGACTGAGTCCTTACTCTGTCCTTGGCGTTGACATCTGCTCCACAGTGAATGAGGTGCTCTGCACACTCGCAGTGTCCTGTCCTCACAGCAACATGGAGAGGAGTGCTGTGCAGCTGAGGAGAGGAGAGGAGAGGAGAGGAGAGGAGAGGAGAGAGGAGTTTTATTGACTAATGCAAGAAAAAGAAAATCCAAAAATCTTCTGTGAGGGCAGCTTGTAGGGTGCACTGTCATTTTTAATACCACCAGTAGATGGTGCAAAATTGGGGATTTTTCAAAACCAGCACATATTGTTTGGGTTTCAGTTGCACAAGAGGGAATAAAAACTTGATGCACTTTTACTCTGACAACAGAAATGACCTGTAGTAACCCCTCTAGGTTCAGTGTGTGGACCAACCTTGTCTCTAGAGGTGAACTTGGCCCCTTGGTCGAGGAGGAGCTGCAGGGCTGGCAGGCTGCCCCCCCTGCAGGCCCAGTGGACTGCTGTGGCCTCCAGCTGAAACACACACACACACACACTGAGCTATAACACTGATATTGTAACACAGATGCTGTGTGTGTCTGTGTTAATACTATGAGAGAAACACAATGGAAAGAAAGTCTTTAAACCTCTCACCTTGTCTTTCTTCTCGATGGCAGCTCCGGCCTCCAGGAGCCTTTTCATGACCTCCATGTGTCCTTTGAATGAGGCTTTGTGCAGAGCTGTTCTCTGGAACTGGATATGATTGGATACGTTTCATTTTTAATTGATCACTGTTTTTAGTTTTTTTTTTTTACTTAAACAGTTGACGAATTAAAAGCAACTTAATGAAAAGATAAGATCTTCTACTATTATCAGCTCCTCAAGTACATTTTTATGAAAGTATGATCATTATTATCAGAAGCTGATGTTGTCCATTAGCACGTTCTAAGGAGACGTGTTGCCATCTTTCCGCCCACAGAGGCAGACGCTGCTGTGTGACACTCACATGGTCGGCTACGTCAGGGTTTCCTCCATCACTCAGGTACTTCTCCACCACAGGCAGCTTGTTCTCCATGGCTGCTGTCAGAAACGACTGCTCATCCACCGTCTCTGGCTGGAAGGTGTATGCAAAAAAAACAGTAGATAAGGGGAGCAGTGCACCCTGGGTACAGTGATCATTCATTTGATTCATTGTGTGAAACTTTAAAAGTGGCAACAAATAACAGGGAAACGTTTTATCAGGAATTTTTCCAACAGAATTCAAATGATTTTATATATTTTACCGCATTAGCTCTCACATGTTTTACAATCTGGCTGAATAGCAACGTATTAACTGTTTTAAAAATAAATGACACAGCTGGTGTTTTAGTGACACACTGGTCTGGTGTATGATGAGAATCTGCTGTTTCACTTGTGGTATGAAGCATTTAGGGTTGAAGAAATTCAGGAAATACATCCCAGTCAAAATAAAAACAATGTCACATGTTTGTATCTGGACTTCAGAATCTCACCACAGGCTCAGGCTCTGGCTGTTGTTTCTTGTGGATGGGAGTCTTCCTCTCTCTCCTCCTCTTCCTCAGCTGCAGGATGTTGAACAGGTCGTCCACGGTCTCCAACTTCAGCCTGCCGCTTTTATCCGTCTGACAGGGCAGAGGCAAGACAGACGGCTTCAACACACAACAACAACAGCAACAACAACAACAAAAGAGACTTTATTTAAAAAGCAGATTCTATTCTAAGTGAAATTAATTTGAAGGGTTTAGATCCATCCACCTCTAATAAACAGCCAGTGCATCAGCTGATGTCAGTACCTTTGTTTAAGGGTTAGGGTATCGCAGGTGACTGACATTTAAGAAAGACGTGTTATTCTCCCAAATGCCTCTAGGTGACAGCGTGGACCAAGAGACAAGCTCATTATAGGGCTTCATCATTTGGATTTGCTTCTGCATGTACCCCAATAAGTACTGTGCCTCACTACACTGGTGACAACCAATGAAGCCTTTTGTAACTTTGTTTTGAAAAGTTTTAAATAAATAAATAATGAATAAAGATTTATTCCGATCACGTGCTCTTACATTGAGAGCGGCCACGCTGACTTCCTCCTGCTCGCTGCCACTGTCGCTCTCCTCTGACAGACGTCCACCCACTCCCAGCTGACTGTGGGTCCTGTGGTCATCGCGTTTCTCTTGATTGACAGCTGCCTCGTACACGCCCCCTTGGAAGTCGGCCACCTCTTTGCCCTCTGACCTCTTGCCGGTCACCTGGAGGGAGAGAAGAGGTTGTACGCTCTAAGACTGAATCACCACACAAGAGAAATTCATCACAGGTAAATGTGTTAAACTGGTCCACACACAGACGGTTTTTTAATGCAGCTTCTTGATATTTTGAACAAGAAAAACTCAATAACACACAATTACTGCAGGATTAGTTTTGTGTTGGTCCAGACTTTAACACACAAGCTGCTCTCAGTTTAATTAGCTGCAGAACCAAGTGCTGCTGCTAAGGGAGGAATGTAAACACACTTCACTAACGCACACACTTAAACTCTGTAATAACTCACAACTGTTTATACATCCAATTATTGAATCACTCACCATCTTAGAGTCTATTAATCATTCAACTAAATCTTTTATCAGAAGGGAAGAGAACTCCTCGATTAAGATATCAAATAAAAAATATTAATGAAATGTGCAATAACAACAGTGATCAGTGAAACAACTTAATGTGATCCATAGCAATCAAGCTTCTATTTGATGCGTTTAATTACCTTTAGCTTACCTAATACTGTAATTAGGCAGCCTGTCTCCTAGGCTCTCAAAGTAAAGGATAATTAAGCAATGAAATTGGGTGATTTAAAGAGCCCTGAGTTTAGATTAAGTTGTGTGCATTGATTAAGAAATCAATTAAGTAATTTTAAGAAGTTTTTAAGGTGTGTTTGGTTGTGATTAGCTGTTTTTTTCCTCCTTTTTCAGGTGTTCTGAACGTGTAAATGTTTAATTTCAGTGGTGAATGTTTTTCCCACCATCTTCCCACACAGTTAGGCTGTCTTCTTTTTGTTTTGTACATGCAACAATATAATAATAATATAAATATAATAATAATATAATAATCTGTTTTCCACGTTAAGCGATAGTAATTAGAAGAGTGAATATAGAATAAAAGAGTGTCATGGGAGCTGACAAACACAGTAAATGGCAAAACAATTTAAAGGACCAGTGTGTAGGATTTAGTGCCATTTGGTGGTGAGGTTGCAGATTGCAACCAACTGAACACCCCTCTCCTCCGCTCACCGCTCCTTCAACAAGCGCGTAGGAGAATCTGCGTTGGCCCTCAGGTAACGTAGAACCATGAAAGGCTCTGTAGAGCCACTGTCTGTCTGGTTTGTCTGTTCTGGGCTACTGTAGAAAACATGGCGGCACAACATGGTGGGCTCTATATGAAGAGCTTCATCTAATATTGGAAAAATTATTTCATAATTGCAACAAGGGAAAAAATAAATTTTTGAGTGGAAAATAATTTAAATCAAATAAAATTGAGTGAGAATTTTTTGGGGGGATTTTGACGTCAGAAAATAAATTTTCCAATTTCCAATTTTCTCATTTTGAAGAAGAAAAAGTCTAGTCACATGTTTCTCAGGTGGTTTCTCTGCTCTCTATTTTAAGAAGTAGAAATCCTACAGCTCCTGTTTGTTCCTCTGCCTCCTTGTGTCTCTCTCATAATTGCTATCATTTGCATTTACACACATCAGCAGATCTTACCAGTTCCTCGACACTGTGGAGTCCCATTCTTCTCCTTGATGTGAAGTAGTTAAATAGCACTGGGGGTGTCTGGAGTTAAGTCCACTGGTCCTTCTCTGTGATGATCAGTGTCTCTCTGTCCGTCTCTTCTGCCTGCAGCCGGAGCCTCGGCCTCTTATATATCTCCTGTCAAACCTCTGTAGAAAAAAATAGGGGTCGTGTCACTCAACTCAGATCACATTACTGTCCTCATGTGCTCATTTGGCACGCTCAGAGCTAACATCATCCCCTCATCTCCACACCCAGCCTCTCCCACCACCCAGTCCTGCCCAGTATGGGCTTCTGGGCGCTCTGTGTCACCATACAAAGGTTGATAACAGGTAAGAGGAGTCACTACTTCAAATCTCATCTCAATAGAGGTGCTGGAGGGTCATGTTTTCAGGCTGAGAAACTGAGAATTTAATCAAATGAAATATTAAAAAGTGCAGAAATTTAAGAACAAAGAGGAAACTTTTTTAAATTTCATTGTTCTGTAGTTTTGGCCATCATTACTACTGGCTTGTTCATATTTTCTATCCCTCACCACCCTCAGTTTTTACATCTGAACAAAGTGACAAAAAGTCTCTTAACATCGAATTACTGCTTAAAACACAGACCAACTCACTGAAACTTTGGCCAGAAAGCAGTTACTTGTGAAACATATGACTTCCTGTTTTAATTTCTGGTAAACACTGAGCAGAGTAGCATCATTTCCAAATAAATGATTGAAGTTACATGAATGATGGCATTTATGTGTAGGATGAAAGTTGAAAAGAAATCCAGTTTTGGATGTTTTTCAGTTGCAGAAGGGAGGAAGAGCCACAAACCAGTTTTTCCATTTCTTTTAACTGCAGAGTGATTCATCTTCTCAGTCACAGAAAATCTTTGGCAGCGCCTCATCATGTAGGGCATGAGGCCACAGAAATGCAGTGATATCACTGTGAGGAGACAGGTTCATGGTGGTTGAGGAATAAATAGTCACACTTCCAAAACATCTTCTCCGTGCAGTGCAGCCAGTCACAGATCAAGGTCAAAGGTCAGCCGGATACCTGACAGCGTGACTGATGGCGGTGGCGGGTAATGTGATGTCAGATGCTGTTTTGTCCTGTTAGTAAATGCAGTCAAACTGCATATTACACATTGTCAGAGCGACGTACTGTACATTCTCTGACAGTGATGACACCTGATGGTAAGTGTGATGTCACAAGCTGCATGAGCTCACTGTGCACCAATCAGAAGCCAGAGAGTGAAGTTGTCAGGTGTAATGCATGAAAAAAAAACCTTAATTTAAAAGGGTATTTATTATTGTAGGGCTGCTAGTGCAATGTGATGCTCAGGTACAAACTGATTTTCAACTGACACTTCAATTCCTTTCACTATGTTCATTTCCATTTGTGTCCGTAAAGAAACAAACAAGCAAAAAAAAAAAAAAAAAAACGCAGTGATGTTGTGAGTGGTGCTTTGAGCTAAATGTTAATGGCAGCCTGCTAACATGATTGCTATGACAATGCTAACATGCTAATCTAAAGCAGCAAATAATGTTTACCATGTCCAATTAGTGTGTTAGCATGCTAACATTTGAAATTAGCAATCTTGTAGGTATTTGGTGATAATGCGTTTGGTGATTGTATGTTGCCAAACCTCCAAGTGACATCTTCTTTCAGCTGATATTTCACTCAGGTGTTTCCACTTCAGCTGACATTTCCGGATCCATTTCTTGCTTTACACCCCCTTCTGGCACTTGAAATTCAGCTGATCACTTGATACTTACACTGTGATCAGTGCTTGCACCTTCATTTGAGAAGACATTTCAAACTTGAACTTGTTCTTATCTGAACTCCATATTTAATTATTCTCTTAGTGAGAGCTGATGCAGCTCAGAAAGCTCTGATAAGCAGGTTTGTTAACAGAGAAGTTTTTTTTTTAATAGAAGAGTGTGTAATTTCACATTTCACATTTCATTTCACATTCTCAATTTAGTCCAGAGACAGAATTGTTAATCACTTCACTCCATTTATTTTATTTTATTAACCCAGTGAAAAGGACTTTGAGGCCGACTTGGACATACATCAGAACAAAGATAATATGACAACAATAAAATTGCCAGACACGAAAAATCAAGGTCAATTCAGAATTATAGAAAAATAGACACATTATAATAATCAGTGTATAATGAAAAGGTAAAGAGGGTGAAAATGAAAAAAATAACAGTGGTCAGCTTCGACCTTTCACTTCAAAACTGAGGTGTTTGCAGCCATGTTGCCCACTTCTGACCCTTCCGTTCCTTTGAAAGTGAATTCATAGCTGCGAGCTATTTTTGAAACTGACCTTGTGACTGAAATAGACGCTAAAAGGGAGAAACTGTTTTGAATGGAGTCCTTCAAAGTTACTGCACACTGCTTTTAACACCCAGCTGTATACATGTTTTTGGCTCAGCAGAATAAACTTCAGTATCTTGCTCAAGTGCACTACAGCAGGAAGGACAGTGTGTGTTGCTCTGAGCCTGCAGCTGTAACACAATCAGAGGCTTTCTGAACAGGAACACGATGGTGACCTTGTGAGCCAGCAGATGCTGCTACAGTTGGTAGTTTATACACAGAGACAGCAGGGACGGTATAATTATGGTGTTCAGTTAAAAAGGACACGATTCAACAATTATAGTGTGTGACATATTTTGTATCCTTAGATCATCAACTTCTGCAACACTGTTTCCCCTCAAAATTACATTTATGTACAACCAACTTGCAATAGCAAATACATTTTGAGAGAAATACCATCTGAATGATGTTTTTTCATCAACATAACGAGGGAACTTTTCTGCTAATAAAGTTTCTTTTATGTGCATCTGCTCTGACACTAACAGCACCAACTGTACACATCAAAGTCTGTTTACAGCTGTTGGGGACTATTGCTGCATGTGTGTGTCTGATAAAACAGATTAGCTGAATATTAAATGTTAACTTTTCACATAAAAACACAGAGCTTTTTGTAAATGGTACCCAGACCAGATTAATTTGAAATATTTTTGTGTGGATGAGGAAAGTGAAATTGCTTTCAGTGCGGAGCAGCATTTTCAGATATCAGCCTTTCATTATGTCCATTGGATCTTGCCGTGTTGCATGTCAGTTGCGGTTTGGTTGCAGTCTGGCTTAGTTGTAACTCTCAGCCATGTTTCTGATGATTCTGAGCTAATTTGCCGACCTTTTTCATGTTTTACTGGCATGTTGAAAACATGCTTGGAGATCATTTAGGAGAGATATCAGATGGTCTCTGACTGTACTTGAAATTGGAAATAAACATTTTTTTAAATTTAACTCCCCATTATGAAGTAGATGTTGATAGCTACAGAATAATGACGCCACCTGCATTTAGATTGGTTCCCTATAAGCCTCACTTTCTTTATGCAATTCATTCTGCAACCAAGCGCAAAAATTCACAGAAAAATAAAGGGTTTGGTTTAAAGCACAGAAGAAGTGCGTCTGTCAACCAAAGCAGAAAGAGGACAGTGCTTTTGTAGCTATCATTAGCTTTCAGGCAGCGGAAATGGCAGATGGCGGGACAACAGGAGTAATTATGGAAACTCTACCCAGCAAAAGAAAAAAGGAGGAGGAGGCAAAGAAGGTGAAGACAGAGTGACCGAGGTAAAACTGTAAAGCTGTGATTGGACAAGACAGAAATTAAGTCCTGAAATTATCTGCCAAGACCAGAGACCAGAAAAATATTATGGATTTTTTTAATGATTAATCAGCGCACTGGGATTTGCTGTGGTACTCCCGACGGCCAGTCCGACTATGGAGAGAACTCCAAACTGAAATTCAGTTGACGCTATTTCTACCAGATCCATAAGTAACAAAACCTGTGTAATAAAGCCCAGTGGTTTAGTCTGCTATTATCACAGCACTGAGATCAGGGTTTGTAGTTCAAGTTCAAGTAGCCAGGCTGTTGGCAGCAGCCATGTTGCTAATGCTATCGCTAGCAGTCAGAAACAAACATCCACGATTCATTATCTGTTTAATAAAGAAAAACTATTTCACAAACTTCCCATATTCTGTTAAATTTGGTCCAGTTTTTGTCTAAAGGTCTAAACCTACGACTCTGATGTTTCTCTCAGGCTGTGGCGACGGAGCCGGATCCAGTGGACACGGGTGGATTGTGTGGACGTTGTCTAACCTGGTAGTTCACAGTATACATTCATCCACATGTGGATTTAAAATGACCCAGTTTCGCTTGATTCAAACACAACATCACAGTAACTCTATATTTGCTGAGTGTCCTGTCCCAGAAGCAGCAGCACTGACCAGAAGTTTATACTTTCATATTCAGTTATTTCTGTGCTGTGATGAAGTCCGTGGTTGCTTTGCTGACAGCTCCACAGCTTAATCAGGAAAAGCAATATCATGTTGTTGCAATGAGAATTTTGCACCTATAGTGAGACTTAAAAAAAAAGAAAAAAAAAAGATGCAGTTCTCCAAAATAAAAGTCCCCTGTGCCTATTTTCAGCTGCCATTGCTTCCTCTCTAACACACACTCATATTCCCTCTCTCATATTTGTCATCAGTCTAAAGGAGAGTGTGAAGGTGGCACTATCATTACATGTGTGTGTGCTGAGTTCCTGTGTTCCTGTGTGTGCCAGTAGTCTAAGACTGGCTGGTGTTGAAACCCTGTGGGATACATCATAGGATTCTGTAATTATAAATAGGCCCTGTGCAGAATTCCTTCTCTGGAAATATATCTAGTTTACTCTATTATTAGCTGCGTAAATCCTCCTCTCACCCGGTATCCTCATTTGAGGCGGCGGCAGGGGTGGGGGGGCGGGGTGTTGGTGGGTTGCTGCATCTGTGAGATCGATTGCAGCTCCTCGACACTGTTTACGAGTGTGTCATCGTATGAAGATAATCCTTCACTCAGAGAGACAAACCGTCCGGTCGTAATTCACGACGCTGTTTGCTTTGTGACAAGCGCCTGCAGGCGCCACAGCCTCCCAGCCGCCCTCTAGCTGTCTGTCGGAGAGAGCCGTAACCCTGACAGGGATGAAATTTAAAGGTGATTTGTCACAGTCCTGCCATGTTTTTCAGAGCAGACACGAAGGCAAATGACAGCAGAGATGGGAGGAGATAAAATGTGACATGAAACTTATGTTGGTAGAAAGATAGTTCTCTGTCATGTTCGTCTAAGGAGCGTCAGACACAGGGACGAATATGTTTCATATTGGCCCAGTAGCCGAAGGAATTATGTTCATATTGGATGAAACCATCACTCATGATTTACATCTAACACCAGTGTTGCAAGACATAATATTCTGTTTAAACAGCAAGGTGGAAAGCAAAGGTTTGGACTGGACCGCAGTGAAATAATGAACCAACCTTTGAACATAACCTGCTGGTCTTTGTTATCTAAACATAATGTATCCCCTCACAAATACTACATTTGGAATAACCTGGATATTCTATATATTTCAAACACAAATCATTGATTTTACAGAAATGGGTTGATATTGGCAGATTGCTTGCCTGTAATCATAATATAATAGAATACAATATAATACAATATGTGCATTCCCTGTACTCATGAGAATAGAAGGATACACCATGGTTAATAACCCTGCTTCTGTGTTTGTGAAGTAATTTGGAAATTGCATAAACAGGAAAAAAACATGGTTATTGGTTATTATTTCTGTTTAGTTTAAAACACATTGAAAGAAGTTTATCTGAAAATATTGCACAGGTGTTAATTCAGATAGTGAAAAATGCAGGTTAAAAGTTGACCCTCTTTGTTTTTGCCGCCACAACACAGAAACCTACTTTAACTGTCTGATAAAGAAACAACAGTTTGGACCCTCTACACCTCAAACTTTCTCAGTGGATCCTTCCCATTCAAACTATTTCTGTTGACTCAATTATGAGCCATGATATAACATAATGACATATTGAGGTCGTAAGACAACATAAACCACAACTAAGGAAACAGTGAAGCTGTGGAGTTCAGTATTCTTCACTGTTGTGACGATGGCCTCAGTATTGTTAAATGTTACACTGAAAAAAAGACTCAACACTGTGAGAGCTGCAGCGTCTGTCAGCTCTACGACCTGTCAGCTCAGGTGTTTCCTCACGGAAATAAGTCATGGAAATAAAGTTTGTTGCTAAGCAGCACTGGCCAAAACGTGGTTTACTGGAAAATAACTTATTTGTTGCTAAGCAACATTATCTCATTGCCTGAGCAGGGAACCACTGGGAAAAACTAAGGTCTTCAGTGTAGGGAATAAAACAGGGCAACTGTTTCAATGAATGACTCACACTTATTAACATGTTCATCAGTGGTTTGACTGTGATACAGAGGAGCTATAGAAACTCACGAGGAGAAAGAAGAGAGAGATCTTAGTTCATTGATGACCAGCGAGGAGCAGAGTCATAAAACATTAAAGGCTGAGTCCTGATTTTCTCATTTAAACAAACATCATGAAGTGGTCTTTAAATTTGTTGTTAATATTTTATACTAGAGAGGGAGGCGATGAGGGTCTTGGCGGTTCTCCTTTAGCCTCCTGAGACAGATGTAAACACACTTATGCTGGTAAATGCAGTTTACAGGCCAAGGACACACAGTGTTGTGTCAGTTGTGGTATATATAAAAAAAAGAGCCATTTAGCATCTAAAACAACTGATGCTGACAATATGCTGCAGCTGAGTGAGCTTATTAGCTATCAAGTGAACCGACATTGCACTTTTGATGTTAGGATATGTGTTTGGTTGCAAGATTTGGTGCAACAGAAGACGTGTCCGTGCTTGTTGATACAAAGGTGATATAAGCTGGATGCTAATATGGGTCATGTGCAAAGTCTGTGGCTGTTTGTTACTGCATTTCCTGCAACTTAGCTGTTTGGCAGAGGCAACCAACCACAAGGTGGTAATTCTAGTTCTTTTCTTTTTATATTGTCATGTGTTATTGCTTGACACAAGTCACTATAAAATAAAAAAACATTTGCAGCCATTTGTATAAAAGGCGTTATACTAATACTACAAACTTCAGTTCCATGCTCCTAGAGTGAGAAGTTTAACAAACACCTCTGTATTGTATCTACCCTCATATATAAGTACACGTGTAGTGTGTTTGTGAGTGTGATGCAGATTGTTTACGTGCTACAGTGTATGACAGTTTGAGAATGAGGTCAGCTTGGATGTTGTGGCACAAGTGCGATGGGATACAAGTTACTGGCCCCGCCTCTGCCCGCACAGACTGACTGTGTGAGCCCTGACACAGCTTAAGATAGAGCTTAAGAGCCAAGCATCCTGGTGTGTATTAATAGACGCAAAGAGCTTAATAGCAATAATGAGGGTCTTTAAGACAGTGGAGATGTGTTGAGATTAACCACAGGTGCAACACCCACATGTACACACACCGACAATAACACCCATATACACACAGGCTCAAGCGCACACATGCATACATCAGCACACATGCATACATCAGCATGCATAAAGATGCCAAACAGAGAGATTCACTGCTCAAGGTCACAGGGTAACTATGAGTGTGTGCGTGTGTGTGGTTTCACGTGTGCACATGTGATCATCCTCATAAACGTGGGGGCAACGGTCAAGTGCAGCGAACCAGCACCTGCTGTAACCAGACACACACACACACATACACATAACATACATAAGACCCTACACAAGTTATTCCTGTCTCACACCTCTGATGATGAACAATCCAGGATCCTCCTCTAATCTCCTTCACACCTCAAAGTTCAACTCTGCAACAACACAGAGCAGCTTCACAAAGGGAAGCAAGATACGGCACAGTTCATCTATTGTGGGTCACAGAGTGAAGATCATGTGTTAACTGCTGATGTTCAGTGCAAAAAAAAAAACAAAAACAACATATATACTCATAATTTTTTATGTTTGCTTCCTAAAACATGTTTTTGTGTAGTGAAAATATATCTTATATTTTAAACATGACAAACTTTGACAGACGTATCTGAATTTGGGAGTTTCTGCCATTTTTCTCTCAAGCTCTGACAGTTTCAGCTCTCACCTGACGTGTTCAAGTTCAAGTCAGGGCTCTGATTGGGCCACTTCATTTTTTTCCATAAGCCACTCCTGAGTTGTCTTGGCTGTGTGCATGGGGTCATTGTCCTGTTGGAAAGTGAACCTTCATCCCAGTCCCAACACAATCCTGTCTCTGAGCTCTGCAGACACTTCCTCCAAAGTCACGTCTTGGTTTGTGCTCTGATATTGTCAGCTGTGAGACTTCATACAGACAGGTGTGTGTCTTTCCAAATCATGTCCAATCAGCTGAATTTACCACAGACAGACTTCAATCAAGGTGCAGATACACCTCAAAGATGATCAAGAGTAATGGGAGGCAGCTGAGCTGAATACTTATGAGAGGCGATGAGCCTCTCTTCTGATTGACTGACTGTTTTCTGAGTGATCAAACTAGAATACAGCAGATTTCAGGTAAACACTCAGAGAAACCAAATCCTGCAGAGCTGGATGGTAGGACCAGGTGGGCGGGGCTTGGGACACGGCTGAGGACGGTGACTGTAACTGAGAGTTATAGAATTCCTGACGGCTTGTTTTAAGGCTCTGTGTGCATTTCTCCGTGGACTGAGGCTTTAATACTTTCACAGTATTAATATCGAACCTAGACCTGCTTTATAATCAAAAAAAGACATGGACTTCTCACTTTGTACAATATGGGACCTGTATATACATTTGCAAAAAAATCTAAAATGTATTTTCCCTCTGTCGTTATGAGGCACTGAGTGTAGATTGGTGATGGAAATAAATGAATTTAAAAAAGTTAGAATAAAAAACATGTGACAGGTTGAGGAAGGCTGATAGTCTGTCAGTTTGAAACAGGAAACGAGCAGCAGTCTCTCGTGTTGCGACCTGTGGGGTCATTTCTTTATGGGAGGACAGCCTCATTTTTTCACAGAGGGGATATTACAGAAACCAATCACTCTTTATGCACACTGACATTTAAGAATTATATTCAGATAGACATGAAAGAATGCAAACCTCTCCTTTAAAAACCTTAATCATTTTTAGATGCCAGGAGTGGATGTTGTAGCGACACACTTAAATTGCTGCTCTGCGTGCTGTGTACCGACACTGAGGCTAAACCAGACTCAGAGGCAACAATCCTTCGGCATGCATTTGTGTGTGCAGCATATGTGCGTCTGGATGTGTGTGTTTTCATGGATATGTGTCCACAAGAATGCCAACCACTTGCCAGGAACAGGTGGAGCGGGCACAGTAAC
Source organism: Trachinotus anak (assembly GCF_046630095.1). Taxonomy (NCBI): domain Eukaryota; kingdom Metazoa; phylum Chordata; class Actinopteri; order Carangiformes; family Carangidae; genus Trachinotus; species Trachinotus anak. The sequence continues at coordinate 2,749,548 of NW_027273858.1, read as the reverse complement.
GCGGCGTCAGAGGCCATGTGGTGAGGAAAGGCTCGCCAACAACAAACAGCAGCTCCAGAGGGATCAGAGCTGATCCTCAGGTTCAAGGTTAAACACAGGAAGGAGGGAGGGGAGAGCTAATAGTGACCAGAATAATAAAGCAATACACTGCCCAAGAAAAATGCCTGTAATGTCACAACTCTGCAAGAGAGGTTAGTGAAGGATAATGACATATTATTTTTAAACTTAATGTTTGTTTTCAATGTTGTGTCCATCATTTTTCAGTAATAAATACATAAACAAGTTAACTGAGACACACTAAAATGATATTGAGTCTTTGTGCCATATTGTGAGAAGTGGTCAATATTTCTTCAAGGATTTAGCAAACAATCAGGCAACATTTACAGGATAACGGCAAGTTGAGTTTTTTCGTTAAAGGTCCCCTGTGAGAATTTGACTGCTAGTAATGATAGGAGTGCACAAGGACTCACATTCCTACTCTTTGTTTCACACACTTTCACTGGTTTATGGTGACGGTAACGTCAATAAATGCAGCAAAAGGCAGCAAAGTAGAAAACCGCAAGCTGGCAAACATGGATGTAAACGATGCGGGTTTCATATGTTTCACGGTATTGCAAACATTTTATATGGAAGAACATGCATTCAACATGTTTTCTATGCCCCAAGGATTAGTTTTGGTGAATGTAAATTGATTTTTCTCCATGAATCTTCTAACAAAATGCAGCTGAATCAGGTGCTTTATAGGTCAAGGGCAGCAAACTTCCAGAGGACAGAAGGGACTGAAGCACGGTCATTAATTCATAGTCTTTAATTGTCATGATGACACTAATGTGTCATAGTGGACAAAGACATGAGGCAAACAATTATAGATCTAATGACAATTGTAAACCTGGTCAGGTTGACCAGGTTTACAATTGTCATTAGATAATTGGTTGATAATCGGGTTTTGAATCTATAGGATAATGAATCCAGGGGTGGGAGTAACCAGCTCCACACCCAAACACCATGTCAGGAACAAAGGAACACAGACCTCACTTGAAGTTACAAAGAAAAAAGTACAAATAAACACATTTTGTTTGTGTACAAGAAAACTGCACAGGAGACCTTTAATTTTCCTGAGGAATCTCTTGAGTCACTGGAGCAGGAGCAGAAGCACATCCTCATCCTGGTGAGGTGTGTGTTCTGTGTTTTCTTCTTGTTTTGCTTTTGTGGTGTAAATGCTGTGATGTGAAAATAACAGTAACATAAGTATAGAAGGTTTGCAAAGTCGCCGTAGCTATGTTGGTTATACCTCTAAAGTTATAGAACATGAGCCATCATAAGCTACTGGTGATACCAAGTGAAAGTGTGTTCAAGTGAAAGTTCTATCAATTAGGAATTCAACTTTTCATTTATAAGAACAAGACTGAGTTAATCCTTCTTGCAAGAGCTCTGCAGTAAAATCTTTAAGGATAAAATTTTTAGGAATATTAAACAACCTGGCAGCACTTATTGTTTTGCACAGAAACACTTCTTCAGTGTTTGATCCCCACTCCGTCACACTGCCGCACCCTGTGGGCTGCGGCGCCCTGCTGCCCAGAGGCATATCTGTGGTCAGAGCTGCAGTGTTGAGGGAACTCCACGCACTGGTGCCCATCACACCCTGAAAAGAATCCTGGTTTGGTATTTTTCGACTCAGCTGCTGTTCAGCTGCTGCGTGCCTCATTTAGAGGGTTGGGCACTACACCCGATACTGGCGATACTCAATACAAAATAAGATTAAAATTAAAGGGGCTTGGCACAAAATGGGGCAAGATGAGTGACTTAAAACTTACTTGGTTGGACAGTTAGATTTTGGAGAAAAACTCACTTTTGTCCTTTATGCCTTTATTGATAGGGCAGTCGAGAGAGACAGGAAACGGGGAAGCAAAGAGAGGGGGAATGACACGCAGGAAAGGGATGCGCGGAGCGGGACTCGAACCGGGGCCGCCTGCAGCAAGGGCTATAGCCTCAATAGATGGGGCGGGTGCGCTACCCACTGAGCTAAACACCGCCCCCTTACATGATTATAAACATGTTAAATTCTTAATAAAGAGATTCACTATTGACAAATTGCACTAGGTGTTTCTGTAAGTGTACATAAGTTGATTGATTGTATTATGAATTTAAGTGGGTTGCAAAGTGGGTACACCAATGCCAAATAATGTTTTGGTCTCAGATTGTTTCATTAGGTGCATGACAACTCCAAACTCCAACTCCAAAGTGCACACCTCACTGTTGGGCCTGGAAAAACCCCAAATAAATGCTTTTCTAAGATGTTAATGAGCATGTATTCATATCACCAGTTTGACTGGAATTTCTGACATCCATCCATCAAATCACAATTATCAACCTGTTCCACTAAAGGAGCTCAGCAAAGTTAGTAGGATTCGTCACCTGGGAACAATGAATGTCTGTACAGAATTTCATCACAATCCATTCAGCAGCTGTTGAGATATTTCATAGGATAAGTGAAGACTGTAACCTGCTGATGGCACCGGAGGAAAAGACAAGGTCGGTAGGATTGACTGGGAACCAAGATTACCATGAACTGTTGAGCAGTTCATGGTAATCTTTCAAGTAGCAGCTGAGAAAATACAGTCTGGACCTAAGTGGTGGACGTTACCGACATTACTATATCTAGAGCTGCCACTAATTGTATTGGGACACTCACTTTCCCTTTTGATGGCATTTAGTGGTGCGTGTCATCTCCAGCGCTTGATGCCAAATTGCTTTGCTGGATTGAATTGAAATGAAAATTAGAAAAGCCAAGCAAACCCAAGCTATTAAAGTCTCATTTTGTAAGTTTGATGCTATCAACCACAGTAACCTTAGACTTTAATATGGCCCAGCTGTCACTTTGGGTTACCCCCAATTAATAAAATATTTAATGGCAAATATTAGTCAGGAAACTTACTGAAGTCATAAACGAAAACCTCCTTTGTGAAAAAGTCCAGTTTATCCTGCTTAGGGTTGCAGGAGGATAAAGTCAGTTCCAGCATGCATTCAGCAGGAGGCAGGCTACATCCTGGTCACTTTTGGCACTACTTTATGATGAAGCTCAGTTGGAAGAACATGAGACTGAAGCTCTAATGATCACAGGGTCAATCTGAGGTTTCTCTTTGGCTCGCTAATGTAGAATTTGCTTGTGTTTAACACTCCCCTTACTCATGAAACCACTCATCCATACCACCGCTGCTTGTAAGTATGAAAGAGTTTCTCTGAATGAGAACGGCGTAAAACATGCAGAGAGGATGATGAGTCATTCGAAGTGAAATGATGACTGAGGATGAGTCTGTTAGTCACTTGGGAACCTGCTGAAGAAGCCTCTAAGAGACAGGAAATAAAGACGAGAGGCAGGGAAGTGGAGGATGAACATAGAGTGGAGGGGAGAGAGCAGTGAAGAAACTGTTAAAATTACAGGTTTAGAGTCGGAAAGGAGAGAGAAAAAAAACACTAATAGTACTGAGGGATAAGAGAAGAAAGATGACGACAGGAATAAAAGAGTTCAGGGTGAGGGAGAAAAATGAGAAGAACAGAACACATCAGAATGGAGGAAGAGAAAGGAAGAAGAGGGGAATTCATGAAGCAGTGGTCAGTAATTGGGGGGTGCAGAAGTCGATCCACATTCCTGTAGAGTGAGGATATAAAGCAATGGCTGCCAGCAGTGTATGTAGGGCACAGAAAACACCCTGAGATCCAGTTCAAGAAGAGAGAAACGAGGAGGACAGATGGTCCTCTCAATATCCTGCTCAGCAGCATGTTTTCATTATTTACATTTGTGAGAGTGTTGCGTCAAAGTGTGATGATTTTTTTCTTTAGTCAATCAGTTTTGAGTCGTCTTCAATCCTTACTCACTCCTCACCAGCAACTTTCTACTTTATGCAATACTTTGGTTTATGACTCAAATACATGCGAAAGATTCCCACATAATGTACTCCTGCAAAAAACGACACAATCTGTTGTCTGTTCATGCAGCTTATTACTACACAGTTACATTTTATTATCAGGTGGTCTTCAGCAGTCGCTGTAAAGCAGGAGGTTTAAATGATGTAATGTATAGAGCAATAAAATCTGTGTCCAGAGGAGGTTGGGCTGAATTTATGCATGAACAAAACATGGAAACCACCTTAACGTGTGTAATACTGTGACCATGACAACAAAGTTTTTCTGATTTTTACCTAAGTTTAGGCTCAGGTGTACTTTATCGCTAATTAGCATACGTTAGCATGCAACACACTAAAGCGTGCTTGTAACCATGGTTAACATTACTCCACTTTCACGTCAGCATGTTAGCGTTGTCATTGTGACCATGTTAGCATTTAGCTCAAAGCAGCGCTGTGCCTGAGTACAGCCTGACAGTGCTAACATTGCTGCAGACTCTTTGTCTCGTTAGGAAGCAGTTAACACCTCTGCAGTGGTAAAATTAAACATATAACACAGTCAGAACAATCCCAAGTATTTATTATGACAAACACACACACGCACTGTCTCTCACATGCTTCACAATTATACATATTTAGCTCCTGTATCTGTGTAGACTTGTGTCACACAATAGATAAAGTATAACAATAGATAAAGTATGACGTCTGTGTGATTTAAATAAGCCGATAAAAATAAAGTGGTGAAACTGTTGCTGTGGTAAAAACCATCCTAAGTAAACAGCTGAGTCTCTCTCTGTCACACACACATCCTCTCCTTTTTTCTGTCTTTTTGAATCTCTCCTTGTCTTTTTTCTCTCTTTCTGCAGCTGTCTTTGTGTTTCTGTTCTACTTTGATATCCATCTACTGTATCTGTATCCTGTGACTGTTTGTTGTTTTATCTCTCTGTAGTCAACCCTCTTCCTCTCTTTATTTTTCTCTCTTGGTCTCAGTCCTTTCACCACGTTTCTCCTCCGCAGCCTCATTCTTTCTGACTTTATCTTAAATATACTGTATAATCTTTCCTTTCCATCACTCTCACTTCCATCCTCTCTCTCTCTGCTCCCTTCTCATCTCTCTCTAATTCTCTTGCTGCTTTGCCTCATTACTTCATCTATACACTGCAGATCAAATGTTCTGGATCACCCACATTTTTACAGTTTTGAGTGAAATCTCAGCAGTGAATAGTCCAGTGAAAAACCTTGAATTGTACAGAGGTGGTGAACTGCCCAAGGTAGAAAAAAAAAGAAAAGAAAACATTTTAAGACACCAAAAAATGAAACATCATAATGTAAATTTAAAAGGAAAAAGTCAATTTTCAGGGAACAAAAACTGGTTAACTTACATCTTTCCTGCAGCAATGGAAGTAAATGAAGCCTTGAAAGTTAATGCGAAGTCAGACAGGCAGGAACAAAGGAAGACAGGCTGGTTGGTCAGAGGTCCAACCTGCAGCAAGATAATGAGCCGCAACATTAGAAGAACAGAACCAGACACTGGCTTCACCAGCACAGTCTCAGGGCTTCAACCCCATGGAGCCGGTTTGGGAAGAAGTGGACACAAGGTGGAAGCAAAAAAACCTGCAGAGTGCATCTGTGATCTTCTGCAACAGTGTGGGACGAAGTCCCTGAACAACGTTTGATTTCCGTTGTAGAAAGAAGGTCATGAGTGAGTTCTGGGGCTGGATGAGTCAGAAATTGTGATTAAATTTAGGATTTAGAAAAAATAAAATCTTTATTTGTTCTATGCTTTAATTTCAGAAACACTGAGATGTATATTTCAGTAACAGCTGTAAAAATAGTTTTTGACTGGTTTCACTCTTTGTTACTGTCTTTTCCTTCATCTTCAGTCATCTTCTTCTTCTCTCGCTCTCCCAGTTGTAGCCTCTTGTCTCTCTCTCTCTGTTTCTCTGTCTTCTGTTCTAGATTTTACCCTAATTCAGACTGACATGAGCCTCGCTACACTAATCCTCTCAGTTGGCACTAATTGGTCTAATGAGAACGCCAAAATTACAGGTCAAATAATTAGAACATTTTCAATATCTAAACTGTGAATGATATGTAATCAAAACATTATTTTACATTATTACATTATTGTTTTAATATACAATATTATTACAACTTTTATTATCATCATCCTTGGTTTATTTGGATTTTTCTCTTCTCTGTTTTAATTTTTCTCTTTTCAGCATTCATCTAAAAATTCTGTGGGCACAATTCAAACATTAACATATAGTATTGACAGTAACATACACTGATAATCCTCCTGTTTTACCTTCTGTTGTTTGTTTATGCAGGTTAGCTTTTAAGACACCACTTGTGATGTCTCACTCTGCAGAAAGACCCTAAATCAATACAGTAGTATAATGTGGCCTAATGGAAGTAATATGGTTAACATTCAACATTTCACATTTGAAACACCCATAATTGTCACATCTCAGTCTCACTTTCAGGACCTGTCTCGTTAAAGATTGTCCCACGGGGAGCCTGCATCATTCGCAGGAGACAACCTGTGTACTGTTGCCTCATAATGAGAACTAAAGGGTAAAAAAATGTCACTTTCCTTTATGAGAACAGGTATTATTTCCATTTTGTCAAGTCAGGAAATAATGCATGAAGTCCAGGCCAACTTTAATTACTAAATACTGCAATAACCACTTGGTGGCAACACATTCATTCCACAGTCATTGTAGTTGTCCCTTGAGAGAGGGTGACGTTTTAGAAACTGTGCAGGGGTAAAATTTTCATTTTTTGAAATTTACAATCTCTAGGACTGTCCCAGAGAGTGTGTGTGACTGGAAACGTCGTTGCCATGGTGATGCATTCCACTTCCCAAAACAAGAGGTCACATCCCACAGGGTGAGGTCATCAAAGACTTTGTTTTTCCTCCAGCGGCCCCATATGTGAGTCAGGACTGGACCAAAAAGTCTGATAGTAACAAAATTAAATTAAATTAAATTAAATTAAATTAAATTAAATTAAATTAAATTAAATTAAATTAAATTAAATTAAATTAAAAATTGAAACAGGCATTGCTAAAATTATTCTGATTTGTACATATAGAAAATAATATATATACGGAAAAAAAATCGCTTGGTGGCAGCCAGAGTGAAAATAAAGGTGGAAAGTTTGTGCTCTTGCTTCCAGGCAATAAAGAGGTGGGATCAGGTACGTGTAGTTAAGGTACACAGTCCTGATATGCAGATGACCAGTGACTGGAAGATGCTCCTCAAACGCAAAACAAGAACGAGGGCTGGGTTTTCGTCTCTCATATTTATAGTCATTCTGAACGTCCATACTTGAAGTGAAAAGCCTCAAGTAAAGAGGGGACATTCATAACGTTGCAATGAGTTGTTCGCTTTAAAAATGCCACAATGAAAAAAGATTGAGCTAGAGCTGACCAATCACTGTGCAAAGTGATCCAAAATGATCCTAAAGTTTGAAAAACAATTTCAACGAAAAGCTTCATAACCCCCGTGGAGGTAGGATCTGTATTCCTATCCTATCCTCCGATGGCAATCCAGTCGTTGAGAGATTTCACTAAAAAATAAAAATGACCTCATGGTGGAACATGGTAGAATCATCAAAGTCAGATCATGAATGTCTGAATGAAATTTCAGGGCTGGTTGTTGAGATATTTCAGTCTGGGTGTTGGACCTAGTTCCCAGAGGATGTGTCTTCATAACTTTGTGATCCTTTGACTTTCTGTAGATCTACCATGAGGTTGAATTTTTGGTTCAGAGTGTGATTTCTCAGCAGCTATTGGATGGATTATTATGAAATTTGGTTCACGCATCCGTGCTCCACTCAGGATGAGCTGTGTTTATAATACTGCAGTGACTTTTCATCAGTGAAATCAGGTCAGAATTTCAAGTTGTCCAGTATCAACTCTTAGTAAGAAAACGAATATAGTGAATGCTATAAACATTATACCTGCATAGCATTAGCATTTAAGCATTGTCACTGTAAGCATGTTAACATGCTGTAATGTTAACATTGTGCTGAAAGCACTGTTGAGTCTGAGTAAATCCTCACAGAGCTGCTAACATGGCTGTAGACCCTTTGAGTGTTGCTAAGAGAATTTATAAATTAAAAAATGTGAATGTATCCCTCCAGGCAAAGATGACTCAGACAACAGTGAGTGAGGCTGGCAGGGGGAAAGAAAAGTGTGTGATCACTCCGTCTAATCATTTCATATTTATGTCCTTTTAACCTACTGTTACTGAGGCATAAACATTCATTTGCTGAAAGATGTGTTCAGTGTGTCGAGTGAAAAATAAACTCAACGTGACACGGCATCTCTTCCATAGACTGTCTCACAGCTTCCTGCTGCGCCGACATCAGTCTTTCTTTCTTATTTTCTATTGATGAACAAAGAGAGGAGGATGAAAGGAGGGACAGACTTCTCTCCCTTTAATGTCTTTCTCTCTCCTACCTATCTCTCAGCCAAAGGACCAAGAGTTCAGGACTGGTTTGGTGCAAATTATAATAGTAGATATTATTAATAATATGTTATTTAACATTTCTTTAAAAAAATAATTCAATGAGAAAGTTGTAGTAATGTTGCATGCTGCATTGTAACATGTTGCAGCATGAGATCACGGACGGGAGGCAAATCATATTCAGTATTAAAGGAGACCAGTCAGACTGAACCAACCGAACCAGCTGAGCTATCAGGTATTTCTGAGCCAGCTCTTATATGGAGTTCGGCTGAGACCATCAGCTGGATCAGCCTTTGACTAGTAAAAGAGTTTTTTTGGTAACAACAACCTGAACAAAAAATAATCTTCTAAATATGAAAAAAATTACAATAAACAATTGCAAAAATTGATCAAAACGAAAGCAAATAAATTTAACATAAAAACCAAAATGAAAAAAATCTTTCAAATAACGATGAGTCATGAAACAGAAGAACCACCAACCTCACAAAAATACACAGAAATATTAAAATTCAAATCACCAAATCTCCCTCAGTCTCAGAGGCTGCTATCTTAGTTGACAAAGGCAGAAAAACATGATTTTTCTATGACTCTGTACGCCACGAGAAGCCTTCCCATGAATAGGATTTCATATCTTAATATCACAGCTGTGTGGTGCATGTCTGAACACTGTGTCCGATGAGTTGGTGAGAAGGCACAAAACAATATCAAGGAAAGAAGCCGGTGCTCCCATAAAAAATGTTTTGGATACAGCTAGTACATACAATGTTCTGCCATGACATCCTCATCAGGTATGTGGCACACAACTGTGCTAAATGCTGATCATGCATCAATGAAATAGTGAGAGGACACACAGTAAAGGTGAGGTACTCTCTGGTTCTCCTGAGCAGTAATGAAAGATGCATTTGTGAGCTGTTATAAAAGAAGAGATTTTTTCATAAAAATGAGAAGAAATCAGTTGTTGATTCATTTATAACCTCCCCATACTTCCACTTTTCATTGAGATTTAAGCAGCTTTAATCCGGTGGAAAAACCTTAAATGGTACAAAGGTAAGTGATAAACCGTCCGAGGTAATGGAAGTAAATGAAGCCTTAAAAGTAACAAAGGAAGACAGACTGGTTGGTCAGGGCCCATCAGACAGCAAGATAATGAGCCATAACCTTAGAAGAAAAGAACCAGTATGTATACATTGAGATAAAGCAACACTTTTTCTTTTCTTTTTTTTTTTTTTTTTGCACTTTCCATAAAACAAAATCTCAATTGTATGAAACAATTTTGTTTCTTTTGTTTTGTAAAAGATTTTTCTTCAGGTTTTTATTATCATTATTATTATTTTCATTATTTAGTCATTTTCATTTCTTCTGTAATTTTTACTACCAGCACTATACTTTGCATAATTATATCTGATTTTGTGATGCATTTTGTGTTTCCTTATTTATACTATGAATAATTGATGAGCTCAGTCTTCAGACCTAAACCCCGTGGAGCTGCTTTGGGACGAGATGGACAGAAGGTGAAAGCAAAGCAACCTGCATGTGCAACACATCTGTGCAAACATCTGCAACAGTGTTGGGACCAATTGTCTGAACAAAATTTGAAGGGAGGTCGGAGTGAGTTCAGCTGCTGGATAACTCAAACATCTAGATTCAGTTTAGTTCAACAACAAGATTCAGTAATCCCTCATTTAACTAATCTTCAGCTGATCATCTGCTCTGTGCTTCCACCTCAGACAGAGTTGCAGTGGCTGTGCATTTTATTGATATAGCCCAATATCACAAATCAGAAATTGAACATTTTTAATCTGTACAGTACTACAACACCCGCTGGAACCGGACAAGGGAAAACTCCCCCCCCCCCCCCCCAAAAAAAAAAAAAAAAACCTTTAATGGAAAAATGTGAGAAACCTAAGGGAGAGCAACAGCGGAGGGATCCCTCCTCCAGAACACACACACATGCAGTGGATGTCATGTAGATGTCTGCTGTGTCATCACTACACACGGCGCTCAGTGCATCTGTGTGTGTGTGTGTGTGTGTGTGTTATAGGCCAATAGTCACACAGTTACACAACTGCTTTCAGTTTCCGAGCCCTGCCTGCCTGGTGGCTCCCCGCCCACCGCTGCTCTCCGCCGCCTGCCTGGCTGCTCGGCTGCTGGGCGGACTGGGGCAGATCCGAGCCGACCAGTTCCGTGTTCTCTCCTCCTCCAGTGCACGGAGCAGCCTGAACGGGAGGACCCGGCGGTGTCATGGTGGACGTTCCCACCCGGCCGCGGCATCAGCAACTCCAGAGGCGGCGGGAAAGTGAGGACGGAGGTGAGGAATGTGTTTTTCTTTCTTATTATTTCAGGCGACGTCGGCTGCGTTACGTTACAGTCAAACTTTGACGCTGCTGGCTGGACCTCCTCTCTCTCTCTCTCTCTCTCTCTCTCTCTCTCTCTCTCTCTACCCCCCCCCCCCCGGAAACGCAAAGTGCGACCGCCGTGCACACTCAAGTGCGGTATGTCCACGCAAACGGTGGATATCCCGCATGCGGTGCGCTTTCCGCCCGCGTCGTCCAGAGGCCGTGACGTGACGCCCCGCAACTTTTACTGTCGATACGTGCCGTGTGCGTGTGTGTGCGTGCGTGCGTGTGTAGATAGATCGGGACACATACAGCAGCTTTACGTGCTGCGACGTTGCGTGTCGCTGTAATGTGTGCGTGTCGCTGTAATGTGTGCGTGTCCCTGTAATGTGTGCGTGTCGCTGTAATGTGTGCGCGTCGTCCATTGATGTTGTTTTGACACCGGTGACGTAGACCGTGACGCGCCTTAACGATGAGATAAGCAGATCGGCTGTGTGAATAAATAACACGCGTGTGTGTGTGTGTGTGTGTGTGTGTGTGTGTGTGTGGCTCATTGAGGACACTGAGGGGATTTCTCAGCTGCGCACTTGAGATCTTTCGACCCACGCCGAGCGCAGCAGGAGCCCGGAGCGACCTGCTCGCTTCCCCCGGTCTGCAGTTCGCTCCTGCCGCGGGGGAAGCTGCCTGAATCCAGCTCTGCCTCCAGCTCTGCCTCCATGTGTCCAACACCGTCCGCACACCTGACGCACGCGCAGCATGGCGGGGTATGTGACGTCATTTCAAAACGATGGGAGCTGCACATGAGAATGAAGTGCCCCCCCCCCCCCCCCCCCCCCCCCAGCCTGACCTTACAGCTGCTGCTGAAGGGAGCTGCCTTAAGTTTGCAAACAGCAGGTGAAAGGAGTGGAAATGATTTCCTGTCTCAACACTGTGACAAAGAAAGTCAGTACAACGACTCAGACTTTGTTAGAAATGTTATAGACAATATGTCATAATTAGCCTGGTGCAAATAAAATGAATACATAGGATGGGTTTTACTCAGCTGCCCGCTAAGACGTTGGAGTTGTAATGTTTTGACCAAGGCTTGGCACAGTGTTTAGATTGCATATGTTCATGAATAACAATAATAGTGTCCTTGACTAATTACATAGAAAACTGGCAGAGCACCTCATACATAGGACTAAATATGTGCCATTTAGTGAGTCAACTTTTTTTACTTTTGACTGGAGGCTATTCCTCTATTTTATGTAATTTTAAAGGTCCAGTGTTTTATTTGAAGTGTTGGTATCAATAAGAAGATATATTTTTGTTTTGAAATACCAAAACCAATCTCAATGTAGTTTTACATCTCCTCTCTCAGGTTTCTCTGTGGAGCTCTAGTAACAACATGTCTGTGAGCCTCTCCTCTCCTCTGATTGGCTGACTGAGCGATGGAGTAAAACTATAGCAGATTTCATCACAAAGTTACAGAAGTCCTGACGGCTCATTTTAAGGCTCAGTTTCTGAATAGAGGTTGTGTGCATTTCTCTGTGGACTGAGGCTTTGATAGTATTAATATAGAACCTAGACCTGCTTTATAATAAAAAAAACAGACATCAACATCTACCTTAATACTATATGGGACCTTTAAAACATGACAGTATCCTTATCTTAATCTTGCCACAAACCTCTAATGTTCCTACAGAAGCTTACAGTTGTGTGTCTGTTAGACACAGTTAATTTACACAGAGGTGTTGTGTTGTTTACTTCTGGTGCTGTAAATTATGTTCCTATATCATGAAGCTGTGGCAGGTCAGCCCACCAAAACTCACAGTGAGTCATTTGGACTCTGAGGTTAATTGCACATCAGGTGAATTTATAGCAATATAATACTTCTTAGTTAGAAGTGTCCGACTGATGTGAAATGCTGGACGAGGTAAATAAATACAAACAGTTTATTCAGTGACTGTTATTGGACTAATTTGTATGATGATTAGTATTTGATGATAGCCTGTTATCAAGTCATGGAGGGGCCGCTGTGTGTTTACAAAGGGAATGAATCAGACCTGAGAACAGTGCCTAATCTTACATCCACAAACATTTACTGGCTCGCTCACTTCATTTACTGTAACAGCAGAACTGACGCCATGCCATTAAAATAAATGGTTTGTAAAAGCACAGTAAATATGAAACTTATGAGTGGGCTTCCCAGCTACTGCTCTGAAGCTTCATATACAGCACAGTCTCTATGTTTGAAGCAGGGAGACAGAAATTCATTCAGATCCATCAAAGTGGGGATGGAATGGGGGCAAGTTGGAGAGTTTTAGCTATTCATAGTAATGGTAATCCAGAGACGGATGCATGTAGGTCAGAACTGCTACAGTCCTGTTGGACCAATGTTAGTGTCACTGTTAGTTAATAACAATCACAGTAATTACTGGATGTAATAGAGCAAACCAAAAAATAAATAAATAAATAAAATAATTAAATTACTGTTATCTGTTAATGTGCAACCTTGACTAGATTTCGACACCCAAAATCTAATCAAATCGTCCTTGAGTCCAAGTGAATGTTTCTGCCAAATTTGAAGCCCGTCCCTCACAGCATTAATAAGAATGGGATGGACAGACGTACATGCAAATGGGTGGACAACCCAAGACCAGGACGCCTCTGGCCCTGGCTGTTTGTGGGTGGTTATTAAATTGTTTGAAAAAAAAAAATCTGCTCCTCAGAGTTCAGAAAGTCAGAAAGGTGATGTTAATAAGTGTCTGGGTTTGATCCAGGTTTTATAACTGACCTGTAAAGTAACAGTGAGCCAGGTCACAGCCTGAGATCTTCACATGGAGCCTGTGTGGTTGTTCAAGGCTGTTTTACATGTCACTGACAACTATCTGAACTGATTTGTTTGTTGATGAATTATGTTTTTCTCAGAAACATATTAAATGCTTTTTCATATTATTGATAGAGGTGATCAGTGAAAATGTATTCTTTAAGGCTTTAATCATGTTTTCTCATCATATTTTTCCTTTCGTGAGACATTTCAAATATTTTTGTATATTTTTTATTGTGCTTTGAGTTGTCTAAATTTTCTCTTTTTTCTTTCTTTTTTTTCTTTGTTTAATGTGGATTTATAAATGCTTTTATTTCTAATTTTATTTCAAAGCTTCTTCCTATTTCTTTGCTATTTATGTACTGTAAATGTGTGTCTGTGCAAGGGTGTATAAATGTAATAATAATATATATTATATATATTTCCTTTCTTTTTTTATCTGTACTCTGCACATCGCACAATCCTGTTCAATCCTGATTCTTGTGTTTTTATTCTCCATAGGTGTTTTCATTGTGAGTTAAAAAGGCATCAGTTGGACCCATGTCACTGTGTGCCCGTAGAAGAATGAGGACATCAACAGCAGTGGCACTGTAATGATGAATGAATGTGCAGATGTCGTCAGTTGACCTTTGACCCTTCATGGATTAAAAATGGCACTTTGTTCCGAGACAGGGAGGAAAGCGAAACATCTTACTCTCTGGGAATTCTGGGAATTTAACAAACGTGTTTGATTGAAGCAGAACTGCACAGAGTGGACAAGACTGGTGTTTTTTCATTTTTTTATTTTAATGGGACAAACAGTGAAGATGCAGTGAAGATGGAGTAAGGTGTGAGTGGGAGATGTTATTGAAGAAAAACTGATCACAAAATAGGATTTGAGTCAAGGATGGAGCAAGATTTTACACAGTAGGACCAATTACTGCTCAGAAATTGTTGAAAGTGAAGCCTGGACTAACATTAGCCAGTGTTGGTGAACTCTTAACACCCAGTTGCAACTAAAATCGTAACTAAACTCTAGCAGGCTATCATTGCCTGTAACTGTCAACCTTCCCATTGCTCATTGTTGTGAATGGACGTCTGACTCTTCCAAAGCTAGAAGGTGGTGTTTCCCTTCAGCTTCAAACTGTAACTCTGACTCCAGGTTGGTATCCTGCAGCGTCGCTAAAAAAAAAAATCCAAACATGGCTGCTACAGGAAGGAAGCACTTGGTGAGAGACTTTAACCATTTCATCACCTGTTACCTGTGTCGAGGTTACCTGATCAAACCGACCACGGTCACCGAGTGCCTGCACACCTGTGAGTGAAACAACACACATGTTTTGTGAACATGTCATTGTCAAATGAGGAGTTTTAGTTAAATTAGGGGTACAAGTAATGATTATTACTGATTAATAGTTTAGTGATACATTGTGAAACATTGTGAGCTGAAGGTATGGTTTTCCCTATTTGTTTGACCAAATGTAAAATAAAAAAAACCCAAATCCCAAAATATTCACTTTACAATGATAAATGGCAAAGAAAAGCAGCAAATCTTCTTTTGAGAGGCTGAAATCTGCAAGTATTTGGCTTTTTTTTCCAAAATTTTAGTTTATGAAATGACTGAAATAATCACTGTTATCAAAATAATTTGTTTGACTTATTGATCAATTAATCAACAAATTGATTCAGCTCTAAAGCTAATGCTGCATTCATGTCGTATTGCTCAGAATATTTAATTGTGAGCAGTTCAGTGGGGGAAAACATTCACATGTTAACAAACTGCTTCAGAGATAGCTAATCAGGATTTTTATATAGTGTTGCTTTAAGGCTGGAGGTAATCATCTTGTTTTTTTTGTGAACATTTCATGCATGTGGAGACTGACAGTTTGCCAACTAATTTATGAGTAATGTTTTCAGCATGTCAGTTAAAGAGCTTGTGAACGTGCAAGCTAACCTGCTAGAGTGAGCTAGCAAGCTCTTTTAAGTTTTGTGTAGAACAAGAAGACGTCAAACTGTCTTGACAAAGATTTGCCACTGGAGATACTAATTTAACCGCAATAGAAAATGTTGATGTTGTTTCTTCTGCAGTCTGTAAGAGCTGTATTGTGCAGCACTTTGAGGAGAGTAATGACTGTCCTAAATGTGGCATTCAGGTCCATGAGACCAACCCACTGGAGATGCTCAGGTAGGATGTACTTCCTCTTCTCGCTTCGTCTTCACTTTTTATTTGACTGAGCTTCTTTTGACTTCCTTGGTTGCTTGCAGTTTCTCACTCATCTTCCTTCAGGCTCTGTCCCTTTTGCTTCATCTTTGAAGAAACTGCTAAGTTTTAAAAATGTTTTAAAAAAAATTTTCATTGCTTTGAGGACAACATTCAATTCCATTTACCTCCATTTTGTTAGCTGCACCCTTATTTCTTTCTTTCTCTGATCCCTCTCTCCTCTACCTCCACTACTGCCCCCCCCCCAACCGTCACCTACTCTAATTGTTTTTCTATCCCCTATTTAACTTCCTCTTAACCTCTCTATCACCTTTCTCTCTATTTTCACCTCTTCATCTCACACTCTCTTCTCTCCTTATTCTCAGGTTGGACAACACCCTGGAGGAGATCATTTTCAAGCTGGTGCCAGGACTCAGAGAAAGTGAGTTTGCTTGATGGTTTCATCCATCTGTCTCCTCAGTTTGCAATCCATGACAAATGATGTGACTATTCATGGGAGGTAGGAAAATAATTTAGTAAATGACAGCACTCCAATCACAAAATTTATTAAAAGACATGCAATTAATTTTTTACTATGCCACATACTCACATGATACATTGACATATGTGGCTTATTGAGTACAAGGCATATTGAGGCAAGGTTTTTGCTGTTAACTGTTGTTTATAAAAACACTGAAAAACACTGTACTGCTAGAATGTTACTTGGTGGCAACGCCCTAGCAGTACAATGTAGTTCCAAGAACACCATGGCAACCCCTTGACAACACCCTGAAAATCAGGCTTAGTGAGGAGAAGTGAGCTAAGGTTTTTGCTTCTAGCTGTTGTATAATGTTTGTAAAGATACTGAAAAACACTGTACTACTGCTAGAGGTTCACCCATCAGTCAACCTGAACATCATAGCAACTCCTTGGCAACACCCTGAAAATCAACAGAAACACCTTAGTGTCCATTTAGCAACACCATCAACAATGCCCCAGCAATCATTTAGTAAGACCTTAGAAACCACCTAGCAACACCCTAATAACTATCCGGAACACAAAGTAACTGCCTAGTAATGTCTTAACAACAATCTTAAAATTAATGCAGCTACAACTTCTTACCAGCAACATAGTGACTGTTTGGTCTAAGGGAGTTTTGCAGAGTCAGCATGCACATGTAAATCATCCAGACACATTTTCCTTGATAATTGATAATTGAATTGATATTCATCCATATTTTTAAAACCCTTGCAACTTCCATAAAAAGCAGGACCTGCATTACAGTAAACCTGCAAACTGAGCTGAGCAGCACCCTGCGTCATATTCAAACAGTGACACACATTCAGGCCCAGGAGTTTAACTGTTTTCTTTTTTTTTTTTTATTAACACTGAGTTTCAAAGCTAGTAATTTATCAGATCTGATGGCTTTAGCATGAAAGACCTAAGTTCAAACCCACATGGCTGAAAAGCATCCACCCTAATGAAGTGCTCTTTCAGCTAAACAAAAACAAGCTGCATTGTAACAGATCATCTTATAAGGTGGAAGGGAGTTCCTACTGACATCAGTGAAGTATTTGTTTGTCAGTGTCACATTATCTTTAGAAAGGTGGATGCTCAAGAGCTCAGAACAAGTAGAAGATGTACAACCGTCTGTCTGCAGTGGGGCCAACGAGGAGCCAAGTCAACATGTCTAACTAAAGCTGTGATGGCACTATAATTTTATGACTCCATAACTTCACCTCCACTGACAGGGCGCTCTGGCAGCCGAGAGATGGAGCAAACATCATATATTTTTTTGGCGCTCGCACTGCTCAGCCAAGTGGTGTAAAAATCAGCCTCATATG
Organism: Trachinotus anak; assembly: GCF_046630095.1. Lineage (NCBI taxonomy): Eukaryota > Metazoa > Chordata > Actinopteri > Carangiformes > Carangidae > Trachinotus > Trachinotus anak. The sequence continues at coordinate 2,732,003 of NW_027273858.1, read as the reverse complement.
AAATCTGTTTTATGGATTTAGAAGCGTAGACTTGTTTTTTTTTCTTTAGCAGACATGTAACACATCCATGTGTTCAAAATCAAGCTCTCTTTGCTTTTGATTGTGCATGGTGTAGAATGAAACTAGTTTTATTCCGTATGAACACAGTATTGCAGTGTGAACTGACTGGATGTCTTGTCTGAGTGCTTTTTGGCAAAGAGAAAACACTGAGAGGATAAAAACCTGCTTTTATAGATTCCACTATCGTTCCAAACTGGGTTGTTGGAGACAAAATATTAGCCACATGCTCCAAGGAACCGAGACAGTATTTTATCTTTTGTAGCTGTGGTAAAATTAGTGCAGGTGGCTCATATTAGAAAACACCATCCCTAGCCCATAAATCAGTTATGGCAGGGCAGCCCATTGCCTGGATAGAAGGGTGGTGCAGCCTGTTTGATAAGCTTAGGTCTCTATGTAAAGGAGCTTGTATTTAGCAATTTTGCTTAAACATCTTCCATTACATCCCAAAGAACTTAAATTTCACACCAAATTTAATAAACAGAAACTTAGTTCTTTAAACGTAGATACTATTGTGGAACAGGATTTCAATCTCTCCAATGTCTAAATCAAAATCAAAAACCACCCTTCCTCCCTTCTTTATAGAGATGCGGTCTGTCTGACTGCCTTTTTGTTTCTCAGTGCTGTTTTTAAACACTCTCTTCCTTTTATCTATTCATGTGAACTAGAAGAGGAAAAGCAAGAACTCGAATTCTGGCGGAAGAACCAGCCCAAAGAAAATGGCCAAGGTAAGCTGTCTGTCACTCAGACTGTGAATATGACTAAGGGATATCATCTGCATTTCATGAGTAATATTCTGTGTAAATTAAACACAATTTTCTGGTAACTAGACTAAATGGAAGAGTTTGCCATTTCTCTCTCTCTGTTGTAGCTTCTGATTCACACTTTCTGTCTTCCTCCCATTTTTAGAGGAGGCAGAAGTAAAATCAATAGATTAGGGGAGTTTTTGATAAAGTTTTGTTTCATCAGCATGTGATTATTCATCGTATTATTTTGAGCTTGTTCATGTGAATCTGGGGCAGCGCTGATTTTAGGGAATTTCCTCTTCATACATTAACCAAAAAAAAAATTAAGCTCCTCTGGTGCAAACAAGGCTTGTACTGTTTTTCATGGGGGGCAATAATTCATACATTCATCATTTAATCTTAATCGTTAAGACATTTGAAAATCTTAATATACTGTTTGATAAATTGACAAACCACATTTTCTATTTAAGAAAAAGTTTTAACGAACATTTTTAAAAATTTTTTTTTTTTGATACCTTAAACTGTCTCAAACTACAGCAGAAAACCTGAGGTGCCAGAGGCTCGGGCTGCCTGAAGTTGGAGGCGACGGTGGCGATGGTGGTGGCGACGATGGCGATGGTGGTGGCGATGACGACTACCACAGGAGTGATCCCCAGATAGCCATCTGTCTGGACTGTCTGCGTAACACGGGACAGTCAGGGGAGAGCACTGTCACGGTGTGTGTCTTTGACTGTAATATAATATAATATAATATAATATAATATAATATAATATAATATAATATAATATAATATAATATAATATAATATAATATAATATAATATAATATAATATAATATAATATAATATAATATAATAATTTCTGTGTAATATAACTTTGTCATTGAGAAATGTTAAATACTAATAAACTTTTAAAAACAGGGCCTTATAGGTTTAAATTTTTTAGGAAAAATCTTTATTCATCTTTTAGCTGCCTCTCTCATTAAGTCAGGTTGTAATAGAATTTGTCTCTCATCCAATTAGGATTTGATGAAGAGGTTCATCCGCTGCTCCAGTCGAGTCACCGTGGGAACAATTAAGAAGTTTCTCAGTCTTAAACTAAAGCTGCCCAGCTCTTACGAGGTAAGGAACAAATTCAGTCAGCTCAGAAACTACAATCCTTTCAAAGGAACTAATTGTAACTTTTGCTACAGCTACACTGCCAACGTTAGCACTGACAACTATTTAATTACCAGTCTTAACAAGAGCTTCAGCCATTATTGTGTTGTGTTGCTGGTAAGTAAACAGCTGTTAATGCCAACGTTGACTAGCAATGGCAAAAACTTACACATGATATATAGCATGTCATGGCAAAATAGCTTTGAATTAACTAACAAGATTTTTTTTTTACGTGACTATTCTTTGGTGCAATGTGTTAATCAGTCAGAAAAGTGTAGCTTAAATGCTAGATATCAGTTAAAAAATAACTTTTCTTAAAAGCTTTGAAAAAGTACAGCTAACCCTCCACAAAGATGTATACCTGTTCCATCTAAGACTAATGGTCTTAGACAGAACCGGTATACAGGCCTCAATATAGACTATGACTTTATTACAGATCTGCAGCTTCTATTAAGTGGTCTTATACAACCTGCAATTACTTACTTACTGTCACATGAGGCGAATGTACTGTCAAATGTTTAATGATTAGCTAGTGCATTGGTTTGAATTGCTACAGACTGTGTTAACATTGTCAAAAGTTATTGGGAGGCAACTCTAATCAGTACATTTGTGAACCTCTGATAACACACCACCATGCAGAGGACATAAAATATATATATATTTTTTTTGCTAAAATAACTTTCAGCTTTAAGAAAATAAACAAATAAAATGTCAGCAAAGACTTTTCCTCAGAACTTATGAGAAGCAAACAGAAACTGTGCAGAAGCTACAGCACAAAGGTCCCAAACAGGAAGTCAAACTCTGACCAGGTTAACTTTGACTCTGAAACCGGTCTGTGTGAAGCCAGATGCTCATTAATAATTTATTATCATTATCAGCAGTCAGCCTTATCAGAGCATAAAGACTGCTGGCTTCCATGCTGCCTGCAGACCGAGTTAAAACTGGTGTAACTCACAAGCTCAGTGCATCCTCCCACTCACTGCCACAGTGAACTTCCCCTCTCACTTCATATTAAGCATTTTTTTTTCTTTTTTTCCGTTTCTTTCTTGTCATCCTTTGACAGGTTTTTGCATCACATTGTCATTTTGACCCCTAGCCACTTCCGTTCATGTTGTCTTGTGGAAATATTTACATTTAAGTTATTTCTGACTGTACATTTCTTTCTTCTGTGTCCAGCTGGATGTGCTGTGTAATGGAGAGATCATGGGCAGAGATCACACTCTGGAGTTCATCTACATGACCCGATGGAGGCTACATGGAGAGAATGTAAGGCTGTAACCCTCACTTCCTGTTTATGTGTGCATGTTTGCATGCTAATGAGTTGATGCACTGGTACAGGAAATTATTTTTTTGTGTATATGTGTGCGTGTTCTGCAGTCCCTCACTGTGGGGGTTTACATCCTCAAAGAGAGACTGAAAGCTCATCTCCAACCTTTGAACATAGACATTAGCATTAAGTTCTCAAGTTAAGGTTCAAGGTAAAGATTGGGGTTGGGGTTACACAGGCAGAAGTTTCCATATGATTAGGTTCGGGTAAGAATGAAAGTAAATAAACAAAACGTTCTCAGAATTAGTACAACTATGTGTGTGTTTGTGTGTGAATGCATGTGTGAAAACTAATGCTGGTTGAATGACTTCTCTATTCAGCATTGAAAAGGATTTTGCACCAAGAAGGTTTCTGTTCCAAGAATCTTTCATGACTCATATTCTATTAAAGAAGGAATTCTGACGTCAAACTGGTTGAAAGGAGACTTTTCACTCTGAAGTTTTGCGTTGTTGTTGTTTTGTGAGTATAAACTGCTGAAATTTCAGAGCCGGTCAGCTTGAAAGAAAGTTTTAGTCTTACTGTATATGCTATCATGCCAAAGCTTCGCCAAGAACACTCATGAACATGAATGTCTTAAATATTTATTATCATATTTGTGTGACTTATTTAAAGCCTTAATTTTTATAAACTATTATTTAGCTACACTACAACTACATATGCTTCTTTGCCTCAGGTGAAGTAAATCCGTTTTGTTTTTGATTTGACTCCAACTTTCTCCAAAGTGTTTTAGATCATTTTGGCTATTTTGGGGGAATTTTTTTAGAAACCCACATGAAGTTCCTTTTAATGAATTTGCATCATAACCAATATGAGTAGTATCCAGAACTGCTGAAATTTTTGACAAGTCAACAGAAAAGTAGATTTGAGACAGTGAAGCAGATTAAAACAGAATGAGCAACATTTCTTGATTATGAAAGTTTAATATTGACTAGAACAGAAGTTTAGTAGTGAGAGTCGGCAAAGGAAATGCAGAACCGATGTTAAGACTAAGTTTAGCATATTTTTCTGCATAATGTATATTTGTTTGTATATTTTTTTCCTTTTGCAAATTGCACAGTCTGCCCTTCTGCAGAGTCTGACCCTCATTTCACTGCTTTGCTTACTATTGCTTGTACCTGAAACATAATATACAATAATGTAATTATATTTTGTAAAAAAAACACCTGAAACATGATAGAACAATATAATTATATGATAAAATAAAATAATGTTATAAAAAATTATATTAAATTAAATGTAAATATTATTTAAAAATATTGTAACCCCCTATCTGCAAAAAAAAAGAAAAAAGAAAAGAAAAAAAAAGAAAAAACGACCAGTGGTATATGTATATATATGTATATACGTACATGTTAGATTTTGAAAATTGCCCAAACCGAGGTAAGACTCAGTAAGAGACACACAGATTCTATGTGTGGTGATCAGGTTTGGAAAATGAAAATCTAACAACATACACAGACACAAAGAACACATGCTTGTAATTGTACTTCACTTCTTGTAAACACCTTGACTCTGACTTAAACCATCACAGGACTCAGCCTAAACCCAATGTTTACCCTAAACCTAATCCTAACCCTAAACTCTGAAACAAAGACACAACCCAAAAGAAACAAGGACTTGTCCTCACCTTATGACAGTGTCTTCACTTATAATCTTAATTGGTTCTCACAAAGATGACAACAGAAGAACACACACACACACACAGCAGGAGCAGGAGGTTTAGTCTGAAACGTGCCGGCGCTGTCAGCCTCAGGCTTCAGGCTCATCGGTCCTGTTGTTCAGTGGGCCAGTGTGTGTGTGTGTGTGTGTTCATAATCCCCATCTACAGTATAAGTACTCACCTGTGTGTGTGAGCGTATACATTCCTGTACTTGGTGACTGAATGTTGATCTGTTCATCTGCACGTGCGTGTTCACATGAACGATTAGCCAGTGAAAGGTTCCATCAACAAGTAGACGGTGACTGAGGAGCGCAGACAGCTGGCACCACAGGAGGAGGCATCACATACCGGGGCAGCAGGAGGAGGAGCAGGGGGAAAGGAAGGCAGTATGAGACTTCTACAGTCTGTAGCTTCTCATGTCTGCTTCATATAATGTGATAATATATCTTAAACAGTCCCACAAACAGGAATCTTTTTAAATAAATGGGCAAAATCCTTATTTTTCTGAGCTAAAAAATGATCATTTAGGATGTGTTTCATTATGCAGTGAGAGTAGGTGGAAAAAGAAAAAAATGATAACTGTATGTATAATTATTATTCCCAGACATGAAGTAATCATACTGCATAATGACCAAAAAATTGACGCCTGTTTTCCAACATTGTTTGATCTGATTCATCCAGTTTGAATTGACATCCTTCTTATGTAATAATGAGCTGCAGATTGTCCGTGTCGCGTGCACAGATTGTCAGAATTGTAGTTCCATGTCATTTTTCCATCTGGGCACTTTATCCCATATGGAGAGTCGTGGACACAAATGATATAAACGTTATGTTTCAGGACTCAGAACAATAAAACAAATCATTCAAAGTGCACAACTCTGGCAAGCAGTCGCTCCAAGTAGTACAGCAGCCGTTACTGTGAAATCGACTTTTATTGATGACGCGCAGCAGAAAAAGGCTGATGGGCATCCAAACCACTCGTGTAAGATCTGCTCAAATCATTTGAAACCTAACGATGCATTTTTTGGCATTTCTTATTTTCACAAGTTCATATTATTATATTACTTACATTTTAGTTAGTTATAGTTAGGTTTACAGTGATATATTGAGGGGACAACCCTCAGGAAAGGGGGGTTCCCTCTACGCTTGGAACTGAAGAAATAGTAATTTTTAAAAAAGAATATTTTTTTCTCAGTCACAGCCACAGATTTTTTTTTTTTTTTTGATGATGATAAAAATAATAATGCCCTCCCAGGATGCACCATGTGAGTTAAAACTGGCACAAAATTCATACACTAATCATGACACAATCTAACTCAAATGTCTATACAGATAAAATGAAGTGATGACACTTCGTATCTAAAATGTCAAAGGTCAACTTCACTGTGACATCATAATGTTCTGCAAAAACACCTCTGGCCATTATTCAATGCTGTAACTCGGTAGAGACATACAGCTGTGAGGTGGTAATTCTAGTTTTATTCCAGTTTTAATCCAAACACCCAGACTCACTTTGACCTGCAAATTAACAGAATCAGTGATCACAAGGATTATAGTGACATTTTACTCCTTATGTGTTAGTTTAGATAGGGAACCATGGTGACTCAGCTCAGTTCCTTCTTCATAAGGAGGAGAAACACTTGATGGTTTTGGTGTAAAGTGGCGTATACCATGTCCTTGTACACCATGTCTCCAAAGTACAAAGTCACATTGAGCCCAGGTGAAGGCTCAGGATTTGAATGCATTCAAACTAAAATTGAATGTGTGAAGAGGAACACCGTGTCAAATGTATTTTTATGTTTCCTCCACCTCCACTCCGCCTACAGCTCTGATGATCCACAACAACAACAACCAAAAATCAGTCTGTCGGAATTATTTGTGTCCCGGGCCGGTGAGTCAGAAGGTTAAACACCCAGAAATTATTTTTGAATCCTGTTTGAAGTCAGTCTGGAAAAGGACAAAGTGAGGAGAGGAGTGACAGAGAGGACGAGAAGGACAGCTACGAAGCACAAGAGTTAGGAAAGGAGATGGAGGAGGGAGAGAAAGAGGATACGAGTCATTCATCAGTCTAAACCTTCTGACAACTCCACAGCCCGGCTTCAGTTTTCCCTCCAACGCTGAGACACACACAGAGGCCTTTCAGGACAGTAGCGCTCACATGGGAGCATAGAAAAATGTATCTGTTACATCTCAGGATGTCACATAGTCAGAACAGGAAACTGGCTCTGATCGCTACCATGGAGATAAAAAAACAAAACATAAGAGAAAAATTAATCTGTGAATCTGAATGCTTTCTGACTAATGAACATCATAGACATCATAAAAGTCAGAAAAACAGTTGTACTGAAATGCCTTAGATTGTACGTAGACTGTAAGTAGAATTTAAAAGAATATTAGCAAAACATGAACTATGTCAATTATAGAAACATAATCCCTAGACACAATATATAGTAGAGGACATCCAGGATTTTAAATCCATTCACTGTGACATACTAAATCCATTTAATCTGTTTAAAGCATATTTTGGATTGCACAATAAATGGCCAAGAATCTTATCTGTGATCTTCAAAATTACACAAAATGGCCTAAAATCAATATACATTCTATTTTGTCATATGAGCAAAGTCTTAACCAAAGCAATAGATAAGGAGAAGAATAAAGACGACAGATGCTCTGTCCCAATTCAAGGGCCACATCTTTTGGAGGACATTACCTACAATGGTGTGGCCCTTGGTAGCCATGATAGACAGCAAAGGCCGGACCGTCTGGCCTATGGAGGATTTTCACTTTGTCTGCCCTTACCATTGCATAATAAAGCAGAGCTCCTGTCACCTAGCAACCTTGATAACACGTAACTTTTTTTGAGGTTTTAAGGCCTTTGGTTTTAACAGTTGTACCGTTAGCTGTTGAAATGAGCTGAAACCCAATACTTAAAGTGTGATCTGTAAACTGAAAGTGTGATCCTCAGGCTGTCTGTTGGTGTTGTTTGCTGCCATATTATTGTCTTTACCAGTGCGCAATGAATTTTGGGATAGGTTGGGAAAGAAGGCTACATTTTTTGGCCGGATTTGAAGGAGCCTTTGAAATGGGATAGCCAAGCTACCCACGTAGTCGCGGTCTAAATGCGACATGGTCACTGACAGTCGAGTTGGACAGACAGAGCTCAGACACCCAGACCCGACCGTCCCTCCGTGTTTACTCTGCTCAGACAAAGATCAGATCTGTCTCTCATTAGTTTACAAGGAGTCATCAAATTATTATCATTATTTTAAATCTTAAAATGTATTTCCGAGATCAACCAAAGTCACAAATTGCAGGCGTGACGGAGTCGTTCCATCCGTGGATTCACCTCGTTAACACAAATCAGTTTCAGGTGTTGGCACCAGTTATTCAGAAGCAGGCGAGCCTCTGGCCCGAGTGATGGAAAACAACTTAAGAGTGAAACCCAAAACTTTTTCCTAAACACCTTCAAGCAAGTGCTCCATCCAGAGAAAGCCAAACCTTTTTTTCCGCTCGAGGGATTTTTTGGGGGAGTTTTTCCTTGTCCGACTTAAGGGCCTAAAGACAAAGGTTGTCGTAATGTTGTACAGATTAAACCCCTGGAGGTAAATTTGTGATTTGTGTTGTTGAGCTGTATAAATAACACTTGAGTTTTCAAGAAGATTTAGTTGAGTCTAGGATAAGTCTAAACAACAAAAACTCTCAAGGGAATGAAAATGCATTGGCACAGATTCTAGCAGACAGTTATTAATAGGAGAAAAGGGCTTTCATACATTTAAAGTAGCTCTCGAAAAGTTACTTTGCCTCAGAAAAAGTGCATAGATCCCCTTTAGAGCAGAGAAGTTTCATAAGAAATCACTTCACAGGTTCCTTCTATAGTTTCTTTGTATTTAGTATTGAGATTGGAGTATTATCCCATCAGTTCCTGTTCAAGTCAATGAAAATCAGCTCTATGAAATGATCAACTACCAAATTAGATGGTCACTCTGAAGTTCACTCTGAACTTCAGAAACCTGTGGGTGATGTCACAGAGGTGTCTTTCTGTATTTACAGTCTATGACCCACCCTGACACCTCCCCGTGAGGCTGTAACAACATCACTACGCTACGTCCACTGATGGACACCATTGTTTTGGTTCTTGGGAGCAAGGTCTTGTCTTCCCTGTTTGGTCCAGAGCTCCAGTCTAGACACTTCAGCAGACACTGGTGGATGTAGAATGATGACGGTCCTTTTCAGAAGATGAACCTTGTGGCCCGGCAGCTACTGTTCTGCTCAAACCCATTTTTTTCTCTTCAGCTGTGAAGAAGAGATTTACTGGGGGCCGAAGCAGCCACAGAAGACAGTTATTAATACACCGTAAAATGTGCCAAAAGTTGTGCGAACATTCCTATGGAAGCCTGGTATTCATGTTAAATGATGGTTTGACCTATCATTAGGTCCTGCAGGCGCGGGGGCATATATCTACTGCCTTTAAATCCTACTCTGTCCCACATATAGATACTTGGTGGCGTGACCCAGCCTCATATCTACATTGTATCTGCTTTGGTTAAACTACAGTGGCTTGCACAACTGGCTTGACAGGCAGCTTCATCTGAAATGCCAGGACCTGGCTCAGTTGTCAAGGCGCTTTCACTGCTTGCTTGTCACCAATTACTAATCCCTCTATATTATAGGAATAATTTGAATTCAATGTCAGTCTTTAGTCAACATTAGCAAGGTCCAAAGCTCTTTATACTTTGTTCAAAGTGAAGGCAAAGCTCATTTTTGCCTGTTTTTTTTTTTTGTTGCTGGAGGGTTTTTGTCTTTAGCTAAGTAGCAACATACACACTGACTGTGTGTGGGGGGGTGTGTGGATGAAATAGAGTTCTACACAGGCCTAAGACTGAAACCTGTACCTGCAGCGCATCAGCACCAAGAATAACATTATATAAGTTTATTGGCACTTGGAGCCAGCATGTAATACTGTTATATCTGAAATAATGAAATATCTGTCTAACCAGTTAGTAGATCAGCTTCATCTTTTCTGAATATTGGCCAGATGGTAAACCCAGAATGCATTTCCCGACTGACCTTGACAACAGTCCAAGCTGTTATAATCCAGAACAGAACTTTGTGCAGGCATGAACACGGTGCTCTTTAAAGGCCCCATATTGTATAAAGTGAGATTTCCATGTCTTTTTTGATTATAAAACAGCTCAGGCTCAGATCCTCTCTTCTGATTGGCTCACTGACCTGTTGTTATTAGAGCTCCAGAGAGAAGCCTGAGAGAGGAGATGTAAAACTACACTGAGGTGGTTTTTGGTTCTTAAAATCACAAATATGTCTTCTGATGGAGATCAACACTACAGATAAAACACTGGAAAAGTGTAAAATATTGGACCTTTAATTGCAGGAGTAGATCCACGGTAGATGGTTTTAATGCTGTACTCCTCTGGTCGACCAACCTGAGCTCTGTCAGGTTATTGAACTCTAGTAAGGAGTGTGTGTGTGTGTGTGTGTGTGTGTGTGTGTGTTTGTGTTTGATAACATCTGAGACTCTTAGAAGTTCAGTGCTATGCTGTTCACATTGTCATGAAATCTAATTCCTAATGATTTTGGTCACCCCGCCCCCTCTGAACTTTCCTTGAGTGTCACCATTTGGCCAAAACATCCACTTGACTTTGGTTCTTTACAATTCAAGTCCAGGTTTTCATGAAATTCAAAATGTGAGGACTAAACCTTTACTTTTTGGACTCGATGACTTTCAGTGCCTTAAAAGCCATTAAAGTGGACTATTTTGGCTTCAAGCTTAATACCACATATTCCTATAGGTGATGTACCATGGAAAACTGTTTTGGCTGAACCAAATAGCAGTTGACAGCAAATTTAGTTTTCTCTCTTTTCACCTTGGTGGAGTTCTGCTTGTGCTGCACGTTAAGACGATTCTACATTTCAGTTTATTTGACACCAGAACAAAATCCCTTAAAACTAGCTGACAGCTGCACAGAGTGTGTGTTAGTGCGTTATAATTAAAGGCTGTGGAGACAGAAGTGCTGAGTGAAAGAGTGTCAGAGATGCAGATACACAGGCGCAGTGACAGACCAGTTAGATTGGATTCACTGTTGTTCTGTGTCTTTTTTTTTTTTTTTTTTCCTGAGACATGATGCAGCAAAATGCAGAGAGGCGGAGGAGATGACAGCAGCTGTACTCTGCTGCACCAGCAGCCTCAAGCTGCCAGAAATAGGAGACAGGCTCCAAAAACAGGAGACACACTTTTCACTTTGCAGCTGCTCTGACACAAACACTCGCCTTTTTACTTTTTGAATGTTTTATGAAAAGGGCAGCTCACATATTCGATTAATTCAAATGGGTTTTTACAGACAAAAGGAGGTGAACGAAGAGACGGCGTCGATGTTCGTGTTATTTAACCAACCCAAACACTCGCTATGAAGATGCCACTTGACAGATGATGACATCAACCTCACAGGGAGTGTTTGTCTCATCGGGGTTACTGCAGGGCGTTTGGTCCAATAATACTCTGCACTGACATCATGCAATGCAGACACAGACTGAAGCAGATGCAAGAATTCAGATCAGACCTCACTGGCCAATCATAAAAAAAGTTAGCATTACCAAAAAGTTTGGTAATGCTAAAGTTGCTACATGTGGATATTGTGCTGCAAGATCAGATTTTTTTTGGTGGGAAACAAATATGGCTTCAGTGAACAGTTTACTAATGTGTTCAGCATCAGCACTTTTGGACTTGCCAGATACGTTAAACATTTAACAATGAACAAAGTTTCCTTCCAGTTGACATTATGTTTCCAACACAATCTATTGATCTGCTGTTGCAGATTAGTTTGATATGAACAGTTTCTAGGTCACAGGGATGTCTCTTAGCTTTTTCCACACATCTTGCATTTCAGCTCGGCCGTACATGGTTTATAGGGTTGGGTTCTGTTACTGTTATCCTGTTTTTAATTTATTATTTTTTTGTTATTTTTATTTATTTTCTTTTGTTTTCGGTGTCTTAACTCTAACCGTTCTCTGTTTGGAAGTGGACGGGCGCCTTATTTTCCCCAAAATAATCAGCAGCAAGTGATTTGTCTGTCTCATCGATATCATGTTCAGTCGACACAGAGGTTTGGGCAGCTTTAGTATTTGCCACTTGGGTCTATTTAAAACCTGATATTAAAACAGCTGCATTGATGTCTCAGTTTCCGTTTGCTCTGGCATCAGAAAAATTATGTCCTCGCTTACAGGGCTCTGATTGGTTGACCACAGAAGCAGCAACACTTGATCCTTTTGAGAAAATCTGAGACTCTATTGTTCTTACAGCACCAGTGTGTAGGATTTGAAACATTATGATATATTAAAGCAACTCATAGACTTGGCTGTGTCGATTTTCAACAGGGTTTTCTCTATTTTGTTGAAAAATTTATGTCATCACAATAATTTGAAAGATGCACCGAAGTTAAGAGCTAAGTACATTTTGGTCAGCAACAGTCTAACACTTCAACACGCTGGATGCTCTGTCTTTAAATTGAAATGCTGAAGTTCAGGCCATCAGAGTTTTTCCAAACAGGAGATTTACGGCATTTTGGAAATGAACTTTTCAATCGAGCCTCAGCAGAGTGAGCAGCAGCCAGACCTCTATTACTTTTGTTCTTTTATGGCCCTTCTGCATCAGACACTTGGCCTCCGTCCCAGCACAGCAGAGCCAGGTGGATCCCGCACAGTTTAATGGAAACGGCTTTACATTCTTCTTTACCTCTGAATCCAGGAAACCTGCGGTCTGAAGTCAGATGTAACAGGAGCAGGACAAGCAGCTTCAGAAGCCAGGGGTTAAAAATATGTGTCTGGCCTGATATGACTGCAAGTCTAACTACTGGATTTTTATCCTGCACAGACACTTTCACAGCCTCAGAAATGTTTCCTCAATTTTTCTAAATATATTTGACAAACATTTGGCCTGAAAGACTCTAAGGAGGCGAGCGAGAGGGGGAAAAATACAGTATTCATCTCTTTTTTAAATTCTTTATCTCTGTCAGCTTCTCCATCTTACAGCTCTGTTCACAGGCTGATTTAATGAGTTGAGGAGTTTTACCATTTCAAGTTTTATTATATGAGGTTTTGATACTGAACTGGGCATGGTGTGACCAAATATGACACTGTGTAGGAATATTGAGGCTCAACAAACAAGGTTTGTGAGTCCCAGAAATTTGTCTTGTAGGCTGATAATCTGAATTTTATCATAATTTTTTTGATTTACCACCAATTGATCAATAAATAATAATGTATTTTACTGCTCTCTCTACATTTTACTGACATTTTAATGTGTATGAATGTGTTTCAGTGCATCTCTTGTACTGATGTAATAGCAGCACTTCTTAAAGTCTGCTCAGTTACTAATAACCAGCAGCCGGGATCTTCTGGTTGTAAGTACTCATGTCAGTGTCCAGCAGCAGCAGCAGCAGTCGTGTGGTTTCCCTCTGAAGTGTGTTTATGTTTTAAAGATCGATCCTCCGTCTCTGAAACAGTTTCTCTTTTTTCTCTGTTGCTCCCTCAGACGTATCCCATGGTTCTTGAGTACCGGCCACGAATCGACTTTGGCTGAAGTACGGCTGCAAGAAGAGGACCACACATACACACACACACACACACACACACACACACACACACACACACACACACACACACACACGCACACACACAGACGCCCATAATGTGCTGAGAAAGAGAAAGATTTAAATGTATTTTTGTACAGCCAATGATGAAGTGCATACGTTGTTATGGTAAAGAGGTTTTATGCTACATAGAATAATATATGCTATAATATATGATATTTTTAAATGTATGTCCCTGTGCCTAAAAACGCGTTGAGATCAGAAATGAAGTACGACCATATCTTCACTTTGCCTGTCTAACTCTGTAGATTAAATGTTGATTTTCTACCGTTGATGGAAGTTTTCATGTTTTGTCACTCTCACTCTCACTGTCTGAAGGTGTGGCTCACTGAGCCAACAGTCTGAAATGTCTGTGCTGTGTTTGGATTCACATCCACTGACGGTGTTTTTTCATTATCCCAGAAGAAAGATGCACAGTGTTTTCATCAGTTTTCTCTTGTAATGGGCTGCACTATCACTTAATGAATAAGTTAATAAGAAAATGATTAATTATTAATATAAGTACACTAATTATAAATTATTCATTAATTCAGCTGCCAGAATGTCCAACTGACAGCGAGCATCTGTGGCGTCAATAATAATTATTCCATCTTAAAAAGGCCAAATTACTCTGAAGTTTATTCACTTTGTAGTTTCTGTTATTTCTTGATGTCTGCTGTTCACGTAAAGTAACGATTAGAGATGGGAACCGATATGGTTTTATTGATACCAATGCCTTTATCAGTTATCTTCATCAGATGAATATTATAAGATTCCTGATCAATTTTCTGTGTGGGTTTTTGCCACACAGTCACACCTGACTTAGCTTTGGCTATAAAATGTGAACTTAAGCCTATAGACCGTGGCTGCAGCTTTATTATTCATTTTATCAGCTGCATCAGGTCCATTCAAACAGGCTCAACCAAATTCCCTTTCAGAAATATTCAAATATAAAAATACTGTTAATACCATGGTTTAGCTGGTGGCTGACAGATGTGCTTACATGCCCACTTAATCAACATTTCAGTAAACGGTTCATCAACGGTTTAGTACCTCAGACAGACTAGAGAGAGATGCCCTGCAAGTTAGCACCTTAGTTAAAGCTGCTGTTATTTTCTGACATCAACCAAGAGAGGAGACAACAAGTCAACCTGACTGCTTTTCCCATAATTCACTCTCGTTGTGTTTCTTCTCTTTTCATGACCAGAAGGGCAGCTACACGTCAACCTCTCAGCTGTGACCAGTGACACCCACTTTCACACGGAGGGTATTCAGGGATCTTGCATAATTTGCAGCAGGTTTAGGTCTCTGAAAAACATGCAGGCATCAATTCACGATTCCCATCTCCAGCAATGATCATCCATACAGTTTAGTGTTTGCACCTGGGTCATGAGGTAAAAGTTATAGTTGGTTAAAATTGTGAGCTGCTTGTCCCAAGGATAAGGGATCTGGATTTGACTGCACCCTAAAAAAAAAGGAGCCTGGGAGTCTCAACTCAGGGCCAAAACAAAGTTTGAGCAAATTGGCCTTGATAAACAGAAAAGCTTTTTCTAAACTTATGAAGTTTGAATTATCTCCTCTGAGTCTGCACCACTTCAATTGTTAATTAAAAGACTTTATTCCTTTTTTATCCCTAACAAATAATTTAGGATTCCTTTGGGTTCTTTTGAGGTCTTGTATGTGTGCAGAGAAGCCTTCCTGACGAGGAGGAGCACAGTAGTGAATATGAGTCTTCTGGACACTAATTGGCTGTTTCCCTGTGGACTGTTACTGTCCTTGGATAAAGGACGTTTCTCTTCAGCGGTCGGAGCTACTGAAGCAGCGGCGATTATTTCATGCTAATAAACAGAGTGTGAGAGTTTATTGTTGACTTTAGAAATAGTCGTTTGACAAGAAAGTCTTTTGAAGTCCCACAGATTAGGACCATGAGATGAGGTTTGTAAGACAATGGCTTTGGTGAGCTAGAAGTCATGGCCAGAGCTGTAAAAATAAAACTGAATTTGTAATGAAGCAAACGTTTTTGTTCCAGATCTGCTGGGTTTAGAGGTTTTTAAAGGTCCACTACTTTTTCCAGCTGAATAACAATGTCCTGCTTTGATTCATTTGGGTCTGAGAGAGGAATTCAGGTCACTTTTCACACAAGCACACAAACTGTCTTATTACACATCATCACATGCAAACAGAGGATCTTTAAACAGTTAAATGTACAACCTGCTGTTTTGTTCAGACACAACTTCACTGTCTGAGCATCACCATAAAAAAGCTGATTTACTGTGTGATCACTACAACTGAATATTGTGCTGCAAGATCAGATAATGTGATGGAAAACAAACATTTTACTGATAATGTTCATTATCAACATATTTGCCACATTCGTGAACTGACAACATTTCTTCATCACAATGACGGAAAACATAATCTGGTTGTTATTACTGTGATTTGAGCACTTCATCACACACTGGTCATATCTCTCTCTCTCTCTCACACACACACACACACACACACACACACACACACACTCACACCTAATGACAATCTATACATTCACTGTGGTAAAGCAGGTGCATCCATTCCTCACTAATCCCCATACTTGTCTGAATGCATACATGTCTGCACACACACAAAAACCCATCAAACATGCATTGTCGGGCATTTTTAAACACACACACACACACACACACACACACACGTCCTTCCAGCTGTTCATCTTGCCCTTGTAGTTGTTTTTTCAGGTCAGAGTTATGTAGGTCACGGGTCCCTGTGGTTTCTCACGTGACTCACAGAGATGCTGCTGCTGCTGACCTAGCAACACTGTGACAGACTCTGGGTTTAACGAACAGACGAATGGGAGGCGATACAGATAAAATATCTCGAATCGTAAACCCCACTGACCCACCACCCCAGTACGTACAAACCCAAGCTGTGCAGTACGATTCAAACCCACAGACCTTTATTTAAAACTTCAGTAATGACATAAAAGACTGTGTCAGGCTGGATTGTGGATAATGATGTGATGGATGTGTTGCAGCCACAAAAAAACATGAAGTCATGAAGTTTACAGTCATATTTCACTAGGTCAAGACATAATAAAACTTAAATGAAGAGCTGCAACTAACTGATAGGGAAAATATATGATACTATTATCATTTTTCCAAGCTTCATGAAGGGAACAAAAGAGGAACATCTTCATTCTTTACTTCAATTATAACAAATACTGTCTTTTGTGATCATAAAGCAGGTCTAGGTTTTATATTGATAGTAAAAGTTAAAAGTATCAAAGCCTCAGTCCACAGAGAAATGCACACAGCCTGTATTCAGAAACTGAGCCTTAAAACCAGCCGTCAGGACTTCTGTGACTTTGTGATGTCACAACAAAGCAGTCACTGCTCTCAGCCATGCTCCAAGTCCCGCCCACCTGGACCCACCATCCAACCTTGCAGGATTTGGTTTTTCTGAATGTTTCCCTGAAATCTGCTATGTTTTCACTCAACCAGCCTCAGGCTCACCAACCTGTTGTTACTAGAGCTCCAGAGAGAAGCCCGAGAGAGGAGATGTAAAACTACATTGAGATGGTTTTTGGTTCTTAAAACCACAAATTTATCTTCTTATAGATATCAACACTTCAAATAAAACACAGGAAAAGAGCAAAATTACGGGACCTTTGAGCATAAGTACCAAATCTAACTTTCAGCCACACATTTTTATTTATCAGATCAACTAGTAATCTGCATTATAATCCATTCATTTATGCTTTATTTTTTGTTTTGTTATTTTATTTTGCTGTCCCGAAACAAAAGAACAGATAAAAATGTCCCTCAGTTGCCTTTAAATCTTGACATAAAGAGATAAAAAAAGAAGACACTTTTATTCTTCCTTTAACTTTACCATTTCATTCTCTCACTGCTGTTATTACTTTCATTTGGTCTCACATTGAAACAAAACAGAATTTGTGGTTAAAATCATAAGTACTGAATGACTCATAGTGCTTAGACGTGCTTAAAGCTGCTTTTTTTTCTTCAGATATTCATAAAAAATATCAAATAACTTACAAATTATCAATTTTGTCTGCTTTGTCTAAATCAAGTGCTACATTTCAAAGGATAACTTCCACAGTGGGTGTGGGGACTCATGTCTCCCTGCCTGTGGGTTTGTTATCTGTGTGGGTGGAGAAGGTGTAAATGAGTGTTATAAATACTGAAAGTTACAACAGGAGATCGATAGTTTTAGGCAGATGAGAAAAAGTGAGAGCTTCTGTCTCCACACTCAGATCGCAACCTGCTCTCTGAGGATGAACGAGTTTCACTTCCTGTGGTTCGCTTCATTTTGTCAAACTGAAAACAAAAGCTGAGCGGTGAGAAGCTGTGACAGATGCAGAGCAGGGTCACCTTCACGAGGCTCCTCTTCTGTTCTGTGTCATAATATATTTACATTCTGATTTATCTTTTAGATCGTTTTTCATACAGTGACAAAAGCAAAAAAATCAAAAATCAAAAATCATGTAACTCAGCCATTAATAGATAAATAAATCAGTTCAATCAGTTCATCCATCTCACACTTTATAAAGACCAAGGGAACTTCTCAGTCACCTTTTTATAAATGATAATATCTTACAATGAAAATTAAAGTAAAATTTTCACCTTGGAAATAATGTAAAATTAATTAAAATTAATTTACAAGTCCTCAGTAATGTGTAATTATATATGTTATATCTTTGTATTTTGTCTATACGAAAACAAAATATTCATATGTTAATAATATATTTAAATTTGTATATTTATGCAGTTTAATAATGTTTTATTATGACAAACACATGATATGATTGTAACATAGATTCTCTGAAAAAGGACTGAAAAGGGCTCTTGCTTTTTTATTAGTCATCAGTTACCAGAACATAATGCAGATTTCAAGAACTGAAACTGCAAGTTATTATTTATGGTTTTCAAAGCAAAAAAAAAAAAAAAAACAGCAAAAAAATAAATAAATAAAATAAAAAATAAATTTAAAAAAACAAAAAAACCCAACAACATGTGAACCTGATCAAAGGAGGGGCTGAATCCCTTCAACACATCTCTGAACCTGTAATATTTCAGTTTCTAAAGATGTCCCTGCGTCACATCAAACTGGGTCCTGAAACCTCCTCTGAGACCTTCAGATCTGGACTCCTGCCAGTCTGCCAGACAGACGGACACTGTGACATCAGTGATATTGAAGGCAAACAGCGTCTGGCACAAGACATGATTGTGTCTCATGCAGCTCAGGTGGACTCAGTGACAGCAGCAGCAGTCACTGTGGCTTTTTATTATAAATATATTCCCCTGTAAGGACACTCCTGAGTGTGACACCACTGTAAGTGTAAGGCTGAACACCAGACCTGTTACTGAGGATGGAACTTGACCTTGGAAACAGGAGTTAACGTTGCACCTTCAGCAACAGAAGTGTGTTCATAAAGGAATGTTTCTCATTTCTAAGAGTCATGTGTTGCTTTTTGTTGAATATATTTTTACCACAGTAGCAGCAGAAGCCTGACGATGATGATGTTTTTCAATCTGTCCCTCAGTGTGATCTCAACAACTTCTGGCCAAATATAAGCTGTGTCCCAATTCAGGGGCTGCATCTTTCACAGGCTGCGTTTGAAGACCGATTGTGTCACAGCGGCGTTGCTAATCTGTCCTATGTCAAATGTGTCCTTCTTTTCCTGTGCAACAAAAGCTCCAACGGGTGGATCCTTCATGACCCAACCTATCCCAAGATTCACTGCGTGGCAATAAAAATAATAGTGGAAATGGAAATAGCAATGAAAATAATATGGCAGCAAAAACCACCAACAGAGAGCCGGAGGATTACACTTTTTGTAAGAAAATATAGGCGTTGTCAAGGTTGCTAGGCGACAGTAGGGTGGGCACAGCTGGTGATGCAAGGCGAAAATCCTCCGTAGATCAGACCGTCGGCCTTTGTGGTCTACGAGGGGTACGAAGGGCCACACCTTTGTAGATCGTGTTCTCCTTCGAGAGTCAACTTCGCTCTTGGATCAACATTTTTTCGTTCATGATGGAGATTCTTTGTCCCCAGAGGGTGAATCAAAGTCTTTTTATGACCCCCCTGCACTTTTCTCTGGTGATATCAGGCCTCATTTTTTACTTTCCTAGCATAGGAATCCACCAGGCGGACAGCTATAGGTCTATATATATCTGATTGGAATTACCAGAAATTGGACACGCTGTCATATCAGTAAAAGTATGTATCATGGTTGCAGCTTTGTGGCACTACCTCATCCCGATGCTGTCCCACCACTTGGTATCTGCACTCGACGCAGATATCAGCGTGTCAAAGGTTGGGCCAAGTTAAAAAGGCAGATGGCACAGGACGCCCCGCAGGCGGAGGGGGGGGGCCTGACACTGACTCTGCTTAGACAAACAGCAGCCGGCAGGATCCTGCTGAGAGGGTGTGCATGTGTGACACCGGAGCATCACAAGTGCATGTTCACACTGCGTTTGTTGGATCACTGCGGTGCACAGTGTACTGTATTAAAGACAGGCTGAAAGGAAAAACACTGTGTCTCTCTACTGATCATTTGATTATCTCCTGTTACCTGCAAAATATTTTTTTTTATATCAAAATGTATTTTCCTGTACAACATAAAAATATCTCACCTTGCATCTTGAACATAGGAACATATATTTTTCCAATTGAATTTGATTTTTTGTGCAAACCTCACCCATCATACAAACTGCACTTGAAAGTTAACTTAGCTGAGTGATATCAGTAGAAGGTGTGTGTTTGTATTTCAGCTGGCAAAGATCCCATCACATCTGTAGGGTTGAAATAATTCATCTAAAGTTCCTCTCCAGACATTTTTAGACTTTGTAAAAATACTTTTGTTAACATAGTTTTCCAACATAAAAAATGAAAAAATGATGGAAAGTTGGGTCTGAAGCTCGTCTCCTCTTACTTCCTCAATCTGCACCAGGCTTTGGCCCTGCCCACCTCCTGTTTGCTCCAGGTGAAAGAGCAGAGAGCAACAAGATGGTTAGAGGAGGAAACATCAGAGAGACTCAGCCACATGTTGGAGCCTCAGTCAGACCCAGACTCAGATGAGGAGTCTGTTGAGACCAGAATCAGAGACTAGCAGACGGATCAGAACAGTTAGCAAGGTTTTGGATTTTGTTTACTCTGCCCCTCGTCCCTGCAAGTTGATGGGATTGGTTCCCTAGGTTATATGACGTATGAATTCCTGTCTGTCTGAATCTGTTTTTATGAGTCTGTCATTGGTTCACTGCAGTTCAAGGTGGAAATACTCAGTCATGGTGTTGACTGATTATTTCACTCATGAAATGTCTTGTATTATATAAAAAAACATCACATAAACATGTTCACAATGTTTCATCATCTTTAAATCTCTCTGGTAATTAAACCACATACTGTATATAGACCACATATTCTGTTACACTCTGCAGTCGATCCGTGAGATTGAAGGATGGATTACTGTTTAATTACTTGTCTGGTCAGGAGAGGCATTCGCTCCCAGAAGATCAAAAACACAGATGGTTTCTGCAGACTTTTCATCTCTAACTCCAAAATGTTCTGGCCCCAGGCGGTGACGTCCTGTAACGCCGCTCTGGTGTGTTTTCTGCTATTCGAGCAGACACTCAGCGCTGAGCCGGGTGCCGGGATGACTGCTGCAGTAGCACATGTGGCAGACGACTGATGTCAACACAGGGGTCACAAAATCATAAATATTTATCTGCTTTTATTTCAATCCATTTCTATTTAATATGGCTCAGAGTGGATTCTGGTGGAAGGTCAAACACAGAAACGATGACTATATCACACTGGTGAGGTGATGTATGTGTTATTTATAAGATGAGCATGTAAGTTATTTTTATAAGTGACATTACAGGAGATGGTGTGTGTGTGTGTGTGTTTGGTCACGGATGACTCTCTGTGACAGTGCTGCAGCATGTGTTTGATGAATGTGTCTTAGCAGACTTGCGTGTAATAGCATCTGCATGACTTTGCACCCCTTCAGCGTATGTGTGACTTTATCTGTGAAACATGTAGGTGTGAGTGTGTGTGTGTGTATGCATGTTTAAGAAAGTGTGTATGTGTGTGTGGTGATATTTACAGCAGCAGCTCCACCTGCAGATATCGTCACCTCCTCTGTAGTCACATGTTGCTCTCTGCTGCCCTTTGAAGGCAAAAAGCAGCAACCACTGCACCACAAGACTGTGATTTAAAGTTTTTTAGAACACAATGCCAACTCATAGTTTTTCTTAAAGCTCCCATACTGTAGAAAGGTAGATGTCCATGTCTTTTTGATTATAAAGCAGGTCTAGGTTCTATATTAATACTGTGAAAGTGTCAAAGCCTCAGTCCACAGAGAAATGCACACAGCCTGTATTCAGACACTGAGCCTTAAAATGAGCTGTCAGGACTTCTGTAACTTTGTGATGTCACAACTAAATAGCCACTGCCCTCAGATATGCCCCAAGCTCAGCCCACCTGGACTCACCATCCAATTTTGCAGGACTTGTGTTCTCTAAGTGTTTACCTGAAATCTGCTATATTTTTATTGGATCACTCAGAAAACAGTCAGCCAATAAGAAGAGAGGTTTAGAGTTAGGAGAAGATTGAAAGAAGAGATGTTAAACTACACTGAGGCTGTTTTTGGTACATAAAACCACAAATATATTTTCTTATACAAAAAAAAAAGAAAAAAATCAAATAAAACACATGATGTAACAAGCAAAACAAACATTTCTGACCACAAGAACTGAGACTGAAACTATTTTAGCAAACTTATAAATGGAGGAGTGTGTTTTTGGACATGATTACTTAATTGAGAAGTGACAAAGTTTACTTTATTCTTGTCCCACGTCAGCTCCATCAGCTGTTCATCCAAATTTGGACTCTCTGGCAGCGGTGTACAACGATGGTGGAGATTGGTAAACTTCTGATGAACAGGCGAAGGAACTAAAAGGAACACTTAACATTCTCATTCAGTACATTACAGCAGCGTCGTAATTAATCCTCCCTAGCCAAAATGGCTGAATACAAGAGCAACTAAATCTGGCCCCCCCTCGCCGGTTGCCAGACACACATCACACTTGATGATTAATGATGCACCAGAATCGGCTGCAGCGTGCTTGGGCCGGTTCCCTGGGTCATCTCTGGCCTTACTGCTGCTGACTGGAGCCGGTTTCTCTGCCCAAATCAAGTTCCAGGAGAGTACCTGGATCTCTGGTCCTGCAACCGCTGAGGTATTTGTACTTTAAGTTGTTTTTCAGAAGTACAGCTACAGTTACAGTAAATCACAATCACTTCATTTTATCTCTTCCAGTACGTGAGGCTTGATCGGGACATATTCAGAGTGTCTTAGTGATGATCACAATGCCACGCGGGGCCGTCGACTCAGCACATGGCGCAGCAGCGGCAGCCATTTGTGGGAAAGTCATGTTCAGCTACTTGAAGCTGGTGACAAATGAGGATGCCAGAGGAGTGACTGCGTGACTGCAGGCGGGCTGCAGGTCAGAGGTCATGCAGATTTAACAGGGTGTGAGGGTCCAGGAGGTGGAGCGTACAGTATATTAGTGAGCCTGCCATGTGAGTGATTTTTGATACTGTTAAGTGAATATGTGGCAGATGGAGTCTGTGTCTGTCATTTTTTAGCTGCGCTTCATGACTCTTGTCTCAACTCCAA
The DNA here is from genome assembly GCF_046630095.1 of Trachinotus anak. NCBI lineage: Eukaryota > Metazoa > Chordata > Actinopteri > Carangiformes > Carangidae > Trachinotus > Trachinotus anak. Next base: position 2,708,713 of record NW_027273858.1, on the reverse strand, counting down.
TAAATGTTGATCGTTAGTGAGAAAGGTTTTAATAGTGAACTCGTATTAAAGAGTAATAGGTCAGCTCATGGGTAGGTCCCATCAGCCCCCACACAGACAACTAATAGATCAGCGATCGGACGACATGCATGCACCTGTTCAACATCACCACACACATACACACACTCTCACACACACACACACACACTGAGCTGTCAGTCTGGAGGATAAATGGCGTCTGGGTGTGTTGGTGACGGCTCATTCCAGACATCATGGTGGAGACTCTGTTGTAAGACAATCTGAGCGTTTCCTCTCTCCCACTGAGTCACCTCACACCAGTGGATTACTGTTACTCAGGTTGTGCAGTCATTTCTCATCTCTTACATATTTCCCATCTCTGATTTGATGACTCTGCCTTTTCTCAGAGCCTGTGGACGATGACCGTCCCCTTTGAAACTACTCATAAAACATAATCCCATAACATATCATTTGAAAAGATCAAATTGTCATATAATTTTTATACTGTCGATCAGTGTGATGTCATTCAAGGCTGCCCTCCTCACGTTTTTGTTGCTTGGCAACATCTAGTGGTCGTAGTAATGATGACAGGAGCAAAGGGAAAAGTGCGGTGACGTAGTTTATAGAGCGACAAAGTCCAGGTCAGGAGGAGTTGGGGTGGATGGACGGGTCAACAAAACACAGGAATATGACACAGGACAGCGGTGTTCGATTCCCATGTGAAAGTAAAAGAAAACCATGTTGTTATTATTGTAACCATGACAACAAATGTCGTCTAATGTAGAGAAAGTACTTACTTTAACCCAAATCACCATCTTTTTCTAAACCTAACTAAGTCATGACTGTTGTTTTAGTAACCATGTAGATGAAGGAAGGTATGCCGCTTTCGGTTCAGTCTGCACGTTTATTATTGTAACTATGACAACCAAGGTCCGGTAAGACTGCGGCTGTAAGGGCGCTATGGGTTGTATCACAGGTTCGAAAAAATGTGGTTGTTCAGGTTGGAGTCCATCTAAGACCTGGTACCAGAGCAAGACATTAAATTACTGCTACTGGCCAGATTGCCATGAAAAACACTGTGGACATTCATGGTCCCCAGAGAAGGAATCCCAACCCTCCAGACCCCGTTTCATATCCAGAAAATTCATCTCCATCCAAAAAATAATAATTTCCTCAGATGTCACTGAACAAATCCATGCTAACCAACTGATCTGCACTTTTTTTTCATATCATAAGCTTCACCCTTGGAACAATCCAGCTTGTAAAGGGATCTAGGACTTTAGACTTGTCTGAGTAATTATAGCAACCATTAGTGGGGTTTGGATCACTGACTGCCTGTACAAACATGTAATATATGTCATATATTTCATGTTGCTATATGTCAACTAAGGGGATATATTATTATCATGTATATACATCCCCTGCATATATGTAAGTTTATCATATATATTTATGTGTGATGATATATGATGAACTTTTATAATATCATGTGTCGCAACCATATTTGTTAACGATATATATTTAATTTATATATCCATGTTTTTATCTAATAAGTACACATATTACATTTACAGATCGGTGGTTTAATACAGTGATATAAAGCACATCATTTTGCTGCTGTCTGACCTAACTGGCTCTAATAAGTGCACAAAACTTTCAAACCAAGGCAGGATAACAGAAAATATTGATCAACCAGTTGCCCTTTGAGCTTTTAACAGAAGGCAGGAGTCCTGCCAAATCAGCCAACACTGGGAGCAGAGCCTCTGTTGAGGAAGGCTTTATTGTACTGTAGTATGTGCTGCACTCACTGGGAAAACATGGATTCAGCAACTATGGTTCTTTTGGCTGTTATCAGTATATTTGCCTGCATCAGGACAGTTTAGTCACATCTTGGTTACAATTTGCCTCTCAAAGCTCCTGTATTAAAAAAAAAAAAGTTATTGGTGTTTACTGTCCCCAAGGAGCTGCTATCAGTCTTAAAAGTCCAGAAATGAATTATGCAAAATATATTCAGCTTCAACTTAATGTGAGCGGCTGCAGGGTGATTTAGAGTTGACAGAGCTGCTCTATCTTGGCGAGTTTAAACGGTGAATGAAGGACCTTGTGGCAGATTCAATAAGGAGCTGTCCTTGCAAAATGTAAATGAGTCTGGCCTGTGAACATGCTGATTTGATACTGGACCGCTGCCTTCTCCAGGACCCCTGTGGAAAAACGGACTTTGTTAACTCTTTAACCAGCGCAGCATTTGCAGCATTTGTTACTCTGCATGGTCACACTTTTGTTTTATTTCATGTGACTCACAGCTGGCTTTTCACGGTTCGCTTTTCTCTAATTACGATTAATGTCACCATTTGTCTGGTTTATCTGATGTGACGCCAAGGAAAGAAGATGAGGATAAGAGCAGGTGTCAAAGATAGAAAACCGCACTGTGCCTCACCACTTTAACACACACACACACACACACACACACACATATATACATATATATATGTTTATTTAGAAATAAAACTCTATAAGAGGTTGCAAACTGAAACATTCACTGGTATGTGGAGGAACGTGTGTGTGTGTGTGTGTGTGTGTGTGTGTTTGTCACTGAGCCACAGGTGTTTTTCTGGAATAGAAAGATGACATAATGCTCTGACAGGCAGCCTGATGACAGAGAAGCGTGTGTGCATGTGTGTTTTAGTGTGTGTGTGTGTGTTTGTGTGAAAATAACAGATATTGAAAGTGTGAGAAGAGGGTGGGTAATGAAGCGTGTGTGTCTCAGTGTTTGTCAGTGTGTGTGTGTGTGTGTGTTTGTGTGTGTGTGTATGTGTGGGTGTGGGTGTGACTGTGTTTTATGGCAGCAGGTGTGTGACTGCATATACTACATATGTGAAATATGCTGTTACTTCAACGCCCATGTAACTTTGTATGAGTGGGCCATTGTATGTGTGTGTGTGTGTGTGTGTGTGTGTGTGTGTGGTCACTATATTACCAAGTTTGAGGGTTAACTCATTAGACTTCAAATAAAGAATGGCCATGTAATACTAATACTGTCAGGATTTCTAATGTGCTTGAGGAAGTCAGTGGTTTCTACGGTTGATATTCAGTACAGTGACCCAAAATAAAACATGAAATAAATAAAGCCCTTATGGGCCTTTAAAGCTCGTGCAACACATATCAACACATATGTGTTGATATGTGTTGATATGCACTAACCTGTATGAAAAGTGCTATACAGATAAAGATTTACTGATTGATTGATTGATCCATAAGAAGATATAATTGTGGTTTCAAGAACCAAAAAACAGCTCAGTGTAGTTTTACATCTCCTCTCTCAGGCTTCTCTCTGGTGGGCGGGGCTTAGGGCATGACTGAGGGTGGTGACTGATCTGCTGTGACATCACAAAGTTCCAGAAGTCCTGACGGCTCATTTTAAGGCTCAGTTTCTGAATACAGGCTGTGCTCATTTCTCTGTGGACTGAGGCTTTGATACTTTCACAGTATTAATATAGAACCTAGACCTGCTTTATAATCACAGACAGAATCAGAAATCTCAGTTTATACAATACTGGAGCTTTAATAAGATTTTCCAGATGTCAAAAGTAGAATCCAAGAGATGTGTTTGTTGCAGGTCGTATGGACAGAGACTAAATGTAAAGCTCAGTGTAGGTAGAGATACTTGGATGTGCATGTTTTCTGTAGAGTCAGTTGGTGAATGTGTGTGGGAGTGTGGGTTATGTTTTTGGTCTCATATGAACAGGAAAGTGAACCTTAACCAAAATACTTAAACCTAAACTTAATGCAAAGATTAATACAAGTTCCTGATGGTGGTTGAAAATGGTTTGTCACTTTTAGCAGTGTATGATACAACAGTTTGTTTTTGTGGCCCGTGAGGACGAGTTGACTGTGTTGAATTTTTAGTTTCAAGAGGAAATATCATCCTACGCCCCAAGAATTTGTGAAAAACACCAATTTCATGGATTTAAATTATGCTTGGTGCCAAATAGATCTGCAGGCTGACTGGTGAGTGTCTAGTGTGTGAGTAAAGCACTGAATGAATTTGCTCACATACTTTAAGTGTATATAAGGTGTGCTGTATCTCTTACAGGCCTCTTCACACTTCCAGCTGTTTGCGTTGATGTATGGCTGCGGTGTTATCATGTTTCAGTTGCACAGATCTATCTTCAACGTTATCGACCGTTGCTGGATCATTTTTCCAGATCTTAACCTCTCAGCTGAACGTACCTGCAGGTTGTAGCTGTGAATCATCGGCGTTGTCACATTCGCAGCTAAACAAACCTGTGACATCAGCACTCATGAGCAGAGCGCAGCTGCTTTCTACCCTCAGACTGAATGGAAAAATACAGGTTGACGGGTGAAAGATTTGTGGTATTTTCCACTGAAGAGAAGCAACAAGTGGGTCTGTTTATCCAAATTAACTATCACTTGAATTATATGTATGTAGATGGTTTTGGTTTTACTTGCTCAGGCTTTGAAATATTTGAAGGTGTTTTCTTGAAAAACAGCAACAAAGAAACAATGTCCTGGTTCAGAATGAAAATACTGTCTACAGAGAAACAGTACCCATGAAAAAAATTCATTCATTCATTTCATTATTATTATAATTTTTTTCTTTACACATAATGATTTTATCGTGTGAACACTGTAATTAAAATTTTATTCATCTGCATTGTGGGCAGAGGCATAAGTTCCACAGACAAATATAAACCATCTGCACATAAAGCTAAAACACCCTGTGTCCCTGGATGTTACTGGACAAAGCCATAATTTATCATTCATATAAAATGACAAAATTCACTGGCAGTGCAGAAAACACTTTGTCCCACATGTGTCAGTGTAATAAAGTAGAGATGGAGGTTGGAGTGATGGATGGACAGGTTTGAATAGTTTTCTTTTAGTTGTGGTAAAAGTTAAAACCATCTAGATATTTTCTTTTCATATCAGTACAGCATGACAACATATTTGTATGACAGACAAATATTTTTGGTATTAAGAAATATCTCAGTTAATCCAAAACCTCACATAGATATTCTCCACATGGGGAAACGTCGTCAGACCAGGTTTTCACCTGCAAACCAAGCCCCAAGGACCAGAGCTGGGCATTGAGACAGTCTGGGTGCAGTGGCCACACTCGGTACTGCAACTTGTGTCAGATTGTATTTTACCCATATATGATCAAAGTAAGTGATTGTGAAAGCATTTTTCTGGGACTCACAGACAGAGAAATAATGATCCATTAACTTTGGAAAGTTTGGAAAAGCCACATGATTGAATTATTTTATCCCATCTATGTGTGTGAGGAGCTTTTTTTCTTTTTTTGGAGCATTGTGTCATTGCATCTCATTTATTGCTTTGTTATTGTTGATAACTCTATTGGTTTTCCAATTAGATTTTTATTGATTTACAAGAACAATAAAAATATATTTGAAAAACATCCTCTTGTTAAGTATTTTATAGAAATATTTCTAATCAAAAACCTTTTATACAAAACACAGAGGAATTGACTTACATTTGGGTCGTAACAGGAATAAAAGTAAAAAGTTACTAAAAGACTAAAAGAAAACTTTATTTCCACCTCATAGAAGTTTTTTTTTGTTGGGTTACAGCAACATGTGAATTTTGAGCCATTAACACTCAAATGTCTCAGAATGTGAAACGTGGTGCAGAGACATGTGGATGACAAACAGTCTGTCAGTGCGTTCTGACAGGGTACAGGTTCCCCTAAAGTGCAGGGCAGGACGTCTATAAACACTTTATATATCACACTATAAATAACCTTCAGACATACAGGGAAATGTCATGTAGCATCATGGTCACCAGCATGTGCTTTGTTCATGTGAGTAACTTTAGACGTCCACGATGATGACATCTTCATTTACAGCAGTGAAAGGTCAAGTCAGGGCAAAAAAAAAAAAGATATACCTTTTTTAGATACAAGAAAAATGCTTTAGAGAACAGAGGGACAAAAGCAATTCAGCAGCATTTTTTGCAGCTTTATGAAATGTGTCCAGTTCTCTTGAGGTTCTGGTCGAATTTTGTCTTTTCCTGTTTCTAAGCTTCAGTATTTAAATGTCTTTCTTTCTTAGAGAACTCTCAGTCCTGAACCTCTGTTCTTTGCCTCTGCTGTATTTCGGATGATGCAGTGAAATGAGTCACCTCGGTCACTAGTTTGCATGAATTCTGACTTTAGTTTCAAATTTTATCAAAATTTATTCCAGAGTTTTGAGTTTATTTTTTATTACTTTGGAACAACTTAAGTTACAATGATGATGGAGAGAAGCAGACTAGTGTTTAAAGCCCTAGTGACTTCACTGTTTTTGAGTTTACACCTGCAACACCTAAACAGACTTATGAGGACATAAGCACAGGTCATTTATTAGAATTAACCATTTATTGTACTAATAATTACAAATCACACCTAACGTTAGTCTGAATCCAACATGGGTCAGTGTTTAAAGCACTGTCTGACAGATGGCCAAGCAGGTGCATGGCACACACACACACACACACACACACACACACACACACACACACAGACTGGACACCAACATTAGCGCAGTTTGATGTGTGTAATTAATTAGATCATATTTCTCCAGAAGCAGGAGCAGGAGGCTGTAAATAGGTGGTAATGTGAGGCAGTAAATGTCTCAGGGACAGACAGAGACACTGACAAGAATACACACAAATACACACACAGGCACTTTCATCTTTCTATAGTTGTGAAGACACTGGTTGACATGCAACAATCCCTAAACTCTTATCCTAACCTTAACCATCATGAATAAATGCCTCGCCCCAACTTCGACACTAATTCAAACCTCAACCCTAAACCCAGGTCTTGTGAGGACCAGCTACAGTAATGGTTCAGAACTTAAATTTGCCCACACAACCGTAGAAAGACGTGCACAAACACACATATTCTTATCAGCAATGTTCTTATCACCAAAAATGGACGACTATTTCTAGTCATTCTGAAAGAAAGAAGATCCCGCACACTGCTCTTGCTCACCATCACAATTTTTTAGTCATCACAATGTTTCAGTTCCTCTAGACCTTCATCAGAAGGAATTCAAACAGTTCTTACAGCCATGATCTTTAATAACGCCTCCTCTTTGTGCCCAGGTGTGTGACAGTTAATCTCCCGTGGGAGTCACCGACAGTGATTTCTGTTTACTCTGTCATCTTACATTTTGTTCCACACTCTACATGTGTATTAAAAAAAATACCAAAAACAAGTGAAACATCCCAAAATACAGAAACATCTATTCCCGGGACTACGACAACACAAGACTGAGAAAGAGAACAGCTGTCAAGAAAAGCCATTAAAGTATGTAATTGATAACTATATATAGTGTATGCAGTGTATATTAGAAGTTATTCATGTAGTAGGCTAATATAGCAGTGAAGCCTCAGCCCCTCGTGGTTTTCTTTCCCATAATCCACTGCTTCTTTCTCTCTGTGGACACTTTGAGTTTTCACTTTGGGTTTTGGATTTCAAAATTCACTGATCCTCATGAAAATTAAACCTCCTTACCTCCAAGCAGTCCTCTAACACACACATACACATACACACACACACACACACACACACACACACATATACTTGTACTTCTATCTTTGTGAGGACACTCTTTGACATGATGCATTCCCTAGCCCCTTACCCTAACCTTAACCATCACAACTGAGTGCCTAACCCTGACCCTGACCCTAACCTTAACCTAAACTTAATTCTAACCATAACTCTAAAACCAAGTCTTAACCCTCAACATGTGATTTGAAGGTGTCTCAAAAAGTGAGGACCGGCCAAAATGTCCTCACTTTCCCAAAATGTCCTCACTCTGTTAGTAAAATACTTTTTTTGGTCCTTACTATGTAACAAGTACAAGTACACACACACACACACACACACACTCGCACGCATGTGAATGTTTTGAAAACTTTACAATAAAACAAAACTGAAATTATCTTGTAACATCCCTGATATTATCTTGCAGTCTCTTGAGTGATCACATGCAGTTAACTGATAATGGTCTCATGGACACACACACACACTCACACACACAGGCACACACACACACAGGCACACAAATGAAATGAATGCAGACTTTGTGTATCATGGGTGAACATCGCCCTCTTGTGTTGTGATAAGTCATGACAGGTGCTTCACATTAAAGGTTTTTTTAGACACATTCAGCTGTGAAGACAAGTCGTCCTCAGGCAGAGATTTTGTGGCACATTCACAAAAACCTGTTCATTTATTCTTTTCACTTGTTCCCTGTCGAAGTCTCCAGAAACCTTTCTCTCAGCTTCTGTAGGTGTTTTGTGTTTTTCCCGCTTTCTTTTCTTTTCTCCTTTCATTGTACCTGTCGATATACAATTCTCTTTCTTCTTCTTCCTCCCTTTTTTATAGCTATAATAATGTTTTCGTGTCCATCTTTTCAGTTACTATTCCCTTTTTTACTTCCCTGTCTTCCGTCTTTTCTTTCTTTCATCTTCCCATTCTTCCAGTGCTGCTAAGAGACACTCTTGTGTACCGAAATATTCAAGACCGGATACAGAAACACACCCTCATGTGCAGGAAATGTGTGCTCCATTCACCCTCCTCCTCATCCTCCTCTCTCTCTCTCTCTCCCTCTCTTTCACACACACACACACTGTTTCTCTCTCACTCTCTGACTCTGATTTGAACTAGAGTAACCTCTCTCTCCCTCTTCTCTCTGGTTTTTGAGGAAAGGCGTGTGTGTGTGTGTGTGTGTGTGTGTGTGTGTGTGTGTGTGTGTTGCTGCCAAAAGGTCTTAAAAAGAGGACTCTGCTACTCTCTTTCTCCCACAGTTTGAGGCGTTGCTATGATTCAAACCAATAATTCCTCCTGACAACAGATGCCTCTCCTCCCTCTCAGCTCCTCTGTGTTCTCACATCAGTACAAACTGACAGGGATCGCACTGGATAAACAGATCAGCCTGTCATCCTTTCACACGTGTACACGCACACACACACACACACACTGAGAAAGTGAGTGTGTTACTCGGTTTGCTTGTGTTTAATTCACTTGCAGCTTTTTATTCTCTGAATATGACAGATATGTTGTCATAGATGCTTTGTTTAAACCCTGTAATTCCAGGGTGGGGGGACACAGCGAGTTCACGCTGTCAATGAGATTCCTCAACAACAATATAAAGAACAAGTACAACAAGAATTTTTTTTATATCTATAAAGCTGTGTCATTTGGTAAATTGTTATCATGCTTTCCAGTAGTAAAAGAGCGACTTCAATTGTTGCGTTATTATGAACTATGACTATGTTTGACATCTACATTTTTTAAATCTGTGTATTTTTCTCTAAACTGAGATATAAGACGACAGTTTTATATTATTTTGTCAATGATGCACAATTCCATTATTCCCAACTAGTCTGCTAGACAATCTTCATCTTCCTGTGTAAAAAAAGTTTTCTATTAAATATCAGATGAGTTACGAAGATGCATGTATGATGGATTCCTCGGAGCCATTGTCTAGGTACAAAAGGTATTGGTGATGCTTGTATTTTACCTTCTGTATGTCTCTGGAGTTTGCTTTTCAAATAAGCCATTACGGGTTTCTACCACATCCTCACACAGACTTTTTTCTTTCATGTTTTTTGTGTTCAATTTGTGTGAAATAAAAACCAAACAAGATAAAATTAATAAAATAAAGAAACTAATCCAATAGTAACCTATAATTTCCTTGACCCCCTGACAGAGACCTTTTCATTAATATTGGTATGTTAAATAAAACATGTTTGAGAAAAAATGTCTAACTACCATTTCCAATGTCAACAATTACCTTTTTAACTTCAATACAAAGGGCTTGGTTGTTTATTAGATTATCTTTGATTGATCACTTCTAGCATCTTGTTAGAAGTATTATGTGATAATAAAAACACCTAAATTCTTTTTTACTCAAAAACCCTGGGGTTGTGGACTTTTTAATCAACCTTCTGTAGTCTTCCTCACAAGCTGCGTACAGTCCCAAAAAACTCATGACTGTATTTTTTAAATGAATTATAGTCAGTGTTGTTCACACGACAGCTACATGAATCCCAGATGACTACAACATTTTTTAAACCAGAGTTAGCTCAGTTTTGAGATGGATTTATCCTTTTCTTTATCATTAGCTGGTTATTTATCATGTTCCATGTCACTTTCATTACAGAAAAAAATATTTTTTCCTACTGTGATTGAACAGCTCAGCTTTAATGAGGACTTTCTTCAGGGTGGAATACCAGGAGGCAGGGTTCTGTTGTTTTTTTTTCTTTTTTTTTTTGGTAATTTTCTCCGGGAGTGCCCAGACTTTAAAAAGTTGTGTGGGTCAGCAGCTTTGATGCTTATGTGGGTTAAAAATACTACAGAGTTTCCTCTCTGCCAACCAGCCCAAGTGCTCGACTCATGTTCAGTTCAAGAGGTCTCATTGTTAGAGTCACAGTCACAGACACATCCAGAGTCAGTTAACAAACAGAAGACGGTGTCAAATTAATCTGTCAGTCAGCGAATGTTCTCTCCCTCATTCTCCAGTTGGTATCCCAGATTTTTATTAATGACCACCCTTTTTTTCCATCTCATCTTCTTTTATTCAGATTTCAAAGACCACAACTATTTCACTCACGTAACCAAATTACTTTCAGCTGATCCAAACTGACAGCGCTTGACTCAACCACATCTGAGCCAGAATGGAGCAAAAGTGAGACAAATGATTGCACTTCATTTATTTATTTGCCAACAATCCATCATGTTGTAAGTGAATTTGGGTGTTGCCACTGGTACTAACCACTTTGACAGGCATTTGAGTCTACTTTTTTAATATGATGAATATTTTTTTGATGACAGTTAAAGTACCGAACCACCTTTTTTATAGCATTTTGATATCTTATAGGCAGAATAATGAATTAAATCAGTAATTACGTGATCAAAGAATATATGAGCAATACACATTCAAAGCCAGCTGTTGGTTTTCAGTTCTTAGCCCTAATTATGAATTAATGAGGAACATCTGGATGCACCACTATAATGAAAAAAGTGCTGGATTGTTTCTTTAAACACATTGTGGGGTCGATTGTGCTGATCGATAATATTGGGCACTATGAACACACTTGTGGTTGCTCATGAAGGGTCAAAGGGGTTGCAGTGGGCTTCAATTGCACCGGACGAGCTGGTTGGTTTACTTTGACCCAGCTGATCGCTCATTTTCCAGCCATCGTCAAACGGTCTGAACAAGGGTTCACAAAACACACAGAGGGATGGATTTAACAGTAGGCCAATAAAAAGTAACATCAGCTGTTGATTCTAGGCATTGCAAATTTATTATTGATGTGAAATGAAATAAATTGTCTACAAAGAAATTAGGAGTGAAGAACAAATAACAACATTATTCTAAAATGAATGAAGGAAGGAAGGTGATCAGTAAGGTAAATAGGCAGAAAAAAAATATATACTGTAATGATTATAAAGTGAATACCAGTTCATAAAATGTCTGTGACCTCAGCTGTAACTGATAATCAGGTTAGTTATAAGTTGCTGTTTGGAAGGTAATAAGTTAAATCTGGCCACTAAACAGCAGAGAGGTCAATAACTTTAGCTGTTTGGCCATCACAAATTCAATGTTTATGTAAGATTAAGCAGTGGTAGTTTCATTTATTATGCAAAAAGGTTAGAAGTGAGGTAAAAAGAAAAAATAAATCCATTACAATTACAAACTGACTGCCTTATGATAACATGCCAGTAAACGTAGAGGAAAAATTGGCCATTGAATATAGTAACTAGTGAAAATATGATATTTTCAATAACAAAAACTGCTAAATTTTGTTTTCAAACAATGTAATATGACAATGAAATTATGAAAAAGTCAGTTACATTAGCTACTCATTTTGGCCATTTAACAAATTTTAAACAATTTAGCTGCTGAATTTGAATAAAATGAAAAGAATTCAATAACCTTAGCAGCTAAATTTGACCTAATCAAATATCATGTGAAAGGAAATCAAAGTAGCTAAGTAACCTTAGCTGCTAATTCTGGCCATCTAATATCATCTATCATCTAATATATATACAACATTGTAATTAAAATTAGCTGCTAAATTACATTTTCAACAATGTAGTATTATTGTAGTAATGTAGTTTTCCTTTCTCTGGCTTTAAGTTTATCCATGATGTAGATTAAAATGAGAAAATGACCAAAAATGAAATGAAAAATCTTTCTGATGAATGATGAAGGTTGCTTTGTGATTCTTTTATTATCAGACCTACAGTTACATGGATCCATTCATATGAACTAAATGGTGAATCAGGATAGTGAGATTACGGATGAGTCATCCGTAATCTCACTATCACATTTTACTGGCATTTCATTTTTGCATTTCATATTTACTGAAAAAAAAAATGTCTGGGGAATATGATTTAGAAGCCAAGGCATCACTGTAGCTCCACAATACTTCAATTACACATTTTACCTGTATTAAAAAATATAAAAATGTGATTTGGAAATTACAATTGGCCATTTTTTATGAACTGAGATTAAAAATACTTTATTGTGATGCCAGGCAGAATGGTGAAAAAAAAAAAACAAGTGTCAAAAGGCTGAGCATTCAAAAGTGTGTTTGACTCAGTGTAAAATCCCTGAACTCATGGGGTTTGGGAACTAAAGTAAATATTTTGTAGATGGTTTTATTTGGGGAGAAGTTCCTTCATCTTCGGAAGGCGTCAGTTGTAGGTTGATAACAGAAGCCTTCCGCTCTCTCAACGGCTGCTGGGATGTTTTCAGATGGTTTACACCTACGCATCGGTGCCAGAAATCAAATAAACAATCCTTCGGTTGGCCTCTCGGTCACTCGTTCATTGATTCATTCAGCCCTTTATTTATTCACCTCCTGGCTCATGCGTTCGCTCCTCAGCTCTTGTGCCGTGTCCTGGATGTGTTTGTAAAAGAAGCCCACAGCCCATAAATCCATGAGTCACCCACAGCCCATCTGCTCTTACGTAACACTCCCATAATGCAATAGTGCCTGGTGCCTCAGTCTGCTGCCTTGATCGTCCAGACGTAAACGATGAACAGCCAGTTTGAATCCCGGCTCTTGTCACAGCCTGACAGGAGGACTTGGACTGAGGCAAACTCATGGGTGCACTAAACAATACAATCAACACAACACAACCAAAATCTGACCTGATTCTCAGAGTTCAGAGCTCTGCTGTGAAGGATCCCTCCAGGGTGGTGCTGTTCACTAACTCATGTGTCAAAACTCCCAGCAGGTTTTCACGTTTCCATATCAGGTGCACACTATGGCAGAGAGGCTGGGGCGAGCGAGCGAGCGAGGGAGGCTCAGGAGCCATAAAAGTTCAGGACAGAGTCCACGCAGAGGCTGAGCTCCTGACACACACACAACCCGACGGCAGGACTGAACCACTTTTAGAAAAGTGGATGATCAAAAAAAATCTAATTAGAATAAATGAAAGTTTTTGCTCTTTGCAGCAGCAATTGTTTTGTCAGAAAATGTAAAGGTCCCACGTTGTATGAAGTGAGATTTCCATGACTTCTTTGATTTTAAAGCAGCTCTAGAGAGAGACTCAGATCCTCCAGAGGAGCCTGAGAGAGGAGATGTAAAACTACACTGAGATGGTTTTTGGTTCTTAAACCCACAAATATATCTTCTGATGGAGATCAACAAGAAAAATGTAAAGTGTTTTATTTGTATTATTTTATTTCTAAGGCCTGCTGTGACAAAGTCAACTAATAGTCATTCTTATTAATTCTGCTGAGGTTTTTCTCCTCGTCTCCAACCAGGCAGAGCAGAACTCTGCACTGGTCTCAAAATGAATCGGGGCTGAGTTGTCATTACAAGAATATAAGATCTAAAACTGTCTTCAAGGCTTTTCCAGGACCTGCAGAAACACTGAGGCTGTTTTTAGGCAACCAAAGGGAGAGTGCAGATGATCTCAGCCTTACCGAGAAACCACACACACACACACACACACACACTGAGAGAGAGGGAGATCTGCGCCCTCAGCAGCCCTTCTCTTCTTCTTCTTCTTTATGTTCTTTATGTTCAGTGAGAGTTGGCCTCCAGCCCGGATCCTGTTTCTCACTAATTATGGACAGAAGTTAAATTGTAGCGGTGACGCAGAGTCTGCAGGAGCACGGTCAAGACAGAGGCAGCCATAGCACATCACTTCCTGTTAGAACTGTCAAAACAAAAGCACATACACAGTAAAAAGTTTAAATTCATACAATCACAAATGAATTCACCAAAATTATTATCAGAGACTAAAAGGGGATGAGTAACAGAAGTTTAAGTTTTAATGTTCCTTAAAGATTTTTTTTACATTTGCAAAGAAAACTGAACTTCAGCAGTTTAGACAGCTGCTCTGTCATTGCTGCCTCTTGTCCTGAAAGTCTCTTTTCAAGAGATCTTAAATCTCTTTATCAGGTCAGAACTCTGACACGTTTTTACTCTTACATCAGTAACAAGTAAATTTAAATTTCTCTAATTCTGACACAGTCAAAAATATGATAAATAAAACTCTTGCTTATCTACTGTCTCATACATTTAAGTAAATCAGATTTTTTCTATTAATTACAGCATAATTTTGTATTTCATTAATTTTTTGTTACTGCATCATTTAACTTCTTTTCTCGGTGGAAATGTTCTTCCTTTTATTTAATAAGTGTTAATCTTACACTTATTTTAATGGGACTCCTCATTTTTGTTTGTTTCTGTGCAGTTGCGTTTTAATATTTTTCTTGCTTGCTTGCTTTCTTCGCCCTTTTATTATGAATCCAAAACTCCCGTTTGTCGGTATTCTCTCTCTCTCAGTGTGTGTGTTAGTGTGTGTTTTGTGTGTGTGTGTGTGTGTGTGTGACGCTGCCGTACCCCGCCTCTGCTCTCCAGGCTGCGCCTCCTCCTCCTCCTCCAAACATGGCGCCGGCCCGCAGCTGTGCTGCCTCCCCGACAGACGACGCAGAGAGGGACGGAGAGAGGAGAAGAAGAAGCGGGTAGAAACTTCCCCTCAACGTGTTTTAAAAACTCTTTAAAACGAACACATCTCGACTTGCTCTTTGCGGTGTCCGCCGGAGACTTTACGCGCAGCTTTTGGAGACGTTGACGCGTCAGGCTGTGCGCGTAACGGAGAACCCACCTGTCCGACGAAGGTAGATTTCGCTCCGTTACTTCTAGGATGTGAATCTCCCTGATTTATGAGAAATATCGGAGCAGACTGAGCTGAGACAGACGGGCAACTCGGGGTCAGAGCTGGCTGTGGTGAAAAAACATGTGCAGCCCTGTGAGGAGCAGAAACACAGCGGCTGTACAGGACTGAGTCTTTCCAGGGGGAAAAAAACAACTTTTTCCACACTCTCTTCCACGCCGAGAGGATGGATGGAGAACATTCTGCGCTGTCAGGAGTTGAGAGGGAAAGAGAGAAGCTTCCACCAATTTACAACAGCTCCCCTCCAGCTGTAAGAAAACTGTCCTTTCTCTTTATTTACCCTCCAACAGTTTCTCTCTCTGTTGTGCAGAAATATTTTGTGTGTGTGTGTGTGTGTGTTTATAAAGCATCATTCAATAAGCAAGTTATTTTTTTTTCTTTTTCAAAATGATTAAACTGCACCATTTCCTACTTTAAATCATACAACAGCAATTTCAGTCTAGATACTGGGAAATAAAACGATATAGTGACTTGACTTAATAAATGGTAACAATATTCATGCAAAGGAAAACAAACAAGCAAAATAAATTTGATAAACTGCAGAAATGACGTGTGAAGCTACAGGCAACATTATATAGACCCTTTTTAAAAAATAGAAAATTTTTTTTTATTAACCACATATAATTTTTTAAATATTGATTTTAGAAAACATGAATAGCTTTTTAAGAACAAAAGCAATATAGTCATTATTTAATATTGATTAACATTATGTGACACCAGTGGGCATAATGTTAGAGTCCGTGTTTTACTACTGCATCGAAACTCTTCATTTTATTTGACTGAATTTATTTTAAAAATTCACACTCATACGTAATTTAAACATAAAGTATAGAAAACATGATATAATGCAACACTGCACATACACAGTGCAGGACCACATGACCAGCTGCATGTGCATCTCATCTTAATGCAAAGTCTGATGTCAAAATGCCTCTTGATCCCACATCACTGCACAATAACAGATTCAACAGATTCTGCAGATTATCTTTTAACTTTCAGTTTGAACTTCGTCCTGCAGTCAGGTGAACACACACAGACTTTAACAACAGTTTAAAATATGAAATACAACTGGAAAACATATGATCAAACCTATCACGTAAGCTAACAGCAAACAAAAAAAGTGTTGTTTTCTTGTTGTTTGGAAAAAGTGATGCCCCTGGATTATTACATAAAGACTCCTGACATCAGCTCTCCAGCAGTGTCCGATGATGTAATCGTCGTGTAGTTAAATGCAGAGCAGGGAGCTGAGTGTTGGGCTGTCGGAGTCTCTGTTGGTATGTTTTTGTTTGGTTTTATCGGTGTCACTTCACAGCAGACTTTCTCGGGTTGTAGGCTGGTTGGTTGATGTCATCTCCATTGTGTCAGGGAGCAGGAATGTGCGGATCAGATGGTTTTAACCAATAAACAGTCTGTCATTGCTCAGGCCGACTCTGGATGTGTCTGGAAATGCCATAAAGTGGCTGCATGCGTTCTCTCCCTGCAGCTGGTTTCTCTGGGACCTCGGATTCTCTGAGTCCTCCTCAGAAGTCTCCGAACCCCTCGAGCTCAGGGAGATCTGAGGAAATTCAGGCTCAACGGTTGGATAGAAAAGGTTTCAGAGTCCGCGGGCTGTCACTGTACTGAAGAACAAAAGAAAAAAGTAGAGGAATTGAAGACAGCTGGTGCGCACTGAAGAAGGATGTTTGTTTTCTATACCTGGACAGAAATTTAACCAGAGCTGCTGACTCAGGATTTCAAAAAAATCTCATGAAAGCAATTATCTTGACAAAATTTTCTCAAGAGATTATAGGATTAGATACAAAATTTATTAGCTCAACAGAAAATAATTTATGAAATCAAGTTAATTATGAAGCAAAAATGCAAACGTGTCCAGATTTGCTTGTTTCTGCTTTATGTCACTGTGAATTCAACATCTTTGAGTTTTCATCTGCTGGTCGGACAAAACAAGCTACTTTGAGTTTCATCACTTTTTGCTGTGGGATGATGCGATGAGCATTTTGCACTATTTCCTGACATTTTATAGACTAAACCATTAACCAGTTAATTTAAAAACAAAGTCATTATCTTAAATTAGTTGTGTGTTGCAAGTGTCCTTTGACCGATGAAATAGGAAACTAATACAGATGCAACAGGTGTCTCTGGGAGGTGTTGTCCTCCAGAACAGCATCGATGCTCTTTTTCAGAGATTCTCTAGGAAGAAGTCTGAAAAATATTATCTCAGTTGGTTTTATGATGGTGGTGGAGAGAGCTGTTAAACACGTCTTTGCTTCAGTATGTGCTCAGTTGTTGGTTCTAGGCTCCACACACCTGCAGTGCACCTGGATGATCACAGCTTTGCCCAGTTCACGGGGCATTTATTCCGTTTTTTCTTCTACTAGTAGTCACTTGTCTGTAGGAACCTGCTGTGCATCCATCAGTCTTCAGCCTTCAAACACTCAGCGCTCAGGTTGAATCAATGATTCTCTCCTGTTGGTGCAGGATTATCTCATTTATCCAGGTAATTCAACATCACTTCGAAATAAATTATGAAATTTGAGATTTCAGCCAGCGGATAATCAGCAGAAGTGAACAAATCTCTTTGAGTGGCAAAATGTATTTAAGTATGAAATATCAGTCTCGTTTTGACCTTTAGTTTTCAGCCTGATTCTGTCATTTCTGACTTGTTATAAATGATTGAATGATGGATCAAAATCAGCTCAAATCTCTTCAACCAACTCAGTGAGTGACAGTGTTTCCCCTCTGTTCACTGTTTTGACAGAGCAGGTGGTAACGCTGAGATTTGATGTTTGCGGTCGACGTCTGTAGATCTTTGGTTTTAGAGAGGTTCATTCTCATTGGAAACTTTTTTATTGCGTAGCTTTTATTAACTTAGGTAATGTAGTAAATTGTCAACCTGTTTCTCCTCTGAACTGCTCCGTGTATGTAGGGAGGGGCTAAAGGAGACAGCTGAGGAGAGGAGAGAAATGCCAACGTGAATGACAGCAAAACACAGCAGAGACGTTCACATAGGGCTGAAATGAAACGAGGGCACATAAATAAGATAAAAAACATAAATGAAATATTTTTAATATTTATTTTCTTTGGGTTCTTAGGGGTTAGGGGGTCCCATTGGGAGGGGGAGTCTATCTCTGGCCCAGAGCTGGACCCAGCTCTGCTATCTGGAGCTGGTTTGTCAGCCGAAATCAATCTGCCGACCCAAACCCAAGTCAAATATGGAGACTCAGCTCACATCTGGTCCCCCGGTGCCAGAACCCAACCGAATGTGCAGACACTGAGCCGGACTTGATGAGGGGTAATGACTGTGGGTTTAACACAAATACTTCAATTCAGTTTGATTTCAGTTGTATTCATTTTAAATAAACAGCAGATTTCTGGTCTCAGTCATGGTCCCTTGTCATCAGCTGCAGATCTGTCTGATGATTCATCGACAGCACCAAGAAATGTTTGTCACGTTAGAACAGAGAGCGAAGAAACACTTAACACCAAATTATTCTTATTCTGTCACGGCTGATACAAACACTCACAGTCTCGCAATAATCTGCAGGATCTGATCAGAGTCTGATAACATCTGAGACGGAGGTTTGGTGTGTGTGTGAGTGAGAGAGAGAGAGAGAGAGAGAGAGAGAGAAAGAGAAAGTCTGATGTCGAGCTCTTCTTGGTGTGGTTTTCTCCCTGGATGACAGCATTTCCTCTCAGACGTAATGACTGAGCAGAGTTGGACAGAACTGACATCACAGGACTCGCTGAGATCAAAGCTGCTGCTCAAACTGTGAATTGTTGTCAGATGTGAACCGTGGGTGTAGTTACTGTTCTCTTCATCAAGCTAAACCACAGAGAAATATTGGTCAAATGACCCTCATTGACAACCAGATTCTCACTGATTTAGGTGTATTCTCCCTTTTGTTGCCCGGTGATTGTCGCCGTGGTGTCGGTGCTCCACGTTTCCCCCGGAGATCACCTGTCAGGTGGTGTGGGCGGGGCTGTGACGTTGGTAATGAAAGAGTGAGGGGAGAGAGAGAGGTGTTTGCCGCTGTGGCTTCGCTGAGAAAGGAGTGTAACTGGTGCAGGAAAACCGGCCTCAGATGAATAAGAGGACGAGTCTGCGGCCGTGTTAGCGGCTCTGTGAGGCTCTTTAAGGTAGGTTCCAGCATCTTGGAGAACCTGCCACAGTTCTGCTGTCTCCTCGTGAGATCCCAGACTGACTGAGACCAGGGCTCTGTGGGGGCCAGGTTCTTCTTGTCTCTACTGATAGCTCTTTATGGCTCGTCGTCCTGCTGCAGACACAGTCAGATACCTTCCTGATGCTGTTGTGTGAGGGATGGTTGAGTTGAACTGGAAATGTTCCGCCCCGTATACTGTACGGCATGTACTGGTTGCAAATGTTATTGCAATTGTTGTTAAAGAAAATTAATTTCATAAAACTATCAGCTGTCAGTGATGGTATTGGTGTAAAAACAAAAATACAGGTATTGGTTCAGATATAGTGTTGGATATAATTAACTTGATGATGAAAAGACTTCCTGAGGGAACATTGAACCAGGCCTCCAACCTGAACAAACACACGGCAGTTGTTTTCAGCCCCCTGATAAAGAGGCATTACATTTTTTTTAAAAATCAGTTGAAGTAATATGAATCCTCTTGTAAATGCAGGTTGTTGAAATCATTGCACCTCTTTGTTTATGATCTTGTCATTATTTTCAGTTGTGGCATCCAGACGAAGTTGTGATGTAAATGTGTTGCTATTCTGAGATGAGTTCAGGTGTGTTGTTCCTTTGAATGAGGTGAGCTGACCTGGTTTCTAACACCTGTGTTTGTATGCATGCATCCGCTCCGTTTGTGTTCAGATCAGTCAGGCCTATCAAAATGAGTTTCATCCGATCTGAATGAGGAACCTGTTGTATCTCATTAATGCAGGTGGAGCTTCTGTTCAAAGACACTATATGAATGTGTGTGTGTGTGTGTGTGTGTTTATGTTCATGTTGCGTCTGAAAACGTGACCTGTCAATAACTGACTCAGGACACTTCCTCTAAGACAAACTGCCCTTTGTTTTTCTGTCTTTTGCTTTGCACAAGAGACAAAAGATGGAAACAGTAGGAGTGTGTGTGTGTGTGTGTGTGTGTGTGTGTGTGTGTGTGTGTGTGTGTGTGTGTGTGTGTGTGTGTGTGTGTGGGTTTATGCCAAGAACAAGATTTTTTTGTTTCAGATTTTTCCTCTGGGTCTTATTCTTTGGAAACTGATTCGTTTTGAACAGCTCCTTCTGTTCTGCAGCCCCTGAACTCATCGCTGGTGTGTGTGTGTGTGTGTGTGTGTGTGTGTGTGTGTGTGTGTGTGTGTGTGTGTTTGCTGCTGTCAGGGGCGGCTGCTGTGCATCTGTTGATCTCTCTCCTCTTCCACTTCTCCTCCTCCTCCTTTACTCTCCTCTCCCTCTCTTCTCTCCATCCATTCTTTATTTTCTTTTGTCTTCCCCCACTTCCTGTCATCTTTCTCACATCCTCCCTCTCCTTCTGCCCTCCATATTTTTTATTTAATTAATTTCACATTTAATTCATCTCCATCTCTCCCTTATCTCATCTGCATCAATTTCCTTTCCTTTCCCTCTCTTATCCCTCCTTTCCTGATCTCATTTTCACTTTCTCCTCAAACCTCTCATTCCTCCTTTCTTTCATTTTCCCTCCTAATCCCATCCCTTTTTTTTACCCTCATATCCTCTTTTTTTGCCTCACCTTCCCTTCTTCTCTTTCTCCTGTAATTTCCGTTTTTTTTTCCTCCTTCCTCCTCTGAATTCCTCCTTCCTCTCCCCTTCACATCTCCCTCTGCTTGCACTTGTGGCTCCTCTGCAGTGTGCAGACGGACCAGACGGTGATTAATCACAGACAACATTTAGTAAATGTTATGTTAGCTCAGCTCAGTTATGGCTATAGTGTCACTGTCTGTTCATGCAGCTGTAAGCCCTGGGCTGATTTAACAAGTTCCCAGTCCGCTGACTAACCTCAGCATCTGAGAATGCAAAGGGTCAATTCGCTAACTTTGTCGGTCACGGGTAAATGGTCGCTACTCGAGCTGCTCTGTGTTTATTTTAAAATATTTTCAGGAAAAAATTAAAAAAGAATAGATTCACATATTAGCATTTGTTGTAAATTGTATTTGAGCTTCACATTTAAAAGTAGTTTTTCTTTCATTTATCAATGTTACAGATATGATTTAATTATCATATTATACTAAATTTGCTTATTGGTGAATATGTAAAAAAAAAAAAAAAAAAAAGTAAAAATGAATTGCAGTGCAGTGAATTGTTAATTTTAAAATTACATCTCAGAAGCTGCATTTTTACACATTTGATTTGATTTCACTTTTCTTGATTCAGATTTAATGTATTTATTTTATTTATTTTTGTAGTTGTTATTATTTAATTTACTGTTCACATGCATTTCTTTTTATTTGTTACTGTCATCTGCTGTGTTGTTTAACTGGAAAATATTCTGCCCCAAAAATCAAATTGTAAAGAACCTCATGTCTATGAAAGGGTCCCGTACAGATTCATTAAAACTTTTGTTTTGTCAGTTGTACGTTTTGCTGATTTAGCTTCACTTTCCACAGTAGTCACCTGCTTAGTCACCATCATTTTCATTTGAGTATTTGTCACACAAAACACATCAGCAGAAATTCTTCTTCTCTGTTTCCTCATGGTGATGATGTCATCTTCCTGTGCCAGGGTTTGGGGCGAGGAGCCAAACAGCCGTTCCCATCTCTAGGCACCTTCATCTCCACACTAAGCCAGAGGAGGGACACGGGGGGGCGGGGCTTGGCTGGCGGCATGACGGGCACCCTGAGCGGCACCCTGGGGCTCAGACATGGTAAGTTCATGTCCAGTGTTTTGGGTTTGAAAAAGGGAAAAAAAAAATAATAATGCCAAAGTCCTTGAGAGGATTTTGAAATGTCATTTGTAAACCTCATTTACTCTAAACTTCTTTACCTCCTCTGCTGATGGTTCCAGGAACACAC
The DNA here is from genome assembly GCF_046630095.1 of Trachinotus anak. Taxonomy (NCBI): domain Eukaryota; kingdom Metazoa; phylum Chordata; class Actinopteri; order Carangiformes; family Carangidae; genus Trachinotus; species Trachinotus anak. The sequence continues at coordinate 2,686,478 of NW_027273858.1, read as the reverse complement.
TGCTGCAACATTATCAGGAAAATAACACGAGTTAAGATGAAATTGACTCCTGAAAAACAAATAAAATCATCAAGCTTTGCTGGAATTTCATGCTTGTTTGAAGGAAATGAGATTTTAGGATGTTATGTTATTATCTTGTGCAGACTTCTTTCAGGACTCCATGAGATATTGTGTACACAGAATAGCATGGCAGTGAATGGAACAGAAACAAGCGGATGTTCTGCCTTCAAAAAGAAAATCAATATTTTATTTTTCCCAAAACCAGATTTAGGAAAGAATGTGGCATCAAATGGTTACAAAAAAAAACAAGAAAATCACATCAGGTTTTAATCATTTTCACTGAGTCGGCATTTCTTTTCTTTCCTCGGCTTTTGTCTTGTGGTTGTTCAGGTGCACAGATTCTTCTTCTCTGACTGATGATTGAAAACTCACGGCCATCACACAACCTCTGTGTTGGGAGGAAGCACAGACACACTGTTAGCAATATAACATGTCACATCCTTTAAATGAATTTAAAGGTCCCATATTTTATACTACTACATACTTTAAATATAGATACTTTTCTTGTGGTTTTTTTTTTTTTCAATAAGAAGATATATTTGTGGTTTTAAGTGCCTAAAACCATCTCAGTGTAGTTTCACATCTCCTCTCTCAGGCTTCTCCCTGGAGCTCTAGTAACAGCAGGTCAGCTGACTGTTTTCCTAGTGATCCAATAAAAAATATAGCAGATTTCAGGTAAACACTCAGAGAAACCTAATCCTGAAGTGGGTCCAGGTGGGCGGGGCTTGGGGCATGGCTGAGAGCGGTGGCTGCTTTGTTGTGACATCACAAAGTTCCAGAAGTCCTAATGACTTGTTTTAAGGCTCAGTGTCTCAATACAGGCTGTGTGCATTTCTCTGTGGACTGAGGCTTTGATACTGTCACAGTATTAATATATAATCAAAAAACACATGGACATCTACATTTATACAATATGGGACCTTTAATTCATACCGTAGTATATGAAATTAAGTTGTGCAATGAGCCTCCAGATCCTTATATAGTTTTTTATTTGCTTCCATATGAGTTAATTTCAAAGCTAATTTTAGCTGCAGTCCCAAAACTATAGTTTTAATTTCAGTGTGGTGTGTTCATTGTCTGACTGCCTTTGTTCTCTCAGAGAAACCATGGTCTCCATCTCGTCTGGGATGTAATGATGTGTTACTTCCTCTGTTTACAGTACGCTTGATGTATGTGTTCAGACTCTGTTTATGTTGAGCTGCTAGCAACGACGTTGGAGCAGCAAACTTGTCTCCAAAATGGAAGGTTTTCAGAGAAAAAAAAAGGAAAAGCAGTTCATGTTTTCCAGCTGATGACTCTGCATTTTAAGAAATTTCTTGCTGTGTGCAGAAAAAAATTCTAATTAGAGGGTTTGCAGGGGTGATTTTTTATTTTCTACCTTTTCACCTTAATGGTTTAAATAGATTTAAGAGACCAAATCAATAATTTCAGATTCTGTGTTGAAAGGTGTTTGAAAATTCTCCCTGTTCAGTATGGTTCAAGGAGGAAATAACTAGAGATTATTGAATTTAGTTTCACTGAATCATTAGCAAAAGAAATTGAGTGAAACCAGGATCATCAGTTATGAAACTTGTCTCAGAACGAAAAGGGATGGAAAAAAAAAAAAAGACAAATCAAGATGATGAATAAGTAAGGCTCTTGGTGGTGGTGATATTGTTTATTTGTCGCGAGTGTGTTGTGACATTAAAGGGAGCGCTGCTCCCTGTTAAAGGCGAGGTTATTTCTGACTGCCGTGAGAACGCAAACCCAGCGGAGCACTCACCAGCCCGCTTTGTCACCACAGCTACTGATGCCAGAATAATTATGCAAACCTCCGGCCCAAATGAAAACCATATGAAAGCGAAAACACTCAACACACACACACACACACACACACACACACAGACACACACAAGATAGTGCAGCATTCCTCAGGCCCGTTACAGTCGTTCAGCTTGCAGGATAATCACCACAATTTGCTATTTCACCTGTGAAGTATTACAGGAGGTTTTTATTTCCTTTTAATATTGTCAAAAATGGTTTTGTGCGACAAACCTGACGCAAGCAGAAATCTCACATCACAGTTTCGTTTCAGAAAACACTGACACTGCTTGTAGAAACACTGGTGTGATGGTGCAGCTTGTTATGGAACAAGAGTCAAAACTGGAAAGCAGCAGGAAGTAGTGACAGGATACAGTGAAGAAAATGGCACAATTAGTTGCATAAATATCATACGGTGACTCTCTTGTTCCTCAAAAGATAAGGTTTGTTTCTCCTTAAAACAGCAACTTCCTCACTGCTCCAAGAAAATCATTCAAGGTCCCATATTTTACACTTTTCTCATGTTTTATTCTTTAAGTTTTATTATCAATAAGAAGATATATTTGTGGTTTTAAGTGCCTAAAGCCATCTCAGTGTAGTTTTACATTTCTCTCAGGCTTCTCCCTAGTGGACCAATCAGAAGAGAGGCTCTGAGCCTCTAACTGTTTTCTGAGTGATTGATAAAAATGTAGCAGATTTCATGTGAACACTTAGAAAAACCAAATTCTGCAGGGTTGAATGGTGATTGGCTGAGTGGCTGAGAGCAGTGACTGCTTTGTTGTGACATCACAAAGTTACAAAAGTCCTGATGGCTTGTTTTAAGGCTCAGTTTCTGAATACAGGCTGTGTCAAAAATCACTATATTAACTAAATCAATGAATTCATAATGCATCCATAAAAAGGCAAATTTATACTTTGTACACTGATGTATCTGCAAGAAATACTCAACAACATCCTAAGTACTTTAATGTTATGTCAGAATAAAACTAAAATATGTCAACTAGTCAGACGAGGCTGGTGGACCTGTTCGAGGGAAGCAATGCCATGGACAGCTGTAACTCAGTGATAGAAAGAGGTAGAGATACTGTTGCATTTTAATGGCAGGTGTGAATGAGATAAAACTCTCAAAACACATGTTGCAGGGCTTTGTTTCCACATCGACCAACTGTCTGGATCATCCTTTACATTTTGCAGATTGTGACTCTGTCAACAGTCATTTGCAAGTGTGTGAGAGAGGCTTTTCTAATGTAATAAGTAACACAAATGAAATATTGTAAGGACCAATATTTTGGTGTTTGGCTTTACGTGTGAATTGCTCCCTGATCAAAAGGATTTCTTATAATGAACATGTTGCATTTTTGTTTCCTCTCCTGCCATATGACCGTACAAGGTTAACAGCTCATCCTCAGTCTGATGTTTGTGGACTGTCCCATTCATTAAACCTCAGCAGTTACATGAACAATTACATGAATTAATGGACAGCACTACATGACAGGGACGACAGGGCTGTCCACTTGAACCTTGTCAAAAGACTTCAAAGGCTCTGCTGAAGTAAACTTTGATGAAAGGAAGAAGAGGAGAGGGGGGATGTCCTCAGAGGTCTTGAAGATGACTCTTCAGATTAAAGGGTGTCATGACGACCGGGGCTTGTTGCTGTCAGGACTAAATTGGGTGACACATAAGCTGATGAAGCAGGGGCAATTAGGAAGCGGTGAATGAGGAGCAGGGAGGGCAAGGGTGGAAAGGTGGATGGATGAGGGTTCAGAGTGTTGTCTTCACATCGTTCCTGCTTTGATCAGTTGTTCTTTTCTTCCCCTTTTGTCTGTGGAAATGTCCATGTGCAATATTCTTATTAATACAAAACAGAACTCTTTTAATTTTAATGACCCCTTGGCCTTTTCTCTAGTGCAGCCCTCAGGATGAACATTACTGCTCTGCTGTTGAAAGAAGGCGTAACATTTGGATCCTGTGAGATAAAACCCGATCACAGTGTCATTTATCCGTCTGTGTCGCTTCTGCTCAAACGATCTGCCCACGCCTACAGAACGAGCACCCACAATGCACCTGGACAGGCCTGCTGGTGGCTATTGTTACTGTGGAGACAGAGAACAATAGTAGGCTAATTATAAACGGAATGAATAGATGGTCAAAAGTGTGGGAGGATGGGTGAACATGTGAATGTGTGTGTCTGCGTTGTGCGGAATTGTGGTCACATCGTGCAGCCTGGCCTCTGTGATTACACACTGATTGGGGTTAATAGCTATTGTGGGTTTGTGTGTGTGTGTGTGTGTGTGTGTGGGTGTAGAGGTAACATCATCAGTGACATCACCTCAATCTGTCTCTCTTGCTGTTTGTCCTCGTTTCTCTTTGTTTACAGATAAACAGTAAAACAGTTTTCATCTTAGATTTAATTTCAGTGTCCTAGTCTCCTTTTTTGGTCAATCTATCATTTAAAGTTCTTTTTATGAACTATAGATTTGTGATTGGCAGTCATCATTGATGATGTTTGATTAATTTATGAAACGTTTTTCATCCTACATAAATTTAGGGAGTGTGAAACGTTGTCACTGGCAAAATCACAAAATACACAGACTGCAGACTGGAATAACATTCAGAAAGTTTAAAAAAACAGTCAGACTTAATAATTATTATCACGACTTTTATTAACATTTTCATCATGCTGATATTCTCATCTAAACTATCTATTCCCTGTGTGAGAGCTGATGCACCTCAGAAAGCTCTGATAGCTACTTTATGCTGCTTCAGGATCAGGGTTGGAAACAGAAGTTTTGGGTCTTGTCTGATCTTTAAATATATAATTTTTCAATTGTACAAAATGAATGAAAAAGATATTTTTCAAAATTAGGGTCCAAATGAAAAACTTTTCCAGATGTGGTTTGACTACATTAAGTGTTGGTTATGACCTGGTTATGGACTTAAAACCAAATAGATTATGAACATTTAACTAACAGGCTTCTTGTTTATGATTATCATTCTGATTAACATCTGAATCCTGCTGATATTTTCATCTGAACTCCAAATAATCATTCTCTATCTGAGAGCTGCTATAACTCAGATGGTTCTAATTTATTTTGAGCATTTATTAAAAGAACTTTTTCATATTTTATGTCTGTACAGATGATCACATTAAGTGTGTTAAGAACTAATTGTTAAGGATTTTTATTGTTGAGCTTTAGCAGCTCTCACTCAAGTCACCAGAGTTTAAATGAATATTGCCTCCCAGCACAATAAGAGACTCGGTTAATGAGTGGTTTACTGTCTTTCTCTTCCAGGGAGAGAGCTGCCGCCGATCTGCAGTGATGTTCGTCAGAAGCAGCGCCTCTCCATTGACACTCTGCCTCCAGAGGTCAAAGCTCCGTTCCCCTCTGACCCCATAATCCCCCTGCGTACCAAGACCACCAAGGAGTTTCAGTGAGTCTCCAGTCCCTGAACTGGGACCCAAAAACATTGAAACTGCTATCAGTCTGTCAGCTAAAAAATCCAGACAACCAAACCCACAGAAAAACTGCTCCAAAAAAAATCAGGATATTGTGAGCCAAGTCTGTGTGTTTGTGTTGCCAGGGAGGACATGGAGCGTGCCGTCCAATCAGGCGACTGGAGGGAGGTCCGAGAGTTTTACCTGACCACCTTCGACTCCTTCATAGAAATCAATGCTGCCTTCAAGGTAGGAGACACAAACAGACATACAGTCGACGGTCTGTCTCTCAGCAGAATTCCTGTTGTGAGAAAACTGTTGTAGGTGCTGTTAAAATTTCACCAGATGCCATAACTGTTTAACGATGGGAAAGCATTTTTTCCTCCTTTTTTTCTCATGCTCTCTCCTTCCCTTTCTTTCCTCGTTTTCCTCCCTCGCTGCTCCCTCTTTTTCCCAGCGGGAGGCGAACGGATCGTTTAACACCATAGACGACTCGGGAGTCAACGCCAAGTTTGTCAACGCTGTTTACGACGCGCTGCTCAGCACAGTAAGCACATGTTCACCTTCACACAACAAGAGCTCAAATACAAACACAGTCACACCACTCACATACAGAAAGGGGCTCATTTCTCACCATCAAATTGCTTCCTAATTTGTCGACCATTTGGAAATCTCACCTTGTTTGATGCTTTAATGGCACTTTCCAGGTCGGAGATTTGAACCAGCAGCACCAAGTAACAAATAATAATGTATTTTATCATGACTTTAAGTCTGTAGCTGAGTTTGTAGCATCTATGTAGGTTTACATACCATCTATAAAAGTAATGACATCCAAAAAACATTTTTAATAATATATTTTTTCTGGTTTCATCAGTTCAGTTAAGTGATTTTTAAGATCTTTCCAGACTTAAAACGTTTCAGGTCGTACTTATAAACACTTCTGTGCTCTTTAGTGACCTTTGTGGTTTCGTAAAGATTAGATAAATATGGTGGCCAATGTTTTTATTTCTCCTTGTGGATCTCTGACGTTCAGGATTGGTGATTCAACCATCTAATTCATTCTGTTGTGGACATTGTAAATGTGTGTGTTTAGCCTCAGGACATCCAGAAGTCAGTGTTGAAAGGGATCATCAACAGCCTGCTGAGGGAGTGGAAAGGGTGAGAAAACCTCTGTTACACGTCTGCTTTTCTTTACATTTGGTGTTCTACTTTTGCTTTTTTACTCTTTTTTGCATGTCCCTTTTAGCATCAGTGTTACTTCCAAACAAAGCAAACTCTCATCAGATCATCTGATTGAGAGAAAAACATTAGCAACATGGATACGGTTGCTAAGCAGGTTGAGGCAGCAGAACAGTTTTAAGTGATACTTCAGAGTCTTATGGCTGTCTCCTCTCTGTCTGTATCTCCTTGGTCTTTTAAGCCGAGCTTAGCACAAAGACAGAGCTAGCTTTTCCTCAGCTGTGTGTTTTGTGAATGTCTGATTTGAATGACAGGGTTCGGTTTTTGTTGTTTTTCTGTTTTCAGGCCTCGGACAAAGGATGACCTGAGAGCCTATTTCATTCTGGTTCAGGTGAGACTGGAGAATAAAGACAGTTCAGTGTGTCCTGTTGTGTGAGAATAATGGACAAGGTGCAGGCATACATACACTGCCAGGAGACAGGGTGCAGTGGGGGTGCCCATTATTTCTGCTGGTTTACGGACACTTGTTAATATTGTGATTGTGTGGAAATTATTGTGTTTGCAGTCAGTGGTTAATAGACACTGTGCATTCATTTAGAAAGGTAGTTAAACTGTTGAACCATATATGTTTCAGGTCACCTCTTAGACAAGACAGTTAGCAAACAGAAACAAGTCATTATAGGAACACAACCTGATTCACACATTTTCTTTTATTTATGACTATTTCTTATTATTTTGACACTATATTTTTATGTCCTGTACATACTGTTTCATATAATGTCCTAACAGTATATCCTATAGGGTCCTTTAATGTGCCATACTGTAACTCTGAAGTCCTATATTGCCCTATAGGATCTCATGTAGTCTCCTATAGTGTTTTCTACTGTGTCTTACAGTATTTTCTGTGGTGTCCTTCGGAGTTTTCTGTAGTGTCCCATAGTCACTGTGGCAGCAGTTTATTTGCTGCTGTGTGGTTCATTAATTGTGTCAGTTGAGTTACAGTAAACACAGGATCACACAAGGATCAGGATTTATAGAGCTCCTGATCCTGATCCTGATCCTGCAGGTCAGGTTTTAGACAATGTTCACTGATTATACAGTAATAAGAGAATTTTGACTGAATAACAACCGTTTTTATTCTATCTTTCCTTTCTTCTCTCTTTTTCTTTTATCATCATTAATCTTTCCCTCGTCCCTCTCTTCTCTGTCTTTTTCTCATTTTGCCCTTGATTTCTGTCTGGTTCTGTTTGAGGGTTTTATCCTTGATCTCTCTTTGATCCTGTTTGATCCTATTTTTTGATCTCCCTCTCTCTCTCTTTCTGTCTCCTTCTCTCTCTCTGTCTCTCTCTCTGTCTCTCTCTCTCTCTCTCTCTCTCTGTTTCTTTCTCTCTCTCTCTCTCTGTTCTCTCTCTCTCTCTCTCTATCTGTTTCGCTCTCTCTTTCTGTTCCCTCTTTCTCTCCCGTCTGATTCCCATATATGGTTTTGAGAATTAGAATCAAATGAAGACAGGAATCTACAGTAGTTCCACTGTGGTTCCATGCTCCATCAGCACACACACACACACACACACACACACACACACACACACACACAAATGCCTGATTTTGTCCCATTTGACTTTGAGGACTCGCCTTGTCTTCCAGCTCTCAGGAGAACACACACACACACACACACACACACACACACACACACACACACACACACACACACACACCTACACACACACACAGGCTGGGCCTGGGTGAGGTCATGTTGGAGTTGAGGACTGTTGGTTTCCTGTCTGATGACGACTCTCCCTTTATAGGCTCTGCTAGAGCCCCACTCTCTGTCTCCCTCTCTCTCTCCCTCTCTCTCTCTCTCTCTCTCTCTCTTTCTCTCCATCTTTGAGTTAAACCCAGTCGAGACTGAATGAGGCTCTTCAGGATTATCTCACTTATTATGTCATTTGTTAGTATTTTTATTGTAACCAAACATCAGTCTAATGGTCGGAACCTCGTGTTCTCAGTCAGTGAGTCATGAAGAAGTGGAGGAACAACAACTGTTAAACTCCAGCTTCAGCTGCCTTCAGTCAGACTCCACACTTTTGTCAACCAGGATGGTTTCATTATTAAAATTACAAACCCTCCATGTGTCCCAGTTTTGTCGAACTACATGCAAATTCTAACTGTGTCAAACGTTTTCACAAAGGAAAATTCAAAGTTTCATATACACTAAGAGAATAATTTTGACTTATTTGAACTTTGGTCTTGGTTTTGCCCATTATTTATTAGGTGTGTGTGTGTGTGTGTGTGTGTGCAGAACCCCCAATACTCAAGCACCAGCACTTATGTGATCTACGCTCACCTGCTGAGGCAGATCGCAGCTTTGTCCGAGGCCGACCACCACTTCCTGGTTCACTGGCTCAAAAAGTAAGTGTGTGTGTGTGTGTGTGTGTGTGTGTGTGTGTGTGTGTGTGTGTGAGAGAGAGAGAGATCTGTTAATCACTGATTTCTGCATTTCTCAACCTTTTATGTTTGTTTGCGCCCAAGTTTAAACTGTCACAGAAGTCAGTAAGTGGATCAGGCTCTTTTACAGCCGGGTTAATACGAAGGCATATTTCTTTCTCTCTGTGTTTGTATTGTCGTCGCACTGTCCTCCTCCGACCTGGCTCTGTGGACAGAGGCTGTTGTGGGCTGAACAGATTGTAAAGCCGTCTGAGAGACATTTGTGATTCAGAGCTGTGTAAATGAATTCTGCTTGTGTAGGTGGGTCCTGTCGGTCTCATCCCTGCAGCAGGTGATTGATTGTGAGACGGGAATGTAAATCTGAAGAATTTCCATCTCTGGCTGGAAACTGTATTCTCTGACTCACTTTCTCTATACAAATATCACACACAGCTTTGAGATTTGATGTTTCTCTCTGATGTTTCTCTGAATGTTATCTGCATTTGTTTTATCATCCAACCTGTTTTTCAACGTCATCGTTTCTTTTCTACCTTTGATCTGATGAAGAAAAGTCATGTGGCAGAAATAAAAGTGGCCATTTTCATAAATATCCCTCAGTACCACAGTAAGTTCTTCCCAGTCTGAAATAAAAAATTATTAAAGCTTTGAATCTCTGCTCTGGTTCAGACTCCATTCATTGCTCCAAACAAAGCTCATGAGAATAAAGGTCTCATAATTTCCAAGATGGGTTTCAGATCTCATTACATTTTGAGTCCTGATTTATATCTATGTTTGGCATCAAGTATTGAAAATTGTCACGAGTTGGCATCAAATGCTGGATCAGATTCTTTGTTTTCGTTATTCATTTTATGATCAGATGTTTTTTTTTCATGAGACATAATTTTGTTAATTTTAAAGGTCCCATATTGTATAAAGGTTGAGTATAAAGATTATAAAGCAGGTCTAGGTTCTATATTAATACTGTGAAAGTATCAAAACTCAGTTCACAGAGAAATGCACACAGCCTGTTTTCAGAAACTGAGCCTTGTAACAAGCTGTCAGGACTTCTGTAACTTTGTGATGTCACAACAAAGCAGTCACTGCTCTCAGCTTTTGTGTTAAGACAGAATTAAACATAATTAATATCTGTACAAAAATGAAACTGGGATTCAAACAATACGCAGCCCCACAATAAAGAGGATGATAAATACTGATAATAGTCGTACGTCTTGTTTGCTGCTTTTCATTTCTGTTTTTATCGCAGGCTAAAAAGAAAGAGAGACTCCTTTGTGTGTTTTAAGTAACAGCAAATGCTCACAACAGAGACTTTATCTGTAACAGAGACAGAGAGACTCTAATTGGAGCATTTTTAAGATGGTGTCCACTCTGATTAAAACATTTTTTCAGAGTGAGATGTACTAACTCTGTATCCACTTCGGGACGGTTTCATCAAATCCAGTAGCTTTTGCAACGAGTGCAGTAAACCAGCTTCTGAACGTCTCTCTCTGCCTGAATTAGAAAAGCAGAGGAATTTGTGCTGTTTGTGGTGATGATTTACAAGCGAGCTGCTTCAAATTACAAGTTCTGTTTAGTTCTGCTCAAACCATTTCTGCAAACAGCGCTGCTATTTTCTCCCTCCCCTTCAAGTGTGAGTGTCTATTTTTGTGGATATGAATATTTCAGGGTATGTGCAGGGTATGCTTTCACTGCCAAGCATCTGATGTGGACCAATATTAAGTTGATGTGTGTGTCTGCGTGTGTGTTGTCAGGCTGTCAGCACGGCGTTTCAGGCAGCTGGTAGAGCGCCTCCTGCAGTTCATCTCCACCCGTCTGTTTCCTGCAGAGCCAGACGAACTTCCTCCTCTGGCCAAGTGCTCCTGGTGGATTCCCTCTGCCACCAAAGTGCTCAGCCTGTTCAGTGAGTCACACACACACACACACACACACACACACACACACACTTATATCACCTTAAGGTAGAACAATAACACAAATGCCGCAGATTATTTTGTTTTATTTGACTTTCTTTCCTCATTTCCTCCCCTCAGACGCAGCCAACAGTGTCTCCTCTCCTCCCATCATGCCTTTCACCGATTTCTACAACATCACTCTTGAGCACATAGACTTCATGGAGGAGTACAGGACCTGGCAGAACCACGGCAACTCATATAGGTCAGATTAAACAAGGCTGTCTCTCTTTCTGTCCAGTGCACCCATTAAACTGAGAGGCTTTTCCATCTTTTACTAAAATGCCTTTTGCTGGCTTTTTATGTAACAAAGTTAGATTTAAACTAATTTCATAAAAATGAACCATCCAGTCAGTGAATGAAGAGAAGCTGTATCCAGTGCTCTTTGTGACCACTCTGTAGAGCAGCAGTGTGGCTGGGGGTTATATCAGAGGTCCTGTTGACAAGGCAGGCCAGCAGGATCAGAAAGAAATCGGTTCACGTATGGTTTTTGGATCAGTTCAGCAGTTTGGGGCAGAGGTTCTAGATCTAGAGTCTAGATCAATGGTTCTCAAACTTTTCACGTTAAGGACCCCTGAGCTGACACAATTTAGACCAGGGTCCCCCATCTGAGAGGAGGATTTTTGCTTTTAGTGTTTGAAACCCATGACCATTCATTCTGTCATTGTGTTACTTATGGATGGAATTATATTATAATATCTTGACAGGCCTAGTCACTGTTAGTGAATGGATAATAAATGATGCAAGGGTTGAACAGTGACTCGTCTTTGCTCCTGCCCGCTAATAAGGACCAGAAATGCTAACAGATGTTACAGCACATTAGCTTGACTAGGCTACACCCACAGCCGTCTGAATCCGAGCAGAGTATCTCCTCCTGAGCAGGGACGAGCTAACGTTCCCACAGCTGCAGCTTATCCAGAGCCGTGGAAACGTTCTCAGAAGCCGTGAAGTCTGTTTCACGCTGCGTCACAGCTCGTTAACGTCTGATAAAGGAAATGGATCCAGAGTTTACAGTTCAAACGAGCGGCCTGAAAAGTTCCTGGCTGCTGTGGTCGGGGATTCTGCTCATTCTGGGTTTGGAAGGTGTAGATTTCGGAACCTGCTCATTTCTGTAAAGCATATAATTTTAAAAACACTTGAGAGTTGGTCAGGAATGAAGTCTTTTTTGTTCTGCTGACTTAAAATAAAATATGCTTTTGTAACTGATGGCAGAAAAACAGATAAAAAAAAACATTTTCAGGGTTATTAGCTTTTCATATTTCTTCTCTTTCATCTCTCAGATTTTCCTTCTGTCAGTTTCCCTTCATTCTGTCAACGGTGGTGAAGAAAGCCATCATCCAGAAAGACTCCGAGCAGCAGATGATCAGTCAGGCCAGGGTGAGACACACACACACACACACACACACACACACACACACACACATTGTCCTCAAGACCCTACCCTAACCATAACCCAGCCTCAACTCTCAAACAGCCTTTTGATGAACTGAGGACCAGACAAACTTTAGATAGAAGAACAATAACACAGACACATGAAAACAAGAAATCAGACACAACGTGTGAGGATGGAGGACGCGAAGATCAAACAGTCATCGGCTGACTTGAAATATATGTGTGTGTTTGTGTTTCACAGCAAAGCCTGGTCAGTAAGGTTTCTCGCAGGCAGAGAGTGGACATGAACCTTCTGTTCCTCAACATTAAAGTACGACGAGCACAGCTCCTCAGCGACTCACTGGATGAGGTTAGTGCACAAACTCAACCTTCTCCTCACTGCATCTGCTGTGTGGGGGGGGGGGGGGGGGGGGGGGGGGGGGCAGGGAAAGAAGCCCATTGAAGACCCCTAGATGCCCCCTAGACAGCTCATCTTCAGGCAGTCGGTAGATGGTACAATTTACTGATGTAACTTAAATGCCTCACCTGCAGACTATCAGTAGATGATACAATTTACAGAAGACCCTTGAACAAATCACATGCAGACTATCAGCCAATGGTAATATTCAAAGATGTTCCCTAAATGCCTCACCTGCAGACTCTGTAGATGCTGCAATTTTCAGAGGTGCCCTAAACCTCTGAGATGCAGGCTATCAGTAGACACTACAGTTTACTGATGTTCCATAAATGCGTCATCTGCAGGTCAGATAGTAGACAGTAGACGAGCTATAGCACACCTCATCAGGGGCTCTACTTTTTTGGAGCAGCTGTGGTTCACTGTATAGAACTTTTATGGGAGGTTCAAAGGGGTTTATCGTTGTTACTGCAAAATTCGCTATGAGGGGCCATCAGGAACCCTTTTCTCCATGGGGGCCACAAACATGGTTTGACTTTCCTGTTTGAATCTCTTGTTTGTGTCTCAGATGTTTTTAAACCAAAGCATAAACACATAACGAGGTCTCATTATACAAAAATAATGACCATGCATGAGAAGAAGAGTCATTTTTCATCTGCTGAGAATTCTTTCTTTTTTTTTTAATTTACCAGGGATTACATTCTGTCTCTGTTTCTGAGCAAGGATAATGAAAATGGAAGGAAGTCAGTTTTTTCTTCTGTTGTGAAACTGGACTTTTTAAAGCCGTATGAGTTTGTGATGACAAGTGAAAAATCAAGTGTCTTGTAATCAGAAGAAAAACAGGCAAATTAGTGGTGAGGGGACACTGGGAGAAGGAAGAGCAAGTCCTCCTTTAATCTTCTACGTTCATGCGTTGACCTCAAGCACGTATTCTAACCCTGAACCTAGCAGTAAATGTAATTTCAACCCTGAAATCTGATTATATACTTTCCTCCAGGAAGAGAGGTTCAGTGGGCAAATAAGAACAAAACGTAAAAACAACAATAAAGTTTAATCTAAACTGGTTGTTTTTTGTTGATTTTTATAATCGTTGAATCTCTCGCTTCTCATTTAGCTGACGAGGAAGCGGTGCGACCTGAAGAAGAAGCTGCGGGTGACGTTTGTCGGGGAGGCGGGGCTGGACATGGGCGGCCTGACGAAGGAGTGGTTCCTGCTGCTGGTCCGACAGATCTTCCACACAGACTACGGTGAGACATCTGCACCCTGCGGTGGTCTGAGTGGAAGCTGTTTTTACTGAATTATAAACCAGGTCCATGAAACGGCCTTAATCAAGTGTGAATGGGGGGAATGGAAAAACTGAGCTCATCTTCAGAGAGCAGCTGACAACAACAACAGAACCAGGAGGCGAAATTCTGTTTGATACAGAGTCAGTGGAAAGTGGAGCCATATTTTATTGAAAACAAGCGGAAAGAAAATCAGATTTTTATTGGATAAAAATGAATTTTTTATTAGTTGGAGGTCTCAGTGGACAAGCTCTGAGTTTTCATGTGAGTGAAACTGCAGCAGGAGTAAGTGTCAGATGGCTGAGAAAAGTGGTCAGTGTTGGTTTTGGAAACTCACTTTAGACCACAGCAGTTCTCACTATGACTGTCTTCTCTCAGTTTCCTCTCCTGACGTTACTGACTCCTGGACTCAGTTCATCTCTGTTTCAGTGTCTCTGGGTCACTGTGTTTGTGTGCTCCCGTCTCTTTCTTTCTTTTTTTGCGTCGTTCTCTTCCTTAAGTGGCTCTGAAAAAGTTAGTATCATATAGGGGAGTAACCATAGACTGTAAATAAAGATGGACGTAGCCTCCGTGACATCACCAACAGGTTTTTGAAGTCGCCATCTTGGCAGCGCCTGACTCTACCGGCTTGTGGCAAGTATACGTTCACCCACCTGTCACTCAAAGTGGCCACGCCCTCAATTGTACATAACTTTAATCTTAAATGAGTGAGTTATATAAAAATTCGCCCCTGTACAGTTGTCATGAAGGAGGCAATTAGCTCAAGAGACCAAAACTGTTTTTTGTACCAGGCTGTAAACATGTTTATTTCTGCTGTAATATTGGACATTTTTAACATGAGTCTGTGGGGACTGACTCACTGCTGGAGTCAGACTCTAGTGGCCATTAGAGGAACTGCAGTTTTCAACACTTCAGTGCTGACTTCATTTCAGCCCCGGAGTCTGTGGTTCGGGAGAAACTGAACTCAGATACCTTGTTTGGATATGAACTGACAACGAGCTCTGAACAGATATGAAAACATTTCTAAATTCTTGCAGTAATATGCAACATTCAGGCATCATAAATTCACAGGTGTCTGGATCTCTGATGTGTATTTAGGACAGAGATCTGTTGAGAAACCATATTAAAAAGGTGCTCCCTAAATGTCATCAGATTCATCTCATGATAATCATGTCTGAACAGTGTGAACAGGACCTGCGAGGAGCCAAAGCAGCAGCAGCAGCAGAACTTTTCAAGATGCAGATGTGTCAGAATGTAAACAAACAGGCTTAAACACACACAGGTGTACTTCAGGTCCAACCCTGCATTCATGTGGTGTCGGGATAATCGGAAAAATGAGTTTCCGACTGGAAAAATTTGGAACAACAATTTGGAAAATCTGCAAAAATGTTGGTATACGACTTCCCAAGTTGTGACATCATATACGCAGAAACATGGTGGAAGAAATTTTTGGCTGATGTTGGGAAACTTTTGATTAAATGTGCAAATTCATGTATTGCATATTATTTATTTGTTAACATTTAATCTGTAACACAGGGTTAGGTTGTAACTGTCAGTTTCTGGCCGGGATTAGTTAGAAAAGTTATTTATTAACAGGCAGAAATGGTGCATTTGTTGGGGACTATTTTCAGAGGCAGATTAATCCACATTTGGTGCTCTACTTAGTATTTCTGTGTGTGGGTCTGAGTCAAAATAAAATTGTTTTTGGAAACAATGGAGCTCTGTGGCTCAGAGGAATAAGTAATATCAGGCTTTTAGACACACTAGGATCATTTCATCATTGTTGGTTTGGATCTTTTTTATTATTTTTTGACAACAAAAAAAAGAAAATAATCAGCAGCCCAACCTGATTTCACAAGCTGGTCACACATTCCAGTGGCTGATCTAACCAGCGTGCTCACCACTTCGAAACTGCTGGGTCTTTGCAGATGTTTGCTATCTGAGTGTTTTCTCCTGAGCTGGTGTTTTTCTAATTTGGTTGATCAAATCAAAGAAATTAGTTCAGCAACAATCTTGGGCACCGAGGAGTTGTCTCAACACTACGTCAATGAAATTATTTTTATTCCAATTTCAAATTGAATTCATGTGAAATGTGAGTAAAAATGTCTCAAGATGAACCTTCTCTCTTTTTTTCTGGTTTTGTTTCCATCACTGTTGCTCCAATATTTCCTTCAACCACCAGAAACATTCATGTGAGGATTAAAACCTTTTTACAATATTGATATAGAAATTTTTCCAAGATCATGCTGCTGTTTCAATTCAACTCGATCGTTCAGTTCACTGGAATTTGCATTAAAAAATCCTTCAATGGAAACCAAGCAAAGGTCTGTCTGTGCATCTGCCTCCTCTCTCTCTCTCTCTCTCTCTCTCTCTCTCTCTCTCTCTCTCTCTCTCTGTGTGTCTCTCTATCCTCTGGTTGGGTTGTTCTTTCCATCGTCTTTCCATCTTTCCGCGGTCGTCTGTGTTTTCGGTGCCAGGGAACGTCGGCCCAGAGCAACACACTCAACGAAAGCTGTGTTCCCCTCATTAGCAGCGCAGGGAAAGCCCCGGCTCTACTTCACACTCACACACACACACACAGAAACACACACACACACAGACATACATACTCAGCTGCACACAGGCAGGTGTACACACACACACAGGCTCTTTTATGCGTGAAGCGGTGTCAGTTTCTGGTGTTCAGAGATGTGAGCGGTCCAGATGTGTGTCTCCTCTCAGAACAGACCGCTGCTGGGTTTTTTCTCAGTCTGAGCTGAAAATGCTTCAGTGCCTCACTGTTCTGTTCAGTTTATTCTACTTAACAACCTGCTCATTATCCTGTTTTTGTTTCTTTTTAATTGCTGACACTCAAAGACGCCGACTCTGAGCAGACGTGTTCACTGTGAATCCAGCAGAGACACAGTGACCGATCATAATGTGGTGTGAATTAAAGCCACTGATTCCCTGAATTCACAAGGTCCTGGTTTGATTCTATATGGATTCAGTTTGAGATATTTCAGATACAATGCAAGTGTTTTTCAGTAATTCTTCTTCTTCTTCTCTCTTTAATTAAATATTGATTTATATTGATATAACATCTGTGTTTCCATTCTTCCTCCATTTAATTTTCTTTCTTTTGTTTCTGTCATTTTGTCCTTTTTTCATTTGTACTTTCCCACTTTCCCTCCCCTCTCTCTCTCTCTCTCTCATCCTTCCCGCGAGTCTTTATTTCTTCACTCCACAGTTATGGTTCCTTTTTATGTTTTACTCCTCTGTTTATTCATAATTCCTCTATTTAGTACATGTATCCTTCTTCTGTCTTTCTGTCTTCTTTCCATAAAGTTTGTTTCTCTTTTTCCTCTTTTCACTCATCTTCCTTTTGTTTCCTTCTCACTTTCATTCTTGCCTCCTTTCCTGCTTCCCTTCGTTAGTCCTTCTCGCTGTCATTCATCCATCCATCAGAAATGAGCCAAACCTAATTCTGAGTAATATTTCTCCTCCTGTTTCAGGAATGTTCACCTACATGAAGGACTCGCGCTGCCATTGGTTCAGCAGTTGGAAGTGTGACAACTATTCCGAGTTCCAGTTGGTCGGGACTGTATCCTTTATTAAAACCAACAGCAACAACAAACTCTAATGCGTTTCGTGCACGTCCGGGCTCTGTTTTATGTTGCTGGAGTCTGTGGCTTCAATTTGTATCTGAACTGCCCCTTGCTGGATTTACGGGATAAACAATAATGCATCGTTCTTAGAGGCTTTAAGGGACTTTAATCTGTGGATGTCTGTTTACACACAGGGCACTACAGACATGTTATAGGCTGCACACTGCTCAGTGTGGTGCAGTCTGATTCTGTCTTAAATAAAAGTGCTTTGGGACGTTTATCCGAGGTTTTACATTTAGTTTGTTTGTGTAATTGTGAGCTTGTTTCCATGAGGAGCAGCTCGTTTAGCGCAAACAGAACACATTAGCATTTTAATGCTCTTTCATTAAATTCATTATATTCATAGTTCTTCAGTGGTTTGTTTCCTGTGGTGTTCTGTGGGTGACAATTTAGTGTGTGGGTAGTGTGCAGACAGACACACACACGCACAAACAGGCCCTCCTCTCTTTTATCCACCCCTCTCCCTCCCTCTCACATATTATAGACTCCAATATTTTAAACCACTGAGGAGAAAGAGAAATTAAAAGGAGTGTTTTCAGGCTATAAATCCACATCTCAAACTAAAGAAAGTCACTCCGCTACTTATCAACCTACACTGGCTACTCATGGCCGGTCAAGTCACTAATTTTGCCTTCATAGTGACATCTTCCATCTACTTAAACTCAGTCATTCAGCCTGATGCTCCTTCTCCTCCACTGAGTTGCTCTGCCATCCCTGCACACAAGTCAGTCTCAGTCCAGACTCTTCTGGTCTGTGGTTCTCCGATGGTGGAACAAGCTACTGAAGTCTAGCAGAGCAGGAGGTCCCTCTCTGTCTTCAGGAATCTGAGACCACCTCCCCTTCTGATACCCTAACATGGATAACCATGCACAGTGCACCTCTCTACCTTGTCTTTACCTACCTTCCACTCATTATTTTCTTATTAATTCTTCTCTTTTTGGCCATTTTATGGGTTTTTTTATAGAGACAGTAGAGACAGACAGGAAATGCAGGGAGAGAGTTGGAGAAAGACAAATGCAGCAAATGGTCCGGTCGGCTGGGAGTCAAACCGGGAATTCACTCCTCAGGACATTTGAGCCCATGTGGTATGAAACCTAACCATTCAGCCAGGTCTCCCCCTCCTTGCATTTATTGAATAGATGTAGTTCTTAGTATTTACACCAAGGTCTCCCCCTGAACTGAAGCCTTCGTCACTTTGGATAAAATCTTCTGACAGATGAGTCGATGTAAATGTAAAATAAAACAAAGTCTTTCTTGTGAGCACCACCAGCTGTAGCTGCTGCAGTGTTTGAATGTGAAGCGAATGTTTTGCAGTCAGGACTGTTAACAGCCAACGCGCTGACAGAATACAGATGTTTGTTCAAACTGGTGAACACCACACTGACCGTGTGTTCGTCAGCTTGGAATCAGACTGATCTCAAATCAGCTGTTTCTGTTTGTCTGCAGTTTTCTCTCCTTTCTACTCGTCTCTCTGTTCTACATCTTCAGCAGAGCTTGTGTTAGGATAAAAACAGTGGCAGTTCTCTGAACCATTCAGTATTTAGGGTGGTCACTTTTGTGAAGGTACAAATTCCTAATTTGTAACACAACATGCCTGACGTCTGACGGTCGCTGCACAGACCATGTTTGGGCAGAAATCTAAGCTTTTATCCAGCTGCTTTGTCTCCAAGAAATCATGTTTATATTCTACTAATTTGTTTGGCCAAAGATCTTATGTTAGATCATGTAATTCCAGCCTAGATTATATTCATAGGCAGTTTTTTCTATTTAGGTAAGTGCTTTGTTGAGTGCAGGACTTAGACTCCAGAGACTGGGGTTCACGTCCTGAGCCCTCCTCTAACCTTAACTAAGAGCTGTGAGTGCCTGAACATAGCTACAAAAAGTTTATTAGTTAATGTTTCCGATGAATGTTGAAAAACATAATAACTAAGAAGCTTTATGTTTCTTTCAAAACTTATTTGCTGTTTCAGATCAGCAGCATTCATGCGTCGTTTCTTAGGAACACAGTTGTATCCAGCAGCTTTCCAACCAAACACCACATATCATACCTCAAACAACTGCTGCACATTTCATCCTCCTGCAGCTTGTTGGAGCAGGAAATGGGTCTGTTTAGCTACACCTCGTGTACCTGCGTTCATCAGGAAGTCACAGTACAGAGTCATCGGGAACAGTCAGGTGGACAGAAATCTTACGTGTTTTGATGTTGTGGTTTTTCACTGCGTCCTCACCTCACGGAGCCGCATCGAGAGCGAACCTGCATCTGTTTGCATCTTTGCACTGACTCTTTATGCAACTCACCCACAATCAGTAGTGGGGCAGTGATCGGGAGGGTCAGGAGAATTCCCAGTTGGCCTTAAAACTTTTTGGTTTGGGACGGACTGATTATTGTGCAGACTAACAATACTGGTTATAACCTAAACTGTGCACTCATAGCCACTTGTTTCTCCCAAACCAAGTCTAGTGGGGTGGGGGGGTAAATGAGTGGCTCCTCCTCAAGTGGTGCAACCCTGGGATACCTTGAACTGTACTTGGTCAGCTAATGACCCAATAACAGCTATGAACTCTCCTTCAGGCTCGCACAGAGTTATCAGATATGTGTTGATTTGTGTGTTCACTGTTCACACTGGTTTAAAGGAGGAAGGTGGTGCAGAGAAGGCTGGAATTAGAAAGCAGAAGCAGAAAAATGTTTCAAATTACCTACTTTGTTCCAACATCAAGTAAAGACACAGCAGGTGAAATTCTAAGCAGGGGCGTAGTAGCTAGGTGCTACTAGTTTTTGGGCAGCGCTATACTTGTATTAGCTGGCTGTTTCTCTTTGTGTGTTATTAACAGCTAGCTAATGCAAATAATTCAAATATGAAACATTGTTAACATTTGTATGTGTTGGCCCTGCACACCGTTATGAGTGCAAAGGATAGGAGGCAGAATTATATTGCAGAAAATTACAGGACAAATATTATGATTGCAACATGTACAAACCTTGGACAAAATGTAACGGGTATTATTTAAGCACTGTACCAAGTTCAAAAGATTTTTCCTCTGAAGTCTGGTGCATGTTGTTTGACCTTGACCTTGGCCGAGGTCTGTGCTCTCTAAGTGGCCTTAGAGTCGATGCATCTTCATTTCTTATTATTCTAATACAGAGCACAAATGAAGTGGATATGTTTCTGTGAAACCTGCGGACATGACTTTCACGTTGTGCAGCGTCTGCTGTTACAGAGTAGCTCTGCTGTTTGTAAAATGTACTTCCAGGACATGTGTGTATACGTATGCCTGTGTGTACAAACCCTGTGTGTGTGTGTGACTAGAGAACAATCCAGCAATTTAGCCTTAGTTACTGGCCAGCTGGGAACTGTCAAAAGGTTATATAACCTAATAGCTGCCTGTTCCTTGCCAGGTCATTGTGTGTGTGTGTGTGTGTGTGTGTGTGTGTGTGTGTGCGTGTGTGCGTGCGTGTGTGCGTGCATGCGTGTGTGTGCGTGCATGTGTGTGTGTTTGGTTTAGGGCAGAAACAGTGAGTGAGCAAGGAAAAAAGTCAAATGGAGAGAACAAGGCAAAGAAAAAGAAACGAGCAAAAGGTGGGAAGTGTGTGTGTGTGTGTGTGTGTGTGTGCGCGCTCCTGGGTGTTCCATGCATGTCGCACATGTGCTTGCACTAAGAGCTAATTTATCAATCTCCCTCGTTCCTGTTTGGTTGTCATGGCAGCGTTGCGTCACTATGGAGATGGAGCAGTGGAGGCTGGAGAGAAAATGAGTAAGAGAGAAAGAGTGAAAGCAGCAGAGCGAGACGGAGATAAATGAGAAGCAGAGAGAAGGTGGAGCAGTGGTGCAGAGGTGTAAAATGGAAAGACGGTGAATAAACAGATGTTAACACAAAGGAACAAACACTGATGGAAGAGAGAGAATCAATGAAACAGGAAGAGAGAAAGTAGAGAGATGAGGGAGGCAGAGCCAGGTTAACCTGCAGGAAGTATCGGCCGCAAAAATGACCTGTTCCCCTGGAATATTATTGATTAAACACAAACTGACTGGGGAACATGCAGCATCTGAGCACAGCTGAAATAATGAAGAACAGAGCCGCAGCATTAGAAAATAAAAGAAAGTGAAACAGTAATAAAACTTTAAAATGCAATAACTAAACAGCTCTAAAAGAAGGTAAGCTAAGCACTCATGAAACAGTCACGAACATATAAAGGTAAAAACATTTCCCAAGGCAAGTTTATTTATATAGCACCATTTAGACACAAGGCAAATCAAAGTGCTTTACAGGGGCATGGAAATACATTAAAATAGAACATAAAGATGACATTAAAATAGCATTTAAAAGCAAATTTGATGAAATAAAATGTTTAAATAAGTCATTAAGATTGCATAAAACCAGGTAAGAAGCTTAGGACACCATTAAAAAGAAGTGCTGCAGTATAAAAGACATTAAAAACAAGCAAATGTAAACACGGCACAACATTAATAAGATGTTATGTATGAAATTTATTGGTAAGTTGCAGCAAAAAGTGATATTTAAGCCCTGATTTGAATGAGCTGACAGGTTGAGCAGATGTCAGGTGTTCAGGAAGCTTGTTCCACAGGTGAGAAAACCTGTCCCAGATGACCTGAGCAGTCTGGATGCTTCATATCGTACAAGTAGACGGGAGACGTATTCGGGCCCAAACCAGACGCATACAATTCTGTGTAGATTCACACTAACACATGAATATCCAT
Organism: Trachinotus anak; assembly: GCF_046630095.1. Lineage (NCBI taxonomy): Eukaryota > Metazoa > Chordata > Actinopteri > Carangiformes > Carangidae > Trachinotus > Trachinotus anak. The sequence continues at coordinate 2,664,181 of NW_027273858.1, read as the reverse complement.
ATCCACTCCATGTGCTCCTATTTCATAATGTCTCAATCTTTGTGAAAGCTGCACAAGCCAAGTATGACTACATGTGAGTGGGATAAAGAAGCATCCTGTGTACTGTATGTGCTGCACATGTAAACATCTTATCCTGGTTTCAGAAACCTGGAGCCTCATCCCGCCTGGAGTACTCTAATAGAAACCAGGGTGGTGTCACATGTAAACACCTCACCCAGGTTTCTGAACGTTCTGTGTTGGGACAGGGCAGCATCTCAGTTGTGTGCCAGACCACCCTAACAGGTTAATAAAGCCATGAACATCAGATGAACCTGAATGACTTTCATTGTTGTTAAAGGTCCCATATTGTACAAGGCAGGTCTAGGTTCTATATTAATACTGTGAAAGTATCAAAGCCTCAGTCCACAGAGAAATGCACACAGCCTGTATTCAGAAACTGAGCCCAAAACAAGCTGTCAGCACTTCTGTAACTTTGTGATGTCACAAGAAAGCAGTCACCTCTCTCAGCCATGCCCCAAGCCCCGCCCACCTGGACCCACCATCCAGCTGTTCAGGATGTGGTTTCTCTGAGTGTTTACCTGAAATCTGCTATATTTTTTTTGATCACTGGTCAGCTAGGCTCAGATCCTCTCCTCTGATTGGCTGACTGACCTTTTGTTACCAGAGCTCCAGAGAGAAGCCTGAGAGAGTAGATGTAAAACTACACTGAGATAGTTTTTGATTCTTAAAACCACAAGTATATCTTCTTATGGATATCAACACTTCAAATAAAACACTGGAGAAGTGTAAATATGGACCTTTAATGTTTTGTTTGTTGTTTTGTGGGTCTTTCACAAACAAAGCAAAACTTAAATTTAAGAACCAGCCTGGCAAATAGAAGGAAGTGTGTAGAAAAACAGAGAGAGCGAGAGAGAGAGAGAGACATAATGTGAAACAGGGCGGGCATGAATAGAGAGAGGTGGAAACAGAGTAAAGAGAGAGAGCTTTATTCAGGCCTGTCCCATAAAGTGAAGATATATAAACGAGGGCCGCCAAATGCTTTCTGTTGCACTCTCTTTGATATCCGTGTGTGTGTGTGTGTGTGTGTGTGTGTGTGTGTGTGTGTGTGTGTGTGTGTGTGTGTGTGGCTTCTTAATGACCTTAATGGTCTTGGTAATCGTACAGTTTATGTTTATTTTCATGTCCATGGTTGTGAGTGTGTATATGTGTGTGTTTTGTGTGTGTGTGTGTGTGTGTGTGTAGAGAGGGTTTGTTTATTTGTGTGTGTGTCACCTACACACAAATCTACGTTCAACCTACACATTACAATTACACCACATATGGTCACCACATGTGGCAGCTGAGAACACTTCTGTGTGTGTGTGTGTGTGTGTGTGTGTGTGTGTGTGTTTTGGGACGCCGCCCCTTGAACATAAATGGAAAAAAAAAATTGCAGGTGGATGGGACATTCTGTACATGAACTCTCCATCGCCTAGCCACACACACACACACACACACACACACACACACACAGAAATTACACAATGAAGTCATTCATCTACATTACACTCATTCTGCCATAAAAGAAAAAAGACTGGCTGGTCTTTCTTGAGTTCACACACACACACATGGTGGCTCAGCAGTGAGATGAATCATGAGATCAGATTTGACTCCGAACACCAGTGGATGAGACAAGTCTTCACTACAGCTGTTTTTCTATGTGATGTTAGCGACGTTAGCGACGTTAGCGACGTTAGCCGTTTTAATTGTCCATCTGTGTTGGATTTTCAGCCTCATGTTTGTGTAAAGAACCTGTGTTAGCTTCTGTTTCACCAGCTTTGATGATTCACTGTGTGTTTTCGCTCGGTTTTCCTCCCTTCAGACCTGTGAAAATCTGAATATTATAATATTCAAAGAACATTTTCTCATGTTAACAAAGATAAAACAAACATTGTGCTGTTATGTTCAATTAATGCTGTGTATATCGCATGAGTGTTAGCCATGTGTTCAGTATTTGATAGTTGGAGGTCACAGGTCAATCTTTGACTTCAGGGTAAGTCAGGTTGCTGCCTGTCTTACCTTATGTAACAGATGGGCCCACTTCCTGCTCCTGGTGATGTATTTGTTTACAAAAATGTGTCAGTGTGTGCTTGGGAAAGATTTGATCATGTTGACCTCTGGACGCTGCACATTCAAGCCTCTATAGTGACATAGAAACTACTCACTGCTTGTAGTTACATCCTTAACCTGCTCTGTTTCCAGCTGATGGGCTTAGCAGTTTACAACAGCATCGCTCTGGACATCCACTTCCCTCTCTACTGTTACAGGTAGGTGTGTTTGTGTGTGTGTGTGTGTGTGTGTGTGTTTCCATTTGTCACACCTTGACAAAGTTTTCTCCAAGAACTTCTACATCACAGCACAGTCCTCCTGTGGTCGTGAAAGCTCGGTTCCCTCTAATCACTACCTCTGCACCTTCATATCGCCTGCATAAAAACCTCCGCCCTGACAGCAGCAGTGAATCGCTGCTCCATCCTCAACAGCAACATTTTGGATGAATTTAATGTAACTTGTAATTTAGTTTAATTATTTCTGAATGTTTATCCTCCCTTGCAGGAAACTCCTCACTCCACCCACTGTACCATGTGACCAAAATGCCCTTGTCGGCATGGCAACCGCCACCCTGGATGACCTACAGCAGATCATGCCAGTAGGTGTTTGAATCCCACGCGATGATAAAATACGAGTTTTAAAGTGAGACTGAAGACTGAGTGGAGTTTATCCTTCAAACCAATCAGCATTCACAACATTTTTGTCACCTTCTTGGGATTGTTGTGTTACTTAGTGTGTTGGGGGCAGTGAAACAGTGGAAACCTCAAATAGAAAAGTCGGGACCAAAGACGCCCTCAGCAGATTTAGCTGCAGGCTCTGCAGGTTTAGCTACATAAAGTGACTTTACTTCACATGCCACAATCAACAACCTGATCAACTCTGTACAAAGATGTGTCACACTGCATGAAAAAATAAAATAAAATAAAATATGCACATCTGTTGCCCATTTGAGCAAAAGACACCTTTTGTGTGGTTACAAAAATTTTGAGATCTTTAATTCCAGCTCATGGAAAATGTGAGCAAAAACAACTGTTGTGTTTATACTTTTCTTCAGTCTAAAAAATCTGGCTGTCTCTGGTCTTCCCAACACCTGAATTTATCTTCTGTCACCAGAGGGTGCCAGAGTTAAATAGTTGATCACTCTCACCCTGCTAATCCCCCTCATCTTCATCATCATCATCATCTCTGTAGAGTCTAAATTTACCTCCATGTGTTTCTAGATTGAAGTTAAATCCACCACTATTTAATACACTCAAACCCTCACATGCACTTTTGCCATATTAATATGTTTTTCCATATTTAGTATATTCTTTTTTATTTTGTAAACAATTTTTAAATCATAAGTACATCATGTTCTTTTCCCAGTGGTTATTGTGCTTCTGTTTCACTCATATTCTTGTTTCTTCTCTGTGAAGAAATAAGACCAAAATCCTGAGTTAAACACTTTAGTGGCCTCTAGATTTTTCTCCAAAGATTATACAATAATGATAATAGTAAACTTTATTTATGGAGCACTTTTCATACAGGAAATAGAGCCCAAAGTGCTTCACAATAAAAGTGAAATAAAATGTGCAAAAAGTGTGAATAGAATTAAACAATATAAAAACAGTAGATGATAAAATGAAAATAAAAACAGAAACCAGTGAGAAAAGTAAAATATGGAAGGATTAATTAAAAGCCAAATTAGAGAGCATCTCCTCTAACTATCTGCAGGATGTTCCATAGATTTGGAAGATAGTTGAATAAAGCTGCGCTGTCTGTTTTCTTGTGTGCAAAATTGTGTGTAATTAAAAGTCTGGCAGTAGAGGATCAAAGAACTTGTGGAGGACTGTAAAATGACAGAGAATCTGCAATGTAAGTTGGTCCCAAACCATTAAGAGCTTTATTAACAAGTAAAAGGACCTGAAGACATGTTCTGAAAGAGACTGGGAGCCAAAATTCACATCTAACACCTTGTGGAAGAGTTAGAAAGTTTGGTTTCAGTTGTTGAGCGCTGCCAGATGTGAAGTGTGTTCGACCACTTCAGCTCACTTTGTCTCTCTCAAATTCAGCCTCACACACACACACACACACACACACACACACACACACACACACACACATATATACACATACATTTTCCATCAGACTCATGTGTGCCAAGGTTTACATGAGCACAATAAGATCCCCTGAGTGTTGTTGTTTCGTTATGGATGCAGTTTATGCAGCTGTTTTGAAACATTTATATTTTAGTGAGCTCAGCAGCTGGAGTACATTTTCATTACAATAAATGACCAGGCTGCAAAATGCAAGAAGAGATTTGAGTAGCTAAAGTTAAGGACAAACAAATTATAGATGCATTTGCTAACTAGACTGATGTGCCTCTGAGCAAGGCTTTGAACTCCACAGATCTGCTGCAGGGGCCCACAGTGTTAGTCTGCAGCTGAGTGGAAAAAAGTGTGCTCAGTGCTTTGTCGTCACTTTGCAACAGAGACACACTGTATGACAACAGTTCAAGCAGTGTTGTGCAGCAGCAGAAGGAGAAAGATCCTGACGGTCTCTGAAACCTGCTTCACTGTGCAGGCGGCAAACACACACACACACACACACACACACACACACACACACACACACATCTACATACACAGGAGGGGCTATAACTGGCCTTGTGGTTACATAACGGCAGGATACCAGATATGAGGCCTGCAGTTGGCAGCGGGACCAGAACTCTGGTGACTGCACAGGAACAAGCTCCATTCAGACTGTTCGACTGATCCATGAATCTGATTCAGTCGATCTGGTTCAGAAACAGTGAAAATGTTTAACACGACAGTCACATGCTGCAGCGAGTCATACAGTGAATGAACAGTGGATGGTTTGAATGAATGAATGAATGAATGAATGAGTGAATAGTCAAGAAAACTTACTTGAAATCAAAATGGTAAGAATCACTTTTAATCTAAGAAGTTGTGTTCAATAATACAGATATGCTGCAAAGAGGGAAATGTTAATGAGAAACAGATCATTAGTTGTATGTAAAGACAAATAAAGCGCTACATGTATTGATTAATGAGAGGAAGTGATTTCATGCCTGTCCAGGTCTTGTGAAGTTCCTCACATTTGCTGCTTTGTCTAAAGATATTCGAGGTGGTAGACGTCTTCCTGTAAACACTGTGGGCTGAAAACAAACCTTCTGTCTGTTTGGATGGAGCAACCACTCAGGAACCTCCTGGTCCCAGCTCTTCCGACAGGTTTTTCCTGATCCTGAACTTTTGTGTCCGTCCGCAGGAGCTGGCTCACGGGTTGGGAGAGCTGCTGAGCTACGAGGGGAACGTGGAGGAGGACTTCTACCTCACCTTCCAGGTAAAGAGCTGCACCTGACAGTAGTTTATGAACTCAGCTATCGGAAAAGTTAAATCGTTTCTTCTCTACATGTATATTTACTCTTGTTTTAAATTTGTGAAGAAAAACAGAAAACTGAGGAGGAAGAGATTTTTTCAACCATAGTCGACTTTTTATTTTGACTTTTTATTTGTTAAAAATAAAATGTTATTTTAACATTTCCAGTTCGCATGATAAGATGTTAACTTGAATAAAAGTGTACATAATAATTAATTTGCTATTGATCACAGGTGATGATGTGAGAAAGATATGAGGAAAAGCTCTTAAATGGACTATGACACACACACACACACACACACACACCCACAGAGAGCTGTCATGATTAAAGTGTCTCAGCGTGTCGAGCTGACAGACAGCTGCGACTCCTCTCACTGCTGTGCAGTTTTAATAGAGTTCAGTTTAGTCCAGGAGATGATCTGGATCAGTTCCACCACAGTTTAGTCAAATGCCAAAGTCAAGGTCACAGATGGTCATTTACTTCACCAGAATCCAGAGTTTCAGTAAATGTGTGTGGTTCCAAATATTTTACATATTCTTACAAAATAACTGAGAGGATATAATGACCATGTTTTGGGCAGCATATCAACATCCATCATGTTTGCAGCCGCTGTAGGATCACAGGAAGCGTCAAGCACTGAAAACTGGCGCCAAATGTCTCATCACATATATAATAATCTTGTTAATAATTAATCATTAATAATCTTGTCGACTTAGTCTTTGGCTTCTTCCTTGATCAGATACTTCCTGATTTAAATTATGGACTGTATTTTATTCAAGCTAAGTTTTGTATAACTGCTTGTGTTCAGTTAATAATTAACATGACTCATTATCAGCTGCCAGCGACTGCAGGGCTGATCACCATCTGTTCACTTTTACCTGAGTAAAATACATATGATGATTATCTGTAACTCTATCTTTTTTTTTTTATTTTACCACAGACTTAACTTGCATTTTACTGTAAATATCCCAAAAAGTTGTGAATTGCATTATATAGGCTGCTGTAAAGTCCACAGTGATCAACTAAAACATGACCAAGCTCCTCACACTCAGTGTTACATTACATGATGTCAGCAGGTTTTATGAGCAGGCTGCTACTGAGCGTAGTAACCAGATATAATGGGAGACTTTGTGGTGTATGAAGCAGGAACATATGTGTTAAGAAGTATTATGTAAAAGCTAGAGTGGGGGTGTTATTTTAACCTAATGTGTGGAAGCTGACTGTGAGCTATAGGCCAGTCACAGTCACACCACTGAGGTACACACAAACCCACTGACCTGCACAACACTGGCTCTCTCTCTCTCTGGCTACATGTCTGTAGCTCTCACCAGCTGTGTCTCCCAATATTTTCTCTGTCTGTTTGTACATCACTGTGAGGCTAGTTTCTACACACACACACACACACACACACACACACACACGTTTGTAATGCTGCACTTGTAAGAATGTCACAGATATAAATTATTTCCTTTATCCCCTGACACTTTCTATAACTAAACCCAAAATTTATTTATATGTCACAATGTAACTATATATAAAGATGGACGACGCGTCTCCCCATCCTCAAAAAAAAAAAAATATCCCGGAGGTCATTCGAGTCAGAGTCTGTGCCATAGGTGGGAGAAAAAAATTAACCCATAGGTCGACTGTGCAGCAGGTTATTATGACCCATAGTTAGCTTTTGTTGCTTGGCGACACCTAGTGGTCATAGTAATGATGACAGGAGCAAAGGGAAAAGTGCGGTGACGTAGTTTATAGAGCGACAAAGTCCACGTCAGGAGGAGGTTGGGGAGGATGGATGGGTCAACAAAACACAGGAATATGACACAGGAGAGCGGTGTTCGATTCCCACGTGAAAGTAGCAGGTTATGTCGTTTCTTAGCCACATTGTTATTATTGTAACCATGACAACAAAGATCATCTGATGTTGAGGACGTACTTATTTTAACCCAAATCAAAATCTTTTCCCACCTAACCAAGTAGTTTTAGTGCCTACACCTAACCAAGTAACCATGGCGATGAAGGTAGGTAAGCTGTTTTCAGTACAGTTCCTGTGTATTATTGTAACCGTGACAACCAAGATTCAGTATACCTGCCACCATAGGGGCGCTATTTCAGGAGACACTCCTATGGGTCGTATCAGTAGGTTGAAAAAAAACGTCTTATGTGGTTGTTCAGGTTGGAGGACTGGTTGTTAGGTGGAGCTGCGGTGTCAAGGTCCCACCCATACACCCGCTCAACCCAGTCACAGGTCAATCGAAGCTGTCAATCATGATGCTACACTTGAACATACATCAACGTAATAGGAACTACCTGAAATGTCAGAAAACATCTTTGGGAAAAAAAATGATTTGACCTGTATTGACCTCTGCTTATTTTTTGGCTTCACCTTAGTGAACCCATCCTGTCGTCCATCTTTGTGTACAGTCATTGGTCTGGATCTGGCTTGGCTGAATCTAAAAGGATAGAAAATCTACCTCTAATACACCTCTAATACTCACTAATCAACACATTGTACATTGTACATGTTAATACAAAAACTGTAGTGCAGAAACAGCAAGTTGTGGTTTTCAGGGTGTTGCTGGAGCCATTTTTTACTCGTGCAAGCAGTGACTTTATCAATCTCTTCATCTGACTCTCACCAAGAAAACAAAAAAGTGCATTAAAAAAACAATTCCTTTACCAACAAACAAAAAAAACTGCAAAGTAGAAACAAGTGTGTAATTGGTGATTGAACAACACTGTATTTCTGTTAAAAAGAGAAACTCTGGTTTAGTTGTTACACTGATTAATTAGTGAACATTACACTGAATTTACCATCATACAACTCTATGTCCCTCTCTATGCGTCTTATCCAGTTCTTTTTAGTAACCTGCCTTTATATGTTCATGCTGAGATTATTTAAATATTGTCTTTTATCTAAGCATGTATGGCATACTGTATAAACTTAAATTCAGTAGTTAATGAACAAATTCACCTGTTTAAGAGTTTAAAATTGGGTACAGCCATTAACTGGGGTAGAGTTTGTTCCTCTGAACAAATCAATTTTGGGCTGTAACCTCTGCATGGCTTTGGATATCATCTTTTAAAGCCTTTTAGACCTGCTTTCACTTACATGATCCTCTTTTAATACTGTTCTTAAAAGCGTTAAATACATTTTATTTTATAATAAACATTGCCTAGATTTGCAGTTTGCAGTGAAACTGTATCGTCTTTGAAGACATTAGAAGAGATTTTGGAAGCTCTTCATTTATGGGTCATGGGGTTTATTGCGTGCAACAGCATGGCCCCCGTGACGTGTGTGTTTGTGTGTGTTGCAGGTCTTCCAGGAGGAGATGGGCGTAGTCAAATCCTACAACCTGAAGCCCGGAGGAGACAAAATTCCCGTCACCAAGCAGAACAGGAAGGGTGAGTCTACACTGAGAGTTACGGCAGGAGCTTTATGCGGACATGAGGACATGCTCAGTGGCACACACGCCACACTTGTACCCGCATGAACCTGCATCCTGCTGGGGGACCTGACTAACAGAGCAAAAACATATTCAATTCAAATTGAAAATGCCAACACACCTTGGTACAAACGGCCCATTCTACTTTGGTGCTACATGGATTGGATGCAGAAATAAAATTACTGCACTGCGTTAAAATGCTGCTCCTGTGCTGTTGAGTATCATCTGAGCAGCGACACAGAAACCTGGCACAGCCCAAAAGCTCCTTTGTTCCCTTAAAGAGGATGAAGTGGAGCTGAGAGAGTCAAGTTTTTATTTCTCCCATTAAACCTTATTTTCCGTGCAGCAGCGGTTGTTGCCATCCAGAGGCCCAGCTGTGTGCCAGCGTCCCTGTGTGCGTGTGTGTGTGTATGTGTGTGTGTGTGTTAAACAGAGGAGCCAGGACTGCAGGGCGAACGTATAAAAGTCTGTAATGGAATATTGAAAATCTTTCTGTTGTGTGACTCCTCTCTCCACAGAGTATGTCCAGCTCTATGTCGACTTCCTGCTGAATAAATCCATTTATAAGCAGTTTGCTGCCTTCTACCACGGCTTCCACAGTGTGTGTGCCTCTGATGCCCTCATGGTGAGTCCACTGTGTGTGTGTGTGTGTGTGTGTGTGTGTGTGTGTGTGTGTGTGTGTGTGTGTGTGTGTGTGTGTGTGTGTGTGTGTGTGTGTGTGTGTGTGTGTGTGCTGAGGGTCAGATTAAATCTCTCAGGACTGACCTCGTCTTGGACATTTCTGTCTTTAGCGTCCAGTCTGTGCAGTTAGCAGGTCAGGACACTGAATGCATGTAACTTCAGTAATGCTGGTCAGTGACATGCGCTTGCTCTCATTGCCTAGTGTTCAATAAGAAAAGTCAATGACCTCCATTTAGCCCCTGACAGACTCGCATTAAAAGTGTCCCATGCCCTCAGCAAGACAACAAAATGATCTCCATTATTTAAAGCAGCGTGCGAGTGTGTACCAGAGGTTTGACGTCTAACATCAGAACATGAGCATCCTACTGCTCCACCAGCAGCCTGAGAGCAACGATGAGTCCTAATGTCTTTGTGAACTCATGACCTTTCATATAGTGCAGACATCAGACTAGTTTTCCACAGAAAACTGACTGTGTGACTGTTTGTTCTGTCCAACACAAGAGGAGCTTTAGACCTTTAACTGCGCTCGGACAATCAGGTGCAGGAGATAAAACAATGAATAAATATGAAGCAGGATTCTTAATGATTGACACTGTGATTTCTTACATTGAAAACACTAAATAGTGTGTCTTTAAATTTACAAAGATGCTGCAAAAAGTTTCCTGGCAAACAAATTTTGGGATGTTGTTTTTCCCAAACTGTGGGAAACAGAGGAGTCAGGCCAGAGCAGGCTGGGGGAGAGTTTAGCCTCGTCCTGGTTGTGTCAGTCTGATTGGTTTAGATCAGCCTGTCCCTTCTCTGACCCAGATTCAGACTCACAGCTGATAAACCGCAGTCAAACTGTCCATCTGTCCGTCTTATCTGTGGTCACACAGGTATTTCAGACAGCTGTTCAGACACACTCCTGCACACATACACGCACGTAATCATACATGGACTTGACTGATGAGACCTCCTGACTGTGGCTGATATACTGCGTGAATCAGGACCCAAAAGGTCAGAGGTCAGAGTTTGTGCAAAAACTAACAGCACCTCCATGAGCTATTGCTGTGATAATAATCCACAATGTCACAGCAGCCTTAGAAATTTTAGTCTCTTGTTTACAAGTTAGCAAATTTAATTTATATATGCAAAGTTATTAAAATATCAAGTAAAAATTCTACATCTCAACATGTGTTTTTCTTGTTAATTACTTATTTTAAACATACATCTCTATCTTTTGAATTTACAACATCCATCTACAATATAAGCATACACACATGCATTTACATATTTGTATGAGCTAGATATATATGTCAATGTATGAAATTTTTCCAATTTCTAAAATTTTACAATGCGCACATTTGTATTATTTTTATATTTTTATATTTTCTTATCTATATTTTATTACTGTAAATATGCCTGACAGAATTTCTGTTTATATTTAAGATACCGAAGTTGCAGTACTTGCTTTTGCTTTATTCATCTTATATAAATATGTTTAATCATGCACCAAAACATATTCCTCATATGTGAACCTTCCTGGTAAAAGAAACCTGTTTCTGATTCTGGAAAGGTTCCATATCTAATTTTGACATATATGTGTATATATGTTTTAACTTTGCATGTATATATTTCATATATGGGAATTCAAAGCATGCACATACATTACAGTTGCACATGGGTTATTAGTTTCTTTTTGTGTTAAAATGTGTTTATCTTCACTACTCATCCATTCACTATATCCTCACAACTACTTTATTGATGCAGTGAAGAAAATTGCATAATATGTAATAATCAATCATGTTAACCCATAGTTATTATTCACTATTATTCAATATAATTCACAGAATATTTAACAGTGCAAAAAAATAAAAACAGCACAAAAGAACAAGCAAAAACAGTAAAGTCTCATGAAAACTGTATCTGAGCACATAAAGGCCATGAAAGAAGAAGAATGATATTTGCTGCTTAGATGCATATTGTGGAGCTGCACAGGGGCCCCCCCACCCCCCTTCATCAGGGTCCCTGGAGTTCAACAAACAACAACATGATCAGATTTGAGTCAGCAGCTCTTTATCAGGGAGAGCAAACATTTGACTAAGGAGGAAGACAAACAGGATTTGCAGCCTTGGCTCCATTTGTGGGCACATTTCTGTCTCCACGATGCCGAGGATTCACAAGCTCAACACACAAATGTGCATTTTGTTCCAGTCTCGAATGTTCTGCCGAAACACAACAGTGATTCAGCACATACAAGTTTTGTTCTTTCACTGTTGCTGCGCAGGAAGTGATAAATTCTGCATGACTGGTTTGAAACGTTGCTCCAGTAAATTAACATCCACCATTCATCTTAGAGACATGTCGCTGCTGTTAGAGCAACAATCTAACATCTCACTCAGTCCATGACAGCAAGCAGCTGAGTTTAGTCCTGCAACAGAGAGTTAGTCAACTCTGATGCTGAGTCAAACCTGTTCATCTTCAAACTGATAACATACTCAGATCTGAAAATTACCAAGAATTGAATAAACTTACTGCCTCCCAATGATGCTTTTTAAGAGATGGTTGATAAAATTATGCACATTATATTTGACATACTGTGAAAGATGTGAGCAAGAGGAGGAGTGAATATCAAATCAAAAGGCAAAATCAACCTTTTTCTTGAATAAAAAAATAAAAAAAGTTGTTTTGGGGATTAAAAGGAGACAAACAAAAGCTCCATGAAAATATTATGAAAACCGTCCTGAGCTGATTCTATTTAAAACAACAAAAGGGCCACGACACTAGAATCTAGAAACTGTGTAAAACAACTTTAACAATTACAAGACCTGGTGCAAATAAAAACACACTTGTCTTAAACTCAGCTATGACTTTTTAAAAGTGGTCAAATTTCAATGTGTGTGACTCCCTTGAGCTGTATCTTCACCATGCTTCTCTCTCTCTGTCTGTGTTCGATCCTTCAGTCACGTCCACACTGCCTGACGTCTTCGGATGTGATGATGTGTGAGGATGTGATGAGGCAGGCCTGTGCTTCATTGTGGGTGTGTGGGTGTGTGTGTGTGTGTGTGTGTGTGTGTGTGTGGGGAGGGGGGGGGGGGGGGGTGTTGTTTTTGTGTTGGGGTGTGTGTCAGTTTCAGGCTGTGTGTGTTGGGGTTGTGAAAGTTGTGGAGTTTCAAGGGTTTTTAGGTCAGTAGTCAGTAGTAACATCAGTGTCAGACTCAGCGACGTTTTTAAATGATTGTTATCTGTAAAATCCTTTCGGTTACTATATTTGGATTATTTTAAATGGTTAGTGTCACATTTATGATTGTCGTTATTTTTTACCTCTCTAATCTCTGTTTATAATTTCCTGTTGTGACCTACATCAGCCACTTGCAGAGTCAGATTCCTCCTGTGCGCAGAGGTGTCCAACAAGTCAGACAATAGGTAGTAAATTGTTGTGCAATGCCACTTTTGCATGGTTGTTGATAAGAAACAGAGACTTTCTCTCCTATAAACTACCCGGAAGATAACCGTTTCACAGTTTGACACATTTACTATTATCAGCTGCTCTGACGAGGCAGAGCTTCCTGTTTCTGCCCCCGGTTTACTGGTTGTGTTGCTGTTGCCTGACATTCTTACATCAGCGGAAGTGGTTGTTGCATTCGAACGATGTTGTATTATAGTGGACATTTAGAAGAAGTGATGCATCTGTCCAGCTGTTGTCATGAAATGCTTCCTCACTGTTGTTCAGTGGGTTGAGCCCAGCACTGACACTGATGCTGCCAGGAGACCGGGAGCACATGTGGGCAGGTGGATTTTCATGAACTCAGCACTGCTTCAGCAAAAGCCACAGATGTATTTACCATTTGTAATTTCTGTAAAATAACAGTTTTCATTTTGGTCGACCAGTCCTGCACCGGACTCAAACTGCAGCATGAGGGATTTACAGGAAATGCTGCATGAGTTAAATTGTGAAATGTAAAATATGACGTGTCGTCTTTCCTCCGTCATTTCCTCATTGTTTTCACAAGTTTGAAAATATCAGTGGTCTTTCCCCTTTTGCTACGTAGCCAAGATGGCGACTGTTGAGGGTCAAGTCAGTTTATATTTGTACAGCAGCAAATCACAACAGAAGTTATCTCGAGGCACTTTTCAAAAAGAGCAGGTCCAGTCCACAGTCTTTATATTGTTATTTACAGAGACTCAACAACTCAATAATCATTTTACACTCACACATACTTGACAATGTGAACACACTTATGCACTCAAAATACTGTGAGTGTGGAAGAACACAACTTAAGATGCAGCATTTCTCCCTTGTGTTTGCAGTTGCTGCGGCCGGAGGAGGTGGAGATGTTGGTGTGCGGCAGCCCAGAGCTCGACATGAGCGCCCTGCAGAAGGCCGCTCAGTACGAAGGATACAGCAAGACGGACTCCACCGTACGGTGAGACGCCTCCACTTCCTGTCTTTACTGAGACTGACCGACCCTGCCCTGCAGGAAGTCCTCACATGCTGAAGTTAAATCTCCTGTTCACACACACTAAGGGCTGAGGCTGGGAAGCTCCTGTTCTGTTAAAGAAGACTGGTCCCACTGTGTGATAGTGAAGCTGCTAATAGGAAATACACAAAAAATACAACTGGTTTGAGTTTGTTTCCTCATACCTGAGTTAGGTTTTCTTCATTCCAAGTGACAGTTGTTGATAATCGTGTGATGGTTTGCAGCATGGTTAGGCTGCAAAACATTACACTCACACCCACCCAAACACACACACACACACACACACACACACACACACACACACACACACACACACACACACACACACACACACACACACACACACACACACACACTAGCAGTAGAGGAGGAAAACGAGCCGACACTTGTCAGTCACAGACAGTGTTTCTCAGCACGGTGCCAACAGCTGACAACAAGCAGCTGCAGGCCTGTTATACAACTTCAGTACTGTCTGTCTGACTGTGTAACAATCAAAACATCACGGTGGGAAAGTTTTAATTCAGCCTCATCCACACCACAGTCCAAGTCACTGGAAACACTGGAAAAGTGTAAAATGTGGGACCTTTAAGTCAAAATTTGGTTCTTTATTTGATTGTTTTGTCCATAATTGCTGTCAGTCTTGATGAATTTAATACACTCATATAATTTGCTGAGCTCTGTTTAAGCGGCAGCGTCACTACATCAAAGTTGAATGGAGATGAAATGAACAGTGACAGTGACAGTGGTGTCCGTGTTTTGCACCAGGTGTTTCTGGGACGTGGTGTTGGCCTTCCCCCTGGAGCTGCAGAAGAAGCTCCTCCACTTCGCCACAGGAAGTGACCGTGTTCCCGTCGGAGGAATGGCCGACCTCAACTTCAAAATCTCCAAGATCGACGTTCCAACTGACTGGTGAGGTTCCGCAAACTGAGCCCAGAACAGTTCTCACAGAACAAATACAAGCAGGGTTGTATCTGTAATGGCGTCCAGACAGAAACTATGAACCCAGCTGATTCAGAGAGAAGGGCCCGACTGTTTGTCTCCTCACTTTACAGTTTGATTATCTAAAGTGAGGTGAAGCATTAACACTGTACTGAACTGGCTCTGATCACAGGCTGTGGTGTGAGCCGAGCTGCAGGAGATAAGAGGCAGGGTTGAACTTCAACAGCAAAAAAAAAAAACCTGAATCTGGGTCAGACAGTGCACAAGCCGCTCCACCGCTGTGGTTTTACACACACTCAGTCGGTTTCAGTGATTTTATGTTTTTAGTTTTCAAATTTTTACCTGTGACTCCAGTGTTTTGTTGAGAAGCTTTTTGAGTAAATAAAAGGTCAGAATCATTAATATTGAAAAAGGAGACTCTGACGAAATGTTGTTTTTTGTAACGCCTCATTTCTCTCTCTGTCAGGTTGCCGATCTCTCACACCTGCTTCAATCAGATCTGTCTGCCTCCGTACCGAACCAGGAAGGAGCTGAAACACAAACTCACCATCGCCATCTCCAACGCCGAGGGCTTTGGCCTGGAGTGACCAGCCCACACACAAACACGCACACACACACACACACACACACACACACTATTAGCAATGCTAGCTATCTGTCCGCCACAGCTACCACATTGCGCCTTATGTATCTCTGTAGTCATGGATCAGACTGTAGCAGGAACAAGACATTATTATTATAATGAACTGTGATGCAGTTTGTGTCGCTGCGTCGGGGGTTGGACTCATCAGTTTGCCGACGTTGAAGGTTTTAAATCTGCAGCTGGTGATATGGGAGCTTCCTCCTGACGCTAGAAATTCTTTGATTTGCACACGGACTGTGTTCGTTCGATTATAAGACAGAACTGAAGACATATACACGAAGAAGTTCTCATTTTTATATATCAGCGGATGACCTTCCAAATACTTTACGGGTCAAGTTCCAGTTTCATAAATGATATTTCAAAATATTTCTGGTCTCGTACCACTGAAAACATATCGCTCGTACTGGATCAGGTGATTTGCCCAGTCTTCTTTAGAAACCTTATATCACCAAGGTTATAGACTCCTCTTAAATTATAAAATGTTGCTAATTTGCTCAGGAAATTATTATTAACAGATTTACAGGTATTTTCCCACCACTCACATTTACTTTTGTGACTCCTTTAATGTTTAGTGTTTAATGAGTCTGAGTTAGCAGAAAAAATCAGACTTGAGCTCGAGTTAAAAAGGCTCAAAATACAGTTTGAGTCACCATTATTACATCCTCGAGTGTTCAGTATGAATTCAATGAAAGTGTGAGCAGCGATAAGAATCACTGCAAGTCAGATCTGAAGGTGAATGAATTTGAATGGGAGACCTCCTGAGGGCACTCGAGTTTTGCGATGATGGGTTTGATATTTCTGACATCACTGCTTTGGTGACTGTTTAAATCTATTTGTATGAAGACGTAGTAAACGTGTTTTATATCGTTTTGCTTTGTTTGCAGCACACTGTCAGGATATAAAGCTTTGCTGGGAGAAGAATAATATTGTGTATCATGAGATGTAGACTGTCTTGTGAATGGTTTTGTTGTTGCTGTTGTTGTTTTTTGACATTGCCGCCTGTTCCGCTGAACAAAAGGCTGCAGCATAAATGTTTGAATTTGTTTTAAATGTTGTATTATGACACAGCTGAACCAGGGCTGTTGGCTGACAGCTCAGTGTTTGTTTTGGTTTCTAATTTTTTTTTTTTTGTTTTGTTTTTAATGCATCATTGCTGCGTCAGACAGAGAAATGAGCAGCAGACTGCAGACAGACGCTGTGGGTGGAGTACTGAGCAGATATATGCAGGATGGGAGAAGAACCGTCTTGTTCTGTCATTAATATGTTGATATTCACTCTCTGTATTTGAATATTGAGACACTTCAGCGATTGTGGCAAAGAATTCACAGATTATTATCACAGCTCTGCTCGCAGCTCGAGTTAAAGTTCCCATTCAGTGCTTTAAAATGTCTTTATCAGACCAATCTTGGAAACACAAACCCACCACAAGTCTCCAGAAAATCCAGAATAGCTCATAATGTCTACCTCATTTAACTATTGGACTTTCAGGCCCTGTGCTCACTGTTGCCAGTGGTTGTCAGCAATATTCATACAATTATAATTTGAATCTTCTGCCTCTCCAAAGAAAAATGGAAAACAACACTGATAAAATGGTGAAATATGACATGTGGCCACCAGTGGCAGCACAGAACAGTGTCCTGTTTACAGTGATTCTTCAGTGTTGCTCTCCAGCATTGGTTCATCAAGAATCACGTCACATTAAGAAAGAAGATCCGTTGTCTCACTGGGCCTTTAAATCAGATGAGTCCTAAAACCCGGATATTAATTAGCATTTTATCACCTCCGGTTCCTTCGCCCTGAAAGTCTTTGGGTTTTTGGTTGACGATTGAAATAAGGTCTGTGGTTAACACAAGCTCAAGACATTTTCACGTTTATTCCACGACATAAAATACAGGGGTAAATACCACAGACCTGATTTCTTTAAGTTTTTAGGTGTCTTGAAAAGGCCGGCTGTGAACAAGCGGCTAAATGAGACTACAGAGGTTGTCAGGGACGTCAAACACGGGCTCTGGGCAGTACTGTATTTAATCAGACCAACATAATGTGTGTGCCACAAAATGCTGGTAGGATCCAAACTCTGTGCCTCTAGTGAAGCTTCCTGGAGCTTTTTATGGTTTTCATGTCAGTGCTGTCTCTTGTCCAAAACCGAGACAGTGCTGGTTTTAAAACACTCAGCACTGTCTCATGTAAGGTTACCACAGCAACACGTCTTAAATCCCCCCCTCCCACCCTACCCCCAGAAGTAGCCAAGCAACAGTTAAGCAGCTTGTATGGCTGCACCGTTCAAACTTCCATCAGCCAGATCTGGGTCACCCATTCACCCAGTCTCACTGAGCATCTATTGGGTCTGAAGAGGCTCCTTCTACAACAGTGGGTCTTTTCTGTCATTTAACGACCAGTCAGCAGGAGCTGGAGCCAGAAGCAGCTTCAACCCGAGCATCTGTCTGAGCAGGACTTCACGCCACATTCATGTCACGTCGGAGTTATCGTAAAAAAAAGGAAAAAACGAGCTGCTGACTGGGAAACAAAATGTCAGCATCCTGGTGCTGAATGCGAAAAGGAAGTGCGAGCTCTGTTTGGATGAACAGGATGATGTAAATGTCAGAAAAGAGTTGTTTTGGGTTTTTTTTTTTTTCATGTTGATCTGACCCAGGTCTGTTGTATGTTAATGGGACCAAACTGTGTCAGGTTATACAGTGGGACAATGGTGTGAAGACCTTGTCAAAAATCTGTTTGAAAATATTTCAGATGGATTCAGAGGATGTGATGAGATATAATTATTTTCACTTGCCAGAAGTTTGAAATGTGCAGACGGCACTGAACAGTAGAGAAAAGTCATGTTCTCCTCATGTTTTCATTATTGAACAGCTGTAAACCTGCAGGGGTTTTAACATGAGTTGACCATCCATGGCCCATTTTCTATAACCTGTCATGCTTCTGTTGCCCAAGTCTTATATAATACTGTTTGTACTGTCGTGTTTCCACAAGTATTTACAGTAAAAGTTTACGAGGGGTCATTCCTCTCTAGAAAAATGATTTGCTGACTATGCTTCTTTTTTCACATTCACACTTTGCTTTGAATTCATGCACATCCTCATCCTCACGTTCACACTGGGAGCTGCACAGAACTATCTTCTACTGTTTGTCACTGGGAAGCTGAATTGTGCTGGTTTATGGTTCAGACGACCATAATGTTAGTATTACAGTGTTTCCTCTTATTAATGTGCCAGTGATTATGTCACGACTTAAACCAAACATACATGAAGAAACCAAGCAGTAACCTGAAAACTGAAGCCGACAATAAACAACAAACAGCCTGGTGCAAAAACCAATTTTGGTCTCTATGGGTAATTTCCTCCTTCATGACAACTGTACAGGGGGTGAATTTTAATTCATAGTCAAGTGGAGAAACTAGGAGAAACTGTTCAAATAATTCAGCTCACATTGCCAGATGCATGTTTTGCAATAAAAAGATTTCTTGTGAGATTATCATTGACGAAACTTCTCCCTCCAGTCATCATCAGTCAGCAGCAAATTGGTTTTTAGTGCATGGTGAGCAGATGAGGGCCCAGACAGGCCTGAGCAGGTTGGAGGCCTGGCTGCAGAAAGGTGACTGGTACAGTGTTTTTATAACTATTGGTTCCGTTCTTCTTAGACAGCAGAAAGTTTGGACATAATGTTGTCTTAACAAACTTTGGATTGCTGAGACCTTAAGTGGATGTTAAATTGTTTTTAGTGAGTAGTTAACAGTCAACTTTGATATGGCAGTTTCTCTATCATGACCTCTGACCTGTCGTACCAGTATGTTCTGATGGCTCCAAATCTTAAAGGTCCCATATTGTATGAAGGTAGATTTCCATGTCTTTTTTGATTATAAGGTCTAGGTTCTATATTAATACTGTGAAAGTATCAAAGCCTCAGTCCACAGAGAAATGCACACAGCCTGATACTGAGCCTTAAAACCAGCCGTCAAGTCTTCTGTAACTTTGTGATGTCACAACAAAGCAGTCACCACTCTCAGACATGTCCCAAGCCCCGCCCAACTGGACCCACCATCCAACCTTGGTGAGTCAGTTGTTCGGTGCGCCTGTTCTGCAACATATTTTCATTCCAACAATTAACCTGTCAATGAAGCAGAGGTTCAGAGTTAAAGACTTAAAGAGGTGGAGCTGTTAATGGCTGAATACCTGCTGAAGTTGGTGAACAGTCACCTTTACACCCTCCACACACACACACACACACACACACACACACACACACTCACTCTTACCTTGGGTTTCTCTCTCCTTTACTGCAGACACCAATTAATGCCCAACAATGTTTTTTCCCATGTTTACTTTCTGTTTTCCCTCTCTCCGTCTCTGTGGTGGTGGTGTCCTACTTTAATGCCGGGAAGGAGGGATCTTATCGTTTATTGAACAAACAGAACTATGTAGGCCATGGCCAGCGCTGCTTTGTCACTTAGTAACCCACCAACAGTTCGCCATTATCTTTTTTTAATAGGAGAGCAGACTGGCAGACTCAGCGATTTCACCCTATTAAATTTCAAAAATAATCACACACAAGTGCCAAGTGTTGGGACAATGACCTTAAGTTGGTCCTTTCTTTTATTTGCTGCTGTTGTTTCACAGAGACCTTCATAATCCCCTCATACAGTTCATCCACTTATTGATCTGTTACTGTCATATGCTCCCATGGCCTCGCATATGTCAGGGTGGGAGTGGGAGTGCTACTGTACTTATTGGTGGTTTGTTATTGACACTTGGGTTAATATAAGCCAACAAATTCAGACTCACTACAGGTACTGTGCAGTTTTAGTAGACTCTGTCCATGGAGGATGATCAGTTTTTCACAAACACATAATCTCAAATCTTGTAATTAAAATATGAAAAATATGTTTCTCATTCAAAGTCACCATATCTGCTTTTCTGCCTCAGTATCCTGATGTGTCTGAGCATCCTGCCTGATCGGGATGTTGTCTTTGTAGATTTGTACATTTAAGCCCCTGTTCCACACAAACATGTTCAGATGGGACGACCTGCTTCTGTCCTTGTCACGACTATGGAATGTGGAAATTCCAATAAAACAAGAATTTACACATCCCACCACAGACAGAACCTACAGCACCAGACATTCACCTTCTCTCCTCCTCCATATGGCCTGGAGCGTATCAAACAAGACGACCTGTTGTCGTCCACCTAGTGAGAAACACTGCTTTATTTCTGATCATCGTGTTTGTTGCTTTAAGATTGTAAGCATACACAAACACGCATTGTCTACAGAATTCAGTCTTATTTCCTTGTAGATTTTGTGACCACACCCAGGGAGTTGACTGAGTCTAACTTCTTCTTATTTTGTTTGTTTGGCAACTTGGGTTTTTTAAAAGTGATAAAAGTTAAAATTATCAATTATCATAGTGTGCACATGTGAAAATGCAAAATCAACAGTCAATAACAGCACATGTTAAACCTCTAGAGATCACCTGACACTGGAAAATTCTGCAACATGTTGGGACCTTTAAAAAATAATATATCAATTTAGTATTATAATATTATAGATCAGCAAACAGATTGATTTGTGCAGTTAAAATGATTCTTTACTGTCTTCATGCATTGATCAGAATATTATTGTTGCAATTATGATCACTGCAGGTATGAACACATGAGTGGAAGCACAGCTTCCTGTTACACTGATCTCTGCTAGAAAATATCAAATTCAGATTCATGTGATTTCAGTTTCAGGTGTAAACTTTGAGCTAATTTAAGATCTTGTTTAATAATAAACCCAGTGTTTAAATAAATGAGGATCACATTCATCCAAAAGTGAATATGTGTGTTTGTGTGTATACAGGTCATGGATTGTTTAGATTGGGAGGTGTCCAGCAGCACAAACATAATTATATAACTGACCTTATTTGATCATATTATATTTATCATCCCACCTGAGTGAAACAGGATCTCTGAAATAAAAATCACTAATTTAAATCATCATTATTTTTTTGATGTATTTCCATTTTATATATTTGGCCATAGTTGATAGAAAGTGTGAAACAATGACTGATATCTGAGTTACATAATAAAACTCAGCCAGTCAGGGTCAACTGTCATATTGACTTGTTGCCTGTTGTTTTCAACACTGACAGAAATGTATTAAATGTATTAGATCAACTAGTGCCAACTGGCTCAGATATTACAATGTGATTCAGTGTCATTTTGGACTCATTGATTTTTCCAGCACCTCTGCAGAGAGCTGGTCAGGTGGACTGGTGGTCATCCTGCAGTGTGATGTGATTCAGTAAAACTATATTTACCCTGAACCCAACCATGACCGCAGACTGTGTATAAAAATGGACGTAGACTCTGGATGCCAATGCCTTAAACTTGCATTCTATCTAATGACCATCAGGGGGTGACTCCACTGGTTGTAAAAAGAAGTCTGATTGTATTGAAGTCTATGGGAAAATGTCTCTACTTCTCACTTGATTAATTACCTCAGTAAACGTTTTCCTAATGAGTTTATGTCTTAGTTGCTAGTTTCAAGTCTTCTTCAACACAACATGATGTTCATTTTTCAAATTATTCTCCATTTAGAGGAAAATAGACCATGAAGCAGAGTATGCATTAGGGCGGGGCTACCATGTGACTGACAGACTGTACCACACACAGTGACCTGCCTGACAGTCAGGACAGAGGACAGAGCAGATCAGATCCACCCCTCACTCCTCCTCAGCTCCACCTTCTCCTCCAAATATGGTTTCTTCTGGTTTCAAAAAACAAAGAGGGCAACAACCTAATTGCAAACTTGAGGCTTCACAAACTAATAGGTGACATCAGTGTGGGTTTGCCACTTGACCTTGACCAAGAAGAAATTTCTCACGCACTCCTGTTATTGTCCTGTGTATCACACCTCATACCTGATACCCACCTGGCTGAACAAATTGTAAAAGATATTTCTCAATCCAGGTTGACTCAGGTGCTGAACCCAGGCAGAGCAGGTAGACAGTCAGGTGGTGTAAGATTTGAATTTCCAATCATCCAGATGATTCAGTTCAACCCTTAGTGTCACAACACTGCATGACACTGTGTGATGTATGATGCATCATCACTTCCCATAAAGGCAACCTTGTCCTGGACCTGCCAACAGATGTACACACTATCTGATTTTCCAAAAACCCTTTGATGCCACCCATAAAAGTGTACTGGACCTTCACTGTCATGGTAACAATAATAAGCACACAATTGAGATTATGGAAAGAATAGTTTTCCCATCCTGTTTATGCAAGGACATTGTCAGAAATTCAGAATCACTCAGAAATGCTGTTTGCAGACAATTGTCAATATTTTGACCTAAAAGTGAAGCACTTTCCCAACTAGACACCATGAACTCCACACCAGTGATCCTCCCCATCTGTATCGCTGAAGTAAATCTTATTCCTGTGGTTAAATCCTCCTGCAGGCTGCTGCAGGCTCTCATCCTCAGTTCACCCCTGTGGCTTCTTTCTTCAGTCCTGGCTCCATAAAGCAGGACTGTCGGCCAAAATAATACAAAAATCATACAAACTGTTATTAACCTGAAGAGAATAAAAACATAAATCACACGCAAGCATGTACTACACACCTGCATCATAGGTGTGCATGCACAAAACCAGACAGTTCATATGAAATTGAGATCAATGTACTAATATATGACAAAATACTGCACATCAAGGGATTTCATGTAATTTCTTGTGGATTTATTTGTAAAAGGAAAATATGCAATAAATACAAATGGGATTAGTATTGTAAATATTTTTATATTGAACAAAAAAGGCTTTTTCATATTTAAAAGTTGAAACCCATTTCCAAAAAAGTTGGGACACTGTGTGAAATGTAAATAAAAACAGAATGCGATGATGTGCAAATCATGTAAACCCATATTTAATTGAAAATAGAACAAAGACAACATATCAAATTTTATGCTGAAATTTTATATGAAATTTTATTGTTTTATGAAAAATATCTGCTCAATTTGATTTTGATGCCAGCAACATGTTTCAGAAAATTTGGGACAGGGGCAATAAAAGACCAGAAAAGACCAGGCTGAATATCTCACAACTAATTAGGTTAATTGGCAACATGTCAGTAAGATGACTGGGTATAAAAAGAGAGGCAGAGTCTCTGTGCAGAGAAGCTGGGGAGAGGTTCACCCCAACACAAAAGAGAAACCAATATTAAAAAGACAAATAAATCTGATTGACAAGAGCCGTGACACCGTTTACACAAAGAAGTTGGTAAACTTTTCAAGTAAAGGCGTGGACTGCTTGTCCACCTCAAGGTGTAACTGTCAGTCTTTACAGCTTGAGCACTTGGTGTGGAAGTTAGTGTGAAAAACTGCGTGGGCAAATAGTGCAACAGCATCTACAGTTCATGATACAGTTAAAAGATTCAGAAGGCAAAAGATTAGTGAGTGTCAATATTTGATATCTTGTCTTTGTTCTGTTTTCAATTAAATATGGGTTTACATGATTTGCATATCATTAGATTCTGTTTTTATTTACATTTTACACCGTGTCCCAACTCTTATAGTTAATCTGTGAAATTTAATGATTTTTTTCAACTGTTTTTCTTAAATATTCTAAATCCAGTTTGCTATTTTCCAGTTTTAGTCTTAATATAAAATTTCCTTCAATATCTTTTTTGAGATAGTTTCACTAGTTTTTTTGTTTTGGAAACATGTCAATCATTGAAAAAAAAAAAAAGATCTTTGTATCCTGCCAAAATTCAAACGTGTTTGCTCCCACAATGCTTTTCTCTTCCTCATTAAAATCTGTCTTTAAACATAGACACATGCAGACACAGCTCTACAAGCTCTGCTTGTCTGTGCTCCAGATGTGAAGAAGCAGCCTTTGTGTGCAGCAGAGTCTCAGCCTGGCTGCGGTCTGGACGTGTGTCAGAGTTTGACACGACAGATTTACAGACTTTAACAACCTGGTTTGGTGGAGGAGAAAAAAACATGACTTGGCAAAGAGTGAACTGTTGCACAAGCAGCTTTTTTAGCTTGGTCATTGCTCCCTCATTACACTGAGGGGAGAGAAAAGAGTAACTGCTCCATTCCTCCACTTTTCCATCTCCTCATCCGTCACATCCTCCTCAGACAGAATTTCCTCTTCCAGCTGAGTTAACCAGGAGAAAATCATGCTGGAGTTCACATCAATGTATTATCAGTTCCTGAGATAACAATTCTCTCTCTCTCTCTCTCTCTCTCTCTCTCTCTCTCTCTCTCTCTCTCTCTCTCTCTCTCTCTCTCTCTCTCTCTCTCTCTCTCTCTCGGTAGGTTAATGCTGCACAGCTGCTCCCAGTCACCATTATTATTAGGTATAAGAGTGGAGAGAGGGAGCCCGGTCAGTGGCACTGTGAAAGCTGTGCGCTCTGTTTACTTTGGAAGGAGGGCGCTACAACAACTGACTTAACTGTGTTTTCTTCTGTTCTTTGACCTTTTTGTTTAGTGTTATGTTGTGAAAACCTGGTTTTAAGTTTATTTGAAACCAGTGCTTTTAGTTACATTTCATGGTGACTTAGTTTATGGTTTAGGTTGATTATAAAATTCCATATTTGTCCTTCCACATTTTCATCTGCTGGTTCCTCATGGGGGAAAGTGACACATTCCCTAGTCCATTCCTTACCCTAACCATCACAACCGAATGCCTAACCCTAAAACCAAGTGTCAACACTCTAAATGCCATTTGAAGGCGTGTCAGAAAGTGAGGACCAGCCAAATTTTCTTCACTTTCCCAAAATGTCCT
Organism: Trachinotus anak; assembly: GCF_046630095.1. Classification (NCBI taxonomy): domain Eukaryota; kingdom Metazoa; phylum Chordata; class Actinopteri; order Carangiformes; family Carangidae; genus Trachinotus; species Trachinotus anak. Next base: position 2,638,761 of record NW_027273858.1, on the reverse strand, counting down.
CACTCTGTAGCATTTACAAGTACATCATCCACGGACTGGCGTTCCTTCAAGTGTCAGAGGGTCCATGTGAGACGCTTCAGTTGGTGATTGTGTGTTTTTCAAACTTATTTCGGGCCTCAAGTGCAGCTCACTCCCAGTGGAAGGTGTAACTGTGGTGTTAGTAGTTTAACAGCCCCGCGCTGGGCAGGTGACAGGTCTGTTTACAACGAGAGACGTCATAGCACCAAAAAGGGGCTATGAAGACATCCAGCAGGTTTCCCTCTAAACATGATTCAGTGTTGCAATATAAAATCCTGGCTCACTCTTAGTGGCAATGATCTTGTTTTTATTAAACATACTGCTGTCTGAAGTAATGATTTATTGACATGTAGCAGTTTTAAAGGGCACATTTTAACCCGAGGAAGCCTGTCAGGTAGCATCAAGTCCAACACTCGCTCATAACTCATGGTAATATTGGCTACGCCCAGACTCTCATGACGCCCTGCTAACCCCCCCGTCTCTTTCTCAATGCCGTGACAAATTTAGTGCAAAAGGAAGAAAATCTCCTCTCTGAACAGATCTCTGCTAATCTGATTGATCTGGAATAAACTGGAGCAGAACAGAGAATTTGAGCTGATTATTCTTAAACCTAAATTCTCTTTCTGTGGCTTGACCCCACCTAAACTCTGTTGCTGGCCAGTAACTCCTCCCCTCTGTGAGCCCACAAGTGGATATCTAGTATCTTTGGTATGTCCATTTGATACCAGGGGAAAGTCATCTGACTCAACCCCCCCCGGCATGTAAGAAACATCATGCACATGCCAAACATCCAGGGGTAAACATAACCTGTGCTGCGCCATCTGTACTGCACCTAAAACTGTAATAAGCCAATTGAAACAAAATCCAAGGCAACTGCAGTATAGTGACTGCAAGTGCTCATGGGTAGGAGATATTTCCCTACAGTTCCTGTATGTAGGAAAGTAACATGGCAGAAGACAGTGCAGACTGATGTTTGTGTCCAGTGTGACCGGCCTCAGACTGGTTGTGTATCATTACATGTTAAAATTGCAGTGTTGGCTATGAAAGCTTTTAACTGACGGTGCTCATAAATTCTCTGTGTGTCCTGCTGTGTGTTTGTGTACTAACCAACATCAGACAATACAATCTGAAGTATCTCAGTTGCAGTAGCCCTGTTGAAAAGCAGCTCACACTCTGTGACTGGTGAAGCCTGCACTCACAGGGTCACTCTGTTCAGGTCAAACAGACTTGGTGTCCCTCCATCGGGACTCGATGTTCTTCCCCTGATATGCTGCTAATGTGTGTTTATTTATTTTCCTCCATCAGCTGATGGATGCTGAGAAATAGAGGGGAAGATGTCCAGTGACATTTAATGGGAGAATGAAGTTTGAAATGGCAGCGCTCAGCTGTGGAGATCTGTAAAACTGAGATCAAAGTGAAGACACATACAAACACTCCACAAGTGGAATTGTGATTCAGATGTTACCCTGGGTGTCCAATCTTTGTGGTCCATAGTTTCATATAAGTGTAATGTTTGAGTGCATTTTTTTTAAACACATGTGAACCTATTATTTTATTGTGAAATGTCCATCTTTGTTGCACAGAACCGAATTCTAACCCTAAAACCAGGTTTTAACCTTCAAACAGCTTTTTAAACTTTGGGGGTCCAGCATTTGGGTCCCTATAAAGATGTGGGACCCCACAAGTAGAGTGGGCTCCTGGCTTTTGGACCCCTGAATCTAAACTAAACCATCTCCATTACCATTTAAAACATGTCCTTAAAATTGAATGGTTTACATTATGGAGATTGGCCCTATAATACGACTATGAAAACAGATTTAGGTCCCCACAGCATGAGTAATGCCTGACAGACAGAGACACACACACACACACACGCACACACACACGCACACACACCTGGAGAATGTGTTCTTCATAATGTTTCTAGAGAAATTTGCTGATGCCCAGAGTCAGAGCTATTTGAAAAACCTCTGAGATGTTTGAGGAATTCGGAAATGATGTAAAAACAGAAGTGAAAGTATTTTTCAACTTTTAAACTAAACAAAACTCTCCATTCTTGCATCTGTCTGTCTGTGTTACAGTGTCTCTTTTTCTTAATCTATTTTCATGTTTTAAATCAAACTACTTGTTTCACTTCACTTTATTAAAACTTTCGATCAAGAAATAAGTGATTCTGACTTTTCAAAGCAATGTAACAGTCAGGAATGAAGGTTGTTTTTTGTTTAGTTTTTTTGTTGGTCAGCCTCGATCTTCCAACTATCTGTCATTTTTTTTACTTCCCTGATGTGTTTCCGCTTTTTCTTGTCAAGGAAGACGCTCTGTAGCATTTTAAAGTTGCATCACAGACTTTTGTTACTTCAGAGGAGAAATGCTGCCAAGAAAAAAAAAAAAGAAACATCCGTCTCCATTTCCTGAGATGCGTTGTCATTATAAGAAACTATGAGCTCATTTCCAGATCACTTTCATTGAGTTAGAATTTATTTTCCACATCAGTTCTGCAGTAGGACTGTAAATAAATAAATAAATGAAACTGCTCAAGTCATGACTCTGAGTAAGAATTGAAAATGAGAAAAAAATCTACCCTTCTAGACCATATTAATAAGTAAACCAGGTACTGGCTCATTGATCGTGTCTGTCACATCAGGATTAATATTCACATTTATTTAATTTATTTTACTGTCTTGACCCCGTTCAGGCCACGTTATCTGTCACTTAAACCAGACTGCAGTTTCACTGTGTCCCTCCATGTGTCCTGCTTTAGGTCATACAGATATGGACGTTCCCTGTAGGTCATACAGACGTAGACATTCCCTCTCTCTCTGACTGACGAGTCTTCTGACCCTTTAACCTCGGCATTTTATACATAATTTTACACACAACAGCTACTGAGACACACAGGCAGCTAAAATAAGCCTCTGCACCCATAGTAACACATCACATGTGTAGGTTCTCTTGCTGAGTATGGTTTAGCTCATTATCTATATTATAATCTTGTATGTATGACTTATACTGTTCTCCACAACTTGTTGAAGTGTTTTGCTCCTGGTCCTGGACAGTGTATTCAGAAATACATGTTATCATATCATGAATATCTGCCTCATTGTCTCTGACTAGCGTTTGTTCTGACGTCTGAGGCTGTTTTTTGAGTTTCACTGAGCAGAGAGAAAAATACTTTGTTTTAATACTTTTTACACTTTATACTCCATTTATTTCTCTGAAGGACAGAGCTGACTTTACTCAACTTCACAGATGTTTGTTTGCATCTGGAGTTCCACCAATGCAAAGATTGCTTTGTACTTACAAAACCAACAAAAACACACATGCACACGCACACACACGCACACGCGCACACACACACACACACACACACACACATGCTGCACCACCGTCCCCACCCATCTCTAACTGACAGATTAACATTACAACACTCAAACAAATACATGTGACAAACAGGACGTGACATAAATCAGGTGAGACTATAAAACAAACTGAGCTGATGGTTCAACTGTCTGTCAATTTCTTGACTCAATAACGCACTAATTTTGTATTCAAGGTCCACAAGCTGATTTGACCCTGTGAACATCTGTAGCATCATCATCAGCAACTTGACCGCAATACATCAATTTTTTTTTTTTTTTTTTTTTTTTGCTGTTTTAGGAACAGTCGTGTTTCTCAGAGATTACACAAGTTCTGCTTGTGGTCAAAATGTGAGTCTGAGGAACGTGAGAACAGAGAAATATTTAGACTAATGGAGGAGACTGGATGAGGTGTCTTCACCATCAGCTACAGCACATTTGCTCAGGTTGATTCAGGTGTCTCTCATTACTGGAGAATCTAAATGAAAAAGCAAGACTCCAACTGTTTAACTTCTTATTTACCCAGAGAGCACACTGGTATCCAGAGGCAGTGTGTTCCTGCTACATAACCACACTTCAAAGTTATGATCTGAGCTCTTTCTAAATGATGACGTCCTCCACAGAAGAATCATTTCTGTCACCTGGTCTAAGGTCTGCAGGTGTTAAGTATATTTGATGCTTACACCAAACCAAAAGTCAGAATCTTTGAAAAGACTTGAATGAAGAAATCAGTAACTGGTTTATTGTGATGATCAGAGACAAATGACTGACATGACTTTAAGACGTTTAAAGGGAGGATTTCTGTCTCTTCAAATAGACTCTGGAGTGGAATCACTCCCAACACCACTCGGATGATCAGTGTGTGTGTGTGTGTGTGTGTGTGTGTGTGTGTATGTGTTTCTGTGTTGTGCAACCATGGATAGACTGAGTGTGTTACATAACCGGCTGAGTCTTGACCTACTTAACAGAGAACAGCCAGTTCAGTAGGACGAGTGTTTCCTTAGTCACAATTAATCAGCTTTTTTATGCTATATATTTATATTCATATTCCCACAGTAAACAGGAACTGAGAGCTTTCAAATGTGGAGGGGGAGGAGAAGTATGAGGGATTTATTTTATTTTATTTTATTCTGGAGTTTTTGTTTTATAAATCAGACTCAGGATCAAAGTGAAGAGAAAACAAAATGAGATAAAACTTTACTGTCCATTGGATTTGCATGAAAAGGATATTTGTCTACAGCCAACCGTCAACACAGCAGAAACAGAGATACATAAATAAATTAAATATGTAAAATATAAAAAGGGAACCTCAGACAAACAACAGCTCAGTCCCGGGTCCACATTTTGCTAAAACGTGATTGGATGACGCAGCAGCTACCAGCCATGTCACGACCTGTCAGACTCCGCTCCCAGCAGTCCAGACTAAACTGGTACTGGCAGCGATGCATGTGATGTTGAAGTGAGCAGCCAATGATCACTGTTGTTCACAATCTCAGGTCTGACAGGGTTTGGTCCCATGTCTGGCACTTTGTGATATTAGTGATATCTGAGGACACACTGTGGGAAACTGCTGTGAGGCAGGATACGCAGTAACTGAAACATGAGAGGTGGAAGCGGCAGCACAAAATATCCCGTATTTTACACTTTTCTGTGTTTTTATTTGAAGTGTCGATATCAACAAAAAGATATATTTATGGTTTTTAAGAACCAAAAACTATCTCAGTGTAGTTTTACATCTCTTAAGCTACCATGAGCCAATCAGAAGAGAGGTTCTGTGTCTCTCTTCTGATTGGCTGACTGTTTTCTGAGTGATCAAATAAAATATAGCAGATTTCAGGTAAAAACACTGAAAGAAAAAACAAATCCTGCAAGGTTGGATGGTGGGTCCAGGTGGGTGGGGCTTGGGGCACGGCTAATAGTGGTGACTGCTTTGTTGTGACATCACAAAGTTCCAGAAGTCCTGACGGCTGGTTTTAAGGCTCAGTTTCTGAATACAGGCTGTGTGCATTTCTCTGTGGACTGAGGCTTTGATACTTTCACAGTATTAATATAGAACCTAGACCTGCTTTATAATCAAAAAAGATATAGAAATATACCTCATACCTCATCCTCATGTTAATTGTTCCTGCAGTGATTTTATTCATGTCCACGTTTTTACACATTTCACCCCTGTCTGTCATTGTTTCCACCGTGTGTGTTAATATTTGATATGCTGTCAAAAGTGAGTGATGTTGCAGTTACATATGTCACCTATGAGATGATATACTTCTACCACATATTTAGATAGAAGTTTATAACATATATGAAATAGCTCTCGTAAAATTTGTATAAGCACAGACATCACACATGTGTATGGGTTTGAATGAAGCTCCTTCTACTTCCTGTTAGATCACATTACATTGACTCTGCTTCCTTTGGTAAATGAGGATTAAAACAGAAAGATGTTAAAAATATATCAGGTTTATAAACAGCAGCTTTTATTACTGTACCCGTCTGCTCTCTCACAGTGAGTGAGTGTGTGTCTGTGTGTAGCCTGAGGTCCCATGAAGCCATATTTGTTGGGCCGGAGCCCAGAAGAGTGCTCCCAGCACAGCTCTGTCAAACCGGCTGCAGCCAATCAGCTTCCTCCCACAGCATCAGCACATGCAAGTTTAGATCACATCTTTATAGTCTCTATAGGTGCAGGGGCGTGACTACACACCATGATACACTATTAACTGTGTATTTGTTTGTTTTTTTAAGATTTTGTGCCTTTCATTTTTTTTTCTTTTGCACAAATAATGTTTGTTACACCTTTATTTTCACCTCAGACGTTTTTGCCTCACTCCTTCTTTGACACCTTCTCCCGCTTCCTCTACATCTTCTATTTTAATTCCTCATCTAATAACTTCAGTCAAAGTTCAACACACTTGTCTGTTTGTTCACCCTGAATAATCTAAAGGTTTACAGAATTTCTCAATCACCCAAACACTGGCATTTTATGTCTGCCAGCTGCCTCTGTTGTAACAGTTCACCTTGAACATTTTTCAATAATTATTGCTACTCTACACGCTCCAAAAAAAGTTTCCATTCCCACTGGAAAACACATACTGCTGCGAAACGTGAGCCTTTTATTGGCCTGGTAGCTTCATTCTGTATAACTGGTGTAACAGTTTTAATCCATGAAGTTCCCCCCAGTTTCACTGTCAGTGAAAAGGTCCTGAAAATGTTTAATAAATTTATTATATTATACACTTTGACTTTTGGACATGGAGAGTATTTTTCTTAAATTAATCCAGCTAAGATCTATTATTTATTTCATACATAACACTTTTACACATTTGCAGGATTTGAACCAGAGGCTGACCTTCTGCCCCCTCCCTCTCTCTCTCCCTCTGTGTCCTCACATCACAGCGGCACATTCCCGGTCAGCTGAGGACTCGGCTCTGGCTCTGTACGTCCTGATCAGTGATTTATCTTTATATTCCCAGCTCGTTCAGGCTACATCTTTGTGCCTGAACATTCATCCGTCACCTGTCTACCTCCTCCTTACTTATCATCACCCTCTCTGCAGCATTTGGCATTTATTCCATCTCAGATTTCCTTTCACACTAGTTGAACTGAAACGACAGGGAACCACGTTTCACATGATTAAAATATAATGGAACATTTAGAACATTTTGTTAAACTTGGTGACACCCTTGTGCCACAAAATGCACAATGCAAATGCACAAAATGTCCACAAATCTGCAGCTTTGATGATTGCTGCCGCGCTGTTTCACTTCCCTGAAATCAAGGAAAGACCAAACAGTCAGCGATAACCATCCCCACAAAGCAATCACGTCCTTTTGAGACATTTTTTTTTTCTGCCACCATCTGTTGAAATAAATTTTTGTTGTTGCTGCAGATGAATATGTTGAAAGTTTGATAAGCTGGCGAGTTGCCTCAGGAGCAGCAACAGAAACTGATTCCTAGAGCTGATTTTGAGGCCTGAAAATAAACCTTATCAACCAGATTAAATGTTATAAGTAAGTGATGAAAAGAAACAATGAGAATAATTTAGATCTTAAGATTATTAAAGCATATTTTGATTGGCTGAAATGCCATTCACTTTCCTTCAGTGCTGCCTGCTTTGCGTGGCTTCCCGTTACATTTTGTCCTGTACCAGCAGTGTCAGCACTGTGTTGTGTTACTTTCAACACCACTTAATCAGCCTGTCAACCTGATTTTTGCACCTGCTGTTCTCTGTGAATAGAAACGCCAGGCAATCACAATGAGGAGAATGACCTCTACCATTTCGTATGTTCGCCTGTTTATCATTAGTTAAACCTGTAGGTGGTTAAAAGCAACCCTCCATGCTGTGCTGGCCACAGTGTGGTGGAAACTTTGCAGATGCTGACATCAGTGACAGTGTTTCAGAGCTGGAAATCATTAAAACTACAGTTGTGTTTCCAGTTTTTGATCAATGCAGATCACAGAAATTACTCTCCTGCTCTAGCCCCTTAAAATCCACCCTTTTTACATGTAATTTGCATATTAAAATAAAAAAGCTTATAACAGAAGAGCTGTAAGGCAAAAATGCATTTATGGGAAATCATTTGAAAAGTAACATCTTCTAGTTTCTGGAAGTTTACTTGTTTAGCATAAGACTAAAACCCAACCGAAACTACATCAATGAAATTTCAGGCCTCTAGGCTCAATAGTGATGTTGCAATATATGTCACCTATATTATTATCACATATACATCCTCTTGATATTTGACACATTGCAACCATATGTTGATGCTGCTAAATATGAATGAATAATATGTAACTGCTCATGGTTACTGAAAAATGAACAGAATATTTGAATTGTGCAGAGTCTAACTGAACTAACCAGGTATAGCACGTCAGTGTTGACCAAAGTTTACACCTTTTTGAAAACTTCTAAAACACTTTGTATTTTTGTGAAGCAGTCGCTGACGACCAGGTGGGTTTTCGTGGAAGCACGGAGGTGTTTCTTGTGTCTCCTGGTGACAGAGCAGACACATATTTCATGCGTTGTGTGGAGTGCTGCCTTGGTAATGTGAAGGTTTGGTGGTTCTGATGAACACAGAGGGACAGTGTCATCATTAGAGGTTTAAGAGGCCTCAAAGCAGCCTCATTACAGGGAACCTCCCTCTGATCTCCCCGTCCTTTACTTTGCCTCATTTGACCTTTGACCTCTGCTCCAAATAAACTGTGTTTATGTTGCGTGTGGAGATGAATGACAGTGACTTCACAGACAATAAGTGTTTACTCATTATACTTGTGCAGACCAAAATGCTGGATAAGACCTGTGTGTGTGAGTGTATGTGTGTGTGTGTGTGTGTGTGTGTGTGTGTGTGTGTGTGTGTGTGTGTGTGTGTGTGTTTTCCTACAATTGTCAAGAGGAAGTAAAGATAAAGCACGACAACTGTTCACCCCTCATGTATGTGTGTCTGTTTGGATTCAGGAGAGGACATAATGTCTATTGATGTGTGTGTGTGTGTGTGTGTGTGTGTGTGTGTGTGTGTGTGTGTGTGTGTGTGTGTGTGTGAAGTTTTAACATTGTTGGGAGAGGCTGTGCTGTGTGTGTGTCATTTGATGAGTCCTCTGCTGTCTTTGTCTCCTGTGTCCAGTGAGAAAGACCCTCTGTTGTTCGGACTCACGTGGACTTGGTCTGTCCTCGTCACATTTCTCTGGCAGCAGACACAACAAGTCCCCGTTAGCATCCGCTGTCAGACAAAAAAAAAAAAAAAACACAGCACTGCCCTCCCTACATGTGCATTACCAGTGCTAATGGAGGCTGTTTCCATCATCTGGGGGTGTTTAATGAGTGTTTTTTTTTGTTTGTTTGTTTTTTTTCCATCCATCAGCATTTAGTCCAGTTTGGCTTCTAGAGCAGGCTGCAGACCTGGATCCAGTCTCCTGAGCCCTTTAAAGGCAAGAAAAGGAAATCCACAGTCTTTATTTTGTGCAAAAAAAAAGTTTATCTGGATACCTGAAAAATGTTGAACTTTTCCTTTTCCTTCTTCACCTGAACACAGAAAAACTTATCGCCATATAAGACCTGGAGAAAATATCATCATCAGCTTAAAAAGCAAACAACTGTGATGAGCTACTTTTCATTTCATATCAGTCTCAGAATTAATGTGATTCAAATTACCTTGGGCTACAGCATCTCTGAACATAATTTTTAATGAAATATTTGTACTGGATGACTTTTCAATCAATTAGCAAAAATCTTCTATGTGAAAAATCTCATCATGTGAGAGTCCATCATTTTTAATACAAATCTATTTGAGGGTCAGCATCATTAAAAAAAGAATAAAACAAACTGTGGAGCGCTGCTGTACATGGAGAATGAAGGCTTTGTTGACACACAGGCCTCAGACTGGATTTGGACAAGGTCTGGTTGAGGTCAGGGCTCTGAAAGGCTCTTTAGTTCTGCATCAGCTCCTCTCTCTCTCTCTCTCTCTCTCTCTCTCTCTCTCTCTCCCCTCACCACCCTCCTCCCAGCCCCTCCCTTCTCCTTCCCCTCTCTCCCTGATCACGCTCTCACAGTGTGCACCCAGCGTGGCAGCACCAGCAGGGTATCACATTACAGCTGTGCACTCCCGCAGCACAGCAGCCGCTGCTCAACAGGAATAGCTGCTCTTCATAGTTAAACGTGACTCCGGCTGACAGTGCGTTATACTGTAAATGGTTTCACGCTCTGCACACCAGGATGTGCAGGATGTTCACAAACTGCTGGTGTTGGTCTGCGGCAGCCAAGTGTCTGAGTGTAAGAATTTATATGACACCAGGTGCAACAAATTCACATGAGGGAGTCAGTGCAGAGACGCAGTTACTTACGAGAGGACCTGACAACAGAGACTGATCTACAGGACATGAAATGTTCACAAACTCTGAAATGCACCTTATCCTCATTTAAAGTATCTATGTGCAGTTATAGCTACTAATCTGTTTGTCAGAAAAGGTTGACTTTATGTTCTTTAGTCATTTACACGTCCTGCATTCAATATTTTTTATCTAACTAAAGGTCGGTAAGTTTTACATGTTAATGTCTAACATTCATGCTGATTAGGAGAAGCTGAAAGGTTGGAGGTTTATTCCGACATGTTGAATATAAAATGTATCAATGTATATAAAGTGACCAGTAATGACACCTGTCAGGCAAATCAGGGACTAAAAAGTCAAATATTTCCGTCTAGAAGAGTGAAGGAAAAATTAAAAATGAAACTTACTATTAGAAACAAGTACCAGGCTGCACTTTGTTACACTCCTCTGTGCAGAGCAGTGTGGGAGCATGTTTCACTCTTATCAGTTACACCTGAGGACTGTATGGGAGACAGGTGGTGATTATGGATGGAAATTATAGTTACTGACCTTCCAAAGTGGGTGTGTGACCCCATCAGCTATAATCATCATGAAGAAGTTGACCTACAACAGATAAGATGCAAAGGATTCGTAGAAATTAGAAGAACTCCAGTTAGTTCTGATTTACAAACGTCCTTTATAGCTGTGAAGTTATCTTTATCTCAGTGTCTCCACCCGTTGTGAAAAGTGTTTTTATCTGCTAAGCTTTACTTATCGACTCCTACAAACAGTCTCTTTAACTCTTATCATCTATAACTGCTGCTTTTGTCACACTGTGACCCACAATAGAGCAAAACTTCAGCCCTGCTGCTGGCTCAGTGAGGCACAGTGCTTCTTTGAGCTACAGGCTAACATGCTAACATGTTAAGCAGCTGCACTGTATGTTTTCCATCTTATTTTTAGAGTGCTAGCATGCTAATATTTGCTAATTATCACTAACCACAAAAGTCCAGCTGACTCTGATGGTCATTAGTTTTTCATGCATTTGGTCATAAATTAAAGTAAACTCGTGAATAGCTTAATAGCCTTAAGTCTGTTTTTGTTTACCTGTGTATGTTATCATTATGTGTTAATGCAGTTGTCATGCTCGTCTTCTCATGCTTCCTGCTCCTGGAGAAAGGTCAGAGTTCATGCAAAGCTCATGTGATAATGTTTAAACATGGGAAAATACTGATATGGTTCATGATGATGTGCGGTGGCTCTGCAGTGAAAGAGGTTCTGCTCAGCTTTGTTTATGTCTCACTCACACACACACACACACACACACAGTGAAACATATTTCTGACACAGAGGAATGAGATCTTCCCCTTTTTTAGATCAGGAGACCAAATATTTCAGTGCTGTTTCTGACCTTTAAGCTGAGCCAGAGTCATCGCTCAGACACAAATACACACACTGACGCACAAACTGCACACATGATACAAACGTAAACACACATACAGCAACACTTCTGTCTAAGGTAAAACATACTTTAGTCTATGACCTCATAAACGAAGCAGTCTGCAGCTCAGTGTTTACCATCAAACAGCGCTGCAGCTAAGCATCGACTGGACAGGGCTGACGATGAAGAGGAACATCCTCATCCTCATCCTCCCAATCCTCCTTCCCCTAATACTGACTTTTCTAATTGTAGCTCAACAGATAAGTGTAGTCCAGTAGCCCAGTGTTTACACTCTGCTATCTGCTGACAGGAAGCAAGTTCATCAATACTTGCAGACTGAAAACCCCTGACCTCGACCCTGATATTGACCCCTGACCCTGGCCCCTTCAGACTGCACTGTTTGACAGGGGGACACACATGCTACAGAGAGCATGTTACATCCCTGCATGTCGTGCACACGTGAACCGAGCTGATGCAAGAAGGAAGAAAACATCAAACAGGAAGTTGGCCATTGTTTGTTTTAAGTCTATCCGCAATAAATCATGTTCACAGATGTCACGACAACTTAAAATACGTGTTTCTGATTGGTTGGCATCGTATATCAGGACACCTCAGACACATTTCACCACCATATTAGATCAGTGATCAGGGTATATTAATCTGCAGGTAGCCGTAGCAACAATACTGATGTTTGAGGCTGTGTTAGCAGAATGGAAACTTAAAGATCTTTGCAGAAACAGAGCACACACTCTCACACAAACAGCCACACAAAACACAGGAGAAATCTGGACACATGATAGGAAACCAGGGCCGTAACACTGTTAAACCAACCCATTTATTTTTTCTGTTGGAAGTGGCACTAAAGACTTGACTTGATCTGATGGCAAAAATATTCAGTTCTCAAGTTATAACTTGATGTAATCGTGGAGAAATTAGAAAAAATAGCTAAGTAAACAAACTAGAACGACCGTCAGCAGAGCTCAGACCTTCACCGAGGCCAAACAATCCTACATGTCTTCAGGAAGCTTTATTAATTTATTGTCTTTAATGCTTATGCAATACAGCTGTGTGGTTTTGTTATCGATGTGTTGTGTGTTTGTGTTAAATGATGACATCAGCATTATACAGTTCAACCAGCCCTACAGCGAATGTGAATTGTCTCATTGTTATAATCACAACTGTTGTTGTGATTGTGTGATTTTATTAGTTGCATGTTGAATGAAATACTGATGTAATCGTTCCTAAAAATGCTGCTGGTGCCACATGCACTGTTTCATAGTACTAATAATAAATACAACTTTGTGTGTGTGTAATTTTGTTCAGTATTTTCTTCCACCAGTTTATGATTTTAATCTGGATCTGCATCAAACTGTACAAACATAGATCTCAAGCATAAATATTTTGGATTTAAGATCCAGTTTTCCTGAGGAATGTTGATAACCTCTCAGTGTTTAGGAAAGTGGTAAAATAAATTCCTGGATCTGCCCCTTTAACCAGATGGTCATCAAAATGTAATGGGTTCTCCCCTGGCCCAACCCCCATCCCTCCACCGAGTTTGATGCAAAATGGCTCAGCACTTCTTTTGTCATCCTGTTGACAGACAAACAAACAGACACGGGTGAAAACATAAGCTCCTTGGTGGAGGTAGTTAGCACAGTGTAAAAGGAAAAAAGTCAAACACCAGTCAGCATTCAGATCTTTTTCTTATCATGACTTGGAGCTTGACTTGTCTCATCTAACTTCAAAGTTGACCTAGATTTACCCCAAAGCCCAAAACCTGCAAAACTGATTTGGCCACTTGGGTGTGGTGGAAACTCCTTTCAGACTTTTATCTGATACACCGCTCTTATAAAAGAAAAAATGATTGTAGTCACTTTAAGAACACGTAGTCACTATATACAGTAAGGACAATAAAACAAGTCTCCTGAGGCTGAGCCAATCTTGATCTCCAGCTCCTCTATTTACTCTGGCCTCAGATAATCAGCAGAAATCAGAAAATATGAGGATGTGATGGTTGTGTGTGATGACACAGAGGCTGTTTTGGCACTGATGGGGGATGGTGGCAGCGTCTGTTGCTAACAACACAATAAATCTAGTTTATGTCCAAACAAGGTTTAACAGAGCTGTGTCTCACCACTGTGTGACGCAGCATCATCAGCTAATTAATAATAATCATGATGCACAACACACTTACACCGACAATGATTATTAATATATTAATATATAAACGTGCAATGCAAAATCAGCATTTACATTTTCTGCTCTCATGCTTTGTAAATTGGATACAAGTCTATGGAGAGAAAGTGTTTCTGTATTTGCAGAACAAGCAGTAACAGGAGTAAATGTCTCCCAGTCCGTTTATTCCATCTAACAAAGTGCTGCTGAGCGGCTGACGTCAGGTCTTTGGGGCAGTGCGCTTTATTAAACACAGGATGCCATTACACATTCTCTTTGCAGCATTATGTAACTGAACTTTTATGAAGCAGCTCTTTGAGGAGCAGCTCGCCACTGGGCAACAATCGTCCACTCTGCCTTCATCTGCTGCACAAACAGACTCAGCTGAAAGGCTTGTGTCAGATGTAAACCTTGATAAGGTTTGGTGAGGCAGTTTTCGTCAAGCTCTTTGTGCTATAAACGCATCACATTCACATTCACAGTTATTTCTGTGAAACAAAAAAGTTTCCACTGATCCTTGTTAAAGTCAGAACAATTGCATCTGCTCACAAACCAAATGCACAGCTCTTTTATAACGTGTGATCCGCTGCAGTGAGCCAGGAAAGTTCCCAGCACAGTTAAAACTCTGCCTCGGGGTTTGTTCTCACTCCACTTTAACATCAGTTTTTCTTTTTTTCTGCAGCACCAGAGGAACATTTAGTCCTGCAGAGTTAATCTGGGACCTGAAACGTCACTTTGTACCCAAATTTGGTGTAGTGGTCGAGACCATAAACCATACACAGCCCTATAAAGTCTGCCCTGAGATCCCAACCTGAAACCTCTCTCCTGTCGCTTCACATCCTGCGTCTTCCTGCTGTCTCCAAATACTGCAGGACTCAAAGCAAAAGATTCCCTGATTAGACATCAGTTCCCAGCCATTGTGAAGGTCGGGCTGTGAGTAAGGCCATAAAGCTCAGCCCCAGAAAACACCCAGGAAGGTTGTTATTGGTTGCTTTTTTTTTTGGCAAACTAGTCCAACCTGAGCAGCACAGAGAAGGACTATATTTGTGCATACTTTTTTTGTTTTTTCTCACAATGGAGAATGAAGGATTTTACTGTGTTTATCAATTGAGTTTTTTCTCCCATAGTGTTGGGCAATCTGGCCATAGATCATATGATAGAGTAGAATCGCAGACCACGATCTTAATCATTATCTGCATCCTGTTTCTGCTTTATTGTGAAAGTCCTGACTAGAAGTTGAAATTCATATATTTGGTATCTTGATGCTTCTTTCAGATGTTTCTCTGTTCACCACTATTCTTCGTTGTATAGAAAATGTCAAAAAGAACACCACAACATAATTTCTATAGCAGGTAAGACCTAAACTGCATCCACACTACTACATTTTAGTTTAAAACTTATGTTTATTCCTGCCATCCTCACTAAAACCCCTAAAACTGAGACTTTTGGAAAAATGAACCTGTTTTAGTTTGAAAACTCCAGGGTTGTCTTGTAGTCTGGAAAAAGAGACCTTTGTAAACGATGACATGGACACCCATGCTCACTCCCTGATTGGATCTTATCAGCCTCGACTACCAGTGGTAAAAGCAACATGAATAATGACATACAAACCTTACTGACCTTGTTGTCTTTACAAGCAGCTGCTGTGCAGCTGAAATTCTGCACTTTAACTCTACAGCTGTCTTTGCTTTTCCTCGTTTGTAGTATTTTCTGCAACTAATCAACTGCGGAGTAGACAATCTGCTTCCTGTTTACACCAGCTCGCACGTGCCCAGTGTACATGAATGGTCATGGAAGGAGAACGTTTTAAAATGAAAACATATTAATGTGGATGTTTGAGCTATTTTGTTCTGCATCATCTAAAATGATAGATGTATAGACAAGCAACTACTGGCTAAATTACTGGAATGTTTTGAATGAATAATGATGTGGATCATGGTTCCCCGAGGATAACTCAACATTTCACATGCAACTCAGCCACACACTGCATTTGTAATTTTAATAAAGTTTTTTTATTGTTGTAAATTAACATAAAATTTCATTTTAAAACTTCATTCATTCATGATTCCTCCTGACATTTACTTACAGAACCACATGTCGACTGATATCATGAGTCACGTCCTTGCTCTAATTATAGTGTTTCCCATACGTGTGTGTGTGTATTTCTGGCTCGTATACCTCCTTACATGCATACGTGCCTCTTTCATGCACAGACAGCCTCCCAGCTCAGACACAGATCTTCTGTTACATCAGGCAGCTCTTTAGGCCTCAGCAGACCAACGTGGACTCAACACACACTATTTCCATCCTGGTTAACCACTGCTGCGCTCCTCCTCCTTCTCACAGCAGAACAGAGCATTTGTGCTGAGACAGAGCAGAGCAAACCTGAAGGACTGTAAAACTACCTGTAAAATTCTAAATGTACCTCTGCTGCTGGACCGTTTCCTGGACGAATCCACGTTATAGTTTTTATCTATGTATACACTCTACACACAGTACAGTAAAGATCTCACATGTTGCATAAGCTGCATCAGTCCTGCAGGATTTTCCCTAAAAGCATTCTGACTGAACACATTTGATCTGAGCTCAGATTTGATTTTGTTCAACATACTCACATTGACCAGCCAGTGTTGGACTTTTCCCAATGGCCTCTGATGTTTCAGATCCAGATTGATGATTCAGCACCTTAGCACGTGGTGACAAATGTGGTCAATTTTTGGAGAAACCTGAGTATTTCCATAACAATATACTCAGTTTTGATTTTGTTTTCTCTTTGTCTAATTGTTACGACTGCGGTTGTATTGTTTTGTTAGTTGTATGTTTCTTTTATTTCCTTTGGCATGAATTTTGGCATGACATGTGAATTAGCCCATGCAGATGCATTTGTGCCGGGATGAGTCTGTGATGGTGCGCAGCATTGACAGTTGCAGCTGATTGGCTCCTGTCAGATGACCACCAAACACAAGGAACCAAGATGGTGCAACCAAGCTGCAAGGGAAGAAACCCTCATCCACCCCGTTCCAACCAGTCACACCATTGATCGCTCTCATTCCACTTTTGCCATAAGCTGATGTTGTATTTTGAGAGTTAGTAGGGGTAGACTACCATTTTGTTTTTACCATCTGTTCTACTGTTTTTGTTGTTAGGAAGCTGAGTTATTCTAATTTGGTAAACACAGCGTCGTGATAGTGTATGCATGTCCCAACCTGTTTTCAGGTGCGTTGGCCAAAAGGTAAAAACAGTCTCAAAACACATCAGTACTATGTTGACGCTCCCTCTCCCCTTTTGTTTCAGCAAATAGATCCACTTCTATTATTTCTTCTATTGGCTCAGCCCTGAATCCACACATTATATATATATATATATATATATATATATATATATATATATGTAAATTATTTTCTTTTCTTTTTCAGGCTGGTTCAGTTCATAGAAACTATTTAGCTCTTTGCTAAGGTTTTGCAGTTGCCGTACATGAGTTGTTTGGGTAAATAAGCTCAGAAATAAATCTCCATATTTTCCTAATTACTGCTTGTATCAACTTGTTAAAGTCAGTTCAGATAATAACACAGCGGCAAATATTTCCAAACCTCCAGGTGTGGAGTTTCACATGACCACAGAGAAATGATCAGAGCCTCACCCACTGTCACTCAGAATAAAATCATACATGTGGATAATGAAAAGCACAACAGGAGAAATATTTCTGTTCAATTCTTTGTGCAGTCATGCAGCTGTGATTCTGTGCGGATGGCTGGTTGTGCATCCACATGTACACTTAAGTATGTGGACAAGTGTTTGGGTTCATACATGTGTCTAACCTCCTGGTGGACAATCAGTGAAACTAAATCAAACACAATAAACGCACAAACAATGGCACGCACACAAACACACACTCACAATAATACTAGCTGTCCCGTGTGGTTGCTTATCTGTCTGGTCACGTGCCAGAGAAAGATCTGTTCTATCTCCTGACCCCTTGGACCTTTCGACTTAGATACAAACTCACACACACACACACAGAGAGAGAGAGAGAGAGAGAGAGAGAGAGAGAGAGAGAGAGAGAGAGAGAGAGAGAGAGAGAGAGAGAGAGAGAGAGAGAGAGAGAGAGAGAGAGAGAGAGTATCAATAGTCAGTTAATTTGTACACATGTTAAGGTTCTTAAGTTAACGTCCTGTCAAAACAAACAATGGCAGGTACACAAACACACCAACATCCACCTGGTCACCTAGATTTCTTTTTCATTCTTTTTGCACAGAGAGCTGTTGGTTTTATTTGTTTTGGGAGAAAAGATAAAATGTTCACTCAGTTTGGACACTTTGATGTGTTGTTTTCATGCCAATCTGCACATTGTGTCTCTGCTGAGGCTCGTCCCAGGTCCCACTGGATTAGCTTTGGAGAACCTGATATTCAAACTGTGTCCATTCCTTTTCCATTATTCATTGTGAGGAAGTGAATTTTAAAGGCAGTGTAGTTTCATATTAAGTCAATTCAAAGACATAATAACAATTCATTCTGGGTGCCAAAGATGCAAAGATTTGTTTGTATGCAGATGACACAGGTATGTACACATGTGTCGTGTCTGTCTATATAAAGGTATTGCTGATCTCTTAACTGCATTTCACACTCTTTAATTATCATTTGCCAAATAAAATTATGTTAAATACACACAAATAAACTCATTTATGACTTTCAACATAAATCACACACATTGTGTTCAAAAAGTACAGAATCTTAAAACTTTATAAGGAAGTGGATTATTAATATCCTCCATATGGAGGCATCAGACTTTTTATTTTGAATGTTCCCGTCACTGTAATGGGCCGGACTGAAAACATAGAGAAAGGTTCACATGTGCAGTACCTGTTTATCTTTAAAGCTGTACTTGCTAAACTTCCTGTTTACATTTGTAAAATGTTTTCACCTATCTTTAACAGCTATAGGACCAAATCAGCTAGATGGATGAGTGTCACTAGTTATTTGTTAAAACTGTATCAATATGAATATGTATTCAAATCAAGATTCAATAAAGACTGTATCTGTTGTGTGTTATTGCTTTGGCATACAGGCCTACACCCTGGTGGGCTATCTGAGTTAGCTACCACTGTAGTTACCACTTGATTTTATCTGAAATGTGCATCTCAGTAAACTTGGCATTGTTGAGTATCAATAATGATTCATTCATGATGACTTGCTGGTTAGCACTGTGTAGTCAAAATAAAGTAAAAATAGTTTTCCTATTAACTTTCCTGGTGGATGGCAAAACTAAATGAACCTTTCAGTCTCCTGATGGGGAATGTAAACAGTAAGCAGCTAATCCATTTTTTCGGGAACTATGAAGAGTCGCTTGTTAGTCACGTCTTTCTGGAAACATCTTATCGGAGCAGATTAACCATGACTAGCACTGGGCTTCCTGTGCTGTGGTTTCCTTCATGTTTCAGTGTCTGACCCTTCTCCAAACAGAGACACAACACAAACATGTTGCTTTCTATGCACATACAAGATACCTTACATCCCCTCTTTATCCTATCACATCATCTTAAGGAGGCACTCACTACCACATGCATCTGTTCAAGCCAAGAATTTCCTCTTTCTCAGTGTCAAATTAACACTGGTACAACAATCAATTTTTTTATTAAAGGTCCCATATTTTATACTTTTCCAATGTTTTATTTGAAGGGTTGATCTCCATAAGAAGATAAATTTGTGGTTTTCGAGAACCAAAAACCATCTCAGTGTGGTTTTATATCTCCTCTCTCAGGCTTCTCTCTGGAGCTCTGGTAACAACAGGTCAGTGAGCCAATCAGAAGAGAGACTCAGAGCCTCTCCTCTGATTGGCTGACTATTTTCTGAGTGATTGAATAAAAATATAGCAAATTTCAGGCAAACACTCCGAGAAACCAAATCCTGCAAGGTTGGACATGGAAATCTGGCTTTATACAATATGGGACCTTTAAGAGAGAATTAGTCCTGAACGGTGGAGCAAAGTATGATTCTTTACATTTGGTGTCTTGGATGAAACCATGGGACCAATATGGGACCTTTAAAATTAAAACCATAACTTTTACTTCAGCTTGTTACTTTTTGCTTTTGTATGTATATCAGTAATTTTTTGATGAAAATCTCATCTGTAGCTTAAAGAGAGCATCATGTAGTAAATATAGACGACTAATTGACCTTGAATGACTGTGTGTAACCTGTTTAAATCTCACAGACTTGCTCTTGTTTTTGTGACCTTACTATCACTCCATGGGAGGTTTCTGTCTTTGCATCCTCATTGCATTATTTCAGTCCAGTCGCTCTCTGAGTGCAGCCCAGCCTCTCTCAATGTTTGACCAGTGCTGGACTGTGAGCTACACGTGACTCCGGCTGCACATTTCTTGGCTGGAGGTGAAATGATATGATAAAAAATGTAAACAAATCTTTTAATGTTGTTTTTTTTTTTTTTGTGTCATTGATGTTTCAGGCAAGGGTGGATTAGCTGAAATTAGCGGCTGTTAAAAGTCAGTTCAAAGTGACAATATTCTGGTATGTAGCATGAATTTATACAAAAACAGAGGACAGAATAACACAACTTTGGTTTCTGTCATTCAAAGGCAATCATGGAGGCACTGTGTCATGGGCAAGCAAGGAGAATACTACTCTCTGGCTGGAATCAATGAACTTCCACTCTCAGATCAATCACTTTCTTTTTGGCTGGTGCAGGTGCACATGATAAAATAATACAAAACAACTACAAAAAGCTTTAGGAGTTGTTTAAACACACAGATTGTTTAATCTGTTCTCGAAATTCACACTTGGATGAATACAGTTATTTTGGGGGTAAGAAATCCCCTGGTTCAAACATCTCTGTAAATTTAATTTTTAATTTTTTGGCAGTTTAGTTGCATTTCTTTGGTTTTCAATAGACAAAATGGAGACAAGAATGTAAACAGGAAAAACAACCCAAGAAAAGGAAATGAGAGAAAGCCATGCAATAAAGAGAAAGACAGTGAGCGCTACTGTACAAACAGATGTATGTACGTTTGCGAATGGAATGAAAAACAGAAAGATGGATTGGGAGAGAAAGACGTTGTTACAGGGATCCGTCAGGAAATTAAAGGTATGAAAGGAATGTGGTTCCATCAGCCAGCAGGTGGAGATGAGCTGTGGCCGGAGGGAAGGTGGAGTTCAGGATGAAGCTGTCTTTTGAAGCTGTTATCGGATCAGCTTTTCAATTTTCCACCATAAACCCCACAGTGAAGACTGTGTCCTCCAGGTCAAATTCACCCCTGAAGTGCAGATTATCCTACAAACTGTTACAAAATGAAAAACCGGAGGTACAGACTTCTTAGCAGTATTCTTCATTATAAAATCTTTATAAGTTTTACTATTGCTACATAGCCAACGTTAGCATTACTAGTCTCAAATAAATGTGAGATCAGCATCAAACTTCATTCCTTTACTCACCAAGAGCTGTCTCCAGAGATGAAAAGCAACCCTTTTGTTTTTCTTCCATTTCTATCACTTCTTTCCTTAAGTTAGCATGCTAACCAGCAAGCTAACATCTTGTCACTTTCTGACACAGTATCATCCAGTCTGCCCTGAAGAAGTGGCTGTTCCAAGGATGAATTATAACCTCTTGTATTGTAAATACAACGATGGCTGAAGCTCTTGGCAATGCTGGTAAGCAAACAGCTGTTAATGCTAACACTAGCTCTTTTTGCTTGTTGTCAGTGCTAAAGAGGATGATTTTATTAACCTGTCAGCTTACCTGGCCTTTTCTCTTTTTATGTATTCACCTATGGGATCTTTCAAATTCTGAAGGTTGTTCTGTGTGTGGAGAAATATTATTTGAAATATTGATTGAATATTGGTATAGACCCATGAAACTGTTGTGCCATGGTCCTGCAAAGTGCTCTGAGTAAAGATTCTTCCTATATAAGAGACATAAGAAGAAAAGCATTTAACGAGTTAAAAGCACTGATAAAAGCAGGAATTTTCAGGCCTCAGAAGGTCATCCTGGTCCAGCCTGAGGTCTTTCCTTTGTGCATGCCAAAGAGAGGGAGTGAGCATACTTCCTGCTGAATATGAATCCAGCATGAACAGGAATTGAAATGAGTTTGATAAAAGCAAAACAAAAACAAAAACACCAGCAGGCAACTGTTTTGTTTTTTGTTTTTTTCCCATCTGTGTCCATCCTCATTCCAAATATACAATAAATGGAAGGTTTTTTATTATAAATTGAACAAGATAGGTCATATATTCTGAAAGGATGAGTTAGTGTGGTGGTTTATGATCAGTATGCTGTAACATAAAACATAATGTCTGAGAGTTATTGTCTGTTAGTGGTGGCTCTTGCATGCATCAGTGCATCAATGTAGGTCAGCATAAACTGAACAACTGATGACTGGTCACACTGTCCGGTCTCCTTTAACCTGGCTCTGGGAATTAGGTTTATAATTCATACCGTCAGTTCAGTGTAGCTATGTAAAACTCGCTGTAAATATATATTTATTTTTATTTATTTATTTATTAAATTCCTCATTTGTACTTTACTGCACTTAAATGCTAAGTCATTTCTGAAAACCATTATTTCCTGTAAATGTTTCACAGTAAAAGCCCTCAAGGGAAGGAAATACTTCCTCCTTTAACAGCTGTGAGGCTTTAAATGTGAAACAGATGGAGGCTAATGGAGTTGGAGGTGTTTATTTTGTGCTAAACTTACAGTGACAAACAGCATGACAAATAGGCATGTATATATGTTAAAATATTATGTTAAAATCCCATATTTTGACTTTTCCTGTGTTTTATTTGAAGTGTTGATTTCCATTAGAAGATATATTTGTGGTTTTAAGAACCAAAAACCATCTCAATGTAGTTTTACATTGACACAGACTCTAGCAACAAGAGGTCACTGACTGTTGATATAATGAACCAAATCCTACAAGGCTGGATGGTGGGTCCACATGGGCGGGGCTTCGGGTACGGCTGAGACCAGTGACGGATTGTTGTGATGTTACGTTTTACGGCTCAGTTTCTGAATACAGGCTGTGTGCGTTTGATACTTTGATACTTTCAACGTATTAATATAGATCCTTGACCTGCTTTATAATCAAAAAAGACATGGAAATCTCACTGTTTATCAAAGGGAATTATAATTATAAATAAAGACCTGTCTCTTATTCCTCAGATGTTGTTTTTTTCTCCTCATCTCCTTGTGGTAAATAAAGACCCACACACTGATTACGGGCATCTTAAGTCTGACATCTGACTCATGGTTAGGTCAAATTGCATGTTGGTGGCACCAGTTTTGTGTTTTCTATTTTTGTGGTTGGAGTACTTGTTTGTTTACTTGTTTATATTTGTATCACTAACTGTAAATTTACTATTTTGAAATTACACATTGTGAGGGCGTTGTAGAAGTAAAACAGATCAAGTGAAAAAGAACTGCTAGAGCTAATAAATGTCTTTTTCAAAAATAAGACAGCGCATTTTAGAGTGGCCTCTTATTGTGATCAGCCCAGGTACACGTGTGCAGTAATCATGCTGTGTAATCAGCATGTTGATCTGTCACACCTGTCGGATGGACAGATTATCTTGGCAAAGAAGAGGTGCTCACCAACACAGATTTAAGCACATTTATAATTTATCAATTTTTTATTTATTAAGAGAAAATTAAAAAAAAAATCTTATTTGAACTTGTGAAAAATGAGAGTAAAAACAAAAGTGTTGTGCTTATGTTCAGTATATTTACAACACCAAGAAATCTTTATTTTTCTTGATAAGTTGTTCATCAACAGCTAACCAGTAAAAATAAAATAAAAGGGCTCAGGAGTCGTGAATATTTTAGCACAAATATAGAAATTTATTTCAGAAAGGGAAATACATGACTGACGTGGTGCAGCAACACACACCTTCAAGTGAAGCACAAAATGCTTGGGCGCAGACCTTTCTTCACAGTGAAAAAACATTGATTGTTTCAAAAAAGAAAACTATCACTTCCAGCCACACATACTGTACACTCACCACTGAATTGCACTTGTGAAAACAAGCAAACAAAAACATTCGCTCTTTACACCATTTCTTTCTTGACATACCATAACCACAGAAATTTTTCCAAACAAGACAATCAATCACATGCAGAGTCGCTCTCGTGACACATCTGTTGATAGCAGCTCAGTTCCTTGACAAACATACCTCAAAATTATATCCTCCAAACATTTTTCATCACAAACATGTGCACTTTACATGGTGGGAAAGAAAGGGCTGCATGACTTGAATTTTTAAAATGAAGGCAATTTTGAATCATGTTGGATTATTTTCTCATTTGAAGAAGGTGCAAAAGTTTAGTGTGCATTTTTCATTAGAAATGAATCAGTTGTATTTCCTTTAGTAGAGAATCATTTGTTGCCATGCACTCTCTGTACTTTCCCTTCAATATGAAGGACTTAATCAGCTCCATTTCCACTTCCTAAGTTGACAGACATCACATTGAGAGGGACATCTCAATCAGTGCATACTTAACCAATACATCAGGCCCCCAGAAAAGGCTTAACATTAGTTGTGGATTGTACAGATACTCTGTATTTTAGTGGGCAGGCACTCTAAGAAGGCACATTACTATTTTACAAGAGAGGAATATGTTAAACATGACAGATTTCCCCCATAAATCCCTCGTTTTCCAACCATGTTCTCAGGCCGAATGACCATGCTACAGCAAAAAGCAGGTCAGTTGGGCACACTACAGTGAGGCTTCTGTCTGGTTTGTGCATTTCCTCTGCTGGTTACTTCAAGGTTGTTTGCTTCAGTTTAGTTTCTGGCCGGGAGCCAACCAAGCTCCACAGCTGGATTCATACTGAATGCCTTGTCAGTGTCTTATTTATTATTTAACTTATTTCAGTGCCATTTCAGCAAGCACCCTGATGTTTTCACCAATAAGGCACTGTGTTTTCAATCTGACCCCAGCTCTGCCAGCCAGGGAAGAGTCCGGTGGACATGCGAGGGCTGCCGAACTGGTCGAACTCCATCTCCAGCAGCTTCATACTCCCGTTTTTCTGCTCTGAAGGTTTCTTCTGCTCAACAGAAGCTGGGGGTGTCAGATTGTTCAGGTCCTCCCCATTCAAGCCGACGTGCTTGAGAACATAGTTCTTGCCATCGTTATTGTCCCAGAAGGTCTGGCCCTGGACCTTAAAGCAGATGCAGAATTCAACCCGATTCTGTGGTGGGACGAAGGCAGGCAGCTCCAGAACAAACGCAAAGGTGTCAGAGTCCTGGCAGCCGTAGACGTTGTTCAGGAAGGTGCACTCGACATCAGTGAAGCTCGCCCATGAGTCGAAGGTGGTGCGCACCTGCACTGACTTCTCAAACCCAATGTTTCGGACCTTGATGGTGCCGGTCAGTGAGCGTTCTTGCAGTGAGCAATTCTCCAAGCAGACTGAATTCTGGATCAGGCGGTTCCGGAAGTCTAGGTAGTCGGCTGAGGGCTGCTTAAAGTCCAGGGCCAGGCTGCGCACTGAGTTTATCTTTAGATCCATTGTGGCTGTTTCCAGGTCTGTCATGTCAAACTGCAGCTCCTCCGTGATGCCCCCACAACGCTTGTTTTGATACGGCTCATCGTCAAATTTAGAGAAGACGTGGATGGCAGTGAGGGACATGCCCTTTGTGTCGGCGAACACCACCCTCTTTTTGCCGGCCTTGTTCCAGGTGACGCAGCTGCCATCTTCCACCGCTTTCTGCTGGCTGCTGAGGCAGGGTCGCAGAGGTTTGTAGAGCTGCTGGTTGTGGCAGCGGGTGGTGGACTGGTTGACTCGGTTCTTGGCCCTCTGGAGCTCCTCATAGGAGCTGAGGAAACCTCGGAGCGGCGGCGGAGAGTGGCTGATGTAGAATCTCATAGCCACATCCATCGGCATCACAGGGCCAGGCATAGCTGATGGACTGAAAGACCTGAGCACACTGAGGGAGGGAAAGGGAAAGAGAGGAAAGGAGGTGGAGGGAGAGAGGGAGAGAGAGAGAGAGTGAGAGAGAAATTGAGAGAAAATTTGAGGGTGGTGGAGAGAGAAAGAGAAAGGGGGAGAGATTAGAACAGCAGCTACCGCATACAATTAAAAAAAAAACAAACAAAAAAAAAAAAACAACAGCTTCCCTTTTTCTGGCTCTAAAAAAAGTTCAGGTTTGATGAAACTCATTACCTCTGCAATCACCACAATCAGACACCAAAACTTTGCAATATCAGCCCAATGAAATGCCCCAGTCTGACAAAATATGCATCTGGTTTTACAATGGCTCAGCAACACTGACATTATACACAAATTTAAACCCTGCTTGGTATAAAAAAAAATCATGCACACGAAAAAAGCAGTACAGATGTTCTGCATTATGTATGCTAGTATGACATGCGTCACTTTTGCAAAACCATGACCAAGCTTTATCTATGATCCTTACCTTGCAGCACTCATCGAAAAAAGAAATAAACAGCTCCAAGGAGAAAGAGTGTTTGAAAATTGTTCAGTCTCTCTGACTTCCGAGCTCTGTAGAACAGCTTTTTCTAGAAGTGCATGCTGTTGTCACTCCCCCTTTCCTTCCTTCTCGCTCTTGCTCTCCTCTTGCCTTTCAGTGCCGGGTGCTGCTCAGCACTCAGGGATTTCAACTGCCACATAGAGACAATTTGCATATTCTGTCATATGGTTCCTCAAACAGCCAATGGAAAGTTAGTGAAATTCCTTGCCAGCCAATCAGCACAAATTTGACCTGGCTGCCATCCAGCTGATAGGGGAGTGACGCCTGCATGGGCCTCATGGTTGAGATGCCTCAGTCTGTTGCCTCAGCTGCTATTTGAGAAACATTATGGACCCCTGCTGGTGTTGGAGATGATCTTCAGATCACTCACTGCAGTGCTGCCTAACCCTCTGTGACAGGGATTCCCAGACCACATCACAGCAGGATTATTTTAGTCTCACTGACTTTGTAGCCAGAGAGAAGTAATTTGTTTTAAAAAAAAAAAAAAAAAAGATAATTAAACTATAATAATAATTAAAAAAAAAACAACATTTCCTATATTTTGAAGACACTTCAAAATATTTGATATTTCACATTTGAAACTGAATTTTTAAGGTTGACACATTTGTGGTCCAACAAGCAGAAATCACATTTCTAATGTTCCAAATCATCAACTATTAATGGCTTTTAAAGGAAGAAATATCTTTCAAAATGTGGAAAATAGACCATATTGATGCTGTGACACTGCAATTTTTGAACTGTGTTTAGCAGAGTGTTATATAATGAGGGCCAGGAGTTGAGCTGATGTAATTTATCTGACAGTTTTTTTGGCACCTTTGGGATAAATGAAATAATCATGACACTGTGATCTCACAGGATTTCATTAAAGTCCTTGTGTTAAAAAGACCTCAACACATATCAGACCAAAATACATTTGATGTGAGAAAACTCAGCTTCTGAAAAAGTTAATACTTAGAAAACCCTCAACTTTTACTGCTTAAATTTAACTGAAATTTCTCATGTTTTAATCTGAGTCCTCCTCTCTGTCATAGTTGTTGCTGTTTTGACTTGTATGCATGCTGACAGAGATGCTATTTTTAAAGCTTATTTGCTCCATTGATTTTCTAGCGATGGGTTAAACATTATCCTCAAAAACATCAAATGGAGTCGACTTTATTTGGAAAAAGGAGGGAGGGTTTTTAACTAACAGGCAGAAATGGGAGAACTTTATTCTTCCATTATGCTTTTACTCAGCTGACAGTCATCCTGACCACTTGTCTGATTTAGTATCAAGTCCAAGAGTTGAAAGGTGCCGCCACAAACTTTCTGTGGTGCCACAACTTTTTGTTGCGGCACCTTCATAGTTACAGAAGAAACCCGTGACACACAGTCAGTCTGTTTCAGGATTTCCTTTTGTAAATCTGATTTCTAATTGATTTCAGGGTCTTTCTCAGGTAGTTTTCTTTGGATCAGACACTGGCAGATTTCTGACTTTAACAAACCTCAAAGTCAGGGAGCGAGATTCCTCTGCTCCCTCCCATCACTGAAGGGTTTTCCCCCTCGTGCCCCCCAACCCGCACCTCTGTGTACCTCTGGATCATCTGTAGGGAGACTTTAGACTCAAAGTACGGGACACGCAAGTTTCACATGGTCATAAAGACAACAGACTGTATTTATCACAGCCGTGTCTGGCTGTCTAAGGGTTACCAGAGGCTCAACGTCAATATTGTATCATCTGTATAATTCTTTATACAGCAAAAACATTTACAACCAAGTAAACTCAACAGTGATTAAAATCTTCTATAAAAGGCAATAAAGGTATTAAATATTTCAACAAACAAATCTGATAACAGGTTTATAAAAAAAGAGTAAATATTATTGTTTATAAAGAGATTTCCCATGAGGAATATTAAATCTCAAGTCTAATTATTTTCATGTAATTTGATTATGTGCACCTCTAACCAAGACATTTGTGTTTTCACTCATCTTTCTGTTTTGTTTAAAGTTTTTGGCTGAACTTTGCGAGGGTCAGGTGTTGATTCTGGTGGTGGCAGAAATGTGGGATTTCCATTCTTAGCTGATGACTCTCTTTGATCCCTTAGCTTATCATGCAGTGTTCATGTGATCATACCAAAGATAGAAGTCTGGGTTTTCAAAAGTAAACTCAGGGAAAATAAAAGGTTAAACAATCATACTGAAGCTGCAGCTGTGCAAGCTGGGATGACCTGATGAAACAAAGGTTAGATCAGATAAATTACGAAAGAGGTGGGAATGACTATATATATGTATGGGAGGAGCACCAGGTGACAGCAGTCACATTCTCCTCACTCTGAAGATGTTACCTCGCGGTGTGTTGCAGGTTTGTGGTTATGGGTGTTTATCAGAAACTGTTGCTCAAGGAATGTACAAAAAAAAATGGAGTTATCTGAAGCCAATGAACAAAAGCTGCTGATTTTCATTCCACAGTACATGAAAACACAATCATCTATCTACCCATCCATACGTACAATACACACATTTAACCGTCCATCTGCTTATTGAGCATTTAAGTGTTTAGTTTATAAATGTCAGAAAATCCTGAAAATGACGATCACTGTTTCAAAGAGACCAAGGTCTCGCTTTGTCTTGTACGACCAAGAGTCCAAAAGAAATGTTTGTTTTAAAAATATTTGCAAATTTATTAAAAATCAAAAACTGAAATCTCTCATTTACAGAAGTACTAAGATCCTTTATTTAGTACTTTGCAGAAGCCCTTTGGCAGTGATTACAGCCTCCAGTCTTTGCATGCTGGAATTTAGGCAGTTTGGCCCGTTCCTCTTGGCAGATCCTCTGAAGCTCCATCAGACTGGAGGGGAAACATCTGGGCTGTCATCCGTATGTCTCTCCACAAATGTTCTATGCTGCTCAAGGCTTGGCTTTGGCTGGTCCACTCAAGGACAGTCAGTCGCCCCCGTCTCAGATTGTGTTCACTCTGGAGCAAGTTTTCTTGGAGCAAGTTCTCTCTCTGTATTTGACTGTATTCATCCTTCCCTCAATTTTGACCAGTCTCCCTGTTCCTGCTGCTGAGAAGCCCCTCCGATGCATGATGCTGCAACCACCATGCTTCACCATAGGATTGGTATTCAGCCAGGTGATGAGCATGCTCTTTGGCAAACTCCAAGTCAGCTTTCATGTGTTTTTTACTCAAAATGGCTTCCTTCTAGCCACTCTGAAGACTTAAATGATGGAGCGCTGCTGAGACGGTCATCCTTCCAGTAGGTTCTCCCATCTCTGCAGTGGACTCCTGAAGCTCTGTAAGAGTGATAACTGGGCTCTTGTTCACCTCCCTGACCAAGACTCCTCCTGCCAAGTTACTCAGTTTTACCAGACGGCCAATTCTGGGAAGAATCATGGTGGTCCCAGACTTTTTCCTGAGACCTTGTCCTAATTTGCCTCAGATGGCCACCAATCAACTTCTAGACACATTTCAAGGATAATTAAAGCAAAGAGGATGCACCTGACAACAATTTGGAGTTTTGCAGAAAAGGGCCTGAATACTGTTAAGGTCTGTCATAATGGATTATTAAATGTAAATCAATGGGCAAAAATGGCAGTTTTATCCATTTAAAGTTGAATCTAAAAGACAGGGAAGTGTGCAAAAAGTGTGGGGGTGGATACTTTCAGAAATGGCAGTATGTGTGTGATCTCTGTTTGGAAATATCAGCATTACGACAGAAAGTTGACAGATCTGAAGACGACAGGAAGGTTGTGATAATTGTGGTAACACAGAGAGAGGCAGAGACAGAGAAACCTTATGTCACCATTGGCTTGTTGTGTAACTGGCCCACCAGTTGGCACGGATACTGTTCACGTAGCAACCACTCGATGGCCTGCAGACAAAAGGCATCAGGAGAGGTTATCAGGCACAGTGATTGGCTGACAGCTGTCAGGTGACCTAGATTTCTCTTAAGATGTTGACAGCACTCAGGTTATGTATCTCACAAGCACTTAGACCCAGCAGAGCAGAATGTACAGTCAGCCATACCTGTGTGAAAGCTTACTGTAAAAATAGTCATGATTCCTTCCATGCATTATTTCATTTAGATCCTCATTTACTCACATTGTAAAGAGAGTAAAGAAGATCCAGTTAGTGATCAAGGGCAAATAGTATCAGATCTAAACTGCCAAATTTAATTGTTGTTTTAGGTAATTGACAGACTCAAAAGAAAAAAAAAAAAATGTCAAAAGTTCTTTGCAATCAAGAGAGAAGTTCAACAACTTCTATGAGTGAAATAATTATACATGTTTCACTTCATGTGTGTATTTTCAGAGGAAACCTGAACTGCTGAGCACATTTCCAATTGTAAATCCATTCAATGTGTAGATAGACAGCCAGTCTTTTTTCATCCTGCAACATTTAGAGAAGAACAACAAGTTTTTTCTCTTTATTTAAAACCAGTTGTAAGCTGATGGCTGATCTTTGTATACGGAGAATTATGTGTGGATTCATTTGGATATAATAATATAGTGTAATCTGCACACAAATGAGATTCATAGTTCTTAGTTATCAATGTAAATTGTCAAAAGAACAGGACCTAGAATTGATCCCCGTGGAACCCCTTTAATGATGTTGATAGGTTCCCAAGTGCACATCTTCAGCTCATAACTCCTGAACCAGTATCTGGCAGTAAAAGTATTTCAGTGAATATCATGATCTACAGTATCAAAAAGATGTGTCCTGAAACGAAATCCTTTTGAGATTAATGAGCTTTTATTTCTGCATTTGCTGTATTTCAGTCAAAGTCAGAGCAAAACCCTCATCTGGCCTCTGACCTCTGACCTCAACCTGAGACAGAACACTTTCTTTGATGACAACTGGAAATAAATCCTCACACTTTTTAAAGCAGATAAAAAATACATAAAACAGGGAAAATGTTAATTATAAATAACATCACATACCAAGAATCAAAAATTTTCTCATTGAACTGAAAAATACGTGCAAAAGTGAAGTGATTTATTGTACTACATTTTATCTTTACGCACACATACACACATGGCGTTGAGCCCAGTTGCCATGCTGGTCCTCTGGATCTTGGCTGCCATGAAACATCCCACTGACCACTGCCTGGCATTTGTCAGGGGTCGTGTCAACAGCTGGAAAATCCGGTAACAGTTCATGAACTGATATTAAATGAGGGCAGACTGAAGTCTGTTTCACTGACCACACAGTTTTTTTCTCTACATATGTACATATTTTCACAAATGAAAATTCAATATATGTACATATATTATATTTATGCATGATTGAATTTTCACGGTTATCGACAACTCTCAACTTTTTAACGTCATTTCATAATTTTCAGGGTCTGACCCTATATGGTCATCCAAGACTTTTCTAGGTGAATTTTTTAATGTACCATACTGTCTGTGCTGCTGGTACAGATTATACTTGTATTTTAGATTTGTCTCTGAGGATGGGGGGGGGGGGCACATTACTTGCATGCTGTCTGGACTTTGATGTAGATTTGGCAATGGAGTTAATGGTTGCAGGTGGAAAAGACTTGATATGATCAGCATTATAAATAAAACTTTATTAATTTAAATTATACATTACTGTGTAGAATTAATTCTATGTGGCTGAGAATCACGAGTGTGTGAACAGTAATAAAACAGACCAGGTGTGCAGAAAAACTATTTTATATACACACACACACACACACACACACACACACACGTATTTTAAGATGTTCCTACATCCAGCCAGCACCTGAATGCTAACTGTCCATGGGCAGTTCTGTTCTAAATATAGATTTATTCCACTCATAGTGTGTTCAGTGGGTCAGAAGTGATGCACTTTAAACAATGCAGTGTGTCCTCATTTCAGATATTACAACTACAGAAATAGAAGCAGGTTTGAGAGCAGAGATCTGCTCCGGCTGTGCAGTCAGATCAAACGGGTCTGATAGTAACATGCTCGACATCAGCGGACATCCAAGTGAGACATGGTGTTTACTGTCAGCCTTTGATGATGGAGACATTAAAAGGAGGCATTTAAGGGAAGGAGAAAGTCAACAGATTTTAACTGAGAGGTCTAATTATCCATCCTCCAAACACCTGCGTGAGCTCTTATTTGGTTGCGAAGAGACAAACAGGAAGTCAAAACCACATATCAGCCGAAACAGAGAGACAATCAGCTTGTAGCTGTTTATACAGTGAGAAACAGCAGTGGACAGGGTCCTTGTCAATATACATGTATTGTAGATATAGGTTTCTGAGCACGGCCCTTGTGGCTGAGAGGCAGCTGCTTCACTACTGCACCACGGTATCAGCCATGGGCACTGGTCTGAGAGATCTAATCAGGCAAACACCAGACACCTGTATGAGCAGCACAGCCTTGTACAAGCAGGTTGATCATGTTCCAGGGAGAAACTCTCCATGTTTCCATGAACCTGCTTAATGCACAATTTGAAATTGCAAACAAAAAAAAAAAAAACTTAGTCATGGAAACACACACATTTCTAAAAAAAATTGTCACAAAAAAAAAATTATACATTGCACAAGGTGGCTTTTCAGACTCAGAAGAGTGAAATGAGACAATTTTTCCACATTTAAGTCACATGACATCCACAAACATTGCAGACTATTATTTCCCAAAAATCCCAGTTACATGGTCACTGCTAGATATAAGAGAAAACACAGCTTACAGCTTTATTCACATTACACAACTCAATGAAAACACAGACCATTTGTAATTGGGTTTTGTCGACTTTTCTTTAGTCTTTAGTTTTCAATGTTTTCTTCTCTGTGCAAAACTGCAACAAAAACATGGCTATTGGTGCATCTGTGAGTGAAAAGATTGCAGAGACGGGTTTGTGTAAACGTGTTCTTTGGATCTGAGTTTGTCTCTGATCTGTTTAGGTTAGGTGATATCAGTATAGATACACATTTATCATTTATCACTTATTTAGAGCCTTGTGTTGTGATGTAGGTGAGTGTGTCATGAATTTAATGAATGAATCACAGACATGTTTTTGATGGTAAATATGATAAATAAATATTGTGTGAATTCTCTGAGCTGATGACATAACTTCTGTGCACATGCACACAACAGCAGAGAAACACAGCACTGATCCTATTGATCATAGGGTCGAATCTGGAATTTGAATTAATTCCATGATGAAAGCACAGAGCTCCTCTATGGTATAATAGAGCAGATCTATATCTAAATCTATAAATGTCCTTTCTCACAGTCGCCAGGTGCTGCACTTTCAGATATTAGATTTGTTATCAATCAGTGTTTTTATTGCTTCTCAACAAATTGCTGCCTGAATGAGGTCACACAGGTAAATATCAGACACACCTCTCTTTGCTTTAATGTCTCTGTCTCTGTTGAGGTGTGGGTGTGTCTGCAGTACGGCTCGCAGCCCGGACGAGGGCTCAGGTTCATTCTTTCATATCTTCTCAGCTCTGTAAATGTGTCTGCAGCTCCTCAGACTCAGTTACACAGTTCACTGTGCAGAGAATCTGGGTTGTGAGCCGACCTTATGTAACCCTGGACCACACCCACATGACGCTGTACTGCACACTGGCTCTCTTATGGCCCTGAGGTAATTAAATACTGCAATCAGCTGTCGCCCCAGCTGAACTGAAGTCTGAGTCTCACTGTACAAGACAGGTCCAGGTCCAGGTCCAGGTCCTGTTTGTGGGTTTTACTCACTGAACATAATGTTTTTTAAAGTCTGGGTTGTGACCTACTTGTGGGTCATTAGGCATTAAGGGGGACGTTATTAAAAACATATTAACCAGCTGTTGTGGACTATAGACTGTTCATTTGTATATACACATAATGTCCCATTTGTAAATACACAAAACGTCCCTACCCCCCTCCCAATGTCCTCCCTACCACCCCCTCTTCTCTACTTGAATTTCTCTCACTCATTTTACACATTTCATTCATATTCTAAGAATCTTAATTGTTTCTCTCATTTACTTTTTTTTATATCAATTATTGATCTTACACTTGTCACATGTGTTTGTGATTTGACTCTTTTTAATTTGTTGTTGTAGGATATTATTGTTACATACTGTGAATTTGAGATCTGACAAAATAAAACTGTATGTACTGTATTTAATTAGTGCAACAGCTGCTTCATACTTGTCCAGTTCTTCAGAGTAAATATCCTGAAAGCCGTGGGGGTTTGTGTTGTTAATGTTTTTATGCTTCCTGGAGTTGAATCTGTTCTTGTGTAGAAGTCATGATCAATCACATCGTGTGAAGCACGTAGACTGTGTGATCTGTCTCTCCCTGACAACCAACAAAAGAAAACATCCGAAAGACGACGTTCCTGCGTTGGTGGTGAAAAGGTCCAATCAGGCAGAATAACTGAAAACACCTGTGCAGGTCTTTACCTAGGTTGTTAAGGACACATGACTTTCTTTAATCACATGCATTCTCCTCACACACAGCTGCTGTTTGAATTCTGAAAATCCTGTTGTCGCGCTAACTACCACTCTGCCATTTCAAAATAAGAACAACGTGAGAGAAGAATCAGGGCCATGATTAGCACTCGTGCTGTCTGGGACAAGTCCGACAAGTCCACCGAGTTAACTTAACCTTACCGTAGTTGCTATGCACACAGTAAATACTGTAGTACAAAATGTGGAAAAAAAAATTGCATTCAATTCTAAAAAATGTTATGTAATATGAAGTTTTGCAGAATCATCCAATATCAGTGTTCTTCTCTGGTGTCAGAGTAAAGTTTGCAGGTTGTGCATTACTTGTAAGAATATCAGTAACTTTAGCTTCTTGTTGCACACTGGTGAACATCAGCACCAAGGTGTTGGTAGTTGTCAGGTGGAGGCTGCCACCACCACAAATAACCTGCAGTGGAGAGTTAAAGAAAGACTCTTCCGTGTCTCTGCTGAACTTAAGGACAGTTGTCCTTTCTTAGACAATGCTTTTAATCACAGGATCCAAGAGTTCAGTGGCTGAGAATGATTTTGATTGTTTGCTTCTCTCTGTAGCCTAAAAATATATTTTTTAAAAAGTTAAAGCCAAGTCTCTAATGAATGACGTGGCCGCAGCGTGCTGAGGTCTGTATACCTATTTAACCGTGCAGGCTGGCACATTCAGGCCCAGACACACACACACACACACACACACACTCTCCTACAGAATGTGGAGTGTGACACGTATGCAGTATTAACTACAGGATCACATTCTGTTGGAACGTTGTCAGACACTCTTGTCCTAATGTAAATCATGTTAAAGCATGCACGCGCACACACACACAGGCAGGCACTGTGCCACCTCAGGCTCAACTGGTCTTGAAATAGCAGGCGTCTGTGGCTGGACTGTGATCTGACTGATGTTTGACTGATGCTGCAGCCTGTGTAAATATCCTGACAGCAGCTTGAACAGCTCACACTGCTGGACACAGTCCACCGGTCAATTCAGTTCAACACTGGAGGACAATACAAGGTCGACAAGACTGTCTCCACTCATGTACTATCAGAGAGGAGTTTGAATGGGAGACTTATGAATGAAAATAAACTGATTTTTTGTTTTACCTAAGCCAATAACCTGTGTAGAGTTCACATTCACAGTGAGCCTCCTTGCAGTTAAAGAGAACAAATGTGTGAAAAGAACATGTTTTACTAAAAGGTCTCATATCATCAGAACAGGTTTCAACTGCGTTTTGTGTTTTAAATAAACTTGAAGGTGTAAAAGTAAAGCTATGAAAATATGAAGTAGCTCCTTATAGCTTATCCAGTTTCTACGTCTAAACCAGATAAGCGATAGTTGTCGAGCAGCAGCTGAGTTGCCTGTGGGAGGGTAAGACAGTGTAAACACACTTCTATTGGTGACTTTAAGTTAAGAACAAAGTTTTGTCAGCAGTGTGTTGAAGAGCAAGAGCTTTTGCACAATCTTGATGGTTTTAGCTACCCCTGGTGTTTCAGCTACAGTGTGCATGCTAACGGCTAATAGTAAACTAGCATTCATTAGCGCACAGTTTCAGAATCAGAATCAGAATCAGGTTTATTGCCAAGTATGTTTTCACGTACAAGGAATTTGTTCTAGTGAATGGTGCAGAGCGCACCAAAACACCGAGGATCTGCGGCGCCATTTAAAAAGGAGGAATGGGGAAAAACAAGTGGAGAGGAGAGGAGAAAAAATAACAGAACCCAAACTATACTCCTGGGGGGGGGGGGGGGGGGGTACAGTGTGGGATTCGGTTTCTTTGTATACCTGACTGTGAGTGTAAAATTTTGTGTCTTGTAGTACAATTTCATCTTACAGTTTTTTGTCTTTTTTTTTTACTGTGCATTCAGGGTGAAAACAGGGAGAACATCAAAGTGACCAGAAGTCATTGACTTTCTATGTAAGCCAGCGTCTCTTGTCCCCATCAAACAAAGAAGGAGAAGTTTGCTTACAGGGACTTAAAAAAACAGATGCTTGGACAAAGGTGTCTGACACTGTATGTGTTCCAGGTGAGTTGGTAACGTGTAGCTTATAATATATTTTTTGAAAGTTGGAGGGAACTGCATGCTAACTATCTCCATAGCGTGCAAAACACAAAAGTGTCGCTTCACAACTTGGTGGCAATAAGTCAGTAATATTAATGTCACTAACGTAAAAGATTTCATGTGGTTAACTTACACCCTACTTGTGGTCAGTTGGCACAAAGAAACAATGTCTGTTTGCTCTGCGGGTCCTTTAAATACAGTTTGCAACACCAAGCATCATGAACAAACTTTCTAGCCGTCTATGTCAAACAAACTTCAACAGCGTCCTTGGCAAAGCAGCCAAACTGAATTTTGAGATTGAGCCTGTGTTTTACTTTAAAACTTGGTAACTGTTTTCAATTATATTAGTTATTTTGAAAATGATTTGTTAGACTCATTTATCACACAGGAGGCCATGAGAATGAGGCCAGAATAAATCATCTGCTTTGTGCCTGAACCTTTGGTTTGAGAAAGTAAGTTATGATGCAAGAGGCAGCACCTCTGTGAAACGCTCACTTTGCAGTTTTTAGCCTGCAAGCTGCTGTCAGCTGGACAGTCACAGTTCAACAGGACAAACTCATTAGTCAGAGCAGAGATAACACAGGTGATGAAATGAGGGGAAAAACGAACTAAACTCACTTTTAATTAAAGATCAATGAGAGTTTAAAAGTTCAAATTCAATAAAATAAAACTTATATTGCTTCTCTCTCAGTGTATTTTACTGTCAGCTGCTGATTTGATGATGAGAATGATGTCAGCTGTCTGTGACTGCAGAAAATTTTACGTTGATTCTCATTTCTGTTCCTCATTTCATTCGTCCACTTGAATGATTTCCCATTGAAATCTCTCTATAACACTGAGCTGTGTCCACATTACTTCTCCCTGTAATACACGTTGTGTGGCACTTTTACTTCAGTGATCCAATGATGACCTCTGGTGGTGTAATCTGAGCATTGCCTCATATTAACGCTGTCACTTCATGCTTATTGATAGATTTCAAATTGTTTAGCAAATGGACATTACACATTGGCATCTATGATAAACATTTAATGGATCAGATTTTATCTTTTTTCAGAAAAAAATCTGAGATTTTTAGTTTTCAAGTTGTTTTTTTTGTTGTTGTTGTTGTTGTTGTTGTTGTTGTTGTTGTTTTTTTATCATTATATTTATTGTGTATTTAAAACCAACCACCTTTACATATATACGTTACATGCCAGTATTGTGTAATACAACATTGTAAACATCTTTCATTCATTTCTGGTAAATATCCTGGTTTCATTCTTATTAGAGTTTGGCTCACCTTTGCAATTACAGATATCGTCCAGCAGAGAGCAGTAGAGACCTGCCGGGTCTGAGCCTGAAACTGATGCAGATACTTGTAAATTTAAATCAGAATGTGACACCTTGAGCAGGAGCTGTTGGTTTCACTGGTGCAAACGTCTTGAAGAGAGAACAGGAACAGATTTTTAATATCAGTTGCGTGTGTTAAGGTGAGAAGAAAATCTGTACCTGCTTCTCCTCTGATTGTCTTCTTATGGAAAATGGTTGCCAAGACAGACAAACGTACCCTGATGTACACTCATGTTAAAGGTCCAGTTCATTACAGTTAAGTACTTCGGATTACGTATTTAGGGTTTTAGCTACTTATCAAATGTCAACGAGATTTCCATGAGGTTTGCCTTCCCTGGATGCTATTTGACCCATCTTTTGCTCATTTTGATCCAGACATGTTCATGTCCTCTTTTTGGTCCTCAGTTCTGCATCACCACCAGCCCTTTCTCATCTCTGGACTGTTCACAACGTTTCTCTTCACTGAGTTATCTGAGTATCGTAATCACCACTATCGGGTTGGCCTGGCTGTGTCTTGTTGTGTGTCTCATCTCAGTTCATATTTCTTCTGCTGTACTCAGGTCTCTCTTGCAAAGGAGATCTTGATCTCACTGGAATTTCCTGATTTAAATAAAGTTTATAACAATGATCTGGAGAACAGGTTGTCTAAAGTCTAATAAATTGAGATGCACAGATATGAATTCATCTTAGATGTCAACCTCAAAGCATCAGAGCACAGATAATTAAGCCATCAGGTATGGTGAAGGAATAGTTATCTGTAGATATCTCATGTTCTTGCTTGGTGTTCCTTTGAGCTGTGTAGACTATTCTCAGCTCAGACTGCAGATATTTATTTTCGTGAATTTATAAAAAATAAACGTTCACTGTCATTTCAACTTTATGTGCAAATATTCACTGTGTGAGAGCTGCTGTAGCTCAGAAGGTCATGATTGTTCAGTGGGTGAAGAAGCAGGTTTGGCATCAGAGAGGTTGTGGGTTTAAATCCTGACTACAATTTTAAAAATGCAAGAGACAAGTAACTGATCTTGTGCAACTCTAGAAGCAGCATTTTAACTGCTGGACTATGAATTAGTGTCCAGGTTCATTAAGCGATTTGTTAAAGACGAAGGAAAAATCTTTTTCCCAGAAAGGTTTAGTGACTTCATCTGCAGCTTCGGTTTGTTTGGCAGTGTGTATCGAGGTGTGTGCCCAAAACGACCGAAGGGGAAAGGAAAGATGAAGATGGTGGAGAAAAGCTGAGGAATAAAAGCTGAACAGAACAGAAGCAGAGAGCTGCCAGACCCTCGCTGTGCTCGAGTCCTTACAGGCACACAGCCAGCGTCCAACATGGGGGGTCTTAGTGTCCGAATCTATGGAGGATCTGACCCATTCTGCTCCCTGCTGAGTGTGTGTGTGTGTGTGTGTGTGTGTGTGTGTGTGTGTGTAACACAAGGACAACTGGGCCACCATGGAGATGTGAAGTGGGAGAGGCGTTTATGATGTGGACACTGGAGTCATGGATGTGAAAAGCCTGTTGTTCTGAGTAATAACAGCCAATCCACCTGATGACCTTCTGCTTTTATGTGACCTTTGGATTTTCTAATACACTGGTGTCTACTCGAGGGTGGTCCACAGCATAATATGTACAGAGAGGATAGTGTGCCAAATATTCAGAAGTACAGATTTAGTGTATTCAAGAAAGAACCTGAATAAATGAAACGAAACACAAGGAGTGCAGATGCCTCTATACAAGGCACGATGGCTCCCAGAATCCTTTGATGAGTGTGCAGATGATGTAAATCATATGTTATGGCCCTTACAGCCTCCAGCTCTCAGCCCGATTCAACACCTAATGAGGGAAGCATGGTCTTCATCTCTCCAGTAGAGCTTCACTTGGAGGATCTGTGCCAAGCAGCACTGAAGCTGTTCTGGAGGTTTGTCCATGTCAACAACTGAATAAGACACTTCAGGTTTTTTGTCATTTGTGTATAATCCTTTTGAACAGGGTGATCTTTTAAAGATCTTTTAATTTGGCACCTAGACTAGTTGCAACGTTTTTGCAAGTGGGCCCCTGGTTTGTTTGACCTCATGAATGTGCACTAGGATGCACACTAGAGCACATGGGCAACACAATACGTATTCCCTCCAACCAGGGTTTTAATGCTATTCCACTGGTCTACAGGCTGTAATGCACCGAGACTGGCAGTAAAATGTCAGGCTGCTAGTTGTTATGGGGTCAGATGTGGACCACCAACATCTCTGAGATTTTCAAGTGGGCCATGAGTTGGAAAATGTTGGGGTGTTATTTAAAATCACAAAAGTAATCAGTAGATTAACAGGAACTTGTGACACTGGGCATACTTGAGGCCTGGTTATCTGAAGATGCTACTGGACTCAAGAAGTCAAATTTACAACTGAACTTTGATGCAAAATAAAACAAACAAGTTAAAACACTGGACCATTAACTTCCCCAAAGGAAGCCAGAAAACAACACGGTCAAAATGTTCCAAGAACAAACTTAAAAGTTTGCATTACAGCATCAGTGTGACACAGCAATGATTAGCATGTTAGCTTGTTCTCATTATGAACACATGAATGAGTGAAGGAGCAGATTAATGAATGGATGAAAGGACAGGATGGAATGTAGCATCACTCAGCATGCACGTGTGTGAGTTTGTACTTGTTCACACACACACACACACACACATACCATTCCACCTCTTGGGTTGTTGGCATGGTAACCACTGAGAGGTGTCCAGGCTCTCCACATTCCCAGATCTTCCCTCCTTCTCTGTCCCTGGGAGCTGCTGCATCCCAAAGTTAGTTTTTCTATTTTTAAAGCAGTAAAGTTCCCTCACTGACCCACACCGTCAGGGATTTTACCAGAATATAAAGTACCCTGCTGCCACGTGCATGTGCAGTGTGTGCTCCAGTCTGTAGTCCACATTCACACTTTGAACTGCGTGAATGTGGTTCTCCCATGTTTTCATATATATGCTACAGCAGTCCTGTTGTTGCAGTGCACACATACGGGACTTACTTGCCACTGCAAAGGGGGGGGGGTGGTTTCCCTCAGGGTTATAGCACAGTGGTACAGGTACATGTGACTAAACGCCCCATCACTCTGTTTTGTGTGGAGCAAACCTGTCTGGGGCTTCTGTGTGTCTCTGAAGATTCTCAATCATCCAGGTTTTAGTTTTTAAGTCGTTAGTCAACCTCACCAGTCTGCACCAGTTACAGCAGGGGATCCTGATGCCTCGTCGTATAGCACAGAAACATGAGGTGTCTTTTCATTTCACGAAGCACAACAGAGCAGGTTACAGCGGCAAAATGCAGCCACAGATCAGTGGAAAACAAAGAAGTGCAGCTGCTGTCATCACAAGGGAAGGTTTTTATTGCAGAACTCCACAAACAGTGTTAACGTGTCTTCAGAAAATATAAAAAATATCACTGAGGTCTAAACTGCCACATATCAAACAGGAACCAGATTGGTTTTTTTTTCTTTTTTTTTTATACAAAAGTTACACAAAGTTTATAGAAAATATTAGTTAAACATCACAAAAATAAGGATAAACAACAAACCTACTGATCTAGTAATCCCTACCATCATCATCATCATCATCATCATCATCATCATCATTTGATGATGATCTGTGATTGATTGTTTTCCATCTAAACATTTTTTATTTATTTATTAGTCAGACAGTTACATTACACAACTCAACTGTTCAGTTTCATGTGATTCAACATTTCTACAGAACAAAACTACAACACAACTCACTCACATGTACTGGATTCATTTACATCAGCAGACTGATGGGTTTGACTTAAGGCTTTTATACACTTCAGATTGCCAAATTTTAATTATTGCTCCAATATAAAGTTTTAAATTAGAAGCCAGGAGGCCTCGCTTGTTAAAAGTCCATCATTTATGAAAGTGTTCATCTAAACTCGACTCCAAATCTTCCGCGATATTTGAAAAAAAACAGCTCACAGTTGAAAATAATCAAAAATATTTTTATAAACGAGGTGCCTAGTGTTTCCAGTAGTGATTGAAAAAAACATCTTTATTACGATTGTTTTCAGATTGTGAACTCATGACGTCATGCATCAGAAACGTCACCTCCCCGTCATCATTTCCCATCAACCCTCAAAGAACTTGACAAAGAATGAGCAGACGGAGTGCCACCCCTCGCTGCAGTAACTCTGCACCGGCTCCATGTCGTTCATCACCCCTTCCTCCTCAAACCCAGTCCTCTCCTCCCTCCTCTTCTTCTCCTCTTCCTCCTCCTCCTCCTTCTTCTTTCTCTTCTCTGCCTTCCCTCCGTCTGAACTCTTACCAGCTTGCACTCCTTTCTTCTTCCCTCCCTCCTTTCCTCCCTTCCTCTCTTCCTCTCCGCTGCGTTGGGCGAGCTTCATGTGTGCCTCGGTGGGGGCCTTCTTGCAGGTTTTGGCTTTCAGGACTTTCTCTCCCTCGCAGGCGTTCTGCCTCTTCTTCAGCTTGCCCACCAGCTGCTTCCAGTACTGGCTTGACTTCACCCCGTAAGCCTGGCACAGGTCTGGCTTACCGGCGTAACGACACCAATACCTGGAGGAACAGCGGAAACCAGAACAGGACAAATGAAGAGGTTGGATGAAGACAAGTGAAATGAATAATAAATTAATTATTGCCCTATCAGGTGTAATGCTGACGCTGCAGAAACTGGAGTCAGTCGTGTTTCCCTCACCTCTGCTGGTCTCCCAGCGTTTCAGTGCTGCAGTTCACCAGCAGGCTCACCAGGCCCTCGCCAGACGTCTGCCAGACGCAGCGATGTCCCTCCTTGGTGGTCAGCTCTCCAGAGCCAGGCACTGAGCGATTTCTAGATCTCTTGGCTGGTGGGGGAGATGACGGAGGCTGGCGGGGTTTGTCAGGTTTCCCCTGACCAGGCTGCCGCTTGGCCTCAGTGAGGGTGGGGAGGCAGAGGAGGAGAAGGAAGAGGAAGCTGAATGGAAGGATGCTCATGTTGGCTGTGGAGGAACATTTGGACACAGAAAATGATAAATGATTCTTTTTAAGTGTGTGGGTTTAATTTGAGATCTTCTTTGAAAGTCAGAATCTTATATTCACATGTACTCATTTTGGCTGACACTTTTATCCAAAGCGACTTTACAGTGAGTTTACATCACATTTCAGCCTCTTTTAGTTCGCAGTTAGAGACCAGCTGAAGAAAGGGGAACATCTCTCAGCTACAGAGCCAGATATTTTTCACAGAAGTTGGTGGAAACAAAAACAGCAGAATTCTGGATTGATAGTGATGATGTGGACATAACTCCAATGTAATGATCATGCTGGAAGTGTAATTAAGGAGCTACTTGCTAACACATGTGCTAATGTTTTCACCTGCAATGGTTCATCCAATCACAATGACGCAGCATTTACATGTTTTGCTGTGAATATATGCAAAAACTAAAACTAATCACAGGAATATTATTATATTATTATTTTTTATTATTAAAACTAGCCGTCACAATTAAAGAAGCAAACCACTTATATAAAGTTGGGAAGCTTTTAACAGGGTCCTCGGTCTGAGTCTGGCCCCTATACTTCCACATCTGGGCAGATTCTGATTGTTATCCTGACAGCTGGAAGATTTCCTGTGTGTGCGCCAGAACTGACATGAATCATGCTTTCGCCAATATAGCTATGTTATATTATTTTGCTATTTGGGTAGTGTGGAAACCTGCTCACAATGTCAGTGTAACAATGCTGATGTTTAACAAGTATACATTTTGCTATGTATACTATCTTAGTTTAGCATATTAGCATGCTAATCAGCCCT
Source organism: Trachinotus anak (assembly GCF_046630095.1). Taxonomy (NCBI): domain Eukaryota; kingdom Metazoa; phylum Chordata; class Actinopteri; order Carangiformes; family Carangidae; genus Trachinotus; species Trachinotus anak. The sequence goes on along the minus strand of NW_027273858.1, from coordinate 2,594,866 downwards.
AACAAGCAGTTTTAGTATTGGCCAAGCATCTGAAACGCTGAATCCTACATTTCCCATAATCCCACTCAGGAGAGTCTTTTGTTCGACCCCCCCCCCCCCCCCCCCCCCTTGCCTGGTGAATGCCAATGTCTTTTAGACCCATGCCTGATGACATCATGTGGATTGTTTCTTGAGACTTTACAAAGCTCCCCCCAGAGCCACAGGAGACATTATACAACTGTTTCCACAGGCTGAGTTCTACCTCGTCTCCACTGTGAATTTCAAAACATTCATGTGAGTATGACAGCTGTATATAAATGACCAGTGTATTGTATCACTCCGGATCAGATGATGAATAAGAGCCACAATGAAATTTTAATGATCCCTGCAAGGCAACTGGGTCAGTGCACCAAAAAAACACAAGAAAATTAGCATCATCAGACCATGTAATTTAAAATAATTTTATTTGTTGACTGAATTGGTTTTCTAATTGGAAAAACAACCTGGACTGGTGAATTTTTGATGCATCAGTCTCCCAGAGGGCAAAAGAGGCAAAGAGACGCAACACATGTGTGTGAAACCTAAAAAAAAAATGGACAATGGTCACAGAGAGGGGGCGTGAATCACTGTCAGCAGCTTATTGAAAATCAGCCAAGCGTCAGAAACACTCCCCCAAGAAGAGTCCAGACCGGAGGTGTAGCCATCAGACAGGCATGGATGGAAGGAGGAGAGTTAGTCATTTCTTTTTCCACATTTATTTTACATTTAGAGAAACTTAGAAAAAATGTGAAATAAAACATGGAACAATTTGCATTAAATGATACAATAGAAGAACAAAGACAGAAATACAGCCAAAGATAACTCATTAATTTATGTGAATTAAAGGTCCCATATTTTACACTTTTCCTGGGTTTTATTTGATGTATTGATATATACAAGAAAATATATAGTGGTTTTGAGTACAAAATCCATCTAAATGTAGTTTTACATCTCCTCTCTCAGGCTTCTCTGTAGTAACAATAGGTTGGTGAGCCACTCAGAAAAGAGGCTCAGAGTCTCTCTTCTGAGAGAGACCCAGGCTGTGTGCATCTCTCTGTGGACTGAGGTTTTAATACTTTCACAGTATTAATATAGAACCTAGACTCATAGTCAACTCAAAAAACTCATGGACATCTCAATTTATACAATATGGGACCTTTAATGAACAAATGCTCAGGTCACTACTCAGACTTGAAACTGCCTTATTTAGAGGATTTAACATCATGTAAAGATAAAACACCTGCTGTAACATCACCAGTTGTGGGTGTGCTTACAGGTAGAAGTTTGAACCAATAGGTAGCAGAAGCAGCATTGTGTTGTTTTTAGACTGGATTTAAGTAAAATCTTTAGTTCATATAAAAGATGTTTGACTGAAGGGTTTGATTTCTGGATAAACATAATTTATTTTTTCATTGTTTCTGTCATCTGGGCTCACAAAGTAAAGCTGGGTCATCAAATTCAGCAAATTCAAGCCAGATTTAGTTTAAATTATGTTGGTTTATAGAGATCTCACATTCTACAACATGGGATCTTTAATATGTTGTTGCTCAAATAAATATTTTGAACAGAAAAAAAACTTAAATTAGGTCAAATATCCAAAAAGAAAAATACAGTATTTTAATCTTGAATTGAGAAGTTATATATGCTGCTAATAAAACTAAAGTGTCTTGTCTGCCAACATTAACGGTGGCTATGTGACTGTGGCAACCAGATCTGTTCAATTTTTCTCTTTTTAGAGGAATTATTAAACACATATTTCTCATCTATTAGAATTTTAGAATGAAAATGAAGTCCGTAAATTAATCAAACGTATCATAATGTTCAGATTTTCCCTCCAGTTTCACCTCAGTCTGTTTCTCAGGTTGTCATGTGTTTCATTAATGCCATTTCCAGTCTGCATTTATGTAAGTCTATTATGTGAGCTTGGATTAATTAAAGTAAAGCATTCATATCCTGTGTACCGCTGTGCCCCTGGGCCACATTGAGAACAACAAAACAGGTTCTGTGTTGCCAAAATTAATCACATTAATAATGTTTATGTGTTTGTGTTTTAATGAAATGGAAAATTGAAGCAAGTACACCATGCTCCAGAGCATCGAGATGTTTTTGTGTTGTTGTTTCAGATGAAGCCAAAGTGCTCCCTGAACGATGAGCTTCGCGTCAGGCACTTTGGTACAATTATCTTTTTTTTTTTTTTAATCTCCTTTCACAATTAGAACCATAAAACCAAACGAACACACAAGTTTTCCTGCTCATCGTCCTCAACTCATTGAAAAAACAGACAATTGAATTTTAGGCTTTGTGGTTGGGTTCCCACTGTGCTCTGTTTGTCAGACAGTATTGTTTCTATCACACAGTGAGGTATTGTTAATTAGGCCAAAGCCGCAAGGAATACTCGATTCCAATTGGCTGAAGGGCGTGCAGCAGCACAGAGAAAATCCTCCACCTTTGACACTCATTTTCATCACAGATAAACATTAACTTCACAAATTGTGAACACGGGATGAGCTCACAAACCTGACGGGAAAAGTGCTGCTTTGATCTCAGTGTAGTTTCCTCACACATTGACTTAAATCAACAGCTTTTGCAGCAAGTGAACAAAATATCACATGAACTGAAACCATCAGAAATAATACAAACTAATATTCACATTTCTCATGTTTTGTGCTCTGTGCTCTTGTGCCTGAAATCAGTTTGAAAAAGGTCGTGTACCACAGCATCTCATCATCATCTCATCATCGCTCCTGTCACCTGACCTGCAAGTCCTTCAGAACTGAGGATTCTCAGCAGCCATGGTATTTTAAAGAGCACCAATTAGGCTCCACTAGAGCAGCTTGGCATGAGTAAAAAAAAAACATCCTGATTTATCTCGAACTGCCTGTTATGCAGCTCTGCCTGAAACAGGCAATATTAGCTTAGGCTTCCTTAAGAGGCTTCCTTAAAAAGTCCACTTTCTTCTTTCTTGAGCACACCTAGCACCTGTGAGCTCAACCTCTTCCTCTTACCAGGTGGAGGTTCTGAAAGCAAGTAGGCTTGAGCAATATCCAAAATGTAATATCTCAATACAGTCCAGCCCAATTTTGGGATATACGATATTTTGATATTATGAAACTATTTAATATGGTGGGAAATATCATGATATCTGATATTATCAATTATCGACTAAAACTAAAACTAAGTAATAGAACATGATTTAATGGAAATGGTAACTTGTAAAATCCTTCCACAAATGTTGAAGCCTGAATCCGATCCAGTGAGAGGACAGGACGAACATCCACAGCAACAAAGATTACAGCACGGTGTCTCTGTTCGGTTACGGCCGTTACCCACTTATTGTCTGACATAACAGTGGATTTACTCTTTCAATCGCAGTCCGCATATAAACATAGTTCTGGGAACTGAGCTAAAATGCCAACTGTAATGGGAAACGTCTGCTGTAAGGAAATATAAAAGCTAACGTTACAATTAAAATGTTGTTCTGCTTTCACTAAACAACTGTTTAGTAAACCTGAACCACCAGCTATTTGTATGCTGACGATACATACGATGACCATATAAAGAAATCTGTAACTTACTGATGTCAGATCGTGGTGGAAGTAGAGAAACAGCGTTGGAGACCTGGTGTTCAGAACAGACACAATGACTTTACTTTTACATAAATTTTTTCTCATTATATGAAACTCTGGCAACGTTTTAAATGGACATCCCAACAGTGTATCATTACATATGTCATAGAAAATAAAGTGTAACAGGTCCCCTTTGAGTAAATTATTGTTTTTGATTAGTGATTAGTGGTCATGCTATAAAGAGGCAGCTTTGTGCTTTATCCCTCCAGCCTGAACACACCAAGCAGTTAACACCTCCGCAGTGATTTTGCATGTAGAGATATATTTTTAGTATTTTTACTTGTTTTTCAATGTTTGTGAAATGCAAATAACTTTGTGTCTAACTAAGCTGAAAGCTAGAGTAACAAAGTGAAGATCCCCTGTGAAGATTTTAAGGAGGTTCAAGGTGATTGTCAGGACGCACAGCATCAGTGCAAGACTCTGAGCATGAAAACAGTTCAGTTTGGCTCATTGAAATAACAAAAACACAGCTGGTCCACAACTGATTTCTGCAGCTGTTAACTGTGAGTTAACCTTTTAATTTGGAAAAAAAAAAAGTTTGTATAAGAAGAAAAACTTAAACAGAAATGGCAGATTAAACACGATTCTTTTGGCACCTTCCCACTGCAGCATTTTAACAGGAGTTTGCCTGAGATGATAAAACAAAGACACGCAGCACCAAAACAAACATAATCCCCCCCGGCCGAGCACAACCCCCCTCTCACAAGCACACCCCTCATCAATAAGTCACGACAAAAAAAGTCTTTGTTTCCTCTGATGCTCTAATATTTGGTCTGAGTGTTTAGGAAGAAGCAGAGATGAAGAGTTTTGTTGTTCAGCTGTTGAGTGTGAGCAGAGGCCCGGTGTTCTTACCATGTGACGCTCCGCAGCTCTGAGGCGCTGTGAAAATGTGGGGGCCACAAACACTTGGATAAAAGAGGAGATGGGGATAAAGGAGGAGAAGGAGGAGGAGGAGGAGGAGGAGGAGGAAAGAGGGAGTTCGTGGAATAAGGAGGACTATACGCAGAACTGCCCACCCAAAACCAAGCACACCTCCCACATCCCCCCTCCTGACAAAACCCTATGAACGTCTGCGTGTGTTTGCGTGTGTGTGTGAACAGGACAATGGACACTTGCCAAGGTTTCTTGCACTGTGCGACACTAACGACACCTCGAGGGTTTGGATGCCTCAGTGTCACTCACTCATCAAAACACGTCTTTGTTTGTCACTGGAAACTGTACAAACACTTCAGCTGCAGCATCTTGATTTGATTCTGTCTTGTTGAATTAGATAAATACAAATAAATGAAATAAAGACAGTTTTCAGTAATATGGTTAAATTTATTTTCTTTTTTATTAAACAAATGATCAGATAAAAGGAGTTAAGAGACAAAACAGATGTGATCGATAATGAGCTGTGTGGTTATTGAAAAATAATACATGACACTAGGTTAGTGTGTTGTTTTTCATAACTGCAGGACTGGTTGGAGTGGTTTAACCACCTATGGCCACCTTTAAATAGTAATTGAAGTAGTAGTTGTAGTAGTAATTTAAGTAGTACTTTAATTAGAAACTTTATTTTGGTGTGACAACCGCAGAATAAACTAGAATAACACTCAGTAGAGCTTATACCTCTGCCAGGACCAAACATTTTCTTCCACCAGATCTGTATTATGATCTGGATTTGCACCAAATCGTATGAAGTCATAGATCTCCACACTATAAATATGTCAGATCTTTTAAATCAAGATCCAAACATTATTTCCTGCAAAATATGACGAAATATCGAAAAAGCCTTACAAAACAGCCTTAAAAAATTCCTGGATCTTGCGCTTTCACCAGATTTGCACCAAAATGGTGCCAAATCGGTACCAGCCCATGACCCACCCCTCCACCAGGTTTGGTGGAAATTGGTTCAGTACTTTTCATGTAATCCTGCTGACAATGAAACAGACAGTCATGGGTGAAAACATAATCAATCATAAGCTAAAGCCTGTGGTAACGTGGCTGAAGCCACTGTAACCAAGTCTTCTGCAAATTTAGTGAAAGAATTGACAGATTTTATTACAGAACTGTAACAGGGTTAAAATGACTACATTTCAGTGTAAAGTAGCTCCAAACTACATGTGAAAATGGTTTGATGGTCATGGTAAAAACACTAAAGAAAAACGCTGCAGGGAAACTACACTGACTGTTCCTCTTAAATCTGAATGTGACGTCAACTCCTGCAGAGTGGCTACCCTTTACAGAACAAATCTATGGCCGATTTTAGAACGAGAGCTGCACAAGCTCAGTATAAACAAATAACTGGGGAACGACTTATTTGCATGCAACCCGAAAGAATCATCTATAATGCATGACCCGTCGCATGAAAGAACATTAAAAATCAAAGTCACTTTTTTCTCCTTTTCTATCAGCCTGAGTCTCTTTCTCTCTCCCTCTGTCACTGTAGTCAGTAACTCAGCCTTCAGTCAGATGAATGAGGAGAATCTTCTCTGTCCTCCAAGACAAAGACTCGTGCGGGAATCTGGGTCACAGCTTAACCCCCTGCTGACACCCTGTCATCGCTTCCCAGCTCCTTCTTATTCAGCTTAGGGTACTGGTGGAGCTGCAGGGACAGCTCTTTCCCTGCGGGCGCTGCCAGAAATCTGCTTGGCGAGGAGAGGATGCTCTGAAAAAAACGAGTCAGCAACGGCGAACATGTCGTTCCGCTCTGTCTGGGCCAATCAGGAACAAGCATGTCACCTTATTTTCAGCCATAAGTACACCTCTCTGACAAGTTGAACAGTAACAGTGAATAATTTGTGAAAATGAGGGAGTCCTCATTTTTGGTTTGTTTGCTTTAACACCAGAGAAACTTTTTTGCCTCTTCAGCAAGTTTTTATTTCATACCGACATGTTTTTATACACCGTAGTAGAAGAATAGAACCAATCGGCAACCTCTGGGGCCACTAGAGGCTGGCTTCAAAGGTGTGACAATCCCTATAGACTCATGTTAAAATGTCCAACTTTACAGCAGAAATAACTATGTTTACAGCCTGTTACAAAAAAACGATTTCCTCCTCCATGACACTGTACAGGGTGAATTTTTACATAACTCATCTGTTTAAGGCTTAAGGTTATGCATAATTGAGGCTGTGGCCCTGACAGGTGGGAGGACGAATGCTTGCCACAAACCGGCGCGCACCAAAGTCAGGTAATATTTTCAAGTTCACTCAAGGTTGTTCAATTGATTGACAGTCTTTTCTGTGGCTGAAAACCAAGATAAACTAGACATTTAAAGAGTTCTTTGAAAAAACCTTAACCCCCTTTATTGTAACCACAGCAACGAAGGTCCTCCGAAGTACCTATTTCAATCCAAACAATGATCTTTTCAAACCTGACAAAGCAGTTTTTGTGTCTAGATCTAGTCAGAGTTTTATCACAACATCGTCACATAATAAAGGGTTAGGTTTTTATATTTCAACACATTTGTAATTGTGTATCTGTGCAGTATCTCCCTCTGCCATTCCAGGAAACACTGAAGTAGCTCAACTGTCTGATACTGGTCGTATCAGATGGTTGAGGGCAAACAACCAATAAGTAATTTAGGTTGGAGGACTCAGTGAAGTGTTGTTAGTGAACAGCTGAACACTTCCACATCCAGCAGAAACACAGCAGGAGTGGTGCTTTGTCCATGTGATGAATTTAAGCCCAATATTCCCTATTTTAGCTCTGACTTGATCTCAAAAAACTACTGAGAAAAAATATCTGGCTCTTTAGTTGCTAGATGTTTCACTTTCTCCCAGTTGTGCAAACCTGTACTCACCCAGACTCACAAAGCTCAGTAATGGAACCAACAATTATCCACAATTATCTCAAAATCAATTTTGGATCTGATCTGATCCCTAATTGAGATCCACATCCTGATCCAACCACAGTCGGATGCTTCCACACCAGGCGTAGGCAGTGTGGACAAATGCCAGCGGTGCCAGGTACTTTACAGGTGCACAACAGCCTCCGATCATCAAATTCAAAAGCACAGTTAGAGGTGGGAGTAATGTTTTGAGGAAGAAACCACTTGGCCAAGTGTGTGGGTGTGTGTTGTGATTCTGTGGTAATCTGCTGAATGATTTGTGCATTTGTCACTGATTTGTGGTGCATATTAGGAGGTGTGTGTCTGCAAGTGTGAGTGGCTGTGTGTCCTATTGTGTCGCCACTTCTCAGTGGAGACATAAGTAGCTAGGACTCTGCTGCCTCCTACTGGTGGTTTATAGAAACAAACAATCATGACAAACTTAATTAGAAGGGGAAAAAAACACTGGTAATAAGAGGTTATAAGGTCCAATGGTTTATCCAAACTTCCACACATTCGCTCCATACAGTAAATGTCATGCAGGAATTTTTTTCTTTTTTTTTTTTGGTTTGTGAAAATTCAACTTCTAAATTTGACAAACGTTGACTGTTTGGGAAGAGCATGCAGCCATAACACAGGCAGGAACATTCCTAATGAGCTGATAATATTCCAATATTCCTACAGTAAAAACATTGAGTGTGAAGTTTTTATACAGGCTGCAAGGTTTGTTTGATTTCAACATCGATTGATGTAAATTTCTATCCCTTCTGTTTTCTAACCTTAGACTAAAACATCTCCCACAAGACTAACAGCTTTCTATATGTGTGTGTGTGTGTGTGTGTGTGTGTGTGTGTGTGTGTGTGTGTGTGTGTGTGTGTGTGTGTTTGTGTGTGTGCATCTGAGATGAGCTAGTGATGACTTGGAGTCCTTGACAGCAAACAGAGGCCCACTTCCTTGTTCTTAACAGTCATTGAGAGACGGCCGCAATCAGTGCTCCATCGTCGCCGTCACCTCCTCCGCAGTGATTGCTGCGCTGATTATGACACCAAACCACAACCTCCTCTGTGTGTGTGTGAGTGTGTGTTTTAGAAAGACTAAAGGCCAATAGACATGAGGTGAGAGACTGTGATGAGACTGAGGACGAGCAGTCATTGAAAAACCATTTAACGCTGAGAGAGCTGTTGGCATGTTTAAACTGTATCTGATGATATAAGAGATAATATGCGTTAGTCAAAATAAACACCAGCAGTGTGAAACTGTCTTCCTTTGACTTTTACCAGTCAATACAGAATTGATGAGTTTGATAAAGTGAAAAAGATTTTCTTTATGATTTTTTCTTTATGGTTCTGGTGACATCATAGTTGTCTACGTTACATATAAATGTTCACAGTTTTTCAATTAGTTGATCAGAGCATCCTTCAGAATGAGTTGTCTACACAAGAGCAAAGGTCGCAACAAAGAAGGACAAAAAACATTCACTGTCATTGTAATGCAATCAATGTGAACATTATGTCACTGTATTAATAAAAATGTAACCTGGTTCAATGCTGAGTTGACCCATGATGCAACAGCATTTTACTGACAGATATTGTAGACGACAGAGAAATCCTCAGGACAACAGAGACCTTCCAGCTGCAGCACAGCTTCACCAGTCCTGCCATCACCTCCAGTAAAACATCAGCCAATCACTGCTTCTTGCAAACTGTCTGCATACCCTGTTCAGAACAACCACTGGAGCTGTGTCCATGTTGACACCTGATGAATCTACGTCCCATATTCACTTTGCTTTTAACTCTGGGGAAAAATATCTACCTCTTTATCTGTTAGATGTTCCACTTTTTTTACCAGCTAATTGTTAACTTTTGCTCTGTGTGCTGTTTGTATACAGTGGATTTTCGATGAGATTGAACAGTCAATGTAAAACCAAAACTATGAGCCAAATAGAATAAAAGGTGAAAGAGGTTCATCATTGTGGAAATGGAAAAATATATTAAAAAGGAAGATAAAATATCACCATCACACAGAACACAACAACGGCACCACTACGCTCTGAAACCCATAATTTCCAAAGGCTGCACAGCCACAAACAACAGTTTGTGGCTGTGCAGGGCAACAGCCAAAAGAAACGAGGCATCCAGCCACAAAGTGAATTGAAAGTAGACCTGAAACTGGTCGCTGTGGAAACGGAGCTCCTTCCCAAGCTGATCTCTGTACCTGAGGGCACCCACAGCCTCATCCTCGCTGCTACCTTTCTTCTTCTTCTTACTAGAGGGGCTAGTGCTAACGCTTGCTTCGTAGTGACGTGTCCCACTCGAAGTTTAAAAAACTCTGCCTATGGTTGCTCTGTAAACCACGTTCTGTCTGAAAACCCCATTAGACAAAGATATAACAGTCAACTGCTCGTTTCTATGACGACAGTCTGACCCTCATCACTGTCTCACCAATCTGTGATGAACTGATTAAATGCTACTTTAAAAGCCTGATTTTCGTACGTTTCCTTCTCACCACATCTGTCAAATCCAGCAGCGGCGTATCAGACCAGGTGTAGCTTCAATACGTTTACAACTTCTAATATTCATCCAGAGCACAAGACACACAAAAAACAAAGCCGTGCACACTCATCTGGGCTGCTCGGGTTGGAGGTGGGCGGAGCTATGCTGAAATGAAGTATTTGTAGCTCAATGTGCTGACAGAAAAATAACAGTGGTCAGCTCATTGATCTCGACAGAGGATTTCTAGTTGTCTGAAATGTCTGAGGTTACACAAGGTTATTAGGGAAATAAAAAACACCACAAAATCATGTGAAGGGGATTTGCATCATCATTCTGTTTGGAAAAGGCACAGAAGAGAGGAACTGATCTTTGTTGTGTCAGCCAAGATATAAAAAGCCTTATTGTACAACAGGTAATGAGGCAAACTTTCAATCTGTCACACTCACGCACTGATTGGTGGCATTAAATGTCAGCCTGAGGCGCACATACAGTCAGAGACACATTCTTTCCTCTGCTGGAAACACTTCAGTGTCACCTTTGGGTGTGACTGCATCAAAGTCAGAAGTTATTAATGTCACTGCTTCAGCTGCAAGAGGTGACGGAGGAAAGAAAAGGCAGCTCGGGAGCAGAGATCAGGAGAAGAGAGATCAGGAAATAAAAACCATCTTTCTGATTGGCTCAGAGTTTTTTACACTATATTTCCTCAGGATTCACTCCAGACATATCAGGATTCAGTTTTTTAGTTTTACCTCCCTTAAGTTATACAAAACCATTCTCTAATGTCAGTTTACAGTGTGTTTGCTGGAGAGTGCAGAGAGGCTCAGAAGCTCTCTTCTGATTGGCTGACTGTTTTATGCGTGATCTAATAAAAATATAGCAGATTTCAGGTAAACACTCAGAGAAACCAAATCCTGCAAGGTTGGTGGGTCCAGGTGGGTGGGGTTTGGAGTGTGGCTGAGGGTGGGGACTGCTTTGTTGTGACATCACAAAGTTCCAGAAGTCCTGATGGCCCGCTTTAAGGCTCAGTTTCTGAATACAGGCTGTGTGCATTTCTGAGACGCCTGTGATTCCTAAATATATTCCTTGATGTACCTTTACAGTCTTGATTGAGGGGGTTTTGATTTCAGTTTATAGTGAAAGATAAACTTTGCCTCAGATTGCATCAGCTTTGGCATTAGCCACACATTAACAAATGTGATAGAAAATCTTCATAAAATAGAAAACATCCCAACAGGCTTCAGTGGAGGAGCAAACACAATCACTGAGAGGGCAGCTGGGAAGAGTGCAATTATTGGAGTAGCACAAGAAATATGCAAACAGTTTGTGTGTGTGTGTGTGTGTGTGTGCGTGTGTGTGTTTGTGTGTGTGTGTGTGTGTAGAGCGAGGAAAGGACATGAGAAATGGACGGTTCATGAATCAGACTAAGTGCAGACAGAAACCTTTTCATCCTGTCCTCTGTCTAATAATTGCATGTTGGAGTTGGTTCATCTGTGCTTCTTAACATACAGACGTGTGTGTGTGTGTGTGTGTGTGTGTGTGTGTGTGTGTTTGTGTCTCATTAGGGTCAGTGTGCCACAGGTCGTCTCTCTGTCTGTCTGTGAACAGGACAGAAAAACTGAATGTCATGACTGTAAGTGTGAGACGTGTGCTGCTGCTCCAGAGGCTCAATGATATTTAAACCACATTCATCATCACTTGCATCCCTGCACACCAGGCAATTACAGCCAGGAGTGCACCCACACACACACACACACACACACACACACACACACACACACACACACACACACAGAAATAGAAAAGGGTGAAGACACAGAGGTGTAGAAAAGGTTTAATCAGAGACGACAAAGGAGGAAACAGAACAGCCTGACACACTGTGTGATATTTAAAGCACAGGATAATGGTGTGAATTAAAGTGGTACATTATTGTGGTTATTTCACACTGGGCTCTTTGTGTAGTAATTTACCATGCTCTCATTCTGGCCTGTTTTAAAAGGAAGGTCAAGTTTCTAAGTGATGTCATGTTTTTATTTTATTTTCTGGATTCTTCCTGAGTGAAATGTGCTGCAGTTTTAATATGAAAAACACTCCACTGTGTTTGTGTTTTCTTTTTGCATAAAGGGTTAAAATGTGACTGTAACTCTTCGCCAGTCGTTTTGTCCTGTAAAAACGAGCCCATAGGTCGTCTGTGCAGCAGGTTATTATGACCCATAGTTACATTTTGTTGCGAGGCGTAGTAATGATGACAGGAGCAAAGGGAAAAGTGCGGTGACGTAGTTCATAGAGCAACAAAGTCCACGTCAGGAGGAGGTTGGGGTGGATGGATGAATATGACGCAGCAGAGCGGTGTTCGATTCCCGTGTGAAATTAGCAGTTTATGTTGTTTCTATTGTCCATGACCATGACAAAATAAACCACTTTATTATTGTAACCATGACAACAAAGATCATCTAATGTTGAGGAAGTACTTATTTTAACCCAAATCTACATCTTTTCCAAACCTAACCAAGTCATTGAGACATTCCAATAAAAAACCTTAACATCAACCTCATTGTGTTACTAGAGGAAAAGTCAAAAGATGGCCAAGGTCAGTGGGATTCATGGTCTGGAAGCCAAACGTTTCAGTCCATCAAGTATATGTTGATATATATCAATGAATACATGAAAACTTTGAGCCCCTGACTTCTCCTGTAGCAGCTCACAATCATTACAATTTATCCTCGAGTGACCTGGGATATCCAGTCCATCCAATAACTGTCGAGACTTTTCCATCTGGACCAGAGTGGGGGACTGACCAACAGACTGGCACTGGCTCCCTGGAGCCACGCCACCAGCACAGCTAAAAATAAAACATGACACAAAGCCTGGCACCTTCTTCAGTTCGGCCCTGTGCAGACTCTGTGTTCACTCTGTGTAGGACACAGTCTGGTCTTGGTCATTAGGATTCAGTTCACCTCCTCCTGAGGGACCATTGACTGCCCTGACTCCAGAACTGTGGGCAAATGAGTTGAATTAACAGAATTTCAACCAGGGTTGATGTGACATGAAGGAGAGAATTATTTCTAACATTCAACCTCAACCTTTTTTTAATTTACTGACTTCCTCCTCATTACATTATCAGTCTTTGTGTATATATACCTCCCAGCCTGCCCTTTGTCATGTTGTCTACCATGTGTCGTAGCAGCTTTTTTCCATTTTTGTGGTTTTGTCTGTCTTCTGTTTTACAACATCTGCCTGCAGTGTTGGTCTTAAAGTTTCATAATTCCTACTCTATTAGCACATTCACCTCTGTACCGTCACACTCTTCATGTTTACACTGTTTACACTGAAAAATATATAAATGCAACTCTTTTGCTTTTGCTTCCATTTTTCATGAGGTTATATTAAAGATCTGAGACCTTTTCCAAGCACAGACAATGCATCTTTCTCTCACATTTTCTTCACAATTTAAATCAGTGTTTGAGAGCACTTTTCTTTTGCCCCAGATCATCCCTCAACCTGAAAGGTGTGGCATATCATCGATGCTGATTACACAGCATGATCACTGCACAGGTGCGCCCTGAGCTGGTCACAATAAAAGGCAGCTTTAAAATGAGCAGTTTTATTTTGAAAAAGACATAAACTGTGAGACAGATGTGGGGTTTTTTGGGGTGGGGATTGTGTATTAGAAAAAAAAAGTCAGTATCTGGTGCGACCACAATTTGCCTTATGCAGTGTAAGACGTCTCCTTTGTACAGAGTTTTTCAGGTTGTTAATTGTTGGACTGCTACTCTTCCTCTTTATTATTAATATATCATATTGATATTATATTGGAGTCAAGCAATATAAATAATGAAAGGTAGCAATCCCTGAGGCAAAAAACAGGACAAATTAAAAAAAAAAAAAAAAAAACAGTTAAGACAAAGATGAATGGCTTTAGAGTTTATAGTCTCAGATCTTTAATTTCAACTCATGAAAAATTGGAGTAAAAACAAAAGTGTGCATTTACATTTTTGTTCAGTGTAGTTAACTAATGCAAAGTTGCCAACACGGGTTTGTGTCTCCATTATTTCTGAGCCCCAGCACTCCTATTTCTTTTTTTTCTCGCAGTCACATCCACCAACACAGAAACACTGTGGATCCACTTTAAGCCTGAACCGCTGAACCTATTAGAGGACACCTGTGGGGTTGAGGGTGTCATCCCCTCTGTGGCCCCCGGGAGCCTCCAGTCTGTTTCAACTCCACTACTGAGTGAAGATGAAAGGAGCAAACAGAGATATTGAAGGGAAAAAAAAGAGAACAAAAGGGAAAAAAAGAAGCAGAATCCCTATTTGCGTTTTTTTTTCTTCCATCTCTAATATGTATTTGATTATCAGGCATCTCTGGTTTTCTTCACTCTGGCCACTGGTCTCCTCATTGGTTTCTTTTTATTAACGTTGTTATCACAGTTCAAACACAGAAATGTGCAGGTAGTTCAGTTTTCAGTCATTATGAGCAGCCTGAGCAGATCCGAGCCCACCCTTCTGCCTCATTCTCTGAGGTGTCAGTCTCCCCTGCTATATGTGTTTTTAAAAAAGAGATTCACTGCAGAGTGTGTGTGTGTGTGTGTGTGTGTGTGTGTGTGTGTGTGTGTGTGTGTGTTTCTGACCTTATTAAACCCAGAGTGTTGAAAGATATTGAAGTTGTAACCTTTCTCTTTGCCACGAGCTGAGTTTGCACATTTTGATGATGGTGACCAAACACTGAAATGACCAGAAGGTGTTTTTTACTGCATCTTATAACTCAACGTTTCATGTTTCATATGGTATATGGCTTCTCCATGAACAAATAGATTTGTTTTATTCCAACTGGACCTCTTGATTAAGTATTATTAAACACCAGTAATAAGCAAATATGTGAGGAGCAGTGCTGCTTAAAAAACTATAGTCAGTATCACAGATATAGAGAATGTGAACATCGACTGTTCAAGGTTTTACAGCTGTGGTGCCTGCAACCCCAAACAAAAGTGATGTCTTATTTCTGTAACAGACTTTTGAAACATCATTTTGAAGGAAAAAAAATTCACTCTCGTAATTCTCTCAAATTTAAGTAGTCATGAAATGTCAAGGTGAAAAAACAATTTGAAGTGGGCCCAGGGTCTCCAGGACCAACACTAATCATTCTAATCCTGATATGAGTATTAATTAGTACATGATGAGCACATGTCCCCTCTGCGGTCTGTCATCACAACATATTACCACACATTTATTTAACTGTGTTATGATCATACCAGTCAACATTTTTCACTGAGGGTAAAAGGAACTCAGCCTTTGTTTTTCTGTGCCAGGTGTATTATTCTTTAAATCTTTACATTTGTTAATCATTTCCAGAAGAAATGATACAATGCTTCACATATTAACACCTAATTAAACTACAGGGGTAAATGCTGTGTGATCCTGTTCACTTTTAAAAACAGTGAGGAAAAGCAGAAATTCTTTCTGTTACATAGTTAGAAGCAATCTCGTCATTTTTTTTCTGAGGAATGTCAAAAGATGTCATGTCTCTGAGAACAACTGCAGAAAATCAGTAGTGTGTATCTGCAGTGGGAGGCAGGGTGGTTGACTCTCTGAAGTCCCCTTCGGCCCCGGTCCAGCTCTGCGGGGACAAAAGGGCCTCCTGCTGCAGCAACATCTCTTTACTCAGATTTTATCCATTCTCCATCCTCCTCCATTCAGCACTTAATACTGCAGCAATTACCTGCATTCAAAGGTTTGACCTTTTGACCTCATTATTTTACAAACAATTTTCACCACGTTTTTAAATCATCTACAATGGTCAGGTAGTTTTAATAGTTCTGTCAGAGGAGGACATTTTTCCTTTTTTAATGTTCTGCCTGAAATCCTAGGACAATAGTTTGGAGCTCTGGCTGCAGTTATCATCTAAATAACTGTAATAAAAACACTTTTGGCTTTGTTGCAAATGCGTTAATTGTCTCTCAAAAGGTTTGTTGTTGCTTTTCAAACCTGGCTGATGACTGACTCTTGGCCTGCTTTTCTGCATAAGCCTGTGATGAAGCATGAAGCTTATCACTGTGCTCCTTGTTCCCCCAAATATTAAATCTCTGCTTTCACGCTAATTCCTTATTAATGACTTTAAAGACTGATCCAGGAAAATATGTTGGTGGGTGGTGAGCAAGCGGCAACGTCTAGGGCTGCAAAACTGAGCCAACACGCTAAGTACCAAAAACTGCAGTTCCTCGACTGGCCATTAGAGGCTGGCCCCAAAAGCGAGTCGATTCCCATGTTAAAATGCCCAACTTCAGAAACCTTCGGGTGACATCATGGAGGCTACATCCATCTTTATTTACTGTGTATGGTGGTGAGTTAATGGACCACCTCAGAATGGATTATGGTGTCAATGTGACTTTCTTAAATCTTTCTAAGGACTAAACCCATGATTCTGCATTTCAGCCTAATACCTCCAAATCAAATACATGACTAATTACCAACAGTTCTTCCAAAACCAAAAGACTTATTTTCCTTCATTTGGGCTGCCATTGATTTATCTTAATCTCAAGAAGCTATTAAAACTAGATTTGATTGTTTTTTTTTTTTAGAACAGGTCATTCATCAGTCACAGTTAACATTAAATCACCTTTATTTTTGGGGGGTAACATTACAGTCTGATACGCTCCAACAACTGAGAATCGGTAATCAACCACCTCACTAAGATATTATGGTGCACTTCGATGGATAGATGTCTATATTTTGCAGCACAAATTTAGGAAGCAAAAATATTGGCTTTGACCCTTTTTTTTTTTTTTTTTTTTTTAAAGGTGTACACCTGTATTCTCTTTGAACTCTGCAGTTTCTTCTTTAAATATTCACAGAGAAGAAAAGATACTTTTGGCAGCGGTGTCTCAGTTCAGGCGTCACCCTCTTCAGGCTCAGCATTTTAACACCAAACGCTTCATCACAGTTTGACAAGGCCCATTTCACTCCGTGCTCAACCTTCAGCAGACACATCCTTCACAGGAACACTGGCCGAAACACTTGTCATTTGTTTCAAAGATTGATCTTGCGTATTGTCATAACTTAAAGCTTGACCTTGACAAAACTGTCCTTCTGTAAAGTTTGTCGGTCATCTGGGCAAGAGGCTTTTTAAAACCCACAGTTAACTTTTTACTGCTAGACTTGGGTGGACGGATCAAAAAACCACAGGTGTTTTCTACATGAGAACTGTTTCCTGTTCATATAGTCATTGTTTTTATCCTTGACCGTTCCACAACCTTTAACTTCATGTTTATTATAGATCCTCTAACCTCAAGGAAGAACTTATTTGAACCCAAACCACAGCCTTTTCTTAAACCTAACCTATTAGTTTTTGTGTGCATATAGATTGTAACCATGACGACGAAGGTCCGGTATAGCAACTACGCATTATATCAGGAGATGCTCCTACGGGTTGTATCCAAGGGAGGGGACAAACAACCGATACGGTTGTTCAGGTTGGATGACTTGTTGCTTTGATTCATTGTATTTTCACAAAGTTCAGAAGCCATGTTTTACATGTATGTACAGAACAAAATTACGTCATATTAAATGTTTCAGTGTAATGAATTAGCTCTAATGTCAAAGCATTTTTGTTTTGTTTTGTAAAAAAGACTGTTCAATTAGTATCCAGGTAGGTCTAATTTCTAAATCTGCCTTCGTTTTCAAGCAAGTGCCAACACATAAATTAAACCAAACAATCCAACAGTCACATAGAAGAAACTGAATGAATGAATTCTGACATTGAAGCCTATACTTTAAAGTCTTATGTGTTATAGTTCTCCAGGTTTTAAAGAGCAGGTGGATTTTAAACTCCTCAGAGTCCTGCATTGTTTCAACACTAAACATTATGGAGTCTGATTACAGCTGAAACAAAGTTTATGCTTTTTATTTTGAAGGAAACACCTTGCAGTTTCTGTCCTATTCATCCTGGTGCACTTGTCCAGGTATCAGTGCACCACTCTCCAGCCCTGCCACTGAGGTGAACGGCGTGATGGTTTCCAGGGAGATCTCGGGGTCATCCTCAAACTGGACAGTGGCAGGAAGCAGCAGCAGTCTGTTGTGGCTCTGAGAACCATTAGAGATGAGCGACTCCTCATCAAACTGCGCGCTCATGTCCTCCAGGTGGTCCGACCCAACGTTTATAGTGCGTGGATGTTGCTGTGGCTGCGCAGGGACCAGTGCCTCCTTGTGGAGCGTCGTGTCATGGTGGTACGACACAAGCTCGTTGCTGAAGTTCACAGCCTCCACCACATTGTTCGAGCAGATTCTGTTGCAACCAAGAATGGTGGTGAATGCGCGGCGGAAGTCTGCGTTGAATGCGTAAATGACAGGGTTGAGGGACGAGTTGGCCCAGCCGAACCAGACGAAGACTGTGAAGGTGGTGTCGCTGACGCAGGGCGGGTCACAGAAGGGGACGGTACAGTTGAGGACGAAGAACGGCAGCCAGCAGAAGACAAACACCCCCATGATGATAGAGAGTGTCTTCAGGACTTTGGTCTCCTTCTTAAACGATGACTTCAATGAGGCTTCATCATTGGGCCTGTGGTGCTGTTGTTGGTTCCGGTTCACACTGTGGCCCTGGTTCTGCGCCTGCTCTGCCGCCCGCTCCAAAGACGTGATCCGGCGGATTTGGGTCTGAGCAATCCGGTAGATGCGGGTGTAGGTGGCAATCATGATCACCACAGGGATGTAGAAGCTAATGAAGGACGAGGATATAGCGTAGGTCTTGTTCAAGTTGGCAACACAGCTCATGGCGACAGTGCCAGCGCTGAAGTTGCTGCTGTTTGTGAAGTTGCTGCCGTTGGCGACCATCATTCCCAACACCTCCTCCATCATCCCCTCCTCCTCCTGCTCCCCGGCCCGGTGCCAGTTAAGCTGCACTGGGATGAAGGAGATGAGGATCGACAACGTCCACGCCACCCCAATCATGACAAACGCCACCCGGTGAGTCATTTTCCGCTCATACTTGAATGGGCTGGCGATGGCCCAGTAGCGGTCCATACTGATGATGCACAGGTTGAGGATGGACGCTGTGGAGCACATGATGTCGAAGGCGATCCAGATGTCACAAAACCGTCCGAACAGCCATGTGCCCGTCACTTCCGTGATGGCCTCCCAGGGCATCACCAGCACGGCCACGAACAGGTCAGACACGGCCAACGAGATGACGAAGAAGTTGGTGACTTTGGAGCGCAAGTGCCTGAACTTGATCACGGCGGCGCACACCAGCGTGTTCCCGAGGAGCGTGGACACGATGAGGAGGAAGAGGACGCAGCCGACGAGGACGCGCAGCCCGCCGCTCCCTCCACTTCCACCGCTCCCGCCGTCCTCCTCCTCCTCGTCCTCCTCTTCCTCGCCGCCCGTCCCGTCCAGCTCCGACAGAACTTGGGTGAAATTACTCCACGTCGTGTAGTTTCCCATGGTTTCCACAGAGACAGCGATTGAAGGTGGTGACAAATTAATATCCACACCTAAAAGCGCTTCCCCGCCGTGCAGCTGCTCCTGACGCACAAAGCATCCTCTGGTCTCTCAGTGAGGAATAAAAACGGGAAGGGAACAGGTGACTTCATTCAATAAAAATACTGTTTGCGCCCCAGCTGTGTGCGGCTGTTAAAATTGAGATCCTTCCTCCCGGCGGTCGAGGCGCAAATCAGTTCCCAGAAAAGTGCTCCGCGATTATTTATCCTCAGAAATTGAAATAATAATAATAAAGATAGAAACGTAACATAATAATAAATGAATTTCTGTGATGCTAATAAATCCTGCTGAAGTTCAGTGCCTCCACAGGGGAGAAGCGTCTCTGTCCCGGTCTTCCGTCCTCAGCGGACTCCCCTCTGAGTGTGACGCGCTCGGAGCCGCGGTCAGCTGGACGCCGCCGCGGCGCCCGTCTCCTCCTCAGCACAGGT